>NW_028270175.1:9869924-11142424 GCF_037043375.1 Chiloscyllium plagiosum
CTATCAAAAGATAGAACAAAAACTCCCAGGATTAATAGAGACCACATCCCTGTCCTGTTGACTGGGAAGTGGGAGTCTATAACTAAAAAGGAGCAAATGCAACCTCTTGAAAGGGGAAGATTTGTTTGTGATTACAAACGTTTGTAATTCAAACTGATGTACAGTATTGAACCACACATTAAACAGAAAGGTATAAGTGGGGATTTAAGCAACCAGACACATTTGACACTCTAGAAATATAATGTTCTTGAGAGTTACAAAAGCAATTTAACCACTCCATGTCATCAGAGAAATAAATGGCATACTTTTCTTTTCCTTCAGTGATTATATCACTGATCTTGACACTGTCCACTTGTCAACTTCATTTCTTCTACTCTAATTCTTGCCTCCATTTCCATTCCTATCTGTTCCATTTTTGTTACTGTTTCTCTGCCCACTGTTTCTGAAGATTATTCCTGATCCTGTTCTGGGATAATACACTCAGTGTAAGCGAGCTTTGAGAAGATTTGTAGCTCAGGTTGAGGTTTTGGATGTAGGTTTGCTCGCTGAGCTGGGGGGGGGTTCATTTCCAGACGTTTTGTCACCCTACTAGGTAACATCTTCAGTGGGCCTCAGGCGAAGCACTGCTGAAAATTCCTGCTTTCTATTTATATGTTTACATTTATATTTACATATAAATCGAAAGCAGGAATTTTAGCAGTGCTTTGCCTGAGGCCCACTAAGATGTTACCTAGTAGGGTGACGAAACTTTTGGAAAGAACCTTCCAGCTCAGCGAGCAAACTACATCCAAAACTCTGTGTGCACCTTGTGATTGTGGGAAAACATGGTCAGCGAAGTCTACAGCACAGAAAAAAGGTCTTTAAATCAATTTGAGCCTGTGCCAATGAAAAACAAGCAGCTAACTATTTTAATCCCTGCAATCCCTGTGTTCTAATCGATCATGTTTGTGTGACGGTGAGCATTGGCAATGAACAGGCAAGTTGTCAGCATTGGGCACTCCCAGGTCAACTATAATGTGTCTTATACAAAGTAAAGTTGCCTTCCCAAATGTTTACTTTGTGTTAGTAATTTTGCCCCGGGAACAAAGCTGGATATTCCCCCTTAGAAGGTTTCTGAATTCAGAACAGCATCTTTTTGTACTGTAGAACTGAGGCTGATTTCTTTGACCCTGAGATGTGCAGGAATGCATTAAACCGATAACATGTATCCAACTGTTACACTTTTCCAAAGAACCCTGGGAGTTTTTGTTAGAATTCCGCAACATTAATGAAAGAAATGCTCATGTTGGTGAATCACCAGATTTTTAGTTTGTGTTGGTCTATTTTCATGTTGGTTGTGAGATGAATATTAGACAATAGGAAGAAATCTCTGGCTCCTCTTCAAAGTAAAATAGTGCCCTGTGATGTTCTTTGGTCACCAGGGAAAGCAGTTGATCCTACGTTTTATAAAAGAGGTAATAGGACCAGGAAACAAACACATAGATCTAGATGCCATCTATCAATCCCTCAGAAAATGAACAGGAAATGACATCACCACAAACCCCAGGAAAGATCTAAATAGAAAGCAGGAGACAACAGCTTCGCTTCACTTGGAGGTTGCCACTGATGATGTTACCTGGCCAGGTAATGAAACGTCTGGATATCAGCGAGCAAACCTACACCCTAGACTACCTGTTACAGAGCCATCTCTCCACTATAGCCCACTGCTTCCTGCCTCTCAGCCAATGTTCGATCCAATATCCCACTTTGCCTCAGATCCCATGGTCTCTTACTTTCTTGACCAGTCTGCCATAAGGGATCTTATCAAAAGCTTTGCTGAAGTCTATGTTGATCACATCAAGTACATTACCCTCTCAGCACACCTGATTACTTCCGCCAAAAAAGAATTGCTCAAATGTGTTGAAAATGACCTTCCCTTCACAAATCTGTTCTGAATATCCCTCATTAACCCAAGTACAGGTATATTCTGTCCTGTTGGATTTCTGATGACTTCCCCCACCACTGAGGTTAGACTGACTGGCCTATAATTTCCTGCTGTATCTGTTCCTCGCTTTTTGTTAGTAAAGGACATTAACAGTCCTTTGGCATCTCCCCTCTGCACAGAGAGGATTTGAAAATTGCTGCTTGGCCCTCTGATATCTCCTCCCTTACTTCCCTCGACAGCATGGGGTATATCTTATCAGCTGTTGCAGATTCATCCACCTCTAAGGCTGCTAACAGTAGCTAGTGTCCTGGTACTTCCTCTCAGTTAATACCTTCTGATATTTCATAGCCCTGCGTCCCTGATGGCTATACTTCTATTGTTCTTTCCATTATGAAAACTGATGTAAGGTATCCATTGAGAACTGCACCCATATCGTCTGGATTTTCACACTGATTAGCTCCAATGTCCCTAACCTTTCCTTTATTATTCTCTTGTTCTTTACATCTAGATTCTAAAAGCCCTTTCCTATAATTCCACCCACCAGTTCTTTCTCGTGAACGATCTTAGCTTTCCTAATTTTCTGTAGAAGTTCCCGCCAACATGTTTTTTAAACTTTTCTCTGGACTCTGCCTTATTGAGCCCCTGGGATCTGTCAGCAGCATTTCTTTATTGCTCTGAATGTGAACCTTCATGTTATAGAGTCATAGAGATATACAGCACAGAAACAGACCCTTCAGTCCAACCTGTCCATGCCGACCAGGTATCCAGTGCCGACCAGTGGGCGGCAGGGTGGCACAGTGGTTAGCATTGCTGCCTCACAGCGCCGGAGACCCGGGTTCAATTCCCGCCTCAGGCGACTGACTATGTGGAGTTTGCACATTCTCCCCGTGTCTGCGTGGGTTTCCTCCGAGTGCTCCGGTTTCCTCCCACAGTCCAAAGATGTGCAGGTCAGGTGAATTGGCCGTAGTTAAATTGCCCGTAGTGTTGGGTAAGGGGTAAATGTAGGGGTATGGGTGGGTTGTGCTTCGGCGGGGCAGTGTGGACTTGTTGGGCCAAAGGGCCTGTTTCCACACTGTAATGTAATCTAATCTAATATCCCAACCCAACCTAGTCCCACCTGCCAGCACCCAGCCCATATCCCTCCAAACCCTTCCTTTTCATATACCCATCCAAATGCTTCTTAAATGTCGTAATGGTACCAGCCTCCACCACTTCCTCTGGCAGCCCATTCCATACACGTACCACTCTCTGTGTGAAAATGTTTCCCCTCCGGTCTCTTTTCTATCTTTTCCCCTCTCACCCTAAACCCATGCCCTCTAGTTCCGGACTCCCCTAACCCAGGGAAAAGACTTTGCCTATTTATCCTATCCCTGCCCCTCTATAAGGTCACCCCTCAGCCTCCGACGCTCCAGGGAAAAGACCCCCAGCCTGTTCAGCCTCTCCCTGTAGCTCAAATCCTCCAACTCTGGCAACATTCTTGTAAATCTTTTCTGAACCCTTTCAAGACATCTCAGGTTAATTCACAGGATGGGGACATCGCTGGCTAGGCCAACATTTATTGTCCATCCCTAATTGCCCAGAGGGCATTTAAGAGTCAACCACATTGCTGTAGGCCAGACCAGGTAAGGATGGCAGTTTCCTTCCCTAAAGGGCATTAGTGAACCAGATGGGTGTTTTCATCCTGACAACGGACTCATGGTCATCATTAGACACTCAATTCCAGATTTTTAAAAAAAAATTATTAAATGCAAATCCCACTGTCACCCATGGGAGGATTGGAACCCAGATCCCCAGAATATTACCTAAGTCTCTGGATTAATAGTCCAGTGGTAATACCACTAGGCCATCTCCTCCTCCCTTATTTATAGGACACTATTTGTCTGTATCGTCACTAGTTCCTCCCTGAATGCCTCCCACTGTTCTGACAGTTTAATCTGTAAAAGTTGCTCTCAGTCCATTCGGATCAAATTGTATTTTAGTAAAAATTGACCTTGCCACAGATTTACATCATTTTCCCCCTATCCCATCCTTTTCCTTTTCCATAACTATCGAACTGAGTTAAGTTAAAAATCACACAACACCAGGTTATAGTCCAACAGGTTTAATTGGAAACGGCATCTCCAAATCAGAACTGAGTTAAAGTCGCTATCTCCAAATTGCTCCTTTACCAATATGCCTTCCATCTTCCTGAGCTCATTTCCAAATATTAGGGTCAGAATTGCGCCCTCCCATGTTGGGTTTTCCATGCACTAGCAGAAAAAGTTCTACTGCGTAAAATTTCAAGAAAATCAAATGCTTATTCCCACACACCTGCATCTGGTTGTGACTCAGTAACGCATCCTCAGTTCTCTTCTGAAAGCAATCATGTAATCAGCTTCCGTTGCCTTTTTTAAGCGTTGTGTTGCAATTCTCAACAGATTTTAAATGGTGGAGGAGGAGTGATAAACACCCCCCTCATCCGTATTGTGAATGACTTTAAATCTCTGCCTCCTGGTTATTGGCCCACTCACCATGTGGAAGTCAGAGGGAAGACCCTGATGCTCCTCTCAAATCTCTACTTGAATCATAGTATCCCTACAGTGTGGAAGCAGGCCATTCAGCCCATCAAGTCCACACCAAACCTCAGAAAAACATTTCACCCGGGCCCATCCCACTCCCCTTTCCCTGTAACCCTGCATTTCCCATGGCTCACCCATCTAGCCTGCACATCCCTGAACACGTACCACCCTCTGTGTGAAAAAGGTGCCCCTTAGGTCTCTTTTATATCTTTATCTTTCAGCCTAATCCAATGCCCCCCCCCCCCAACGCCAGGGAAAATCTTAGCTATTCACCCTTTCCATGCCCTCTGTAAGGTCACCCCGCAGCCTCTGATGTAGGTGCAGAGTATAAAACGGGGTGTTGGTGTGAGAGGACCAATCAAGAAAAGCAGTAGACCTGAAGCGATGTTAAGCAATCGCCTTGAGTCAATGGGTTGCTTGCACTCTGTCTCTTCTGTGTGAATGAATTCTCAAAAATTACCGATTATCTTGTGTCCCAATAGCGTCTGACAAAACTCCTTCAGAGGAATTCCAAGTGTTCTCAGTTGTAAAAAACACAGCTGTGAATTAGCACTGCCAACAAGACCAGATTCGAGAGATCCCAGCAAAACCGAGCTCTTTGCTCCCCTGCTGTGGGAGTGCTGCAGTTGCTGATCTTGCCGGTTGAGATGTTAATCCAAGGCCAAGTCTGCCTGACATTGATTTGTTGCCGGACTTATTTAAAAGATCCCATGACGTTATTTGAAGAAGAACAAGTTCTCCCAGTGCACAGGCTGTAATTCTGTCTTCTGTCAGCACCTTGAGAACACATTAACTGACTTACTGTACGTAAACTGTACTGCACAGTGTGTCTGTGCTTCAGTAATAGTTCACTGGCTCGGAACTACTTCTGGATGCCTTAAAGCTGCAACGTAACTACAAGTTTATTGGTTCACGTTTCCTGTACTTTCTGTTTTCATCCCTGATCCTACCTAGTCCTTTGCTCAGGATCTGTGTCTAGATCTGTCAGTTTTTGAGGAATGATGATGGCTACCAGACATTGGACAGATTGGAGACCCTGCAGTGGGCAGTATGGAAATTGAAGGATCCCGCAGATATCTTTGGGTCTCCAGATTGGTGCAGACGTCATTGGCTGTCTGTCTACCAGGAATCATGGGAAACAAAGACCCCTGTTCACCACATTGAGAGGTTTTATTACCAGAGTCATTGACTTTGCTGCAACAAGACATGCAATCCCTTACTTAACAGAGTGAGGGGGCAATCTAATTGAATTGTTGAAGATATTTAAATTGTTCAATCAGCGTTAAAATACTTAATGTGATGGGACAGTAAGACAAAGGGAGATACCACTATTGCGCAGTTGTTGAAGATTGATTTATAATACGGATAAGAATGAAAAACGATACAGCACAAGAAGAGGCCATTCAGCCCTCCAAGCCTGTGCCGACACATTTTGCTGGGCCAGCCAGTGACCTCCACATCCTATGAGTCAACCAAATTCATTAACTTAGCTAAAGATGTATTTGCTCCGAAAATTGAACCATCCATCAGTTAGGTGGTTTAAATAATGCGGTACAGGAGCTTTTTATTTTGCACAGTTCCATCCTAACTGTCACTGTGAATCAAAATGTTTAAAAACTAGAAATACACTTAGTCCCTGAGAAGTTATTTGGTTGTAATTCTATTCCTAAATTTTATTGAGTGTTTTCGAGGACTTCACAGAAAATTTAGTTTCCTAAGCAATGCAGTAGAAGAATGAGGTGTGTCATTTCTATTGAGTTTAAGGACAGACCAATTATTCTGCAGTTTTCTAGAACTTCAGTTAGGCCACACTTGGAATATTGCACACAGTTCTGGTCATCACACTACCAGAAGGATGTGGATGCTTTGCAGAGGGTACAGAAGAGGTTTACCAGGATGTTGCCTGGTATGGGGGAGCTTAGATATGAAGAAAGACTAGATAGATTGGGTTTGTTTTCACTGGAATGCAAGAGGTTGAGGGGTGACCTGTTTGCATGGATAGAGTGGAAAGTATGAGGCTTTTTCCCAGGGTGGAGGGGTCAATTACTAGGGAACACAGGTTCAAGGTGTATGGGGTAGGGACGTTGAAAAGAGATATGCAAAGAGTTCCTGGAGCGTGCTGCCAGAGGAGGTGGTGGAAACAAACACACCAGCATTCGAGAAGCACCTGGATGAATACATAAATAGGAAGGGACTAGAGAGCTAGGGATCCTATTCATGGAACAGTAGTCCACAGAACCATACAGCACGGAAACAGACCCTTAGTTCAACCACTCCATGCCAACCGGCGATTGGCCCATATCCCTCCAAACCTTTCCTACTCATGTACTTATCCAAACGTCTTTTAAACGTTGTAACTGTACCTGCATCCATTACTACCTCTGGAAGTTCATTCCCCAAACGAACCACTCTCTGTGTAAAAAAAAAAAAAACAAAAGCCTCTCATGTCTTTCTTTTTAAATCTTCCTCCTCTCACCTTAAAAATATGCCCCCCAGTTTTCAACCCCCCCTTGGGAAAAGACACCAGCCATTCACCTTATCTATACTCCTCATGATTTTTATAAACCTCAGTTCTGAGGAAGGGTCACCGGCCCTGAAACGTTAACTCTTGATTTCTCTTCACGGATGCTGCCAGACCTGCTGATCTTTTCAAGCAATTTTGGTTTTTTGTTTCTTATTTCCAGCATCTGTAATTCTTTTGGTTTTTATTCAGGTATGGAGGGACTGTTTTGTGAGGAGAGGTTGAATAGATTGGGCCTATGGAAGAATGAGAGGTGACCTTATTGAAACATACCAGCGTGCTAGGAAGCTTAACAGGGTGGATGCAGCAAGTTGCTTTCCCCTATGGGAGGATCTACAGTCATCTCAAAATAAGGGATTGTACATTTGAGACAAAGATAGGGAGGAATTTATTCTGTCCGAGGTTAGTGAATCTATGGAATTCTTTATCAGTAAGGACTGTAAGGGTGAGGTCATTAAATATATTTAAGGCTGAGATAGACAAGACTTTTAATCGGTCGAGGAATCGTGGGTTACGAGGAAGGTGGATTGAGGATTATCAGATCAGCCACGATTGTTATTACAGTTGTAAGCAGTTCTAGTAACTTGCATTGAACTGTGTTCTGAACACTTCTTGAACTTTCCCCTTTCAGGTGAGAATTTAAATGCTTTTTGTGGGAACATTCAGGGACTATTCTTTCTTGCTTTGTGGAATGTGTGACATGCAGCTCACCAGTTTGTGTCTGCCCTCTGTCAAGAGTCTATCCAAGGTTGGCACAAAGAATAAAAGTAGTTGAAAAGCTTACTTTCAATGTTGGTTGTGTTCTATAAATAGAAGGCACACTCTGAAGACTGGTGGATTACGGAAGATAAAGCCTGGGCGACCCCAGCAACATTAGCTTCATCTCACTTGCACTATTGACTCTGTATTCTGATAGGTTCGTTTTAGTGCAGGACCTGGCAAGGTTCACTTCCAGCTGACCTAACTAAACCCTCCCGTCAGAGGGATGACACCATTAATATTCTGGGGCAAGATCTGGCCCACCCTAAGTTTAATTTTTTTCAATAAAGGCAAGCTAAGAAGGTATATATTATTGCATCAAACAGAATGTAGCACCCACACGTTGCAAAAGGCAAGTTCTGCTCCCAGTGCCACTGGTTTTCAAGGTGCCCATGAACTGATTGGGCAATTGCTCCATCAGCAACAGTGGGATTGGTGGATTGAAGGAGTCCCAGTCAATGTTGACTGGGATCTTCCAATGCTATCCTTGGACCTTTTGCAAGTTCCAACAAGCTAGGTGAATCGGAAACTCTATCTAATCATGGCAGTTTGGTTCCTGTGAATTACCATTCCCCAATTCCACCATTAACATTCTAATTGTTAGTGCATCTTTTTTCGGTTATTGAAGATTAGTTATTGATTATAGAATGTTATATCTGGACATTATTATAAAGTTTGCCAAGGTCCTAACGGACCGTCGAGCAGTTCCCTCATTAGAGGGAGATGACTGGTGATAGTTTAATCTGAGGGTCACCACGCCCCAGAGGTTGAGATAGTGAGACCTTTGTTGTAACCTCAGCCGGTGTGGGAATTGAACCCACGCTGTTGGCATCACTCTGCATTGCAAACTAGCCGTCCAGCCAACTGGACATTATCATAATGCCATCCTAAACATGTTTGTTGCTATCATATGGATTTGGGTGATACTGATTAGAATATATCTCAGAATATCCTGTGATGTGCTGTCTATTATGTGAGACAAAAGGATTTAGTTTTTGTCTTTGGTATGTTTAACTCCTGAAGATTGCAGATGGATGTGTTCCTTATGGTTTTGATGAAACATTCCTTCATGTTGGCTCAGGTTACAGGGATAGAGTAGAGGGATGGAATGGGGTGCGGTGTGTTCTCAATAGATTGAACGGTCTGCTTCTCCTCTGTAAGGACTCTGAGTCCAGTATCCTCTTCAGTTTGGAAGAAGGGACATACCAGACTCAAACATTAACTCTGATTCTCTCCCTGCAGATGCTGACAGACCTACTGAGTTTCTCCAGCATTCTCAGCATTTGTTTCAGGTTTGCAGCATCTGCAGAATTTTGCTTTTATTTTTTGTGTGTGCTTGCCTGTGGTTTGCAAAGCATTCACTATTTGCTGAAAAGTGTGTTAACGCATTGATATGTTTGCATTTTGAACTGTGCAAAAATATTAAGTGCTGGTGTTAATACAAAAAAGGAGAAACCTGTTTTGTTTTGCATGTTGTGATTAAGTAAAACCTGGTCACTGTTGCTATGTCAGTGACCTGTTTACTTCAGATAACTTCCAGATTTTAAAGCTGCATTATTCCCTTCTCTCCTTTGCAGACTCGTCTCATTTCACAAATTTTAACTCAGCCGACCAAAGAACTCTCCAGACTTGGGCTGATCTTTCCCTCAAGAAACTTCTGGAAGGTTGAGTGTAAACTTTGTGAGAATGGTAAGTATCGTCATTCTTTAAAAGACGCTGACATTTTTACACCTTTTGGTTGCCCGAGCAACAACAAAGGTGATTTATAATTTAATGACTCTCATGTTTCGACATTACACTAAATTTATAGTTGGCTTGTTGGCATGTTCATGTGTAACTTTGTTCTGAAACTTTTTCACGTGTGCATTTTGATTTTGATTTTATTGTCATGTGTACTCGAGTCCAGATTTAATTATAATGTAAGCATGCAGGTGGAAAGTGAACAGCGTTCATAAAATGGAAAGTATTTTAACGATATCTCAGTTGGCACAGCGACGTGCCCAATCAGACTCTCCGACAGACGCAGGCTCCCAGCATCAGCTGAGTTTGTAGGGAGCCACCTGTGATTCAAAGTTTCCACTTTTGAGTATTATTAGTTCCTAGTTTGATAGGTCGGTGTGCAGCATGGCGAGTACCCTTTTCTACATTTTATTTTGTACACTTTTTTTTGTCTTTCGGTCATTGCCATGATCTTGTGGATTATGATGTGGAGGCGCCGATGTTAGACTGGGGTGGACAAAGTCATAGGTCACACGACTCCGGGTTATAGTCCAACAGGTTTGTTTGAAATCACAAGCTTTCGGTGCACTGCTCCTTCGTCAGCTTCAAAGATTTTGTTGTTTGGTGGCACGGTGGCTCAGTGGTTAGCACTGCTAACTCACTGCACCACGAACCTGGGTTTGATTCCAGCCTCAGGCAGCTGACTGTGTGGAGTTTGCACATTCTCCCCGTGTCTGCGTGGGTTTCCTCCGGGTGCTCCGGTTTCCTCCCACAGTCCAAAGATGTGCAGGTTAGGTGAATTGGCCATGTTAAATTGCCTGTAGTGTTTAGGGATGTGTAGGTTAAGTGCATTATTCAGGGAAAATGTAAAAGTGGGGGGAATGGGTCTGGGTGGGATACTCTTTGGAAGGTCGTTGTGGACTTATTGGGCCAAATGGCCTGTTTCCACACTGTAGGGATTCTGAAGCTGTTGGACTATAACCTAAGGTCCTGTGACTTCTGACCTTATGGATTAGCCCGTTGCCCCCTGGACTTCAGGGTCTTGAGTCCTACATCCAACTTGCTGAGAGGATGAAAGTCCTTAAACGCATCTCTGCCATTTTGTAATTCATATGGGGTCATGGGCATATGACTATCCAATACAGAAAGAAGCAGCATGGAGGGAGCTATTGTAATAAGTGATTAGATTGGATTCCCTACAGTGTGGAAACAGGCCCTTCGGCCCAACCAGTCCACACCAACCCTCCGAAGATCAACCCACTCAGACCCATTCCCTACATTCACCCTTGACTAATACACCTAACTCTATGGGCAATTTAGCATGGCCAATTCACCTAACCTGCACATTTTTGGATTGTGGGAGGGAGCCAGAGCACCTGGAGGAAACCCACTGAGAGAATGTGCAAACTCCACACAGACAGTTGCCCGAGGTGGGAATTGAACCCGGGTCCCTGGTGCTGTGAGGCAGCAGTGCTAACCACTGTGCCACCCCAAGTGGTAAAGCTCAGGCCGAAGGGTAAATAATGTTCAGAAGAAGCAAAGCCAGTCTTTCTTTCCTCACTGCAGATGACACAACTGTATTTGCTTCAACCCCAACCAACAAACCTGACTGCCTGGGTTATGTTTTTATTGGGTTTTTTTTGTCAGTCACTGTGTTCTCTCCAATGCAATGCCAGTTATTGAAGATAAGTGTGCTGTACAATACTGTAGACCCAAGGGCCCTGAAGGATTGCCAAACTGGTATCAGTTTGGTGCTGAGAGCCAGGCAGAGACTGTTCCAACTCATTTCACAGAGAACCCTTGCAGATAAGGGAGTGTGTGGATGTGAACAAATAGCTCCATGGTACTTACTGACCTGGAGCAACCTCAGAAGTAATGCTAGTTTACATTTTCACCCTACAACGTTATCATGAACAATATCTGTGTCACATGCTCGAGAGATGCTGCTTCTAGTGATATACAGTTAAAACACAAATCAGAACTTGCTGCTGTTGTATACTCAAAATGTAAGTACATACTAATCATATTCTAAAATAAATGTACTTCTTAGTTTGAATTCCATTGTTTCTGTGCTTTGAGGAACAATGGCAGTGATGAGAGGGGAAGACCCCTGAGAATTATCATATTCCAGACCAAGAAATTGATTGGTGTTATAGTCTTACCTTTTAAAAATCCTGGGCAGGAACATGTCTTCTGTTCTTTAAACATCTTTGGTATCAAAGAATAAAATTCCAAGCTCACCATTGACTCTCTACAATGATAAACATTGAAAATCATCATCTACCAAAGTTACAAACCAACCCTTCACTATTTAACCCCCGAAAATAACCTGTCCTGATGAAGGGCTTTTGCCCGAAACATCGATTTCGCTGCTCCTTGGATGCTGCCTGAACTGCTGTGCTCTTCCAGCACCACTAATCCGGAATAATTTTATAATCCTCAAATGGATGCAGTCTTAATCTCGTTTGTTCCAAAAGCCCTGTTTATTTTTCAAACCTTGTTTCATAACTTCAATTTTTAATCCTGTGATCGTGGGCAATTTTTCTCAAGAAATCATCTCTGCCCCCTTGTCCCCAATATATTGGGATTCCAACAAACATCACTCAGAATTCCAACAGCCGTTGTGTTGTCCAAGATTGATAAAGGGTAAGTTTTCTCCAGTCTTGCATTGATAATCTTTAGAGATCAGCAAGGTTACATGGAGAAATTTGTCTCCCAGATGATTAAATGGTCAGGAAGGCTGTGCAGGTCTAATGGGATGAATGCCTTCATTTTTTTTCCACTGTTCTTTTTTAAAATAAATAAATATCTTCATCACTCACAAGTCATCAACAAGAGCAATAACATTTTGATTATCATTGTCAGTGACCAGGAATGATACCACAGTATCAGCTCCAATTCTCCATTTTGAATCCAGCTTTGTGGTTTATAGTCATTAATCAATATGACCATTGGAACTGGGGTAGATCACTGAACACTACAGTCTGTTTCAATTGAATCATTGCTAAAGAATACCACCACCACACCTCCCTGACTTGAACCCCTATCCCTTGATTAAAATTTGATTTAGATTTATTGTTGCGTGTGTATAAAAATATAATGAAAAGTGTTTTCTCTCGTGCAAAACACAAATGGTCGCTGTGCTTTGGTGCCATCTTGAATATGATGCAAGATTTTACTTCCCTCTTCTCGTTATCCTCTGCTGCTCCTCAGGCGACTGACTGTGTGGAGTTTGCACATTCTCCCCGTGTCTGCGTGGGTTTCCTCCGGGTGCTCCGGTTTCCTCCCACAGTCCAAAGATGTGCAGGTCAGGTGAATTGGCCATGCTAAATTGCCCATAGAGTTAGGTTATAGGGGCAAATGTAGGGGTATGGGTGGGTTGCGCTTCGGCGGGTCGGTGTGGACTTGTTGGGCCGAAGGGCCTGTTTCCACACTAAGTAATCTAATCTAATCTAATCCTCCATTCACTACTTCACATCAGCCTTTGTCTCAGTAACGGGTTCCGGGGTCTCCCACCTCCACCGTCACCATGACTCCCGTCTGAGCTGGAGCCATGAGCCTGGTCTCAGACACCCCCACCCCCCGAAGTTCCTCCTAGATGTTTCGCCCAGCCATCTGTCTCGGTCCTACTTCCGGGCTCTTCCATCGCCAACGCTGACCTTTGCTACCTCTGAGGTGCAGGCTGGCCATGGAGCTAGGGTTGTGAGGGGCCTGGCGCCAACCGACTCCCTTGTGGAGAGAAAAACCTGCAGAAAGACCCATCACCTGATATCTTTTAATGAGCAAAGTTCAATCAAACACAGCCTTCATAAATCCAACTGACCAGCCCAGTAGCTTCTGAGGGAGAGAGTTTCAGATTTCCATTACCCCTTTGCATGAAAGACACCTTCCTGATTTTACACCTCGTGGTTAGCAGTAGAAGCTGCTACCACCGGAGGGAGTTGAGGTGAACAGCAACAAAAGACCAAAAACAAGCACAGAAAACACTGGAGAAACTCAGCAGGTCTGGCAACATCTGCCTATTATAGGAAGAATATTATTAAGCTGGAGAGGGTTCGGAAAAGAGTTTTACCAGGATGTTTCTCTGACTGGAGGGTTTGCATTATAAGGAGAGGCTGGAACCTGTTTCCCTGGAGTGTAGGAGGTTGAGGGGTGATCTTACAAAGATTTATAAAATTATGAGGGGCACAGATAAAGTGAATGATGGGTGTCTTTTCCCTCGGGTGGGGGATTTCAAGACTAGGGGCCATACTTTTTTTAAGGTGAGAGGAGAAAGATTTACAAAGCACATCAGTGGTAATTTTTTTTTTACACAGAGAATGGTTCAAGTCTGGAATGACCTTCTTGAGGAAGTGGTGGTTGCGGGTACAGTTACAATGTTTAAAACACATTTAGACAAGTACATGACTAAGAAATGTTTGAAAGGATATGGGCTAAGCGCAGGCAGGTGGGACTAGTTTATTTTAGGATTATGGTTGGCATGGACTGGTTGGACCGAAGGGTCTGTTTCCTTGCTGTATGAGTCTGTGAAGAAAGAAAAGAGTTAACATTTCAAGTCTAGTGTGATTTCTTCAGAACTCTGAAGAACTTTTGAAGAGTCCTACACTAGAGTTGAAAATGTTAACTCTGTTTCTCTCTTCATAGGTGCTGCCAGCCCTGATGGGTTTTTCCAGCATGTGTTTTGTTTCAGATTTCTAGCATTTTTCTGTGAGCTGAACAGCTGAGGAGAAGCCACTAAACATAAGGAGAAAGAAAGAGAAGGGTGAGGTGAAAATTGGAAGGAGGTTTGTGTGGAGGGAAAACACAGGCACTTCTCAGATAGGCTGAATGGCCTGCTTCCGCCCTTTACAGTCTGAGTAATAAATAGCCCATCTGCCAACTTAAGATTTCTTCAAAATATGATACTTTGAGGTCAGCGGTGGGTGAGGTCCTTGTTCTAATTGGCATTGGGAGATTCCCATTCTTCACTGTAATTACCTTGCCAGCAGAATGATCCACTGTGAGACTGCATTATTCAGGCTGTGCTCTGAGCAGAGTTTCGATAGTGCATTATTAATTATGGAGAAAAATAGGCACTTGCTCATTTTTCATGAGAGGTGGAGCTGGATGTCTAGAGGTCATGATGATGTGCTTCTCTGTGAACTGCGGTACAGGTAATGTAAGAACATAAATTCCTGCTGGCCATGTTCGTGCCTAGAATGCTAATGCCTTGTGACAGTTCTCTGTTATTTTAAGGGAACTGTTACCCTATTCCTTTTTAAATGGATTTATGCCACTGCTAATACATCAGGCAGTTGAAAATTCGACAATTGCTTTGGGCGTCTGTCCATGAACATCCCCAAGAGAGATTCCTCATCTATAATAACCGACACCACCCTATCGAACAGTGACATAGGATATGACAACAATGTGAGAATTCTCTTACTTATTAAATTAGCCTCCTGCTGTACATATTTCTGTGGAAGAATCAAAAACTAATTGGTCTTTTCCCTTTGAATGGTGCATCCTCTCTGGCTGTTGGATCCATTAGATCCAAATCCAGATAGACCTGTAGAAGTCCTGTTGGTCAGACACCTGCAAATTGTGTCTTTAAGCAAAAGCGCATGTTTTTAATATGTTTTTAACATGTTGCTGTGTTGCAAGCTGTGAGTCAACAAAAGCCTATAAGAGTGAGAAGTAGTTTTGATGTCCATTCTGAGCAGATCAAGGATACTTTTCAACCTTATTGTAAAGCCACGTGGTGAAAGGGTAAACCGGACACCAGTGGATCCAGTGGAGTTATTTGTGGAACACCACATTATCTGTATCTTCTGGCAATCTTTCTTTATATGTGCTCAAGCTATTTTTTCCTTTTATTTAGAAAAACCAGAAGTGTTTTTACATCTGTGTTGTTTTCTTCATTACCAAATCACTCGGTATTATTTTTAATCTATTAACCATTACAAGTAGGTCACCCGTAATTTTGGATTGATTAATTTACATGCAAAAATACAAACCATCAGAGGTGAGGAAGAGGTAGAGAAGAGTCTACGTTAAAATGGATATAGAGTCATAGAGATATACAGCACAGAAACAGACCCTTCAGTCCAACTTGTCCAGATATCCTAAATAAATCTCGTCCCATTTGCCAGCATTTGGCCCATATCCCTCTAAACCCTTTCATATACCCATCCAGATGCCTTTTACTTGAAACCAAACAGCAAAGGCAGTAGCTGTGCAGGTTACTGCTGAGTCAGACAGCAGTGTAGGTTTCCTTCTCTGTTTGAATGACTTCCCATGTAGTCACTGCCTTTGTCTCCCTTCCTCCTTTTTAAAAATGCCATTGTTTTTATTTTATTTTATTTTTCCCCGAAGTTCCAAAACAATGCAAAAGCTGATAAAACAATAAATACTGCCCCCTGAATTCGAGGAAGTCAGCTCCAATACTGAAATACCTCAAGAAAGGAGCAGCTCTTATAACCACTATTGTTTTTTGTCTCCATCCTCCATCTTGGATTACTTCCATGCTCAAGGAAACAATGACAGCTTTTCACTAGTGCATTTGAAACATTGATAACACAATTGACAAGCTGTTAACAGATCCTTCTGTCACCAGACATTGTTTACTTGGTTTCTTTTTTCCTGGATATTCTCCTGTGAGTAAGATTTTTGTTTTTTAGTCATTCATGGGATGAGGGCATTGCTGCCCATGCCAGCATTTATTGCCCAGAGGGCAGTTAAGAGTCAAGCTCAATGGGGCATGGATAGGATAAATAGGCAAAGTCTTTTCCCTGGGGTCGGGGAGTCCAGAACTAGAGGGCATAGGTTAAGGGTGAGAGGGGAAAGATATAAAAGAGACCTAAGGGGCAATTTTTTTCACACAGAGGGTGGTACGTGTATGGAATGAGCTGACAGAGGATGTGGTGGAGGCTGGTACAATTGCAACATTTAAGACCATAAAACCATAAGACATAGGAGTGGAAGTAAGTCCATTCAGCCCATCGAGTCCACTCCGCCATTCAATCATGGCTGATGGGCATTTCAACTCCACTTACCCGCATTCTCCCCGTAGCCCTTAACTCCTTGTGACATCAAACATTTATCAATCTCTGCCTTGAAGACATTTAGCGTCCCGGCCTCCACTGCACTCCGTGGCAATGAATTCCACAGGCGCACCACTCTCTGGCTGAAGAAATGTCTCCGCATTTCTGTTCTGAATTTACCCCCTCTAATTCTAAGGCTGTGTCCACGGGTCCTAGTCTCCTCGCCTAATGGAAACAATTTCCTAGCGTCCACCCTTTCCAAGCCATGTATTATCTTGTAAGTTTCTATTAGATCTCCTCTTAATCTTCTAAACTCCAATGAATACAATCCTAGGATCCTCAGCCGTTCCTCGTATGTTAGACCTACCATTCCAGGGATCATCTGTGTGAATCTCCGCTGGACACGCTCCAGTGCCAGTATGTCCTTCCTGATGTGTGGGGACCAAAACTGGACACCGTACTCCAAATGGGGCCTAACCAGAGCTTTATAAAGTCTCAGTAGCACATTGCTGCTTTTATATTCCAACCCTTTTGAGATAAATGACAACATTGCATTCGCTTTCTTAATCACAGACTCAACCTGCATGTTTACCTTTAGAGAATCCTCGACTAGCACTCCCAGATCCCTTTGTACTTTGGCTTTATGAATTTTCACACCATTTAGAAAGTAGTCCATGCTTGTATTCTTTTTTCCAAAGTGCAAGACCTCGCATTTGCTCACATTGAATTCCATCAGCCATTTCCTGGACCACTCCTCCAAACTGTCTAGATCCTTCTGCAGCCTCCCCACTTCCTCAGTACTACCTGCCTGTCCACCTAACTTTGTATCATCGGCAAACTTCGCTAGAATGCCCCCAGTCCCTTCATCCAGATCATTAATATATAACTTGAACAGCTGCGGCCCCAACACTGAACCCTGCGGGACACCGCTTGTCACCGGCTGCCATTCCGAAAAAGAACCTTTTATCCCAACTCTCTGCCTTCTGTCAGACAGCCAATCCTCAATCCATACCAGTAGCTAAAAGGCATTTGGATGGGTATATGAATAAAAAGGGCTTGGAGGGATATGGGCCGGGTGCTGGCAGGTGGGACTAGATTGGGTTGGGATATCTGTATGGCATGGACTGGTTGGACCGAAGGGTCTGTTTCCATGCTGTACATCACTATGACTCTATGACATTGCTGCAGGTGTGGAGTCACATGTAGGCCAGATCAGGTAAGGATGGCAGATTTCCTTCCCTAAAGGGCATTAGTGAACCAGATGGGTGTTTCCAACAGTTGTTAATGGATTCATGGTCATCATTAGACTCTTACTTACAGAGTTTACTAAGTTCAAATTACAAGATCTGCAGTGGAGAGGTTTGAACCTGGGTCCCAGGATATTACCTCTGAACAGTGTGATTAAGTTGACAGATAAACCAACAAATGGAAGTGGGATAAGCTGCTTCATGCACTGGTTAGATGAATGTCATATTTAAGATATTCCCACAAACAATTATTGTTAATTTTACCTGAAAACAAATTGTTGGAGATCACTGTGGGTCAGGTAGCATCCATGGAAGGAGAGCGCAAGCTGATGTTTCAGGTCCGATTTCAGGACCTGCAGTAATTCGCTCCTACGTTGTTAATTTTAAATCGGAGAACAATCTTTTATTTTAAGCAAAAGGATGAGGGCTAAAGGCAGATATATGAAGTTAGGCCACAGTCTGAATGCCGGAACAGGCTTGAGGGGCTGAATGGCCTACTCCTGTTCCTAATTATGTTTAAAAAAAAAGGCCATTCAGCCCAACACAAGTAACTTCCCAATGCTCTTCAGCCCTTTATCTCTGGGAACTTCATCTCCCTTCCCTCATTTTCCTCCCCCTTGAGATAAGTTTTTATAAGGTTTTGTTTTGCTATGTTTGCATTTCTTTCCCTCACTGCAGCTTTCCTTCTGGATCAGTTCCAGCCACAAGAGAATGATATTGATGGTTATTCAAACAAAAAATGGCACTACGGAGAAATTTTGCCTCTAATTTTAGAAGCAGCCGGAGAGTCACCTGACAGCTGCCTCGGTGTGTTTTACCTCACGCCTGATCGAAAGCAAGGATTCTTGTTAAATCACCGAACGCTGGAGCTACGAGAGTGCGACTGAGAAAGCTGCACTTCACATTCGATTCTTACCTTCACCAGTTAACTGGCTGAAATCTGAAATCTGTCTGAACAAAACAACTGGGTTCAGTGGTGATCCAACGTCCAACCTCTCCTCCAACCTGGAGAATCCCACGGGAGCAAAAGTGAAAGTTGCCAAAATTCTTGGTCAATGTAAACGTAGAAAATAGGAGCAGGAGTAGGCCATTTGGCCCTTCCAGCCTGCTCCGCCATTCAATATGATCGTGGCTGAACGTCCAACTCCCTGTACCCTCTGATCCTTTAGCCTGAAAATGTGATGTTTTGGCCTCAATCACTTGCTGTTCCACAGGCTCACCGCCGTCTGGGATGACCAGCGTTCTCCTCATCTCAGTCCCAAGTGGTCTATCCCATCTTTAGACTACGATGTTTGTTTTGTGTTTGTTATTTGAATGGTACTGTGGTTTTCAAATAATATTTAAATTTTTCCGGGTATTGATAATTGATATTGCTTGACCTGCCAAAGGGCATGTTCTTGGATTCTCTTAGATTACTCAGACTGTGAATGGCCGACCACATATTCATTAGGCTGTTTGGCCCATCGACCATGATCTGCCCTTCAATACAATAATTGCCTATCATCTGCCTCACCTCACACTTTCCTGTCCTTCACCCTCATTCAATGGTCCAATATTCAGGTGGAAGAAAACATTCGTTTTGACAAACATTTCCTCCCTCATTTGAAATGCATCTTTCACTTCCCAACCCCAATTATTAAACTGTTTAAATATGAAGGTGGGAAATATGGCAAAGTGGATCCCCATTATCCCTTTGGGAATGAGGAAAAAAGGAAGAAAATTCAATTGTGTTCCTCCGTTAGGTTCTATCATAGCTGATCCAGTTCCATAAACCTACCCTTATCCCAGATATAGCTTTTAATATCTTTTGGTGAACAAAAGAACCACCAACCTTTTTTAAAATTAATCATCAACCCATCATCAAGTGCCTGATCCAGATGAGTATCCAAAACTTGTGTTTCTAAGTTTTCTGTATTTCACTCCTGAAAGGTCTGCCTCAGTTCATCTCTAAACACTCATTCAAAACTCCCCAACCAACAGAAATCATTTATATCCAACTGTTTCCATTTAAAATCTTAAGCTTCGAGCAAATCCTTTCACCTTCAAATTTCCAGGGATACGCGGCCTACTTTGTGTAACCTCTCATTGTAATTGAAGTCCAGAGATTGTTCCAGTAAATCTTTACTGCACTCCCTCCAAAGTCAGTACATCCTTCCTAAGTTGTGATGCCCAGAGCCACTATCCTTGCTCCAGGTGCGGTCTAACCAGAGCTTTCTATAGCTGAAACCTGACTTCTATCTCCTTGTATTCACATCCTCCAGAAATAAAGGCCGGCACTTCACTAGGTCTTTGGGTTTCTCTTTGTCCCTATTCAAGAAACTTATGAACTGTGCTTGTGAATCCTAAACTTATTTTGGATCTAAAAGGAGGTGAATTTTTGCCTTTCAGAGGTTTCATAAGTTCTTAGCCCAGGGGGTTGTGGCTGCTTCTTCATGTTGCACATTCAAGGTAGGGGTAGACAGATTGTTGATGTCTTGGGGCATGGAGGAATTATGGTGAAGGGCAGGAAAATGTGAGGGGAAGTAAAAGATCAGCCATCATTATATTGAGGGATGGGCCATGGTCGATGGGCCAAATAGCCTAATGATTAGGAATGTTCTTATTTCTTCTCTTACAATGTTGTTGCTGCCTCTTGTCGATGTGATGCTTCCCGTTTCTGTAGTCACAGAGAGTGAAACCTGCAAAAGAAGGCACCTCCGAGAGAAGTCCTGTCATGGAGGGTGGTATGCAGCTGCTGAACCGTGATGGCCACAGTATCTCCCACAATTCCAAGCGCCACTACCATGACGCTTTCGTATCGATGAACCGAATGAGGCAACGGGGGTTGCTGTGTGATATCGTTCTGCACGTGGGCAATAAAGAAATCAAGGCCCACAAACTGGTGCTGGCCTCATGTAGCCCTTACTTCCACGCCATGTTTACCAGTAAGTACCACGGTTTTCTTTATAGGTCTGTCTCCAAACGATTAAACCAGCTGGCTGTCGTTCCTGTTACAACGGGATCAGCGGCAAGGAAAAATTACAAGTGTGAAAATCTGGAATAAGAAGCAAGCAGCGTGTACCAGGCTGCTCTGTCAGTATTCCCCTTGAGGGATGTTGGGTGTGGATGGGAAATGCTGGCTTTGCCAGTGATGCCCATGCCTATGAATACATTTTTTTTAACATTTGCCCCAAATGAGAAACAAAGATTTGACTGGCTTCAGCGTGAACAAAATTATAGAATATCTACAGTGCACAAAGGGGCCTTTCCCAAAGGATAGTGAATCTGTGGAATTCGCTACCCCAAAGTGGGGCAGTCAGTAAACTTGGGGAGTTAGACACATTTTTAATTGGTAATGGGTTGAAGGGATTCGGGGAGAAGGCTGGGAAATGGGGGTGAGGAACATATCATTGATCGAATGGCCTACTTCTGCACCAATGTCTTATGAAGTGATTAGGCCATCGAGTCTGTGCCAACCCTCCAGACAACATCCCATCCAGACCCACGCCCTATCCCCGTGACCCTGCATTTTCTGTAGCTAATCCACCCAGCCTGGACATCCCTGCACATTATGGGGCAATTTAGCATGGCCCATCCACCTGACCTGCACATGTTTGGACTGTGGGAGGAAACCGGAGCACCCGGAGGAAACCCACGCAGACACGGGGAGAATGTGCAAACTCCACAAAGGCGATCGTCTGAGGCGGGAATCAAACCTGGGTCCCTGGTGCTGTGAGGGGGCAGTGCTAACCACTGAGCCCCTGTGGTGTCTTCAAAGAAGACACAATAGATTTTATTTTCCAAAATGTCATTGGTCAAAATAGATATTTGTATGAGGGAGGAGAGCCACTGAGCTTAATAGTTTGGGAGCAAGTAGCAAATTGAGAGACCCAAAGAGGTAAGAGCTCCTGAAAGCTATAGGAAGGGTGGGGAGCTAATGCAGCAGGTCAGTATTTCAAATAGGCATGTAACAAACTATCCATTCCTGCTCAATGCCCACCCATCACTGGGATGACTACTCCTTCCTTTTGTTTATAAGCCGTGCGGATATCCATTTGACTCGAATAGGAGATTGGTTGATTTAATAAAGCTTTCCTGAGTGGAACCAGGGAGAGTGGAGAGCTCCTGCCCATGGAAAATATGGATTATTTTGCAAAACATGTCCCTGACCTTGTCTTCCTCACCCCTGCCTGCTTTACCTGTGCCAGTGGACAAACTACAAACCCCACATCTATTCAAAGCCCCTTTATGCTGTCTTTCAACGGGACAGTAGGATGCAGCCAGGAGTGGTCCAAACGTCAGAATGATGATGCCAATAAAAGATCCTAGGGAATAGAGGAAGGCCATTTGGCCCCTCATTCCTGTTGCAGCATTCAGTAGATCATGGCTGTTCTTTGACTTCAGTACCATTTTCCTGCACTGTCCCTATCACCCTTGATATCCACGATTTCTGATGTCCAAGCTCATCCTGTACTTGGTCACAACTCCTGTCCAGCCAGCAGTGCTTCTCAGTTGAATGTTCCACCAGAGACCAGCATCTCCAAAACTCCGTGAATGCATTTTGAAGTTTCTAAAAGCTGAGAGGCGAAATTGATGATCCCCTTTTCAGGTCTGCAGTATGGTTGCTTGTTGAGTGAAAGTATCAATAACCTCTTGCAATAATTTGGGATGCGACAGTATAAGGGAACAGTGGCTCTGTTACTTGAGGAATAATTTGGCCTATTGACCCAATGACATGAATTCAAACCCCAGAAGGGTAACTAGTTGGGTTGGACATTCCCAGCAGGGACAGTGTTTTTGTTTTTGTTTTCTTTGCTTTTCTCTTTTGCACACTGACTGTGGTCCAGCCAGCACAGAGTCAATGCTCTAAACTGAGGAGATTCTAATTCTCTGGGTTATATTCCCCTATTTCTATTTTTTCTTTTTTTTTCTTTTTCTTTTTTGTCGTGTATGTGCAGGTCTGAGACACAGTGAAAGACAACAGGTGTACAAATCTTTATTCAATTTCCACCACCAGGAAGAAAGGAAATACCAGGGTGGCCAGTGACCAGCAGTGCCCTTCTCAGAGGGCAATGCTGCGTGATTAAACAGTGAAGGGGAGGGCAGGGATTAAATCAAAATAGAGTTGGAGGGGGACAGGGTTAGGGTTTATTGACCTGCTCTCATTGTTCTTGAGATTAAAATGAACGGCCTTCAAGGCCATTTGAAATGGCTAATAAGTATCGACCACATTGACATCCTGGAATTGCTTGTAGGCCAGACTGAAGGAGAATGGCAGATTTCCTGAAGACTTTTAAGACAATCTGGTGATTTCAAGATTGTCATTACTCATTATCATCGATTTTTAATGAGCTGAATGTAAATTGCGGAGGTGGGAATTGAACTCCTGTTTCACGACCGTTATTCCGTGTGTCCAATAAGGAAGTCCCCATGACACCAATGCAAGGTTAGATCAGTCAGGAGGAGGCTGGTGTGGAACATGATGCATCAGTTTAGATCAAGTGGTTTTGCTGTGAATTCTATCATGGTGTCTGTACCCCTTTATAAGCGACAAATGATTGAGTTGACTTACAAGTGTTGAATGTCATAGGGCATGTGACAATGGAACCTAGGTGGGACAGAGAGGATGGGATGTGGGAATTATGAAATTCCAATGGGAGCGGATAAATGGGATGTCCCTTTTTTTTTCCCTGATGCTGACTCCTGTGAATTATCAGCTGGGGAGTTTCGACCTCCTCCTGGGTAGATTATGTTGGGCTTGTTTCAGTGAGACCTTTGATAGCTGAGAATAAACTGTTTGTCTGTGCAGCGTTCCACCATGTAGATGAAGTGATGGAGGTAAACCCCAGCATGATATCTCCCTCCTGTCCACCATCGCCACCATGACTGGCAACAGGTAAAGCAAACGTGATCATTCAGGTTCACCATAAACTATTTCTGTGTTTTTTCTTTCTGTCGTTGCTTGCAGATGAGATGAGTGAGAGTCGCCAAACACATGTTACATTACATGATATTGACCCTCAGGCCTTAGAGCAGCTTGTACAATATGCCTATACTGCCGAGATTGTGGTGGGCGAGGGAAATGTACAGGTAGGTGGTCTCAGATGAATGCCTTCCATGATTTGCCATGTTTTCCATGAGGATTGATGTTGTGAAACTTGAAAGAGTTCAGAAAAGATTTACAAGGATGTTGCCAGGGTTGGAGGATTTGAGCTATGGGGAGAGGCTGAATAGGCTGGGGCTGTTTTCCCTGGAGCATCGGAGGCTGAGGGGTGACCTTATGAAGGTTTATAAAATCATGAGGGGCATGGATGGGATAAATAGACAAAGTCTTTTCCATGGGGTGGGGGAGTCCAGAACTAGAGGGCAAAGGTTTAGGGTGAGAGGGGAAAAATTTGAAAAGGACCTAAGGGGCAACTTTTTCCCACAGAGGGTGGTGCGTGTATGGAATGAGCTGCCAGAGGAAGTGGTGGAGGCTGGTACAATTACAACATTTAAAAGGCATTTGGATGGCTATATGAATAGGAAGGGTTTAGAGGGATATGGGCCAAGTGCTGGTAAATGGGACTTGATTAGGTTAGGATATCTGGTCCGCATGGATGAGTTGGACTGAAGGGTCTGTTTCCATGCTGTACGTCTTTATGACTCTGATTGATATGAGTCGCATTTGTACATTTTTATAATCGCTTGCATTTTGCTTTAGGAAGGAGGAGTTTTGGGGAGCAAAAGCAAACAGCAATTCTTTTCACGTGTAACTTCCTCTGCAGTAGTGAGCTCATCTACTTCCTCTGCAGTAGTGAGCTCATCTGAGATTCTGCCCCCTGACTCACATGTGTCCCACCCATCCGTTACCTCATTATATACGGCCATGCCTCTCGCCCAGCTTCCCCAGCACAGCGAAAACATTGGCAAAGCAAGAAGTTACTTAAGTATGTCCTGTCTACCAAAAGCAGGACCAAAGACCCAACCAATTACTGCCCTTTCCAGCTGCTTACGGTCAAAGTGATCGAAGGAATGGTCTGCCATGCTATCAGGCCGCCCCTACTCGCCAATGACCTCATTGGTTCTCCATTTGCATTTTGGAAGGATTACTTGGCTCCTGACCTGTTACTGTCTTCACCCCAACGTGAACAAAAAGCTGAATTTCAGAGGTCGGGTGACCATGATGTTAGAATCAATACTCTACTCAACTAAGTGCAATGTAGAGACAGAGTTGGACTGAAGGGTCTGTTTCCATGCTGTAAGAAATAGGAGCAGGTGAAGGCCATTCACCCCTTAGAGCGTGCTCCACCATTCAATAAGATCGTGGCTAGTCCAACATTCCTCACTTTTCAGTCTATTTCCGATAACCTTTTGGTTCCCCTCCTGATCAAGAATCTGTTTCTGTTTGTGTGTCTATCTGTCTAACTATCTATTTTATTTTCCTTTCTCCTGGTTATATTTTATTAAAATAATTTGCAGTTTACAAAACAGTTGACATTAACAGCTGTATACAGCGAAACAGCAGTTTACGAAGGAGAGGAGCAGCAAAGCCAGGACCCAAACCCGACCGTTCAACCAGTTTTAAGGGAAATGAGGACATACCTCAAATTCTACTTTCAGTCATCACAATATAGCAAGCACATTTAAGATAGTCCAATTAAATTAAAAAAGTGTATAAATTACAGATACCCAGCAAGACCCACCTTCCAGCCACTCTCAGGCAGCCCGCCCCTGCACCCCTTCCAGCTTGTCCATCTATCAATCTGTCTGTCTATCTATCTATCCATCTATTTATCAATCTGTCTGTCTATCTATCTATCTATCCATCTATTTATCTATCTATCTGCTTGTCTATCCCTCTGTCTATTTATTTATCTATCTATCCGTCTATCTGTCTGTCTTTCTATCCATCTGTCTATGTAGGTTAAATATACACAGGGAGAAGTGAGGTTGAAGTCAAAGAGGATGAGAGGACAGCTCACCACTGACTGGAGTCACGCCGAGCACAGCAGATGGTGGTTAGTGGCTAACCACCTCAGCCCCAGGACATCTCTGCAGGAGTTCCTCAGTGTTGTGCCCTCGGCCCAACTATCTACAGCTGCTTTCTCCATAAATCAGAAATGGGGTTGTTCACTGATGATTGCACAGTGCACAGCACATTCCCAGTTTCCAGGATAATGAAGTAAGCTGTGTCCATGTGCATGGCGACCTGGACAACATGCAGGCCAGGGCTGAGAAGTGGCAGGTAACATTTGTGGGGTGTACCAGTGACAGGCAATGACCAGCTCCCAACAGAAAGGATCTAACCACTGCCCTATTCAGTGATTATTGCCATCGATGAGTTCTCCACTACCAACATTCTGGGGATTACCATTGATTAGAAACTCAACCAGACCAGACATATAGGTACTGTGGCTACAACAGCAGGGCAGAGACTGGAGATTCTGTGAGCGACAACTTGCCTCCTGACTCCCTGGAGCTGATCCACAAGATATAAGTCAGGAGTGTGATAGAATACTCTTAGGCCTGCATGAGTGCAGCTCCAATGACACTCAAGAAACTTTACACCATCCGGGATAAAGCAGCCTGCTGACTGACATCCCATCCACCACCTTTGACATTCATTCCCTGAGCATGTATGTACAATGGGAGCAATGTGGACCAGTTATAGGATGCACCCCAGCAACTCACTAAGGTTCCTTTGAATACCTTCCAGACTGACAGGCTACACCACCTAGGATGACTCTGATAGCACAGGGAACACCACCAGGTTCCTCTCCAACCTGATTTGGAATATATCACTGCCCCTTCCCTGTCACAGGGTCTACATCCTAGAAGTTGCCCCCTAATCCCTGCAGATGTAACCACACCATATGGGTGTAGCAGTTCAAGAGGCTACTCACCACCACCTTGAGGACAATTGTGATAGGGTCTTGCCAGCAATGTTCACATCCTAAGAATAAATGAATAATTTATTGATTCATGCAATTCCTTGCTTTCTAAAATTCGGAGTCTCCATCACTCTCTCTGTCCTTTTGTGACACTTCCTCAAACCTGTTTCATTGACAAAACACTTGATCCTGCATCCAGGTATCTTATTGCATGGCCTAGAGTGAAAGGTTGTTCAATTACATTCCTATTAAAGCATCTTTGGATGCTTTATACAGTTAAGGTGCTATACCAATGCAAATTGTTGTATATTGTTGCACAAACGTTTTTCAAAGAAATTGAATTCCCAGTTGCCAACTTGAAAGAATTGCATAACAAATTTTCAAGTTTGAAAACTTTTACTGTAACAAACTAAAAGTGACATTGACTTAACACTCTTTTTCGGGAACCTGTACTCTAACTGCAGAAAGGCTTCTTCTGTGAAATAACGCCACCCAAAACTCTCCAACAGTGAGCTGTCCCTATCTCCTCCATGGTATTTCCCAATCTGGCTTTTATGTTTGCCCTGGAGAGTCCTCCCTCTGGCCAAAGCTAGGCAAATCTTCCTGCCTTGTTTAAATCCTGATGAACTCAGTCTCATTAATCTCCCACCTCAATTTTGTGTTGTGAACCACAGCGATCTAATGTATCTCTCTCTGCCAAACTCAAAACTCATTCTCTCTCTGACCTTATGAGCGGCATGGCGGCACAGTGGTTCAATTCCCACCTTGGACGACTTTCTATGTGGAGTTTGCACAATCTCCCCGTGTCTGCATGGGTTTCCTCCGGGCGCTCCGGTTTCCTCCCACAGCCCAAAAGATGTGCAGGTCAGGTGAATTGGCCACGCTAAATTGCCCGTAGTGTTAGGTGTATGGGAATGGGTCTGGGTGGGTTGCTCTTCGGTGGGTCGGTGTGGACTTGTTGGGCCGAAGGGCCTGTTTCCACACTGTAGGGAATCTAAAAAAAACTCATCTATTCTTTCTTTCTTTCTTTCTTTCTTTTCTTTCTTTCTTTCTTTCTTTCTTTCTTTCTTTCTTTCTTTCTTTCTTTCTTTCTTTCTTTCTTTCTTTCTTTCTTTCTTTCTTTCTTTCTTTCTTTCTTTCTTTCTTTCTTTCTTTCTTTCTTTCTTTCTTTTCTCTCTTTCTTTCTCTCTTTCTTTCTCTCTTTCTTTCTTTCTCTCTTTCTTTCTTTCTCTCTTTCTTTCTTTCTCTCTTTCTTTCTTTCTCTCTTTCTTTCTCTCTTTCTTTCTCTCTTTCTCTCTTTCTTTCTCTCTTTCTTTCTTTCTCTCTTTCTTTCTCTCTTTCTTTCTTTCTCTCTTTCTTTCTTTCTCTCTTTCTTTCTTTCTCTCTTTCTTTCTCTCTTTCTCTCTCTCTCTCTCTCTTTCTCTCTCCTTTCTCTCTTCTTCTCTCTCTTTCTCTCTCTCTTTCTCTCTTTCTCTCTTTCTCTCTTTCTCTCTTCTCTCTCTTTCTCTCTTCTTTCTCTTTCTTTCTCTTTCTCTTCTCTTCTTTCTCTCTTTCTCTCTTTCTCTTCTCTTCTCTTTCTCTCTCTTCTCTCTCTTTCTCTCTCCTTTCTCTCTCTTTCCTCTCTCTTCTCTCTCTTTCTCTCTATTTCTTTCTCTCTCTTCTCTCTCTTTCTCTCTCTTTCTCTTTCCTCTTTCCTCTCTTTCTTTCTCTCTCTTTCTCTCTCTTTCTCTCGTCTTTCTCTCTCTTTCTCTCTCTTTCTCTCTCTTTCTCTCTCTTTCTCTTCTTTCTTTCTCTCTTTCTCTCTCTCTTTCTCTCTTTCTCTCTCTCTTTCTCTCTCTCTTCTCTCTCTCATCTTTCTCTCTCCTCTTTCTCTCTCTCTTTCTCTCTCTCTTTCTCTCTCTCTTTCCTTCTCTCTCTTTCTCTCTCTCTTTCTCTCTCTCTTTCTCTCTCTCTTTTTCTCTCTCTCTCTCTCGTAAACTGACTTTGTCTATGAGATTCAGTAATATTTATGAAAGTGCCTGGTAATCTGATCCTACACTGGGCTTCTGATGAATACAGTTACCCCTGAATGCCAACATCATGGTAGTGTGAATCACATGGGGCTTGTATCCAACTAGGAATGCTGATTAGCTAGCCTTTAAAACTCTCAATTTCTTTCTAGTGTGAAACTAAACAGACAGATTTTGTAAACTAAGCTAACAGTTCACGGGACGTTAGAGACTGAGAATCTATCCACTGTCAGCTGAGGTATTTTAGTCATTGTCAGGTGTGGGGTAAAATGCCTTTAATCATCTTCCCAATGAAACCATTTGGGACTCTAATCTTTCACAAGCCATCACAGGGCAAGGTCTGTATTAGCACAGTCGGATGAAGTTGTATGACCCGTTCCTTTGTCCATTTCCCTCAATTTCAGGGACAATTCCAGACACAGCCATCTCATAGAATAGAATCCCTACAGTGTGGAAACAGGCCATTTGGTCCAACATGTCCACACCGACCCTTCAAACAGTAACCCATCCAGACCCATTCCCCGACCCTGTTATTCTACATTTCCCTTGACTAATGCACCTAACACTATGGGCAATTTAGCATGGCCAATCCATCTAACCTGCACATCTTTGGATTCTGGGAGGAAACCGGGGCACCCGGAAGAAACCCACGCAGACACAGGGAGAACGTACAAACTCCACACAGACAGTCACCTGAGGGTAGAACAAACCTGGCTCCCTGGCGCTGTAAGGCAGCAGTGCTAACCACTCAGCCACTGTGCCAGTCCATCTGATGGAACCTTACAACTGTGACGGTGTATTTTGAGACAGGATGTTATGCTCTTTTGCCCACAGACACTGCTCCCTGCAGCGAGCCTCCTGCAGCTGAATGGGGTTCGGGATGCCTGTTGTAAGTTCCTCCTGAGCCAACTCGATCCGTCCAACTGTCTGGGAATCCGAGGATTTGCTGATACACATTCCTGCAGCGACCTGCTCAAATCTGCACACAAGTACGTGCTCCAGCACTTTGTGGAGGTTTCCAAGACTGAGGAGTTTATGCTGCTGCCATTGAAACAGGTACTGACTGAAGGACCGGGTTTGAACTTGCATGTGGTGCCATGGCTTATCAGCCTGTACTTGGATTATCCTCATAATACATTTTCATTTCTTCCTGTTACAGGGCATTATTTTTTCCCTTTTAGGGACTGTTCCACCCTCAAGAATTTCACAGAATGATAGTGTCCCTACAGCTTGGAAGTAGGCCATTCAGCCCATCAAGTACACACTCAACCCCCTAATAAGCATCCATCCCCCCCCCATCCTTCTAACAAACGTAAGTATTCCCCAGCCTGCACACCCCTGGACTCTACGGGCATTTTCCCCTGACCATTCCACCTAACCTCCCTTTGGACTGTGGGAGGAGATCAGAGGAAACGCACGCAGACACAGGGAGAATGTGCAAACTCCACACAGACAGTTGCCTGAGGCTGCAATCGAACCCAGGGTCCTGATGCTGTGAGGCAGCAATGCTGACCACTGAGCCACCATGCCACCCCTTTGTTTCAATTTATTTCAGATGCTCCAAAAGCCACAGTGGCTGCACACTCCTAATGCAACTCGCATGTACCCGAATCAGCAAGGTCCAGATTCAGAAAGACCTCCTTGGTCCATAGCAACAGTAAAGCACGTTGTGTGAGCTGGTGTCAGGCTGCCCTTGTTGGGAGTCATGTTATAGTGCAGTAAGAGTTGCTTCCAGGTTAATGGACTGTTTGGACAGCCTGTCTTACCTATTGTTCCTGCTTTATGCTTGGAACCTCGGGTTTGGCCCTGTTGGGCTCTCAATAGTGCTCAATAGTACTCAGAATGGAAAAGTAGCAAGGTGACCAGTAGGACAGGCAAGACTGAAGATGTAGGATTTAAGTGTTGGGAGGTTGATTAACAAATAGCCACTAAAATAAAACAAAGAACTGCAGATGCTAGAAATGTGAAACCGAAACTGAAATTGCACGAGAAACCTGGCAGGTCTGGCAGCATGCGTGGAGAGAGAAAATGGAGTTGAAATTTTGATTCCAGTGACCCTTCTTCTGAACGGCTAATAAATAGCCGTTGTCATGCTAAGAGGATTCTTGATCCTTCCTAATTTAGCACATTGTGCTTGAGACCTAAATGGCAACCGTAGAGTTAGCTGCAACTCTCGACAATCCATGTGCTGGGCGGGGCAGGAAGTGAGATGTCTCGTTTCCTGCTTTGTCAGGTAATGGTTTAGAAAGAGTTTACACTGAGGATGCAGTAAACTGCACGATTACAAGAAACAGTCTTTATGAAATCTGGATGGAGACCGATGTATCATCCCTGGTTCCTGCTAGGTGTAGTTACATAGATAAACTAGTCAATGGTATCTATGGCTATCCTGCAATAAACTACATAATCTTATAAAGACTCAATCATGGTCTATCCTCTACCAATACAGAACTGTAGCAGATGCTGGGTGGGTCTCTGTTGTCAAATAAACTGATGTTAAAGGTGAATAACAGCACCCTGTACAAAGTCACAAAGAGTGAGCATGTCTATAAAACTCCATATGGCTTCAAGAGCAAATGTGGGGAAGGAAATTTGGAGAAAACGATATCAGCAAGTCAATAAATGATCATTCTGATTTTCACAGGTGCTAGATCTTATCTCCAGTGACAACCTGAATGTTCCTTCTGAAGAAGAGGTGTACAGGGCTGTGCTGAGCTGGGTCAAACACGATGTGGACGGAAGGCGCCAGCACGTACCCAGAGTAAGAAACCAATCGAAATGGTTAACCTCATGCAGACGCTTAGGACTCAATCACCTGAAAAGACCAGAGAAACTGTGACTGTCCTGCTAACAACAGAGCTAGTTCAGGGGATATTTGTTCTAAGCACTGGTGTCCTGTTGGTGTGGATACAATAACAGTTCAGGAGATCAGGAGGCAGAATTAGTTTGAGTGGAGGTCAGGAGGGGAAAGCAGTCACAAGGGGAGTGGTCAACAAATACCCCAGCGAATCCTGATGTGGGTTGAAGTACAGATGAAGAAATATTGTGTGCTTATGATAAAGGGATAACAATAATCATAGGTGACTCTAATCTACATGCAACGTAGAAAGATCAGATTGGTGGTAGTAATCTTTATCAAATAATACTTTCCAGATAGTTTCTTACAACAGCACGTTCTGGAGTTAACCAGAGAGCAGGATATATTTGTTTTGGTGTTGTGTAATGTGACCAGGTCAATTCAAATTTTCGGATTAAAGGTACCCTGAGGTAGCAGGTAATATAACTGAAATAGATGCCCAGTTTGAAAGAGAGAAGACTGGGGACTTTAAATTTAAATAAGGGCACTGGTGTAACCATAGAAACTGAGCTAGATGAAGTGAACTGACATATTAATCAAGGACACTGATTGATTGATTAATAAACACATGCAGCAAATATTTCAAGGATTTTTTGGAATATTCACATTTCTTTCCACTACAATGAAAGATTTGAAAGGGAGGACACACCATCATTTGTTAGTCAAAGATAGGGAAAGCATTAGATTTAAGGAAAAAGTGTATTAACTGCAGAAAAATGAGTGGCAGGGCAGAATATAAAAAAAAGACTGAAAAGTTAATCTGGAGGAAGACATTCAAGTGAGAGACAGTTAGCTAGAAATGTAAAAACGGACAGCAACATTTCCTAAAAAGGAGGGACAAAGGGTAAAGGGAGTGTTGATCCTCTAGAGGGTAAGAGTAGACAGTAAATAGTAAGAAAATATCAGATAAAATGAGCAAATACCTTGCTTCTGTTTTGTCCATAGAGGATTTTTAAAAATTTGAATAACAGCTGTAAATCAGGAGGTGGAAGGGAGAGGGGAGCTTAGTAAAATGATGATCAGGAGGGTGGTGGTAATGAACAAACTGATGGAGCTGTGGGTTGGCAAGACTCCAGATCTTGAAGGACTTCATCCTGGGGTCTTAAGGGAGTGGTTAATGAGGTAGGAGGTGTGCTGGTATTAATTTTCCAGAATTCCCTCGATTTAGGAAAGGGTCCAATAAACAGGAAAGTAACAAATATAATCCAAGATTCAAACCAGGAGGGAGGGTGAGAAAACCAGAAACTATCGGCCAGTAGGTTTGACATCAGTCGTGGTTAGTCTTATTTTTAATAAAAAGACTGGTTTCGATTGGTTTCTTACTGGGCACCTCACAAAACTCCAGGTAATTGGGAAATGTCAGCATGGTTTCATGAAAGAAAGGTTTAACCAATTGCTGAGTCTTTTTATGGGAGTAACATCTGTGGATGAAGGGGAGCTGGTAGATGTACCAGGCTTGGATTTCCAGAAGGCACTGAGTAAGGTGCCATATCAAAGGTTAGTCGGGGGAAAACAAAGCTCATGGTGTCGGGGGTAATACATGAGTGGGGTAAGAGAATTGGGCAGCTGGCAGATAACACAGGGTACAGTAAGAAGGTCTTTGATTGGCAAGATATGGCAAGTGAAAGCCCATAGGGGTCTGTGTGGGGGTCTCAACTTCTAACAATTTATGTCAATGATTTAAATAACAAGATCAAAAACCCAGATGACTCGAAAGATTTGAGGAATATCTGTTGTGAAAAAGACAGAAGGAGTTTGCAGAATTGAGTGGGAGCGAATCTGGCAGATGGAGTATAATGTGTTTAAACATGAGGTTGCTCACTTTAGCAGGAATATAAAAAAAGTAGGATATTACTCAAATGGAGGGATGACTGTGGGAATCCAAGGTTTTCTTGTGCTCAAAACACAGGAAGTTAGGATCGAGAAGGCTGAAGGGATGCTGTGCTTTATTACATGAGGAATTGAACAATCTAACCTCTTAAAAAGTGAGGTGAGTGCTGTGCACTCCTCAACGTGCAGGCCTTTTAATTCAATCACATAAGATCCAAACAGCTAATTGGACGTTTTGTGATCCCTGCTGATTACAGTCTGTTTCTTAATTTTGCACAGACAACATCTCCCCGGGTTGAACCCTAGAGAGTAATTGGAAATTTCAGGATACTGGGAAATTGCCATCATTTACAGGGTTAGAAAGAGAACTGGTTGTCTCTCAGACCAAACTATGTCCAAGTGTAGCACCCAGGAGAAACTCCTGGGCAAAGAAATACCCGTTTGCTCTCCCAGAGAAAGGCAGTGTCTCCAGCACCCAGGGTTGGTGGCAGTTCTTGGCAATTGCACCGTTTCAAATCCATCTGGTTGTCTGAAGTTGGAGTCTGCGCGTTTGATTTGGTTGTCGATTCTCTGGCGAACCACAATCTTCGGCAGATGGTTATTTTGGAAAGGTGTGCCCCGTTTGATTTGGGACTAATTGAAACTCTGCCCTTTGTTTGTTGTGCAGCTGATGAAATGTGTCCGTCTGCCTCTCCTGACTCGCGATTTTCTGATGAGTAATGTTGACACGGAACTTCTGGTCAGACACCACTCAGAGTGCAAAGACCTCCTAATCGAAGCCCTCAAATATCACCTAATGCCTGAACAGCGGGGAGTCCTCAGCAATACCCGGACCAGGCCTCGGCGCTGTGAAGGGGCCAGCCCTGTCCTCTTCGCAGTCGGTAAGTAAAATGCTTAGCAGCCGTCGCTCTCTGCTTCCCATATCTTTGCTTTCCATTTGCTGGTGGGACATGGGTGTTGCTGGCTGGGCCAGCTTTTATTGCCCTCTCCATCACTGCATCTCGAGTGGGGGTGAGCTGCCCTCTTGAGCCACTGCAGTCCATGTGCTGTGGGTGGATCCAAAGTGCCCTTAGAGAGGGAATTCCAGGATTGTGACCCAGCGACAGTGAAGGAACACCGATATATTTCCGAGTGGGTGGTGAGTGGCTCAGAGAGGAACTTGTGGATGATGGTGTTCCCAAGTATCTGTTGCCCTTGTCCTTCTGCATGGACATGATTGTGGGTTTTGAATATTTGGTGAGTTTCTGCAGTGTGTCTTGTAGATGGTACACACTGCTGCTACTGAGCAGAGGTGGTGGAGGGAGTGGATGGTGGTGGATGTGGTGTGAGTCAAGCAGACTGCTTTATCCTGGATGGTGTCGAGCTTCTTTCAGTGTTGTTGGAGCTGTACCTATCCAGGCAAGTGGGGAGTGTTCCATCACACTCCTGACCTGTACCTTGTTGATGGCGGACAGGCTTTGGAAAGCCAAGAGGTGACTTACTCACTGCAGCACCTCTCGCCTCTGACCTCACCATGGTGTATATATGATGAGTCCAGTTGAGTTTCTGGTCAATGATAACCCCCAGGATGTTTATAGTGGAGGATTCAGTGATGGTAATGCCATTGAATGTCAAGGGTGGTGAATAGATTGTCTTTTATTGGGGATGGCATTTGTGTGGTGTGAATGTCACTTACCACTTGTCAGCCCAAATATACCGTATAACATTAATATGTGTAGAGTACAGGGTTAATGTAAATCAGACAGTGATGTAATCTCATCACAGAGAGAACATGCTCTGATAGGAAGTTTGAGCTGGAGAGCTGTCAGCTGCAACCAGGGATTGGTTTGAGAACATTCTTCATTCTCGCTCTATTGACCTGAGAGCAAGAGTGAGGACTTTGTTGGGCAGGGAGATGGAAGAACTTAACATGAATGGGATCATAGGGGCCGTTTGAAGGTTCGATCCTGTCCCATCACCCTGTTTTGGTCCTGGCTGAAGGGAGATTGGAATTTAGGATCTTTCCCTGGAGAGGAATCAACCACACAGCTCAAAATGTGCAGTGGGGTTTGTAAAAGGTGCAGGAGAGACGGCAGACTTTGGGGTGTGAATGTTTTGTTTAGGATTTCAGCAGCACAGACAAAGACAATGCAGATTGGATTCTGAATTCACCAAAAGGTCAGGTTTGTTGACCTTTTTGCTATAGCTGGTTATATTCCCTTTTCCCCTGTTTGTGCTCACAGCCCAATACACTATCTACTGCATAAGGGGATGTTACCCTCCTGACAGAGTCACGAATTGGCCGATGCTCTTTAGGAATAAGAGGTTGCCTATTTAAGACAAAAATTAAGAAGAGTTTGATCTTGGAAGGTCGTGAATTCCCTATCCTAGAGTGATGGAGGCCTGAAATAGAGTTCAAGCCTGAAATAGAGTTTTGAACATTAGGGGAGCCAATTGCCTTGGAGAACAGGTTCAGATCAGCTGTGACCTTATTGAACAGCACAGCAGGATTGAGGGACCGAATTTCTATGTCGTGTACAATATGGACGATAAATCTCTCTAAGAAATAATACACAGGTTTTTTTCTCTGCAACGTTACCACAATATCAATAACACAGAATATGAATAAATGTCCTGCAACGTTAACAACTTTATTCAGAGGACATCAGGAGTCTCAAACTTGCTCTGCAATTCCGTAAGATCGAGGGTGGTCTGATTACTCTACATCCTTGCCTACTCTTTTACCCCCTTCTTTGCTTTAACAATAGTCAAAGACTCGTCCGTTTGAAGATTTCCAAAAGCTCGTGACTCACCGCATGGAATAGGAATTCTCCTCCTCTCTGACTTAAAGGGGTGACCCCTTATGTTGGAACAGTGGGCCCCAGACCCAGATTCTGTCACAGGAGGAAGCAGAACTATGTTTTAAGAGATAAGCCACGTTAAGGCCGAAGATTATCGCTGTTATCAATGGGGAGATCTGGAGGTTAATTGCTTTTTGACGGGGAGATCTGCAGACTGGCAAGAGCTTATGAATTCCTAGCTGCAGGTCAGATGTAAACACCGTAACTTAACTACATCCCCCTCATTGTTTTTTCATTATTCTATGCTTTTGACACATGGCAGAATGATATCTGAAGTGTGATGGATGCTGGCCAGATGTGAAACTAGTTACTCAATCCAGTTGGGGAAGTGTTGGCAGCTGTGGGATCTTCAGGAGCTGACTGCTCCAATCTGTTTTTGGCTGGCCATGGTTACGATGGCATACGTTGAGGATATTTGCAGCTCACGTGAGAGAAAAGAGATTAATTGGTTGTCAGCGTACAGAACAGAGAGAACGCGCAGAAAGAGGACTCTGACAAATTGCTTTACAAGAAAAAATGCTGATTAAATCATTATACATATCTAGATTTAGATTCCACCCTGCTGTCTTTATTTATAACCTGCACTTGTTTCAGATACTCAGCAACCTTTTGCTTCTTCTGAGCTTCCCAGTAAAACTCTCCGATTTTCCTGCAATGATGCCACAATGTTACTAACACGGAATATGAATGAAAGTGTTAAAAATTTTGTTCAGGTAATATCAGTAGCTGACAGTATGTTACTAATCTGCAATTAGCAGCGCATTTAAATACATTTAACAACCACTTGAAGTTGTTCAATTCCCTCACATGTTCCAATTCACTGCTTGCTCTGTGTGGCCAACAGTAGTGCGACTGAGGTTTGGATTTGAAGACGCAGGGTTGAACTGGGGACAGTGTTCAGTGGGGTGAGGTGAATTGGGGGCGAGGATGAAGGATTTGTGGTGAAAACTGAACAGGGTTTGGGGTTTGGTCCTTTGACTATTTTAGCACATTCTCTCTGGCATCTCTCACTTGGTAGCCTAGTCTTTTTCTCACGCCATTCAAGCAAGTAGGGGGAGGCAGTTTCTATTAGGTGGCCATTTTTCAGATTTTGCCATCATTTAGAAGTCACGTAACTGCAGCATAATGGAGCCAATCAATGTCTGACTCCAGGATTTTAGCTATTACTGTTTGATTAGATTGATTTGAAATATTTGAGTGAAGTTTGAGGGTTGTTGGAGTTTTGCTAACATTAGCCTTTTGACATCTGGTCTATTTGACCTGTCCCTGTTGCTGGAAGGAGTTACAGTGTGTTTTAAATAATAGATTTTCTCAACCCACATCCTTAACCATCTAGAAGGATAAGGCCAACAGGAGAAAACTGTTGGTGCCCGTGAAAGTTTACACCAGAGCTTTCAGGAGAGGACAACTGCAACTTGAAACAAGAACAAGAGGACATAGCCTCAAAGTTAAGGGGGAGCAGACTTCGGACTGAATTGAGAAGGAACTTCTTCAGCCAGAGGGTTGTAAATCTGTAGCATTCCCTGCCCAGGGAAGTCGTTGAGGCTTCCTCATTGAATGTTTTTTTTAAAGGCAAAGATAGATAAATTTTGAACAGTGAAGGAATTAAGGGTTATGGTGAGAGGGCGGGTAAGTGGAGCCACGAGACGATCAGCCATGATCTTATTGAATGGCAGAGCAGGCTCGAGGGGGGCCAGATGACCTACTCCTGCTCCTAGTTCTTTTGCAGGAGAAATCCTGTTTCATTAATGGCCACTGAACCAACCTGACCCGCAGGTTCAATAACCTGCCAAATGCCATCTGTGTGACTGCTGGATTTGGGTATTGATTGGCACTGGGGCACTCCTGTTAACTGTCTGTCTGTTTGTTTGTTTGCAGGTGGTGGTAGCCTATTTGCTATCCACGGAGATTGTGAAGCCTATGACACAAGGACAGACAGGTGGCACATGGTAGCCTCCATGTCGACTCGGCGCGCGCGGGTAGGCGTAGCGGCGATTGGGAACAGGCTGTACGCAGTTGGGGGGTAAGCAACAGCACTTCTTCCACCAGACTTCAGCCTCGGTCACCGCTCAAAGCAAAGTGTTACTGACTGTTACCAGCTCCATCATGGTTGGTAGGTCCCCTCCTGGCACCTTGCCCTGCCACGGCAGGAATTGTAAAACCTGCACCCCCCCCCACACCCCTCACCTCTGTCCAAGGCCCCAAAGGAGACTTCCATATTTATCAAAGTTTCACCTGCACTTCCACACATGTCATTTACTGTATCCATTACTCCCGTGAGGAGACTGGACGCCTACTCGCAGAGCACTTCAGAGAACATCTCTGGGACACCCGCACCAATCACCCCCACCGCCCCGTGGCTGAACTCCCCTTCCCACTCTGCCAAGGACATGCAGGTCCTGGGCCTCCTCCATCGCCACTCCCTCACCACCCAATGCCTGGAGGAAGAATGCCTCATCTTCTGCCTCGGGACCCTTCCATCCCATGGCATCAGTGTGGACTTCACTAGTTTCCTCATTCCCCTTCCCACCACCTTACCTCAGAATCAACCTTCCAGCTCAGCACCATCCTCATGACCTGTCCCACCTGTCCATCTTCCTTCCCACCTATCCGCTCCATCCTCCTCTCCGACCTATCACCTTTACTCCCACCTCCATCCACCAATTGCACTCTCAGCTACTTTCCCCCCGGCCCCACCCACCTCCCATTTATCTCTCCACCCCCGATGCTCCCAGCCCCATTCCTGATGAAGGGCTCCGGCCCGAAATGTCGATTCTCCTGCTCCTCAGATGCTGCCTGACCTGCTGTGCATTTCCAGCACCACACTCTTGACTCATGGGTGGCAGGGGCAGACTTAGTCGGCTGAATGGCCTAACCTTTGTTTCCACTTCTTCTGGTCTAAAGCCATGTTCTGTTCAGGGTAGACCAATGGTTTGTGTCAGCAAGATCTACTGTAGGAAGGCAGTTTAGAAGCTTTAGGGAGGCTGGTTGGAAAAGTTAGTAATTTATCACAGTCGGGGTTTGGATGATGTATTAGCTTCGGGAAAGAATGAACGCTAGTTCAAATTCTGAAAGTTTTGTTTGAGTGTGCACTAGTTTTGCTTTGCACTGATTAACGTATCAAATTTCAATTTTGATATGATCACCTATTTATCCTGATAACTGTGGGGTTTTTTTAATGCTTGAAGGAAGTCTACATTATGCAGCTTAGACCATCTGTTTGGTTACTCTCCATTTCTGGAATTTACAAATATTAACAGAACGAGATGGGCAAGCGAGAAACAGTTTCCATGGGATGGGGATGAGTCCTTTAAAAATTCGACCCAAGGCTTACAGGATCAAAATGAGGAAATACATCTGCACAAACACACACACAGGATGGGAGAGGTTTGCAAATCTCTTTCACAAACGGCAATCGATGCTCGACTGGTTGTAAATTTTAAATCTGGGATCGCTTGTTAACCAAATTTCTTTACAATGGTTCGCGTGTGGAATGAACTTCCTGCGGAAGTGGTGGATGTGCGTGCAACTACAACATTTAAAAGACATTTGGATAAGTAAATGAATCGGAAAAGTTTGGAGGGATATGGGCCAGGAGCAGGCAGGTGGGACTAGTTTAGCTGGGATTATGGTCAACATGGACTGGTTGAACTATACTGGTTGCTGTATGATTCTGTGGTACGAGACATAGGTAGGATACATAGACTTTGTGGAGCAAAGCATTAACGGGATCAACACTTTAATAATCGCAGCTGAGTGTAAGGAGCTATATCATGACAGTTTCAGATTCAGTGGGACTGAGACCTACTGAAAAAGGCACCAGTTAACCCGTACTCCAGCAGGCTCCTCTATATAATTCATCAGCAATTAATGTTACCAATTTTCATCAGCCTTGTCTCAAACAAAGCACTGGAGATCTGAAAAGAGAACAGAAATTGCTGAAGAAACTCGGCAGGTGTGCAGAGAAAGCAGCTTTACAGTTTTGAGTAGAGTGACCCTTCTTAAGAGTTCCTCCAGCAACTTCTGTTTTTGCTTCCATGAGCCTGTGTTTAGCCCTTATTATTCTAAAGCTGCTAATATAATCTAACAATGTTAGATCACAGATTTTGTTCTAAGGCTTCAGGAGGTGAAACCGCTTGCTCCTGTTCAAGAGGTCTCTCTGCTATTGGCTTGTGTTTGTCTTAACTCTGTTCGTATCCAATCTCTGTTGCCCACTGAGGAGGGGCTGCTTCTGAAAGCAAGATAACAGCAAGTATCTCGGAGAAGCCCGAGGTCTTTCTGAGCTGTTCCACCCCCATGGAAGCAGTTTCTATCTCGCTTATCTATTTTTGTTAATTTGTAAATTGAAAAAATGGACAAAGCAAATGGTATAAGCTGCATAATGCAGCAATGTACAACAACAGCACAATGGCTCAGTGGTTAGCACTGCTGCCACACAGCGCCAGGGACCTGGGTTCAATTCCAGCCTTGGGTACTGTCTGTGTGGAGTTTTCACATTCTCCCCGTGTCTACGTGGGTTTCCTCCAGGTGTTCCAGTTTCCTCCCATAGTCCAAAGATGTGCAGGTTAGGGTGGATTGGCCATGGCGATGGAAAAGTGTCCATAGTGTCCAGGGATGTGTAGGTTAGGTGGATTAGCCATGGGAAATGCAGGGTGACAGGGATAGAGTTGGGGGATGTGAGGGGGGTGGATGTGGGTGAGATGCTCTTTGAAGGGTCGGTATGGACTCGATGGGCCGAATGTCCTGCTTCCACACTATAGGGATTCCATGATTCTCTCCTTCAGTGATAGAATCATACAGCACAGAGACAGACCCTTCAGCCCAACCTGTTCCATGCCGACTGTAAACCAGACATCCCAATCTGATCCATTCCCCTTTGTCAGCATTTAGCCCACCTCCCTCTAAACTCTTCCTATTCATATACCTGTCCAGATGCCTATTAAATATTGCAATTGTACCAGCCTCCACCACTTCCTCTGGCAGCTCATTCCATACATGCACCACCCTCTGTGTGAAAAAGTTACCCCGCAGTGTAGTGATTGAAGGAGATCAGTCAGGTGGATCTCATAGAATGAGTTCCCTGGTTGGGGCTGTCAATCTGGTCCAATCAGGGAGCCCTGGCTGACAGATATAAACAGGAGTGACTCACTCTGAGAGCTGGCTCTGAGTGAACTGCATCAATGTCTTCAGAGAAAAAATACTAAACAGGAGTGTCAGGGGTGTTCTGTTCACTTGGAGCTGGCTCTCATGAAGCTGGATATGTGTCAATGATTTTTCATGTGTAAATGGAGGGTGATGGGATACCAGCTTTTCTGGAGTTACCCCACTCCGGTCCCTTTTAAATCTTTCCCCTTTCACCTTAAACCTGTGCCCTCTAGTTTTGGACTCCCCTAACTTGGGAAATAGACTTTGACTATTCACCCTATCCATGTCTCTCATGATCTTACAAACCTCTATACGGTCACCCTTCACCCTCTGACGGTCCAGGGAAGAAAGCCCCCAGCCTATTCAGCCTCTCCCTATAGCTCAAACCTTCCAACCCTGGCAACATCCTCGTAAATAATTTCTGCACCCTCTCAAGTTTCACAACATCCTTCCTGCGGCAGGCCTGCCAGAGTAAACGTGGCCCAACCAATGTGCTGTACAGCTGCCCAACATGACATCCCAACTCCTCCACTCAGTGCACTGTCCAATAAAGGCAAACTTGCCAAATGCCTTCCTCACTATCCTGCCTACCACCGACTCCACTTACAAGGAACTTTTCATCTTCCACTTTCACCTGCACCCCTAGGTCGCTTTGTTCGGCAACACTCCCCAAGGCCCTCCCATTAACTGTCCTACCCTGGTTTGCCTTACCAAAAAGCAACATCTCTCATTTATCTGAATTAGACAGAGTTTGATGCATGTTCAGTGACTGATGCTACCTTAATTACTCAGGTACGATGGCACTTCTGACTTATCGACTGTTGAATCCTATGATCCGGTAACCAATTCCTGGCAACCAGAGGTAGCCATGGGAACAAGACGGAGCTGCCTTGGAGTGGCAGTGCTACACGGCTTGCTGTATGCGGCGGGAGGTTACGATGGCGCCTCGTGTTTGAACAGGTACTCCTGTTGTGGTTGAACGTTTGCACTGGTACGTTCCCCCCGATTTTCCTCACTCTCCTGAAGGTGCGGAGTGCCTGTGTCTGATTCCAAGGGCGAGCACTGTCCTTTGGTCCACTCCCCACCTACCCCGGCCTTCCCAGGGTGGGAGTGGGGTGGACATAGTAGGAGGCATGGTCAGGAGTTTCTGGGGATTAACCTTTTAAGTGCTTTGATGATCACTATTTGGAGATGCCGGTGTTGGACTGGGGTGTACAAAGTTAAAAATCACACAACACCAGGTTATAGTCCAACAGGTTTAATTGGAAGCACTAGCTTTCAGAGCATCGCTCCTTCATCAGGTGATCGTGGAGGCTCGATCCTAACACACAGAATTTATAGCAAAAATTTACAGTGTGATGTAACTGAAATTATACGTTGAAAAATTGATTGTCTGTTAAGCCTTTCATCTGTTAGAATACCGTGATAGTTTCACTTCTTTAATGTGTAAATAACAAAACCTTTTTTTTTAAAAAGTTGCATTCTCGGGTTAGCTGTTAACAATGGTGATAGCTAGATGTTGAAGGTGTTGGCCCCTGTGTTCTCAGTCTATGCCATGATGTTTAGATTGATTCTAATCTAAAAAGTGATTCTAATCTAAAACAATCAACAGACAGCAGTGTTCCCTCCCAGTTGGGGAACACTACAGTGGTCCAGGACATTCGGCCTCTGACCTTCGGGTGACCATCCTCCAAGGCAGACTTCGGGACAGGCAGCAGCGAAAAGTGGCCGAGCAGAGGCTGATAGCTAAGTTCGGTACCCATAGGGAGGGCCTCAACCGGGACCTTGGGTTCATGTCACGTTACAGGTGACCACCATTGCACTATACACACACACAGGTACTCCTACACACACACAGTCTCACACACACACAGGCACTCCGATACACACATACACACAGATGCGCACACAGACACCCACACACACTTATAGACACACACACTCCCACACTCAGACATGCACCCCCTCACAGACATAAGACACTTTGCACTCACTACACACACATATACACTTCCTCACACTCACAACCCCCACCCCAGACAGACACACACACACACAGACAGACAAAGACCCACATGCACACATATATTTTGTGGGGTGAATTTGTACTTGCAGGGTTACATTGTACTTTGCTTAAAAACTGCATGAATTCATGTAAAACTCTGTTATCTCACTTTTTAGATTAGAATAAATCTAAACATCATGGCATAGACGGAGAACAGAGGGGGCCAACACCTTCAACATATTGTCTAGTTATCACCATTGTTAACAGCTAACCTGAGAATGCAACTTTAAAAAAAAAGGTTTTGTGATTTACACATGAAAGAAGTGAAACTATCACGGTATTCTAACAGATGAAAGGCTTAACAGACAATCAATTTTTCAATGTATAATTTCAGTTACATCACACTGTAAATTTTTGCAATAAATTCTGTGTGTTAGGATTGAGCCCTCCACTACCACCTGATGAAGGAACGTCGCTCCGAAAGCTAGTGTGCTTCCAATTAAACCTGTTGGACTATAACCTGGTGTTGTGTGATTTTTAACTTAGCACATTGCAAGTGCAGTGATAAGTCCAAACAGCTTGTCTGTGAAAACCTTCTCTAAATCTACTTCAAAAAAACAACCATGTCAAAGTCAGGTTAAAAAAGGAAAAGTTGCACTAATATAGCACTCCACATGACCTCATCCCCCACCCACTGACCCATCCTGAATGCTTTATTGCCAACAAAGCCATTTTGAAGTAAATTTGCTTTTTTAATGTCGGCACCACTTTGTCAGCAGCGAGCTCTCACCTGCTGCACTGTGAAATAGTTCTGATGATTGGGCAGCACGGTGTCTCAGTGGTTAGCTCCCAACTCCTACACTCAGTGCATTGACCAATAAAGGCAAACGTGCCCAACACCGCCTTCACCAGCCTGTCTACCTGAGACTCCACTTTCAAGGAACTTTCATCTTTCACAGGCGAATACTGTCCCGTGGTCCACTCCCCACCTCCCCGGCCTTCCCAGGGTGGGAGTGGGCTGAACGTAGTGGGAGGAGATGTTCCTGGAAAAGGAGCTCTGAGTCCACACCTCCTTATGGCTGCATGAGCTGGGACCACAACGATCAGGAGCAGGGGCACTGATGGGGACCCGAACCTTTCCTTCGCTCGATTTCACACTAGCACTCGCCCATCAGTCTGAGGGTTTTGGGTCAAGTCCCCAATCCTGACACACAAATCTACGTTGATACCTCCCTGTTGAAAATGAAAGGAGAGCTGAACTGTTAGAGTTGCTGCCTTCCAGATAAGGTATCAAACTGAGGCCCCAATACCGTCTCCAGTTCCAAAAATAAACCCCATGGCACTATTCCGCTGGAGACCAGGGAAGTTCTTGCTTGCCAATATTTCTTTCTCTAATCACATCATGAAAAGAATTGTTTGGTCAGTGCCTTTTATTGCACGCAGGAAGTAGTGGGTGCTTCCTGCGTGCAAATTGGCTGCCGTGTTTTCAAAGTCAGACGTGTGACGTTGGAAAAACACAGCAGGTCACGCAGCAATCGAGGGGCAGGAGAGTCGGCGTTTTCGGCATAAGCTCTTCATCAGGAATGTGGGGTTGTGGGGGGCAAAGGGGGCGGAGAGATGTATAGGTGGGAGGGAGGTAGTTGGGAAGGTGATAGGTAGGGGGGGTTGCAATAGGTTGGTGGGAAGGGTGGAGCGTAAAGATGGGAAAGAGGATGGACAGGTCAAGAGGGCGGTGCCGAGCTGTGGGTTGGATCACACAACACTTTGCTTCTTGGGCTGTGAAGCACTTTATAACATCCTGAGGTTAACTATAAAGTGCAGTTTGTTTCTATAGAGATTTCTAATGGCTTTTGTTGATTTTTGTTTTCAGTTGTTGAGGCAATTTGGAAGACAGTGTTATGTTGTGATGTTTGTCATCTTTACTGAGCAATGCATTTTGGGTAACTTTTTATCATGGAGCCCTCCAGACACACAGTAATTTCTGACCAACGTTCATGTTGGGCTTCGGTTGCAGATAGGCAATGGGTGATATCTTTGCAACATATCGTAAACTGCAACTTCAGAAGGATATCACCGGTACGTAGACTGCTGTGCTGTATAATTCTATTCAACCCATCATAGTGTACTAACCCTTTTGAAAGAGCTAAAATAGAAATTGCTGGAAAAGCTCAGCAAGTCTGGCAGTATCTGTGAAGAGAAATCTGATTTAATGTTTCAGGTCTGGTGACCCTTCCTCAGAATGAGGAAAGAGCTATCCTTTTGGAAGAATTTCCTCTGTGTTGCTTGTAGCTCTGCAGATTATTCATTTTCAGACATAATTAATTCCCTCTGACAGTTTGTAGTAAATATACTTCAATATTTGATTATAGTTTCCATTTGAATAGAAAAAAAAGTCCTTTGTTTGGCTCTTTTATCGATTACTCTATTCCGGTCAACATCTCGTTACTTTGTCCCATTTTGACACCTCTTTGCAACAACTTCTTACTTTTAATTTCTCAGGAACCATTCTGTGTTTCTGAACGAAACCTTTAAAATAATGAGGAGTTTTCCCGAGCTTTTAATTTTAAATCTTAGCCGCAGAGAAACGGTGATTTCTGTTTCACGGTTTTGGGTGAGATTTACATTGAAGCTGTGAAGATGAAAGGGCAGTACTCAACCTGAGTGTGTTACTGAGTTCCCCTCGTTCAACCCCACCCACAACATGGCAGCGTGACCATTGCTTTTTGTCTCTACATTTCAAGTGTTTCTGGGAATCTGTTACCTGAGATTATGCCAAAACCATTGCTCAGTCTCTTTCATCGAGGACAGTTTTGTAGCTCATTCCTTTTATGAGATGACAAACATCAGATCAAAGGGGCAGGAGCATCTTTAAACATATCTATAATTGACACTTTAACATGCATGTTGTTCGTATATATTGACACTTGAGGCACTTGTATTATGTTCTAAGCGTGACTATTGTGCTACACTTAATTGAAAATCAGGAATACATGGGAGGGTGGAATTGGGGGTGTGCAAGGACCCCAGAGGGTTACAGATCAAATGTGGGGTCATGCATGGATTTGCAAACAAAGGTGGGAATTTTAAAATCGAGGCATTTTCCAGTCTGGGAGCCAACACAAATACAGGAGCACAGAATGGAGAATAATTACTATCAACAGCTCAAGGCATGTGCAGACCAAGAGCAAAGTTTCCATATGGCCCTGCGGTACAATCTACGAAGATTAATACTTTGAACTAAATCTCTCCAGAAGCAACATTTGCCAATCTCTTCCACCTCACACAGTGTGGCTTATGGAGCCTGGGAGGCTATATACAAAGTTGAAATGGATGTGAATATTAATTTGCATGCATCCCAAGTTGCTGATAGTGACAGATCTTAGTGATTACTTTGACATTAACACCTATAAATGTGGTTGGATTTAGATGTGACTAATGACTGTAATTATATTTTGATAACATGCGTGCTTTGCCTACAAATGTTTCAGTGTTGAAGCGCCTGGAGGTATTATGACTGTAAGAGTGTCCTCCATTGTGGTGGAATCTCTCTTTAATTTATGTTATTGTGATTAACTCATTACTATTGCCATGTGTTGAATTTGCAGAAGTACTTGAGGGTGAGCGACATAATTAACAGATATCATAACACATCAGTACAAAACTCCTTTGACTGCTGGTTTTGCAAAGCCCTTGATGATGGATAAGGGAATGTACTCATTCCCAATGACTTTTAACCAGGTACTTCCACTTAACGGGGCAATGAAAGTGCAGGAAATTGGGATCGTTCAATATTCCTCTGTACAGTATCCCAGTAACCTTCACGACTCCTAGTCTCTGCTTCTCCAAAAGATACAATTGTTTGGAATGTCCCAAACTCCCAAGGAAACATTGATGGGACCTGAACAGGAGACAGCACGGGAGCAGCCATTATTGTTATTTGTATTGAAAGTTGAGGGCCATACCCAGTCTCTATAAGGGTCTGAAAGGGTTAATAGGAAGGAGTGTCATAAGCCCCACCCACTATAATGATTTAATTTGGACTTGCGGTAGAACAGTTTAGGTTAGGGTCCCCGGGGGGATCGTGAGATGTAATTTTGGTGTCGTGAACTCTGTGTGAGAGCCATGGACGCTGTGCAGGTCCAACCGAGTGACATAGCTGTGCCCCCTCCCCTCCCACACTGCCCTCCTAATTCTCACTGAGAAGCCACGATAATTGGGATGCTCCAAAATGGGGTGACAGTGAGAAACAGTTGGCTCAGGATCTCAGAGGAGTAAGTTCCAGGTCCACCTCATACCCTCTGTGACAACATATGACACATCAATGTAATCTGTAAGCAGTTGTTAATGTGATGACATAAGATATAGGAGCGGACAGTAGGCCATTCAGCCCATCGAGTCTGCTCTGCCATTCAATCATGGCAGATAGGCTTCTCAATCCCATTCTCCCTTTTTCTCCCCGTACCTTTGACACTCATGAACCTATCTATCTCAGTCTTAAATATATTCAATGACCCGGCCTCCACAGCCTTCTGTGGCAGTGAATTCCCTAGATTCCCCACTCTCTGGCTGGAGAAGTTTCTCCTTATCTCCATTCTAAAGGGTCCGCCCTTTACTCTAAGGCTGTGCCCTTGGGTCCTCGTCTCTCCTACCAATGGAAACATCTTCCCACCATCCACTCTGTCCAGGCCATTCAGTATTGTATAAGTTTCAGTTAGGGTACCCCTCATCCTTCTAAACTCCATCGAGTATAAACTTAGAGTCCTCAAACGTTCCTCCTATGTTAAGTTTTTCATTCCTGAGACCATTCTCATGAATCTCCTCTGAACATGCTCCAGGGCCAGTACATCTTTCCTGAGGTATGGGTTAGATCAGGAAGTGTTTTCCCTTGACTACAATAGACCAATAGGGCCCTGTCATCTCCTACACTTAGAGGTTAGAGGTTAGCATCCTTTGTTGTGAACTGGAACTTGTATAGTGCACGAAGCAGCATATGTCTCACCCTGACAAGAGGTGACTGTCAGGATGTCCAGAGCAAGCTGCTCCTGGATGTAGCTCCTGGCCAGCTCTGCATTTACAGCAAAGAAAGAATTTAGATCAAAGTCTGTGAGAAGATTTGTAGCTTGGGTGCTCGTTGTTGTGGTTCTGTTCGCCGAGCTAGGAATTTGTGTTGCTGTCTAGGTGACATCCTCAGTGGTTGGGAGCCTCCTGTGAAGCGCTTCTGTGATGTTTCCATCGAGTATACACTTAGAGAACAGCCAGGGAATTCCTAGAGGCATGGCACTCATCCACAGATTCAATCAATAAGCACATCGACCTGGACCCAATATACCGACCACTGCAGCAGACAGCTGGAACTGACAACCGGAAGCGGCAGATTCAAACCACTATAAATGCCAGAGGAAACATCACAAGTGCTTCACAGGAAGCCCCCAAGCACGGAGGATGTCACCTAGACAGGGGACGAAACGTCTGCAACACAAATTCCCAGCTCGGCGAACAGAACCACAACAAAAAATTTAGATGTTGCCCTTGACCCTGGCACCATGGAGCTAGGGAGGGGCTGAGTCAGGGTAGGTTGCCCCAGTGCTTGGTGTCAAATACATCTGTGTGAGCGTCAGGTCCTCTTTCCCCCTTGCAATCCGTTTCTTCCCTGGCCCCATTCTTTCCTTTCTCTTCCGGCTCGTCCAGCCATAAAACACACAGAGATCCCTGTGTGCCTCTCAGTCCTTGGCCCTTGGTGTTTCCTTCTCACAACCATTGGTAGCCATGCCTTCAGCTAAAGAGAAAGCGGGAGTGGGATACTGAAATTACATGATCAGCCATGACCATAACGAATGGTAGTGCAAGCTCGAAGGGCCGAATGGCCTACTCCTGCAACTATTTTCTACGTTTCTAATTGGACCATAACTGCTGGACTTCAAAATTGATCTTAAAAATCTACATTTTTGACCTAATTTTTTGGTCAGTGGTTCCAATGTCTCTGTGTGTCAGCTCATCATCGATTTACTTTCCTACAGCGTAGCTGGAGGAGCTGCGTTGCATTCAAGGTGCTACCCAAATGCAGTACATTCTTCTATAACGTGATGGTTGCATTCCCTATGCAATCCTGAGTCATAGAAAAACCTTTAGCTTCAGAAACAGTGCTTAAAGTGTCGGTGATGCAATCGCGTGACAGCCAACACTCGTTTTAAAAGTTTGTGCTTTAGAAACAGCGTCCCCAGTTCGTCCATCGCATGACAGCGGATTTGCGTTGACGAAACATGCATTATAACAGAATGGCCAGTGTGCAGAAAGGGGCACCTTGAGGATGAGTTACTGGAAGAAGCTAGAGCCCTCAGTTGGAGTAGAAATTGGAGAGAGAGCATTCTAAAGGCAATTTAGAAATCTCTCGTTTCTATCACCAGGATAAGTCGAGCTGTGTCAGTCTGAGTGAGAAGCTGAAGTGCAAACATTCCATAGCACGTGAGGCTGAAACACAGGGTGAGGTGCCCAATGATGCCTTTTTAATACCCGCCACTTTCTGTTTGTGTTTTCGCAGTGCTGAGAGATACGACCCACTGACTGGAACGTGGTCGTCGGTAGCTGCAATGAGCACTAGGCGACGATATGTCCGAATTGCAACACTAGGTGGGTTCCTTCCATGTGCCGTGTTTTAGTAGCAACCGTTTAATTCATGTTGTTGAAAAATGCAGAGAAATGTTGAGTGTGGAAATGCTAAATTGTCACTGGAACGCTAATTGAACAACCAGTGAACGATCTCCATGTTAACTTGCTACACAAGCTGTTGGCAATAATTGGTCCTTTAGGTATGAGTTGGGAGAGTTATCTGCCAGTATTTATTGGCTCCAAGGTTTCTTATATGGGTTGAAAGTTTATTTTTAAATTCACGCCTGGAATGTAGGCCTTGCTGGGCTAGCTTTTATTGCCTATCCCTCAGCACGTAAGAGACTGGAGTCACATGTTGACCAGGCAAGGACAGTAGTTTCCTTCTGTAAAGGACATTAGTGAAACCATATGGGTTTAATGACAATTGTTTCATCGATCAGACTTTTAATTCCAGATCTCTTATTGAATTCAAATTCCACCATCGCTTGTGCTGGGATTTGAACCCGGCTTCCCAGATAACTTAGAACAACTAAGTTGAGATGGGGAGTGCTACAGTTGGCAGTGCAGTGGAAGGAGGTAGGTTCAGCCTGTACTCACACTGCCATCCTGGGAAGAGTGTGGTAAGTATGAGACTGTGGAGGAAAAGCATAGTTTACAATGTCCTACACAGTTGAAGAGCACATCTTGTCAATGCGCCCAATCAACTTTATACTGGGACACAGTACCAGAAACCTGATGGAATTTGTTTAACCATAACTTGGCATGCCACCAGATCTACAGTCATCACCAAAAAAATTTAAGTCTTGATTTAATCTAATTTTCTGGATGGGTCAAATATGTTGGTATATCTGGGGTTCTGAAAAACACCGAGATCAATAAGGACCTGGAGCTTTGTCACAACATGTTTGGGCTTGACTTCTGGGGTTGGTTAGGCCTTTGGAGGTTGGAGACTTGACAGGGAATTGTCATCATATTCATTGGCTCAATTACTAAAATAATGGAATCAACATTATAGTCCTCTCACAGATAAAAATGGTGAAATTGTTCTCCATTTTCCTCGCTGTTATACTGACTCTGACCGTGATTCAGGCCCAGTACTCGCCCTCATCTTCTGCAAATTACAGACGTGGGGATAACTTACAGAGCTTACAGGCAAGCCATCAACCTACACCAATTCTTCAGCTTTACCAAACCAACACCTCCCTTGTGACAGCCAGTGAGCTTCAGGGTGAGGTGTGTGTGTTTGTGTTCATTCAGAAACTGAGCACCATGTTTTTGTTAAGCCCCTGTCCAAAGCACATGAGAAATTGGGCTTTTCACTAAACTCCTGGAAAACTAAAACCCCTCTTCTGACAAATTTTAACAGCAACACCTCCCACCCCCTCTCCAAACCCCGTTTAAAATCAATGGTGAATTGTACACATTGACCATTTTCTGGATCTTGGGAACATGATCACAATGAAGGGTGACAGAGTCAACAGAAGTCCTTGTTGCCTCTGATGTACCAGATCAGGTCAAGTTGAGGAAAGGAGACATTGAAGACCAGGATCTCAGACAAAGACTAAGGTCCTGGGTCACTGAGTGCAGTAATCCCTCTGCTCCCACACACAGTGGAGATTTGAACAACTCCATGCTGTACATCTCTATGACTCTAAATGCCACCCAACGCTACCTTCATAGGGTCCTCCAAATCTGGAGGCAAGGAAGGGGATCCACTAACAAAGATCTCTTCCAAACCAACATGGGCCAAAGACAAGACACAAATCAAAACCAACTCTGCTGGGCAGGGCTCATTATTCATATCTCTGACAATAGACTCCCGGCCAATCAGTGACTCGGAGCATTGTCTATCTGTGGGTCTTTGGTCACGATGGAGGTTGGTTGGATGTATTCCCAGAAGTCTCATTGTGTGATTGCTTGCCTGCTTTCAGCATTCCTAAAGCTGATCATTGAATATGTTCAAAACCAATGGGCGCAGTGTAGGGATGGAGTAGAAGTACAGTTTATTACCTCCCTTTTCCATCAGGACTTGCTCCCCTCAGTGTCCCAGAGATTAATGTCAATACCTGGTGATTACTGTGGAGTTGGTGAGTCTACACTAATTTCACAGAAGCTTGGATTGGATGCTCTTGAAATGCTAAGAGTTTCATCCGAGTGTCAGAAATCGGGCTGACTCATCAAAAAGAAACCCTTATTAATCAGTCGATGAAATCTCTTTTAATGATACTGTCCTTTCAGATGGAAACCTCTACGCCGTTGGTGGATATGACAGCTCTTCGCACTTAGCAACAGTGGAAAAGTACGATCCACAGGTAACTGATCACACCAATGTATCCAGGATTTATCCTTCCCAAAACGTAGGTCTGTTCAGAGTCGGGGGAGCATTCATAGGATTCTGCTTCTCCGGCTCAATCAGAAGGGTGATACGGCGGTTCAGTGGTTAGCAGTGCTGCCTCACAGCGCCGGGGTCCCGGGTTCGATTCCAGCCTCAGGTGACTACCTTTGTGGAGTTTGCACATTTTCCTTGTGTCTGTGTGAGTTTCCTCCCAAGTGCTTTGGTTTCTTCCCACAATCCAAACGATGTGCAGGTTAGGTGAATTGGCCATGTTAAATCGCCCATAGTGTTCAGGGATGTGTAGGCTAGGTGCATTAGTCAGGGGTAAATGGAGAAATGTAGGATAATGGGGAATGGGTCTGGATGGGATACTCTTCGGAGGGTCGGTGCAGACTTGTTGGGCCAAAGGGCCTGTTTCCACACTGTAGGGATTCTAAGAAACCCTTGGCCTTGTTGTAAGTCTGCACACTCTTCATTCAGTCTGCATTGTTTCCGGTCCCCAGTCCAGTCTCTTCAAGACTAGGATTAATGTCGGTTTAAATTCTGGCGGAGTGGGAAGTTGCAAAAGATGAGCAGGGGTGGCCTCTATGTTTAATAAACTCGCCACAAGTATTACAGTAAGTAATTAAGTAGCAGCTGGGGCTCTGTGTCCCCATCTCTGGTCCAAGAGAACTGGGTTCAAGTCCCACCTGTGTCAAAGATGTTTAATAAGCTTTCTGTGCGGGTTGATTAGGGAGAAATAACAGCTCACTGATTTACTTCTTTCTCTACCCTGGCCAGACACTGATGAGAACACTGCACCCAAAGTACAGTGGAATTGTCGGACCCCTGTGCCTGTCCCATTAACATGGTTAACAAGGTACCCCAGTATAGAGTCAGTGTCTGCCAAGATACACCAGCAATAGGGACTTCATATAAACAGAAACGTACATTTCTATCAAGTTTTACCAACCTCGCCAAATCCCAAATCTGATTTATGCAAAGCAAAATGCAGTGGACACTGGGACCGTGAGTAAATTTGAGGAGGAGTTAGACAGATTTTTAATTGGTAATGGGTTGAAGGGTTATCGGGAGAAGGCAGGAAAATGGGGGTGAGGAGCACATCAGCCATGTTCGAATAGCAGAGCTGACCTGATGGGCCAAATGGCCAAATTCTGCTCCTATATCTTGTGAACTATAAAGTCCCACACAATAATGACCAAATATTCTGTTTCCTTTTAAATTGATACTGATTTGAGTAATAAAAATTGGTCTGGATATTTATGTGCAAATAAAACTGAGGACCCCCTGAGCCTATGGTTCTGGGCTTACAAATCATTGTGAGGAAACCTGTGTTTCATTTGACACAAGTATCACTGTCACTTTGTTCACTGGCTGGTGTAGCGAGTAGTTGATCAAATATGACATTGGCGGAGTTTCCTACTGAGACATGTGGATTTATGAGTTTTCAGAAATGGTATGCCTTAGTCATAAATTCTGGCCTTCATTTAGATATTGTTGCCTCCACTATAAAGCAACCCAATTTGTAATATCATACACCAGCAGATGTCACACTTGACTTCAGTATCTACTGATAATGAGTGACACTGTAAAATGTAATCCTTTTCTTCCACGTTGGATTTGTGTGTACAGTCATATAATAACAGGCAGGCAGTGTGTGCAGACACCTCAGTGTGTTATGTTAGTACTGTGGCTTCCACATTTCAAATTTGGGTGACCCTCAGGAAACATTAACACGCTGTAGGGAGCCATGTCTTTGAGAGAGAATTGCAATCTACAGAATGTCCGTCACAATCTTGGGATGTCCCAAGTGTTTTACAGGAACAAATTGCTTTTCTTTGTTTTTAAGTGTGGTTACTGTCGTGCTGTTGTAAACACAGTTTACTCACGGCAAATTCCCACAAAGGAAAGCAACCTTTTTCATACTGTGAACCTAATTCAGTGCTTGAAAATTGGACCAACTCTGCAGCAGGGATAGGGTCATGGAGGAGGCTATAGGGAGAGAATTTTGACTGGAGTGGTCGGGGTGGCAGGAGAAGGGGAGAGGAGAGGAGGAGTGTCCGTCATTCCCAGCCATTGGCATTGATGTTCCTGTGTTTTGCTCCATTTCTCTCCATCTGCAATTAGTGCCTTTCAAACTGAAGAATGGAAATATCTGTGAAAGAGGTTTGACGCTACTTTTAAAGCAGAAAAAAGTCTCAAGAGTCACCTTTGCAGAAATATTTAATGTTTTAGAACACTCCTTCGGTGGTTATAGTCACAAGATAGAAAAAATACATGATCGAACATCGTTAAGCCTAGGGAGTAGTGATCATAACTGGAATCGAGGCAAAAGATTATCTCTCAATATTTTGTACCACAATAATTTATAGTAAGATAAAACAAAGAATTGTGGATGCTGAAGATCTGAAACAAACCAAAAATTGCTGGAGAAACTCAATGAGCAGCGTCTATGGAGAGAGAAACAGAGTTAATATTTTGAGTCTGCTGACCCTTAAAGAAGTCATTGTTTGCTTTGTTTTTTCTGAAGAGTGCAACTTATAACTGGAGTGTTTCTGTGTGAAACACCCATTTAATGTCCTGTTTGAGTGTGGCAGACATTGAAATTTCCAACACTGAAATAGAAGTTGATTAATTTTTTTTAAACCCATTGCCTGATTGCCCAGTTTAAATGGTGCGAGTTAGTTGGAGCTGAGGGAAAGCTGCAATGCTTGATGAGAGGCTCTTTATTGGAATTTCTTTTGTACTAGTTTTTAATGTTAATATCAGAGTGTGTTGCTGGAAGAGCACAAGCAGGTCAGGCAGCATCTGAGGAGCAGGAAAATCGACGTTTTGGGCCAGAGCCCTTCATCAGGAATTCCGTATTCATTCCCGATGAAGAGCTTTTGCCCGAAACGACGATTCTTCTGCTCCTCAGGTGCTGCCTGACTGGCTTGTGCTTTTCCAGCAACACACTCTCAATTCTGAACACCAGCCCTCACTGTCTCCATCTTAATGCTGATATCATTGATTCATTCACTCATTTTCCCTGACTTTCTTTGACCCAACAAGAATCTAGATTAGATTACTTACAGTGTGGAAACAGGCCCTTCAGCCCAACAAGTCCACGCCGACCCGCCGAAGCGCAACCCACCCAGACCCATACCCCTACATTTACCCCTTCACCTAACACTACGGGCAATTTAGCATGGCCAATTCACCTGACCTGCACATATTTTTTTTTGGATTGTGGGAGGAAACCGGAGCACCCGGAGGAAACCCACGCAGACACGGGGAGAATGTGCAAACTCCACACAGTCAGTCACCTGAGGCAGGAATTGAACCCGGGTCTCTGGTGCTGTGAGGCAACAGTGCTAACCACTGTGCCACCGTGCCACCCACTAATCCTTTCACTTCTCCAAATAAATTCCTAGAGTTTGCAGGAAAACCAGAGAAAGCCGTGTTCTATTCCTCTCGGCAAAGTTTCTAATCGAAGTTCACAGCCTATTGATGAAAGCAGGTCCCAATAGAACATTGTAGCCATGGTAACAGAAGTACTGAAGGAGATAGACTGTACAGGGACATTTCACTCTGGTCAACCTTCAAGACGTGTGTTGGTTCAGCTCTCTCATTTTTTTTTTTTTCCTTTGGTCATTTAAACTTTTTATTAGATGCACAGTAGCTGGGTCAGATTGCGTTTTGTACCCCGTGCAGGTTCTGGTCACTGACATGGGGGGGGAACGGTCTCAAACCCTGAAGGTGTTTGTAGGGAGTCGCTGTCTGCGATTAAATTAAAAAACAAAGATAGAATCACAGAGGTGTACAGCATGGAAACAGACCCTTTGGTCCAACTCGTCCATGCGGAGAGCTCAGAGGGGTATTTTAAAGATAAAAGGTAAATGTTGAATTATCAGGGGAACTGTCAGGATGGGGCTGGCTTGACTACTCCACCTTTACCCTACTCCCCATTGAGACCAAAGGTGTATTTCACTTACCTGTCTGTTGTGCAGTCGTTCTCTAATTCCTGCCCTGAACCATCTTACCTGCGGATTGACATGTTCATTTCTTTGTCTAGACCAACACGTGGACCACTATCGCTAATATGCTGAGCCGTCGGAGTAGTGCTGGCGTGGCAGTGCTGGAAGGAATGTTGTATGTGGCTGGTGGGAATGACGGAACTAGCTGCCTTAACTCCGTGGAAAGGTATAATCCAAAAACCAACACTTGGGAGAGTGTGGCACCCATGAACATCAGAAGGTACGTGTGTCTGTGCCTCTATAGCATCAATGCTGAGAAATGTCGCCTCTTGTGAGGAGAATCCAAAACAAGGGGTGGTAGTCTAAGGATTAAATTTGGGTTACTGAGGAGAGAAACCAGAAAATACTTTTTCACACAGATTTTCAGTAGAAATCTGTAACTCTCTCACTTTTTTTTAAAAAAGCACTCCCATTCCTAGTCTTCCTCCGACACTAAAACAAACATAAATGTAATGTAATCTGCAAATCCAACACCCTCTAGACTCAGGCCGTGTCGGATTTTCGATCTTCCTAGATTTTAATATATTTAGGGTCAGGTGAAGTCGAGGATTATTTGGGTTACGTTGGCCAGCAATACCAATGACTTTGTCTGTATCTGGGCTGCAGAAGGGTTGTGACTGGTTAAATAGTTTTATTTAAAATTTTACTCAAATTGCAATTGATGTGTGGATAATTCTAAAGTTGTCTAGTTTTCGGATATTGCTGCTTTTCTAAGTTTATCATAGAATCCCTACAGGGTGGATACAGGCCCTTCGGCCCAACAAGTCCACACCGACCCTTCGAAGAGTAGCCTACACAGACCCATTCCCCAACCCTATTAACGTACAGTTACCCCTGACTAATGCATCCAGCCTACACATCCCTGAACACTCTGGGCAATTTAGCATGGCCAATTCACCCTAACCTGCACATCTTTGGGTTATGGGAGGAAACTGGAGCACCCGGACGAAACTCACTCGGACACTGGGAGAATGTGCAAGCTCCAAACTTACAGACGACCGAGGGTGGAATCGAACACGGGTCCCTGGTGCTGTGAGGCAGCAGTGCTAACCACTGAGCCACCGTGCTGCCCCACGGTAGCCAGTTTTGAGGTTCTCTACCTGTATTGCAATAATAACTACTGAAGTGTTAGCATTCGCCTTCTGTACCATGAGGTTAATGAAATAACTGCAGAGTCAAGTGTCCTGTCAACAGTTCACCTGTTTATTTATACATGAACGGTCCTTGACTCATTCAGTATCAGTTACCAGAGTATCAGCCAGAACTCCCTGATTGGACCAGATTAACAGTTCCAATCAGGGGACTCCTATTCTATAATGTCCAGCTGGCTGACCTGGTTGGAATGTACAAGTCTTTGACTTCAAACACCATTTAGCACCATAGAGCAGCCATTGATGAAGTTTAAACCTTCACTCCTACCAATTTACAACCATCTCGAGTCAGGACCACCAGAACTCAGACGTATAAAATTCTAACAGGACTAGACAGGCTAGATGCAGGGAGGATGTTCCTGATGGTGGGTGCGTCCAGAACCAGGGGTCACAGTCTGAGGATTCGGGGTTGACCATTTAGGATGGAGATGAGGAGACATTTCTTCACCCAAAGAGCGATGAGCCTGTGGAATTCATTATCACAGGAAGGAGTTAAAGCCAAAACATTTAATCTATTCAAGAGGTGGCCGGATATAGCACTTAGGGGTGAATGGGTTCAAAGGTTATTGGGAGAAAGCAGGATTAGGCTATTGAGTTTTTTTTTAGATTAAATTCCCTACAGTGCGGAAACAAGCCCTTCGGCCCAACCAGTCCACACTGACCCTCCGAGGAGTAACCCACCCAGATCCATTTCCCTCTGGCTAATGCACCTATCACTATGGGCAGTTTGAGCATGGCCAATTCACCTGACCTGTACATCTTTGGACTGTGGAGGAAACCGGTGCACCCAGAGGAAACTCACGCAGACACAGGGAGAATGTGCAAACTCCACACAAGCAGTCACCTGAGGCTGAACCTGGGACTCTTGTACTGTGAGGCAGCAGTGCTAACCACTGAGCCACCATGGTTGGATGATCAGCCATGATGGTGATGAATAGTGGAGCAGACTCGAAGGGCCGAATGGCCTCCTCCTGCTCCTATCTTCTATGTTTCTATGCAGATTGCATTGCTTCAAGTCAGAGGCTGTCAACACCAAGAACCGCCCTTTCCAAAATTCAGGCTGACATTACGATCAAACCTGTTTGAAAAAAATCAGAGTAGGTTGTTTGGGCATGAGAAGGGAATATTAGGCAATAATGGTGCATATGTGGCTAACTGCTTGATGTTAACCTTTTATATCTTTACATTTCCGCAGTGTAAAATTAAAGCTCAGGACCATGCTCATGCTAAAATTCTACTTCAGGACAGTTTTTTTTTAAAATTGACAAGGCGGATTGAAGGGTGATGACAGGAGGGAGAAATGGGACACTCTCAGTCGTAATCTCATGCAGCAAGTGGGCTGATATGTTCTCACCAGTAGGCCATTCTTCCCTCAAGTTTCTTCAGACTGGTGTTGAGTTTGTCCTTTTGAGGGGGTCATTTTAATGAGCCTGTGATTTTGAATGGGTTGTGGGCTGCCCTCCATTCTCTGAATGCTCTGGTTGAAGTGTGTCAATGTTCTGGTGAGTTACCCTGGGGCAGCGCTGGTGGGATTGTAAAATATTATAATGTCAAAGGAAACCATTCAACCTATCACACCTAGGTCAGCTCATGTGAAGACACTGTCCAACTTTGCCCTGGAGACTGGTCCTTCACATGTCTCATTGACTTTTGAAAGTTCCTATAGACATGGCTTCCACCAGCCTTTTAGGTCGCACATTCCAGATCTTAATGAGCCTTTGGATCTGGTGTAAAAGAATTTCTGCTCAAATTCTTTTGCCTTTTGTTTAGTCAGGCATGTGAATGAGGTAGTAATAAACATTAGAAACGTAAAAAAAAAGGAGCAGGTATAGACCTTTCATCCTGCTGTGCCACTCATTATGATTGTAGCTGGTCATCCATCTCAATAACCTGTTCCTGCTTTCTCCCCATATAGAGTCATAGAGATGTACAGCATGGAAACAGACCCTTCAGTCCAACTCGTCCAATGCCAGCCAGATATCTCAACCTAATCTAGCCCCATTTGGCAACATTTGGCCCGTATCCCTCTAAACCTTTCGTATTCATATTCCCATCCAGATGCCTTTGAAATGCCGTCATTGTACCAGCCTCCACCACTTCCTCTGGCAGCTCATTCCATGCACACACCACTTTCTATGTGAAAAAGCTGCCCCTTAGGTCCTTTTTATATCTTTCCCCTCTCACCCTAAAACTATGCCCTCTAGTTCTGCACTCCCCCACTCCAGGGAAAAGATCTTGTCTATTTACCCTATCCATGCCCCTCATGATCCTTGACAGCACCAGTTATCTCCTGTCGTCTGCACAGTACACATTTGACGTTACCAGCTGATACTTGTAACAGGGGGAAGGCAATGGCCTAGTTTTATTATCATTAGACTGTTAATCTAGAGACCCAGGTAAAATTCTGGAGACCTGGGTTCAAATCCTGCCAGGGTAGATGATAGAATGTGAATTCAATAAAAATCTGGAATTAAGAATCTAATTATGACAATGAATCGAATTTGGGAAAAGCCCATCTAGTTTACTAACTTCAGGGAAAGAAATCTGCTGTCGTTACCTGGTCTGGCCTACACATGACCCTCAGCAATGTCATTGGCTCTAATCCACCTCTGGAGAAATTAGGGATGGTCAAATAAATGCTGGCCCAGCCAATGGTGCCCTCCATCCCATGAATAAATGAAAAGATATCACTGATTTTTCCCTATGGAGATTGGAAGAACCAAGAACCAAATTGAAAGTGAAACAGAGACACTCGAGAATTTCATCCCATCCCTAACAAGAGCAAAGGTTAAAGTTACACTCTGAGACTAGCGCGTTTTGAGAAGATTTGTAGCTCCTTTTGAGGTTCTGGATATAGGTTTGCTCGCTGAGCTGGAAGGTTCATTTTCAGATGTTTCGTCACCATACTAGGTAACCTCATCAGCGAGCTTCGGACGATACTTTGTCCTGAGGCTCACTGAAGATGTTGCCTATTAGGGTGACGAAATGCTCTAGGGCATTTCATCACCCTAATAGGCAACATCTTCAGTGAGCCTCAGGACAAAGTATCGTCCGGAAGCTCGCTGATGAGGTTACCTAGTATGGTGATGAAACATCTGAAAATGAACCTTCCAGCTCAGCGAGCAAACCAACATCCAGAATTCTGAGACTACACAGTACAAGGAACAATCTCAGGGATTTGGTTTGATGGCTCAGTGGTTAGCACTGCTGCCTCACAGCGCCAGGGACCCAGGTTCAATTCCAGCCTTGGGTGACTGTCTGTGTGGAGTTTGCACATTCTCCCTGTGTCTGCATGGGTTTCCTCTGGGTGCTCCAGTTTCCTCCCACAGTCCAAAGATGTACAGGTCAGGTGAATTGGCCATGCTAAATTGCCCATAGTGTTAGGTGCATTAGTCAGAAGGAAATGGGTCTGGGTGGGTTATTCTTCGGAGGGTTGGTGTGGACTTGTTGGGCTGAAGGGCCTGTTTCTACATGGTAGGGAATCTAATCTAATTTTCTCCCTTTTTCAGCTTTCAAATATTTTCATTATTTTCCGTTCTGATATTAACAACTCTGGCTGCTACTGCTATAGTTGATTGATTTTTATTCTAATGTAGAACATTATTTTTTTTAAAACTTCATTTATTGGATGTGAATGCCATAAGCTGGGCCAGCACGTTTCATCTATCCCTAATTACCCAGAGGGCAGTGAATAGTCAAACCCATTGCTGTGGGTCTGAAATCACATGGAGGCCAGACCAGGTAAGGACAGCAGTTCCCTTCCCTAAAGGGTGTTAGTGATACAGATGGGCTACTAGATTGTTTAATTCTAGGTCTTTTTTAAATTGAATTCAAATTCCACCATCTGCCATGGCAGGATTCGAACCCAGGTCCTCAGAACATTAAATGGATCAGTCATCTACTGATAGTGCCACTAGGCCATCACCTTCTGTACAAATCAGAAAGAGAAGGGACACACCACAGATCAGGCGTGACCTTTAACCCTCCATCACCTATTTCACGTGGTATCCATGTCACTAGACTCTGATAATAGTCCTTCTGGACTCGAAACATTAACTCTGCACAGATGATGCCAGACCTGCTGAGTTTTTCCAGCACTTTCTGTTAGTATTTGAGTTTCCCAGGTGCCCTGGCCAAACGTGAATTCCCCCAAATAGACAATGTGATCAATTTGTGTTTGGTAATGTTATCTCGATGATAACAGTTCGAAAGTGCCTGTGGACATCCTTAAATTGAGAGTGGTGCTATATGAATGCAAATCTCACCGTATTCTTCCATTGCCAACAAAGATACACTTCAGGAACAAATGCATCAGTCTGAAACAAACAGCATTGTTCTTCAAATGCCCAAGCCAAAGTGGCCGGGAAGTTTTGTATTTGGCGGCATTAATAATGATGGAGGAGGAGATTGTGGGCTCATACTTGAGATTCCACACGTACCATGTTCCTTCTTAACTTTTGACATTACCGGAGTACCTGAAGGAAATCTAGTCTTTCCCCAAAAGGGAAGAGAGTGAGAGCGCGAGAGAGAAGGCCAATTGTCCTAACATGCTCCAGTTCAGTCAGGTGGAACACTGACAAATGTCATCACCAGCCCATACTGGTGCCTGGAGAATGCATGTGATTCCATGAAAAAGGGAAAGGCAAATTGCTGACAGAGGGGAAAGAAACAATTGAGCAGTGCAGTGATGGAGGGAGAATTCCAGGAATGTGGAATGTGAGCCATTAGTTACCACATGGTGAGCTCCTGATCAGACTGTACGTGGCGGGGGTGGGGGTGAGGGGAGAGCGGGGAGCAGGGTGGGGAAGGTACCATGTCATATCGAGCAGCCAATCCAACTTGTCAGAGAATGCTGGGATGGTGCAGAAACAGGGGTTAGAATACAAACGTCAGAGTTTTGGATGAGTTTGAGTTTTGTTGGGGAAGGAAAATGGGATTGCAGCCATGAATAGTTGAGTACAGAACTATCACGAATCGAGGTGGGGGTTTGACCGCCAGGTGAGCTGAAGCAGTGAGTTATTGCGCATAATTAGACCCATTCAGCGTGTACTGTCTGAGTTATCCAACCGAATCTCACTTCCCAGGATGACAGGGAATTGGACTTGGTGACAGAGAAGGTATTTGGTCAGAATCACGGCAAATAGGCTTCCAAGATTATAAACAACCTGGTTCAGCCTCGGGGACATGGGACTGGGATGAAGACTTATTTTTTCCCCTTCTGATCCTTCTGATTCTTTAGGCAGTCGTTTAGGGGATTCCAAAACTAGAGGGCTTAAAGTGAGAGAGAAAAGATATAAAAGGGACTGAAGGACAACTTTTTCACACACAGGATGGAATGAGCTGCCAGAGGAAGTCGTAGAGGCTGGTACAACTATAGCATTTAAAAGGCATCAGGATGGGTACATGAATAGGAAGAGTTTAGAGAGATATGGGCCAAGTACTGACAAATGAGACTAGATTCATTTAGGATATCTAATCTGTTTCCATGCCATGCAACACTCTCTCTGAATATCTCAGGGTAGTAGTTCTTCGGCCTTGGGAGCAGTGGTTCCTTGACTTAATCTAGCAAAGCTGATTGTGAATGCTTCAAACAAATCACTTAATCTCTCTTCTATCTGACGTGTCTCCAAACATCTGTGACAAGTGACTTGTGGTAACTGTGGCTAGGCTAATCCAATATTACAGTGAGAAAGGCAATCCAGTGGCTTCTGGGTAAGGAGGGGCTGCCTTATCAGGAGAGCCTGAGTGGATTGGGCCTGCGCTCATTGGTGTTGTATGAACCATGCAAGATTCTTAAGAAACTGGGTGGCGTCGAGGTGGAAAAGTTGTATCCTCTTGTGGGAGAGTCTATAACCAGAAGGCATAATCTCAGAATAAGGGAGGAGGAATCTCTTCACTTCAGGATAGTGAATCCTTTACCACTGAGAGCTGTATTGGCTGTGTCATTAGGTTTGTTCAAGGCTGTGGATCAGTAAGAGAATTGAAGGTTATAGGGAGAATTCAGTTGTGAAGTTCAGATCAGCCATTGAATGGCAGAGCACACTCAATGGGCTGAATGGCCTGCTGCTGCTCCCACATCTACTGGTCTCAGTCTGTCAGGCAGGGCAGGGAGCCAACATTGTCAGCGTTTATCATAAACAACCAGGAAAGCTGCCAGACCCCCTAAGATCTTGCAAGATTTGGAAAAGATCTGAAGTGTGTGAGAAAAAAATATTTAAAAATGGAACAAACAAAATCTTTAATGAAACTATTAGAGTTTTTGTTGGAACTTGTATGAGTCAACATTATTCCAGCACGTAGCCTCCAATCGCTGAAATATAACGTTGATTCTGCCTCAACAAACTTTGTCAGCTGACAAAAACACGAAAATCTGGAACAAGATACAATCTGGGAGATGGCTGATATGGACTTGGCGTCTGTATATACTTAGAATAAGGGGGCAGATCTATTGTGTTGGCCTAAATTCTTGCGCTGAACTAACATGACAGATTCATTGCAGCCTTGTAGCTGTGAATTGCAAAGCATTTGCTCCTCCTGCGCTGCCTGTACTGGCAAGTGCTGCCTGTGCTGTGTGTGACATTTATGCCCCTGACATGCCTGAAAGAGATTATGCTTGAAATGTTGACTCTCCTGCTCCTCGGATGCTGCCTGACCGGCTGTGCTTTTCCAGCACCGTACTTTTTGACTCTGATCTCCAGCATCTGCCGTCCTCACTTCCTCCCCTGTACTGTACAGGCAGCAAATGTTAGGGTTAGTGTCCCAAATGTATTGAAGTAACAATTGTTGGAAGGAAGGCTGATAGCAGGTCACTGGAAGAACACAGCAAGCCAGTCAGCATCAGGAGGTGGACAAGTCAATCTTTCAGGTGTAACCCTTCTTCAGGACTGTGGGTGGGTGGGGGGGGAGCTGCAGACAAAATAGGTGGGTTTGGGGGTTGGAGGCTGGGGGCAGGGTGATGAGGTGGGGATAGGTGAACACAGGTAGAGGGTATGACCTGGTTGATCGATGGGAGGAATGAATCCACTTGGTAGCTGGAAGGAAGGGTCAGTCAGAGGAATGGAAGAGAGGGAGAGGGGCTGGGAAGGGAATTGGGGGATGGGAAGGGAGGTTATTTGAAATTGGAGAACTCCGTGTTGAGTCCTCCAGGCAGTAGGCTGCCCATGTGGAAGATGAGGTGCTATTCTTCCAATTTGCGATTTGGTTCATTTTGGCAATGGAGGAGGCCAAGAATGGTCATGTTGGAAAGGGAGTGGGAAGGGGAATTAAAATGGATGGTGATTGGGAGGTCCGGTCAGCTCCTGCTGAGATGCTTGGTGAAACGTGCCCTTAGTTTATATTTGGTCTCCCTGAAGACCACATCGGGAGGTCTAAGGTGGAGGAGAGGCAGGTGAACCAGTTAAAGCCATTGGAAATGAAGGCTGCTGACACGTTTGATATCAATCAAAATCTACTGCAGATTTTGATATCAATCAAAATCTACTGTGATCCCCAGTGGGGTCCATCGAACAGATTTTGGAGTTGCAAGCTCACAGTCAGCAATGCCTTGGTATTTGACTCATTTCTAACAGCTTGGAGACTCCTTTTAAATCCTTGTTTATTTTTCTGTCTGCGGGTGGACGTGGCCCTAATGGACTGCCCCTCTGAGACCCAGTTGCTGCCTGGGGAAAAAAGAAAGTTTTTGTGTTCTCTTTGTCTTTCCCTCGAGTGAAGCCCTGCCTTTTCATCATCTCCCCCAGTGTTTACCTCCTGTTCTCTGCCCGAACCCTGGACGCGATGTTAAGGCCCTACCTAGTTCCCTTGTTTGTCACACAGGGACACTCAGTGTTAGGGACCTTAAGGTAGCATCACACCAGCTAAAACACTGCAAAGTGCTGACATGGACAAACACTGGACACAACATTGCAGAATCCCACCGTCCCCCCATTTATGAGCACCACCGAAATATGAGGAATTCTGTGACTATATCTGCAGTGGGAGACTGTCCGAACTAGAGCTCACTTTGTTAAAAGGACTTTATCCAAACTCTCATCAGCCTGTCCTGTGGGGTTTCATTGCAATCTGTCTAACTGCTGTTTGGTTGCTACATTGAGCCAAGGTGTAGTATTTGGATACAGGTGCATCTGGGTCAGAACATAACAGGTTGAAAACCAAGATGTGGAGGTGCCCCATTTGGACTGGGGTGCTCAGAGTCAGAAGCCATGTGGCACCAGTTTATAGTCCAACAGGTTTATTTGAGATCACCTGACGCTTTGAATGCTTGTAATTGCAAATAAACCTGTTAGGCTCTAACCTGGTGTCATGTGACTTCTGAGATTGCAAACCTGCCTTGGAAACCAGAGCAAGTAATCCCAGCCAACGCCTCTGTGTTAATTGTGGGAGTGCCACTCTGTCAGAGGTGCCAGATCAAGTAATCCTAGCTGACACCTCAGTGCTAACTGTGGGAGTGCTGCACCATTGTTTTTCAGATGAGGTGACAACAAACTGAGACCCATCTCGTGAAGGGAATAGATTACATGGAACAGTTTGACAAAAGGCAGATGAGTACTCCTCTTGCCCTGCCTCACGTTTACGCTACAACCAAAGCGGCTTGACCAGATGGTTTATTTAATTGCTGCTTGTAGGAGCCTATGTATAAATTGACAGCCACATTTCCCTATGTTACAACAGTCACTGCACTTCCAAAGTACTTCATTCACCTATGAACTACTCTACAATATTCTGCAGCCACACAACGAGGTGTAAAAAGACGACCAGGGGTGGGGAACACGCGGCCTTCCAGGTCATTGTGTGTGGCCTTTTGAATGAATCCAAATTTTGAAGAACAAATCTTTTATTTTTTATTGGTATGTTTTCCTTCGTCCTTTTATTATTTTTATTTTAATCTTAAAATGAATGTATTTAAAATACCAGAGAGTAAAGAAAATTCAACAAAATAATCCTCACAGACTGACCGCCGCAATTAAAAAATTGGTAAGTCATAAGGGCTATTTCTACACCTGCTATGCTCATGATTTAGTTATCTTAGTTAGTTAGTACATAGTAGTTAGATTTTTACAAAATAATGTGAACTTTGAAGAATATATAATTGAAGTTTCTTGGATGTGGCCTTATTAGATTACAACTAACGTGATACGTCCTTCCAACATGATAAGGTTCCCCACCTCTAAACCATTCTCTTACATTGATGGTGTGATACCCAAGAAAGACTATTCCTTGTTCCAGTTACCTGGGGGCTAAGATTGACAAATTATCTTCCTGAGTGAGTGATCCACCGAATCCTTACTCCAATCACGATTTTACTGACTGACTGGTCATTATCAATTTTGCTCTTCATTAGCAGTTAGGAATCTGCTGGGGAAAATCATGGTTAGTTTGGTCTAAAGGGTAGCACCCAACTCCTTTTGAACCAAAGCGTATGGTCTACAGCTGTCATTGACAATTAAATACTCTGTATGTGGCCTGACCCCGCAAAGTATTTCTCCCAGTCTTCAAGAGTAGGAGAAAACTCAAGACCCACGTCGAAGATTTGAGTATAGGAGCTGGGACGCCATGTTGAGGTCATTGGTGAGGTCTCTTCTGGACTACTGTGTGCAGTTCTGGTCTCCCTGTTATAGGAAGGATGTTGTTAAGCTAGAGAGGGTTCAGAAAAGATTTACCAGAATGTTGCTGGGAATGGAGGGTTTGAGATATAAGGAGAGGCTGGGACTTTTTTCACTGGAGCTTAGGAGGTTGAGGAGTGACCTTTATAGTTTTTTTTTTATAAAATCATGAGGGATATAGATAAGATGAATATGTTTGTTCCCCAAGGTGGGGGATGTCAAGTCTAGGGGGTCTATTTTTAAGGTGAGAGGAGAAAGATTTTTTTAAAAAGACATCAGAGGCAATTTTTTTTAACACAGAGAATGGTTTGTTAGTGGGATTAACTGCCAGAGGAAGTGGTGGATGAGGGTACACTCAACTTTTAAAAGACATCTGGATAAGTGCACAAATAGGAAATGGTTGGAGGGATATGGGCCAGGAGCAGGCTGGTGGGATTACTTCAGTTTGGGTTTTGGTTGGCACTTGGACTGATTGGACTGAAGGTCGATTTCTGTGCTGTATGACCCACAGATGTTTGGGTCTGTAAAATAGATGATAGGGTTTAAAGTTCACCTGGGTTATTAAGGATCACCATTTGAGCATGCATGGTGCTTCTTTTAACCCCCGCCCCCACCCCACCCCCGTGTCAATCAAATATTAAATCAGCTTCTGTTGCCCCTTTCGCCCTTGCATTCCAGATCATGATCGTTCATTGTCTTCACAACATTTTTGCTTGTGTCATCTCTGGTTATGATCAGATTCCCTACAGTCCAACCAGTCCACACCGACCCTCCGAAGAGTAACCCACCCCAGACCCATTTCCCTCTGACTAATGCACCTAACACTATGGACAATTTAGCGTGGCCAGTTCACCTGACCTGCACATCTTTGGATTGTGGGAGGAAACCGGAGCACCCGGAGGAAATCCACGCAGACACTGGGACAATGTGCAAACTCCACACAGTTATATTATCAGTGACTCTAAATTGGGGTCCAGCAGTCCTTTAGCCATTCAACAAGTGGAACAGCCACTCACTGGGAAGCAACTCACCACCACCTCATGGGCAACTCGGGACAGGTAATACAGGGTACCCCCTCCCCCCGCCTCCCCACCATCCGAAAGTAGAGTGTTCCCATGAAACCTTTCATAAGCCAAAGTGGCATCAAGCGAAAAAGCATGAATTTATGTGGGAAAAATTTCGCCTATCTTCGTAAAAGCGAACATCCTCTTTGGATTTCTTTTGGTTAGTGAGAACAGGTACTAATGTAGGTCTTTTGTAAAAGCGAAGTGTGTAAAGCGAAATTTTGAAAAGCGGGCAATACCTGTAATGCTGACCCAACTCATGAAGCCCACATCCCAAGAGTGAATTTTAGAAGAAATTAATGTTAGAGACCCCTCACATCCCATCTTCAAGGCATCCCAACCCCTGAGAGCCATCATCGGTTGTTGTGAAGAAAACAATTCCACCTGGCTCACTCATGTCCTGTTTTGGGGATGGAAATTGACATTCTCACCAACGTTCCTTGGAACTGTGTTTTTTTTTCAGGTGGACAGACCTCCGGAGCAGTGCAGAGCCATGACTTCTGAAACTGGAAGTCTATGCTCGGAATGGCTTCTGGCTGTGTAGCGTGGAGAGAATATTGGTCTTTACCTGGTCTGGCGCACAGCAGGGTGGTTGACTCTGGTTTGCTCAGCTAGTTCAGAGGGCACTTCAAGGGCAATTAGGGGTGGGCAACACATGCAACACTCTCATCCCATGAACAAATAAAGGAAAATGGTTATAGAACTCCTGCAGTGCAGGTGGAGGCCATTCAGCCCATTTCGGTCTGCACCGTCCCTCCAAAGAGCATCCCAACCAGACGCACACCCTATCCCTGTAACCCTTTATTTACCATGACTAATCCATCTCACCTGTACATTGCTGGACACTATGGGCAATTTAGAATGGCCAACCCACCCTAACCTGCACATCTTTGGACTGTGGGAGGAAACCGGAGCACCCAGAGGAAACCCACTCAGACACGGGGAGAATGTGCAAACTCCACACAGACTGTCGCCCGAGGTTAGGATCAAACCTGGGTCCCTGGCGCTGTGAGGCAGCAGTGCATGCCATTGTTTCCACCCTTGTGGATTTTTGACACAATCCACACGTACAAGTCACATCCTTTGCAGGTATCTAGCATCTTGGTACTCACGTGGTTATGTAGTAAAGCAGTGTTCCCACTGAATATGTGTGCGGGTTGGTGATGTGCTGTCATGGGTCAGGGTGTTCTTGTGTGTTGGAGCATTCATGTGACTCAGTGTTAGGAGTAACGTTTGAGCTCATCTTTGGACTCTCCATAAACGTCATTAATATTAGCAGTGTTTCCTCTGCCTCTATGCTAATAAGCGAGCTCTTTCAGGGGTGAACGTAGGAAGCTCCTTCAGACGATGAGAGTTAGAAGTGGCTTTCGGAGTGGCAGTATCTCTTTTTCACTTCTGCTGTTTTCCTCTTCAGGAGCACGCACGACCTTGTAGCAATGGACGGGTGGCTTTATGCAGTTGGAGGCAATGACGGGAGCTCCAGCCTTAATTCCATTGAAAAATACAACCCTCGCACCAACAAGTGGGTGGCAGCTTCATGCATGTTCACACGACGAAGCAGTGTGGGCGTCGCTGTGCTGGAACTACTGAACTTCCCCCCTCCGTCTTCTCCCACGCTCTCTGTCTCTTCGACCAGCCTCTAATGCCAGAGTCCCCGCCAGGCCTTACCTCGTGATGAACACGGTCCTTTTGGAAGCAGCCAAAGTTTGCTGCCCCTGGATTTGTGACGAGGAAGCTCTGGGTGCTGTTCCTCCTGCTCGACAAGAACAAAAAAAAAACGGGCTGGATTGCACCTGAAGTGGTGAGCGTTCTGTGAACAAATCTGAAATTTGCCAAAAACAGGCAGCGTCCGATTGAATGATACAGTGCAACTGCCCACCTGCAATGGTCTGGTCACACAACCTGAAAGGTGTCATTTGAGGCCGAGGAGGAGTCAGGTCTGAAACCTCCAATGTTCAGGTGGGGGGGGGAATTGTGTTTTTTTGTTTGAATGCCCTATCTCTATCGTAAGAGTCGGCACAGAGAGCAACGCTGCCGGTGTGTTGGAAAATTTGGCAAACGACAGAATCTCTCCATAACTCAACACATCACCACCAGGAAAGTGCAAACTGTTGTTATTTCTGGAATTTTATCTCACGTTTTTCATCGGTATTTCCACGGCATGATGCACAGTGCTTTAATTCCAGTGAAAATATATGACAGCCCAACCTTGGCCGTAATGGCCCAGCAATGGACACTGACCACTCTCTTTGAGCCCCTCTCCTCCACAACTCCACTTCTAATGACTTTTTGTTTAAAACCTCACTCTGTTATCTTCAAGGCTATGTAGCATAACTGATTATACGACATATCAACTCCTTCCTGAGTACCTTAATTAACCAAGGTAGACAACAGCAGTGCACAGAAGATATGACAAAGAGAGCTTAACAACTGAATAGACCTAATTATTCCACCTCTTTTTGTACTGATCAACAAAAATAATTCATAAATTGATTGCATACCTCGTACTTTTGGTAAAATATAATCTCCAGGAGATTCTACTGTAGCACTTGGATTTTATCACTCAACTTGTACTGTCAATGAGAAGTTACCACTGACCAGAGGTGATAATGTGTGTTTAATTTAATTTTTATCTTTTAAATGTGAAGTTTGTTGTCTTTTTATGCATTTTAATTTTTTTTTACTCTATTATATTTCTGTGTATTTTACTTAAATGATTGTCTACCTCTGGTCAGGGTACTGTTGCCAGGTAGAAGGGCAAAGAGGGGATCTTGTGTGCTGATTTTATGGGGAAGGTAAGGATTGGGGATGAATCCAATAAGCATTGTGAATAATGCTTTCTTCCCAAATAATGAATAATGCTTTCTTCCCAAATTTCTCTTCAGTAGCACGGACAATACGTAATAATGAAATATAACGTAATTTACCTTTTTTTGGTTTTCGCCCATGCCATTTTGGTTTCTCATGTTACTATGTCTTTTAGGCGATATGTTCTCATCCATTTCTGTAGCAAAGCCAGTGTCGCATTAGAAGCTACTTTTGGGTAAATGTCACTGAATCAGGTAGCTCCTCAGTGTGCGTATAATCACACAGTGTGTGCCGAAAATTCCCATCATGCAAATGGTGTCATTATTTTACATGCTCGTGCTTCCGAACCTCAACAGATTCCTCCAAGTTCTCGAGATGGATGATTGGGTACGAAGGGGGTAAATCAATAAGGATAATGTCAACTGGGACAGGTCTTGTTACCACCCCCGCCCAAGCCTAGGGCACAGGAAAGCTTGTCCTGCTGCTAACTCCTGTCTGGGGCACTAAGTTGAGGACATCATCAGATTTGACTGTGATGGTGTCGTAGTAAAATAGTCTGCCAACTGACAGTTCGGTAGGGAGATGGGTGGCATTGGTGTTCCTGATGAACTGGCATAATATTGGTCGCAGTCTGTAAGACAACCCCTTCCCCATTTTGCATCGGTTTTCCGAAGATGTAATGGTGGGCCAATCAAGTGAGATCAACCCCTTTGTTCTATCACAACTCTCGATCACCGCCATGAGGTGCTGGAGAGCCATCTGTATTTGAACTGTGACCCCCCCCCCCCCCCCCCCCCCCAGGTGCCAGCAGTTTATTTTAGTCACCTGACCTAAAATCTTGGAAGTACTCAACTTTGAGGGTAGAATCATCAATCTCTCTCCCACATCCCTGGAGCAGTAGCTCTCTAACAAAGCTTAAATTGGCGATACTTGGCACTGCTGAATAGATTCTCTCTCTCTCCCCATCTCATTACTCATCAGCAAAGCCAATTCCACCTACTTTCCCCTTGTTCTTGCTTTAGCCAGTCATCCGTCTGTAGTAAATGTAAAATAAACCTCATGTACTGGGTTACACTGAATGTTAATAAATGAACCAGCTAGCATGTAAATAATTGCTAAAGTAAATCTAGGAAATGTATGTTTCCAGCAAAACAGTCTCTTGTTGTACAGAATGCAGTTGTAAAAGGGGTTTGACTTTGGGTCTTACAGCGATTTTCACCATGGTTTCTAAGGAAATTATTGTCAGTTTTGAAACCAGACCTTTTCAGTAGATTACCAAATAATAGTTAAAATGGGTTTGAAGTTGTTGAATTCTAAATGTCCATGTTTTTAATTGTTTTTGTTCCACAGTGAGTGTCTGAGGATGTGTTAACTCAAACCCTATAGAATATTGTGCCAGATGTCCACATGATGGTTTCACCAGCCTTCGTTCTCTGACTTCAATGAACTTTGCACCTTGACTCCATTTGTCTTTGTTATTGACCGTGGCCTCCATATAGAATATTCTTTGTCCAACAAGGCTCAAGTCATCTACATCATGTAGTAGGATTCTATACAATAGAACTTTTTAAAAATTCCTTCCATAATTGAACAAAATGCAATGTTTGCGCTATGCCATTCTTGTTTGTAACTGTTTCTGTCCTAGACACCTTGACTGGAACAATTAGATTATCCAAACACAAACTGTTTGTGTGATAATTCAACCCATTTCCAACCTGTCTCAGGTCTTGGGAAAACACGGTTAAGTTTCTCCAAGAGCTAAGAAGTTTAATCCTATTAATTTTGTCATTTATGAACTGACTTACAGTATAATTCTTTAAAAAAAAAAAGGCACATATGTTTAATTTAATAAGAAGCTTCACTGTAAGGCATGGAAAATGTGTACAGCATCTTTTTAGCTCTTAGCAAAGCTGTTATTAAATGAAAACCAATACTTACATCCCTCTTTCAGTCAGATATTTGGGAAACTACATGTGCACTGTGCAGTGATTTAGAATGTGTTTGAGTGAACCTATAAGAATTGTGGGTACTTTTGGATATAGTTTCACGACTATGATGTTTACCTGTCAGTCGTTTGGAACCTTTGCCTTGTCCCTTCAGGGTTAGCTTCAATGTAGCATTTCTACTCCCACCTCCCCACACTGAAAATAAAAGTAGATTTATCTGCTTCAGAGATCCCTCGCTGGCACAGGGAGCTAGGTTTCAGGTTAGTTTGTGCAAGGTGGTAAGGCAGGCTGCAACAAAGGTACAAATGCACAAACTTGTCAGTCGTCAAAATAGTTGATCCTGATTTATTTTTCTAAGATTACAATTCACAAATGGTGTGTGTGTGTGTGTGTGTGCCCGCGTGAGTTTTTTTTTGTCAATTAGATAATCAGACCTGAACAGAATCTAGTACAATGGTTTTGTTTTTATGTGCAGGTATGAAGAAAATGACATGTTTGAACAGGGTGGGTGAAGCACCGTGGGTTTAGTTTAATTTACAGTTAATATATGTGAAACTTGTCGCTTATTTATATGTAATTTATGTTGGCAATACTTGTGTGAAATGTTTTCATTATCTTTGCACTACACTTTAAAGAAAAGCAATACAAGATTATGTGTGAAATAAATGTTTTTTCATTATTTGGCAAAGTTATTTCTTTTTTATGTGAAGAGAGCTGTCAAAGTGTTGCGTTTGAGGTTTTGTTTGACTGATTCCAGTCGATCGGCGATGGGAAATACAGCGTTACAGAGGGATGGTCAGTGGATGGATCTGGGTGGGATGCTGTTTGGAGGGTCGGTATAGACCCCCAGGCCAAATGGCCTCCAGCTGTACTGTAGAGATTCTATATTTAAAAAAAACAATTCTATCCCCTCTAAGTAGAGGAGCCCAGTTTATTATTTTATATTTGTGCCTTCTAGTTTGGGATCCTCCCACAGGAGAAACATTCTCTCCACATCTGCTGTGTCCTAATTTTAAACATCTTCATTGGGATATCTCCGTTTTCTCACTCCTGTAAGTTCCAAACCGTTCAATCTTTTCTGATGGCTATAATCTGGGAAAGCAGGTGGTGTAGTGGTAATATCCCTGGCCTAGTATTCCTTAACCACAGGTGAATATTCTAGGGATATGGGTTCAAATCCCACCATGGTGGATGGGGAGAATTGGAACCCAATTTATCAAAATAAACCTAGAATAAAAACCTAACTTAATGGCGGTCATGTTGTAACAACCCTTCTGATTCACAAATATCCTTTAGGGAAGGAAACCTGCAGTTCTTACCTGGTCTGGCCTACATGTGACTCCAGACCCATGGCAATGTAACTCTTAACAATGATGGGCAACAAATACTGGCCTAGCCAGTGTCACCCACATCCCATGGACAAATTAAAAAGAAAACCCTCAGTTCTGGTACCCTCTTTGTAAATCTTCCTTTCAGAAGAAGTGAGATCATCGCTTGCTGATGGCCAATATTGAAGTACTGATCAGAGGGATGGGAATGGAAATGAACAGTTCTGGTTCAGTCCTCCGCCCCTGCTCCTCAGATGCTGCCTGACCTGCTGTGCTTTTCCAGCGCCCCACTCTTGACTGGTTCAGTCTTTCTCTGATAAAGGGCTTTTGCCTGAAACGTCGATTTTCCTACTCCTCAGATGCTGCCTGACCTGCTGTGTTTTTCTAGCACCACGCTCTTGAGTGGTTCAGTCTTTCTCCAGTCTGCGTCATCAAATAGAGGTTATTTGAAACAAGAGTTAAAGGTGTCCTTAGAAAGGGAGTACGTGGTGCTCAGCAAAAACTCTCAGCCTTAGATGATAGGAGGGAGCTGCAGAGGCTAGAATACATTATTTTCCCCCTCCAACACCATTTTAATTTTGCACTTTCTCCTTTGTCCTTCCTTCAACCCCCACCCACCAGACTTTGTCATGGCATGGGCTGCTATCACAACCAAAGCTACTCCCATTAGCAGCTATTCATTCTCCCAGGCTGATCTCTCTCTCTCTCTCTCTCTCTCTCTCTCACACTCACACACACGCTCTCATTCTCTTTCTCCCTCCCTCTCACACACACTCTCACTCACACTCTCTGTCTCTTTGTCTCTCTCACTCACACACACACTCACTCACTCACTCTCATACACTCTCTCACACTCTCACTGTCTCTTTCACACACACACACACACACACACACTCTCTCTCTCTCTCTCTCTCTCTCTCTCTCACTCACACACACTCTCTCACTCTCACACACACATTCTGTCTCTCACACACACTCTCTCTCTCACTCTCTCTCTCTCACACTCTCTCTCTCTCTCTCTCTCTCTCACATACACACACACTCTCGCTCTCTCTCTCTCACACACACTCTCACACATACACACACACTCTCACGCTCTCTCACACACTCTGTGTTTGGACTCCATCTCCACCTATCGTTTACTCCTTATCCCTCCCCACCATCCCTTCTCTAGCATATCCCAACCTTTTTCCAGCTACATTCCATTCTGAAGAAGGTCATCGAACCTAATGCGTTAACTCTGCTTTCTCTCCACCGATGCTGTTTGACCTGCTGCGTTTTTAGTCATGGAGTCAAGATGTACAGCACAGAACCAGACCCTTCAGTCTAATTTGTCCATGCTGACCAGATATCCTAAATTAATCTAGTTCCATTTGCCAGGATTTGGTTCCTATCCCTCTAATTCCTTCCTATTCATATACCCATCCAGATGTCTTTTAAATGTTGTCATTGTACCAGCCTCTTATCGACCCTTCTTCCAGCTACCAACTGGATTCATTGCTCCCATTGACCAACCAGGTCATACCCTCTACCTGTCTTCAACTATCCCCACTTCACCACCCTGCCCTTGCCACCCCTTTTATCTGCAGCTCCCCCTACACCCACCCCCAGCCCTGAAGAAGGGTTACACCTGAAACATTGACTTCTCCACCTCCTGATGCTGCCTGGCTTGCTGTGTTCTTCCAGCCTCCTGCTTGTCCACCTTGGATTCCAGCATCTGCAGTGTTTTTTTTTTGTCTCCTCCACTTCCTCTGGCAGCTCATTCCATACACGCATCTCTGCGTGAAATTCCAGCAATTTCTGATTTTACTTTTGACCCCTCCTGCTCTTTCACCACTGACCCCGGTGGACAGTGCTTGTGAATTGTTGCTATTAAGTTGGTTTTTATTTCAAAAATATAGAAATCTTTATTCATAGAAATCTTTGGTACATGTCCAGTCGATGATGCTATTCAGATGTATATGGTCTTTACATTCAGACAACAGATTGAGTTGTTGATGATTACAGTTCTTTCTGTTAACTGTCCCACCCCTTGGCGTTTAGCTGAGGTGTCAGTGGAGCCCAATTACTGAATGGGCCCCCATTATTCTTCAGCAGAAGGACCTTTACATGGTGGTCTTTCCCCACCGCACATTGGCAGCAGCTGCCCCAAGCTTCAGTGCGTCCCTCAGCACGTAGTCCTGGAACATTTAAGAGGCATTTGGATGGGTATATGAATAGGAAAGGTTTGGAGGGATATGGGCCGGATGCTGGCAGGTGGGTTGGGATAACTGGTCGGCATGGATGAGCTGGATCGAAGGGTCTGTTTCCGTGCTGTACGTCTCTATGACCTTGGAATGTGCCAGTCTACAACGGTTGGTTGGGGCCAACTCTTTCGACTGGAAGACCATCAGGTTTCGGGCAGACCAAAGAGCGTCTTTTACCGAGTGGATGGCCTTCCAACGTAGTCGATGTTTGTCTCTGTGTGTGTCCCAAGAAACAGCCAGTAGAGCATGGAGTGCCGTGTCACAGAGCTGCGCGGGACAAACCTTAACAAACCACTGCATTCCTCTCCAGACTTCCTTTACAGAGGCACATTGTTACTGTTTAGTTATGAATTAGTTAATTTGGTGGTGTGTTTTCAAACAAAAATCCTGCAGGTGTTTCAACTTTGTTGTAAAGATGTAGCATAAGCCTGAATTTATTAAGTGTTAGAATCTGAGGAACGTACCAATTTACTGGGTTATTTACAGTCATTGGTGTATTTCAACATCAGATTCATTGAGAATGTAAAATGTCACTTCCAACAAATAAAGATTGGGTTATTAAAATTGCATAACAATAAGCTAATTAATAAGGTGGAAGTATCAGCAAGTCCATACAATACACTGGGATAATGGGGAAGCGAATGTGAGGTAAAATCCACAGAACCCAGACAAATAGAAATTTTTAAAACCAGCCTCCTTCCAATCACGTGAATTTCTCAGCTAAAACAAACATCATAAGTCAAAAGGTAAAGTTTCATCTTTGAAAGAAGATATCTATGCGATATGGGACAAATCATTCCATATGTTACATAGCAAGGTCTTCTCTGTTATTATCTAATATGTTAAAAGTCACCTTTAATCCTGTTTCAAATTAGAAAGTTCATGAGTTAAATTTATTGATCCAATTCAGGGCATGCACTGTGTTTGGTCCTGGCATTTTTGAGGAAGATAATAACCTTCCAATAATCCTGTTGGTGACTGAGTCATTAGGAACATAAAGTTATCCCGATGAGGATAAAATGCTCCAAAGTTGGATCACTACCAGTAATAACTGTCCAACACTTGAAGGATGGTCACTGAACTGCAGTATTGGAGGACAGCTAGGTCTGATTGATGCTACTGTCAGCAAGTGGACATAGAGAGAGAGAACTATTAAAAGGGGAAACTAAGGTATGGACACTTGAGTGGATCGCCTTGAGAAGTATTCTTAGAAACCTTAAACTGGACCCAAACGGTGCAATAGCTTTGGCGGATTAAGTGGTTAAAGTGGTTTTCGTGGTTAAAAGCAAAAAGAGGTTCCAAACGGAATGAGTAGATGTGTTGAGCAGAGGTGATGATCTCTCTGTGACAATACAACACACAAACACCTCACCATGACTCTAAACGCCATGTGATTTAGAAGAGCATCATGTTTACATTCTGTGTCTTTAAGGTGAGGTCACTCAGCTGTGAGATCACAGTGAATGCTCTGGATGTGACAATGATAAACACACTCTTCTAACGGGCTACCTGTCCATGGTAGAGGAAGGAACAGGGATTGGGCGTTGGGTGGGGGGATGGAGGAAATGGGTGGTAGAGAATGAGAAGGGGGTGGGGTGGAGTTGGGGGAAGAGGATGGTTGTCAGGGAAGTGAGATGAGTATGAAGGGAGTGGTGGGAGATGGTGCAGGGAGTGGGAGAGGGGTGGATGAGAGGGAGAGGGTGCAGGGAGTGGGAGAGGGGTGGATGAGAGGGAGAGGGTGCAGTGAGTGGGAGAGGGGTGGGTGAGAGGGAGAGGGTCCAGGGAGTGGGAGAGAAGTGGGTGAGAGGGAGAGGGTGCAGTGAGTGGGAGAGGGGTGGGTGAGAGGGAGAGGATGCAGGGAGTGGGAGAGGGGTGGGAGAGGGTGGAAGAAGTGATATAGGGGTGGGTGGAGTGAGGGTGAAGGAACAGCCCAGCACTGTAGGTCAATGACTTTCTCCACTCCTCCAGTCGCCATTGCAAAATCAAAGGCAAGGCAATGCAAGGCGGGGATGTTGTGGACATCCAGGGAGGTTCAGAGTGAGTGACGAAGATGAGAGCCAATAAAGAGCCTAGTGCAGTCCTGAGCTGGGGGTGAGTCCCTGACCACACACCATCCTTGCTGTGGTGTTACAAAGGGGCATCCTGAGGTGCAACATCAAAGAGCAGAAAAGTCCTGTAAGGGAATCAGAGATGTGCCATGAGGGCTGTGAGGGGTTGGCACACATTGGGTGCCAATGTCTGTGGATGTTGGGTGCTTGTTGCTAGTGCGCATGGAACATGCCCTGAGATTTTGATGCCTAGTGTCCAACATGGAGCTCTTTTGGAATGAGTGGTGAACTGACTTGGGGATTGGGGGTTCATACATAGGAAATGGGGTGATGCCAGGGAGGAATCTGTACACCAGGATAGTATTAGATCGTAGAGTTTTTTTTGGTCATTTTCACAATTCTGTGGGGGAGAGGTTACTGAGTGCAAACTAGTTCCCAATTTTCATACAACACTGACCACACTGAAAAAGTACTTCATTGGCTTCATGCCCTTTTGAATATCCTGAGTTGTGAAAGGTGCTATATAAATGCAAGAATTTCGTTCTCTTGTACCCTTCCTCTAAGTTGGAAAGTTGGTGTAAATGTCACCTAATGAAAGTTTACCAATAAACTCACCACAACCTCAGCCGGTGGGTAAAATACAGTACTTTCTGTCGGGTGGGCAGTTCTGCTGCTTTTCAGTGCCTCTGCAGCCCTTACCAAAACCGGAAGCTGTTCAGGCATGCCTACTGTTGTGCAATTAACAGGAGAACTGTGGAAAAGCTGTGTCAATTCTCAATATTCCACTGTGTCGTAAGCTGCACATGAGTATCTACCTCAGAAATTCTCACGCTGAGGTAGGGGAAACTTTACTGAGACAGACCTACTGATTAGCTTTTCGATCCAGTGATCTTTAATGGGAAATGATGAGTTATCAACTCATGCTTGCTGACCGTCGCTGGTTCCTGGAGGCACCTCACTGTTAAAATTCCCGTCTTTATTTTCGAATCACTCACTTCCTTTTTCTGCAACCCCCTCCAACCATCTAAGATTTGTACCCTGCTCCAATTCCTATTCTGACCCATTTCCTGAATTCGTTCACCCCGCTGTTGGCGGCCATGAGCGTTGGAGGCCTCTCGTCTTCTCTGCCTTTCTCCTCTCCTTTTAAGACTTCTGTCTTTAACCAAGCCATTGGCTGCCTGTGTGAAAAGCTCATCATGTGGCTCAACATCAAATGCTTGTTTGGTGATGCTCTTGTGGCTTGAGAGGTTTCAGGCACTATATGAATGCAGGTTGATGCTGTTGTTATCGCCGATCAGCAAGTGGAAAGGTTTGCGTTTATGACAAAGCCTTATCATGTCCTCAGGGCCCTATAAAACAGTTCATATCCAGCTGTAAGAGCCAGTCACAGTGGTTAGTTCTGCAATCTCATTCTCTTGGCAGGAGGATGGAATCATTGGGTGTTTAAAACAAGAAGAGAGTGTGGATTGCAGATGCTGGAGATCAGAGTCGTCGTCCTGACGAAGAGCTTATGCTCGAAACGTCGACTCTCCTGCTCCTCAGGTGCTGCCTGACCGGCTGTGCTTTTCCAGCCCCACACTTTTCAACTCATTAGGTGTTTATCAAAGCACTGGAACAAGAGAATGGTGAAAATGAAATGGGACCTTGAGATGAGACGCTTAATAAATATTGTGGGCTATTGGTCTTTAAGACGTAATCAGACAGTAAATCAAGTTATTGGCAGTAATTTAACAGATATCAATGAGCAGAGAATGATCAGGTCAATGCTTCAATTCAAAGGAATATGAGGCGAAAGAAGTATATCCTAGGATCACGAGAAAGTAAACTGCCACTGGTAATGTCCAAGAGAAGTCACAAACTAAAAGGTTAGTGTTGTAAAATTCAGGGGCAGTGATGGATTCTCATCATGTTACAATATCCTTCCTCCTGTGCTAACTGCATGCTTTCACTCTCAAAGCTCTCACTGAGAGATCGTGGCAATTGTCAAGCCTTGCACTGGGGTCACAGTGGGAAAATGATGTGAACATAAGAGGTACAGTTAGTAAGTTTGCAAATGACACCAAAATTGGAGGTGTAGTGGACAGTGAAGAAGGTTACCTCAGAGTATAACGGGATCTTGATCAGATGGGCCAATGGGCTGAGGAGTGGCAAATGGAGTTTAATTTAGATAAATGTGAGGTGCTGCGTTTTGGGAAAACAAATCTTAGCAGGACTTATACTCTTCATGGTAAGGTTCTAGGGAGTGTTGCCGAACAAAGAGACCTTGGAGTGCAGCTTCATAGCTCCTTGAAAGTGGAGTCGCAGGTAGATAGGATAGTGAAGAAGGCGTTTGGTATGCTTTCCTTTATTGGTCAGAGTATTGTGTACAGGAACGTCATGTTCCGGCTGTACAGGACATTGGTTAGGCCACTTTTGGAATATTAGATGCAATTCTCGTCAACTTCCTATTGGAAGGATGTTGTGAAACTTGAAAGGATTCAGAAAAGATTTACAAGGATGTTGCCAGGGTTGGAGGTTTTGAGGTTTTGAGCGAGAGGGACAGGCTGGATAGACTGGGGCTGTTTTCCCTGGAGCATCGGAAGCTGAGGAGTGACCTTATAGAGGTTTATAAAATCATGAGGGTCATGGACTCTGCAGGCACCCTGCCTCTATTCCTGATGCAGGGCTTTTGCCCGAAACGTCGATTTTCCTGCTCCTCAGATACTGCCTGACCTGCTGTGCTTTTCCAGCACCACACTGATCTAGACTCTGGTTTCCAGCATCTGCAGGCCTTGTTTTTACCTAAACAGACAAAGTCTTTTCCCTGAGGTCGGGGAGTCCAGAACTAGAAGGCATAGGTTTAGGGTGAGAGGGGAAAGATATAAAAGGGAACTAAGAGGCAACTGTTCACACAGAGGGTGGCACTTGTATGGAATGAGCTGCTAGAGGAAGTGATGGAGGCTGGTACAATTACAACATTTAAAAGGCATCTGGATGGGTATATGAATAGGAAGGGTTTAGAGGGATATGGGCTGGGTGCTGGCAAATGGGACTAGATTAGGTTGGGATATCTCGTTGGACCAAAGGGTCTGTTTCTGTGCTGTACATCTCTATGACTTGAAGCAATCATGGCCTAAGGGGCTTATTACGTGTACATAGGACAATGACAAAGGTAATAACCACTTTAAAAGGGAATATTACACTAATACAGGTAATTACGGGCAATTATCTTAACATCTGTGGGAAGAAAAATATTACAACTCATACTCATACATTTTGTTTGTCCTAATTGAAATTGCAATTGCTATGCATGACTGAAAAATAAAAGGAGGAAGTTGCATCAATACTCCAGCCCACACTGCTCCACAGTACCGCCGAATAAAGGAAGGGAAAAGAAAGTCTCAGCTCTTCAGAGTTGTTCCCTGACAAGGATGCTATCAATGAGAGTGGAAGGTGGCTGTGTCCTACAAAAGTGGCTCCGACCATCAGCATTAGGCAGTGAATTGGAGAGAATGCAGATGAGTGAAAATGCAGATACTTCCCCAATCCTAAATTAACACAGTCTCTCAGCAGGCACTTGGTCATCCTTATAGTCCTCTGTGTGAACTATTCTGTAAATCCATCCCCCCCCCCCCCCCCCCACCTTACCCCACCTCTAACCTTCCAGCTCAGCACCATCCTCATGACCTGTCCCACCTGTCCATCTTCCTTCCCACCTATCTGCTCCACCTTCCTCTCTAACCTAGCACCTTTTACCCCCATCTCCATCCACCTGCTGCACTCTCAGCTATCTTCTCCCTAGCCCAATCCCTCTCCCATTTATCTCTCCACCCCCAAGGCTCCCAGCCTCATTGCTGATGAAGGGCTCCTGCCCGAAACGTCGATTTTCCTGCTCCTCGGATGCTGTCTGACCTGCTGTGCTTTTCCAGCACTACATTAATCTTGACTCTAATCTCTAGCATCTGCAGTATCCACTTTTGTCTATTCTGCAAACCTCCAACCTGAAGAGACCTCCCATTCTGCCCTATCCTGTGTTAGCCCAGACCACATTCTTGTAAAGGAACACTAAGTCCCCCTTGCTACAGAGTAACAGCTTGATCTAACACAGGTCATAGAGTCATACAGTGTGGAAACAGAACCTTTGGTCCAACTAGTCCATGCCAACCATGTTTCCAATAGTAAACTAGTCCCATTTGTATGTGTTTGTCCCGTTTCCCTCTAAACCTTTCCTATTCATGTACCTGTTCAAATGTCTTTTAAATGTTTGTAACTGTATCTGCATCTATCACTTCCTCTGGCGGTTCATTCCACATTTGTACCACCCTCTGTGCGAAAAAGTTGCCGCTCAGGGCCCTTATAAATCTTTCTCCTCTCACCTTAAAAGATATGCCTCCTAGTTTTGGACTCCTCCACCCTGGGGAAGAAACCTTTGTAATTCACCTTATTTATGCCCCTCATAATTTCATAAACCTCTATAAGGTACACTCCAGTGAAAAATGTCCCAGCCTCTCCCTTTAACTGGAACCCTCAAATCCTGGCAACATCCAGGTAAATCTTTTCTGAATCCTCTCCAATTTAATAATATCTTTCCTATAACACAGCAACCAGAACTGACACAGTACTCCAGAAGAAGCCTCACCAAAGTCCTGTACAACCTTAACATGACATCCCAACTCCTATACTCAATGGTCTGAGTAATGAAGACAAGCCAGCTAAACACTTTCTTAACCACCCTGTCTTCCCATGACGCAACTTTGAAAGAACTATGTTCCTGAACCCCTAGGTCTCTCTGTTTGACAACACTATCCAGGGCCCTACCATTAATCATCTAAGTCCTGCCCTTTGCTTTATCAAAATGCAATACTTGACATTTATCCAAATTATACTCCATCTGCCATACCTCAGCCCATTGGTCCAATTGATCAAGGTCCCTTTGCACTCATGGATAACTTTCTTCACAATTGATTACACCACCAATTTTGATGTCATCTGAAAACTTACTAACCATGCCTTTTAAACTTCTCAACCAACTCATTTATATAAATTACAAACAACAGTGGTCCAAGCACTGATCCCTGTAGAACATAGCTGGTCAAAGGCCTCCAGTCTGAAAAACAGCCTTCCACCACCAGCCTCTATCTCCTATCATCTACTCCAATTTTATACCTAATTGACAAGCTCAACCTGAATCCCATGTGATCTAACTTTACTAATCAGAGTACCATGCAGAACCTTGTCAAAAGCCTCACTAAAGTCCATGTAGGCAATATTCTACTTCTTTGCCCTCATCGATCTTTTTGGTTCCATCTTTAAAAAAAAATCAAGCAAGTTTGTGAGACATGATTTCCCTCATACAAAACCATGCTGAGTATCCTGAATCAGTCCTTGTCTCTCCAAATGCACATAAATCCTATTTCTCAGAATCCTCTTAAACAACTTACCTACCACTGATGTCAGGCTCACAGGTCTATAGTTCCCACACTTCTCCTTACAGCCTTTCTTAAATAAATGCACAACATTAGCACCCTCCAATCCTCCGGCACCTCACCTGGGGTTATAGATGATACAAATATCTCTGCTCGGGATCTGCAATCTTTTCCCAAACTTCCCACAATGCCCTGCGATATACATGATGAGATCTTGGAGATTTATCTACCTTTATGTTTTTTAAGACCTCCAGCAGCTCCTCTTCTATAATGTGGACTGTTTTCAAGACATAAGTATTTATCTTCCTGAGTTCACTAGCCCCCCTGTCTTTTGCCATAATAAAAGTCAATGTGCAATGTTCATTTAGCATCTCTCCCATCTCCTGTCATTCCACACATAGCTGACCTTATTGATCTTAAGGAGCCCTATTATCTCCCTAGTTGCTCTTTTGCCCTTAATGCACTGTAGAACGTCTTTGGATTGTTCTTAACCTTATCTGCCAAGGCTATCTCATATCCTCTTTTTGCCCTTCTGGATTCCCTCTTAAGAATGCTCCTATTCCCCTTATATTGTCAAGAAATTCACTCGATCCAGTTGTCTATACCTAACATATGCCTCCTTCTTATCCATAGTTCCCTACTTTGACCAGCCATACCCTTCCCTCTAACAGGAACATAATGCCTCTGAAGTCTCATTATCTCACTTTGAAAGCCTCTCACTTGCTATACGTCCCTTTATCTGTGAACAGACTACTCCAATCAACTTTTGAAAGTTCCTGTCTCAACCATCAAAATTTACCTTATTCCAATTAAGTACTTTCACTTTCATACAAGGTCTATCCTTTCTCATAACTATTAAAACTAAGGGAATTATGATCACTGATCTCAAAGTGCTGCCCCACCACCATTTCAGTCACTTGCCCTGCCTTATTTCCCAAGCGAAGGTCAAGTTTTTCTCCTTCTGTAGTAGGTACATCCGCATATTGATTTAAAAAACATTTCTTGAACACATTTAAGAAATTTCTCACCATCCAACCCTTAATACTGTGACAGTCCCAGTCTATGTTTGGAAAGTTAAAATCCCCTTCTAATATAGCCCTATTATTTATATATATATATATATATATATATATATTTGAGATCTCTCTACACATTTGCTCCTCAGTTTCCGGCTGACTATTGGTGGGTCTATAGTACAATCCCATTAAGGTAATCATCCCCTTCTTATTTCTGAGTTCCACCCATATTACTTCACCAGATGATCCGTCAGAAATATCATAATTGCAGCAGTAATGTTTTCCCTTTTCAGAAACACCACTCCCCCTCCTCTCTTGCCTCCCTTTCTATTCTTCCTATAGTATCTAAACCCCAGAATATCGAGATGCCAGTCCTGTCCCTCCCTCAGCCATGTTTCTGTAACAGCTATGATATCCCAATCCCATGTTCCCATACATGCCCTGAGTTCCGATGTGACCCCTTGCATTGAAATGAATGCAGTTTAATTCTTCAGTTACCTTGTTCTCTGACTTGCTCTTGCCTACCTTTTCTAATTAACTAGCTTTCTTTAAGTTCAGAATCATCCTCATCTATCTCTCTATTCTCACTATTACTTAGGATAACATAACTTTCCCTCCAAAATTTAAAGGTTCCTGAATACAACTAGCAAATCTCCCCGCCAGGATATTAGGCCCCCTCCAGTTCAGGTGAAACCTATCCCTTTTGAACAGGTGTCTTCTGCCCCAGAAGACATCCTAATGGTCCAAAAATCTGAATCCCTGCCCCTGCACCATCTGCACAGCGACTGATTTATCTGCCCTATCTTCCGATTCCTACTCTCATTAACACGTGGCACTACAAATAATCCAGAGATTACTACCTTTGAGGTTCTGCTTTTTAATCTCCTGCCTAACGTCTGAAATTCACTTTGCAAAACCTCAGCCCTTTCCCTAATTATGATGTTCTTACCAATATGTACAACAACAACTTCCGGCTCCTCACTCACCCCTTTGACAATAATGCTGCAACCATTTTGAGATGTCCTTGTCCCTGGCACCATTCTGAATTTATGCTCACAGCCGCAGAATTGCCTGTCTGTGTCCCTCACAAAAGAGTCCCCTATAACATTTACTCTTTTGAATCTTGATAAACCTCGTTTAACATGAGAAGGCAAGATTTGGCTGCCATTTCTACTTTCCCCTGACAGACTATCCCTTCCAAAAGTATCCAGAACTGCATATCTAATTGACAGAGGAATAGCCACAGGAGATTCCTGCACTACCTTCCTGCCTCTCCAACAGTCACCCATATACCTAACTGATCCTGTGATGTAAGCACCTCTCTAAACCTCCTATCACACTCTGCGCCTCCTGTAAGTGCCTCAGCAACTCCAGCATTCTTAAAAGGATTCAATGGTTCATTCTTAAAAGGATTCAAAGTCCAACCATTTTGTTTAAAGATCTCCAATGAAGGTTAAACTGATCATGTTCTTATAACATTCCATCTAGATTTGAGTGGCATGGTGGCTCAGTGGTTTGATTCTAGCCTTGGGTGGGAATCAGGTTTGATTCTGTCAGCGGGTGACTGTCTATGTGGAGTTTGCACATTCTCCCTGTGTCTGTATGGGTTTCCTCTGAGTGCTCTCGTTTCCTCCCACAGTCCAAAGATGAGCAGGTTAGGCGGATTGGCTAAGCTAAATGGCCCATAGTTTCCAGGGATATGCAGGCTAGGTGGATTAGCCATGGGTAATGTGGAGTTATGAGGATAAGATGGGGGGCTGGGTCTGGATGGGAGTCTCTTCAGAGGGTCAGTGTGGACTTAATAGGCCAAATGACCTCTTTCCATGCTGTAGGGATTCTGCAATTTCCAATATCATGAATGAGGTTACCAAGTTAAGTTCCTACTCTGTTTGTCACTTGAACTGGAGTCTAGCAGTCCGATGTTTGGGAATCAGCCTTTGCCATTTCGATTGTTAAATCATTCTGTTACCTGGTGATAGCTTCAAAGATGCAACATGAAAGACTCTTTAGAGCCAGTTTGTGCCAAATTTGGGGCTGCTATTGTTGTGTAAGCATGTCTATAAAGAGAGCTGGATTAAGACTGCTCAAATGTAGTTCATTATTGGGCCCCTGCAGAGTCTCTGTTGTGTTTGATGCCACAAATTGGGCTGGTCTATATAAAAGTAGGCTCATCTCATTGTCAATTTCTTTCATATGGAGATTTCTTGACTTCCTTAAAAGGCTATTGGCAATGAGGGTTGAAATCACACTAGAAGCATATCAGAAAGTGATACCTCACTTCCATCTCCAAATAGTCTCACTGAATTCCTTTATTTATATTGGAGGTTTCAATAGTCTACTGAATCTTCGAGCCACAAGATGGGGAGCAGTCCCACCACTTAAGAAGATCTCAACCTTCTTGGGCCTCAGTAGTTGCATTTTCTCCTGCAGAGGATTTTTTTTGTGTGGTCCCATGAGAAAAATGCTTCTTCCCACCTCACCCTCCCCACAAAAAAAAATTAAATTAAGAAGCAGAGTTCTTTCAAGAATCCTTAAAAACTCCCGCAGGCTGACCTTTATCCAATCCTTTTGTCTGTCCAATTGTTTTTCTCTCTCTTTTGGATCTATCTCCACTGATTGTTTAGTCCTTCACCCCTCCCCACCATCCCATCCTCTGCATAAATACCAACATTTTCCCAACTACCATCAGTTCCGAAGAAGGGTCACTGGATCCGAAACATTAACTCTGCTTTCTCTCCGCAGATGCTACCAAAAGCGCTGAATTTTTCCAGCAATTTCTGTTTTTGTTTTTTTAAACTCTGTTGGCTGGGCCACGTCATGGGGATGGAAATGAGTAGTGCATGGGAGAGCAACCTCTGTGCACTGGTACCCTAGAGCAGCCAATGGTGTTCAATTTGCAATATGCGCAGTACACAATACATGTAGCCATGGTCTGAACTTCACAGTCTGTCCAAGAGTCTTCCCCAAGATGGGAACAAATATGGCAGGAGAACAAGAAGGGATGTCAAATCATCCAGTGCTATCTCAGGCTGACAGTCCCCTCCTGGCGGTGAGCCCTGGGTGAGGGAGGTGGCGGTGGGGTTGGGGGTAGCAATCAGGATTGACGTGCTTAGCCACGGCAGCCTGACCAGCAGCAGTGATAACCTGGGCCTTTATAACATGTTGGACATGACAATAAAACACAGTTATCCTGTTTTTAAGCTTCCTGCTGGAATCTTTCCTTCAATAAATCCAACTACGTGGCAGTGCTTGGATAAACATTGACGGTAAGCACAATAGCAAGTGGCGATTGTATCAGTTCTTTGTGACTGAGAGAACCCACATGAATGTGAAGGAGAAACAGGGCTACCTGCATGTAATGGACGAAACAGCCCCTGTTGTGGTTGCCAATGATTGCAGCAAATTCACGGAAGACTTTGTTCCTTCATTCCATAGATTCCAGATAAGCTCAGTTTAGCAAAAGCATGTCAGCCATCGATTCCATCAGTTCTCCTTTTCTACCCACACATAATTACTATTGTGGCTCTTCTTACCAACAGTTAGTAATTTGTTTTGCATCTGGATGCATTTTTCTTTTCAATCTTTGTATTGAAATCCAGCTACCATTTTGAAAGTAAATGGATAAGTGAAGATACATATAATCATGAGTGAGGCCACTTACTTATTGGAAGAATGACAGAATAGGGGAACACTGCTAAATTTTCCAGTTATGTAGTGTCCATACTGTACACCTGAGATTTCCAATGAGTAAATTGGCAACTGTAATTGGACATAGAGTCATAAAGTTAGATGGCTTACATATTTCTGGAGGTTAATCATGTGACTTCCAGTCAATAGTTGCCTAATCTGTTTGTCGCTCACTGATTGGAAGATGAACTGAATCTTGGGTACCTTATTGGATGAGGTGATGATTCATCTAAAAGCCATTCCTCATTCATCTCCAACATGGTTCATAACAAGGAAACAGCAACATACCAGCACACTGAATAATGTGCAACACTATTCCAAAACCTAATGATTTATTTCTCCAGGATTGTTCTGAACTGACAATTAAGCTTTGATTTCTCGGAGCATTGGGGCAAAGGTAGAGAGTTGGCAACTGTACTCGTGCTAGGTTAGACTTTAGCTCAGTTGGCTGGTGTGTGCCGCCTAACAGTGTGGGCTCAATTCCTGGATTGGCTCAGGTTGCCACAAAGGGCTTCTCAACTTCTCCCCTTGCGTGAGGTGTGGTGACCCTCAAGTTAAATGTCATTAACAGAGTGGGACCATGGCAATGTCACCTTTGCCTCAGATTTAGGGTAAGATTCTCTGAATGACAATCTAATTTAATTGGCTTTATTGAAGACTCTGTTAGTTTAAATGGTACTAGTGGGTTATTATATTCATATGCAGTTGAGTCTTCTTAGGGGATCCTCAGGGTACTCAGTATCACTGCAATTGGTCCAATATAAAGCACCATTATACCATGTAACATAAAGAAGTTTACTTTATCATCTTGAATGTTTCACTTGTTGCTGTTTTAATACTGACAATAATCTCTAGACTAGCAGTAATGTTCAAACCGACACAGTCAGTTTTTGGAAACTCCAGCCTGCTCAGTCACTGTAATGTTGAGAGTGTACCTGACCTGCTGTGCTTTCCCAGCAACACAGTCTCAACTCTGATCTCCAGCATCTGCAGTCCTCACTTTCTCCCACTGTAGAGTTAATGATAACACTGATCTGTTTCGAGTAAGGTCGGTGAATTTATTGTTCCTGAATTCCTATCACCCTGACCTTTGCTGAATGCTTCCTGATCAAATATCACCTCGATTTTAAAATTCTTATCCTTGTTTCTGAATCCTTCCACTTTGTCCTTCCCTATCTCCATAACCTCTCCAGTCCCATATGATGTCTGTGCTCCAATACTATTGGTTCCTTGACCCACTCCAGCATTCCAGCATTCCAGCATTGACAATTGTCCGTCAACTGCCTTGGCCCTAAAAGTTTGGAATTCCCTGCAAACAATCAACGTCTCTACACTGTTCCTTTCTCTTTTCAGCTACTCCCTAAAACCAACCTCTTGAATGAGCTTTCCCTCCCTGTCCTAAACATCTCCTAATGTGGCTCTGCGTCCAATCCTCCTTGACATTCCTGTGACATTCCTTGGGATGACTTTGTTCTTCTTTGAATGGTGTCATGGGATCTTTACAGTTATCTGAACAATTAGGCAAGTGCTCATTTTAACACTTCATCTGGAAGGCAGAAACTCTGGCAATACAGTACTGCCCCAGCGTTCAGATCTAAAGAAGTGTAATGTTGACCCCTGTTTCCCTGCGGGATCTGCTAAGTTTCTCTTGTACTTTCTGTATTGATTGTCTCAACAGTAGATTGTAATGCTGTCTATATTATGTGTCAGTGTATGCATGCGAGACATAGCACATAAATGGACACTTTTATGCATGTATGTACTGTGGTAGCACTATAACAACCTTCTGAGAGGTGAGACTGGTATCAAAGGAACTGCAGTCATGCAATAAAGTGATGTTGTAAAGCTTTAACAATTACACAGATTATTCCTCCTGGTTTCCTGCATTATCTGGCACTCAGATGTTGTAAAATAGTGGCCACAAACTTTTTCACAGAGTTAAAGTGACTATGGTGTATATTGAACCTAGCCCCCAAAACTTAGCTTAACTGTAAACCTAACCTTAAGTATAATACAATGTTTAATATTAATCCTAATCACAGTCCCATCCCTAATTAATGTTAAATTCATCCAACAATCTTATCCGTAGCTTCAACTCCAACCATAACCCCAATAAATAGCCTCAGCAGGAAATTCATCCATAACCCTAACCTCAAGTGCTAAAATCAGTGTGAACCAATTAAAGATCACAGTTCAAAAATAACATTTGGCAGCTCAGTTATTGCTTTGATTTTACTTTGCTGCTTCTCAATATATCTCTATTTCTCCTGAGGACAGTCACTCTTGAAGATAATTAATTCCACATTTTATTTTGTTTATCTTCCATGTGTCAATATGTTGGTTTAACCAATGAATATTGCTATGTCATCAAAATAAGAGCAAGGATGAGAGTCATGCACACTCCCTAACAGGATTTACCAGACGGACACATCTCTCATTACTTTAATCTACTATGACTGCTATGTGCTGAGCCAAGTGTCACCCATGATCTGGAATCTCCTCCCTCACCCTTTCTTCTCTCCAACTTTCAGGCACTGTCCAGCTTTTTGGCTACAGTTGTAATCAAATTTCCAGTTTCTCTCTCTCTTTTTGACGAGACAATTTACATCTGTCTGGTTCCAATGGCTTTCTCAGTTGGAGAACTGGTTTCTCACCCCCACAAATGGGACCAATTACAGAGATGTGCAAAGTCCCACACTGTTTGACGGGTTTGACGGTGTCGACCTGCCCCTGGTTCAGTTTCCTGGAGATCGAATGGACGTCAACAAAGCCTGCAAGACTTTCAAGGTCGATTGGGGGGGGTGTTAGATGGTTAATTGTGCAACGCTGACTGGCGGTAGTCTAATGGGGGCCAGCGTTCCCAATAGGCTTTGAGACCCCTCCGCACCTGCCCACTAGCCTGGCCACAAGTTGTCCTGTGGGGGTGGGATGAGTTTTTCCCCCAGAATGGTGACCTTGCTGCTTTTATAAAAGGCCATTCTTTAATCTAAGTGCTCTAAGGTTGCACAGGGTGGTCTCTGTCTTGAGGCATCTCTTCACTCGGTCTGAATTGACCAGGAACATTGCTCCTCATGAGCTGCGTGGTCTCCTTTGTCCCTACCACAGCTTGAGGAGTCTACCTGCTGCCTGGCAGTGAATGGTGAACACATCCTTTAGTCACTCAATGGAAAATTCTGGAAAAATCACTGCCAGTTTGTGCTACCAATGAGATAAACATTGGCAGAATACAGATTTTTTTTTGATACAAACAGAATAAAGCCATTGGTGACTGCTTCCCACACAGTGAGGGTATGTGGTTGCCATTTGACCCAGAGACAGGAAGTCCAAACCCAAAAGTCAAACCTGTTTCCAAGTGAATGCTCTTTGTTTGTGCTTTTTTAAATAAACAATAGGATCCCTACAATGTGCAAGCAGGCCGTTCAGCCCATAAAGTCCACAATGACCCTCCGAAGAGCATCCCACGTAGACCCATTTCCCTATCATATCCCTGCATTTCCCAAGGCTAACCCACCTAGCTGCCGCATCCCTGGATACTATAGGCAATTTCCCCTGGCCAATCCACCCTGGAGAAAGTGAGGACTGCAGATGCTGGAGATGAGTGCTGAAAAATATGTTGCTGGAAAAACGCAGCAGGTCAGGCAGCATCCAAGGAGCAGGAGAATCGACGTTTCAGTCCACCCTGCCCTGCACATCTTTGGACTATGGGAGGAAACCAGAGCACTGTGAGGAAACCCACACAGACACGGAGAGAATGTGCAAACTCCACACAGACAGTCACACAAGGCTGGAATCGAACATTGTTCCCTAGTGCTATGAGGCAGCAGTGCTAACCACTGAGCCACCGTCCCACCTATATCGTTGCTCAACAATGTTTTGGATTCAGTGACCCTTCCACAGTACAATTCTGAGGAAGGGTCACTGGACCCCAAACATTAACCCTGATTTCTCTCCACAGATGCTGCCAGACCCACTGAGCTTTTCCAGCAATATCTGTTCACGTGGGCAATAAGAGTGTCTGGTGTCTCCATCCCAAGATGCAGTGGGACTGGAAAGTCCTCTCAAGATCCTTTTTGTTCTGAGCTAACCAGTACTAATAATAGCAGAAGGGATGAAATGATAGATTCTGAAGCACACACCCCTGTGTAAAGTTATTCTAACTTCCAAGTACTTTTCACAAAATGATCACCTGACAAACACTGTGTTCTGAAACAAACAAGCCAATTCAGTTACAAACATGCTCTGGTTAACAGTAACGCTGGTACCACTGCACAGGGGCTGCACACACTGTAGGCTTGTACAATCAAGTCAGCCCTAACACCAAGCTTACAGGAAAAACATTCTTCCCTCGTTCATTTACCTGTGAGGCATTGTGGGTGTTGCATTTATCTGGGAAACATAAGACCTTTGACCCACCTGACAGGTTTGACTCAGGTTTGAGTCTTCTTGTCCCCACCCATTGGAGTCATTCAGTTTAAAGCGGAAACTGGCGAGAAGTTACAACACACTCACTCACACAGGTAGCAAGTGATTGGCACCAGACTATCCATCAGCTTGTATTTGGATATTGGGCTTTGGGAGCCACTGTTGGCTCGGCTTCTCGGTTGGAATGGGCAACATTTTATCCTGTATTACAAAGAAGGAACGCCGATTGAGGAAGCCCACGAACAAGTCGAGAGATCAATGGTACGTAGAGTTAAAGTGTAGTGTTAACAGCAGCAGAACTTTCAGCTGTACCAAAACAGAACTGTGAAAAACCCTCGACTGGTCATTTCTAAAACAGTCAAACATTTAGAATGGTAACATGCACATCATCAATTGGAGTAGGGGGCGACTGTTAATACAGACTGAAAGTTTCAACACTGTGAGCAGCTTAGATTTTAACTGCTTCAGCCAGACAACAACCGCAAGCTGTCACTCGGTTAAATAAGTTCCATTTGAAATGAGAGCAGAATGTGCAAAGTAACCTATGAATGGCAGGGAGTGACAGGACTGTAACTTAATCCACATGGAGTATAATAGCACACCTTGTGTGAAACACACACCCAGAAATTGTGGCAGAAACTCTGTCGTTGCAGAGATCCTGCGAGTCCAGCACGACTCTTAATTAAACCTGTTTCTCTCTCCCCCTGTCTCCACGGAGTTTCTGCAGCAATTTGTGTTTTTGTTTTGTTTTTGTGTGTGTTTCAGCTTTCCAGCATCTGCAAAGCTTTGTTTTATTTTACACCATGAATGAACACAGCTGCGTGCTGGTCTAACTCAACCACAAACCATGAGGTGTATTGTCCCTTAATCGAGTATTGCAACATGCACTTTATGTTCGACGAGTGAACGGGTGTGTGAAAATGATACGCAGAAAGAAGTGGCTGAATCTGTTAACCGTTGCATTGCCTGTAGAAATTAAAGGGGTAGTTTTGTACAAAAACTCCGCTTTGTTTATTTTACCCCCCCCAATTCCATGGGATGTATTGGTTGCTTTGTGTAATCATCACTCAGAAGTTTTTGTGACATCATTCGGTTCATTTTGTAACATTTGATGTGGGAGAGACTGCAGGTTGCAGTTTATAAGAATGCCAGGTCATGTTATTGAAAGATACAAGATTCTAAGGGGACTTGACTGAAAACAACAAGTGCTGGGGATTACAGCGGGTCAGACAGCGTCCATGGGGAGGGAGTGGGGACAGGCCAGGTAGACTCTCCCACAAAGGGAAACCAAAGATGAGAGGGTGTAATCTCAGAATAAGGGGTTGTATGTTTAAGACAGAGATGATTTTTTTCCTCTCATCTAGTTGTTAGTCTGTGGATTTTTTTTTACTGCAGAGGGTTGTTGAGGCTGGGTCAATGAACATGTTCAAGGCTGAGATAGATTTTTAATCAGGAAAGGGAATTATAAGTTTTGGGGTAAAAGCTGGAGAGTGGAGTGGAGGATTACTAGATCAGCCATGATCATTGACTGGCAGAATGGAGTCAACAGGCTGAATGGCCTACTCTACTGTCTCATGGTTCCAAGTACAGGCCTTTAAAGAAAGAAGGTTCTCTGATGTGTGATTGACGGACAATTAACATATATTGCAATGCTCTGATCATAATCACATTTTTCACATTATTATTTCACTTATTTTCACAATTATGTTAAAAGAGTAACATTCAGATTCCCATTGCCAATTTCATTTCTTGTTTAGAGTTTTCCTCCTCATGTATGTGAGAAATTTATCATCCAACTGTAAATTATTCTGACACACGTGTTGCTTGTCTCTTTGCAATGTGTTCAAGGTTTATTGGGTCAGGTGTTCAATTAATATTGAGCGAAAGTCATATATGACCATTCATTCATTTAATTTCTACACACGCTTAATACCTTCACATTTGTAGTGTAGGAGTCCATTCTACCCATGGTGCTAGACTGGCCTTTTTTTTATAAGAATAGTTAACTTCATTTCTGACCCTTTCTTCATAACCTTTTACATTGATATTCTAAAAGTATTCACCCACATCTGATATGAACACTGCCGGGAACTCTGCTTCCACCAGTTTGTATCAGGCACCTTGATTCCTAGCAACTGTTTCAATTCAAAATAGAATGACTTGATATCTTTGCCTTCATCTTTTAGTGATATTTTGTTCACTACCACGGAAACCCTATTTGTCTTATCCAAGCCCCTCAGAACTGGTGCCAATAATTATAGAATCCCATACTGTATGGAAGCAGACCATTCAGCCTGTCGAAGAGCATCCCACCCCTCCTACCCTATAACCCTGCATATTCCACAGCTAATCCACCTGGTCTGCTCATCCCTGGCCAATCCACCTGACCCTGCACATCTTTGGACTATAGGAGGAAACTGGAGCACCTGGAGGAAACCCACGCAGACACGGAGAGAATGTGCAAACTCCACACAGACTGTTGCCTGAGGATTGAATTGAACCCAAGTTCCTAGTGCTGTGAGGCAGCAGTGCTAACCCCTCTGCCACCCTTTATAGGCTGTTCTTTGATAAAGACTATTCTTTTTTGTTCTGCTGTTTCTTTATTTGTTAAAAATTCTATTTGCAGGTGGCTATGTGAAATGGCTACAGTGAACTTACTGTTATTGTATTAACATCATTGACCTTCATTATCCATGAGTTGGCAATCCTGAAAAGCTGCTGCATAGAGTCATAGATATGTACAGCATGGAAACAGACCATTCAGTCCAACTCATCCACGCTGACCAGATATCCCAACCAATCAAGTCCCATTTGTCAGCACCCGGCCCATATCTCTCTCAACCCTCCCTATTCATATACCCATACAGAAGCCTTTTAAATGCTGTAATTGTATCGGTCTCCACCACTTCCTCTGGCAGCTCATTACGTACACCTACCACCCTCTGCGTGAAAAAGTTGTCCCTTAGGTCCCTTTTATATCTTTTCCCCCCCCTCCCTAAACCTATGCCCTCTAGTTCTGGACTCCCCCACTCCAGGAAAAAGACTTTGTCTATTTACCCTATCCGTGCCCCTCATAATTTTATAAACCTCTGAGGTCACCCCTCAGCCTCTGACACTCCAGGGAAAACAGCCCCAGCCTGTTCCACCTCTCCCTGTAGCTCAAACCCTCCAACATACTTGCATGGGGCCATGAAATCTCCACAGTGCCATCCCTACTATTTCTGAGGCTAAGAGGGGCAAGGGGATCAGAAAGTCCTAATAGAGGCAAATAACCTTCAGTACTCTACAAGGGTGACGTGCCATGTTGTTATTGATGGTTTGTCTTACCTTGACTCCATCCTCTTCCCCCTTAGGACACGTTCTTCCCACCTGCATCCGTGATACCAACTACACCTTCCATCTCTTCAGGAGCTTCCAGTTCCCTGGGTCCCAGCACTTTATCTTCATTATGGAATGCAGTCCTTATACACGTCCATCAGGACGGCTTCCAGGGTCTCCACTTCTTCCTGTCCAACAGACCCATCCAGTCCCCCTCCCCCAACACCCTCCTCTGCCTCGCCAACCTGGTCCTCACCCTCAATAACTTTTCCTTCAACTCTTCCATTTCCTCCAAATCCAGGGGGTGGCTATGGCCATTTGGATGGGCCCCAACTACAACTCCTCTTTGTTGGCCATGTTGAACAGTCCCTCTTCAGTACCTACATAGGCACCATGCACCAACTCTCCTGCCGTTACATCAATGACTGCATCAGAGCAGTGTCCTAAACCCAGGCTGAACTGGAGCAGTTCATCGACTTCACCCACAACTTCCACCCTACCCTCAAATTCACTTGGTCCATTTCGGACACCTCCCTCCCCTTTCTCGACCTCACCATTTCCAACTCCAGTGACAGTCTCCAGATGGACGTTTATTACAAGCTTTCAGACTCACATGACTACCTGGACTACACCACCTCCCACTCAATATTCTGCAAGAACTCCATAACAATCTCCCAGTTCCTCCGCCTCCGCCACATCCGCTCGGATGAGGACACATTCCACTTGCGAGCATCCCAGATGTCCACCTATCTTGAACAACGTGCTTTTCCTCCCTCCGTTATTCAGACAGCCCTCCACCACACACCTGTTCCACTGCTCTAAACCACCATCCCCTCCCAACACAATAAGGACAGAGAACCCTCTGTCCCCACCTCCACCCACCAGTGTCCTCATCAAATGCATCATCCTTAAACGCTAACTCCAACTAGGCTCCACCACCAAGAACATCTTCCCCTCCCCCACCCTTCTCTGCCTTCCACAAGGACTGCTCCCTTTGACAGTACTTGGTTTGTGCCACTCTCCCCACTGAATTTCCCCCCGAACTCTCAGGTACCTTTCCCTGTAACCAGAAAAGATGCAAAACCTGCTGGTACACCACCGCCCTCACCTCCGAGGGCCCCAACCAGTCCTTCCAGGTGAGACAGAGGTTCATTTGCTTCTCTTCCAACCTAGTATACTGCATCAGGTGCTCCCAATGTAGGGAAGACCACATCGGAGAGACCGAATGTAAACTTAGGGAATGGTTCACCGAGCATCGCAGCTGGGCCCACAGGAGCTGACCGGATCTCCCAGTCACCGCCCATTTCAATTCCCCCAACCACTCCCTGTCTGACATGACCATCCTTGGCCTTCTCCAATGCCACAATGAACCACACCGCAAATTGGATGAATAGCACCTCATCCTCTGCCTGGGCAGCCTACAGCCCAGAGGACTCAATATCGAGTTCTCCAATTTCAAATAACCTCCCTCCCCCTTCCCCGACTCCCTTTCCAGCCCCTCCCCCTCCCTTCCACTCCTCCCTGCCACCAACCGGAGTCATTCCTCCCATTGACCAACCAGGTTGTACCCTCTACCTGCCTTCATGTATCCCCACTTCACCACCCTGCCCTGCCACTCCCTATATCTGCAGCTCCGCCCATAACCACCCCAGACCTGAAGAAGGGTTACACCCCAAAACATTGACTTCTCCACCTCCTGATGCTGCCTGGCTTGCTGTTTCTTCCAACCTCCTGCTTGTCTACATTGGATTCCAGCATCTGCAGTTTTTTTTTGTCTCTAATTGAGGGTTTGTCAGCAGCCAATAACAGGGTCTCTGTGGGAAATGGAAAGATGCTACGTTGAAACACCAATGAGTATGCTTTAGATCTGGACAACTTTGGGCACATTTCCTGTTATATGCTCATGCCAACTCTTCCAACATATCCTCCACCTCGCACCTCCAAATCTTTCAACAAGGTTAGTAGGTGGAGAAAGATATAGTGCTCCATTTGTGCCAAATTTACTCAAGTGTCCATTCACTGGCACAATGATCCCTCACCTAGATAAGCTGAAAGTACACAAGTTTCTATGTTAGCTTAACAAAGGGACCATTGGTGTGAAGTGTGACTTAATATCCTCCAGCACAAATTTCCCTCATGCTTCTTACACATGCTGATACGTATCTACAATTCAGTAATTCCCCAAAAACAAATATACCTTCATTACAGTTCCTCTCTGTCACACAGGGAACAACCAACACGGGAGATTTATGCCAAGGTACAGAAGAAGCCAGCAACTGAGCTGAAGGAAGCCGATCCCATCCCAAAGGCAAAAACACATTTAGTGCAGGTAAGCTCCTATTTGTTCCCATGCTAACAAACATAACATGCAGCTTTAAAAGGTGAATGTACCACGACAGAAGCTTGCATGTGCAATATAACACATCTCACCAACTGGGTCACCCATCTTGTGCTTCCAGTGAAGAGAAAGACTTGCATTTGTTTGGCACCTTTTGTAATTTCTTGACATTCCAAAGCATATGACAGCCAATGAGGTAATTGTTTTGAAGAGTAGGCATTGTTGGAGACATGAGCCCACACCAGAATGTGAGTTTATAAGCTAGGCTAATACTTTAGTGCAATGCGACTGGAGAGCTGCATTGTCAGAGATGTTGCCTTTGGATTAGACTAAGGTTTTGTCTGAAAGTCAAGTGGAAATTGAAGATCCTATAGCACTAGTTTGAGAAGAAAAAGCAAGGGCTTTTGATGGAATAAATTTTTGAGTAAACTGTTTCCACTGATAGCGGGGTCAATGGTGAGTGGGAATGTAAATTAAGTAGTAAATTAGAGAAGGTGGAGTTGAGATTTTTTTTTTGTAAACTGTTAATTGTTCTGGTTGAAGTCAGATTGAAATGGTGATGAAAAAATATTCAATTCCAACTTTCAGTATGGAATTAGGTGAATACTTAATTGCAGGGCAGCAGAGAGAGATCATGGGCAGTGGGGATAATAGGAGGTCCCTTCATAGGAGCAATAGGTCATATGGTCTATTTTTGTTCTGTCTGGTTCAGTGATTTTCCTTAGTGCCACAGCCAAGCTGCACCACTCAACAACATCCCGCTCCGAGCAGATCACGTCATTCACTCCATTTTGGGAACATTACTGGCTCACCTGCCAAGGCATTAGGCAATGCCACCCAATATGAAACATCATAAATCATCGTAGTAAATACTTCAAGCAGTCCAAGTCTGTGTTCTAGGAGAAAGTGAGGACTGCAGATGCTGGAGTATCAGAGTTGAAAAATGTGGTGCTGGAAAAACACAGCAGGCCAGGCAGCAGCCGAGGAGCGGGAGAATGTTCTATCTAGCAATGATATATAAATGGAAGTATTAGCTGTCAAATGTGGTAACGTGAAAGATTCTTGGCCATCTTATTGAAAACTAACCAGTGACAGAGTGACATTGGACTGTTATGGCTATGCCTACTCTGTGACATTGTTACACTGACAACTCACACCTCAACCCTAATGGGTTCACCTTGTTTCTATTTCCGAAACCGTTAAATTGCTGTTAGTTTTCACTACAGAAGCTTCAGCAAACAATAAATGTGTAATTTCCTGAACTATTGCAGCAGCCATTGTGTCACTTCTTCTTCGGTCTGAGAATTCTTGTCGTAAACAGCTCCCACACAGCCTCAGGCGACATCTGTACATGAGTCACTGATTTGAATTACAGTGTACGGCAATGATGCTGATACTCTCCCTGTTTCTGCGTGAACGAGAGGCAGCGGCAGGACTGAGTGACCTCCCTCATTGTATTGCTGAGCTCTTCTCAGTCATTTTCTGGATCCTAGAATCAGTGAGACAATCATTTATGACTTCTGACCTTCGCTCATAGAACTGGGGAGAAATGTGAAAGGGTCACATCTCCAACTGAGCCCCAAATGAAATGCTTCGGATTGGGGAAGCAATCTGTTCGCTATCTTTAACAAATAGGATAGGAGCGGAAGATGACCATTCAGTCTCTCAAGCTTGCTCTGCCATTCTATCAGGTCATGTTGATCTGTCAGTGTTTCGAATTCCACTTTGTCATCTACTCCAAAAAGCCCTGGTTCTCTTGCCTATCGGACATCCATTCACTGCTGCCTTTAACTTAGGCAATGACACTGCTTTCACCATCTTCTGAGGCAGAGTTCTAACATGGAACAGCCCTCAGAGAGGAAGGTAACCTCTGTTCTCAAAGGGTCACCCTTGACTTTGAGACAGCGTTCCCCCCACCCCCAGGTCTGGACTGACACATAACAGGAATCATCCTAACCCTGTCCATCTCGTCAGGGCTGCTTGAGGTCTTATAATCTTCAACCGTCACATAGCACTGCCCTTTGATGTGAAGGGCAGTGTTTGTCACTGGCCACCCGGGTGTTTTCCTATCTTCCTGGTGGTGGAAATTGAATAAAGATTCGTGCACTTTGTGTCTTTCACTGTGTCTCACACCTGCACACACACACCATGGGTGCTGGGGAGAAAAAATAAGCACTACCGCACTTAGGTGGTAGTGTGGGGGTTAAAAAGAAAAAAATAAATATATATAATCTTCAACCGAGTCATACCTCACTTTCCTAAACTCCATTGGAATCAAACCAGTTTTTTCCCCCCTTTGCTTGTGAGACCACCCTCGCAGTGTGAATGGGGATTAGTTGGCTGGCTGGCTAGTTTGCAATGTGGGATAACACCAATAGTGTGGGCTCAATTCCATCTGAGCTCACCAAAACGTTCTCTCTTTGCCTAAAGTACAGTAATCCTTAGGTTAAGCCAGCAGTAGTTATTACTCTCTATGAACAAGTGGGACAATAGCAACTTTTCTTCTGTATAAACCTTCGCTGAACTGCATCGAATGCATTTCCATCTATTCCTAAATATGAAGACCAAAACTGCATGCAGTATTCAAGACATGGTCTTGCCAATGCCCTGTATAGCCTAACTTTTATATTCAATTCCTCATGTAATAAAGACTAGCATCTGTTTAACTACACCTCTTGGTTACATGCTGAACTTGCATTCTAACATTTTGTGAGTCAAACACTATAACACCTTGATGTCTCTGCATCTTGGATTTCCAGTCATTCTCCGTTCAAGTAATATCTTACTTTTTTATTCTTCCTGCTAAAGTGAACGCTGTGTATAACTGAAGCATAACATCCTTAATGTCATGTTTGATTCCTCTCATAATAAAGGATAATATTCCTGTAACCTACATGATGATGTAATAGCCTGCATACTTATGTATATACATCAGAACACTTAAACACCATTAACATCATAAATGGGTTCATGCTTTCATGATGATACATGATTAAATATCGATGTGCATTTATGTAGCATCTCTTTGAGAATAAAGGATCCCAAAGTGTTGCATTTGAGCAATTTCAAACAAAATATGGCACCAAACAACATAATCAGTGCTAAGAAGGAAAGCTGTATTAAAGAGATATGTGCTGAGGAACATTTTAATGGAGGAGAGTGGTTTCGGACTCCAGAGTTAACAGTCTTAAAGAGTGAGCATGCACCAGTGGTGGAGCGATGGATGTGGGAGAGGAGTAAGAGGCGAGTGTTGAAAGTAGGCTGTATTTTTTGGAGGCCTGTGGGTCAGTGAAGTGGAAGGGGCAAGGTAAAAGAATGACACGAACCTTTGGCTAGGGCTTGGAAATCAAGGTGTTGTTGAAGTGACGCAACAATCTAGACAAAGACAAATCTGACCTGCTGGATATTGAAGTTGTCATGACTGGAGGAACAGAGGTGTGGATCAGAATTTCAGCAACAGCTCCAACATGGAATCCCCTTCCGTGGGAGCTAGGTTAAGAGCATTAGGAACTGATCAGTGCCTTTTATTAAAGTGACATTTCAGCATTGGAGGAGTGGTCATAGAATTCCTACAGCGTGGAAGCAGGCCATTTGTCCCATCACGTTTCCAGCTAGCCTCAGAAGAGCATCCCACCCAGACTCATCCCCCTCTCCTGTCCCCGTAACCCTGCATTTCCCACAGACAATCCATTGAACCCGCACATCTTTAGATTGTGGGAGGAAACTGGAGCACCCAGCAGAAACCCATGCAGACACAGGGAGAATGTGTAAAGTCCACACAGACAGACACCCAAGGCTGGAATCGAACCCAGGTCCCTGGCGCTGTGAGGCAGCAGTGCTAACCACTGAGCCATCATGCTGCTCCTAACGTGAAAAAGCTCTTTTTCATAGAGTGAGTAGTTAGGATGTGGAATACACTGCCTGGAGAAGAAGGTTTAATTGAGGCATTCAAGATGGTATTGGATATTTTGTCTGGGTGGAAATGAAATTCAGGGATATTGGCTCTAAGCGATGGGCCAAATGGCCCCCTTCTGCACCATAACAATTTTGTGATTTGACACCATTCTAATTATAAGAACATGGCATTGAAGAGCATCTACAACTGGACATTTAATTAAAATCTAATTCTCTTCAGTATTAAGTGAAAACCTATGATAACAAGCTATAAATTAGTTTGGATTTAACAAAAGCAAAAGAATAAATATGCATTTTTATCATCCCAATTGGTCGACGTTTTAATGTCCCAAAGAGATTTTCAGCTGATTCAATACTCTCTGACGTGTAGCCTTTGGTGTGATGTAGAATATGAGGGCAACCAATTGGTGTGTAGCTAGGTCTAAATGCAGCAATGTGATAATTACCAGATTATTTTGTTTTAGATCATAGACCAGTACAGCGCAGTACAGGCCTTTCAGCCCTCGATGTTGTGCTGACCTTTTATCCTACTCGAAGATCACACTAACCTACATACCCTTCACTGTACAATCTTCCATGTGCCCATCCAAGAGTCACTTAATATCCCTAATGTATCTGACTCTACTACCCCACCGCTGGCAGTGCATTCCACACTCTGTGTAAAGAACCCACCTCTGACATCTCCCCTAAATGTACCTTCAATTATCTTAAAATTATGCCGCCTCATGATAGCCATTTTCACCCCGGGATAAAGATTCTGGCTATCCACTCTATCTACGCCTCTCATCAACTTGTACACCTCGATCAAGTCACCTCTCATCCTTCTTCGCTCCAATGAGAAAAGTCCTAGCTCCCTCAACCTTTCGTCATAAGACATGCCCTCCAGTTCAGGCAGCATCCTGGTTTTATTCCTGTTGTTTGTGAAATATGTATTGCCCATGTCACATTGGGAAGAACTCACTTCCTCTCATCATAATAGTGCCATGAGATCTTTCACATCCCAGCCAAAGCAAACAACAGTACCTCTAATTGTTCAGCATGTCTACAGCATGTACTGAATAAGGCATGATCTCCCATTTACCTAACCCAGAGGTATGAGTACCACCCACTGAGCCCACACTACAGCCATCACTGCTGCACAGTGAAAAAATTAGATGCATCAGTGTTTTTCATAGTGCACTTTCCAGAAAGAAAAGCAATGTCATAATTTTTAAGGTTGACTGATAAGGCTGTGGAGATGCAGTACAGAAATTCACCAAGTTTCCTTAGACAACACCTTCCAAACCAACGGCAGCTTCGATCAACCAGGACAAGGGCAGCAGATACACCACCACTTACCAGTTCCTCTGCAGACATCCACCATCCTGACTTGGAAGCATATTGTTGTTCCTCTACTGTCGCTGGGTCAAAATCCCAGAACTGCCTCCCTAATGGCATTGTGGGGGAGGTGCCTACACCAAACAGACTGCAAGGGTTGCAGAAAGCCCCACCTGCTTAAGAATAATGAAAGCAATAAAAGAGCCATTGATGCCCACATCCCATGAATGAAAGAAAAATATTCTTGAGGTACAGATAGTATATAATTTTTGTTTGCCAGTTTAGATCAAGTTGCCAACTGTCTTGCCTCAGGGACACACTGACAAAGTCCAGCCACATCAAAGCTAGCAAAATCAATGCCAACTAATTCTGACAGATGTTGCAAGACTTCTTTATTCTTGCATAACTTTTCTCTCCACACTGTGCAGAGCTGGAATAGGTTTGGGAAAATGCCACATTGGAAAGCTAATAAAATGTCATTTAAATATAAATATATATCAGAACCACAGACAGCATGTCAGTCATCCATAAAGAGGAACAACAAATTATGTCTCTCTGTCTCTGTCTCTCTCGCTGTCTGTCTCTCTCTCTCACACTCACACACACACACACACACGCTGGAAAAGCACAGCAGGTCAGGCAGCATCTGAGGAGCAGGAGAGTCGACGTTTTGGGCATAAGCCCTTCAATGAAGGGCTCCTTGGATGCTGCCTGACCTGCTGTGCTTATCCAGTGCCACACTTTTTTACTCTGCAGCAGATAACTAGCGTGCCTTCTGCATGTAATCTAGGCTAGCACAACAGCCCTCTTTCAGATGTGATGCCCCATCAGTTTTACACGTTTTGAAGCCGAGTAAGGGAAGTTTCCTCCAATTTCCCGGTCGATAATTAACCCTCAAACAACATTGACTAAAAAGAAATCGCTTTGTTGCTTATCGTATTGCTGTTTGTGGGATCTTGCTGTGCACAGTTGGCTGACACCCTTCCTAGATTAACAACAAATAGAACTGCTGTGGAACTTCCTGAATTTGTGAAGGCCTCTATCTTAAAAAAAAAACAAGGTTTTAGATAGAGGTTTTTTTTTCGTTCAAACTCCCAGCACTCGCAGTCTTCTGCTTTAACTCCAACCATGCATAAGCCTGTCGTTTCAGGCTTGCAGCCAGAGCAGGGTCTGGTTCTCCCAATTCCCTCTGAGCTGACTGCAACTCAGCCTCAGCCATGGCTCTCTGCTTTCAAAGATGTTGCACTAATTGCATTTAGGTGGAGCCCATATGGATTTTGAGCCAAGCAGTCTGTGCATACTTCCCAACACATTCCTGCTGCAGCCTTGTTTCAAAAAGATCAGTAGTATGTTTCACACTCCAGAACTCGTTCCTCCTTTGTTCCCGATTAGTCCAGGGCGATTTCTTAAATGAACTAAAAATGGATAATGAGCACATTTTCCACAATGTAAAAAATGCAACAAGCAACGTATGTTCATCAGATTTTGGGAGGAAATAGAGCCATACAATATCAATAACAAATGCCTCCGGTTGCTGGAATGAAATTTCTGCATCTACTGCTTTAACTAAGGCATTGATGCCCTTTATTAGGGTTTAAAATCGCAGATGAATCCGTTTCACACATCACACTTTGTGGCTAGCACTGCTGCCTCACAGCACCAGGGACCCGGGTTCAATTCCAGCCTCTGTGCAAACTCCACACAGACAGTCGCCATTCTCCCCGTGTCTGTGTGGGTTTCCTCCGGATGCTCCAGTTTCCTTCCACAATCCAAAGATGTGCAGGTTAGCATGAATTGGCCATGCTAAGTTGTCCATAGTGTTCAGGGATGTGTAGGTTAGGTGCATTAGTCATGTGTAAATGTAGAGTAATACGGTAGCAGAATGGGTCTGGATGGGTTACTCTTCGGAGGGTTGGTGTGGACTTGTTGGGCCAAATGGCTTGTTTCCACACTGTAGGGATTCTATGATTCTAATATCATAAAGCTCCAAATTCATCCCAGAGACCTGCCTGAATTCCAGCTTGAGGGAGTGGCAGCCATGTTTGATTTGTTGATGTCAAGTTTTTATCTCAAAATGTGGGTAGCACCTAGGTCCAGTGAGCCCCATTTCATCAGGGGAGGGCTTGGGACTTGGGGGGAGATTCTCTGGGGTAGTGGGTGGTTGAAGAGGAGTCAGCGATCATAAGGGGCAGTAGGGTAGGAGTGAGAAAGGGGAGATCATTGTAGTGAGGGGGGAGATTGGAACGGCTGATCTGGGTGGAAGCCAGGATTTGGTGTGGTGAGGGAGATGATGGGGTTGGTGCTGCTGGGGGAGATCAAAAACCAGATGGGGGAGACCCGGAAATGGTAGGAAAGTGGGATTGGTAAGGAAAAATGGAGGCCAGGCAGTTGGAATTATCGGAGACTGAATTTGATCTGAGATCAGTAGGGGAGGGTACGTGGGAAAGGGAGATTGGAGGAATAAAAATTTGGTAAGGGTGGTTTGAGGGGGAATGGATTTTAAAGTCAACAGGATGTATCAAAGGGTGTAGGAAATCTCTGACCACAAAAGGTTTGGATGAGCACAGGTTTGGATTCCTGGGAGGGCCATGCAGCAGGAAACACTCCTGCTAGCCCACAAGCAGTGTTGGAGTGGCCTTAGCTTCCTGATCCACCAGTTATCATCTCTCATTAGCTGCTGGGTTTTCCGAGACCCGGGATATCTGCTTAACCAGGGATAAAGCTAAAATGAAGGAATGCTGCGAGGCTTATAGCCTCAATCAGATATGTAAATGTGTGACCTGTGGGTCAATGTGGCTTGTGTTTAGCTGCAATTATTTTATTTTCCACATCTTAACATCCAAACGTTTCTATTCCACCCGTGCTTGAGTTTTAATGTTCTCCTCACTCTGTCGATAATTAGTGATTGATTTCCCTGGTTGCTGGCTCTGCTGTCAATCGTGACCATTTTATCTGTTTCAACTAGGAAGCGAAACAAAATGATAAAGAAGACATAGAATCAAAACTATGTTACTACCCCATTAAGGAGTGGGATCAAAGCGGGGTGAAGCTGGAAGACCTAGGGAAGATGATTCATTGCTCCAAGGTTAAAATTTGCCGTCAGCCCTGCAAGGTAAGGAATGCCATTGTTACCCCGTTCCAATGTTTCTCAGAGGAAGAAGGAAGGATATACTTGCATTGGGTCCCCATATCAGCAGAAATGGGGAAATGAAGTTGAGGCAAAAGGTTGGCTGTGATCATATTGAATGAATGATGGAGAAAGCTGGAGGGGCTGAATGGCCTACTCCAGCTCTTGTGTCTTGTGTTTTTATCTTAGGACTGATTCCTGTAAGATACTGAACTACCAAAGGGGCCTGATCACCACTGGGGTCAAATTGATATCATACAATACTCACTGAGGTAAGAATAGAATCCCAAAGTGTGGGGACAAGCCATTTGGCCCCACACTGACCTTCTGAAGAGTACCCCACCCAGATTCTTTCCCCTATTATTCTACATTTCACCTAACTAATGCACCTAACCTACACATCCCTGGACACTATGGGACAATTTAGCATGGCCAGTTCACCTAACCTGCACATCTTTGGACAGTGGGTTGAAACCCATGCAGACACGGGGAGAATATGCAAACTCTACACATACAGTCGCCTGAGGCTGGAATCGAACCTAGGTTCCTGGTGCTGTGAGGCAGCAGTGCTAACCACTGGGCCACCCAGTAGGCATTAGATAAATGAAACCGTTCCACTGCAGGCATTGCCAATTAGATACGATGGATAGGAACTCCATTTGGACTCAAAAGGCTATGTTTGAAGCCCTATCTCAGGATTTAAGACCGTGAGAATTGCCTGATGGAAGTATTCTAAGGTGCATCTCGTTTGACCTCCCCCAACATGATATAATGGCTATAGAGTTGCTGACCAATGACTGCCATCAATTACTCACCAATAAACTCAGGCATGAGGTGAGGGGAAAACCTCAGTGGTGCAAAATTCCAGAAAGGGTGGAGCCAGTGAAATTGGCTCTAGGTTGTCACTGGACACACCCAACATTGATCATGGTGCGTGTCCCATTGTTCACATGGTGGGCCTGGTGTTACCACTCACTCAGGGAGCCCAAGTTCCTGTGGCAACATACACTTTTACAGGCATGTTGTAGTCTGGAGTGACGATAGTGGTTGCAGATTATCCAACATTCTTTCCAACACTCGGTCTCCTGGTCTTAGCTCCATCTGCTGGGTGGTGGAAGGATTAGCAGGGCTTTCCATCCATCTGTTTTGCTCCTTCTTGGCAATCAATGTCCTTGGGTGGTGCACAAGCCAAGGAGCTCCTGACTTAGAGGCAATGACACAACCCTCTGGAACATAAGACCCCCCAGTTGTTCATGAGTCGTATTCCAAAACATTACTTTTGGATTTGAGTGGACAACTAGAGGGCCATGTTGTGCAGTGTTGAGAATTTCTCCCATGCATGAACATCTCATTCCAATATTAAAAATCCCAGATCATTGTTGAGCAACGGAGTGAGTCAGTCCATGACATTCTTACCCAATTCCAAACAGCAGTTGAATTGATTATTGCCAGGTATGGACTGGGGCCATTGCATTACTCAGGCAACCACATAAAGTAATTTGCTTCTTGTGAACTGCATCAGGATGTTGCTGACTTATGTCACACAAAATCAACAGTCCTCGAGGGCCAGAGATGAAAGGGACGGGGCACAAGTAAGGATGAGCTGAAGTTCACGGAGAGTGGAAACTAGAGGACAATAGTCAAGCCTCTTGAAGATGTGTCTCCAGCTTCACTGTGCTGCCTCAGCCTGGCTTCCAGTCTGTGACCCAGTCTGGGGAGCAGGGGAGAGGCTGAAGACTGGAAAGGACCTGAAACTGAAACTTGCCTGTTTGCCAACCTCTCCACCCTCCCCTCCCAGCATGTGTTATCTGGCAATCAGAGTAGAACCACATGAAAGTGGAAACATCCCAATACATTGCCAATCCCTGGTCCTGTTGCTGTGACAAAATAAATATTTACAACCAGCACCAAGATCTGAGTAATAACCTACTGCTGAGGCTTGAAAGCTGCCTGTTCCCAAACTCTACGGAGGGAATATTGAGCTGCTTGCTTTAACGAAATGGTCCAACAACAAAACTTTAGAACCAGTTAAGTTTTAGAATGTGTGATTTTTAAATGTAGAATTTTATTAGTCCAGAAGAATATCTTCTGCTGATTTCTGTCAAAGGGGACATCTGACTACAGTCTGTCGTGTTTGATCAGTACATCAATATTTACACACCGTTTATAGTCTGATAAACTGGAGCCTTTATAAACTGCTAATTAAATAAATTGTGTCTCTAATTGTAGGATATTAATAACAGGTGTTTGATATTATTCCAAAACCTCCTGCTGATTCTCTCTGAGGATTCCCATGGCTTCACATACCAGGTAAGTCTGGCTTAAACTCATTAACCTGTAGAATATGGACCCAAGTTGTGGGGTGTTGAACAATCTGTTTATCATTCTGATAGTTTCATTGCACGGATTTAAACAAAAGTTTTGATTTTCCTGGAAAAAGAAATATACTGTAAAAGCTGAAACAAAAATAAAAATTGCTGGAAAAGCTCAGCAGGTCTGGCAACATCTGTGGAGCGAAATCAGAGTTAACTATTCAGGTCCAGTGACCCTTCTGTTTTTGTTTCTGATTTAGAGCATCTGCACTTCTTTTAGTTTTTATACTGTAAAAGCTTTTGGTCTTGCACTCTAGGTAGAATACCAAATCTCAGAGTGAACAATACAGGGGGGCCCTCATTTACAAACATCTGACTTACGAACACTCGTACTTACGAACTTGATCCCATACAGGGTATAATTTTGAATATTTGACTTAGTAACATTTCCTGTACTTAAAAATGGCTGCTTTATATTGTTGTTTCCTGTGTTCTGATTTGAACATGAACTGTCTTCAGAAGAGACTGCCTGTCATTCATCCCAGAATGACACTAATGTCCAATTGAAGGTTACCAGTCCAGCTCACAATGTCACTCATATAAAGATTCTCAAAGCCACATAACGTTCACACAAATACCTCTCTTCTTTGCAAACAGAATATTCCCACTATTGTATCTTTCACAACCAAACAAAATCTCAGGAAACAGGCATTCCCTGATACTTTGACAATCAGAAACTACTTGGACTGCTTTGAATTTCTAAAAAAATTAAATGTTTAGATTTTTAAACATCAACATTTAACAAAGAATCTTGATAATTAACATTCTCTGGTGCATTCTCCATGGCATTGTCTCTACCGGCAAGACACCATGTATCAACCAATCCACAGGTTCCTCTCACGCAGGATATGTAGTTGTTCCCTGGATGCTGAGGTCATGGATTCACTCTTTTCAGTGGAAGTTAAATTGTGAGTGCATGATTGTAATTTTCCAATATGTGCCCCAAAATGGAATTAAGTCTTCTTAATCCCCCTCCTATTCACCCTCACCGTGGTCACTCCACGCAACTTGTCCCTTACACTTAGTGCCTTGGTATAGAGTCCTGGTTTTGTCTGACTGGTGGCACATCACATTTATGCCACAGAAGTGCCATAGAGTGAAAATCTCTAACAAGAGAGAGCCTACCCATCATCCCTTGACAGTCACTGGAATTACAATTGCTGAATCCCCTACTATCAAAGTCCTGGAAGTTACCATTGACCAGAAACTGAACTAGATGAACCATGCAAAGGATAGGAATTCTATAGTGAGAAACTTACATCCTGAACACCCAATATTTATCCATCATCTACAAGTCAGGAATATGATGGAGTACTCCCCTTTTGCCTGGTTGAGTACAGCTCCAACAAAACTTAAAGAGTTTAGCACCATCCAGGACAAATCAGCCTGCTTGATTGACACCACATTCACCACCTTCAACATTCACTCCCTCCACCACCAACCCACAGCGACAGTAGTGTGTACCAATCCACAAGGTACATTGCAGCAACTCATCAGGAGTCTTTCACCAACATCTTCTGAACCCTGGAGCTCTGCCATCCAAAAGGACAAGGGCAGCAGATATATGGGAACACCACCCCTTTTAGGTTTCCCTCCATGTTGCACACCATCCTGATGTGAAAATAAATTGCTGTCCCTTCAGTGTCATAGGGTCAAACTCCTAGAACTCCCTCCCTAACAACATTTGTGTGTGCACCTATAGTGCACAGACTGCAACAGTTCAAGAAGACAGCTCACCACCACCTTCTCAAGGGCAATTAGGATGGTCAATAAATGCTGCCTAAGCCTATAACACCCACTTCTTGTGAATGAATAAAAACAATTGCTGCTGGAATAGCATCTTTCACTCATCCTGTGGGATATTAAGAGTGAATGGGTTAATGTAAGTTGGGAAATAGAGTTTCAAACAAGACTGTGAACCTTTTGAACAGTCATAGATCCTTTGCATGAGGGAGGGGCCTATAAATGTGGGTAATTCACAAACACTGTAGTATGCATGTGAATAATCCCAATGTATTTTATGTTGTAGGGTACACTCCCTTTAGCAGGGATTACAGTAAATGACATGGACAACACCGATAGCAGTTCAGAGCTGCACCATGCATTTCAAATTACAGGTATGTAGCACGCAGTTTAGGTTCTAAATTATCTAATTAAAATGTCATTTCTGCTTAATTATCTTTTAAAACTAAATATACTTTGATATTGACATGGATTTATTTGTTGAAGCTTGCAATTATCACAAGATTTATGGAACAAGTTTTCGTTTAATGAGCAATTGAATTTTCTTAACCAGTGTTATCATTCATTTTCCCTTGCTAAATTTCTATTTACTGAGCATTTATATTTCTCCTGTTTCATTTGTTACTTCGTTTATCCCTCCTCTCCACCTTTTTCCTCTCCTGCTGTTCTTGTCTCCATCTCTGCCTTCCTCTCTGAAATTACTGCCAGTATCCCATCACCAAGTCAGCCTTTTATTTACTATACCCAGTACCCTGGCTGTAGCCAGCTAGCTCGGTGTCAGTCCTCAGCTGAGGAGATTTTCATCTCCTGGTTATATTGGTCAACCAAAGGCTTTCCTGATTGGCCCAGGTTCTTATGCCCGAAACATCGATTCTCCTGTTCCCTGGATGCTGCCTGACCTGCTGCGCTTTTCCAGCAACACATTTCCAGCTCTGATCTCCAGCATCTGCAGACCTCACTTTCTCCTCCCAGGTTAACAACCTCAATCAAGAACTTTATCATCAATGAGGTCCCAATCACTACACTCCCCTCTCCCTTCATTTCTTCACTAAGTTCCCCCTTGCTTTCCCCTCTCTATTTCTCTTTCAGTCCATCCATCTCACCTCCTCCCCGTTCTTCATCCCTCGTATCATGTCTCCACTTTTCCTCCCCTCTTCTCTGCCTCATCCTCTTCCCCTCTTCTCTTACATTCCCTTTCCCTCTCTTCTTCCTCCTCCTGGCTCCATTCCTTCTTCCCTCTTCTCTCCCACTTCCCCCTCCTCTCTCTCCTTCCCCCATTCTTTCTCTTGCTCCTTCCACGGTTGCCCCAGACAAAGCAGCAGTGACCCACATGACTTGGAAGAATCACCTGATTGGTCAACAATCCGGTGATAACCTAATTTCCTTCCACCACAGGTTACAAGGCAGATGCAAACTTCAGAACAGAACTGTAAATGAACACAGATCTTGAATTAAAACCACACAATTATTATCTGGGGTAGAAACTATGGGATTATTTGTCTCTATTGATATGAACATACTTCTCTGACTCATGAAATGTTTCCTACAAAGTACTAATTGCAGGAACGGATAACCAACTGAAGATTTTTGAATAACTTTGTTTAATAGCAAATGGAGCACAGGAGGTTGAGAGATGACCTGATAGAGGTTTTTAAATCATGATGGATACAGATCAGGTAAATGGCAGGTGTCTTTCCTCTAGGGTGAGGGATTTCAAAATTAGGGGGCATTTTTTAAGGTGGGAGGAGAAAGATTTAAAAAGACATGGGGGCAATTCTGTTTTCACAGAGTAGTTCTTGTGTGGAATGAACTGCCAGAGGAAGTGGTGCATGCGAGTACAGTTACAATGTTTACAAGACATTTAGATAAAGACGTGAGTAAGAAATGTTTGGTGGGGATATGGGTCATGCGCAGGCAGGTGGGACTAGTTTAGTTTGGGATTATGGTCAGCAGGGACTGGTTGGACCAAAGGGTCTGTTTCCGTGCTGTATGACACTGACTCACGTCGAGTCTAGATTAGAGTGGTGCTGGAAAAGCACAGCAGGTCAGGCAGCATCCAAGTAGCAGGAAAATCGACGTTTCGGGCAAAAGCCCTTCATCAGGAATGGGGGCTACTCACATCGAACTGACAAATACGTCCATTTTAGGGAGAATATTACTTAACATTTAGACAAAAATAATTTTCAACGCAATTTATTTGCTGAATATTTAAGTTTCTAAGACTTTAATTTTGATTGTTAGAATTGCTCAATGGAAATTACTTTTGAAGGACTATGTTCAGTTGGTCAATGTCCATATTTGCTGAGATTTAGAGAACTGCGTTCCACAGTTTGCCATGGAAGCCATAATTCTTTAGCCTTGGCTGCATGTTTAGCGGTGTGAAAAGTATTTTAAAAATTATGTGCAGAAAAATACAAGGATAAAGAATTGTTTGCAGCGCAAACTTTTGCCAGCTTCTAGGGTCATTTGATGTTCGGGACATTCCTAATGGTCATTGTAACTGGGGGGGGGACAAGGTTAAAAATCACACAGCTTCATGTTATAGTCCATCGGGCACTCTGAAAGCTAGTGCTTCCAAATAAACCTGTTGGACTACAATCTGATGTTGTGTGAATTTTAATGTTGTAACTGGATTCCTTGTGATGCATAGCTCTGATGGACTGTGAAGAGGCTATTTTGTTTGAAGGAAACTGAAATGACAAATGAGAGAATAAAATTATTGTCTGTTATCAGGGCAATTATAAACTAAACAGCCTGCAGCTGTGGCGTAATATCTTTATCAAAAACTTGCGTGCGCACTGTGCCCTATTTGGTGATTAAGTCGAACTTATCAATCAGTGTACTTTCCATCTTGATGTCAAAACTATTACTTCAGTGAGTTTTGAATGAGCATTGATTACACGGAGGTCAGACATGAAAGCCTTTGACAATAATCAGGATATTTACATTGATATTAATAGTGGAGGGCAAAGGGAGTTGTTTTTGAGGTATATAAAGTTATGAGTGATCGAAATAGAACAGATAGGGACAGATTTATTTCCAATGACAGGGAGCTCAATAATCAGACAACATAGATTTAAAGTAATTAGTTGAAGGATTAATGGGGAATTGAGGAGTTTTTTTACCTGGAGTGTAATGGAGGTCAGGGGTTCATTAAATGAAAAGGTGAGGAGACAACATTGGCCATTTAGCCCCTACCAACCCTAAAATGAGCGTCCCACCCAGACCAACCCCATCCTCATAACCCTGCATTTCCCATGCCTAATCCACCTAACCTGCACATCCCTGGACACTACGGCCAATTTAGCATGGCCAATCCACCTAACCTGCACATCTTTGGGACAATGGGAGGAAACTGGATCACCTGGAGGAAACCTGCACAGACACTGGGAGAATGTGCAAATTCCACACATTCCTGATGTTGGGATTGAACCCAGGTCGCTGGTGCTGAGAGGCACTCGTGCTAACGACTGAGCCATTGTGCGACCCCAAAGGTTGAGAGGGAGAGTCCTTCATGGTAAACCCAGTTGGTGGAGGATTTGAACCCATTGTTGTTGGCATCGTTCTGTATCGGAGATACAAATGTGTTATTGACATACTGAACTCCACCTTAGAGGACCTCTGTTGTATTTGGAAGTGATGTGAGTCTGATTCTCATTACCAGGATTCAGTTCATGGTGGAAACCACTTGAACTCTACTCATCCTGTTTGCAGGGCTTTTGGAGCTTCTGAATGATATTTGTGTTTTGTAATCTCCTTGAGATCCATTTACTTGTAGATCACATACTTTTATCTGTCAAATAACTTACTAGCAAACTTGGCAACGTATCAGTATGACTCCAGACTCTCAGCAAATTATGGGAAGGTTACAAAACATTTGATTACTCAAAGAAGATAGTGTGAATTGAAGAGCCCTGCATGACAAAGGAACGGGTCTTAGAACGGTACCGGGAGTGCTCATTTCATTGCTATAGATGTTTATAAAGGTGAAAAGGGCCCATTATATCACAATCTCAGAGTAAAAGGGCACCAATTTAGGGCTGAGATGAGGAGAAATTTCTTCTATCAGAGGGTTGTGAATCTTTGGAACTCCTTGCCACAGAGTCTTCTGGGGCTAGAGCCCATGTGTATGCAGTTGGTTCTGAGATAACGCGATAGTTCTGTTCTCATGCGATCTCACATTATAAGAAAATCTAATAATAGCTGTGCTGTTTAAACTAATGGGCTGGAATCACATTATAGCCAATACAGGGAAGGAAGGTTTGCGTTGTACAAATGACGGTCTGAATTCTTCAATTGCGTTAAAGGCAATTCGCTTTCAGAACTGACTGTGTATCTAAGGCTGAGATGGATAGATTCTTGGTCAGTCGGGGAATCAAGGATTATGGGGAAAGGGCAGGAAAGTGGATGTGTGGAATTCTGGATCAGTCATGATCCTATTAAATGGTGGAGCAGGCGCTAGGGCCTGAATAGCCTCCTCCAGTTTCTGTTTCTTATGGTATTATGGTAGCTGCACTGGCTCTTGATTGGAATAATCTAAAACTAATCACGTTATCTTTCTTCCGCATTTATCTGCTAGTCCCATGTAAAGCCATATCTCTATATCAGTCACATGCCTGAACACTTCATGTTGCAACAACTCACCTTCCCTAGAAACCTCTCTTATTTCACTCATGGTTTGGATACCTGAGTGACACGATTTGTTCCTGTGATACTCTCGTGCCTCCTCCTTTAATGTCAGATGGGCTGGAGGTGTCTGTTGGCTCTCCACTGTTGTTAAAAGGTTCAAAACTCAGTTGATAAACAGTGCAACTTTTAATGCATTTCCTGTGAGTGAGACTGTAGTTCTAACTTTATGTGGAAGTCCCTTCCAAGGTTTCCAATCTTTTGCTCTTTGTGAGGAGTTATAAGTTAGTTAGACTATTCCTGGGAAAGGATTACTGAGCATGTGATGGGAGGAGAAAGTCACAAATGAGTTGCTCATTCAGAAAGCTGGTGCAGGCACAATGGACCTCATGGCCTCTTTCTATGCCATTCTGTGATCCCAAATTTCCTTTCCTAAACTACCAATGCAAAAACTTAAATAGATGATCTAAAATATTCGTACTGTTTTCTAACTTGCAGATAAAATAGCTCAGTTCAAGAAAAGAGCTGCAAGTGTCAACCGCAGCAACTTGCATTTATATAACAGCTTAACATAGTTAAAATATCTCTTACCCAACACAGTCTGATACCAAGTCTCTTAAAGAGTTAGAAGGACTAAAAAACTTGCTTGGAAAGGTAAGTTTTAAGCAACATCCTAAGGGATGAGAGAAAGGGGGAAGGGGAAAGGTTTAGGGAGGGAATATCAGGGATTTGGGGTGAAATGATTGAAGACACAGACACCTTTGGTAGAAGATTTGGCAATGTGTACAAAATGTCAGAATTGGAGGAGCTCAGCATTCTGCAGGTTTCAGCATTGCAGAGTTAACAGGAATTTACAACTGACATGCATGTACATGTACTCTATCTGTTTGCAGGTCCTCTGCTGCATCCCTTTACAGTTTACTGTTCCACGGAGAAAGAGGTGAAGGAGTGGCTGTATTATCTCAACAAGCAAAGACAAGTGAGCAGCAAGACTGCAGATTCCCCTCGAGCACAAACGTGCGCAGGGCTTGATGTAAGTTCACTTTCAGCTGCCTTTTCTTATCCTTTCACAGGATGTGGGCATCACTGGCTAAGCCAACATTCAATGCCCATTCCAATTTGCCCTTGAGAAGGTGGTGATGAGCCAGCTAGGAACCATTGCTGTCATATGGTGTGAACGCCCACCCCACCCACTGTGCTCTAAAGAAGGGATTTTCAGGATTTTGATCCAATAACACTGAAGAAACAGATTTAGTTCCAAGTCAATGTGGTTGAACCTTAACTGCCCTCTGGGCAATTAGGGATGAGTAATAAATGCTGCCTAGCCAACGACACCCTCCTTCCATGAACGAATGAAGAAAGTCAGGATGGTTGAGCATAACTTCCTTATGCAAGTTACAGTGAGAGAGAAAATAGATGGATGTGAGTCAAAGGAAAAGCAGTCTGGACTTATCTTCTCCTGTGCACCATTGTTCTGATTGCTCCCTTGCAAACAATGTGTTAAACAGAGAAGCGCTTAGACTGAGTCACTCTCTTCTTCACTAGATGTAGGTGGAGATGGTGAGAGTCATTGCCTTGTGGGTATCCACACTTTGGTGAGGACCATATGCTAGGAGCTCAGGGAAGCAGGCAGTCTCAAGCAATTGGTGAAGCAACATCCTTCATCGCGTGTCTCTCTCTCTCTCTCTCTCTCTCTCTCTCTCTGTGAGAGCTGAAGGTTGAGAAAGCTTTAGTAAGAGACTGGACTCTGGTAACAGACTCTAAGAGTGGAGTTCAAACATTAGATATGACATATCACCAACCCACACAGGAACTGTCCTTTTGTATAGATGCTGATGACGCCAAGAAGAATTCATCTGCAATAGTTGAAACTGAATAGGGGCATGTTGGTGTGCAGGAAGAGGTCAGGTGGAGTGTACGCTGCGCCTTTAGCTACGGCATGCCTTTAAGTTGGGAAATCTGAGCCCTTCCAGGGCCTATAACTTCCTTTTTCATAAAGACTGTTCCCTTCAGGCATCTTGACCTTAACGCCATGTTACTGTGGAGCCCTTAGTGTAAGTCTTTGTCCTCCACAGCTGGGATTACTGTGCATTCCATCAGTTATCCTGGGTAGGTGACTAGTAGCTACTTGAGAAAAGCAAAAAGGCCTTTGTTGTGGACAGACAATCTTTCATTGTTGCTGTGTGAATTGTGGAATTGTGAAGGGGTGCATATGCCAGCTGTTTGTGAAGATTTTTATGCAATCCATACTTTTTTATAACTGCCTCTAAAACAGCAAAGGTGCTGGGCTCCATCAATATGGCTTTCTCACTGTCAAGATTCAATAAGCTAAATCTCATTCCCAGCGTTTCTTTGCGTATTATCTTTTAACAACAAATAATAATAACATTAAACATTCATCATCTCCCTTTGAGGCCCTTTAAAGATTATTATAGCAGGTGGAAACAAACATGATCATAAACTAAAGAAACTAAACTATCGCAGTTAGTTATTCTGTGGGGGAATGCCTTAGCTAGTTTTACACAGTAAGAGCTCTCGAATTGTGATGCTGTGAGTTGCAATGGTGGTGATGACTGCAGCTTGCTCATGTGGCAGGTTGAGATATTTCAATATGTGCCCAGTTTTGGATTGGGGTCACAGTTTAAACACTCATTTGAGTGGACAGCAGCAATGATAATGTAGCATGACTTCAGGCTTGCACCAGGAGGACACCTGGGAATAGACACTTAAGAGATGAACATGAAGGATGAGCCAGCAACAATTTGATTCTGAATTTGAGAAAGTTGAAAAGCATTAGCTGATCCTTCCAATTCTGCAGTAACCCTACTGCCCTTATGACTGGAACTTGTTGGGTAAACCCATTACAGCTTCTGTGACTCAGCTTACTTCCCAGTGTTAGCAGGATATTCAGTCGTTACACATTAATCCTAAGGTTTATACTAGCTACAGATTGGTACCAGAATCTAGCAGATACCAATGACTGGCAAATAGGTTACTGGAATTTTTTTTATCGATGCTGGATGTTATCTTAGCTATTGCTCTCCTGGAGCATTGTGTCATTTGAACCATTCAACGTAATTCCTTCCTATCTCTTCATTCTTTTCTCTAGAGTTCGCACTGTTTATTTTCCTCTTTTGTTTATATACCGGAGGATTAGAATGGCAGTGGAGTACCTGCGGGGAGAGTGGGAAAGGTCACACTGTGGGGCTACAACCCAAAATGGAACTGCAGGGATAAGTATTTCAATTAAATAGTTGACTGATGTTCCTAGTCTGGGCTCACCTATGGATTTGGTTGAGATGCTGGAAGCTCTGCTGTGGGTCAGTTATGAAATACATATCGGGGGGCACACCTTCGACTGACTGGAAGCTGCATTGGAATACCATACATAAAGGAGTCTTTACTCTACTCAGAAGCTGCTCAATTTTCTATCTGTTTTGCAAAGAAAATTTTACAGGTGACCAGTGTAGCATCCAAATTCTCAAATGCATGCCCCATAACACAAAGGCACTGAGATATTCACGCATTCTGGGGACTTTGTTTACTGAATCTGGGATTTTATACCAGAGAATATTGAGCACCTGACTTCAGAGCTGAAAATGTGTTGCTGGAAAAGCGCAGCAGGTCAAGCAGCATCCAAGGAACAGGAGAATCGACGTTTTGGGCATAAGCCCTTCCCTGACTTCAGTACTTGTACTGAAGTTACTGAGATATTATCACACAGCGCAAGGTCAACAATTTGTTATTGAGGAAAAGGATCACTGGACCCGAAAGGTTAACTCTGATTTCTCTCCACAGAAGCTGCCAGACCTCCTGAGCCTTTCCAAGCAATCCTCTGCTTTTGTTTTTGATTTCCAGTGTCTGCAGATCTTTCGGTGTTTATGGGACATTTGTTATTTTTATTTCACACAGCGCAACTCACTGGGGCAATGTGGTAAAAGTGTTGATCTGAGGATGTTAATTCTGAACCGACCAATTCAGGGAGGCGAAAGGACTCACATCAACTCCCTGGGCAATGTCATCTGGATATCGGAGAACAAATTACAGCATTTGCCCTTTCAGGTATTCAGAAAATTAACAATAACATCACGGGGCTGCATTGAAAGAATAATTATGGTGCAAAACGAAGCCGTTCAGTCTATTGTATTTGTACTGCCTCTATTGCCAATTCTGCTTGGAAACATTCCTGCAGTTTCATTATTTGTGCCCCCCCTCCACCACCAGTCAATTTGTCCTGAGCAGTCAAAGAGCTAAGTTTCTGGAGACGTCAGGACAATTCTAGAGAGTTGGCAACATGTCATATTCTCTCCCTGGGACTTTGAACCTATGAATGGGATCATGTGCTTCAATCAATCCTTGTACTTTGAGACGGCAGGACTGTTTATTCAATCTCTGATTGTCTTGACAGCCAGTTGCAAGGACAGCCATTTATCCTCCTGACAAACATCGTAAGGATACGCAGCAAGGGATGCCTCTCCAACTGTAGATGCACCCTTTCATATTACCACTTTTAAGACCATTAGCAATAGGAAAGGAAGTAGACCATTTGGTCTGCTAAATCATACAAAAATTATTTTATAATTGGAGCCTTTACGAGAATGGATAAGAAACATATGTTTTAAGCTGGACATCTGTAGCCCAATAACCTTGTGGGTTCTCTGCACTTCTCAGTTCTGACCTTCAGCACATCCCTGATTTTTAACTTCCACCCCAGTGGCTGTGCCATAGGCCACTTAGTCCCAATATGACAGAATTCTTTTCTTAAATTTTGCCGAATTTCTACCCCTCGTCCTGGCTTTAAGACTTTTCTTAGAATTGATCTCTTTCCCCAAGGTTTTGGTCACCTACCCTAATACCCCCTCTGGAAACTTGGTGTTAAATTTTGTTTGATAATTTTTCCAGTGAAGTGCGTTGAGACATTGTATTACATGAGAGCTGTTGTATGGATGCACATAGCTGCTTTGTTTGGTGTAAGGATTAGCACTTGTATGCATGGGAGTTCGATTTACAACCAGATATAGGTTGAAGGTCCTTACTTTCCAGCTAGCTGTTAATAATTTATCTCAAATTGGTTTGGGCACCTTCTACATTGTTGGCTCACAAGACAAAAGAACTATTTGTTGATATCAATTGACACTAAGTTCTCAGTATCCCTCCAAATGTTGCAGATTAACAGCATGAAGTGAGAAGGTTTGACCCTTGCGCTGTATAATGACCTATTCTGAATCAGAGGCAGATAAACCGTCCTTTATACCAATTTGGAACAGACACCAGGATTGTGGAAATAGACATATCTTAAATAGAAACATCTTCATTTTTCAAAAACTAAGGTCAGAGGTGAAAATTTGTTAATTAAAGTTGAGGAACAAACCAGCATGATTTAAATGAAAAGCAGAAATGGGGGTGAATGGCCTCCTCCTGCCTTGACTCTCCTGATTAAATTAGTGCTTACTATCCCTGCAGGACCAACATGACCGTCTTCTGGTTCTCTTCCCAACGACGCTACTCATTCTGTCTGAAGAAAACCATGTCCTACATTATAAGGTAAAAGTACAATTATCAATTATTTTGCAAAATATCTACAACACGCATGGTCTAATTTTTTTGTGTGACCTCAAAGTGTATATGAATTGTTTCTCTTCTTCTGTGTGAGCTCCAAGTACTTTAAAACTCTACATTTATTTTCCAAAATCTTCCCTTCTTCCTACATCTTGAGGGCTTTTAAAACTCAGACTGGTGTCAATTTGATCACAAAACAATCCAACCTCCCTCTTATTCTTTTAAACTTGGTGCTATTCTGTATCATAAATCTTATTCCCTTCACTTTGGTATCTCAACCAAACTGAGGGGACAGACTCAGTGAGTCATGCCAGGGTCGGGGATATCTCCAGATTGGCTGCATGGCATTCTGAAGGGGGGGTGTTGTACCGATGACGTAGGTAAAAAAGAAATGAGGTCCTGCAGTAGGAATTGAGAAAGTTAGGTAATAGATTAAAGAGGAAGACCACTAAAGTTGTGATCTCTGGATTGCTCCCAATGCCACATGCTATTGAGTATAGGAATAGGAAAATAGGTCAGATGAACACTTGGCCAAAAGGATGGCATAGGAGGGAGGGCTTTAGATTTTTGGGTAATTGGGATTAGATTAGATTACTTACAGTGTGGAAACAGGCCCTTCGGCCCAACAAGTCCACATCGACCCACCGAAGCGCAACCCACCCATACCCCTACATTTACCCCTTACCTAACACTACGGGGAATTTAGCATGGCCAATTCACCTGACCTGCACATCTTTGGACTGTGGGAGGAAACCGGAGCACCCGGAGGAAACCCACGCAGACACGGGGAGAATGTGCAAACTCCACACAGTCAGTCGCCTAAGGCGGGAATTGAACCCGGGTCTCTGGCGCTGTGAGGCAGCAGTGCTAACCACTGCTTGTTTCTGGTGTAGGTGGAACCTGTTGAAGCTGTTGCACCTGAACTGAAATATTCCATTATCCTTGCTGGGAGGTTTACTCCTGTTGTTGGGGAGGTTTTAAACTGGTCTGGCAGGGGAAATGGGATACAGAGCAGATATAAAGTCAGGAACAAGATCCAATCAGATCTAGAAGGAATGCCAGGAAAATCCAGTAGCTGAAGGATAAGGCACATGGGAGGTATGGAAAGCTACGTTGTACCTATGTTAATGCAAGAGGCATGGCTGGTAAGGTGGATTAACTTAGAGCATTGATCAGCATGTGGGAATATGATATTGTTGCAATCAGTGAGACACATTTGAAGGAAGGCAGGAAAGGCAGCTGGACATTCCAGGGGTTCACTCTGTCAAGCAGAATGGGGGAGGGGCAGGGAAAGTAAGCAAGGTAAGGGCCTTCCATTATTAATAAAGGAAACCATCACTGCAGTAGGAAGATGCATTGGAAGGGTGTTCAAATGAGGCCATCTAGGTAGAACATAGAAATAAAAAAGGGATGATTACCTTGCTGGGATTATATTACAGGCCTCCCAAAAGTTGGAGGGGGTTAGAAGAGCAGATATGCAGGCAAATCGCAGAAAGGTGTGAGAGAACCAGGGTTCTAGTTGTAGTGGACTTCAACTTTGCTAACTGGGATCATCTTGGTGTGAAAAGATTGGAGAGGGTGGAATTTTTAAAGTGAATCCAGGTCAATTCTTTAGTGGCAGTCCATTGATAATTCTACGAGGGATGGAGCAGTGTGAAACCTAATCCTCGGAAAGGAGTTGGTCACGTGGTTGAAGTTTCAGTGGGCAAACATTTTGGGGACAGTGATTAGTCATTATGGAAAGGAATAAGGATATAGGAGTATGGAAGTCTTGTTAGTGCTTTATAAAAGATTGTTTAGATCACAGATGGAATACCATGTGCAGTTCTGATTGTTACACTGTTAGGAGGTTGTGATTGCACAGGAGGGGGTGCAGAGGAGATTCACCAGGATGCTGCCTGGGATGGAAGTCTCAGTTATAAGGAGAGGCTGGATAGGCTGGGTTTGTTTTCCCTGGAGCAGAGGAGGCTGAAGGGGATCTAACTGAGGTAAACAACATTATGTATCGCATTGACAGAGTCGAGCATGAGAATCCTTTCCCCATGCCATATTTGTCCAAGATAAGAGGGAATCAGTTTAAGGGAAGGAGCAAGTGGTTTAGAGGAAATCGGAGGAAGAATAATTTACCTAGAGGGTAGTAGAGGCAGGTACTGTCACAACATTTAAGAAGTGTCTGGATAAGCATTGAATACGCCAGGGCATAGTAGGCTATGAGCCAAGGGCGAGTAAATGAGATTAATATAGTTAGGTGTTTGTTCATTGGTATGATGAAGGGCTTATGTCCGAAATGTCACCTCTCCTGCTCCTCGGATGCTGCCTGACCTGCTGTGCTTTTCCAGTGCCACACTTTTCGACTCTGATCTCTATGACTGTCTAAAACTGTATGTTAGGAGATTACTGAACAAGTCTTTTGAGTGTGACAGAATTGTGACGTTGACAACTTACTGTCCCTAATGCAAGGGATGATAGTGAAGTCCCACTGTTTGTGAGAGCTGTATTCCTGGAGAATATCACAAATGGGAAATTGTGAATGACATGTTTTATTAAAGCGGCCGACAGGATGTTCCAACCATCTGAACTTTTAATAGCTATCAAACTCCAATTCAAGATAAAACTGGAGAAATCTAGGAGAAATTCTGCAATAAAAAAGACATAAAGAGATTTGATTAAACCAATTCTTTCACTAAACTAATCCCAGGTGAAGTTGGTGGAAGTCAGTTTACTCCATTCCAGCGTGCAGTGCTGTGGGTCCATGGGCATCCTGCGAAATGCACATGTCCTGACATCATTGTGTGTCTTTTGTAACATAATGTTTCATAGCTTTGTTTAAATTCTAGTTTTCTTTTCTGATTTTCTTCACATTCTGGGCTGGTTAGAAGCACAGAATAGTGAACATTGATATGACTGTGTGCGATACAATATGCAGAATGCTTTGTCTGGTTAAAATCAAGCTAGGATTTCATTGTTTGGGGTGGCTCAGTGGTTAGCACTGCTGTGTCATAGCACCAGGGACCCAGGTTCGATTCCACCCTCAGATGATTGTCTCTGTGGAGTTTGCACATTCTCTGTGCTTTTTTGGATTTTCCTCCCAGAGTCTAAAATTGTGCAGGTTAGTTGAATTGGCCATGGAAAATTGCTCATAATGTTTAGGGATGTGTAGGCTAGGTGGATTAGCAATGGGAAATGCAGGTATTTGGTAGGTGGGGACTGGGAAGGGTGCTCTTTGGAGGTTCAATGGGCTGAATGGCCTGCTTCCACACTGTAAGGATTCTGTGTATAAATGAGCAACACTGAGAGTAGAGATTCTCCCAATCAATGTGTGCACAGATGTTATGAACCACCTCTGGAACAGGTGGGACTTGAACCTAGCTTTGATTATGTTCAGACATAGCGATATGATGGCTGCAGCAGGAGAACCCTCACACTGGTTGATAATTGTTTTTCTTTGTGTTTGCTAACAGGGAGAGCTTCCACTTAATGCCATAACGATATTTGAACAGGGTGAATCTGACAGTGATTCACATGCACTGCTGATAGAAGGTGAGTGCAAGGCAAGCGCCCATCGCGATTGCAACATGTATTCACGTAGCACCTTTGTAAATCGCAAAATATTTCAAAACGGTGCACAGAAGCATTATCAAATAAAATTTGATGCCTAACCACATAAGATTATATTAGCGAAAGAGACTAAATGCTTCATCGAGAGACTACTTTTTGAGGCTCAGAAAGGTAAGGAGAGACGTCCAGACTGAATTCCAGAGAGAAGAGCCTACATGCTGAGAGTTCCCATTGCCTTTGTTGGAGAAAGAAAACTCGGAGAGGGAGAATTGGAGTGTAGAGACATCTTAGACGGGTGTGTTAAACTGGAGAATGTGACAGAAATAGGAAGGGGACCAGAGGCCTGGAGGGATTTGCAAACAAGGATAACAATTTGACACAAAGCCACTGATTCCAATTCAAAAACAGGAAGTGCTGGAGAAACTCAGCAGGTTTGACAGCATCTGTGGAGAGAGAAAAAACAAACTTAACATTTCGAGTCCAATTACCCTTCTTCAGAACTGGAAACAGAACATTGACTCTGTTTCTTTTTCTACAGATGCTGCCTGACCTGCTGAGATTCTCCAGCACTTCCTGTTTTGTTTCCAATTCCCAGCATCTGCTGTTCTTGGTTTTACAATTATTCCTATTATTGTTTTGTTTTGATCAAAGGATCTGAACATGTGTCTTGTGCGAACAAAGGGCGTGGGAATGTGTAGGGCTTGTAGTTGGGGGTTGGAACGTTGAGGGTTGTGAGTCTTGAGATTTGCAAGCAGATATGGGAGGGACAACGACGTCTGTAAAAGGAGAAGACACAGATTTATTAGTCTTCACTCATACCACACCCATGCCATTTCCTAAAGGAAGTTCCTTGATTCTGAATGAATACATCTCCTGATCTGCATGCTTACAGAGCAGATTTCCCACCCAATAGTGCCTGTCCTAACAGAACTAATATGTATCAGAGAGTAATTGTCAGTCCTGCACTGAGCCCATCAATCTGCGATCAGCTCTGTAGCAGATTCCCAGCCACTGAATCTTGTATAGATTATCACTCTTCCATATTTGCTGTTATATTTCAGGTAAAATGATCAACCAAATCATAGTGTCGTCACAGAATAGAACAGCTCACCAGAAATTGATACATCACCTGAATGCTGCAGGGGTCACAGTTCAAAGAGCTTCCATCGTTAATAAAGGACGCGATTACAAACATTCTGCACAGTGCAGAGATCAGGTAGATGCTATTTACGACACATTCAAATGTTTGCACAATCCAACCTTGGAAAAGACCACGAAACAAGCAGTTTTACGTTTTTAACAATTGGAGACTTTATTCCATCTTTTTGTCCAATTAACTAGTGGATCTGAATTAATTTGTTTTTGGATTTCCCCACATTACTGAGTGTATTCATTATTTGCTTGGAAGTTTGCTCCATTAGCATCAGAGGATGTGGACACATTTGGGTGAAATTCCTTTCTCCACAATATTAACAAAAACGTTTAGCCCCTTTGTAACATTTGGGTGGGATGCTCAGTCAAATCGCGGACAGATTAACGTCAAGTACGTGTGGGTTAATCATACTCTCATGCAATTTGCCATTTTGGAGTTGTGGCTTTCCATTGGCAACCTGCGAGTTATTTCATGAAGAAGTAGAAATGAGATGCTGTCATTCCCCTTAAGTGAAAGTTATTCAGATTTGCTTTGAGTTCTATCCTTCCATTGCATGATTCAGATTTTTGGATAATTCAATTATTTCCATGGATTGAATTGACTTTGAAAGATTCAGTGCAGACTATATATGCTACATGAGATAGTGGAGTCAATTACAGATGGGATTGGATAGTAGTCACATCCGAAACACCATTTCATCTGACTACAATCTAACTTTAACCGTCGACAAAATTTGTAGTTTTTTATTTATTCATTCGCTGGATGAGGGAATCGCTGGCATTTATTGCCCATCCCAAATTGCCCAGAATGCAGTAAAGAATCAACATATTGCTGTGGGTCTGGAGTCACATGTAGGCCAGACCAGGTAAGGATGGCAGATTCCGTTCCTAAAGGAGATTAGTGAACTTGTGGGTTTTTACAAGAATCCATATTAAACTCATTAATTCCAGATTGCCTTTTTTTTTTGTCGTCTTGTTATTGCTTTGTGATTAAAACCTTCATTAATTATAGTTTGCAGACAAGGTCAATCCTTCACTGGGATCACTCCGGCATGACGACAGCCCGATGACAGTGTACGGAGTATTCACATTTCCCCAGAAACCAGTCGAAATGATTTCCATATCAGAAGACTTACCCACACTGGTTACTACGAATACAACGCATCCAATCAACCCTCCTGATTATGCTGAGCCTTACACACCTCCTCCAATGAGACTCTCCGCACCCGCTGAACCTTTCACACTTAATTCAGTAAGTGATATTTTATTCGATAAAATATTGCGAAATTATCTTACAATTCTGTATAAATATTGCCGAGTTCTTTTATTTAAATTAAAGACACTATGAAGAAGAAGAGGAAGTGAGATTTGCAGAGATACAACGATTTATTACCACTCCTGGAAACAAATAAAAATGTTCCAAATGCAATGAATTATTTCTGGTCAGTTCATAATCTGGGCTGGAGGGTACTGCCTGGGATGGTAGTAGACATGGGAAGTCTCACAAACTTTAAAATGTATGTGGATGAGTGCTTGAAACATTATAGCATTTGAGGCTATGGGCTAAAAACTGGAACATGGGATTAGTGCAAATAGCTCAACACAGACTTGATAGGCTGAAGGGCCTCTTCTGTACTATATGACTCAATGACATGAAACTTGCATATAGGAAGGTCCATGTTCAATGGTGATATCAAATACCAGTTATTTAGTTTTAGTTAGTTCTGGCTGAAGAAGGGATGTTGACCAAGTATTGGGAGACTTCCCTACACTTCAAAACATGGCATAATAAGTTTCACTTCTAGCTGAGTGAAAGGTGGAAGCAGATCTGACATCGGTTAAACTCGCAGTTGTTGTGGGTAAGTTTGCCAAGCTGGGAAGTTGGTTTGCAGATGTTTTGTCCCCTGTCTGGGTGACATCCTCAGTGCTGAGGAGCCTTCTGTGAAGCTCTGCTGTAATGTGTCGGTTGGAATTTATTTGGCTTTGTGCTTCTAGTTGTCGGTTCTGGTTGTTCGTTGCAGCGGTCAGTATACTGGTCTGGATCAGTGTGTTTATTGATGGAGTCTGTGGATGAGTGCCATGCTTCTAGGGATTCTCTGGCTGTCCTCAGTTTGGCTTGACCTATTACTATTGTGTTGTCCCAGTCAAAGTTGTGGTCCTTGTCATCTGTGTGTAGAGATACTAGGAACAGCTGGTTGTGGTGTTTAGTCGCTAGTTGATATTCATGAATGTGGATTGCAAGTTGTCTGCCTGTTTGCCATATATTGTGCATTCTCTGCATGGAATGTTGTCCACTGTTTGTCCTGCACACGATGGGTCTAGGGTCTTTTGTTCCTGTGAGTTGTTGTCTGAGCATGGCTGTCAGTTTATGGGCTGTCTGAGTGGTCAGAGTCATCTGGGTGTTAGTTCCGAGGTGTTTTTTATATAAAGTAGCATGGTTAGTGTGTTGGGTCGTGGCATGTTCTTGATGCGTTGTTTGTCTGTTAGGCATCTGTGGATGAAGTTGCGGGATATCTGTTCTCTGTGAAGACTCTGTAGAGGTGTTCTTCTTCCTCTCTTTGCAGGTCAGGGTTGCTGCAGTGTGTAATAGCCCTTTTGAACAGGGTCCTAATGCAGCTTGTCTCGCGTGTGTTCAGGTGGTTACTGTACTCTTGCATTGCATTTGCTTCATGGAATGTGTTGTTAATTGTTCTGTAAGAGGATGATATGCCAAATAAGTGCCCTTTGGATGTTCAAGTGTTTCAGCTGTAGTCATGGTCTGTATTCATTCCAGTCTGCACACAAGCACAGCTCTTCGCCCCTGCCAATCCGTGGAAGCAGTATGAGGTTCTCGGGGCAAAATGTCCTTGCCCTGTCCCAGCCTCCACCTTCGACGTCAGAAAATGCACTTATTGCTGAAAATCGCTTGTCCTTGGGCTATACGGATCCCTTTCCAGCTTTGAAAATGCAGCCAGCAGGTTCTGGGGGCAGATCCTCCCATCAAAATGTAAGTAGAGAGGTCAAATTTGCAGATTATTTGTAATTATTTCAATGATGGATAACATAGAATTACTTGGTTAATAGCACAGAAGCAGGCCATTCAGCCTACCTAGTTTGTACTGGCATTAATATAAATCTGCTTCATCCAATCGTATCAGCATATGCTTCACTCCCCTTCTCCCCCATTGAAGTATGGAATTTGATTTTTCTATGCTGGCTGTTTGGAAGAGTTAGTCCCACTTCCCTATGGAATCTCAGAATGGTCATTGCATTTTTTTGTTTCCATATATTTTGCTTGCCCTTGAGAACATCTATACTGTTCACCTCAAGTTCTCCAAATGACCTCAGAAACCCTCTTACTTGTTTTTGCCTAATAGCTACCTGCCTGATTATAAGCCAGAAGTCTTAGGCTGAAGCTTGTTTTGAACATAGAACATAGAACATAGAAGAATACAGCGCAGTACAGGCCCTTTGGCCCTCGATGTTGCGCCGATCCAAGCCCACCTAACCTACACTAGCCCACTATCCTCCATATGCCTATCCAATGCCCGTTTAAATGCCCATAAAGAGGGAGAGTCCACCACTGCTACTGGCAGGGCATTCCATGAACTCACGACTCGCTGAGTAAAGAATCTATCCCTAACATCTGTCCTATACCTACCACCCCTTAATTTAAAGCTATGCCCCCTTGTAATAGCTTTTGACATCGCTTCAAGTTGCACTGTTTCCTATTTGTTTGACAATTGTCTTCATTTTCCTGCTTAGGCCACTCCTGCAATCTAGTTGTAAGACCAAAGTTTGCCGACTGTCAATTCTTTGTCTCTTTACAGAGAAGGGAGGATCCCATTAAATTCATGATTTGGAGATGTGGTGTTGGACTGGGGTGTACAAAGTTAAAAATCACACAACACCAGGTTATAGTCCAAAAGGTTTATTTGGAAGCACTAGCTTTCGGAGCGCTGCTCCTTCATCAGGTGGCTGGGGACACCCAACCCCATCTGGTTCACTAATATCCTTTCGGGAGGGAAATCTACTGTTCTTTAACTGCCCTTTGGGCAATTTGGAATTGGTAATAAATGCTGGCCTTGCCAGAGATACCCACTTCCCACGAAAGGATGAAAGAAATCTCTCTATTGTCCTGTCATGTGATCTAAACCTTCCCTTTAATAGTATCAGTGCACTTGAATGACATTTAAATGGACTATACTGTTGTGATTTTTCAAAATCTTCCACTTACCACACATAAACCCCTAGAGAGTGCAGCCCACACTTCTGTGTGTTTGTGTGTGTGAACGTGCATGTGTATATATACCCAGGTTGTGAAAAGTTTGATAAATAAAAGCTTGTTTTAAACCGTTGAGCTGACCTTAATGTCAAGGTTTGTATTTGGTCAAAAACACCTTGAGGTTGTTTTTGCATTGAATTATGGTTGCTGAGTATGCTGACATAAATCTTCTTTTCTACTTATTTCAGATGGTCAACAGTCAAGGTTCATCAAAACATCTGCAGTCAAGAAACTTCAGGACATCAGGAACCAATATTTCATTGCAGCCTGGCAGCATCACAATCGACGATTCACCGAGCGAGGAAAGTTTCAACAATGCTCTGTCTCCAACGTACACCGTACCTTACATGCCATTTAGATTACAGCCAGCCCCACCTGCAAGGCCTGTTTGGCTCAGAGAGGTGAGCAATATTGGGCGAGGAGAAAGGTAGAACTGGGTCAAATATACAAATGCTTAGTACCCAAAGGTCAGAATAAGGAAGCATCCAACACCTGAGTATATCAGGAAATATTTTAATCTACTTGCTTTGAACCTAGTGAGACTATTGGAGATCGGACAAAAGTGAGGACTGCAGATGCTGGAGATTAGAGTCAAGATTAGAGTGGTGCTGGAAAAGCACAGCAGGTCAGGCAGTATCCGAGGAACAGGAAGATCAACGTTTTGGGCAGGACCCCTGATGAAGGGCTTTTGCCCGAAACATTGACTTTCCTGCTCCTCGGATACTGCCCGACCTGCTGTGCTTTTCCAGCACCACTCTAATATTGGAGGTTAGAGTTCCACTGTGCAGTACTAAGCACGTTAACATGCCCTGTTAATTTGTATTAAATGGATTAAAGCTTCCTTAAAATATGTGAATAAAATATGTAATCGCTATATGTAATTGTGAATTTTGACTGAGTTGCAGGCTGTAAAGTTTGGAGTCTGAAGTCACATGACACCAGATTATGGTCTAATGGGTTTATTTGAAACCACCAGCTTTCGGAGCCCTGCTCCTTCATTGCTACAACCCGCCTCTTCTCCATCTCTGTTAGGAAAGGCAGTCGAGAGATTCAGCTGCTCACCAAGGTAGCACAGCTTCCTTGGAAAGGGCAGTACGGAGAATTGATAAATCCAAATGACCAAAATTCTGACGTGGTGAGGATTTCACTTGAGTTGGTGCCAAAACAGACAAAAAAAAAAGGAATGATCAGTCTTCTCAATGGCACTAAACTGACAATGTTGCATGGTTTGAGAGAATTCAAAAAGCAGACAAGGGCAATTTTATTTACATTCTTTAGCGGATAGGAATCCAATTCATCAGAATCCCTGTGATAAGCATTGGCTCTACTTGCAGTGAGGACGTTTTTTTTAAGGAACACTTTTATATTTATAGCACAGTTTGCAAAATCCTTGATAAAGATGGAGTATTCATAATTCTATTGTCTTTCAGCCCGTGTCCAGACACAATTCTTCACCGTTACCAAATGGAAGGGCAGATCAGAACATACCTCTTCGAAAGACACTTGCGTTGTCACAGCCACCGACCAGGTCCAATGGCAGTTTTGGAAAGAATCTGTATCCATTCCCACCCAGGCGTCTTGGTGTCCCTTCATCACCTCTATATGCTGAACCGTTCACAGCTGCCAAGAAGCAATTAACCCCATCTTCAGGCAGGCTGTCTGATGTGGGGGTAAGTACACACGTCAAATGCACACGTATTTCTCATCAGATAAGCAGGAAGTGCTCAGCAGGTCAGCCATCATCTATGAGAGAGAAAATCGCAGTATTCATATATCAGACTGAAGGACCATCCAGCTGAGAAATTGGGCTGAATTGTTTGGCTGGGGAGGGATAACGAGAATGTCCTGCTTGCTCTCTTAACCCCTCGTCCACCTCACCCCCGCACATTCCTCTCTGCTAATCGCACTCCCAGAAGAGTTGGTACCCAGTTAAACACATCTTCACAAAGGTTAGATAGGATGGACAGTGAGAGCCTTTTTCCTCGGATGGTGATGACTAGCACGAGGGGGCGTAGCTTTCATAAATCATAGAATCCCTACCATGTGGAAACAGGTCCTTTTGGCCCAACAAATCCACACCAAAACTCCGAAGAGTAACCCACCCAGACCCATTCCCCTACATATAACCCCTGACTAATGCACCCAACCTACACCTCCCTGAATACTGTGGACAAATTAGTCTTGGCTAATTCACCTCTTTGGACTGTGGGAGGAAACCAGAGCACCCGGAGGAAACCCACGCAGAGAATGTGCAAACTCCACACAGAATCGAACCTGGGTCTCTGGCACCGTGAGACAGCAGTGTTAACTACTGAGCCCCCATGCTGCCCATTTAAATTGGGGGGGGTGATAGATATAGGACAGATGTCAGAGGTAGTTTCTTTACTCAGAGTAGGGGCATGGAATGCACTGCCTGCAACAGAAATAGACTTGCCAATTTTAAGGGCATTTAAATGCTCATTGGATAAACATATGGACGAAAATGGAATAGTGTAGGTGAGATGGGCTTCAGATTGGTTTCACAGGTCGGCGCAACATCGAGGGCCGAAGGGCCTGTACTGCGCTGTAATGTTCTATGACACCAGACAAAATGCTTCCATGGTTTCTTGGGAGGAGTGGAATGGTATGCTCGGGGCAGGGCAAAACTGGTGAGAAATGTGGGATTTGTGGACCAAGTGACGAGATAACCTGCCTCCTGACAATTTTAGTGAAAATATTATGTTTGCCTTTTTGTTCAGCTTCCATTGTCCAGTGTATTGCACTTTAACACTTTCTCAACCTTCCCCCTTGCCTGAAGCATGGTGAGCCTCAGCTTAAACCCAGCACCAGTTGTCCCTCTGTAATAAGAGAGCAGCCCAATGGTCCTGTGATGAATACATAGATCACACACATAGATATACGCATATAGAGTCATAGAGATGTACAGCATGGAAACAGACTCTTCAGTCCAACTCGTCCATGCCAACCAGATATCCCAACCAATCAAGTCCCACCTGCCAGCACCCAGCCCATATCCCTTCAAAACCTTCCTATTCAAATATCCATCCAGATGCCTTTTAAATGTTGCAATTGTACCAGCCTCCACCACTTCCTCATTTAGGGAATGCTGAAGAAACTCAGCAGGTCTGGCCGCATTTGTGGAGGGAGTTAACCTTTGAGAACTCTGAAGGAGTCATACCAGCCTCAAAATGTTAACTGTTTCCCTCTCTCCATAGATGCTGCTAGACCTGCTGAGTTTCTCCAGCGTTCTCTCTGTGTTTGTTTCAGATTTCCAGTATCCACAGTATGTTATATAGGGCGGCATGGTGGCTCAGTGGTTAGCACTGCTGCCTCACAGCACCAGGGACCTGGGTTTGACTCTACCTCAGGTGACTGACTGTGTGGAGTTTGCACGTTCTCCCCGTGTCTATGTGGGTTTCCTCCAGGTTCTCCAGTTTTCTCCCACAGTCTAAAGATGTGCAGGTTAGGATGGATTGGCCATGGGAAACGCAGGATTACAAGAATGGTGGAGGGAGGGGTGGACCTGGGTGAGATGCTGTTCTGAGGATTGGTATGGACTCAAGGAGCTGAATGGACTGCTTCCACGCTGTAGGGATTATACAATCCATTTAATTAACTACTAAATTTGGAATAGAAAGCCAGTATCAGTAATGATGGTTCGAGACAAAAAAACTGCAGATGCTGGAATCTAAGGTAGACAAGCAGGAGGCAGGAAGAACACAGCAAGCCAGGCAGCTTCAGGAGATGGAGAGGGCAACGATTCAGACCGGTCCTGAAGAAAGGTTACAGCCGAAACGTTGACTTCTCCACCTCCTGACGCTGCCCCTGGCTAGCTGTGTTCCTCCAGCCTCCTGTTTGTCTACCCAGTATCGGTAATGATGACCAGGAAAATCCCCTCTGGCACACTTTGGGGAAGTATGTTTGGCCTACATGTGACTCCAGAGTCACAGCAATGTGGTTGACACAACTGCTTTCTGAAGTGGCACAGCAAGTGACTCCGTTCAAGGCCAGTTGAGGGATAGGCAATAACTGCTGGCTGTGTCAGTTGACACCTATATCCTGTGGATCAATCAAAAGAAGACAATGTGCCAGAAAAGATAAGAATCCTGCTCAGCAATGAACTTAGGAATAATTATCAGCAATGATCAAAGAATGACAGGAAGTGGTTTATTTACAAGCAAGTGTTGCAAGACATTGACGCATTCCAATGCAAATTATTGTGGTGCCATGCTGTACTCAACAGGTGCTCCACAGTCTACCATCTGAGAAAACAGCCATTCCAAACAATGTGTCACCAGAATGTTAACCTGATGATGCGTTTGTGGGTAAGCAAGTAATAATACAAAAATAGGTAGCTCTGTGCACCTGGGGATCTTCCAAACGTTCAGAATGCTTCTGGAATCTGACCTGAATTCCTTTCAGTAGGATGATAATCCCTTCTGCGAGCTCACTGACCTAGTTTCGAGCAAAGGGCAAACCAGTTCACAGCTCGGTGCAACACAGAGACAGTAAGGGCAAAACATTGCGGATGCTGGAAATCTGAAACAAACTCACAGAAGCAGAACTGAAGAAGAGTCAGACCAGACTCGACATGTTAACTCTATTTCTCTCTACAGATGCTGCCAGACCTGCTGAGTTTCTCCAGCATTCTCTCTGCCTATGACAAGTCAGTAGATCTCATGTAGAAAGATTGCAGAATGGAAGAGAGAATTTGCATTTCTGCAGCATCTTGGGAAGTCCCAAAATTCTTTGCAGCCAATGAAGTGCTGTTAAAATACAGCCAGTGTTTGATGCAGGAGCTAGCTAACACACAACAACCAGCAATGCGAAGATCTGTATGTAATATAGGGATGAGGAAATTGCAGCGTGGTTCAGGGGGACCTGCTGTTCTGAGATTAGGACTGAGGTACACTGTTGAGACAGAGTAGAAGAAGGTTACACCTAGATATTTTTCTAATCACCCTCTTCATAGATGCTATTGCATACTTCTGGAATGGGTGTGACTTGAAGCCAGACCTCCTGGTCCAGAGGTCATGATGCTACAACTGCATCACAAGAGTCTCGATGATATGTCTAAAGATGTGCAGGTTAGATGGATTGGCCATTCTAAATTACCCATAGTGTACAGAGATGTACTGGTTAGGTGGATCAGCCACAGGAAATGCATGGATAGGGTCAGGTGTGACACTCTTTGGAGGGTTGGTGTGGACTCAATGGGCCGAATGGCCTGCTCCTATACCGTCTGGATTCTATGTCCAATCTTGGTCTGGTGGCACATGATCCTAACCTCCTGAAATTGGACGTCTTATTCCTCAGAGTTTGCTTCCTCTGAAGAAACTTGTGAACTCAAAAAAAAAGTCATTCAAAGACAAATGAAAATCTAAATTTCTGTTTCCTTCAGGCCGTCAGCAAACCAAATGGATTATTGGTGAGAGACCAGTGGAGTAACATGCATCTGTTGGCACTGGGGTCTGTACCCCGCTCTTCGCTACCGTCATGTTCCTTGTCTGAGAGCAGTTCCTGTTCACTTGTCGATGAAACCCCCTTGGCTGACCCTCTATCTCCACCATACGCAGAACCATATCATCCACAGTTAGTGTCTCATGCTGACCACTTCTGGATGAGAGAGGTATGTTTCTGTTATGACTGTGGCTATAGTGTTAGGAACAAATGGGTACATTATTTCCTCATTCCTGAAGAAGGGCTTATGCCCGAAATGTCGATTCTCCTGTTCCTTGGATGCTGCCTGACCTGCTGCACTTTTCCAGCAACACATTTTCAGCTCTGATCTCCAGCATCTGCAGTCCTCACTTTCTCCTACACTATTTCAAATAAATGTCCCTCGACCTACAGTTTACTGATAGTGGATTTTTTTTTGTCTTCACTTGGAGTGTCCCGGAAGGTGTTTGAGCTGTTTTTTTTTTAGTTTACTTAGTGTGGAAACAGCCCCTTTGGCCCAACAAGTCCACACCGACCCGCCAAAGTGCAACCCATACAGATCCATTTCCCTACATTTACCCCTGCCCCTAACACTACAGGCAATTTAGCGTGGCCAATTCACCTAACCTGCACATTTTTGGACTGTGGGAGTAAACCGGAGCACCTGGAGGAAACCCACGCAGACACGGGGAGAATGTGCAAACTCCACACAGACAGTTGTCTGAGGTGGGAATTGGCACTGTGAGGCAGCAGTGCTAACCACTGTGCCACACAAAATGTTATTATGTACAAGTGGCAAAACATCCAATTTTGATGGCCTTTAGTTAGATTCCCTACAGTGCAGAAACAGGCTCTTCGGCCCAACCAGACCCTCCGAAGAGTAACCCCACCCAGACCCACTTCCCTCCTGACTAATGCACCTAGCACTATGGGCAATTTATCATGGCCAACCCACCTAACCTGCACATCTTTGGAGTGTGGGAGGAAACACACACAGACACAGGGAGAATGTGTAAACTTCACACAAACAGTTGCCCGAGGCTAGAATCGAACCTGAGACCCTGGTGCTATGAGGCAGCAGTGCTAACCACTGAGTAACCGTGTCGCCCTAAAAGTTCTTATTTTCAGTTTTTGACCATCCTGTTCAGAGGTGTTATCGCACACTTCTAGAGCAGATGAGACTTGAGCAAAGGCCTCCTGGATCCGAGGTAGGGACATTATCACTGTGCTACAAAAACCCCATTATTTACTGCGTTACCTGGATTAACCCAGGACAGGGAAAGAGAGATTCAAAGTTTGTGAGAAGATTTGTAGCTCGGGTGCTCATTGTTGTGGTTCTGTTCGCCGAGCTGGGAATTTGTGTTGCAGACGTTTCGTCCCCTGTCTAGGTGACATCCTCAGTGCTTGGGAGCCTCCTGTGAAGCGCTTCTGTGATGTTTCCATCGAGTATAAACTTAGAGAACAGCCAGGGAATTCCTAGAGGCATGGCACTCATCCACAGATTCAATCAATAAGCACATCGACCTGGACCCAATATACCGACCACTGCAGCGGACAGCTGGAACTGACAACCGGAAGCGGCAGATTCAAACCACTACAAATGCCGGAGGAAAGATCACAGAAGCTCTTCACAGGAGGCTCCCAAGCACTGAGGATGTCACCGAGACAGGGGACGAAATGTCTGCAACACAAATTCCCAGCTCTGCAAACAGAAAGAGAGAATCAGTTTGCACCAGTTGTACAAAGGTCATAAATCTCTGTCTGAAGCACATACTAACGCTGACTAATGTTGTTTGCTTGATTATCAATGATTTCTCTTGGCGTATGTCTCAAATATAAGACCGCATCTATTATCAGCTCATACCTTAACGATTAATAATAAAGTTGTTATGAAATTGTTTAACTGCAACCATTGAAAAGAAATGTGGATGAATCTACAAAAGTATAGTTTACACTCCAAATATCATTTCAGGTTAATATATTCCTTCAATTATTATTCCTTTGAGTGGTTGCAACTTCTGATTGAAGAATAATTGAAATAAATTCTAGCAGAATCAATGCTCAGGATTTAGGGACAGAAGTAAGAGAATTATGGCTGATGTTTCCCTCAACATGTAGTGCATTGATGGCCTTTGGGGGAGAGTTTTGTCTATTTTCTTCTGAGCATTGTGGCAACCATGTTAGATGCCAACTAACATGTCCACCTCCAACTGGCAAGATAACTCAGCCAACCACCCACCCAATCAACTCAAGAAGAACTGACAGGTGAACCACATCCCACTAATCACAGGCCTTGATACTGACCATTTGGGTCACCAGATGCTGCTGGCCTCAAGGCCCAGCAAACTCTGGGTCCTATGGTCGTCTGGTTGAAGCCTCCACCTCAGTGGGTCCAGCGATGAGGAAGTGAGGTTTGTTTTATCTTTCTTCTCATGTCACATGGAGAGGGTTGTATGTCAGAGGGGTGCAAGGCGAGAGGGTTAGCTTTCATAGGTCACCTTATTTCCCACCATCTAATAGTTCCAAGATTGGGGCTAATGTGGCAGGCAGCATGGGTCCCAATCAGAAAACCAGCCATCTCACCTTGCCCAGTGGGGAGGCAGCTGACCAGGAAGGTGGTGAATTAAGGCCCTCAAATGACCATTAATTGACCACTTAATGACCTTTTAATAGGTGGCGAGTTCAGCAATTCCCCTGGACCTTTTGCACCCAGCACTAAATTGACTCACTGCATTATTTCCCTTCCTGTCACCTCCGGGGAATGGAAAATCATAGAGGTCCCAGGGTGTTACCGCATCTAATTTTTTATTCTAGCTCTCAAAGAGAGAATTCAGTCAAATACAGTCATGTTCATTACTCAAAGTGCTATTGTATTCAACCCGTACAATTTTTCCATTCTCAACCATCCCTCCTCTTTTGCAGGAAGTATCGCGGAGAGGAAGTGCTGGTTTTCCTATCCATTGTTCAAAAGGTACATAACCCCATTTTAAAAAAAAACTGAATAGTTTTACCCCCAAGAGTATGGCCGTTGCTCCAATAAGATGGCAATTTTCAGACAGTTACTTACTCGGCAACTGTCCAATGAGCTGGAAGCTTCTAGGTACCAGGCATTGGCCCTACAGCCAATAGGAACCGGAGTTCCCCATTGATCAGACACTCTACCTATGTCCAAGAGACTGGGCTGGGGAGATGGTGACATGGTGTAATGTCACGGGATAGAAATCCAGAACCCACTGCCACTCTGAGGGTTTGGGTTCAAACCCCACCAGAGCAGTTAGTGGAATTTGAATTCAATTAATCCAGCATTGGAAACTGGCCTTAGTGATGGTGATCATAAAATGATCGCTCATTACCACAAAAAAAAGCCCAGCTGGTTCACTTATTGCCCATCAGGGAAGGGATCTGCCATCTTTACCTGGTCTGCCCTACATGTGACTCCAGACCCACAGCAGTATGTTTGATTGGATGTGCTGATATAGTAGTAATGTCATTAGACCCTGGTGTTCAAAACCCACCATAGTAGCTGGTGGCATTTAAAATCAATAAGTTGAATGCCAGTCTTATTATCGGTGACTGACTATGAAACTATTATTGACCGTTGGTGAAACTCATCCGGCTCACTCAAGTCCTTTCAGGAAGGAAAATCTGCTGCCCTTATATGGTCTGGACTACAATTGACTCCAGATTAACAACAATGTAGCTGATCCTTACCTGCTGTCTAAAATAGCTGAGCAAGCTACCCAGTGAAAGGGCAAATAAAAAAGGGACGATAAGTAATAGACACAAAATGTCTTGCCATTGACACTAACACCCTGCAGCTCCAACGTAATTAGAGAGGTCACATCTATTGTATAAGAACCATTCAGCAGAACTCTTGGGGATCATGTATCATTAAGGCCAGCTGCCCAGGGACTCCTTGCCTTATGATTTTTAACTGCAACTGTGCTTAATTTCCCCTCTGTGTGCTAATTTCAGGGCACAGGTTCTTTAAACTCCTGTGAGGGATAGTTTAACACAAACGGTTTAGAACTGTTCTGGATGAATGCAGCAGGGATTTGTATGCACTGGGGGGGGGGGGGGGGAATCAATTAAGTCCATAAGCTGTGGGAGCAAAATCAGGCCATTCAGTCCATTGAGTTTGGACCACCATTCAGTGAGATCCTGGCTGATCTGATTATCCTCCACCGCACGCTCCTTCCATAATCCTTGATTCTCGTCCTTCCTGAAGAAGGGCTCATGCCCGAAACGTCGATTCTCCTGCTCCTTGGATGCTGCCTGACCTGCTGCGCTTTTCCAGGAACACATTTTCAGCTCTGATCTCCAGCATCTGCAGCCCTCACTTTCTCGTCCTGATTGAAAAGCTGTCTGGCTCAGCCTGGAATATACTGAATGACCAAACTACAACAGCCCTCTGCAGTAAAAAATTCCATAGATTCGCAACCCACTGAGAATCATAGTCATAGAGATGAATAGTATGGAAACAGACCCTTCGGTCCAACCCTTCCATGCCGACCAGATATCCCAACCCAATCTAGTCCCACCTGCCAGAACCCAGCCCATATCCCTCCAAACCCTTCCTATTCATATTCACATCAAAATGCCTCTTAAGTGTTGCAGTTGTACCAGCCTCCACCACTTCCTCTGGCAGCTCATTCTATACACGTACCACCCTCTGTGTGCTCCGTAGGTCTCCTTTATATCTTTCCCCTCTCACTCTAAACCTATGCCCTATAGTTCTGGACTCCCCAACCCCAGGGAAAATACTTTGCCTGTTTACTCTATCTATGCCCCTCATGATTTTATAAACCTCTATAAGGTCATCCCTCAGCCTCCAACGCTCCAGGGAAAACAGCCCCAGCCTGTTCAGCCTCTCCCTATAGCTCAAATCCTCCAACACTGGCAACATCCTTCTAAATCTTTTCTGAACCCTTTCAAGTTTCACAACATTTTTCCGATAGGAAGGAGACCAGAATTGCATGCAATATTCCACAAATGGCCTAACCAATGTCCTGTACTGCCGCAACATGACCTGCCAACTCCTGTACTCAATACTCTGACCAATAAAGGAAAGCATACCAAACACCTTCACTATCCTATCTACCTACGACTCCACTTTCAAGGAGCTATGAACCTGCACTCCAAAGTCTCTTTGTTCAGCAACACTCCCTAGAGCCTTACCATTAAGTGTATAAGTCCTACTAAGATTTGCTTTCCCAAAATGCAGCACCTCACATTTATCTAAAGTCCATCTGCCACTTCTCAGCCCATTGGCCCATCTGGTCCAGATTCTGCTGTAATCTGAGGTAACCTTCTTCGCTGTCCACTACACCTCCAATTTTGGTGTCATCTTCAAACTTACTAACTGTACCTCTTATGCTCGTATCCAAATCATTCATGTAAATGAAAAGAGTCGAGGACCCAGCCCCAATCCTTGTGGCACTCCACTGGTCACAGGCCTCCAGTCTGAAAAACAACCCTCCACCACCACCTTCTGTCTTCTACCTTTGAGCCAGTTCTGTATCCAGATGGCTATTTCTCCCTGTATTCCGTGAGACCTAACCTTGCTAATCAGTCTCCCATGGGGAACCTTGTCCTTTTAGATCACATCTACCGCTCTTCCCTCATCAATCCTCTTTGTTACTTCTTCAAAAAACTCAATCAAGTTTGTGAGACATGATTTCCCACGCACAAAGCCATGTTGACTATCCCTAATCAGTTCTTGTCTTTCCAAATATATGTACATCCTGTCCCTCAGGATTCCCTCCAACAACTTGCCCACCACCGAGGTCAGGCTCACTGGTCTATAGTTCCCTGCCTTGTCCTTATCACCCTTCTTAAACTGTGGCACCACATTAGCCAACCTCCAGTCTTCCGTCACCTCACCTGTGACTATCGACGATACAAATATTTAAGCAAGAGGCCCAGCAATCACTTCTCTAGCTTCCCACAGTGTTCTAAGATATACTTGATCAGGTCCTAGGGATTTATCCATTTTTATGCATTTCAAGACATCCAGTACTTCCTCCTCTGTAATATGGACATTTTGCAAGATGTCATCATCTATTTTCCTACAGTCTATATCTTCCATATCCTTTTCCACAGTAAATACTGATGCAAAATGCTCAGCTAGTATCTCCCCCATTTTCTGTGGCTCCACACAAAGGCCGCCTGGCTGATCTTTGAGGGTCCCAATTCTCTCCCTAGTTACCCTTTTGTACTTAATGTATTTGTAAAAACTCTTTGGATTTTCCTTAATTCTATTTGCCAAAGCTATCTCATGTCCCCTTTTTGCCCTCCTGATTTCCCTCTTAAGTATACTCCTACTTCCTTTATACTCTTCTAAGGATTCACTCGATCTATCCTGCCTATACCTGACATATGCTTCCTTCTTTTTCTTAACCAAATCCTCAATTACTTTAGGAGAAAGTCAGGACTGCAGATGCTGGAGATCAGAGCTGAAAATGTGTTGCTGGAAAAGCGCAGCAGGTCAGGCAGCATCTAAGGAGCAGGAGAATCGACGTTTCGGGCATGAGCCATTCCTGAAGAAGGGCTCATGCCCGAAACGTCGATTCTCCTGCTCCTTGGATGCTGCCTGACTTGCTGCGCTTTTCCAGCACCACATTTTCACGTCAATTACTTTAGTCATCCAGCATTCCCTATATCTACCAGCCTTTCCTTTCACCCTGACAGGAATATACTTTCTCTCATGTTCCATCTCTGTCTTGAGTGCAATTGAGTAAATCCAACAGTATGGTTTAGATCTTGAGATAAATTGATTTTTCACCGTTGCTGTCAGTATGGCCTGTCAAAGTGGAAGTAAAGTGCATTCAAATTTTTTTTCACATTTGTAGTTGACAGAACATCAAACAAGTTAGTGAGTGGTGTGATACAAGGGCTGTGCTTTATGGGGCAGAGTGACATTCACCTTTTTTCAATGGAATCCCTACAGTGTGGAAACAGGCCATTCGGCCCAGCAAGTCCACACAGGCCCTCCGAAGAGTAACCCACCCAGACCCATTCCCCTACATTCACCCAGCCTACACATCCCTGGACACTATGGGCAATTTAGCATGGCCAGTTCACCTAACCTGCACATCATTGGATTGTGAGAGGAAACCGGAGCACCCGGAGGAAACCCACGCAGACACTGGGAGAATGTGCAAACTCCACAAAGAGAGTCGCATCCCTTGAGCTGTGAGACAGCAGTGCTAACCACTGAGCCACCGTGCTGCGACATGATCTCCTCATTCTGAAGGTGTGACATGAGTCACCAGTCAAGTGTCCCACTCTGACTTCTTGGCTGTATGAAACCGGATAGGGGGTGAAAACAATAACTCTGGAACACAGCACCAACTGCCCCACTGACAAGAAAATCAACTCCAATATTTTAATCTCTGCCTTTCCTTGATCTCCCATCATCAATTTTCTGTCCTGAGCTGCACACCCCCCACAACCCCCACTGAATGTGTAGTTTAGAACCATGTCTCTCAACTTCTTGAATCGGAAGATTATTGATTCAAGTCAGTTCCCATGCTGAAACTCGGATCTGCAATTTGGTTTGGGGATGGGGGCATCGCTGCCAAGTCAAACATTTATCATCCACCCTAATTGAGAAGTCAGTCGTCATCCACCTTCCTGAATCACTGCAATGGTAGACCCTCCAAGCTTTTCTCAGTTTCAGTTTCATAACGGAGCAGCTATTTCTGAAGATAGTTAAGAATCCATCACATTGCTGTGGGTCTGGAGTCACGTATAAACCAGACCAGGGTTAAATGGCGTATTTTTCTCCCAAATGGGCATCATAAATCAAGAGAGCTTTCATGACTATCTGGTAATTTCATGATCACTAGCACAAAGCAGACTTTAATTCCCACTGCTGCTGCCGTGAACTCATGTTTCCCAAGCAAGATGGTAGCACCTGGGTTCCTAGTCCTGGATTGTTATTGCTAAACTACCATTCCCCAGAGGCTGGCACTGTGTTGCTCTGGGTCCAGAGTAATTGAGTGAGGTGTTGCAAACTGAGAGTCCTAATTGTTCACCTCGAGTGTGCAAAAGATTCGTTCAATTCCTCAAAGAGGGTCAAAGTGTTCACCTCAACAAACTTGCCAGAAACAGGAGGAGATTGCTGATTGTCTTTTCAGTGATTGGTCAGGCTCCCTGTTAACCGATCAAAAGCATTTCCAAAATTAACTCATTGGAGGAAGACCTTGAGAGATAATAGGTGATATGTAAATGTATTTTTGTTGCCTGTCCCTAGTTTCTCTAGAGAAGTTAAAAATCACACAACATCAGGTTATAGTCCAACAGGTTTAATTGGAAGCACACTAGCTTTCTCTAGAGAAGGTGGTTGTGAGTTGATGACCAGTACAGCTGCAATCTATGCGCTGTAGATTGTCGGAGACCCACAATACCTTTAGGAAATTTCAGGATTTTGACCCAGTTACAATGAAGGATCAGTGATATATTAACCAAGTCAGGATGGTGAATGACTTGGAGGGGAATTCCCAGGGGGTGGTGTTCCCATGTACCTGCTGCCCTTGTCCTTCGAGATGAGAGCAGGCATGGGTTTGGAAGGTGCTGACTCAGGATCTCTACGAGCCACTGTACATCCCAAACTGGAATGCATTATCATGACCACCATGAGTGGTGCATCACAACCACAATCGGGGCAAGTTAGGAGACAGGAAAACAATTTGATTTAGAAATATTAGTTAACAGTGCATCACAGAACAGATCCCTGGGGATGATTTCCTTGTTTGTTGGCTGTAGTAGGATCAACAGTACTGGAAACGTTATGCTGTCAGCTATTGATTGTCCCAAAAAGAGGTTTTGAAATGGGCACCAGCACTCCAACAAGTGAGGGTTTTATTGCTATCTGCTATGATGCATTATATTCCACTGCAGAATACAGAAAGGAATCATGTCATAGGAGCTCAATTATATTTCCATCTGAAAACAAACAGGATCCACTCTGTGCCATCACTAATTCCTTCTCCATCTCACCCACCATCCCTCAGACCTTGTCGGAGTCACACATAGGTGATTAAAAGGTGCGTGTCTTGTGGGGTGAATTTCAGAACCTCAGCAATTTTAGCTCATGCAGACACCACAGAAACATATATCTTTATTGTGCCATAATTTGATTGTCGCAAGGAGTTGGAGCTTCCACAATCAAATGGAAGTCAGTCAAATTATATTGTGCATTTATTCCCAAATGGCATTATTCCAGCTCACTTTTCCTGATTATGTTTGGTGAAAGATTTTATCCAGATTATCTAAGCTTTTGATGTTCTGAATCATATAAAGCAATTTGTAAGCAGCATTAGGGTGACTTCTACCTTCACATTGTTGTTCATAAACGTACAATCCAATTTGCTGATATTGGCTGGTTTGTCTGGTTTTAGGAGTTCATAGAGTCATGGAGAGATGTACAGCACGGAAACAGACCCTTTGGTCCACCTTGTCCATGCCGACCAGATATCCCAACTCAATCTAGTCCCACCTGTTAGCACCGGCCCATATCCCTCCAAACCTTTCCTATTCATATAACCATCCAGATGTCTTTTAAATGTTGCAATTGCTCTGCAGAAGTCAAACAGCTCTTCCCAAACCATTGGGCACATACAGCTCAAATAGGATGATTCAATGTGAAAGAAATACAAGCATGAACAGCTCTTTCTATGGATGATAGTGGACAATTGGAGTTCAGAGGCCATAGGCTTGGCAAACTTGCCTAACTAATTCACTGCTAAAATGCAAATCTCCCAAAACAAGATATTACAGATGTTGGAAATCCGAGGGACTACTGAAAATGCTCAGCATTTTGATTCAACACAGGAATGAATTTCCAACCTTTCATCAGAATTGGGAATAGTTAGGAGTGTAATAAATTGTCAGCAAGTGTAAAGAGAAAAGTGTGAACAAGAAAGAATTAGTAGAAAGTTAAGAGAGAATAGATGGTCGTGATCCTCCCATTTACACCTCTTCTGACCATGTCTTCTGCTTACAGAGGAACTGCGATTATCCGAGTGACATGGGCGCGGAGTATTTTGTCGGATAATCGAATGTTCGGGTAACCAAATTCCAGATAACACAGTTTAGATGAGCATCAGGACCTTGCGATCTTGTCCAGATATTCCGAAATTTGGATAATCAAATGCCGGATAATTGAGGCTCCTCTGTATTTATTTGTCCCTCTCTTTCTTTCTTTGTCACTCACATTGGCTTTGCATCATCCATCCATTTATTGTTTAAGCTTCCTGTCTAAGCAAAGAGTAACAAGTTAGAAAAACCTGTAACTGTGATTTTTGGAGAAACATTGTAGAAACCATTTGTTCCTTATTACAAGCAAGACAACAAAAATTGACTGAGGACATTAGAATACAAAGAATTAGAGCTGCAACTTTTAAAAATTGTAGTGCTTCAAACTCTGGATAAAATACACTTAGCATGTGTTTTTTCTCTCCTTTTTTCAGATGACTCCTCTGAATATCACGCAGTTATACAACTTTTAGACAGCTACCAAGAAGGTGACTTTATCTATATTATCACATAGTCAATATGTCGACATTGAAAATCTCCTTTCTTCTTCTTGTCACTGGTTTATCTAAGCTACAGACCAAGTCTAATCCTCAACCTGTAGTCAGTTACCTGCCCCAGCTGAGGTAACTTGCCAGTGGGCACAGTGCCCCTTGTTTGTGGAGAGAAAATCTAGCTGGTTACCGCAATCCTGACTCCAGTTCAGGGATGGATATTGGGAGTGATTCCATACTTCCGTCACAAGAGCTGTGGTCAGATGAATTAGGGAATAATGCTTGAGCCTTAGTTTTGACAGGTGCCCCTGTAGAATATAATGTTCCAGCTAGAAACTACATCTAAGGGCTGGCATAGGCAGGAGTCAAGAATAGTGAAATTGCCTCTTTTGGGGGCAAGTTAGATTGGGATTGGCAGTATTGCCCAATGTGTCAAATCACATGTTGGAATGTAAAGAGTTGCTTCTTCATTGGGTGAAACCATATTGTAGAATGAGCTATGAGGTGGAGAAAGTCGATAATCATACAACATGGGTCTAACAGGTTTATTTGAAACAGGAAGCTTTCGGAGTTCCCACTCTCTTTCCAAAGCTTGTGGAATCAAATAAACCTGTTGGACTATAACCTGGTGTCGTGTGATTTGTTTGACTTTGTCCACCCCAGTCCAACACCAGCACCTTCCCATTATGAGTTGGAGAGGAGAGATATTCAGGTGGGAAATGGGCATGGCATCCGACAAAAGTCTCTTCAGATCTGATTCAAAACTGAACTGTCACAGTGTTCAGTGCTTCAGACTCAAACCCCAGTACAAAGGTGAAGGGAATAGTTGATGGGATGCAAATCTTCCTCATTGTGTGCACGTACATCCCTTGAATCTTTATTGCACAAACCAGTGTTATTTTTCCTTGAATTCAAGAACATTTGAGTGATTATTTGATCAAACCTTTCTTTTTAGAATTAGAATTAGAATTAGAATTCCTACAGTGTGGAAACAGGCCCGTCGGCCCAGCAAGTCCACACCGACCCTCTGAAGAGTAACCCACCCAGACCTATTCCCCCACTCTACATTTACCCCTGACTAATGTACCTAGCCTACACACCCCTGGACACTATGGGCAATTTAGCATGGCCAATTCACCCTAACCTGCACATCTTTGGACTGTTTGAAGAGAAAGGACAACAAGAGACTTTGTTTGTCCTGGTTAGGGAATCCAGGACAGGGGACAACCCTTTGGGTGTGAAATTAGAAAATAATTCTATGCAGAAAGGCAGTTTGGCACTCTGCTCTGCAAATAGTTGGCAATACTGGGTCATTTGTTAATTGTAAATCGGAGGTTGTTGATTTTCTGTTAATTGAAGGCGTTAAACTGTGTGTGGAGCAAAGAAGTCCGATTCAATCACAGATCAGCTCTGGTCTCAGTAAACTGTGGGAGAGGCTTGAGCAGCTAAAATGACCTCCTCCTGCCCCTAACTTCCACCCAATGTTTCATCAGATTACTGGAACCTTTAAATCACATTATTACCCCTGCTTTGCAAAATCTTCAAATGATTCTAATAGGGCACTAAATATTTTTAAAAATGCAGTTTTTCAACCACAATCTGCTGGATCAGACCAAAACCACCACCCAAAGAAGAATAAGACTTTATCATTGGAAAAAGTACAGGCTGTTACCGGCAAATTGTTTTAATGGTTGGTTTAACTTGCACTAGGGCTGATCCACAGGCAGCAGTGACAGGAATGAGCTGAACTTTGTGGCATTTAGAACAGTCTCAGACCTTAGGGTTTCCCTCTGCTATTAGACTGTGTGGAGTTGAAGAGTTTATGCAGAAGTCATTTTGCTAGGAGTGATTTTAAAACAGGTTGACACCCAGTCTGAAAATGTCAAGCATCTGCACATTAATAGTTGCAGAGTGTAATTAGGGCCTCTGCTTCTCCCATAATGGTGTACTCGGTTTTGTGGAGAGTCTTGCGCCCATCCTTGTATTTACAAAAAATAAGAAATAGCAAGACCCACTGAGGTCTAGACTTGGAGTGATAGGTGTTTTGATTTTTGTAAAGGGAGCAAAAATGAACAAAACCAAACAGGTGTGAACCAAGTTATTCATATCAGCCTTGGAATTTGATAAAGTTTTGAAGCACATTCATGTTTCCATTGTATCGTTGAACTATTTTATCAACTATAGTTATAATCGGATGTGCAGCAGGATGCCATTAACTGGCTTGGTCCAATGTATACTCACTGGGGTATATTTAACTCATTGGCGTAAACATAAGATCCCAAATTCCCAGCCAGGAAACAATCGGACAATAACATGACAGCCTCATTTCTGTACTTTGTTAGTCCTTTTCCACATGGAGAATGGGATTGACAAATTTATCTCATTGTTTTATTTTTTTGCTTCTTGTTCGAACCAATTAGCATTTATACTGAAGCAGTGCTTAAAATTTGTTCATATCTAGTTAACATTAACTAGAGGGGAGAACACAGTAGTCTTAAAGAGAGGATTTTATCCCCTGATTCCTTCAGTCATTCAGTGGGAAAAGGCATCCGCTGGTGTCATTATGTTACCAACCTCAAGGTTCAAATAATCAGCACAGTCACTGTGAAGGAGAGATAAGGAAGATGCAACATTTATCCACTGTGGAACTGGGTTACGTCTCCCATCTTCCACTTAATCCAGGCCGTTGTCCCTAACTCATCAGACGAGGCTGTGTGTCTACTTTAATAACCAGGTCACGCTGAGTTACCTTGTTGGCCTTGACAGTTCAGAGTCATGAATGCGGAAGAACATCAAAATATCACAAGTGAGAGCAGGAGCAGGTCACACAGTCCTTTGAACCTTGTAACAACCTTCAATAACATCAAAGCTAATCTCCTACCTTCCTCCCAACATCCCCACTACAGTAGGGTGGCACGGTGGCTCAGTGGTTGGCACTGCTGTGTCACAGCGCCGGGGACCCAGGTTCAATTCCAGCCTCGGGTGACTGTCTGTGTGGGGCTTGCAAAATGTGAAAAAATATTCTCCTTAAGAAAGCAAAAATTAAGCACTGAGCGTATGGGGTGAGGGTGGAGCTGGGGTCTTTCTGACTGGATTAATTACCTGTTGCGTTGCTGCTTCCAGAGATATTTATTCCTGCTTAATGCCAACAAGGAAAAACAAAACTATTTCATCAGATTTTCACACTAGAGTACACTGATATCTGTGAAAGTACTTCTGTGAAAAGGACTGTGTTGTGATTGTAGCTGTTTGATGAGTTTAACTCTGTGATCTCCACCTTTGCAGGCAAGAACATAAGCTGGTACAGTGACGACAGTAGAATGTCTTTAACGTCGTCGGAACACACCTACGCAGAACTCGAAAGTCTCCAAGATGAATCCGACCACAGGTTTTGGGATTTCGACTTCAAGCAACAAGAAATCCCCCATCTTTCTGCCCAAACCCTTATGAAGCTACGACAGCGGGGGATAGTTGAGTCAAGACTACCAGGAAGGTCGCACAGATGGTCGTGAATACCTTCTGGAATCTTGCGCTCTGCCAGATTTTTGGAATACTGTCCCATTTTGATAGTGAATGGGATATGGCGGAGTACCTTGTGGTTTACTGCCTGATATTGCGGTCTAATGTCAACACCAATGCTGAGACTTCAAGGAGAGGTCCTAAGAATCTTTGAAGCATTTCCTAGACCTGCGGAAATCAGTCATTTCAAAGCAGGAGGTGCCAGGACCTAGTCAAGATGATGATTTCTGGACACCAAGTCATTGTTACCAGTCCATCACACTGTACCCAGAAGAAGTATTCACTTGAGCTTTGTTGTCTTCAGTTCTAGACTATGTAAAACTCAAAATACTTGTAATACCTGTGGAAAGAATATATATGATATGAGCTGGTCTCATGTCGTCACCTTGTGTTTCAATTATATTAACGTTGTCATGCGATTGTATTTTTAATATTTTCATTTGTTTTGTAAATCCTGATTGTTAACTGCAGCTTATGTATAAAAGGAGGCTGAGATTATCCTAACTGACTGAACATTAATAATTTGTCTGAAAAGTGTTTGCCACAAGCTCTGTACAGTAATTATATTGTTTTGTTTAGAATGCCGAACCATATAAATGAAGCCTCCTTGTTATTTCTGTGTTGGTTCTCATTTTTCTGAATCAAGCCAACTCTGCAGATAATAATAATCCAGCTGATTTTGTCAAAAGTGTGATGGATTCTGCATCATCACAGCCCCAAAGCACCACCTCTGACATTGTTAGTGATGCTAAGACTGAATAGATGGTGACTCAGAAATTACTCGAGTGTTATCTTTCTAAAGTAGGCCAAGCCATTCAGCTCACCTGAATTAGTGCATTAGTCAGAGGGTCTGGGTGGGTTCCTCTTCAGAGGATTGGTGTGGACTTGATGAGCCAAGTGGCCTGATTCCACACTGTAGGGAATCTAGTCTAGTCTAGTTAATTGTCAGTACAACCTGTAGAGTTCTGTATCATAGAATATTTACAGTGTGGAATCAGGCCATTTGGCCCATCAAGTCTACACCAACCCTCTGCAGAGCATCTCACCCCATTTCCCATGGCTAATGCACTTAACTTGCACATTATGGACAATTTAGCATCACCAACTCTGCATAGCTTTGGACTGTGGGATGAAACCAGAGGAAGCCCACACATTCACAGGGAGAATTTGCAAACTCCACACAATAACCCAAGGGTGGAATCCAACCCAGGTCCCTAGTGCTAAGAGGCAACAGTGAAAGCCACTGTGCTACCCAATACCTGTTGTATTCAGCAAAGGTTGTAGTTTTCCAGCCTTTCGTTTCATGTAAGTATCTCTGACTGGGCTAATGTTTTGTTGCCCATCCCTAACTGCCCTTGAGAAAGTGGTGGTAACTTGCCTACTGTGGTCCATGTGGTGCAGTGCCCCCATAGTACTTGTTATGAGCTGACAGGCCAATAGTTTAACTTGTAGTGCGTCTTCATTGAACTGATTGTAAAACATACAAGTTTGCATGCTGTATCATTTACACTGTGTCTTACTCAGGTTACCCATTATGCACAGAACGGCTGTAATGCAATAGCAAAGCTATTTGTTATTCTACCTACTACCTCTTCTGTCAGTCTCTTTATGTGCATGGCACACATGGGGGATATCAACTTTTCTTTCAATGCCTGCTGGTTGGAATGATGTTATGTCTGATTCCATTTCAAAATCTTCTCAGTTGACCTTTCCAATTTAGGCCAATGCTTCAGATATTTCTTTCTGAAGATTTGTCATTGCGCTAGGCTCTCAGACTGATTGATCCCCTTGGATTGGGCATTGCTTTGACACAGAGCCTCAGCATGGCCTTTCTCCAAGATAAACGGCCACTTTCACATTGCTATCCATTCCAAAGAACTTCGTGTCAACTTGAAAAGAGCAACAACTGCACCAGGGAAACACAAGTTGAGCAAGCACTAGAAGATAATATGTTCTTTGCACGTACCACCAGAATGGATTTCTTTCCATAATTGAAGTGATTCAGCAAAATACTGCAGGAGGTAGAGACAATGTAAATATTGCAGGGCTATGGGAAAAGCGAGAGTCAATGTGGGTGGTCCCTTAAATGAACCAGCAGATAACTGATAGATTGAATGGACTTCTGTTATAGAAGACTCCACAACACTATGAAAATATTTCTGGGCAGTTCTCCTAATCGTACAGGCAGCCACATCTAAAAGGAGAAGACCAACTTCAATGCCAATTGCTTTTGCATTAGGCGAAAGGGGGTACTGCAAATGCTGGAGATTAGAGTCAAGATTAGTGTGGTGCTGGAAAAGCACAGCAGGTCAGGTAGCATCCGAGGAACAGGAAAATTGAAGTATTGGGCAAGTGTCCCTCATCAGGAAGGTTCCTGATGAAGGGCTCCTGCCTGAAACGTTGATTTACCTGCTCCTCGGATGCTGCCTGACCTGCTTTTTCATTAGTTCAGTCGAATAATGACAGTGAGTTTGGCCCCTTACTTCACGGAGTGGAGAAGATATACCAGAAGATTTAGTTCATGATGGTATCCAGTTAGTTGCTTACACAACCCACATGTGAAAGGTAGTTTGAAAGAAAGCTCACATTTCCCTCATACATAAGACCATAGGAGCAGGAGTAGGCCGTTTGGCCATTTAGGCCTGCTCCCACCATTCAGTAAGATCATGGCTGATCTTTTTTGTGGACTCAGCTCCACTTACCCGCCCTCTCTCCAAAACCCTTAATTCATTTACTGTTCAAAAAATGGTCTATCTTTCCTTTAAAAACATTCAACAAGGTAGCCTCAACTATTTCCCTGGGTAGGGAATTCCACAGATTCACAACCCTTTGGGTGAAGAAATTCCTTCTCAATTCAGTCCGAAAGCTGCTCCCCCTAATTTTGAGGCTACGCCCTCTTGTCTTAGTTTCACCTGCCATTGGAAACATCTTCTCTACCTCTATCTTATCTCTTCCCTTCATAATTTTATATGTTTCTCTAAGATGCCCCTTCATTCTGCTAAATTCCAAGGAATATAATCCCAGTCTACTCAGTCTCTCCTCATAAGCCAACTCCCTCAACTCTGGAGTCAACTGAGTGAACTTCCTCTGCACCCCCTCCAGTGATAGTACATCCTTTCTCAAGTAAGGACACTGACATTGCACGCAGGTGTGGCCAATGAGTCTGTTCCAGGTGTGGCCTCACCAGCACTCTGTACAGCTGCAACATAACCACCTTGTTGTTAACTCAATCCCTTTAGCAACGAAGGACAAAATTCTATTTTCCTTCCTAATTACCTGCTGTACCTGCAGACCAACCCTCTGTTGCATCATGCTGCAACTTTTTACCATTCAAATAATAGTCCTTTTACTGTTACTCCTACCAAAATGGGTGACTTCACATTTGTTAACATAGTACTCTATCTGCCAGACCTTTGCCTACTCACATAAAGTATCTATGTCCCTTTGCAAAGTTTCACAGTCCTCTGCACACTTTGCTCCACCATTCATCTTGGTGTCGTCTGCAAACTTTGACCCAACTACAGGTGGTCCCTAACTCCAAATCATCTATATAAATTGTGAATAATTGCGGTCCCAACACTGATCCCTGAGGCACACCACTAGTCACTGATCAATGAATAGTTGTGCATAATAACCACCCATGAAGCCCTGGTAGTTCCAAATGAATGCCTGTACACAACATCATATAAAAATAGAGCTAAAACATTCCAGCAAGTTTTGACCTCAACTGCTTTCCGTGGTAGAGAATTCTACAGGCTCAACATTCTCTGGGTGAAGAAATTTCTCCTCATTTCTGTTCTAAATGGCCCACCCCACATCCTGATTCTTGATTCCCTGGTCATCAGGAACATCCTCCCTGTGTTTACCCTGTCTAGTCCTGTTAGAGTTTTGTAGGTTTCTATGAGATCCTTCCTCATTTTTCTAAACTCCAGTGAATATTGTCCTACTTGATCCAATCTCTCTTCATGCGTCTGTCCTGCCATCCCAGGAATCATGGGCTATTAATCTGTCTAACTGTTATGCCTAACAACAAGGTCAATGGCAGCTGTGAAGATTTTACTGCTTGGCTTTTCTAGCTCAGGTTCAGATTTCACAACACGTAGAGATGTTCATAAAGTTGCAGCTATGGGCAATTGGCATTGATGAAGCAACCAGATGAAGCCAAAAACGTGCATTTGGAGAAATGTAAAGTGTGACATTGTTTGAATTTTGCTCCAGACTTAACACTGAACATTTTCAGCAGCAGCTCACACTTGGCTGTCTTAATGAAATAGTTTAAATACAGTTGCAAAAGTTCATTCAATTATTTTGTTCCTTTCAGTCTCTATATTAACTGTGCTCTCAATGTGAGAATATAAATTCTTAAATTGCTTCCGCTTCCTGAATTGATTCACATTATCGTAAGTAATATTGATTTTAGCATTGCTGATTGCAGAACATGGGTTCACACATCACAAATCTGAGGAATACCCTTAAACCCTACTCGCTGTTTTCTTTAGCTGCCTATTCTGTCATATTCTTGAGGATTACTTGTAGATCCCCATTTGCTGACTGTATCTGTTCTCCAGGATTAGGAGTTGACACAATTTAATACCATGCTTGGGTGACCTTTCAGGGGCAACAGTGCAGATGCAGATGGGTCATGATGATCATTTTTGTGTTGGAACTTTGTTCTGATAAAATTCCCCAGGCAAGCAGAGCCAAGCTCACACTGTGGAATCATTTCCTGAGCCTCAACATTCAATTTAAACTGGGCCTGATCCCTGAGGACGTCTTCGCTGTTTAACTACAGAGATTAATGTTCTACTTAATTTGAAAGCACACAGTTTCTAATTAATTCAGGAGTCCCAGGCTGACTGACAGTCAGACAGGGAGAACTCTTTTTTCAAGTGTTCACAAACATGTGCAAGCACAAGGGACAAGAACAGCCTGCAATATGAGCAGCACTGCCTCTCTCACTCTAATCTCACACCCTCGATCAGCTTACCTTTATTTTATCAATGTTATTATACCCGCAGTAGACGGGGGAAAGTTAGCTTAGTCAGCTGAGTGGCTACAGTGCTGAGCGATGTCAGTTCCTGTACTGGCTGAGGTTACCATGAAGGACTCTCCTTCTCAATCTCTTTCCTCTCCTGAGGTGTGGTGACCATCACCAGCCGTCTCTCTCTTTCTCCAATGAAAGAGCAAACCCTATTTCTTATTGATTCACATCTTCCCTCCTGGCCACAGGCCACTCCAGAAGTCTTTGAAGAAAAACTGTAATGTCTATCTTTTTAGTGTTATTTCCTAACTTATACTATGTATATATGTAATGTAGTGAAACCCGTTTCTTTATTTTCTCTATTTTCTGTATCTAACATTTGTACCTATGATATGTTGGTTATATTGTACACTTTTCACTGTACTCCTGTTCTCTAGCACCTTGAACACACAATAAACCTAATTCTAATTCTCCAATTCTCTATATACTCACTTGCTTGAAGTAAATTAGAGGGAGCATTAAGTCTAATTCACAAAGGGTCTGACTGTCAGTGAATAAATATGGCACATGATTTCTAGTTAATTAGTCCTCAAGTGCCCATGGAATGCCAACTTCTATAAACAGTGAGATGGAATATACAGTACTCACCTGGAGGAGCACACAGTCCCACTCTCTCATTAAAGAGACGACTTCCGGTGAGTTTAACCTGAGGATCACCACACCTCAGACAAGGGGTGAGGTTGGGATGGCTTCAGCCAATACAGGAATTGAACCCATGATGTTGGGATCAATCTGTCTCATAAACCAAAAGTATTAATGTTGGGGATAACCGCAGAGAAAGAACTAAAATATCACCCCCTGTTAGTAAGAAGACACAATCTCGATTCACTGTAACAGGTTAAATGTGAGGCACTGTACAAGTACATTAATTAACTCCACATTGAGAGCCTGTTCACCAGTGTCTTCTGGTATAAGTTTGCCTGGCTTCAGAATGATCTTTAGCTGTTATTCATAATCATCTTTTCCAAGAGTACCTACGTCAACAGACAAGTACAAGTTGATGTACTTGTACACAACATTGGAGCCTCTGGGGCACAGAGAGAGACGTTTCTGTGGCCGACATCCTTGGGATGAATTTCTGCTGTGCCTCCCAAATTACCCCCAGAAACCCCTGCCATTCCTGCTCCACCATTTTCCCTGCTGGGCTCCCCTTCCGAATAACTCCGGCCAGCTCCTCCCTCACATCTCTGTAGCTACCTTTACTCAATTCTAATACGATTACATCTGATTCCAGCTTCTTCCTTTCAGATTGCAGGGTGAATTCTATCCTCTTTTGGTCACTGCCCTCCAGGGGTTCCTTTACTGCCAGCTCCTGAATCAGGTCTACCTCAGAATACATCACCTAATCCAGAATTGACTGTTCCCTGGTTGGTTGTACCACAAGCTGCTCCAAAAAAACCATCTTGTAGATATTTCTCAAGTTCTTTTTTTTTAGATTAGATTAGATTCCCTACAGTGTGGAAACAAGCCCTTTGGCCCAACCAGTTCACACCGATCCTCCGAAGAGCAACCCACCCAGACCCATTTCCTCTCTGACTAATGCACCTCTTGCTAATTTAGCATGACCAATTCACCTGCCCTACACATCTTTGGACTGTGGGAGGAAACTGGAGCACCCGGAGGAAACCCACACAGACACGGGGAGAATGTGCAAACTCCACACAGACAGTCGCCCAAGACTGGAATTGAACCTGGGACCCTGGTGCTGTGAGGCATCACCAAAGAGATTTTTCCAGTCCGCCAGCATACTGACGACCCATGATTGTTATAATAGTGCCTTTCTTACATGCCTTTTCTATCTCTGGATTTATTTTCTTCCCCACATTCTGACCACTTTTAGGAGGTCTGTGCATCACTCCCATCGGGGTCCTTCTTTCTTTACAGTTCTTCAATTCTAATCAGACAGATTTTATGCCTTCTGACTCCAAATCGCTTCTTGCTATGGATTTCATTTCATTTCTTATGAACAAGGCAACCCAGCCCCCTCTGTCCATTAGCCTGTCCTTTCGATAGGGCGTGTACCCTCGGATATTTAGATCCCAGCTCTGATCCCCTCACTGCCACACCTCTGTGATGTCCACAATATTGTACCTGCCAACTTCAATCTGTGTTACCTGCTCATTTACCTTGTTTTGTATACAGCATGTATTTAAGTGCAACACCCTCAGTCATGTGTTGACTGCCCCCTTCTCATAGTTGTCTCCTCATCTGCTGTGCCTGAACTTAGAATCCTGACCCTTTCCATACTCCCTCCCCTATTACTCATTCTGGAAACTTTAATAACCTCTGCTGAGTCCTCTCCTCCTTTAACTTTATCCATAATTTTCTATGCAACTGAACCCAGCTCCCCAGTGTTTAATTGAACGCCCTATCCACAGCACTACTTAAGTGATTCACCAGGATTCTGGTCCCAGCATAATACAGGTGGAACCCATCTCATTGGCACAGCTCCCTCCTTCCCCAATGTCCGATGAATTTGAACCCATTTTTCCTACACCCATCTTTGAGCCATGCCTTTATATGTTTAATCTTGTTGTCCATGTGCCAATTTACTTGCAGCTCAGGTAATAATGCAGAGACTATTACCCTTCTGATCCAGAGTTTTCATTCAGCCCCTAGCTGCTCAAATTTTCCCTCAGCAGAACCTCTTTCCTCTTTCTATCGATATCTGTTGGTACCTACATGAATCACTACAATTGGATCTTTCCCTCTCTCACTCCAGGTTCCTCTGCAGCCCAGGTAAGATATCCTGAACCTGGGCAACACAGCCTTTGGGATTGACACATCTAACCATGTTGCTGTGGAAGATCCAAGTCAGTTGGCCTGTGCTGAATTATCTGTCTCCTGTGGAGACAGCTGTGGAGAAAAAGACCTTGCACCACAAGTCCATCAGGCAGTGGTCCACACACAATGTCCCCCATGCCCTTGCAAAGGAAATGTTAATCTTGTTGGATGGTTCCCTGAGCAGACTCTTAAAGTCAAAGTTCCAAATTCCCAACCCAGCACCGAGATGTAAGGTGATGACAAAGGATCTGCCTTTTGGACCCTTCTTATCTGCCCGGAGTCTCGCCTCCTCTGCATGCTGTCTTGGAAGAAAACCAGCCATCACCCACACACCGCTCTGAGGTGTTCCTTTGTGAAGAAGGTCTGGAGAGAGATGCTGTGGTTATTGTCGAACTTCGGACCCAAGCAGTCTCAGCGCACGGTGCTCCACGGGCTCTTCTGTGGGTTGTCCACTTAGCGATCAATTGCACTCAGGACCACCTACTCAGTGCCTGACATCCTTTGGCTCATCGGAAACATTTGGGTTTTCTAGTGCAAGGAGCTGCCTCGACCAAGTGCAGCAACCCGGCATATTTCACGGTTTAGGACTTGGTGCTGAGGTTCAGCTACTGCAAAGCCCCAGGTGGAAAGGCCCCACGCTGAAGCCTTGCAGATTTAGTGAACTGAGGGACTAGAAACTGGGTAAAACCACTAGGGCTGTATATCTGCTTCCTTTAACCTCATACCTCTGTCCAGTTTCCCCTTAAATATGTTCGTGGTATTCACTTCAACTATTCCCTATCAAAGTGAGTTTCACATTTTCACCTGAAATTTCTTCAGAATTTCCTCTTGAGACTTTGTTTGGTGTCTGCCTGTTGTGGATGGCCCGTGGTGATGCTCTTCGTGCGTGACTGATCATCCAACTCAGTAGCCTAATCCTGTTTTGTCCCCATAACCTTTGAACTCATTCGCCCCAAGTGCTATATCTAGCCGCTTCTTGAATACATTCAACGTTTTGGCATCAACTTCTTCCTGTGGTAATGAATTCCACAGGTTCACCACCCTTTGGGTGAAGAAATGTCTCCTCATCTTCGTCCTAAATGGCCCACCCCAAATCCTCAGACTGTGACCCCTGGTTCCAGACGCACCCACCATCAGGAACATGCTCCCTGCACCTACTCTGTCTAGCCATGTTAGAATTTTATAAGTCTCGATTAGATCACCCCCTCACTTGTGTGAATGATTAATTCTTTCTGTTGTTGAGAGAAGAATATTTTCCAAGATAGCGGGAAATCGCACTTGCCTCTCACAGCAGAGACTGGCTTAACTTGCATTCTGCACACAGACCTTGGAATGAATTACAGTATTAATAAGGCTTATTTTTCACACCGTTTAATAAAAGAAAGATTGGATTACTTATAGTGTGGAAACAGGCCCTTCGGCCCAACAAGTCCACACGTCCCGCCACCCACCCAGACCCATTCCCCTACATTTACCCCTTCACCTAACACTACGGGCAATTTAGCGTGGTCAATTCACCTGACCTGCACATTTTTGGACTGTGGGAGGAAACCGGAGCACCTGGAGGAAACCCACGCAGAGAATGTGCAAACTCCACACAGACAGTCACCTGAGGCGGGAAATGAACCCGGGTCTCTGGCGCTGTGAGGCAGCAGTGCTAACTGCTGAGCCACCGTGCCGCCCACTATGTGTACTTTGTCCTGTGCATATGACAACATTGCCTCAACTTAGCTCTAGGAATTACTTGTGTGGCACATTCAAAACTTGATTTCTGACATCTGCCCCTTCGTACTTGACAGAGATGCAAGTGTGATTTGGACCACCACTGACAAGTGTTTCCAATTACGTTTTGAACTGACCTTCATTGTTTTGCCAAGTCTGTCACTACGTTGGCAGTTGTGCCTGAATTGGCATTCTGAAGGGCAGAATGCTGTGGGCTCATGTCTCACTGCAGAGACTCGAGTGCCAAGTATCGGCTGACATGCCTGTGCTGTACTGAGGGAGTGCTGAAATGTCAGTGGTGCTGCCTTTTAAACGAGGTGTTCAACTAAAACTCTGTCTCCACCCCCTCAGGTGCACACAAAAGGTTTCAACAAAAGTCTAACACTGTGGATATCTGAAGAAGAGTCACATGTGCCTGGAATCTTCATCATTTCCTCTCCCCATAGATGTTTCCACTTGTGGAATACTTGCACCACTTCAAATTTTGTCAGGTGTCATAGTCCATGTTCATTGTTCAAACAACATCAGAATAAAGGACAGATTGACACTTTGTTGTGTTTCATGGGAGCTTGCGATGCACAAATCAGTCGCCATTTTCCCTACATTACACCAGTGACTGCACTATTTTATTTTATCGAAGTAAAGCACTTTGGATGTCCTAAAGTTACCAAAGGAGCTATACAAATACAAAAAGTTTTCTTTCCCTCCATTTATTATTATTGTCTGTTCGGCCAATGTCAGCTGGAGCCTTGTGGTGCATTGATAGCTTCCTTACCTCTGAGCTAGGAGGGCTGGATTCAAGGTCCATCTGCTCCAGAGATGTTTGTCATGACAGATCAGGAAAGTATCTACCTGTCCTTCAATGCAATACTGAAACACATTAACACCGAGGCCATCCTGTCAGTTTTACCAATACTCCTTCTGCCTCAGGTAAAAATACCTGGCAAATGGTGGAAAGGTTCAATATTAATTACTTTTCTGCTCATTGCAGTATTATATCTTCAAGAAAAAAATGATAATTTGTATTGTCTGAAGAAAGTATCCGGGCCTCTATCACTTCCAGTATGCCATCGCACATCCTCGTATTAAACTGATCAAATACAGTCATGGCCAGGGATTTGACTGACTGTGGAACAAAGCACTTTTCAATGCCACAGCCAATTTTTGCCACATTTGAATAAAATACCAACCCCTCCCCATCAAACTGGCCCAAATCACACATGTTAAATACAAAGGAGCAGATGCCAGCACTGTATCACAGTCAAACAAGCGATAACAGATAGTTGCCATGTTTTACAACATGGATAAGAGAGACGTGAAACCAGTTTCTGAGTGGCTAATGTACAAAGTTACAGGCAAACACTTGGATTTTGTAGCATTATTTAATTTTGCAGCTTTACAAGTTGAATTCTGGAAAGTTAATTTTTCTCAGAGTTATTTTTGTCCAGAGTCCTGGAGAGCCAAGAACTTAGAATTTTCCTTTTTTGTACGTGTCCTAAAGTATCTTATGGCAGAGATAGCACTGATATTCACCAGCAATGCTGCAAAAAAAACACAAAAGGAAATAAGATGTTGGGACGTCATGTTACTGTTGTACAAGACTTTGGTTTGGCTGCATTTGGAACACTGTGTTTCAGTTCTGGTCACCCTGTTATAGGAAGGATGTTATTAAACTGGAAAGGGTGCAAAAAAGATGTATAAGGATGTTTACGAGACTGGAGGGTTTGAGTTATAGGGAGAGGGGGAAAGGTTGGGATTTTTTTCCCCCTGATGTCTGAGATGTTGAGGGGTGACCTCATAGAGGTTTATAAAATCTTGAGGGGTGTAGATAAGGTCAGTAGCAAAGGTCTTTTTTCTAGGGGAGGGGAGCGCAAAACTAGAGGGCATTGGTTTAGAGTGAGGGGGAAAGATTTAAAAGGGACCTGAGGGGGAACATTTTCACACAGAGGGTGGTGCATATATGGAATGAGCTGTTAGAGGAGATGTTAAAGGTGGGTACAGTTACAACCTTTGGACAGATACATGGAAAGGAAAGGTTTAGGGGATATGGGCCAAACACAGGCAACAGGGACTTATTCAGTTTAGAAAACCTAGTCAGCATGGACGAGTTGGGCTGAAGGGTCTGTTTCTCTGCTGCAAAACTCTACAATGATGAGCTCAGCTGAAACATGCTTTCCCATTTCTGTCCCCACCTCATGTGGTGAAATACTAGTCTCCTGGGCTCCCAAACACTATCTACTACATCAGAGGGAATTGGTTTAGCTCAGTTGGCTGGTTGGTTTGTGATGCAGGGTAATGCCAACAGTATGGGTTAAATTCCCACACTGGCTGAGGTTACCATGAAACATGTACCTCCACTGCTTGCACACTCACCAGCTTTCCACATATCCGACTGAGAAGCTGCCGATTTCATAGCCCAGGAAGCGCAAACGAAACAAAATAAACAGAAATCTTTCCGAGTGCGGGCCAGACAGGAATGTCCTCTCCCTGAGTGTAGAAAGAAATAGTTTTTTAACTTGGATAATCAAATTTAGAATTCTTCTTTGCACAGTGAACAATTGAAATGGTTAGTGGAGCTAGAGATCTTCAAAACAGAGAGAGTTGCTTTACTGAGACAGCAATGATTTGGATAGGGTGAATGTCCAATTGCATCATATTAGATACACTTTTAACTTTTAGATTTGAAACACTGGGGGGATCAGAATGAGTCAGCCTTGCTGTTGCGCTGTTGCATTGATTCCATGTCAGACAAGCAGAGTACCTTTGAAATATGCTGTCGTGCAGTATGATTGCATTGCAGTATGATATTTCCCACCCTCAGTAACTCTTTCAGTACAGTGGGATCACTGTAGTGTGTTCACTGTCATGGATTTCTGATGAAGGGCTTATGCCTGAAATGTCAATTCTCCTGTTCCTTGGATGCTGCCTGACCTGCTGTGCTTTTCCAGCATCTCGATTCTGATCTCCAGTATCTGCAGTCCTTACTTTCTCCTAGTAAGTCAGTCAGTCAGTTATGTGTATGTAATGTAGAGTAACATCAGGAAGCACAGAACCCCGACTATGTCTGAGTCTGCATAAGCAATGCAAATAGTTAGTGTTGCTAATAAACTTCAAGACATCCATCTCAACAAAAATCTGATGTCTGTGGCATATTTCACATGAGCTAGCACACAGACCACATCACGCAGCCAGTTAGTGACAACTAGTTGGCACTAAAATGTGGAAAAGGCGGTATAGCGTGGAAGGTTGTGAAGCATACTTTTTCCAACAATCATTTCTCGTTATCCACCTGGATTCAGATCTGAACTTAACAAATCAGATTGAAGTGTTGTATGTGTACTGAAGCAAGAAATACTTGTGAGTGTTCTCTCTCTCTTTAAAATAAAATAGGAGGTCACGGCTTATCTGTTTACCCGAAACATCGACTTCTCCTGATGCTGCCTGGCCTGCTGTGTTCTTCCAGCCTCCTGCCTGTCCTTCCTGATGCTGCCTGGCCTGCTGTGTTCTTCCAGTCTCCTGTCTGTCCCTCCTGATGCTGCCTGGCTTTCTGTGTTCTTCCAGTCTCCTGCCTGTCTGCTTTTTGTTTAGAAAGGCAGCTCCAATCTACCACAGCTCTTCTAGAACAAAATACAGCCCACAACACTAAAATACGAAGGTTTTGTACATTTAAATCTGTGTTCAAGCATCAGTTAATTCTGTCGTCCTGCTTCTTTGAAATGGGGCAAAGGTTTTAAAAAGCACGCATGATGTCATTAGTCAATATTTGATCCACAGTCTGTAACTTTTAAAGAAAGCAACAAGAAATAAAATTGCAAAAAAAAATTAAAATTGCAGCCCTGCGCTGTAACACAGGTTTTTATAGTGACATGTTTAAAGAGTATCCAAAGCACAATAAAGATGGAAAGCAAGAATGGATTGGCACTACATTGATATTTGGTCAAAATTTCAGTTATTTAAACCGTGCATTAATCTTTTCTTCATCAAATCAAGTATAAAGAAAGACAAAACATCAAACTCCTTATTGCTGTTGGAAACAAGGGATTAAGATGAGTTAACTCATCTGCTGTTCCTTCAAAGATCCTGAAAGGATATTCCAGATTTGAAGTTAATCTTCCAGATTTTAGAGGACAAACTTAAAATTCAAGTCAACTTCAGGATACACTGACTTGAGATCATGTCCGACTAGCAACTACCAGGTGAACCAGTCAATCAGTTCATCAACATGGGTATTGATATAGAGGTTTGGACTGTAATTTCATCAAAGTTTACTTATTTGAAAGGTTTATGGCACTGGTCATTTACTCTAGATGGACAATATGTGCTAAATGACCAAAGTGCATACATCATCCCGAATGCATTTTACGAGGGATCTATGCAGAAAACTGCACAATGTTGTGCAGTCCACACATGACAGGATATCTGCTTTCAATGAACTTGACATCGCACATGTTGGAATCATCCTCCTTCAGTGTCAATACAGTTTCTCAGTGGTGTACATCTTTTATATTGTTGAAACTGTAGGACCAATGATTATTGGTTATTCTAGCAGAATAGAAGGATCTGCATATTATTATAATTCAGGAGGTACAAAACCTGTCAGTTACAACACTGAAGATTCCAGACTGCAACGTTAAAGACATCATCAACCTCAACAATAATGAGATTGTATCTTTCCCGATGAAATCCTCACTGAGCCAAGGTGAAAGATTGTGACTGCTATTTTCTATTTCCAAGAACACAATTATATTCTGGACACTGACTCCTTCAGCAAGTTCCCTTTGGTATAACAACTCAAAGATGCCACCAACACAATCGTCATTGACACCTTTAAAATTCTTGTATGTGAGCGGGTATCGCTGGCAAGGCTGACATTTGTTGCTCATTCCTAATTGCATTTGTTTCTCATCCCTAATTGCATTTGGACAGATTGACCAAATCAGAGGGCAGTTAAAAATCAACTACATTGCTGTGGGTCTGGAGTCACGTGTCGACTAGACCCAATAAAGGTGTCAGGTTTCCTTCCCTAAAGGACATTAGTGATCCAGATGGGTATTAAGTCAATGGTCATGTGGTTCCCATTAGGCTGACTTCTAAAAACAAATGCTTCATTGAACTCAAATTTTAACCACCTTGACATGGTAGATTTGAACTCATGTCCTTGGAACACCAGCCTGGGTCTCTAGATAATTAACACAGTGTCATTAACACTATGGTACAGCTCCCATGTGAGCTAACATAAAAAGGGCATTCAGACCTTAGCATATTGTCAATAGTGTTTGACCCAAGAAACCACATCTTGGTAGCACATCACTAACAACAGAACACTCAAATGCTCATGCCTTGATGATCCAATCAATGAACAATCTCAAAGACAGCTGTCCATTACACAACAGGCTGATTGAAGGTTAGCCTTTTGGTACATATTCTGGGTTCATTTTCTCTGGCAGTGCCACAGTTAATAGGTTTGTGAAACATTTCCTTTCTACACTATGGAAGCATAGTTGTAAAGCAATGTAGTCTTATGACTGCAATAGAATAATGTGGACAAGTCATCAGAGGAAATTAAACCCTGAAGTGTTGGCATTTTCTCAACCAGTCCTGGGACACAACATGCTCACAGCAACTGCAAATATATCTCAAGATGGAGAAGCTGTTTTGTGATTAGAGTGTTTGTTTGTCTTAGTGTGGCATGAGAACTGGTAAAGACAGAGTCAACCTGAGATGTGATGGTTCATACAGACAAACAGCCTGCAATGCTCACTGTGAAAAATGAGAGCAATCCAAGATTTCAGGCTGCAGAAAACCTAAGTGACTTCAGGAATGATGAGCAGACAATTGGAGGGAAAATAGTTCAAACAGACCTTCCTCTCAGACGAAAGGCCAGGCTTTCATAGTGCTTAACTAAATTACCGCGGAAAAGTTTTTTTTCTGTTCAGGCAGGTTGAGGGAATAAGCCCAGAGTCTATCTCAGTAGGAGTGGGGGTTAAACCTTTAGCTTCAGAGCTAATTGGAACCACAGTACCACAAGTTAGGCATCTGAGCTGATAAATGGACCGCTGATAGGGATGCAAACTGTGATAAACATCAACTGCTCCTGAAGAACAATAAACATCTTGAGAAATGCTGAGCATTCGATACAAAATTACTGGGCTTCCTATGCAAAGAGTTGCCCCTGAACAAGTGTTACAGACTGGCACAATCCAAAGTCCAGGCCTACACGCTGAAGGAGACACAAATGAGGGGAGCCACTGAAATGTGCAAAGCCCATTGAGCTCCTCTTGCCATACTACACTGAGAAGCCAGAAACTATATAAAACCCTGCGGGGGCTGCACGTTAAAACTGAAATATGTTCTACAATGTAAATGTAAGTTATAATTGCAACTGCAAGTGCAGTGAATCACCTCGGAAAACCATATACTGGACTGAAATATAGAAATCTGCATTTCCTGTCTGGCAATGTCAAATTTGAACATTTCTTAACATACTATTACAAATTATCTGAATTAAGTGTATTTTTGGAATAAATCAAAATAGGTGAAGAATGGAACTCAGAGATATGCAGGAGACCAGAGTTGTTCTTTCTTTCAACCTGCAGCCTGTTTAAGTTTGTTCAGTTGACTGAATAATCCTGAAGAGAACTTGTACTGTCAGGTCTGGTACAGCTTAGGATGTGTGCTCAGTACATTCCTGCAACTATCAGTCACATCAGTTAGGTTTTTGGGGTTAGCCTATCCCTGACAGGATAATTATCCGAGAGCTCAAAGTTCAAATACGGACATCATTTTACTCTCTCTAATTAATCTAAGCAAATGAATTAATGCACAGCATATTCACATACAGCAATTGAAATCACTTCAGTACTACTTCCCTAACACAGCAGCCTCATTAACACTTCTGATGCTAATACTAGGTTAGGAGCCCACGTTCAAGTCCCACCAGTCCAGGAGTGTGTGTGTGTGTGTGTGTGTGTGTGTGTGAACAAGTTGATTTAAATATAAATTTCTCATTGAATTTGTTCGAGGAGATTATGACTTTGCCTTTCAGAACGTTTCTGAAGTCCTTTCATTTTCTGCAGGGACTATCTCCTTGTCAAACTCCACAACACAGTTCACCTGGCCAAGGTTGCCTTGTAGGCAAAGCCCAGTGCCCATATGCTCCCCATTGCCCTCAATACCAAACACATCTGAAACAACTCCACAGAGGCCGGTATCCCATCATCAAGCCATCCTTTATTTACGTGCACTCAGTGCTTGTCACTGGTCTGGCTTTCTCAGAGCCGGCTCTCAGAGTGAGCAATCATCAAAAAGGCAGGCTGAGGAAATTCAGCATGTCCATCAGGACCCTCACTCATTTTTACAGATGCACCATGGAAAGCATCCTATCCGGATGGATCACGGCAATTGCCGGATGGTAAGGAACTACAGAGAGTCGTGAACACAGCCCAATCCATCACGCAAACCAACCTTCCATCCTTTGACTCCATTTACACATCTCGTTGCCACGGAGATGCAGCCAACATCATCAAAGACCCTGCCCGCCCTGGTTAGAATCTCTTCTAAACTCTTCCGTCAGGCAGAAGACACAAAAGCTTAAACACACGGACTAACAGGTTCAAGAACAGCTTCATCCCTGCTGTTATTAGACTGCTGAATGGACCTCCGAAATTTCAAACCTAATGTTGACCTTGCTTTCTATGCACCTTCTTTGAAACCGTAACTTTGTATTCTTCGCTCTGTCCAAACACCCTATGGCCTTTGATCTGCTGCACTGCATGTAAAACAAAACTTTTCACCATACTTAGGTACTCGTGACAACAATAAATCTAATCAAATCGAATCTGTCAGCTAGAGCTCCCTGATTGGACCAGGTTAATAGTCCCAATCAGGGAACTCTTATTCTATGAGGTCCACCTGGCTGACCTCATTACAAACACTACAACATCAGAGATCGCAATTATCTCTTTCTCTGGGCATGTCTCTGTTTGTCGCAGCTCACCTCTGAGTCAAAACCCTACGACTTCCTAATGTCCTGGGAGCTGAGGATTCAGCTAGTGCCACATCTGAAACCTTCTGAAGTTTAATTTAATGAAGTTTAATGGCTGATTCTAGCGATTCAGTAAGTATGTTAATGAGCTTGTAGCAACTGTGATATACCAACCAACGCTAACATAAACAAGGGCAAGCAATGGACCAGTGGTATTATCACTAGACAATTAATCCAGAGACTCAGGTAATGCTCTTGGGCCCTGGATTCCAACCCTGTCAGGGTAATGGACCCGGCATTGATCCTTGCAGCACACTGCTGGTGCGAGGCCTCCAGTTCGAAAGCCACTCCCCACAACCACCCTCTGTCATCTGCCTTTGAGCCAATTTTGTATACAAATGGCTAGCTCTCCCTGTATTCTATGTGATCTAAACTTGCTAACCAGTCTGCCATGCGGAACCTTGATGAACACTTTACTGAAGTCCAGGTAGGCAACATCCACCACTCTACCTTCATCAATCTTCTTCGTTACTTATTCAAAACACGGAATCAAGTTAGTTATACATGATTTCCCACGCACAAAGTCATGTTGACTCTCCCTAATCAGTCCTTGCCTTTCCTGTAAATCCTGTCCCTCAAAATCCCCTCCAACCACTTACCCACCACTAACACTAGGCTCAGTGATCTATAGTTCCCTGGCTTTTCCTTACCACCTTTCTTAAATAATGGCACCACATTAGCCAACCTCCATTGTGACCCATAAGTTAAACAACCACCGGTCACGTCCCCCCAATGAGAGAGCAGCCCTATAGTCTGACAGGACGATGGCAACTTTAGTTTTACTTAATAACTTTGTCAAAAACAGAAAGTGCTGGAAAACCTCAGCAGGTCAGGCAGCATCTCCGCTGTTTCTGAATTTGGTATCCTGTGGAACTCCAAGATAGGGTTACATTGAAATGGAAACATTAACTTTGCTTCTCTTTCAACTGATGCTACCAAAGCTGCAGAGTTTCACTGCAATTTCTGTTTTAGTTTTGGATCTACAACATCCACAGTATTTTGCTTTAATCAAACCAGTTGATTAGGTCATTGGTTGATGCAAATCTAAAGGCAATTAGTCACCTTTCAGAAAATTGAAAGGAGTGAGGGTGAAAGTGCAAAGACATGCATAGGAGAAGCTTGTAGATGAGTTGGATCTCTTGTTGCTGTTATGAAACATGTTTGAGCGCACTGCAACCACTCAACTGTTAGTGGACACGAACAAACAATTTAACAACATACAGCACTTCAATTCAGCCTTTTCCCAGACACGTTTGTTGCACCAGTCAAATTAACTTCTCAACACCTACTTCCACACCAACACTGATTAGTATTCACTCAATAAGCTACCTCGCTGTATGGTGCTCTCCATCATTGTCTGACTTGCTTCACCTTCTGAATATTTCACTAATGCATTATTTAGTGATCCAAGGTCAGGATTGCCAAAAGCCTTTGTGCTTTCAGATGTGTTAGAACTCCTGGCAGACACCAGTGCTGTTTGACCTTGCTGTGTTGGATGTAAGTATTTATGTACCAAAGACTTAATGATAGTCAATAAATTAAGTTTCCTTGGTTGACGGCTCCCTTGTTTCACACGCTTGAACATGGAAGGCACACGCAAGAAAAGTAAAGCATTGTCATCCATTTCCTCTCCAAAGTCCTCGTAAAAATACTCATAAATTTCAGGGCACGTGATGGAATAATCATCCTCAAGTTTCCCTTTTGCAGCTGACACTAATTCCAAACAAGGTGAAGGGTCCCTGCTTATTAGAAATTGATTGTCCTTTGACACAGGGACAGAAGCCTGTGCATTGAAATCCTCTTCTAACACACTTTGAGGCTGAGTGCCACTGGGGACAACGACTTGTCCATATTCATTGTGTTGGCCCTGGAACACTGTACTGTCCCACAGTTCTGGGAGGGCCTTGGCAGCTTGCTCACATGCCTGTGTGCATCGAAATCCAACATCTAAATGGTCATCCTTGGCCATCTCTATATCGCTCTTATAACAATCATGGTCCAGCACATTTTCGACATAGCTGTCCATGTCCAGCATGACACTGGGTCTAGCGCAGGCACTCCCATCGTGAGACTGGTGAACCATGGTGGGAGTGACAGAATTGGATGGATGTGTAGAGTACGAGGATTCTGAAGTGGAACTGTGAAGATATTGCGGTGTTCTCGAAGTATGGAGACCTTTGCCAGAAATCAGGAAACGCTGCCTCCCAGATGGATTGCCGCTTGATGTCATGTGACCAGTGGCCATCAGAAACTGGTTAACGATTTCCAGCTCCACGTCTTCTTCAGCAGCAGACAAGACATCCTCGGAGGGGTAAGGCATGCTGTCGTGCTCTGGAGGAAAATGCCCGGCCAAAGTGGGTGTGCCTCTGCTCTGAAAGATTGCCTGTCCCTCTTCCCTGTCTATTCTCCGCGTGCACTGTATGGCCACGTCCACTGGGCTAGGGGACTGGCGAGATCGGCTAAGGTTGACCCTCTTGCTCCTCTTGGGGTGAGACCGTAAGATCTTCTCCGAATCCTCACTGAGGTCGGAATCTTCCGAGGTGGCCAGGGAAGGTTTTAGGATGCAACGGCACTCCTCAGGAACGCTGTCGAACAAAGGCCAATCTCTCTCACCCTGGTGGAAGCTGTAACCAAAATCATCCATATCTGAAACCACAGAGAGTCGACAATTTAGCAAAGGAAGTGGGCACCAGTTGGAAGGATTAAAGAGCTGGAATTAGTTGTGCGCTTGCCGGTTCAGAGATTGTAGATCGACTGTCCCTCAGCACAGAGGCACATGCCAAAGTGTGTGGCTATACAGAATGCACGGTGGCTCAGTGGTTAGCGCTGCTGCCTCACAGCGCCAGGGACCTGGGTTTGATTCCAGCCTCGGGCAACTATCTGCATGGAGTTTGCACATTCTCCCCTTGTCTGCATGGGTTTCCTCTGGGTGCTCCAATTTCTTCCCACGATTCAAAAATGTACAGGTGAATTGGCCAAACTATATTGCCCATAGTGTTCAGTAGGTTAGGTGCATTGGTCAGGGGTAAATATGGGGATGTGTCTGGGAGGGTGACTTTTTGTTGGGTCGGTGTAAACCTGTTGGGCCGAAGGGCTTGTTTCCACACTAGGGATTCTATGATTCAATGAAATGTGCCTATTGCCACGTTGGTTAAGGCGCATGATAGCCATCTAGATGTTAGACCCATTGCACCAGTGTCAAACCCACTTGCTAAGCTGGGTACATACTAGCCTTCCTGGAGCACCAGCACACCAACTGTTCTGAAGTAATTGGTGTAAGCTGTCACTCACCCTGGGCTCCACCAATGCCCATTCTCTCCAGCTCTCTGCCAAGCTTCTCACATCCACTCTACACCACCCGAAACCTGAATCTGTCTAATGCCCTCAAACATCATCCCCTCCCCTGACACTGGTGAGCAGGTACACGCTGTAAGAACAAGCTGAAACATTCAACATCTCCGAGAGCTCATTGTGAAATGCCACCACTTACAGACTTAAACCATCGACGTGATTGAATTAAATGGTTAGATGTCTTGATTGTGGGCAAGTTTTGGCTTTTACATTTCAGCGAGTCTTGCCCGCCCCAAACACCTGTCACAAGATGGAGCAAAGGCAGTCAACAATTGTCCAAAATGCTAACGTGGTACAGAGCTCCTCCCAGAAGAGAAAGTAACCATCCCTTTATCCAGCTAAATCCTGTTAGTGTGAAGATCATTACAATGTAGCTGGTCGTCCCTCGGTTGATGTAACTGGAGAGACCCATTCTCCAGCAGTTCATGGAGATGGGCTCTGAATGGACAATCCCTACTGTCATGATGCTTTGTTCGCTGACAGTTTGCTCAATTGCCCCATGATTCCCTCGTGGGCAGACAACGCACACTGTTTACTTGAAAATGAGACCGAGTCAGGAGAAAACTGGAAGCTGTCTGACCCCTGCTGGCTTCCGAGATGGAAAACCCTGACGTCAGCTGATACCCTGACCCAAAGCAATGCACCTTGGACATCAAACTCTCCCAAACCCAAGGCAGGCAGGCTGAACATCACATCCTGCTAGATGTACAAGGTGCATTGCAAAACTTCACCCAGACTCCTTCCAAACCCACAACCTCTGCTGTGTTGGACAAGAGCAGCAGTTATATGGAAACATCACCCCCTGCAGTTTCCCCTCTGAGCCACACACTATCCTGAGTTGGAAATAGATTGCTGTTCTTTCACTCTCACTGGGTCAATATCCCAGAAACCTCTCCCTTAATAGCATTGTGGGTCCACCTTTCTTTAGGTGCATTCACAGGATGTGGGTGTCACTGGTCAGGCCAGCATTTAATGGCCATTCCTAATTGCCCAGAGGGCAGCTAAGAGTCAACCACATATGCTATTGGTCTAGAGTCACATATAGGCCAGACACACCGAGAATGGCAGATTTCCTCGCCTAAAGGATATTAATGAGTCAGAAAGATTTTTACATTTCCCCCAAGTGGATTGCAGCGGTTCAAGAAGGCAGCTTCCATCACATTCCCAAGGGTAATTAGGGACGGGCAATAAATGCTGGCCCAGCCAGTGATGCCCACATGCCCTGAATGAATAAAAACAAAGACCTCACTCTGCGAATCGTTGTACAATTTTCTAGTTTACAGAACGCTATGTTTTGAGGCCTGCACAGACTCTTCAGGGATTGTAATGAGAGTGGGCAATGGGAACGTGGATTGTCTGAGTCCTGCACTATCTTTAAATGGACAAAAACTACACCAGGTTTGTGACTGTCTGGGGAGTAGTTGATATCCAAACCTCAAAGCTGCAGCAGGCTGTGAGTGACATTGAAACATCACCTACTCCTGAAATATCTTAGCAAATAGAGATGGTTAATTGCTCCTTCTTACATTGCTGTTCTATCATCAAATAACATTAGCAACTCATTTAAATGATTTTCTATTCGAAAAATTACTCACCTTTGCTTCCTACAACAGGCACAAGATACAAAGGGCAGGGAACTGAGCTCCCACATCTACGTGTGCACTATCCCAGAGTTTGACCTTTGCTGGGACACACTGTCCTTTACTTACAGTAATATCAGATTATTAAAAATAGACCTGACTGTGATCACATGGACTGCGTTTGACTTTGCTTCCTCTAGTGTGATAGTCAGCAGTGTTATAGCATTACAGTCCACTAATAGAAATGACACAGGAAGTCAATGTGGTTCTCGATTAATCCAGGGATATTCTGGGGTTCTGCACTTTCCGTGAGGGATTTCTTTTGACAGGGGGTAGCTGGGGGGCTCCTAAGGTAATTTCTTTTCCTTCATTGACAGGATGTGGACTTCACTGTCTAGAACAGCATTTCTTACCCATCCTGAATTGCCCTGGGGGCAGTCAAGGGTGTGGGTGTGGGTCTGGATTCACACGTAGACTGGATCAGGTAAGGAAAGCAGTTTCTGTTCCTGAAGGATATTAGGGAATCAGATGGATTTTTCCAACAATCGACTGTCGTCATCATTAGAGTCTTAAATCCAGATATTTATTAAATTCATGTTCTACCATCTGCCGTGGCGGGATTTGAGACCAGGTCCACAGGATGTTACCTGTGTTTTTGGATTAGCAATCCAGTGATAATACCACTCAACCATAGCCTCTCTGTCATATGAATCTAGAGCGTAAGCAGAGAACACTCAGCCCGTCATGAGGAGTGTGGCCAAATTATAGCTTTCCGCCATCTTCATCTGACGCTGTCACCACCCCTGGTGGAATAAAGGTCATCCTGTGACATGGGTGCGTAATTGGTTAGGAGTTAGAAACCTGCATGTGGGCACAAAGAGAGTGTTCCCTTGTTGGTGAGGTGTGACAAGATGTGTTGCCTGAGGGATTTGAACTGGGCCTCAAAACCTATCCCTAGTGCAGGGACTGACTAAGAGCTGTAAGAACGACAATACTAAGGACCATGTTTCCGAAAAGACTTTGGAAAAGGGTACAGACGAGTTTATCAGGGGTAAGGGACTTCAGTCATGAGGAGAATCACAGAGTCATAGAAATATACAGCACGGAAACAGACCCTTCGGTCCAACACATCCATGCTGACCAGCTTCCTACATAAATCTAGTCCCATTTGCCAGCACTTGGCCCATATCCCTCCACACCCTTCCTATTCATATTCCCATTCAGATGCCTTTTAAATGTTGGAATTTACTAGCCTCCAACACTTCTTCTGGCAGCTCATTCCATAGACGCACCACCCTCCTCGTGAAAAAGTTGCCCCTTAGGTTCCTTTTAAATCTTTCAACTCTCACCTTAAACCTATACCCTCTAGGTCTGGACTTCTCCAACCCAGGGAAGAGACTCTCTCTATTTACCATATCCATGTCTCTCATGAGAGATGGAAAACTTCAGACTATTCCATTTGGAAGTGAAAACATTAAGAGATGATGCAATGAAGTTTATGAGAATGATCCTGAAAATGAGAAACTTTGGTTCTGAGGACAGATTGGCGAACTTGGTACTCTACTCCTCAGAGAGAAGGCTGAGGGGAGATTTGTTGGAGGCTTTCAAAGTCATGAGCAGGTTCAACAGAGTAGCGGGAGTGAAGCCATTTCCAATTGGAAAAGGACAGAGAATGAAAGTGCATAGATTTGAGGTGAAGTGCAAATGAAACAAAGTTGATGTGAAAATAACTGTCTCACACAGCGTGTTGTTAGGGTATGGAATGCACTACCTGGAAATGTGGTGGATGCAGGTTCCATTGAGACATTCAAGAGGGGCATTGGATGGCTATTTGAAGAGATATAAAGTGCAAGGGTATGGGATAAAGGCAGGAGATTGGTGCTAGGTAATAATACTCGCTTGAAGAGACAGTGCCATTATAATGGGCCTCTTTCTGCACAATCAGAATTTTGTGATTCCGTGCCCTATTGGAGCTTTCAAAATGAAGAAAAGTTTTGATAGAATGGCTGTAGACAAACTATTCCTTCTTTCAAGTGGGGCTGACCTATAGAGGTTTATAAAATCATGAGGGACATGGAAAGGGTGAAAAGCCAGGGTAGGGGAGCCCGAACCTAGAGGGCAGAGGTTCAGGCTGAGAAGGGAAAAAGGGATCTGAAGGGCAACCTTTTCACGTAAAGGGTGCTGCGTGTATGGAAGAGGCTGCCAGAGGAAGTGCCGGAGGCTGGTACAATGACAACATTTAAGAGGATATTTGAGTATATGGATAAGAAGGGTTTAGAGAGATATGGTTTAAGTGCTGGCAAATGGGACTACATTACTTTGGAATATCTGGTCAGCATGGAAGAGTTGGACCGAAGGGTCGGTACAACTTTATGTCTCTACGATTTTCTGGGTCAATACCCAGCAGAGAGAAGTTTAAAATCATTGGTGCAAAATCTGGAGGGCAGATTAGAAGAAATGCTGTCACTCGGAGAGCTGTCGGGGCTTGGAACAGCCAATTCTGTGAAGAATTTTGAAAGGGAGTGTGACAGGTATCCAAGGACAAGAAATTTAGAATTTCACGGTCAAAAAGCCAGAAGGTGAGGCTAAGGACAACTGTTCTCTCAAAGAGCCTGCATGGGAAAGGATGAGCTGCATGGTCTGCTAGACTAATTCAGAGGCAGCTTAGAGGCACTAACGTTGCTGTGGGTCTGGAGTCACATGTAGGCCAGACCAGGCAAGGATGGCAGATTTCCATGTCTGAAGATGATTAGTGAACCAGTTGGGTTTTAATGACAGTCAACGATAGTTTTATGTACACCATGACTGAGACTAGCTATCCTGATTTATTGAAATAATTTATATTTCTGCCACTGTGAAGTTCAGACTTTTGTCACTCACCCTCACCAATAGCCTGGTAAAGGTAAAACTACCCCAGGCTTACCAGATGATAGGACTGCTCTTTCATTGTAGAAAGACACTCACAACTGCTGGAGGTGTTTAAACCTGTGGGTCACCACACCTCAGGCAAGAGGAGAGGTTGAGAAGGTGAGATTGTTCTGGTGACCTCAGCTGGTGGGGGAATTGAACCCATGCTTTTGGCATCACAATCCTGCCATCTGGGCCACAACGAATCAGACCACAAATTGGAGGAACAACACCCCATCTTCCGCCTGGGCAGCCTACAACCCGGAGGACTCAACATCGAGTTCTCCAATTTCAAATAACCTCCCTCCCAATCCTAAATTAGAGTGGTGCTGGAAAAGCACAGCAGGTCAGGCAGCATCCGAGGAACAGGAAAATCGACGTTTCGGGCAAAAGCCCTTCATCAGGAATAGAGGCAGGGTGCCTGCAGAGTGAGAGATAAATGAGAGGGGATGGGGGTGGGGAGAAAGTAGCATAGAGTACAATAGGTAAATGGGGGTGGGGATGAAGGTGATAGGTCAGAGAGGAGGGTGGAGTGGATAGGTGGAAAGGAAGATAGGCCGGTAGGACAAGACATGGGGACAGTGCTGAACTGGAAGTTTGGAACTGGCGTGAGGTGGGGGAAGGGGAAATGAGGAAACTGGTGAAGTCCACATTGATGCCATGGGGTTGAAGTGTTCCGAGGCGGAAGATGAGGCATTCTTCCTCCAGGTGTCAGGTGGTGAGGAGCGGCTGTGGAGGAGGCCCAGAGCCTCCATGTCCTTTGGCAGAGTGGGAGCGGGAGTTGAAATGTTGGGCCACAGGGTGGTGGTGTTGATTGATGCGGATGTCCCAGAGATGTTCCCTAAAGCGCTCTGCTAGGAGGTGTCAAGTCTCCCCAGTGTAGAGGAGACCGCATCGGGAACAATGGATACAATAAATGATATTGGTGGGTGTGCAGGTAAAACTTTGATGGATGTGGAAGGCTCCTTTGGGGCCTTGGATGGAGGTGAGGGAGGAGGTTTTACAGTTCCTGCGGTGGCAGGGGAAGGTGCCAGGATGGGAGGGTGGGTTGTTGGGGGGCGTGGACCTGACCAGGTAGTCACGGAGGGAACGGTCTTTGTGGAAGGTGAAAATGGGTGAGGAGGGAAATTTTTCCCTGGTTGTGGGGTCCGTTTGGAGGTGACGGAAATGTCTTCGGATGATGTGGTTTATGCGAAGGTTGGTAGGGTGGGAGGTGAGCACTGGGGGGTTTGGTCCTTGTTACGGTTGGAAGGGTAGGGTTTGAGAGCAGAGGTGCGGGATGTGGACGAGATGCGTTGGAGGGCATCTTTAACCACGTGGGCAGGGAAATTGCGGTCTCTAAAGAAGGAGGCCATCTCGTGTGTTCTGTGGTGGAACTGTTCCTCCTGGGAGCAGATATAGCGGAGGCGGAGGAATTGGGAATACGGGATGGCATTTTTGCAGGAGGTAAGGTGGGAAGAGGTGTAATCCAGGTAGCTGTGGGAGTCGGTGGGTTTGTAAAAAATGTCAGTGTCAAGTTGGTCGTCATTAATGGAGATGGAGAGGTCCAGGAAGGGGAGGGAGGTGTCAGAGATGGTCCAGGTAAATTTAAGGTCAGGGTGGAATGTGTTGGTGAAGTTGATGAATTGCTCAACCTCCTCGCGGGAGCACGAGGTGGCCCCAATGCAGTCATCAATGTAGCGGAGGAAAAGGTGGGGAGTGGTGCCGGTGTAATTAAGGAAGATCGACAGTTCCACATAGCCAACAAAGAGACAGGCATAGCTGGGTCCCATACAGGTGCCCATGGCTACCCCTTTGGTCTGGAGGAAGTGGGAGGATTCAAAGGAGAATTGTTAAGGGTGAGGACCAGTTCGGCCAAATGAATGAGAGAGTCGGTAGAAGGGTACTGTTGGAGATGTCAGGAGAGGAAGAGACGGAGGGCTTGGAGGCCTTGGTCATGGCGGATGGAGGTGTAGAGGGATTGGATATCCATGGTGAAGATGAGGCATTGGGGGCCGTGAAAACGGAAGTCTTGGAGGAGGTGGAGGGCGTGGATGGTGTCTCGAACATATGTGGGGAATTCCTGGACTGGGGGGATAGGACAGTATCAAGATAGGTGGAGCCCTGACTCCTTTCCCAGCCCCTCCCCCCTCCCTTCCACTCCTCCCTGCCATCAACTGGATTCATTCCTCCCAGTGACCAACCAGCTTGTACCCTCTACCTGTTCTTCACCTATCCCCACTTCACCACCCTGCCCCCTGCCACCCCCTTTATCTGCAGCTCCCCCCCCCACTCCCGCCCAGTCCTGAAGAAGGGTTACACCTGAAAGGTCAACTTCGCCACCTCCTGATGTGCCTGGCTTGCTGGGTTCCTCCAGCCTCCTGCCTGTCTACCTTGGATTCCAGCATCTGCAGTTCTTTTGTCTCTATTCCAATCAACTGACCACCATCTAGAGTCCTGGCTTACTGGCCCAGTGACACTCCTCCCAGGTTCGTGCTTGCGTTATCAAACTTTGAAGAGAGCTGCAAATCATTCGCGTAAAGGAGCCAACTCATTGACAGGGAAACCAAGCCCAGGTGAGTAACATAAATCAAACATCCCTTCTCCGATACTAATTTGTATTGTCAAAACCTTTCCAAAAATGATATGCCATCACTGGAATCAATGAAGGCAACAGGAAAAGGATGGGGAAAGAAACAGCTCCTCTCCCTAAAAATTACCTCTCCAAGTTGATAGTTTTACAAAACATTTCGTGTTAAGTCTGAGTTTGTTACAGGCTACAGTTCAAGAGCTCCCCCTCATGGCACTTTTTTTTTTAATCTTCACAGCTGACTTGAACCACTTAGAGCAACTACCTGCATTTACGTAGCACCCTTAACATGGTCAATCTACCCAAGACACTTCACAGGAGTGTGGAAAACTTACAGCATAGGAAGAGGCTGTTCAACCCTCTGGTGTCTATGCTGGCTGAGAAAGGAGGGAACAGGCTGATCCCACTTACCTGTCCTTGGCCACATTCGAGTCAATGCAATGATGGTTTCTACCACTCTCATTACTTCAGGACCCTCTGAATGTAAGAAAATTCCCCTCAATTTCCCGCTGAGTCTGTAGGAGGAGGATTAATGTCCTTCTCCACTCTGCCAAGGTAAGCGGCACCATCTTCTCTTTGATGGATCACACTCACTCTATCTCTGCTGTCACACACACACTTTCCACCTAGGCTCATTCTCTACCACACTCACTATTGTCTCCAACATCTTCCCTCCCTCCCATCACCCACCCCAACCCCCAACACCGCTAATCCTGCAAGTCCCTCTGTTCTGCCTGCCACCTACTATCATCTCCCTTAAGCCTTGCCCTTTTCTCTCATTCCAGGAAAAAAGCAGGGCCCACTAGATGAGGGGGTGTGTGTCACTTCTTTCAAAAGAGAAAACAGAGATCAGTGCTATCAGGTAAGGGGCAAGGGTCAGTGTCTTCAGGTGAAGAGGCATGGGTCAGTGTCTTCTGATGAAGGGGCAACGGTCAATGCCTTCAGGTGAAGGGGCATGGGTCAGTGTCTTCTGATGAAGGGGCAAGGGTCAGTGCCTTCAGGTGAAAGGGCAAGGGTCAGTGCTTCAGGTGAAAGGGCAAGGGTCAGTGCCTTCGGGTGAAGGAATGAAAGTCAATGCCTTCAGATGAAGGACCATGGGTCAGTGTCTTCTGATGAAGGGGCAAGGGTCAATGCCTTCAGGTGAAAGGGCAAGGGTCAGTGCTTCAGGTGAAAGGGCAAGGGTCAGTGCCTTCGGGTGAAGGAACAAAAGTCAGTGTCTTCAGGTGAAGGGGTAAGGGTGAGTGCTTTCAGGGGAGAGACCAAAGTGTAGTGATTGTAATGAGGTCAGCGAGGTAGACCTCATTGAACATGAGTTTCTGGATTGGGGCTGCTAATCTGGTCCAATCAGGGAGCCCTCACTGACAGATATAAACAGGGACATGTTCTCTCTGAGAGCTGGATCTGAGGGAGCTGGATCAGTGTCAAGGACTCTCCATGAGAAAATAAAAGGTGACTTGGTGATGCGATACTGGCCTCTGAGGAGTTATTTCAGTGGCAATGAGAGTAAAGCACGTTTCTGAAGAAACTAACTTATAATAGTCGTCTTTAGCTTGAGGTAAGCATTTCTAGCATCATGCCATTGTTTTGGAAGCTTGACTTGTTTGATCCTGCTGTTGAAGTCTGGGCCCAGTACATGGAAAGAATGCATTAGTTTTTCTGAGTAAATGACATTGGGGTGGCTGACAAGCAACGAGTAATTCTCCTGATGGCTTGTGGACCCACAGCTTTCTCGGTTATTAGTAGCCTAGCTTTCCCTCAGTCACCAGACACTAAAACCTTTCAAGAGTTGATGGATTCAGTTAATGAATATTATGATCCCAAGCCTCCATTAATTCTGAAATGCTATCGTTTTCACTCAGTAATTTGAGAACTAGGGGAATCTGTAAGAGGAGTTTTGACTAGGTTAGGCAATTGACAGAGGCACATGTTACTTTGGCTTATCCCTTAATGAAATGCTGAGAGATGATTTGGTATGTGGAATGAAGGAGGTAACCATGCAAAAGTGCCTGCTCGCTGAAGTCCATCTGGACTTCAAATAGGCACTACAGCTCGTTTTATCTTTGGAAAATGTGGCAAGCAGAGCATATGGGTTGCAGGGTATTCCCATGGAAGTGGACACCCTCATCAGTCCGGCTGAGCTTGGGGAACATCCCTTGAGCGAAGACAATTGCATGGCCTCACTCAGGACATACCCTAAACAATGGGACTCTAGGACTGCCCAGAGCAAAACCCCGAGAAATAAAATGCCAAGCCTTGGCCAAACAGTTAAAGTTTTCTTCAAGATCCAGGCCATTGTAGTTGCTGCTGGTATGTGAAGTCGACACAGCAAAGGAGTCTTACTGTACCTGTACTGAGTAAGAAAACTGACTGGTCGGTATTCAGGAGACTGCACCCCTGGAACGTCCACCTACACCTGCTTTGGAATGGTTAAATTGCTTAGCAACAACCAAATCGGAACCAATCAAAATAAACCTCTGGTTCAATGGTCAACACTGACGTGGCATGTTCATTGCTGCAGGACCTGGCTCAGTGCTAAATATCCCTGGAGGCATTACAAGAAAAATAACTGGTCTATGTTGTTAAACCCAGAGGGATAGGGATTTAATGATTGTAATTAAGCCAACGAGATGGACCTCATACAAGATGAGCTCCTTGACTGGGGATGTTCAATTAGCCCAATCAGGGAGCCCTGGCTGACAGATATAAACAGGAGTGTCAGAGGTTCTATTCACTCCGACAGCTGGCTCAGGGGGAGCTGGATCAGTGTCAAGGACTCTCCCCGTTTAATTAAAGGGTGACTTGGTGACAGGACACCAGCCTCTGTGGAGTTATTTCCAGAGGTCAGTGTCTCCAGTTGAAGGGGCAAGGGTCGGTGTTCTCTGCTGAGGGACAAAGGTCAGTGTCTTCAGGTGAAGGGTAAAGGTCGGTGTTCTCTGCTGAGGGGAAAGGGTCAGTGTTTTCAGGTGAAAGGGCAAGGGTCAGTGTTTTCAGTTGAAAGGGCAAGGGGTGATGTCTTCAGATGAAGGGGCAAGGGTCAGTGACTTCAGGTAAAAGGGCAAGGCGTGGTGTCTTCAGGTGAAGGGGCAAGGGGTGATGTCTTCAGGTGAAGGGGCAAGGGGTGATGTCTTCAGGTGAAGGGGCAAGGGTCAGTGCCTTCAGGTGAAGGGGCAAGGGTGATGTCTTCATGTGAAGGGACAAGGTCAGTGCCTTCAGGTGAAGGGGCAAGAGCCAGTGCCTTCAGGTGAAGCGGCAAGGGGTGATGTCTTCAGGTGAAGGGGCAAAGGTCAGTGCCTTCAGGTGAGGGGGAAAGGATCAGTGTCTTCAGGTGAAGGGGCAAGGGGTGATGTCTTCAGGTGAAGGGGCAAGGGTCAGTGCCTTCAGGTGAGGGGGAAAGGATCAGTGCCTTCAGGTGAAGGGGCAAGGCGCTATGGCAGTTGAATACATTTAATTGCACAATTTACTCTGCGCATTTCACCCTAATTATGATAAATGGTGAATTTGTTTAGAACGTAAACATGAGTGGGGTCATAGTCAAATCTAACAGAGCTAAATAAACAGCACATCAGCAGGAGTCTATTTAATTTCTTCTTGGAAAGTGAGACTGTGTAGGAAGCCTTACTGTCTGTGAATATCTTGAGTATTGGTTTCAGGCCATGAGAACATTCCTTTAAGTTGTTCTTTATATTTGTATGAAACTACATTTGCTTTTGCCAAAGAAACCTTTATCTCGGAACTGATAGTTGTCTTGCAAACATCCACAGTTTCATGGGAAATGGTGACCATCCCTGTTCACAGAAACTCCTAAGGCATGTTGAGTCTTGCAGCTAAACCGCAATGCTTATAACTGAAAATATTGGTATTCCAGGACTATCAGGTTAAACGTGGCTCACAGAGTTGGTTTCTTTGTCAGTTTGCTTCTTGTCTATAATCTAACCTGTCCGAAAGAAGGAGCACTGTGCACTCAATATCTTCCCAATGCCTTGGACTGAAGGATGAGTTGATGGAGAGAATCAGATTTAATTTCATAAATTTTCTTTATTTTATGATTTAGTTCCAGATTAGTTATGCCTTTCAAAACTTCAGGCGTCTTTATTTGTTTGATTTTTTTTTGTCTGATGACAATGATTTCTCAATTTCTCAAAAACTCGATATCTCTTTTTGGTTACTTGGATGTATGTTTCTTGGCATCTTCCTTCATAGGACTAATCAAAATTAATGGACAGACTGTGAAATAGCAGAAGGATCACAAGGTGCATATAAACACATCACTGTGGGTCTGGAGTCACATGTAGGCCAGACCAGGTAAAGATGGCAGATTCCTTCCCTAAAGGACATGAGTGAACCAGATGGGGTTTTCCTGACAATTGACAATGGATTCTTCTGAATGTAAAAGTCCCATTGGGTCAGTATACATGAGCAATTAAGCCTGTGTGGATTAGGCATTTCTTATTGTAGTATTTGGAATCTTGAGGGTGTAATATTAAATGCTTCTTCCACTAGAAATCACCTTGAATATAAATGTGTGCCAAGGTAATTTGCCAATAGAGACAGATGTGGGATAGCCTTTGGAGGGTGAAATCAGGCAGCAGGAAATGCAAAACCCATCCAAACAGTTGGATTCAAGACAGATGTTGAGGGGAGAGGGAGGTCGGGAGATATTTTAAGTTGCTTGGGAATTTTGCATTGGAAAAAGTTGTTTCTATGTGTAAACCCATCCTTACAATGTTGCCAGCAGTTGGCACACATTTCATCCTGTCTGACCTTGTCCAGCAGTCAACTCTGTTACTGGCAGCAATGATAGAAAGAAATCAGCAATGGGCGTAACAGGGAGAAAGTGAGGACTGCAGATGCTGGAGATCAGAGTCGAGAGTGTGGTGCTGGAAAAGCACAGCAGGTCAGGCAGCATCCGAGGAGCAGGAGGATCAACAATTTCTGATTAAGGGCCTATGCCCGAACCGTCGATTCTCCTACTCCTTGGATGCTGCCTGGCCATGCCGTGCTGACTGTGGTGTGCATTATTCTGCCTCAGTAGATTGGGAGCTAATAACTGGCTCCAGTAGCCTGAATGCAAAAGTCTAACATTGAGACCCAAGTGTGTGGGTGCTGCATTGTTGGAGGTGCAGTTTTCTTTTGATTTGGCATAAAACTGAAGCCTCAGCTGTTCTTATAAAGAATTCTACAACACTCGGCAAAACAAGAGCAAAGGTGAAGTCCAGGCCAATGTTGTTTCCACAACCAACATCATCAAAACGAGATTTTTTTGGCCATTTTCAGATTACTGGCTGCAGAATTTGGTCAGATTGGTTATTGCATTGTCCTGAAGCTCACCAGTGACCAGACTGCAGGAGCTAAATGTACAGAACTCCGGGAGTGAAGTTCTTTTTGAAGTCATGTTATGTTTTCCTTTGGTAACTCATTTTGTTTGCATTCAGTTTTCGTATTTGCGGCATTTTAGAAAGTGAGGGGAAGCCGCTTACATTTTGATGTGCATTTAAATTGATAATTACAGAATAACCACATTAGGAAATGACTGTAATAAAACAAGTCTATAATTTTCAGTGCAGGTCGATGTATCACTAATTGTCCCAATTATAATGAAAATACATTCATGAGGGGCTAATTCCCAGTCTATCTACAATGTTGGAGAGAAGGATATAATTATCAGAGCCTCCTGGTTTGGTTGGCAGTTTTGCTCAGGCTGTGAGCTAGCTTTGCTCAAAGTGCCACCTCTCATTTCTCAAATTTATTCACCCTTTGATGAACCCATTCTTTGTTGGGAGCACTGACTGAAAGGGAGCTCCAACTCCTTAAGGCCATCTGTTGTTGTGTAAAGGCTTCAGGACCCTGGATCAACCTTGTGATGATGTCATAAAGCTACACCTCACTGAGTATAAATAGTACAGTCTGGGTGGAGTCGGACCAGATAAGCACGAATGGACCAGGCTGCACGAGATGAGAATGATTGAGAGAATATATAGACATGAACTCACAAAGAAGACAGTTCTGTTCTTAATAACATAGCTATCAGTCAGAGCCTGGAATATCTGTGATTACCATGTATAGCAGAATTTAGTATTAATTTGTAATGAATATAGCGGCATTAAAGTCTAAGACTGAAGACAGTTCTTGACTTTGTTTTTTCACCGACGAGTCTGTCTCAAACCCACAATCACAGAACTGTTAATGTACAGGAGGTGTCATTCAGCTCATCGTTCTTATACTGGTTTGATTACCGAGTACAAATCTTCTGCCTTTTCCCCACTGTCCTGCACACCATTATACCCAAATAATCATTCAATGCCGCTCCTGAAAGCCTCAGTTGAACCTGCCTCCACCACATTGCCAGGCAATGCATTCCACACCCTAACTACTGACTGGGTGAAAAAGACGTTCTTTTTCACATAACCCTTGCTCCACTTACACATCACTTTAAAACTGAACCCCTCTCTTTCTTGTTTCTTTAACAAGCTGGAAGAGCTTCTCCCTGTCTACTCTGTCCAGGCCACCCATGATTTTGGGAACCTCTATCAGATTTCCTCTCAGCCTCCTTCTCTCTGAGTCCCACCAGTCCCAACTTCTTCAATCTGTCCTCATCCACGAAGCTGCTCAGTCTTAGAACTACTCTTACCCAAACTTATGGTGATGCATCCAATCTTATGATGAAAAACATGTTGATAGCACTATGCCCCTGATGTGTTAGAGTGGGAGCCAGAGCCACAGTAAATAAAGTCAATAGCGTAAGTCAACATATTTTTTGTTTCCATGGTCAGTTCAGAGAGTGTCTCTCAGGAATTGTCCGAATACAACTTACGATCAAGATAGCACAAATTTCTCCCAATTACAGCACAGGCATTTCTCAACAGGTGAAGAGGAGGAGAATTATATGCAAATAATGCACATGCAAACCCAAGCTAATTGGCCAGGGCAGTATGGAGAGAGTGCTGAATTATCAGAAGTGCTATCTTTCAGATGAGAAATTAAACCAAAGCCCCTACTGACTTTATGGATGTATATGAAACTTCTCAGAGGGGCAGTGACCCTATTGCATGGTGGAGCAGAGTCGAGGGGCCAAATGGCCTACTCTGCTTTCTATTTTTTATGGTCTTACCATATTAAAGAAGAACAGAGGATTTCTGTCCAGTGTCCTGGACAATATTTATTGCTCAACCAACAGCAGAAGTGCAGATCATCTGGTCAGAACTTGCTGTGTGCAAATTGGGTGTGAGACAATTTGAGATGATCAGTGGTTGTGAAATGAGCATTTTTTAATTCATTCACAGGATGTTGGCATCACTGGCTAGGCCAGCACTTATTGCCCATCCCTAATTGCCCAGAGGGAAGTTAAGAGCCAACCACATTCTGTCACTCTGGAGTCACATGTAGGTCAGACCAGATAAGGATGCCATAAAGGTCATTAGTGTATCAGATGGGTTTTATCAACAATCAACAATGGTCATCATTAAATTCTTAATTCCAGATTTCTATTAGATTCAAACTCCCCCGCCTGCCGTGGCAGGGTTTGAATATTACCTGGGCCTCTGGATTAATAGTCCAGCAATAATACCAATATGCCACCACCATCCCTTAGTGCAAAGCCTTTTTTAAAAAATAAAACCACTTCCATTCATTTGCAGATCTGTGGTCTCTCACTCTGATGGTGAGTCTCACAGTCTCACAAAGGCACTTTCCTCAGTGATCTGCGTAATTAGGATATATAATTGTATTCAGTGCAAAACTTAACACAATGTCAGTCCCTGTCACTCTTGCAGATCATCAGGTGTGATTTGAAAGTAATGATAATGATACACAACTTAAGTTTGAGGCTGTAACCCAGGGGTACCCTGATATTTTTGATCTGAAAACTGAGACATAATGCTGCTGGAAACTTATCCCTCACTGACCAACACTGGGAGTAAATGATTAACATCCTATTCAAACTGGATGTCAATCAGGAGGTAGTAAAGATTGATATTATATAATCATAGAACTCCTACTGGGTGGAAACAGGCCCTTCAGCCCAACAAGTCCACACTGACCCTCCGAAGAGTAACCCACCCTCTGAAGAGACCTATTTCCTACATTTAACCCCTGACTAATACAGCTAACCCACACATCCCTGAACATATTACTTTCTCATTCATAGTTACCATCAACTCTCACTTTGTCCCTGTACTAGCTCTTTTAAAAATGTGTTCAATGAAATCCTTCTCCCCTGCTCTTGTTAGCTTTCTTTTTTCAAATATATTTCCAATTTTGTTTAGAAAGTTACTATTGAACTATATTCCAATTGCTTTGAGCTAACTCCACATCATAACAACTGGCTGGGTGAGAAAAACTCTCCATCTCACTCCAGATACCTTGACGAATTACCTTAAATCTGCATTCTCTGGTTACTGACTCTCCCTCCAGTGCTAAAAGCTCTGTCATCTGATAACAAAGCTCCTTTTAATTTCAGAGACTTCTATTTAGTCTCTGCCCTGCAGAGAACAATTACAGGGCCTCCTGTAGGCTGTCCCTGTAACTAATGTGCCTCTTCCTTTGTTATATACATCCACACTGCCTTCGTGTTCTTTAATCTCCTCCCTACATGTAGTCCCCAGGACTGTATACTGAGACCAATGTATTGATTCACAAAGGTTTTCTGTGATTTGTGTTTATTCTTTCACGGGATTTGAGCATCTGTGGGAAGGTGATCATTTACTAATTGCCCTTATGGCTTGCTTGGCCATTTCGGTGGGCAGATAAGAGCTAACCACATTGCTGTGGGTTTGGACTCATGTAGGCCAGTGTGGGTAAGGACGGCAGATTTCCTTCCCTAAAGAATTTAGTGAACAAGGTGAGTTTTTATGCCAACCAGTTGTTGACATGGTCACAAAGACTGAGACAACCTGACAAACTTTAACAGGTGTAGAAGGTTAGATACAGGAAGGATGTTCTGACTGAATCCAGAACCAGGGCTCACAGTTTAAGGAAAAGGAGTAAACATTTTATGTCTGAGATGAAGAGAAATTTATTCACCCAGAGAGTGGTGAGCCTGAGGAATTCATTGCCAAAGAAAGTAGTTGAGGTGAAAATATTGTGTTTTCAATAGGGAAGCAGACATAAAGCTCTTGTAGTTAAAAGGATCAAGGGATATAGAGTGTTTAGAGTATTGAGCTCAATAATCAGCCATGATCATGAAGAATTGCAGGATAAGCTCAAGGGGCTGAATGACCTACTCCTGCTCCAATCTTTGATGTCTATGTTTGTTCAACCAGTTATGGCAAAAACCCATGAAGAGACTGTCACAATTTCAGCACGGTGGCTCAGTGATTAACACAGTGCTGGGGACCTGGGTTCAATTCCACCCTCGGGCGATTGTCTGCATGGAGTTTGCATGTATTCCCTGTGTCTGCTTGGGTTCCTTCCGGGTGCTCTGGTTTTGTCTCACACTCTAAAGCAATGCAGATTAGGTTGTTTAACCATGCTAGATTGCCCATTATGAGCAGGGTAGGTGGGTTAGCCATGGGAAATGCAGGGTTACAGGGATTGAGTAGGCAGGAATGGATCTGGGTGGGATGGTCTTTGACGGTCAATGTGAACTTGATGGGCCGAATGGCCTACTTCTGCCCTGAGGGATTCTGTGATTCTATGACTTCAGGACAGCCCAGAGAGCTTTAAGTCGATAAAGGATTCATTGTCAAGTAAAGCTGTTGTAACATAAGACGTGTAGCAGCCAATGTGTACACACTGAGATCTGATAGTAAGCAGAAAATCTATTCTTATATTGTTAGTTGAATGATATATACTGACCAGGACACCAGTAGGCCTCAATTCTTCAACTAGTGCCATTGGATCCTTCATGCCAAACAGAAACGGCAGATAGGGTCTGATCTAAATAACTGCACCCTCTGGGAAGGACAGCATCCCCTGGGGGCATGGTACAAGAGGGTTGGTCCAGATTTTACAGTCACCCTCTGGAGTGTGATAATGAGTGCACTCCCAAGGCAAGGAGCCTAATAGTGTAGTGCTTATAGGGGACAAGGAGGCACCATAAGTGATTCTTCAAGATCACAGAAGAGTTAATCCATGCTATAAGGATGCACCCTCCTTCCCGCGTCCCCAATAATCTTTAAAGTATCACTTTGTTATACAAATAGTTTGTCCGTAAAGTGCTGCAATTTAAAGCTCACTGTTAGACTCCAAGGATAAAAGCTTTCAAGTTGGTCAATTTAACCATGAGATGGAGAAGGTTGGATGGTTAGGTCAATGTAACAAAGCAACGTGACTATGGGTACCATCAGACTTGTAACGATGAGGTTTCAATTGCATTTTCTGGAGGCTGCTGTGAATTATGTGAGGGGAAGGCTGATGCTGCTATATTGAGTGTGTTGGTTAAAGTCGCAAGGGTTTTGAAGAGGTAGGCAATGGCTCTGGTTGGTGGAATGATCATCTGACAGGGCACGATGTATGAACACGATGTATTGGAATTTCTCAGTGCTGTGTTACTGGGCTCGGAGATTGGTGGGGGAAGGTGGGTGTGAAACACTGGGAAAGTATCGAGGAACCATGTTGGGACAATGTCTCGACATAGTCTAGACTTCTCCCAAGGGGGGACTGTAAGTAGAGATGGCTGCTCACTCACTATAAGGTAAAACCATAAAGTGTAAGAGCAGAAGTAGCCCATTCAGCCCATCAGGTCTACTCTGCCATTTAAAGAGATCATGATAATCCTCAGCTCCATTATCCTGCCTTTTCACAATAACTCTCAATTCCTCTACTGATTAAAAACCTATCTCAAACCTGAATATAATTAATGACTCAATAGTCCTCTGTGGTAAAGAATTTCACAGACACACTACCCTCTGAGAGAAGATATTCCATCTCTGTCAAATATGTGTGATCCCCTATTCTGTGATTATTATCTCTGATTCTTGTCTCTCCCACAAGGGGAAACAACCTTTCCACATCTATATTGTCCAGTCCTCGAAGAATCTTGTTTTGCTTCAATAAAATCTCCTCTCCTTCTTCTATATTTACAATGAGTACAGGCCCAGTCTATTCAACCCTCTCCTCAAAGGACCCAAACCTTGTATCAGCCTGAAAAGCATTCTCTAGACTGTTTTTTTTCCAATGTCAGTCTATCTCTCCTTAGATAAGGGATCACAGTATTTCAGCTTTGGTCTGACAGTGCATTGATCAGTTTTAGCAAAAACCTCCCTTTGCTTATACTCCACTCCTTTGAAATAAAGGCTGCCATTCCTATGACTTGCTTATTTTGGATGTCAGCTTTTTGTGATTTACTCCTTGCTGCCAGTTCAGATGTTGCAGCTGGCATTTTATTCCATTGGAATGGTCGCCAAAGCATGCCAAGGCCCACCAGCTCAATGGAGGTGATCTCTCCATGGTCGGCTGAGGATCTATCGGAGTTGGAAGGAAAGGAGCAGTCTCATTTGTTGCCCAAACTATTTGACCACAGGCCTTGCAGGGTTAATGGTCTAGGAGGGTATGTGAGATGAGTGAGGGAAGATGTTACAGGCAACAGTGAGAGTGGTAGAGCAGGACCCTTAGTGGGAGGTGTGTACAGCAGCAGACAGAGAGTGTGAGGAGGCCAGTGACCGAAGTGTTGACTTTGGACAATGCTGCCAGTTGGTGTTGTGGCTTCCTCTGAGTAAAGGACAGCCTCCTCCTTGGCACTACCCTGTCCACCAGGACTTCCAACCCTTTACTAGGGAATGGCAGCACCACTTTCTTCTTCTCATAGAATCCCTACTGTGCAGACAGAGGCCATTTGGCCCATTGAGCCTGCACCAATCCTCCGAAGAGCATCCCACACGGGCCCCCACTCTATCTCTGCATTTGCCATGGTCAATCCACCTAAACTAACCTAATCCATCTTTGGACTGTGGGGTGGGGAGGACACCAGAGCACTCAGGCAAACATTCACTTAGACGCGGGGAGAATATGTAAACTCCACATGGACAGTTGCCCGAGGCTGGAATTGAACTTGGGTTCCTGGTGCTGTGAGGCAGCAGTGCTAACCACTGAACCACCGTGCTGCCACATTACTGCAGCCACAGTGCTGCCTTCCCATTGCACCATCCTGTAGCCAGCGTGCTGCCCTTCATCACAACCAACTGGGTGTAAAAGTTCAAGGGCGTTATTTAAAGGAGAATACAGACGGTGTCCTGGCAACAACTATCCCTGTGATCTTCCTCCAACACATTAGCTGCCATGTTTACCATGTTTACCACTTCAGCAATGATCAAAAGGCTGGAGATTGTCATTACTGCTATATGTAAACTCTATCTGCTAGGTTATTTAAAATGGATAAAGGACACTGGGAACAAATGCTGAGTTATTAAGTATCATTTGGTAATGAATTTAGATTGGCTCTGTGCTTTGATGTTGGAGATGCCATTTCTCAATGCAATGTGAAACTGAGATTCTTTATTTCCTTGGCATGAGGTATGACACCATTTTGAAGAGGGTTAGGTGAGTTCTTCCCAGGTTTACAGAGATATAGAATCATAGAGATGTACAGCGCGGAAACAGACCCTTCGGTCCAATTTTTCCATGCTGACCAGATATCCTAAATTAATCCAGTCCCATTTGCCAGCACCAGGCCCATATCCCTCCAAACCCTTCCTATTCATATACCTATCCAGATGCCTTTTAAATGTTGTAATTGTACCAGCCTCCACTGCTTCCTCTGGCAGTTCATTCCATACACACACCACCCTCTGGGTGAAAAAGTTGCCCCTTAGGTCCCTTTTATATCTTTCCCCTCTCACCCTAAACGTTTGCCCTCTAGTTCTAGACTCTCCAACCCAGGGAAAGACTTTGTCTATTCACCCTATCCATACCCCTCATGATTTTATAAACCTCAATTCGGTCACTCCTCAGCCTCCGATGCTCCAGGGAAAGCAGCCCCAGCCTATTCAGTCTTTCCTTATAGCACAAAGCCGCGAAGCCCTGCAACATCCCTATAAATCTTTTCTGAACTTTTTCAAGTTTCACATCTTTCGTAAAGCAGGGAAACCAGAATTGAATGCATTATTCCAAAATTGGTCAAACCAATGTCCTTGTACAGTCAAAACACGACCTCCAATTCCCATACTCAATGCTCTGACCAATAAAGGCAAGCATGCCAAATGCCTTCTTCACTACCCTGTCACTGGACTATAAGCATTAACTCCATTTTCTCTCGATCAATGTTGTCAGACTTGCTGAGTTTCTCCGGGACACTCTCTTTGTGTTTCAGACTTCCAGCATCTGTAATTCTTTTATTTATTTAAGGGTAGGTGAGTTCTCCCCAGGCTAAAGGCCACTGATTATCCTTTAATCATTGCCTAAACTCTTCTGCAGCTCCACCTCTTTACTTTTCAAAGAATGTGAGTCAGAAAGTTATTGTTTTTCAGCCATACTCCAATCTGTAGGAACTAAGAGATGAGCTCAGTGGGATTTCTGACTGTGCCCATGTAATGTTGAAATGCAAATGATGCTAGTGATGATCTCAATGTACTTAGAGTCATAGAGTCATAGAGATGTACAACATAGAAACAGACCCTTTGGTTATTGAAAAGGCTCAGAAAAGATTTACAGGGATGTTGCCAGGGTTGGAGGGTTTGAGCTACAAGGAGAGGCTGAACAGGCTGGGGCTGTTTTTCCTGGAGCGTCAGAGGCTGAGGGGTGACCTTATAGAGGTTTATAAAATCATGAGGGGCATGAATAGGGTGAATAGACAAAGTCTTTTCTCAGGGGTGGGGGAAGTCCAGAACTAGAGGGCATAGGTTTAGGGTGAGAGGGGAAAGATATAAAAGAGGCCTAAGGGGCAACTTTTTCACGCACAGTGTGGTATGTGTATGGAATGAGCTGCCAGAGGAAGTGGTGGAGGCTGGTACAATTGCAACATTTATGAATAGAAAGGGTTTGGAGGGATATGGGCCGGGTGCTGGCAGGTGGGACTAGATTGGGTTGGGATATCTGGTCGGCATGGATGACTTCAACTTTCTTTTGTATGACGGGAAGGAGAAATGAAATATGTCATTCTGAACTGAATCAATTGTTTTTTCATCTGCATTGCATTTATAAACACAATCATCAGCAAACTGAAAGCTAACACTTCAACATGACATTGTCAGAGGTGACAGCCTCAAACTGAGAACCTCATCTACCTTTGTCAGGTGAAATTAAAAGATCACTGAAAAAAGTATTCCTGGTCAATATTTATCCCTTAAACTATTTAATCAAAACTTCTGGTCACATTCACATGCCAGGAGCTTTCCCTGTATGTACAATTTGTATTTCCTTCATTACAATCACAGTGCAAACATCAGGCAAAGACATCAATGTCCTACTCTCTCATTAACGAGAGAGGTGACTGACAGTGGTTTAACCTGAGGGTCACCATGCCTCAGGTCAGGGGAGAGGTTGAGAAGGAGAGTCCTTCATGATGACCTCAGGCAGTGTGGGAATTGACCTTACACTGCCTCACCAACAGCTGTCCAGCCAACTGAGCTAACCGCCTCTCATGTGGCTCAAACATAGTTTGTGATTGGTTGTAATGCTCTATGTCCAAGGCACTATATGAATGGAAGTCTTTCTTTTTCTTCTTAAGGTATTCCTCAAAAACCAACATTTTTGACAATGATTTTTGATTACAGTTTTTTTTGATATCCAGTTATGGCATGTTAGTGTCACTGGCCAGCATGTATTGTTCAGAGGACAGGTAAGAGTCACCCACTTTGCTGCCGGTCTGAAGTCACATGTTGGCCAGACAGGGTAAGGACAGCAGATTTCCTTCCCTGAAGGACATTAGTGAAGCAGATGAGCTTTCCCCCCAACTATGTTTCCTTGCTCATCATTAAACCCTCAATTCTGGATTGTTACTGCATTCAAATTTCACCATCTGCCATCGTGGGATCTAACCCTGGGTCCCAGAACAGTACCTGGGTCTCTGGATTAATAAGCAGAAATGGGTACTGCAGATGTTGGAGATTAGAGTCAATATTAGAGTGGTGTTGGAAAAGCACAGCAGGTCAGGCAGCGTACGAGGAGCAGGAAAATTGACATTTTGGGCAAAAGCTCTTTATCAGGAATGAATGGTTGAAGGATTTTTGCCTGAAACATTGATGCTCCTGCTCCTCGGATGCTGCCTGACCTGCTGCGCTTATCTAGCACCACACTAATATTGCTTCTTGTCTCTGGATTAATAGTCTAGTGATTGAGGGGTGGCACAGTGGCTCAGTGGTTAGCACTGTTGCCTCATAGCGCCAACATCCCAGGTTTGATTCCAGTCTCAGGCGACTGGCTGTGTGGAGTTTGTACATTCTCCCCGTGTCTGCGTGGGTTTCCTCTAGATGCTCCAGTTTCCTCCCAAAATCTAAAGATGTGTAGGTCAGGTGAATTGGCCGTGCTAAATTGTCCGTAGTGTTGGGTGCATTAGTCAGAGGTGGGTGGGTTACTCTTCGGAGGGTCGGTGTGGACTGGTTGGGCTGAAGGGCCTGTTTCCACACTGTAGGGAATCTAATCTAATCTTCCCTGCCTCTTTTTGCTGTTCTGATATCTCTTCTGGTGGCTTGGTTTTCAGTGTTGTTTTGATAATGCTCCCATGCAGCATTTTGGGATGTTTGACCATGTTAAAGGTGGTATATATAGAAACAGGCTTTCATTGTTATCTACAAAGCAGGATACACCCCAACTCTGATTCTGGTTTGAACTTGAATACAAAAAAAAAGAGTATTGGAGAGAGAAAAACAGAGTTCACGTTTCAACTGTGATTGGACCCTTCTTCTGAAGATTCCTGTTGAGCATGTTCAGCATTCTTAGATTAGATTACTTACAGTGTGGAAACACTGTGCCACTGTGCTGCCCACATTCTCTGCTCCTAATTTCAGATTAGAATCCCCACAGTGTGGAAACTCGCCATTCGGCCCAACATGTCCAAACTGACCCTCCGAAGACCATTCCACCCAGACCCATTTCCATATATTTGCCCCTAACACTATTACCTACACTATGGGTAATTTAGCACGGCCAATCCACCTAATCTGCACATCTTTGGACTGTGGGAGGAAACCAGAACAAACTCACACAGACACAGGGAGAAGGTGCAAATCCCACACAGACAATCACCCGAGGTTGAGATCGAACCCAGGTCCCTGGCACTGTGAGGCAGCTGTGCTAACCACTGTACCACCCCTTCAGTATTTTGCTTTTAGTTGCGTTTGGCGATTTTCTTTGTAAAAGTCCGCAACGAGGTTTCCAAACTGGCCCCAGGCTGAAATATATCCATGCACAGTCTATCCTCAGATGAGTGTGGGAAACTGCCAATCTGTGATGCCCTTTGCAGTTGAACAGCCGACAGGTTCAGGCTCACATATGGTGAGTAGCTGCACTGGCAGATCATGTGACGATGTACCCCCGTCTGGAATATAAACCCCTTTTTGGGAAGAATCAGGAAAGGAAAGCGGTGAATGGGATCTGCTGAACCGTGTACTATTTCGCTTTCGTCTGTGGGTTGGATGGTCAGGCAGAGCTTGTAACGGGATTCGCATTCGCCCCGGTATTCTGATGATTTCTTGTGAACTGGGAAGAGACGGAATGTGCAAGACCTTTCGAACAAAACAGCTGCACCATCTGAAGGTGAGGATTTGTAATTGCTCCCATCTGTCAGCCGTGTTGGTGAAAGGACGGTGTTCACCAAGTGAGGGTGAGAGGACCCATTATTATGCTGTTTAGCTCCACTATGAGCCAGGTCAAGCAGAACACCAAACCACTCCGGGCTATTTTGTTGCTGCTCATCTGCCTGTCAACATCAGGGATTGCTGATCACAACGAGATAAGAGTTGCCTCAATTGGGAAAATGGTGTTGAGGCTGAGATTGGAAAGCCTCGGGGTGGGGGAGGGGTAATGGGAGTGAGGGAGGGATTGAAGTTCAGTATTTCATCCTCTGTTCACACCTATCATTCTGCTGTCTCTATAAGGAAGGTGCAGCACTATGGGACTATGTCAACTTCACCTTCACCTTAACCTGTCTAACTCTGAATTGATGCAGTACACAAGTATCGCTCTGTACTGAGACTCTACCTGACCCTAGTGTTGCGAAGGGTGTGTCTGGCCTTGTTGCCAAGTAGTTGACCCATTCCGTAGCATCTGTCCCTCGCGGAGAAATTTGCAAACAGAAACACCTTTGGCCACCAGTCCATCAGGAAGTGGGCTATCACATAGTATCCTTGAGACCCCACTGGAAAAGGAGAGGGTGTGTCCAGTCAGGTTGTTCCCTGAGCATTAGATTAGATTCCCTATAGTGTGGAAACAGGCCCTTCGGCCCAACAAGTCCACACCGACCCTCCAAACAGCAACCTACCCAGACCCATTACCCTACACCTAACAATTTAGCATGGCCAATTCACCTAACCTGCACATTTTCGGACTGTGGGAGGAAACTGGAGCACCCGGAGGAAACCCACGCAGACACGGGGAGAATGTGCAAACTCCACACAGACAGTTGCCTGAGGCAGGAATTGAACCCTAGCGCTGTGAGGCAGTAGTGCTAACCACTGTGCCACCGTGCCGCCCACTTAAGACTATATTGAACCAAACTGCTTCAGTGACTATGTACGTATATGAATATATTTTTCATGAATAAAGTATATTTTTGAAATAAAATAAAGTCTGTATAAAGCAGGTGAGCAAGTTCATTAGGGTACTCATAATGAATGCGTATAGAGAGTGGGGTGAGACAGGGTGAGGTTGGAGTAATGCTCATGACTAATCCGGTCTAATGAGGCTGACATTATGAAGTTTCAACTCACGAAGGCATGTTTGCAAAGTCAGGTCTGGACTTGACCTCTCTGAGCCAGGTGATTGACTGTCAATTGTCAGGTCATTTTAACTGAATGGTATTCCCCATGACCGCCCATAGCTATTCTTGATCTCTGACCCTTACAGGGGTCAGATTGACAACAACCTTCCTTCATTCCTGAGAAGTCATTCTATTTCATGGCCTGTATATTCATGTCGAAGTGATGCCAATCCAACATTTACTGACGGTCTTTGTAATATTACACAGATTTCTAGAAAGGCATTAGACTGTTAAGATAGCTCGGAAAAAAAAAATCACAACATGTGACAATTGCGTTACTGTCAGTTCAGCAGTTAATTAGCCAGTCAACTATGTTTATAACGTTTCCTGAAGAAGGGCTTATGCCCGAAACGTCGATTCTCCTGTTCCCTGGATGCTGCCTGACCTGCTACGCTTTTCCAGCAACACATTTTCAGCTCTGATCTCCAGCATCTGCGGTCCTCACTTTCTCCTCTATGTTTATAACGTAACAGTAACCCAGGTTAAATGCAAGTTTGAGATATAATAATAGTGTAAATTGTTAATGTTGTTAACAAACTTCCAGACATCTGTCTCAACAAGAACTTAGTTTTCCTCACATATGCAACAAGATCAAACATTGAAGGAAGAACTCAGACTAAATCTTATAGGCAATGGTGTCTCATCCAAAGAAAACCTCATCACATGACAACAATTTGAATCTATAATCTAGGAAAAAGTGTATTAGTGAGTTTTGAGAAGATTTGTAGCTCAGGTAGATGTTCAGGATGTAGGTTTGCTCGCTGAGCTGGAAGGTTAGTTTTCAGATGTTTCGTCACCGTACCAGGTAACATCCTCAGTGAGCCTCCGAATGAAGCACTGGTGGTGTAGTCCACTTTCTATTTATGTGTTTAGGTTTCCTTGGGCTGATGGTGTCATTTCCCGTGGTGACATTATTTCCTGTGGTGACATCATTTCCTGTTCTTTTTCTCAGGAGGTTGTAAATGGGATCCAAGTCAATGTGTTTGTTGATAGAATTCCGGTTGGGATGCCATGCTTCTAGGAATTCTCGTGCATGTCTCTGTTTGGCTTGTCCTAGGATGGAAGTGTTTTTCCAATCGAAGTGGTGTCCTTCCTCATCCGTATGTGAGGATACCAATGAGAGAGGGTCATGTCCTTTTGTGGCTACTGAATGTTCATATATCCTGGTGGCTAGTTTTCTGCCTGTTGTCCAATGTAGTGCTTGTTACAGTCCTTGCCACCGCCCAGACCCAGACTGACCTTGACCCATTCCCCAGACCCAGACTGACCATGACCCATTCCCCAGACCCACAGACTGACCATGACCCATTCCCCAGACCCACAGACTGACCATGACCTATTCTCCAGACCCAGACCGACCATGACCCATTCCCCAGACCCACAGACTACATTAGATTACTTACAGTGTGGAAACAGGCCCTTCGACCCAACAAGTCCACACCGACCCGCCGAAGCGCAACCCACCCAGACCCATTCCCCTGCATTCACCCCTGCCCCTAACACTACGGGCAATTTAGCATGGCCAATTCACCTAAACTGCACATTTTTTGGACTGTGGGACGAAACCGGAGCACTCGGAGGAAACCCACGCAGAACAGGGAGAATGTGCAAACTCCACACAGTTAGCCGCCTGAGGTGGGAATTGAATCCGGGTCTCGGGCGCTGTGAGGCAGCAGTGCTAAACACTGTACCACCGTGCCGCCCACAACTGACCATGACCCATTCCCCAGACCCACAGACTGACCAGGACCCATTCCCCAGACCCAGACTGACCATGACCCATTCCCCAGACCCAGAGACTGACCATGACCCATTCTCCAGACCCACAGACTGACCATGACCCATTCCCCAGACCCATGGACTGACCATGACCCATTCCCCAGACCCACGGACTGACCATGACCCATTCCCCAGACTGACCATGACCCATTCCCCAGGCCCACAGACTGACCATGACCCATTCCCCAGACCCAGACTGACCAGGACCCATTCCCCAGACCCACAGACTGACCATGACCCATTCCCAAGACCCAGACTGACCATGACCCATTCCCCAGTCCCACGGACTGACCATGACCCATTCCCCAGACCCACAGACTGACCGTGACCCATTCCACAGACCCACACAAAGACCGTGACCCACCACTCAGACCCACAGACTGACCATGACCAACTCCCCAGACCGACAAACTGACCGGCACCCACTGTCCAGACCCAAACTGACAGTGACCCATTCCACAGACCCACAAACAGACCGTGACCCATCACTCAGACCCACAGACTGACCATGACCAACTCCCCAGACCGACAGACTGACCGGCACCCACTGTCCAAACCCAAACTGACAGTGACCCATTCCACAGACCCACAAACAGACCGTGACCCATCACTCAGACCCACAGACTGACCATGACCAACTCCCCAGTCCCACAGACTGACCATGTACCATTCCCCAGGCCCACAGACTGACCATGACCCATTCCCCAGACCCAGACTGACCCGGACCCATTCCCCAGACCCACAGACTGACCATGACCCATTCCCAAGACCCAGACTGACCATGACCCATTCCCCAGACCTACAGACTGACCATGATCCATTCCCCAGACTGACCATGATCCATTCCCCAGGCCCTCAGACTGACCATGACCCATTCCCCAGACCCATACTGACCATGACCCATTCCCCAGACCCACAGACTGACCATGACCCATTCCCCAGACCCAGACTGACCATGACCCATTCTCCAGACCCACAGACTGACCATGACCCATGACCTATTCCCGAGACCCACAGACTGACCATGACCCATTCCCCAGACCCACAGACTGACCATGACCTATTCTCCAGACCCAGACTGACCATGATCCATTCCCCAGATCCACAGACAACATTAGATTACCTACAGTGTGGAAACAGGCCCTTCGACCCAACAAGTCCACACCGACCCGCCGAAGCACAACCCACCCAGACCCATTCCCCTGCATTCACCCCTGCCCCTAACACTACGGGCAATTTAGCATGGCCAATTCACCTAAACTGCACATTTTTTGGACTGTGGGACGAAACCGGAGCACTCGGAGGAAACCCACGCAGAACAGGGAGAATGTGCAAACTCCACACAGTTAGTCGCCTGAGGTGGGAATTAAACCCGGGTCTCGGGCGCTGTGAGGCAGCAGTGCTAAACACTGTACCACCGTGCCGCCCACAACTGACCATGACCCATTCCCCAGACCCACAAACTGACCTTGAACCATTCCCCAGACCCAGACTGACCATGACTCATTCCCCAGACCCAGAGACTGACCATGACCCATTCTCCAGACCCACAGACTGACCATGACCAATTCCCCAGACCCATGGACTGACCATGAACCATTCCCCAGACCCACGGACTGACCATGACCCATTATCCAGACCCACGGACTGACCATGACTCACCACTCAGACCCACAGACTGACCATGACCCATTCCCCAGACCCACGGACTGACCATGACCCACCACTCAGACCCAAAGACTGACCATGACCCACTTCCCAACCCACGGACTGACCTTGACCCATTTCCCAGACCCATAGACTGACCTTGACACATTCCCCAGACCCACGGACTGACCTTGACCCATTCCCCAGACCCACAGACTGACCAGTACTCATTCCCCAGACCCACGGACTGACCATGTCCCATTCCCCAGATCCAGACTGACCATGACCCATTCTCCAGACCCACAAACTGACCATGACCCATTCCCCAGACCCACGGACTGACCGGCACCCACTGTACAGACCCAAACTGACCATGACCCACTCCCCAGACCCACAGACTGACCTTGATCCATTCCCCAGACCCACAGACTGACCATGACCCATTCCCCAGACCCACAGACTGACCATGACCTATTCTCCAGACCCAGACTGACCATGACCCATTCCCCAGACCCACAGACTACATTAGATTACTTACAGTGTGGAAACAGGCCCTTCGCCCAACAAGTCCACACCGACCCGCCGAAGCGCAACCCACCCAGACCCATTCCCCTGCATTCACCCCTGCCCCTAACACTACGGGCAATTTAGCATGGCCAATTCACCTAAACTGCACATTTTTTGGACTGTGGGACGAAACCGGAGCACTCGGAGGAAACCCACGCAGAACAGGGAGAATGTGAAAACTCCACACAGTTAGTCGCCTGAGGTGGGAATTGAACCCGGGTCTCTGGCTCTGTGAGGCAGCAGTGCTAAACACTGTACCACCGTGCCGCCCACAACTGACCATGACCCATTTCCCAGACCCACAGACTGACCATGACCCATTTCCCAGACCCACGGACTGACCATGACCCATTCTCCAGACCCACGGACTGACCATGACTCACCACTCAGACCCAAAGACTGACCATGACCCACTCCCCAACCCACGGACTGACCTTGACCCATTCCCCAGACCCACAGACTGACGTTGACCCATTCCCCAGACCCACGGACTGACCATGACCCATTCCCCAGACCCACGGTCTGACCATGACCAATTCCCCAGATCCAGACTGACCATGACCCATTCCCTAGACCCACAGACTGACCATGACCCATTCCCCAGACCCACGGACTGACCATGACCCATTCCCCAGATCCAGACTGACTATGACCCATTCTCCAGACCCACAGACTGACCATGACCCATTCCCCAGACCCACGGACTGACCATGACCCATTCCCCAGACTGATCATGACCCATTCCCCAGACCCACAGACTGACGATGACCCATTCCCCAGACCGAGACTGACCAGGACTAATTAACAGACCCACAGACTGACCATGACACATTCCCAAGACACAGACTGACCATGACACATTTCCCAGACCCACGGACTGACCATGACCCATTCCCCAGATCCACAGACTGACCATGACCCATTCCCCAGACACACACAAAGACCGTGACCCACCACACAGACCCACAGACTGACCATGACCAACTCCCCAGACCCACAGACTGACCGGCACCCACTGTCCAGACCCAAACTGACAGTGGCCAACTCCCCAGACCGACAAACAGACCGTGAACCATCACTCAGACCCACAGACTGACCATGACTCAGTCCCCAGACCCACAGACTGACCTTGATCCATTCCCCAGACCCACAGACTGACCATGACCCACTACCCAGACCCACAGACTGACCATGACCCATTTCCCAGACCCACAGACTGACCATGACCTAATCTCCAGACCCAGACTGACCATGACCATTCCCCAGATCCACAGACTACATTAGATTACTTACAGTGTGGAAACAGGCCCTTCGGCCCAACAAGTCCACACCGACCCGCCGAAGCGCAACCCACCCAGACCCATTCCCCTGCATTCACCCCTGCCCCTAACACTACGGGCAATTTAGCACGGCCAATTCACCTAAACTTCACATTTTTTGGACTGTGGGACGAAACCGGAGCACTCGGAGGAAACCCACGCAGAACAGGGAGAATGTGCAAACTCCACACAGTTAGTCGCCTGAGGTGGGAATTGAACCCGGGTCTCTGGCGCTGTGAGGCAGCAGTGCTAACCACTGTACCACCGTGCCGCCCACAACTGACCATGACCCATTCCCCAGACCCACAGACTGACCTTGACACATTCCCCAGACCCAGACTGACCATGACCCATTCTCCAGACCCACAGACTGACCATGACCCATTCTCCAGACCCATGGACTGACCATGACCCATTCCACAGACCCACGGACTGACCATGACCCATTCTCCAGACCCACGGACTGACCATGACTCACCACTCAGACCCAGAGACTGACCATGACCCATTCCCCAGACCCACAGACTGACCATGACCCACCACTCAGACCCACAGACTGACCATGACCCATTCCCCAGACCCATGGACTGACCATGACCCATTCCCCAGACTGACCATGACCCATTCCCCAGGCCCACAGACTGACCATGACCCATTCCCCAGACACAGACTGACCAGGACCCATTCCCCAGACCCACAGACTGACCATGACCCATTCCCAAGACCCAGACTGACCATGACCCATTCCCCAGTCCCACGGACTGACCATGACCCATTCCACAGACCCACAGACTGACCATGACCCATTCTCCAGACCCACAGACTGACCATGACCCATGACCTATTCCCGAGACCCACAGACTGACCATGACCCATTCCCCAGACCCACAGACTGACCATGACCTATTCTCCAGACCCAGACTGACCATGATCCATTCCCCAGATCCACAGACAACATTAGATTACCTACAGTGTGGAAACAGGCCCTTCGACCCAACAAGTCCACACCGACCCGCCGAAGCACAACCCACCCAGACCCATTCCCCTGCATTCACCCCTGCCCCTAACACTACGGGCAATTTAGCATGGCCAATTCACCTAAACTGCACATTTTTTGGACTGTGGGACGAAACCGGAGCACTCGGAGGAAACCCACGCAGAACAGGGAGAATGTGCAAACTCCACACAGTTAGTCGCCTGAGGTGGGAATTAAACCCGGGTCTCGGGCGCTGTGAGGCAGCAGTGCTAAACACTGTACCACCGTGCCGCCCACAACTGACCATGACCCATTCCCCAGACCCACAGACTGACCTTGAACCATTCCCCAGACCCAGACTGGCCATGACTCATTCCCCAGACCCAGAGACTGACCATGACCCATTCTCCAGACCCACAGACTGACCATGACCAATTCCCCAGACCCATGGACTGACCATGAACCATTCCCCAGACCCACGGACTGACCATGACCCATTATCCAGACCCACGGACTGACCATGACTCACCACTCAGACCCACAGACTGACCATGACCCATTCCCCAGACCCACGGACTGACCATGACCCACCACTCAGACCCAAAGACTGACCATGACCCACTTCCCAACCCACGGACTGACCTTGACCCATTTCCCAGACCCACAGACTGACCTTGACACATTCCCCAGACCCACGGACTGACCTTGACCCATTCCCCAGACCCACAGACTGACCATGACTCATTCCCCAGACCCACGGACTGACCATGTCCCATTCCCCAGATCCAGACTGACCATGACCCATTCTCCAGACCCACAAACTGACCATGACCCATTCCCCAGACCCACGGACTGACCGGCACCCACTGTACAGACCCAAACTGACCATGACCCACTCCCCAGACCCACAGACTGACCTTGATCCATTCCCCAGACCCACAGACTGACCATGACCCATTCCCCAGACCCACAGACTGACCATGACCTATTCTCCAGACCCAGACTGACCATGACCCATTCTCCAGACCCACAGACTACATTAGATTACTTACAGTGTGGAAACAGGCCCTTCGCCCAACAAGTCCACACCGACCCGCCGAAGCGCAACCCACCCAGACCCATTCCCCTGCATTCACCCCTGCCCCTAACACTACGGGCAATTTAGCACGGCCAATTCACCTAAACTGCACATTTTTTGGACTGTGGGACGAAACCGGAGCACTCGGAGGAAACCCACGCAGAACAGGGAGAATGTGCACACTCCACACAGTTAGTCGCCTGAGGTGGGAATTGAACCCGGGTCTCTGGCTCTGTGAGGCAGCAGTGCTAAACACTGTACCACCGTGCCGCCCACAACTGACCATGACCCATTCCCCAGACCCACAGACTGACCATGACCCATTTCCCAGACCCACGGACTGACCATGACCCATTCTCCAGACCCACGGACTGACCATGACTCACCACTCAGACCCAAAGACTGACCATGACCCACTCCCCAACCCACGGACTGACCTTGACCCATTCCCCAGACCCACAGACTGACGTTGACCCATTCCCCAGACCCACGGACTGACCATGACCCATTCCCCAGACCCACGGTCTGACCATGACCAATTCCCCAGATCCAGACTGACCATGACCCATTCCCTAGACCCACAGACTGACCATGACCCATTCCCCAGACCCACGGACTGACCATGACCCATTCCCCAGATCCAGACTGACTATGACCCATTCTCCAGACCCACAGACTGACCATGACCCATTCCCCAGACCCACGGACTGACCATGACCCATTCCCCAGACTGATCATGACCCATTCCCCAGACCCACAGACTGACGATGACCCATTCCCCAGACCGAGACTGACCAGGACCAATTAACAGACCCACAGACTGACCATGACACATTCCCAAGACACAGACTGACCATGACACATTTCCCAGACCCACGGACTGACCATGACCCATTCCCCAGATCCACAGACTGACCATGACCCATTCCCCAGACACACACAAAGACCGTGACCCACCACACAGACCCACAGACTGACCATGACCAACTCCCCAGACCCACAGACTGACCGGCACCCACTGTCCAGACCCAAACTGACAGTGGCCCACTCCCCAGACCGACAAACAGACCGTGAACCATCACTCAGACCCACAGACTGACCATGACTCAGTCCCCAGACCCACAGACTGACCTTGATCCATTCCCCAGACCCACAGACTGACCATGACCCACTACCCAGACCCACAGACTGACCATGACCCATTTCCCAGACCCACAGACTGACCATGACCTAATCTCCAGACCCAGACTGACCATGACCATTCCCCAGATCCACAGACTACATTAGATTACTTACAGTGTGGAAACAGGCCCTTCGGCCCAACAAGTCCACACCGACCCGCCGAAGCGCAACCCACCCAGACCCATTCCCCTGCATTCACCCCTGCCCCTAACACTACGGGCAATTTAGCATGGCCAATTCACCTAAACTTCACATTTTTTGGACTGTGGGACGAAACCGGAGCACTCGGAGGAAACCCACGCAGAACAGGGAGAATGTGCAAACTCCACACAGTTCGTCGCCTGAGGTGGGAATTGAACCCGGGTCTCTGGCGCTGTGAGGCAGCAGTGCTAACCACTGTACCACCGTGCCGCCCACAACTGACCATGACCCATTCCCCAGACCCACAGACTGACCTTGACACATTCCCCAGACCCAGACTGACCATGACCCATTCTCCAGACCCACAGACTGACCATGACCCATTCTCCAGACCAATGGACTGACCATGACCCATTCCACAGACCCACGGACTGACCATGACCCATTCTCCAGACCCACGGACTGATCATGACTCACCACTCAGACCCAGAGACTGACCATGACCCATTCCCCAGACCCACAGACTGACCATGACCCACCACTCAGACCCACAGACTGACCATGACCCATTCCCCAGACCCATGGACTGACCATGACCCATTCCCCAGACCCACGGACTGACCATGACCCATTCCCCAGACTGACCATGACCCATTCCCCAGGCCCACAGACTGACCATGACCCATTCCCCAGACACAGACTGACCAGGACCCATTCCCCAGACCCACAGACTGACCATGACCCATTCCCAAGACCCAGACTGACCATGACCCATTCCCCAGTCCCACGGACTGACCATGACCCATTCCACAGACCCACAGACTGACCGTGACCCATTCCCCAGACCCACACAACGACCGTGCCCCACCACTCAGACCCACAGACTGACCATGACCAACTCCCCTGACCGACAGACTGACCGGCACCCACTGTCCAGACCCAAACTGACAGTGACCCATTCCACAGACCCACAAACAGACCGTGACCCATCACTCAGACCCACAGACTGACCATGACCCATTCCCCAGACCCACGGACTGACCATGACCCATTCCCCAGATCCAGACTGGCCATGACCCATTCTCCAGACCCACGGACTGACCATGACCCATTCCCCAGGCTGACCATGACCCATTCCCCAGGCCCAAAGATTGACCATGACCCATTCCCCAGACCCACACTGACCATGACCAATTCCCCAGACCCACAGACTGACCATGACCCATTCCCCAGACCCAGACTGACCATGACCCATTCCCCAGACCCACAGACTGACCATGACCCATTCCACAGACCCACAGACTGACCGTGACCCATTCCCCAGACCCACACAACGACCGTGCCCCACCACTCAGACCCACAGACTGACCATGACCAACTCCCCAGACCGACAGACTGACCGGCACCCACTGTCCAGACACAAACTGACAGTGACCCATTCCACAGACCCACAAACAGACCGTGACCCATCACTCAGACCCACAGACTGACCATGACCAACTCCCCAGACCCACAGACCAACCATGACCCATTCCCCAGACCCACAGACTGACCATGACCCATTCCCCAGACCCAGACTGACCATGACCCATTCCCCAGACCCACAGACTGACCATGACCCATTCCCAAGACCCAGACTGACCATGACCCATTCCCCAGACCCACGGACTGACCATGACCCATTCCCCAGACACACACAAAGACCGTGACCCACAACACAGACCCACAGACTGACCATGACCAACTCCCTAGACCCACAGACTGACCGGCACCCAAACTGACAGTGACCCACTCCCCAGACCCACAAACTGACCGTGACCCATCACTCAGACCCACAGACTGACCATGACCCATTCCCCAGACCCACAGACTGACCTTGATCCATTCCCCAGGCCCACAGACTGACCTTGACCCATTCCCCAGACCCACAGACTGACCATGACCCATTCCCCAGACCCACGGACTGACCATGACCCATTCCCCAGATCCAGACTGGCCATGACCCATTCTCCAGACCCACGGGCTGACCATGACCCATTCCCCAGGCTGACCATGACCCATTCCCCAGGCCCACAGATTGACCATGACCCATTCCCCAGGCCCACAGATTGACCATGACCCATTCCCCAGACCCACACTGACCATGACCAATTCCCCAGACCCACAGACTGACCATGACCCATTCCCCAGACCCAGACTGACCATGACCCATTCCCCAGACCCACAGACTGACCATGACCCATTCCCCAGACCCACAGACTGACCGTGACCCATTCCCCAGACCCACACAACGACCGTGCCCCACCACTCAGACCCACAGACTGACCATGACCCATTCCCCAGACCGACAGACTGACCGGCACCCACTGTCCAGACCCAAACTGACAGTGACCCATTCCACAGACCCACAAACAGACCGTGACCCATCACTCAGACCCACAGACTGACCATGATCAACTCCCCAGACCCACAGACTGACCATGACCCATTCCCCAGACCCACAGACTGACCATGACCCATTCCCAAGACCCAGACTGACCATGACCCATTCCCCAGACCCACAGACTGACCATGACCCATTCCCCAGACCCAGACTGACCATGACCCATTCCCCAGACCCACGGACTGACCGTGACCCATTCCCCAGACCCACAGACTGACCATGACCCATTCCCCAGACACACACAAAGACCGTGACCCACAACACAGACCCACAGACTGACCATGACCAACTCCCTAGACCCACAGACTGACCGGCACCCAAACTGACAGTGACCCACTCCCCAGACCCACAAACTGACCGTGACCCATCACTCAGACCCACAGACTGACCATGACCCATTCCGCAGACCCACAGACTGACCTTGATCCATTCCCCAGGCCCACAGACTGACCATGATCCATTCCCCAGACCCACAGACTGACCATGACCCATTCCCCAGACACACGGACTGACCATGACCCATTCCCCAGACCCACAGACTGACCATGACCTATTCTCCAGACCCAGACTGACCATGACCCATTCCCCAGACCCACAGACTACATTAGAATACTTACAGTGTGGAAACAGGCCCTTCGGCCCAACAAGTCCATACCGACCCGCCGAAGCGCAACCCACCCAGACCCATTCCCCTGCATTCACCCCTGCCCCTAACACTACGGGCAATTTAGCACGGCCAATTCACCTAAACTTCACATTTTTTGGACTGTGGGACGAAACCGGAGCACTCGGGGGAAACCCAGGCAGAATGGGGAGAATGTGAAAACTCCACACAGTTAGTCGCCTGAGGTGGGAATTGAACCCGGGTCTCGGGCTCTGTGAGGCAGCAGTGCTAACCACTGTACCACCGTGCCGCCCACAACTGACCATGACCCATTCCCCAGACCCACAGACTGACCTTGACCCATTCCCCAGACACAGACTGACCATGACCCATTCCCCAGACCCAGAGACTGACCATGACCCATTCTCCAGACCCACAGACTGACCATGACCCATTCCCCAGACACATGGACTGACCATGACCCATTCCCCAGACCCATGGACTGACCATGACCCATTCCCCAGACCCACGGACTGACCATGACCCATTCTCCAGACCCACGGACTGACCATGACTCACCACTCAGACCCACAGACTGACCATGACCCATTCCCCAGACCCACGGACTGACCATGACCCACCACTCGGATTCAAAGAGTGACCATGACCCACTCCCCAACCCACGGACTGACCTTGACCCATTCCCCAGACCCACAGACTGACCTTGACCCATTCCCCAGACCCACGGACTGACCATGACCCATTCCCCAGATCCAGACTGACCATGACCCATTCCCTAGACCCACAGACTGACCATGACCCATTCCCCAGACCCACGGACTGACCATGACCCATTCCCCAGATCCAGACCGACCATGACCCATTCTCCAGACCCACAGACTGACCATGACCCATTCCCCAGACCCACAGACTGACCATGACCCATTCCCCTGACTGACCATGACCCATTCCCCAGGCCCACAGACTGACCATGACCCATTCCCCAGACCCAGTCTGATCAGGACCAATTCCCCAGACCCACGGACTGACCATGACCCATTCCCCAGACCCAGACTGACCATGAAACATTTCCCAGACCCACGGACTGACCATGACCCATTCCCCAGACCCACACAAAGACCGTGACCCACCACTCAGACCCACAGACTGACCATGACCAACACCCCAGACTGATCATGACTGACCGGTACTCACTGTCCAGACCCAAACTGACAGTGACCCATTCCACTGACCCACAAACAGACCATGACCAACTCCCCAGACCCACAGACTGACCATGACCCAGTCCCCAGACCCAGATTGACCATGGCCCATTCCCCAGACCCACAGACTGACCATGACCCATTCCCAAGACCCAGACTGACCGTGACCCATCACTCAGACCCACAGACTGACCATGACCCATTCCCCAGACCCACAGACTGACCTTGATCCATTCCCCAGGCCCACAGACTGATCATGATCCATTCCCCAGACCCACAGACTGACCATGACCCATTCCCCAGACACACGGACTGACCATGACCCATTCCCCAGACCCACAGACTGACCATGACCTATTCTCCAGACCCAGACTGACCATGACCCATTCCCCAGACCCACAGACTACATTAGAATACTTACAGTGTGGAAACAGGCCCTTCGGCCCAACAAGTCCATACCGACCCGCCGAAGCACAACCCACCCAGACCCATTCCCCTACATTCACCCCTGCCCCTAAAACCACGGGCAATTTAGCACGGCCAATTCACCTAAACTTCACATTTTTTGGACTGTGGGACGAAACCGGAGCACTCGGAGGAAACCCAGGCAGAACGGGGAGAATGTGAAAACTCCACACAGTTAGTCGCCTGAGGTGGGAATTGAACCCGGGTCTCGGGCTCTGTGAGGCAGCAGTGCTAACCACTGTACCACCGTGCCGCCCACAACTGACCATGACCCATTCCCCAGACCCACAGACTGACCTTGACCCATTCCCCAGACCCAGAGACTGACCATGACCCATTCTGCAGACCCACAGACTGACCATGACCCATTCCCCAGACCCATGGACTGACCATGACCCATTCCCCAGACCCATGGACTGACCATGACCCATTCCCCAGACCCACGGACTGACCATGACCCATTCTCCAGACCCACGGACTGACCATGACTCACCACTCAGACCCACAGACTGACCATGACCCATTCCCCAGACCCACGGACTGACCATGACCCACCACTCAGATTCAAAGACTGACCATGACCCACTCCCCAACCCACGGACTGACCTTGACCCATTCCCCAGACCCACAGACTGACCTTGACCCATTCCCCAGACCCACGGACTGACCATGACCCATTCCCCAGATCCAGACTGACCATGACCCATTCCCTAGACCCACAGACTGACCATGACCCATTCCCCAGACCCACGGACTGACCATGACCCATTCCCCGGATCCAGACCGACCATGACCCATTCTCCAGACCCACAGACTGACCATGACCCATTCCCCAGACCCACGGACTGACCATGACCCATTCCCCTGACTGACCATGACCCATTCCCCAGGCCCACAGACTGACCATGACCCATTCCCCAGACCCAGTCTGATCAGGACCAATTCCCCAGACCCACGGACTGACCATGACCCATTCCCCAGACCCAGACTGACCATGAAACATTTCCCAGACCCACGGACTGACCATGACCCATTCCCCAGACCCACACAAAGACCGTGACCCACCACTCAGACCCACAGACTGACCATGACCAACACCACAGACTGATCATGACTGACCGGTACTCACTGTCCAGACCCAAACTGACAGTGACCCATTCCACTGACCCACAAACAGACCATGACCAACTCCCCAGACCCACAGACTGACCATGACCCAGTCCCCAGACCCAGACTGACCATGGCCCATTCCCCAGACCCACAGACTGACCGGTACCCACTGTCCAGACCCAAACTGACAGTGGCCCACTCCCCAGACCGACAAACAGACTGTGACCCATCACTCAGACCCACAGACTGACCATGACTCAGTCCCCAGACCCACAGACTGACATTGATCCATTCCCCAGACCCACAGACTGACCATGACCCACTACCCAGACCCACAGACTGACCATGACCCATTACCCAGACCCACAGAGTGACCATGACCCATTCCCAAGACCCAGACTGACCATGACCCATTCCCCAGACCCACGGACTGACCATGACCCATTCTCCAGACCCACAGACTGACCATGTCCCATTCCCCAGACCCACACAAAGACCGTGACCCACCACACAGACCCACAGACTGACCATGACCAACTCCCCAGACCCACAGACTGACCGGCACCCACTGTCCAGACCCAAACTGACAGTGACCAGCTCCCCAGACCCAGAAACAGACCGTGACCCATCACTCAGACCCACAAACTGACCATGACCCACTCCCCAGACCCACAGACTGACCTTGATTCATTCCCCAGACCCACAGACTGACCATGACGTATTCTCCAGACCCAGACTGACCATGACCCAGTCCCCAGATCCACAGACTACATTAGATTACTTACAGTGTGGAAACAGGCCCTCCGACCCAACAAGTCCACACCGACCCGCCGAAGCGCAACCCACCCAGACCCATTCCCCTGCATTCACCCCTGCCCCTAACACCACGGGCAATTTAGCACGGCCAATTCACCTAAACTGCACATTTTTTGGACTGTGGGACGAAACTGGAGCACTCGGAGGAAACCCACGCAGAACAGGGAGAATGTGAAAACTCCACACAGTTAGTCGCCTGAGGTGGGAATTGAACCCGGGTCTCTGGCGCGGTGAGGCAGCAGTGCTAAACACTGTACCACCGTGCCACCCACAACTGACCATGAACCATTCCCCAGACCCACAGACTGACCATGACCCATTCCCCAGACCCATGGACAGACCATGACCCATTTCCCAGACCCACGGACTGATCATGACCCATTCCCCAGACCCACAGACTGACCATGACCCATTCCCCAGACCCATGGACTGACCATGACCCACTCCCCAACCCACGGACTGACCTTGACCCATTCCCCAGACCCACAGACTGACGTTGACCCATTCCCCAGACCCACGGACTGACCATGACCCATTCCCCAGACCCACGGTCTGACCATGACCAATTCCCCAGATCCAGACTGACCATGACCCATTCCCTAGACCCACAGACTGACCATGACCCATTCCCCAGACCCACGGACTGACCATGACCCATTCCCCAGATCCAGACTGACTATGACCCATTCTCCAGACCCACAGACTGACCATGACAAATTCCCCAGACCCACGGACTGACCATGACCCATTCCCCAGACTGATCATGACCCATTCCCCAGACCCACAGACTGACGATGACCCATTCCCCAGACCGAGACTGACCAGGACCAATTACCAGACCCACAGACTGACCATGACACATTCCCAAGACACAGACTGACCATTTCACATTTCCCAGACCCATGGACTGACCATGACCCATTCCCCAGATCCACAGACTGACCATGACCCATTCCCCAGACACACACAAAGACCATGACCCACCACACAGACCCACAGACTGACCATGACCAACTCCCCAGACCCACAGACTGACCGGCACCCACTGTCCAGACCCAAACTGACAGTGGCCCACTCCCCAGACCGACAAACAGACTGTGACCCATCACTCAGACCCACAGACTGACCATGACTCAGTCCCCAGACCCACAGACTGACCTTGATCCATTCCCCAGACCCACAGACTGACCATGACCCACTACCCAGACCCACAGACTGACCATGACCAATTTCCCAGACCCACAGACTGACCATGACCTAATCTCCAGACCCAGACTGACCATGACCATTCCCCAGATCCACAGACTACATTAGATTACTTACAGTGTGGAAACAGGCCCTTCGGCCCAACAAGTCCACACCGACCCGCCGAAGCGCAACCCACCCAGACCCATTCCCCTGCATTCACCCCTGCCCCTAACACTACGGGCAATTTAGCATGGCCAATTCACCTAAACTGCACATTTTTTGGACTGTGGGACGAAACCGGAGCACTCGGAGGAAACCCACGCAGAACGGGGAGAATGTGCAAACTCCACACAGTTAGTCGCCTGAGGTGGGAATTGAACCCGGGTCTCTGGCGCTGTGAGGCAGCAGTGCTACCCACTGTACCACCGTGCCGCCCACAACTGACCAGGACCCATTCCCCAGACCCACAGACTGACCTTGACACATTCCCCAGACCCAGACTGACCATGACCCATTCCCCAGACCCAGAGACTGACCTTGACCCATTCTCCAGACACACAGACTGACCTTGACCCATTCCCCAGATCCACAGACTGACCTTGACCCATTCCCCAGACCCACAGACTGACCATGACCCATTCCCCAGACCCACGGACTGACCATGACCCATTCCCCAGATCCAGACTGGCCATGACCCATTCTCCAGACCCACGGACTGACCATGACCCATTCCCCAGACCCACAGACTGACCATGAACCATTCCCCAGACACACACAAAGACCGTGACCCACAACACAGACCCACAGACTGACCATGACCAACTCCCTAGACCCACAGACTGACCGGCACCCAAACTGACAGTGACCCACTCCCCAGACCCACAAACTGACCGTGACCCATCACTCAGACCCACAGACTGACCAAGACCCATTCCCCAGACCCACAGACTGACCTTGATCCATTCCCCAGGCCCACAGACTGACCATGACCCATTCCCCAGACACACGGACTGACCATGACCCATTCCCCAGACCCACAGACTGACCATGACCTATTCTCCAGACCCAGACTGACCATGACCCATTCCCCAGACCCACAGACTACATTAGAATACTTACAGTGTGGAAACAGGCCCTTCGGCCCAACAAGTCCATACCGACCCGCCGAAGCGCAACCCACCCAGACCCATTCCCCTACATTCACCCCTGCCCCTAACACCACGGGCAATTTAGCACGGCCAATTCACCTAAACTTCACATTTTTTGGACTGTGGGACGAAACCGGAGCACTCGGAGGAAACCCACGCAGAACGGGGAGAATGTGAAAACTCCACACAGTTAGTCGCCTGAGGTGGGAATTGAACCCGGGTCTCGGGCTCTGTGAGGCAGCAGTGCTAACCACTGTACCACCGTGCCGCCCACAACTGACCATGACCCATTCCCCAGACCCACAGACTGACCTTGACCCATTCCCCAGACCCAGACTGACCATGACCCATTCCCCAGACCCAGAGACTGACCATGACCCATTCTCCAGACCCACAGACTGACCATGACCCATTCCCCAGACCCATGGACTGACCATGACCCATTCCCCAGACCCACGGACTGACCATGACCCATTCTCCAGACCCACGGACTGACCATGACTCACCACTCAGACCCACAGACTGACCATGACCCATTCCCCAGACCCATGGACTGACCATGACCCACCACTCAGATTCAAAGACTGACCATGACCCACTCCCCAACCCACGGACTGACCTTGACCCATTCCCCAGACCCACAGACTGACCTTGACCCATTCCCCAGACCCACGGACTGACCATGACCCATTCCCCAGATCCAGACTGACCATGACCCATTCCCTAGACCCACAGTCTGACCATGACCCATTCCCCAGACCCACGGACTGACCATGACCCATTCCCCAGATCCAGACCGACCATGACCCATTCTCCAGACCCACAGACTGACCATGACCCATTCCACAGACCCACGGACTGACCATGACCCATTCCCCAGACTGACCATGACCCATTCCCCAGGCCCACAGACTGACCATGACCCATTCCCCAGACCCAGTCTGATCAGGACCCATTCCCCAGACCCACGGACTGACCATGACCCATTCCCCAGACCCAGACTGACCATGAAACATTTCCCAGACCCACGGACTGACCATGACCCATTCCCCAGACACACACAAAGACCGTGACCCACCACTCAGACCCACAGACTGACCATGACCAACTCCCCAGACTGATCATGACTGACCTGCACTCACTGTCCAGACCCAAACTGACAGTGACCCATTCCACAGACCCAGAAACAGACCATGACCAACTCCCCAGACCCACAGACTGACCATGACCCATTCCCCATACCCAGACTGACCATGACCCATTCCCCAGACCCACAGAGTGACCATGACCCATTCCCAAGACCCAGACTGACCATGACCCATTCCCCAGACCCACGGACTGACCATGACCCATTCTCCAGACCCACAGACTGACCATGTCCCATTCCCCAGACCCACACAAAGACCGTGACCCACCACACAGACCCACAGACTGACCATGACCAACTCCCCAGACCCACAGACTGACCGGCACCCACTGTCCAGACCCAAACTGACAGTGACCAGCTCCCCAGACCCAGAAACAGACCGTGACCCATCACTCAGACCCACAGACTGACCATGACCCACTCCCCAGACCCACAGACTGACCTTGATTCATTCCCCAGACCCACAGACTGACCATGACGTATTCTCCAGACCCAGACTGACCATGACCCAGTCCCCAGATCCACAGACTACATTAGATTACTTACAGTGTGGAAACAGGCCCTCCGACCCAACAAGTCCACACCGACCCGCCGAAGCGCAACCCACCCAGACCCATTCCCCTGCATTCACCCCTGCCCCTAACACTACGGGCAATTTAGCATGGCCAATTCACCTAAACTGCACATTTTTTGGACTGTGGGACGAAACCGGAGCACTCGGAGGAAACCCACGCAGAACAGGGAGAATGTGCAAACTCCACACAGTTAGTCGCCTGAGGTGGGAATTGAACCCGGGTCTCTGGCGCGGTGAGGCAGCAGTGCTAAACACTGTACCACCGTGCCACCCACAACTGACCATGAACCATTCCCCAGACCCACAGACTGACCTTGACCCATTCCCCAGACCCATGGACAGACCATGACCCATTTCCCAGACCCACGGACTGATCATGACCCATTCCCCAGACCCACAGACTGACCATGACCCATTCCCCAGACCCACAGACTGACGTTGACCCATTCCCCAGACCCACGGACTGACCATGACCCATTCCCCAGACCCACGGTCTGACCATGACCAATTCCCCAGATCCAGACTGACCATGACCCATTCCCTAGACCCACAGACTGACCATGACCCATTCCCCAGACCCACGGACTGACCATGACCCATTCCCCAGATCCAGACTGACTATGACCCATTCTCCAGACCCACAGACTGACCATGACAAATTCCCCAGACCCACGGACTGACCATGACCCATTCCCCAGACTGATCATGACCCATTCCCCAGACCCACAGACTGACCATGACAAATTCCCCAGACCCACGGACTGACCATGACACATTCCCCAGACTGATCATGACACATTCCCCAGACCCACAGACTGACGATGACCCATTCCCCAGACCGAGACTGACCAGGACCAATTACCAGACCCACAGACTGACCATGACACATTCCCAAGACACAGACTGACCATTTCACATTTCCCAGACCCATGGACTGACCATGACCCATTCCCCAGATCCACAGACTGACCATGACCCATTCCCCAGACACACACAAAAACCATGACCCACCACACAGACCCACAGACTGACCATGACCAACTCCCCAGACCCACAGACTGACCGGCACCCACTGTCCAGACCCAAACTGACAGTGGCCCACTCCCCAGACCGACAAACAGACTGTGACCCATCACTCAGACCCACAGACTGACCATGACTCAGTCCCCAGACCCACAGACTGACCTTGATCCATTCCCCAGACCCACAGACTGACCATGACCCACTACCCAGACCCACAGACTGACCATGACCAATTTCCCAGACCCACAGACTGACCATGACCTAATCTCCAGACCCAGACTGACCATGACCATTCCCCAGATCCACAGACTACATTAGATTACTTACAGTGTGGAAACAGGCCCTTCGGCCCAACAAGTCCACACCGACCCGCCGAAGCGCAACCCACCCAGACCCATTCCCCTGCATTCACCCCTGCCCCTAACACTACGGGCAATTTAGCACGGCCAATTCACCTAAACTGCACATTTTTTGGACTGTGGGACGAAACCGGAGCACTCGGAGGAAACCCACGCAGAACGGGGAGAATGTGCAAACTCCACACAGTTAGTCTCCTGAGGTGGGAATTGAACCCGGGTCTCTGGCGCTGTGAGGCAGCAGTGCTAACCACTGTACCACCGTGCCGCCCACAACTGACCATGACCCATTCCCCAGACCCACAGACTGACCTTGACACATTCCCCAGACCCAGACTGACCATGACCCATTCCCCAGACCCAGAGACTGACCTTGACCCATTCTCCAGACACACAGACTGACCTTGACCCATTCCCCAGATCCACAGACTGACCTTGACCCATTCCCCAGACCCACAGACTGACCATGACCCATTCCCCAGACCCACGGACTGACCATGACCCATTCCCCAGATCCAGACTGGCCATGACCCATTCTCCAGACCCACGGACTGACCATGACCCATTCCCCAGGCTGACCATGACCCATTCCCCAGGCCCACAGATTGACCATGACCCATTCCCCAGGCCCACAGATTGACCATGACCCATTCCCCAGACCCACACTGACCATGACCAATTCCCCAGACCCACAGACTGACCATGACCCATTCCCCAGACCCAGACTGACCATGACCCATTCCCCAGACCCACAGACTGACCATGACCCATTCCCCAGACCCACAGACTGACCGTGACCCATTCCCCAGACCCACACAACGACCGTGCCCCACCACTCAGACCCACAGACTGACCATGACCAACTCCCCAGACCGACAGACTGACCGGCACCCACTGTCCAGACCCAAACTGACAGTGACCCATTCCACAGACCCACAAACAGACCGTGACCCATCACTCAGACCCACAGACTGACCATGACCAACTCCCCAGACCCACAGACTGACCATGACCCATTCCCCAGACCCACAGACTGACCATGACCCATTCCCCAGACCCAGACTGACCATGACCCATTCCCCAGACCCACAGACTGACCATGACACATTCCCAAGACCCAGACTGACCATGACCCATTCCCCAGACCCACGGACTGACCATGACCCATTCCCCAGACCCAGACTGACCATGACCCATTCCCCAGACACACACAAAGACCGTGACCCACAACACAGACCCACAGACTGACCATGACCAACTCCCTAGACCCACAGACTGACCGGCACCCAAACTGACAGTGACCCACTCCCCAGACCCACAAACTGACCGTGACCCATCACTCAGACCCACAGACTGACCATGACCCATTCCCCAGACCCACAGACTGACCTTGATCCATTCCCCAGGCCCACAGACTGACCATGATCCATTCCCCAGACCCACAGACTGACCATGACCCATTCCCCAGACACACGGACTGACCATGACCCATTCCCCAGACCCACAGACTGACCATGACCTATTCTCCTGACCCAGACTGACCATGACCCATTCCCCAGACCCACAGACTACATTAGAATACTTACAGTGTGGAAACAGGCCCTTCGGCCCAACAAGTCCATACCGACCCGCCGAAGCGCAACCCACCCAGACCCATTCCCCTACATTCACCCCTGCCCCTAACACCACGGGCAATTTAGCACGGCCAATTCACCTAAACTTCACATTTTTTGGACTGTGGGACGAAACCGGAGCACTCGGAGGAAACCCAGGCAGAACGGGGAGAATTTGAAAACTCCACACAGTTAGTCGCCTGAGGTGGGAATTGAACCCGGGTCTCGGGCTCTGTGAGGCAGCAGTGCTAACCACTGAACCACCGTGCCGCCCACAACTGACCATGACCCATTCCCCAGACCCACAGACTGACCGTGACCCATTCCCCAGACCCAGACTGACCATGACCCATTCCCCAGACCCAGAGACTGACCATGACCCATTCCCCAGACCCAGAGACTGACCATGACCCATTCCCCAGACCCATGGACTGACCATGACCCATTCCCCAGACCCACGGACTGACCATGACCCATTCTCCAGACCCACGGACTGACCATGACTCACCACTCAGACCCACAGACTGACCATGACCCATTCCCCAGACCCACGGACTGACCATGACCCACCACTCAGATTCAAAGACTGACCATGACCCACTCCCCAACCCACGGACTGACCTTGACCCATTCCCCAGACCCAGAGACTGACCTTGACCCATTCCCCAGACCCACTGACTGACCATGACCCATTCCCCAGATCCAGACTGACCATGACCCATTCCCTAGACCCACAGACTGACCATGACCCATTCCCCAGACCCACGGACTGACCATGACCCATTCCCCAGATCCAGACCGACCATGACCCATTCTCCAGACCCACAGACTGACCATGACCCATTCCCCAGACCCACGGACTGACCATGACCCACTACCCAGACCCACAGACTGACCATGACCAATTTCCCAGACCCACAGACTGACCATGACCTAATCTCCAGACCCAGACTGACCATGACCATTCCCCAGATCCACAGACTACATTAGATTACTTACAGTGTGGAAACAGGCCCTTCGGCCCAACAAGTCCACACCGACCCGCCGAAGCGCAACCCACCCAGACCCATTCCCCTGCATTCACCCCTGCCCCTAACACTACGGGCAATTTAGCACGGCCAATTCACCTAAACTGCACATTTTTTGGACTGTGGGACGAAACCGGAGCACTCGGAGGAAACCCACGCAGAACGGGGAGAATGTGCAAACTCCACACAGTTAGTCTCCTGAGGTGGGAATTGAACCCGGGTCTCTGGCGCTGTGAGGCAGCAGTGCTAACCACTGTACCACCGTGCCGCCCACAACTGACCATGACCCATTCCCCAGACCCACAGACTGACCTTGACACATTCCCCAGACCCAGACTGACCATGACCCATTCCCCAGACCCAGAGACTGACCTTGACCCATTCTCCAGACACACAGACTGACCTTGACCCATTCCCCAGATCCACAGACTGACCTTGACCCATTCCCCAGACCCACAGACTGACCATGACCCATTCCCCAGACCCACGGACTGACCATGACCCATTCCCCAGATCCAGACTGGCCATGACCCATTCTCCAGACCCACGGACTGACCATGACCCATTCCCCAGGCTGACCATGACCCATTCCCCAGGCCCACAGATTGACCATGACCCATTCCCCAGGCCCACAGATTGACCATGACCCATTCCCCAGACCCACACTGACCATGACCAATTCCCCAGACCCACAGACTGACCATGACCCATTCCCCAGACCCAGACTGACCATGACCCATTCCCCAGACCCACAGACTGACCATGACCCATTCCCCAGACCCACAGACTGACCGTGACCCATTCCCCAGACCCACACAACGACCGTGCCCCACCACTCAGACCCACAGACTGACCATGACCAACTCCCCAGACCGACAGACTGACCGGCACCCACTGTCCAGACCCAAACTGACAGTGACCCATTCCACAGACCCACAAACAGACCGTGACCCATCACTCAGACCCACAGACTGACCATGACCAACTCCCCAGACCCACAGACTGACCATGACCCATTCCCCAGACCCACAGACTGACCATGACCCATTCCCCAGACCCAGACTGACCATGACCCATTCCCCAGACCCACAGACTGACCATGACACATTCCCAAGACCCAGACTGACCATGACCCATTCCCCAGACCCACGGACTGACCATGACCCATTCCCCAGACCCAGACTGACCATGACCCATTCCCCAGACACACACAAAGACCGTGACCCACAACACAGACCCACAGACTGACCATGACCAACTCCCTAGACCCACAGACTGACCGGCACCCAAACTGACAGTGACCCACTCCCCAGACCCACAAACTGACCGTGACCCATCACTCAGACCCACAGACTGACCATGACCCATTCCCCAGACCCACAGACTGACCTTGATCCATTCCCCAGGCCCACAGACTGACCATGATCCATTCCCCAGACCCACAGACTGACCATGACCCATTCCCCAGACACACGGACTGACCATGACCCATTCCCCAGACCCACAGACTGACCATGACCTATTCTCCTGACCCAGACTGACCATGACCCATTCCCCAGACCCACAGACTACATTAGAATACTTACAGTGTGGAAACAGGCCCTTCGGCCCAACAAGTCCATACCGACCCGCCGAAGCGCAACCCACCCAGACCCATTCCCCTACATTCACCCCTGCCCCTAACACCACGGGCAATTTAGCACGGCCAATTCACCTAAACTTCACATTTTTTGGACTGTGGGACGAAACCGGAGCACTCGGAGGAAACCCAGGCAGAACGGGGAGAATTTGAAAACTCCACACAGTTAGTCGCCTGAGGTGGGAATTGAACCCGGGTCTCGGGCTCTGTGAGGCAGCAGTGCTAACCACTGAACCACCGTGCCGCCCACAACTGACCATGACCCATTCCCCAGACCCACAGACTGACCGTGACCCATTCCCCAGACCCAGACTGACCATGACCCATTCCCCAGACCCAGAGACTGACCATGACCCATTCCCCAGACCCAGAGACTGACCATGACCCATTCCCCAGACCCATGGACTGACCATGACCCATTCCCCAGACCCACGGACTGACCATGACCCATTCTCCAGACCCACGGACTGACCATGACTCACCACTCAGACCCACAGACTGACCATGACCCATTCCCCAGACCCACGGACTGACCATGACCCACCACTCAGATTCAAAGACTGACCATGACCCACTCCCCAACCCACGGACTGACCTTGACCCATTCCCCAGACCCAGAGACTGACCTTGACCCATTCCCCAGACCCACTGACTGACCATGACCCATTCCCCAGATCCAGACTGACCATGACCCATTCCCTAGACCCACAGACTGACCATGACCCATTCCCCAGACCCACGGACTGACCATGACCCATTCCCCAGATCCAGACCGACCATGACCCATTCTCCAGACCCACAGACTGACCATGACCCATTCCCCAGACCCACGGACTGACCATGACCCATTCCCCAGACTGACCATGAACCATTCCCCAGGCCCACAGACTGACCATGACCCATTCCCCAGACCCAGTCTGATCAGGACCCATTCGCCAGACCCACGGACTGACCATGACCCATTCCCCAGACCCAGACTGACCATGAAACATTTCCCAGACCCACGGACTGACCATGACCCATTCCCCAGACCCACACAAAGACCGTGACCCACCACTCAGACCCACAGACTGACCATGACCAACTCCCCAGACTGATCATGACTGACTGGCACTCACTGTCCAGACCCAAACTGACAGTGACCCATTCCACAGACCCAGAAACAGACCATGACCAACTCCCCAGACCCACAGACTGACCATGACCCAGTCCCCAGACCCAGACTGACCATGACCCATTCCCCAGACCCACAGACTGACCATGACCCATTCCCAAGACCCAGACTGACCATGACCCATTCCCCAGACCCACGGACTGACCATGACCCATTCTCCAGACCCACAGACTGACCATGCCCCATTCCCCGGACCCACACAAAGACCGTGACCCACCACACAGACCCACAGACTGACCATGACCAACTCCCCAGACCCACAGACTGACCGGCACCCACTGTGCAGACCCAAACTGACAGTGACCAGCTCCCCAGACCCAGAAACAGACCGTGACCCATCACTCAGACCCACAGACTGACCATGACCCACTCCCCAGACACACAGACTGACCTTGATTCATTCCCCAGACCCACAGACTGACCATGACGTATTCTCCAGACCCAGACTGACCATGACCCATTCCCCAGATCCACAGACTACATTAGATTACTTACAGTGTGGAAACAGGCCCTCCGACCCAACAAGTCCACACCGACCCGCCGAAGCGCAACCCACCCAGACCCATTCCCCTGCATTCACCCCTGCCCCTAACACCCGGGTCTCTGGCGCGGTGAGGCAGCAGTGCTAAACACTGTACCACCGTGCCACCCACAACTGACCATGAACCATTCCCCAGACCCACAGACCGACCATGACCCATTCCCCAGACCCATGGACTGACCATGACCCATTTCCCAGACCCACGGACTGACCATGACCCATTCCCCAGAACCACAGACTGACCATGACCCATTCCCCAGACCCATGGACTGACCATGACCCACTCCCCAACCCACGGACTGACCTTGACCCATTCCCCAGACCCACAGACTGACGTTGACCCATTCCCCAAATCCACGGACTGACCATGACCCATTCCCCAGACCCACGGTCTGACCATGACCAATTCCCCAGATCCAGACTGACCATGACCCATTCCCTAGACCCACAGACTGACCATGACCCATTCCCCAGACCCACGGACTGACCATGACCCATTCCCCAGATCCAGACTGACTATGACCCATTCCCCAGACCCACAGACTGACGATGACCCATTCCCCAGACCGAGACTGACCAGGACCAATTACCAGACCCACAGACTGACCATGACACATTCCCAAGACACAGACTGACCATGACACATTTCCCAGACCCATGGACTGACCATGACCCATTCCCCAGATCCACAGACTGACCATGACCCATTCCCCAGACACACACAAAGACCGTGACCCACCACACAGACCCACAGACTGACCATGACCAACTCCCCAGACCCACAGACTGACCGGCACCCACTGTCCAGACCCAAACTGACAGTGGCCCACTCCCCAGACCGACAAACAGACCGTGACCCATCATTCAGACCCACAGACTGACCATGACTCAGTCCCCAGACCCACAGACTGACCTTGATCCATTCCCCAGACCCACAGACTGACCATGACCCACTACCCAGACCCACAGACTGACCATGACCCATTTCCCAGACCCACAGACTGACCATGACCTAATCTCCAGACCCAGACTGACCATGACCATTCCCCAGATCCACAGACTACATTAGATTACTTACAGTGTGGAAACAGGCCCTTCGGCCCAACAAGTCCACACCGACCCGCCGAAGCGCAACCCACCCAGACCCATTCCCCTGCATTCACCCCTGCCCCTAACACTACGGGCAATTTAGCATGGCCAATTCACCTAAACTGCACATTTTTTGGACTGTGGGACGAAACCGGAGCACTCGGAGGAAACCCACGCAAAACGGGGAGAATGTGCAAACTCCACACAGTTAGTCTCCTGAGGTGGGAATTGAACCCGGGTCTCTGGCGCTGTGAGGCAGCAGTGCTAACCACTGTACCACCGTGCCGCCCACAACTGACCATGACCCATTCCCCAGACCCACAGACTGACCTTGACACATTCCCCAGACCCAGACTGACCATGACCCATTCCCCAGACCCAGAGACTGACCATGACCCATTCTCCAGACCCACAGACTGACCATGACCCATTCCCCAGACCAATGGACTGACCATGACCCATTCCACAGACCCACGGACTGACCATGACCCATTCTCCAGACCCACGGACTGACCATGACTCACCACTCAGACCCAGAGACTGACCATGACCCATTCCCCAGACCCACAGACTGACCATGACCCACCACTCAGACACAAAGACTGACCATGACCCACTCCCCAACCCACGGACTGACCTTGACCCATTCTCCAGACACACAGACTGACCTTGACCCATTCCCCAGACCCACAGACTGACCTTGACCCATTCCCCAGACCCACAGACTGACCATGACCCATTCCCCAGACCCACGGACTGACCATGACCCATTCCCCAGATCCAGACTGGCCATGACCCATTCTCCAGACCCACGGTCTGACCATGACCCATTCCCCAGGCTGACCATGACCCATTCCCCAGGCCCACAGATTGACCATGACCCATTCCGCAGGCCCACAGATTGACCATGACCCATTCCCCAGACCCACACTGACCATGACCAATTCCCCAGACCGACAGTCTGACCATGACCCATTCCCCAGACCCAGACTGACCATGACCCATTCCCCAGACCCACAGACTGACCATGACCCATTCCCCAGACCCACAGACTGACCGTGACCCATTCCCCAGACCCACACAACGACCGTGCCCCACCACTCAGACCCACAGACTGACCATGACCAACTCCCCAGACCGACAGACTGACCGGCACCCACTGTCCAGACCCAAACTGACAGTGACCCATTCCACAGACCCACAAACAGACCGTGACCCATCACTCAGACCCACAGACTGACCATGACCAACTCCCCAGACCCACAGACTGACCATGACCCATTCCCCAGACCCACAGACTGACCATGACCCATTCCCCAGACCCAGACTGACCATGACCCATTCCCCAGACCCACAGACTGACCATGACCCATTCCCAAGACCCAGACTGACCATGACCCATTCCCCAGACCCACGGACTGACCATGACCCATTCCCCAGACCCACAGACTGACCATGAACCATTCCCCAGACACACACAAAGACCGTGACCCACAACACAGACCCACAGACTGACCATGACCAACTCCCCAGACCCACAGACTGACCGGCACCCAAACTGACAGTGACCCACTCCCCAGACCCACAAACTGACCGTGACCCATCACTCAGACCCACAGACTGACCATGAGCCATTCCCCAGACCCACAGACTGACCTTGATCCATTCCCAGGGCCCACAGACTGACCATGACCCATTCCCCAGACCCACAGACTGACCATGACCCATTCCCCAGACACACGGACTGACCATGACCCATTCCCCAGACCCACAGACTGACCATGACCTATTCTCCTGACCCAGACTGACCATGACCCATTCCCCAGACCCACAGACTACATTAGAATACTTACAGTGTGGAAACAGGCCCTTCGGCCCAACAAGTCCACACCGACCCGCCGAAGCGCAACCCACCCAGACCCATTCCCCTACATTCACCCCTGCCCCTAACACCACGGGCAATTTAGCACGGCCAATTCACCTAAACTTCACATTTTTTGGACTGTGGGACGAAACCGGAGCACTCGGAGGAAACCCACGCAGAACGGGGAGAATGTGACAACTCCACACAGTTAGTCGCCTGAGGTGGGAATTGAACCCGGGTCTCGGGCTCTGTGAGGCAGCAGTGCTAACCACTGTACCACCGTGCCGCCCACAACTGACCATGACCCATTCCCCAGACCCACAGACTGACCTTGACCCATTCCCCAGACCCAGACTGACCTTGACCCATTCCCCAGACCCAGAGACTGACCATGACCCATTCTCCAGACCCACAGACTGACCATGACCCATTCCCCAGACCCATGGACTGACCATGACCCATTCTCCAGACCCACGGACTGACCATGACTCACCACTCAGATCCACAGACTGACCATGACCCATTCCCCAGACCCACGGACTGACCATGACCCACCACTCAGATTCAAAGACTGACCATGACCCACTCCCCAACCCACGGACTGACCTTGACCCATTCCCCAGACCCAGAGACTGACCTTGACCCATTCCCCAGACCCACGGACTGACCATGACCCATTCCCCAGATCCAGACTGACCATGACCCATTCCCTAGACCCACAGACTGACCATGACCCATTCCCCAGACCCACGGACTGACCATGACCCATTCCCCAGATCCAGACCGACCATGACCCATTCTCCAGACCCACAGACTGACCATGACCCATTCCCCAGACCCACGGACTGACCATGACCCATTCCCCAGACTGACCATGAACCATTCCCCAGGCCCACAGACTGACCATGACCCATTCCCCAGACCCACGGCCTGACCATGACCCATTCCCCAGACCCAGACTGACCATGAAACATTTCCCAGACCCACGGACTGACCATGACCCATTCCCCAGACCCACACAAAGACCGTGACCCACCACTCAGACCCACAGACTGACCATGACCAACTCCCCAGACTGATCATGACTGACCGGCACTCACTGTCCAGACCCAAACTGACAGTGACCCATTCCACAGACCCACAAACAGACCATGACCAACTCCCCAGACCCACAGACTGACCATGACCCATTCCCCAGACCCAGACTGACCATGACCCATTCCCCAGACCCACAGACTGACCATGACCCATTCCCAAGACCCAGACTGACCATGACCCATTCCCCAGACCCACGGACTGACCATGACCCATTCTCCAGACCCACAGACTGACCATGTCCCATTCCCCAGACCCACACAAAGACCGTGACCCACCACACAGACCCACAGACTGACCATGACCAACTCCCCAGACCCACAGACTGACCGGCACCCACTGTCCAGACCCAAACTGACAGTGAACAGCTCCCCAGACCCAGAAACAGACCGTGACCCATCACTCAGACCCAGACTGACCATGACCATTCCCCAGATCCACAGACTACATTAGATTACTTACAGTGTGGAAACAGGCCCTTCGGCCCAACAAGTCCACACCGACCCGCCGAAGCGCAACCCACCCAGACCCATTCCCCTGCATTCACCCCTGCCCCTAACACTACGGGCAATTTAGCATGGCCAATTCACCTAAACTGCACATTTTTTGGACTGTGGGACGAAACCGGAGCACTCGGAGGAAACCCACGCAAAACGGGGAGAATGTGCAAACTCCACACAGTTAGTCTCCTGAGGTGGGAATTGAACCCGGGTCTCTGGCGCTGTGAGGCAGCAGTGCTAACCACTGTACCACCGTGCCGCCCACAACTGACCATGACCCATTCCCCAGACCCACAGACTGACCTTGACACATTCCCCAGACCCAGACTGACCATGACCCATTCCCCAGACCCAGAGACTGACCATGACCCATTCTCCAGACCCACAGACTGACCATGACCCATTCCCCAGACCAATGGACTGACCATGACCCATTCCACAGACCCACGGACTGACCATGACCCATTCTCCAGACCCACGGACTGACCATGACTCACCACTCAGACCCAGAGACTGACCATGACCCATTCCCCAGACCCACAGACTGACCATGACCCACCACTCAGACACACAGACTGACCTTGACCCATTCCCCAGACCCACAGACTGACCTTGACCCATTCCCCAGACCCACAGACTGACCATGACCCATTCCCCAGACCCACGGACTGACCATGACCCATTCCCCAGATCCAGACTGGCCATGACCCATTCTCCAGACCCACGGTCTGACCATGACCCATTCCCCAGGCTGACCATGACCCATTCCCCAGGCCCACAGATTGACCATGACCCATTCCGCAGGCCCACAGATTGACCATGACCCATTCCCCAGACCCACACTGACCATGACCAATTCCCCAGACCGACAGTCTGACCATGACCCATTCCCCAGACCCAGACTGACCATGACCCATTCCCCAGACCCACAGACTGACCATGACCCATTCCCCAGACCCACAGACTGACCGTGACCCATTCCCCAGACCCACACAACGACCGTGCCCCACCACTCAGACCCACAGACTGACCATGACCAACTCCCCAGACCGACAGACTGACCGGCACCCACTGTCCAGACCCAAACTGACAGTGACCCATTCCACAGACCCACAAACAGACCGTGACCCATCACTCAGACCCACAGACTGACCATGACCAACTCCCCAGACCCACAGACTGACCATGACCCATTCCCCAGACCCACAGACTGACCATGACCCATTCCCCAGACCCAGACTGACCATGACCCATTCCCCAGACCCACAGACTGACCATGACCCATTCCCAAGACCCAGACTGACCATGACCCATTCCCCAGACCCACGGACTGACCATGACCCATTCCCCAGACCCACAGACTGACCATGAACCATTCCCCAGACACACACAAAGACCGTGACCCACAACACAGACCCACAGACTGACCATGACCAACTCCCCAGACCCACAGACTGACCGGCACCCAAACTGACAGTGACGCACTCCCCAGACCCACAAACTGACCGTGACCCATCACTCAGACCCACAGACTGACCATGAGCCATTCCCCAGACCCACAGATTGACCTTGATCCATTCCCAGGGCCCACAGACTGACCATGACCCATTCCCCAGACCCACAGACTGACCATGACCCATTCCCCAGACCCATGGACTGACCATGACCCATTCTCCAGACCCACGGACTGACCATGACTCACCACTCAGATCCACAGACTGACCATGACCCATTCCCCAGACCCACGGACTGACCATGACCCACCACTCAGATTCAAAGACTGACCATGACCCACTCCCCAACCCACGGACTGACCTTGACCCATTCCCCAGACCCAGAGACTGACCTTGACCCATTCCCCAGACCCACGGACTGACCATGACCCATTCCCCAGATCCAGACTGACCATGACCCATTCCCTAGACCCACAGACTGACCATGACCCATTCCCCAGACCCACGGACTGACCATGACCCATTCCCCAGATCCAGACCGACCATGACCCATTCTCCAGACCCACAGACTGACCATGACCCATTCCCCAGACCCACGGACTGACCATGACCCATTCCCCAGACTGACCATGAACCATTCCCCAGGCCCACAGACTGACCATGACCCATTCCCCAGACCCACGGCCTGACCATGACCCATTCCCCAGACCCAGACTGACCATGAAACATTTCCCAGACCCACGGACTGACCATGACCCATTCCCCAGACCCACACAAAGACCGTGACCCACCACTCAGACCCACAGACTGACCATGACCAACTCCCCAGACTGATCATGACTGACCGGCACTCACTGTCCAGACCCAAACTGACAGTGACCCATTCCACAGACCCACAAACAGACCATGACCAACTCCCCAGACCCACAGACTGACCATGACCCATTCCCCAGACCCAGACTGACCATGACCCATTCCCCAGACCCACAGACTGACCATGACCCATTCCCAAGACCCAGACTGACCATGACCCATTCCCCAGACCCACGGACTGACCATGACCCATTCTCCAGACCCACAGACTGACCATGTCCCATTCCCCAGACCCACACAAAGACCGTGACCCACCACACAGACACACAGACTGACCATGACCAACTCCCCAGACCCACAGACTGACCGGCACCCACTGTCCAGACCCAAACTGACAGTGACCAGCTCCCCAGACCCAGAAACAGACCGTGACCCATCACTCAGACCCACAGACTGACCATGACCCACTCCCCAGACCCACCGACTGACCTTGATCCATTCCCCAGACCCACAGACTGACCATGACGTATTCTCCAGACCCAGACTGACCATGACCCATTCCCCAGATCCACAGACTACATTAGATTACTTACAGTGTGGAAACAGGCCCTCCGACCCAACAAGTCCACACCGACCCGCCGAAGCGCAACCCACCCAGACCCATTCCCCTGCATTCACCCCTGCCCCTAACACTACTGGCAATTTAGCATGGCCAATTCACCTAAACTGCACATTTTTTGGACTGTGGGAGGAAACCGGAGCACTCGGAGGAAACCCACGCAGAACAGGGAGAATGTGCAAACTCCACACAGTTAGTCGCCTGAGGTGGGAATTGAACCCGGGTCTCTGGCGCGGTGAGGCAGCAGTGCTAAACACTGTACCACCGTGCCACCCACAACTGACCATGAACCATTCCCCAGACCCACAGACTGACCTTGACCCATTCCCCAGACCCATGGACTGACCATGACCCATTCACCAGACCCAGAGACTGACCATGACCCATTCTCCAAACCCACAGACTGACCATGACCCATTCCCCAGACCCATGGACTGACCATGACCCATTCTCCAGACCCACGGACTGACCATGACCCACCACTCAGACCCAAAGACTGACCATGACCCACTCCCCAACCCACGGACTGACCTTGACCCATTCCCCAGACCCACGGACTGACCTTGACACATTCCCCAGACCCACAGACTGACCATGACCCATTTCCCAGACGCACAGACTGTCCATGACCCATTCCCCAGACCCACGGACTGACCTTGACCCATTCCCCAGACCCACAGACTGACCATGACCCATTCCCCAGACCCACAGACTGACCATGACCCATTCCCCAGACTGACCATGACCCATTCCCCAGGCCGACAGTCTAACCATGACCCATTCCCCAGACCCAGACTGACCATGATCCATTCCCAAGACCCACAGACTGAGCATGACCCATTCCCCAGACACACACAAAGACCGTGACCCACCACTCAGACCCACAGACTGACCATGACCAACTCTCCAGACCCACAGATTGACCATGACCCATTCCCTAGACCCAGACTGACCATGACCCATTCCCCAGACCCACGGACTGACCATGACCCATTCCCCAGACCCACGGACTGACCATGACCCATTCCCCAGACCCACAGACTGACCATGACCCATTCCCCAGACCCACACAAAGACCGTGACCCACCACTCAGACCCACAGACTGACTATGACCAACTCCCCAGACCCACAGACTGACCATGACCCATTCCCCAGACCCACGGACTGACCATGACCCATTCCCCAGACCCACGGACTGACCATGACCCATTCCCCAGACCCACAGACTGACCATGACCCATTCCCCAGACCCACACAAAGACCGTGACCCACCACTCAGACCCACAGACTGACTATGACCAACTCCCCAGACCCACAGATTGACCATGACCCATTCCCTAGACCCAGACTGACCATGACCCATTCCCCAGACCCACGGACTGACCATGACCCATTCCCCAGACCCACAGACTGACCATGACCCATTCCCCAGACCCACACAAAGACCGTGACCCACCACTCAGACCCACAGACTGACTATGACCAACTCCCCAGACCCACGGACTGACTGGCACCCACTGTCCAGACCCAAACTGACAGTGACCCATTCCACAGACCCACAAACAGACCGTGACCCATCACTCAGAGCCACAGACTGACCATGACCCACTCCCCTGACCCAGACTGACCATGACCCATTCCTAGACCCACGGACTGACCATGACCCATTCCCCAGACCCACAGACTGACCATGACCCATTCTCCAGACCCACACAAAGACCGTGACCCACCACTCAGACCCACAGACTGACTATGACCAACTCCCCAGACCCACGGACTGACCGGCACCCACTGTCCAGACCCAAACTGACAGTGACCCATTCCACAGACCCACAAACAGATCGTGACCCATCACTCAGACCCACAGACTGACCATGACCCATTCCCCAGACCCCAGACTGACCATGACCCATTCCCCAGACCCACAGACTGACCATGACCAACTCCCCAGACCCACAGACTGACCATGACCCATTCCCCAGACCCACAGACTGACCATGACCCATTCCCCAGACCCAGCCTGACCATGACCCATTCCCCAGACCCACAGACTGACCATGACCCATTCCCAAGACCCAGACTGACCATGACCCATTCCCCAGACCCACGGACTGACCATGACCCATTCCCCAGACCCACAGACTGACCATGAACCATTCCCCAGACACACACAAAGACCGTGACCCACAACACAGACCCACAGACTGACCATGACCAACTCCCCAGACCCACAGACTGACCGGCACCCAAACTGACAGTGACCCACTCCCCAGACCCACAAACTGACCGTGACCCATCACTCAGACCCACAGACTGACCATGAGCCATTCCCCAGACCCACAGACTGACCTTGATCCATTCCCAGGGCCCACAGACTGACCATGACCCATTCCCCAGACCCACAGACTGACCATGACCCATTCCCCAGACACACGGACTGACCATGACCCATTCCCCAGACCCACAGACTGACCATGACCTATTCTCCAGACCCAGACTGACCATGACCCATTCCCCAGACCCACAGACTACATTAGAATACTTACAGTGTGGAAACAGGCCCTTCGGCCCAACAAGTCCATACCGACCCGCCGAAGCGCAACCCACCCAGACCCATTCCCCTACATTCACCCCTGCCCCTAACACCACGGGCAATTTAGCACGGCCAATTCACCTAAACTTCACATTTTTTGGACTGTGGGACGAAACCGGAGCACTCAGAGGAAACCCACGCAGAACGGGGAGAATGTGAAAACTCCACACAGTTAGTCGCCTGAGGTGGGAATTGAACCCGGGTCTCGGGCTCTGTGAGGCAGCAGTGCTAACCACTGTACCACCGTGCCGCCCACAACTGACCATGACCCATTCCCCAGACCCACAGACTGACCTTGACCCATTCCCCAGACCCAGACTGACCATGACCCATTCCCCAGACCCAGAGACTGACCATGACCCATTCTCCAGACCCACAGACTGACCATGACCCATTCCCCAGACCCATGGACTGACCATGACCCATTCCCCAGACCCATGGACAGACCATGACCCATTCCCCAGACCCACGGACTGACCATGACCCATTCTCCAGACCCACGGACTGACCATGGCTCACCACTCAGACCCACAGACTGACCATGACCCATTCCCCAGACCCACGGACTGACCATGACCCACCACTCAGATTCAAAGACTGACCATGACCCACTCCCCAACCCACGGACTGACCTTGACCCATTCCCCAGACCCACAGACTGACCTTGACCCATTCCCCAGACCCACTGACTGACCATGACCCATTCCCCAGATCCAGACTGACCATGACCCATTCCCTAGACCCACAGACTGACCATGACCCATTCCCCAGACCCACGGACTGACCATGACCCATTCCCCAGATCCAGACCGACCATGACCCATTCTCCAGACCCACAGACTGACCATGACCCATTCCCCAGACCCACGGACTGACCATGACCCATTCCCCAGACTAACCATGACCCATTCCCCAGGCCCACAGACTGACCATGACGAATTCCCCAGACCCAGTCTGATCAGGACCCATTCCCCAGACCCACGGACTGACCATGACCCATTCCCCAGACCCACACAAAGACCGTGACCCACCACTCAGACCCACAGACTGACCATGACCAACTCCCCAGACTGATCATGACTGACCGGCACTCACTGTCCAGACCCAAACTGACAGTGACCAGCTCCCCAGACCCAGAAACAGACCGTGACCCATCACTCAGACCCACAGACTGACCATGACCCACTCCCCAGACACACAGACTGACCTTGATCCATTCCCCAGACCCACAGACTGACCATGACCCATTCCCAAGACCCAGACTGACCATGACCCATTCCCCAGACCCACAGACTGACCATGACCCATTCCCAAGACCCAGACTGACCATGACCCATTCCCCAGACCCACGGACTGACCATGACACAGTCCCCAGACACAGACTGACCATGACCCATTCCCCAGACCCACAGACTGACCATGACCCATTCCCAAGACCCAGACTGACCATGACCCATTCCCCAGACCCACGGACTGACCATGACCCATTCTCCAGACCCACAGACTGACCATGTCCCATTCCCCAGACCCCCACAAAGACCGTGACCCACCACACAGACCCACAGACTGACCATGACCAACTCCCCAGACCCACAGACTGACCGGCACCCACTGTCCTGACCCAAACTGACAGTGACCAGCTCCCCAGACCCAGAAACAGACCGTGACCCATCACTCAGACCCACAGACTGACCATGACCCACTCCCCAGACACACAGACTGACCTTGATCCATTCCCCAGACCCACAGACTGACCATGACGTATTCTCCAGACCCAGACTGACCATGACCCATTCCCCAGATCCACAGACTACATTAGATTACTTACAGTGTGGAAACAGGCCCTCCGACCCAACAAGTCCACACCGACCCGCCGAAGCGCAACCCACCCAGACCCATTCCCCTGCATTCACCCCTGCCCCTAACACTACGGGCAATTTAGCATGGCCAATTCACCTAAACTGCACATTTTTTGGACTGTGGGACGAAACCGGAGCACTCGGAGGAAACCCACGCAGAACAGGGAGAATGTGAAAACTCCACACAGTTAGTCGCCTGAGGTGGGAATTGAACCCGGGTCTCTGGCGCGGTGAGGCAGCAGTGCTAAACACTGTACAACCGTGCCACCCACAACTGACCATGAACCATTCCCCAGACCCACAGACTGACCATGACCCATTCCCCAGACCCATGGACTGACCATGACCCATTTCCCAGACCCACGGACTGACCATGACCCATTCCCCAGACCCTCAGACTGACCATGACCCATTCCCCAGACCCATGGACTGACCATGACCCACTCCCCAACCCACGGACTGACCTTGACCCATTCCCCAGACCCACAGACTGACGTTGACCCATTCCCCAGACCCACGGACTGACCATGACCCATTCCCCAGACCCACGGTCTGACCATGACCAATTCCCCAGATCCAGACTGACCATGACCCATTCCCTAGACCCACAGACTGACCATGACCCATTCCCCAGACCCACGGACTGACCATGACCCATTCCCCAGATCCAGACCGACCATGACCCATTCTCCAGACCCACAGACTGACCATGACCCATTCCCCAGACCCATGGACTGACCATGACCCACTCCCCAACCCACGGACTGACCTTGACCCATTCCCCAGACCCACAGACTGACGTTGACCCATTCCCCAGACCCACAGACTGACCTTGACCCATTCCCCTGACCCACTGACTGACCATGACCCATTCCCCAGATCCAGACTGACCATGACCCATTCCCTAGACCCACAGACTGACCATGACCCATTCCCCAGACCCACGGACTGACCATGACCCATTCCCCAGATCCAGACCGACCATGACCCATTCTCCAGACCCACAGACTGACCATGACCCATTCCCCAGACCCACGGACTGACCATGACCCATTCCCCAGACTGACCATGACCCATTCCCCAGGCCCACAGACTGACCATGACCCATTCCCCAGACCCAGTCTGATCAGGACCCATTCCCCAGACCCACGGACTGACCATGACCCATTCCCCAGACCCACACAAAGACCGTGACCCACCACTCAGACCCACAGACTGACCATGACCAACTCCCCAGACTGATCATGACTGACCGGCACTCACTGTCCAGACCCAAACTGACAGTGACCAGCTCCCCAGACCCAGAAACAGACCGTGACCCATCACTCAGACCCACAGACTGACCATGACCCACTCCCCAGACACACAGACGGACCTTGACCCATTCCCCAGACCCACAGACTGACCATGACCCATTCCCAAGATCCAGACTGACCATGACCCATTCCCCAGACCCACAGACTGACCATGACCCATTCCCAAGACCCAGACTGACCATGACCCATTCCCCAGACCCACGGACTGACCATGACCCAGTCCCCAGACACAGACTGACCATGACCCATTCCCCAGACCCACAGACTGACCATGACCCATTCCCAAGACCCAGACTGACCATGACCCATTCCCCAGACCCACGGACTGACCATGACCCATTCTCCAGACCCACAGACTGACCATGTCCCATTCCCCAGACCCCCACAAAGACCGTGACCCACCACACAGACCCACAGACTGACCATGACCAACTCCCCAGACCCACAGACTGACCGGCACCCACTGTCCAGACCCAAACTGACAGTGACCAGCTCCCCAGACCCAGAAACAGACCGTGACCCATCACTCAGACCCACAGACTGACCATGACCCACTCCCCAGACACACAGACTGACCTTGATCCATTCCCCAGACCCACAGACTGACCATGACGTATTCTCCAGACCCAGACTGACCATGACCCATTCCCCAGATCCACAGACTACATTAGATTACTTACAGTGTGGAAACAGGCCCTCCGACCCAACAAGTCCACACCGACCCGCCGAAGCGCAACCCACCCAGACCCATTCCCCTGCATTCACCCCTGCCCCTAACACTACGGGCAATTTAGCATGGCCAATTCACCTAAACTGCACATTTTTTGGACTGTGGGATGAAACCGGAGCACTCGGAGGAAACCCACGCAGAACAGGGAGAATGTGAAAACTCCACACAGTTAGTCGCCTGAGGTGGGAATTGAACCCGGGTCTCTGGCGCGGTGAGGCAGCAGTGCTAAACACTGTACAACCGTGCCACCCACAACTGACCATGAACCATTCCCCAGACCCACAGACTGACCATGACCCATTCCCCAGACCCATGGACTGACCATGACCCATTTCACAGACCCACGGACTGACCATGACCCATTCCCCAGACCCACAGACTGACCATGACCCATTCCCCAGACCCATGGACTGACCATGACCCACTCCCCAACCCACGGACTGACCTTGACCCATTCCCCAGACCCACAGACTGACGTTGACCCATTCCCCAGACCCACGGACTGACCATGACCCATTCCCCAGACCCACGGTCTGACCATGACCAATTCCCCAGATCCAGACTGACCATGACCCATTCCCTAGACCCACAGACTGACCATGACCCATTCCCCAGACCCACGGACTGACCATGACCCATTCCCCAGATCCACGGACTGACCATGACCCATTCCCCAGACCCACACAAAGACCGTGACCCACCACTCAGACCCACAGACTGACCATGACCAACTCCCCAGACTGATCATGGCTGACCGGCACTCACTGTCCAGACCCAAACTGACAGTGACCCATTCCACAGACCCAGAAACAGACCATGACCAACTCCCCAGACCCACAGACTGACCATGACCCATTCCCCAGACCCAGACTGACCATGACCCATTCCCCAGACCCACAGACTGACCATGACCCATTCCCAAGACCCAGACTGACCATGACCCATTCCCCAGACCCACGGACTGACCATGACCCATTCTCCAGACCCACAGACTGACCATGTCCCATTCCCCAGACCCACACAAAGACCGTGACCCACCACACAGACCCACAGACTGACCATGACCAACTCCCCAGACCCACAGACTGACCGGCACCCACTGTCCAGACCCAAACTGACAGTGACCAGCTCCCCAGACCCAGAAACAGACCGTGACCCATCACTCAGACCCACAGACTGACCATGACCCATTCCCCAGACCCAGACTGACCATGACCCATTCCCCAGACCCACAGACTGACCATGACCCATTCCCAAGACCCAGACTGACCATGACCCATTCCCCAGACCCACGGACTGACCATGACCCATTCTCCAGACCCACAGACTGACCATGTCCCATTCCCCAGACCCACACAAAGACCGTGACCCACCACACAGACCCACAGACTGACCATGACCAACTCCCCAGACCCACAGACTGACCGGCACCCACTGTCCAGACCCAAACTGACAGTGACCAGCTCCCCAGACCCAGAAACAGACCGTGACCCATCACTCAGACCCACAGACTGACCATGACCCACTCCCCAGACCCACCGACTGACCTTGATCCATTCCCCAGACCCACAGACTGACCATGACGTATTCTCCAGACCCAGACTGACCATGACCCATTCCCCAGATCCACAGACTACATTAGATTACTTACAGTGTGGAAACAGGCCCTCCGACCCAACAAGTCCACACCGACCCGCCGAAGCGCAACCCACCCAGACCCATTCCCCTGCATTCACCCCTGCCCCTAACACTACGGGCAATTTAGCATGGCCAATTCACCTAAACTACACAATTTTTGGACTGTGGGATGAAACCGGAGCACTCGGAGGAAACCCACGCAGAACAGGGAGAATGTGAAAACTCCACACAGTTAGTCGCCTGAGGTGGGAATTGAATCCGGGTCTCTGGTGCTGTGAGGCAGCAGTGCTAACCACTGTACCACCGTGCTGCCCACAACTGACCATGACCCATTCCCCAGACCCACAGACTGACCATGACCCATTCTCCAAACCCACAGACTGACCATGACCCATTCCCCAGACCCATGGACTGACCATGACCCATTCCCCAGACCCACGGACTGACCATGACCCACCACTCAGACCCAAAGACTGACCATGACCCACTCCCCAACCCACGGACTGACCTTGACCCATTCCCCAGACCCACGGACTGACCTTGACACATTCCCCAGACCCACAGACTGACCATGACCCATTTCCCAGACCCACAGACTGTCCATGACCCATTCCCCAGACCCACGGACTGACCTTGACCCATTCCCCAGACCCACAGACTGACCATGACCCATTCCCCAGACCCACGGACTGACCATGACCCATTCCCCAGATGCAGACTGACCATGACCCATTCCCCAGACCCACAGACTGACCATGACCCATTGCCCAGACCCACGGACTGACCATGACCCATTCCCCAGACTGACCATGACCCATTCCCCAGGCCGACAGACTAACCATGACCCATTCCCCAGACCCACGGACTGACCATGACGCATTCCCCAGACCCACAGACTGACCATCACCCATTCCCCAGACCCACAGACTGACCATGACCCATTCCCCAGACCCACAGACTGACCATGACCCATTGCCCAGACCCACAGACTGACCATGACCCATTGCCCAGACCCACGGACTGACCATGACCCATTCCCCAGACCCACGGACTGACCATGACCCATTCCCCAGGCCGACAGACTAACCATGACCCATTCCCCAGACCTATACTGACCATGACCCATTCCCCAGACCCACAGACTGACCATGACCCATTCCCCAGACCCAGACTGACCATGACCCATTCCCCAGACCCACAGACTGAGCATGACCCATTCCCCAGACACACACAAAGACCGTGACCAACCACTCAGACCCACAGACTGACCATGACAAACTCCCCAGACCCACAGACTGACCGGCACCCACTGTCCAGACCCAAACTGACAGTGACCCATTCCACAGACCCACAAACAGACCGTGACCCATCACCCAGACCCACAGACTGACCATGACCCACTTCCCAGACCCACAGATTGACCATGACCCATTCCCCAGACCCAGACTGACCATGACCCATTCCCCAGACCCACGGACTGACCATGACCCATTCCCCAGACCCACAGACTGACCATGACCCATTCCCCAGACCCACACAAAGACCGTGACCCACCACTCAGACCCATAGACTGACTATGACCAACTCCCCAGACCCACGGACTGACTGGCACCCACTGTCCAGACCCAAACTGACAGTGACCCATTCCAGAGACCCACAAACAGACCGTGACCCATCACTCAGACCCACAGACTGACCATGACCCACTCCCCAGACCCCAGACTGACCATGACCCATTCCCAGACCCACGGACTGACCATGACCCATTCCCCAGACCCACAGACTGACCATGACCCATTCTCCAGACCCACACAAAGACCGTGACCTACCACTCAGACCCACAGACTGACTATGACCAACTCCCCAGCCCCACGGACTGACCGGCACCCACTGTCCAGACCCAAACTAACAGTGACCCATTCCACAGACCCACAAACAGACCGTGACCCATCACTCAGACCCACAGACTGACCATGACCCATTCCCCAGACCCAGACTGACCATGACCCATTCCCCAGACCCACGGACTGACCATGACCCTTTCCCCAGACCCACAGACTGACCATGACCCATTCCCCTGACCCACACAAAGACCGTGACCCACCACTCAGACCCACAGACTGACTATGACCAACTCCCCAGACCCACGGACTGACCGGCACCCACTGACCAGACCCAAACTGACAGTGACCCATTCCACAGACCCACAAACAGACCGTGACCCATCACGCAGACCCACAGACTGCCTAACCCACTCCCCAGACCCACAAACAGACTGTGACCCACCACTCATACGCACAGACTGACCATGACCCACTCTCCAGACCCACAGACTGACCAGGACCCACTGTCCTGACCCGCAGAGTGACCGTGACCCACTGTCCAGACCGACAGAGCTGACTGTGGCTCACTCTCCAGGCCGATGGACAAATTGCATTCCACTCCCCAGACTGTAGAGGTATCGTCCCTATCACTCTGACTGCCCCAACTTCTGAGCCCCTTTACCTATGCCCTGGACACATCGGCAGCTGCCCTTAACCATCTTGCTGGGATCCTTGGGTGTCTGGACTTGACTCCGGACTGAGCTCTCTCTGAGTCACTGAGACCTTACCATTAGCTGTGAGCCCAGGTAGTGTCTGCGGCACATGGTGCAGGTGTAACACTGATAGAGCGTGGTGTTAAAAAGCAACACCTGAAGCCCCTCAACTGCTAACAGAGCTTTAAGATCAAGACCAGGACCCAAAGTTAAGGCAGAGATGTTGTGAGGAAGGTACAAACTGAGCGAGTGTTGAGAGAGCAAGTGAGTAGCCTTGTCCAATCCTGGAGTGTCCAATCAGGCAGCAGTTTTGCAATGAGAGCTGCTGACATGCCCCAGAGTGCAGCAATAAAGTGCCGAAATGTAGAATAACTGGAGTAGATATGTACCATGATGATGTGGTGAGGCTGGTGCATGTAGGAGACCAATGTCTGTGTATGTGGAGTGTGTGTGGAGCACAAAGCCACTGTCCATTGAGTGTAGCTAGAGGCATTATGTCTGGTGTCCATCGTGGAGTTCCAGAGAAACAGGCAGTAAGCTGAAATCACCAGGGGCCCACTCAGATTTCCATGGTGGTTCACTCTTTCCCCCTAGTTTCAATCCAGCAGCTGGGAATACGAGGGAGTGTGAGATAATAATGATGATGACTATGAATGATGTCCTCCATTGATAAGCCTCTCACTGTCCACCAGTGAGAATCCTGTCTCACATCCGGGACTTGGAGGGAAAATGTGCCATTTTAGTCTCAACGTTTGACATCTCACCCGACCTTCCTAAATATCTTGCACATCTTCCAGGGCCTGGGAAGATTTCACCCATAATAACCAAAACAGCAAACTCCATGATGGTGATGATGCTCAGCTAGTGAGCCACACAAAATCCCAGCTACAAAGACTCCTGGACTGCCTCTGCCATGCCCATGACATTGTCCCCATGACTATCTCTCATGTCCATCCCGTGTCTATAACTGTGTCAAGAAAACTGAGTCTGTGGAACAGGTGGTTGTATCTCTGCCCCTGCTGTTACACCCTGCTGGGAGTTCCTGGTGAATTCTGCTGCCTCAGGTCTACAATGGTGGATAAACCTTCTCTTGATGCTCAAACCAGCCCCCACCTGTGGCTTACTGTGCAAAATGGAGGAACAAGCAGTGAGCTGGAGTTCTGGGATGAAAATGTGCCTGATATATCCTTGTGCTGAGCCTTAAGATGTTGCTGCTGGATAAGGTCTGAGCACGTTATCAGATGCCTGGGAACCATGGATCATCTGTCAATCTGTCTGCCGATTCGTGTCTCTGCGGCACACCAGGGTGTATGCTGAAAGATTGCAGCAACCCTTTCAAAGGTAGAACTGCCAAGCTGGTTAATACTTAACCAATGGAGGCTGTTTTCTTAGCTCAGGCACAAGCCAGGATGGAAGACAGTTACATACCCAGAACGTTTCTGTGGTCGGAGTCAGTGATCAATAGCATGCTTAAAACTCAAGGATGGCCTCAATCATGATGTAAAGGCCTCAGACATCAATTAAAGATAACGACAAAGATAAAGTCACCATAATCACAGATGATCCCATCTCCATCAACAGTGACCGACTTGACACCGACATTTTCTACAAACCCACCGACTCCCACAGCTACCTGGATTATACCTCTTCCCACCCTGCCTTCTGCAAAAATGCTATCCCTTATTCCCAATTCCTCCACTTCTGCTGTATCTGCTCCCAGGAGGACCAGTTCCACCACAGAACACACCAGATGGCCTCCTTCTTTAAAGACCGCAATTTCCCTTCCCAAGTGGCTGATGGTGCCCCCAAGTGCATCTCATTCACATCCCACACCTCCACCCTCGAAACCCACCTCTCCAACCACAACAAGGACAGAACCCCCGGTCCTCACCTTCTACCCCACCAACCTCCGTATACATCGTACCAACCTCTGCCGTTTCCACTCGCACAAATGGATCCCACGACCAGGGATATATTCCCCTCCCCAGTTCTATCTGCTTTCCATAACGACTGTTCCCTCCACAACTATCTTGTCAGGTCCACGCCCCCTAACAACCCACCGTCCCCTCATGGCACCTTTCCGTGGCACTGCAGGAATTGCAAAACCTGCACCCTCACCTTCCACCTCACCTCCATCCAAGGTCCCAAATGAGCCTTCCACATCCATCAAAGTTTCACCTGCACTTCCACACATGTCATTTACTGTATCCGTTGCTCCCGATGCAGACTCCTCTACATTGGGGAGACTGGATGCCTACTCGCAGCGCGCTTCAGAGAACATCTCCAGGACACCCACACCAACCAACCAACCCCACCGCCCCGTGGCCGAACACTTTAACTCCCCCTGTCACTCTGCTGAGAACATGCAGGTCCTGGGCCTCCTCCACCGCCACTCCCTTATCACCCAATGCCTGGAGGAAGAATGCCTCATCTTCTGCCTCGGGACCCTTCAACCCCAGGGCATCAATGTGGACTTCACCAGTTTCCTCATTTTCCCTCCCCCCACGTTACCCCAGTTCCAACCTTCCAGCTCAGCACCGTCCTCATGACCTGTCCCACCTGTCCATCTTCCTTCCCACCTATCCACTCCACCCTCCCCTCCGATCTATCACCTTTACCCCCACCTCCATCCACCTATTGTACTCTCAGCTCCCTTCCCCCCAGCCCCACCCCCCTCCCATTTATCTCTCCTCCCCAGAGGTTCCCAGCTTTTGCACAAAATGTTGATTTTTCTGCTCCTTGAATGCTGCCTGACCTGCTGTGCGTTTCCAGCATCACTCTCTTGACTCTGATCTTTAGCATCTGCAGTCCTCACTTTCACCTGTAATCCCAGAGAACCACAGGGCTGGTCTCTCATCAGAGAGAGAGAGAGAGAGTCATAGAGTTATATAACATGGAAACAGACCCTTCATTCCAACCAGTCCATGCCGAACATAATCCCAAACTCAACTAGACCCACCTGCCTGCTCCTTGTCCATATCCCTCCAAACCTTTCTATTCATGTACGTATCCAAATGCCTTTTAAATAGTGTAATTATATTCAGATCCACCACTTCCCCAGGAAGTTCATCCCACACACGAACTACCCTCTATGTAAAACATATGCCTCTCATTTTTTTAAAAATCTTTCTCCTCTCACCTTAAATATGTCCTGAAATACCCCATCCTCGGGAAAAGACAGCTACTACTAACTCTATTGATACTCCTTACTATTTTATAAACTTCTATAAGGTTGAAAGAGGGAGAGAGAGAGAGAGAGACAGAGAGAGAGATGACTGTTATAAGCTTAACCCGAGGGTCACCATGTCTCAGGTGAGGGCAGAGGTTGAGAAGGAGACACCTTCATGGTAAACTCAGGCAATGTGGGAATTGAACCCACGATGTTGGCATCACTGTATTGCAAACCAGCCATCACCACGGCGACCAATGGCTACAGCGACTTGGCAACAGTCAACGACACAAACAGGAGCCACAATGATACTCGGTGGCTTTGCGTATAGAGTAGAAATTGTCTTCAAGACCCTGCAATCAGAGCATCGACCACCATGCAGATTACAGAGAAATCACACTCAAAATGAATCATTTTCTCTGAGTTCATTATCTATCTGAAATGGACAGATGTTAATGAAAGCAAAGGCAATATCTACCCCTTGACGACAGGGAAGCCGACAGAAATCGATTTACAAGCGACTGTTTGAGATGAATTGTATTTTGATTAGAGATTAGATTTCCTATAGTGTGGAAACAGGCCCTTCAGCCCAACAAGTCCACACTGACCCTCCGAAGAGTAACCCTTCCAGATCCATTTCCCTCTGACTAATGCACCTAACATTATGGGCAACTTAGTCACCTGACCTGCACATCTTTGGATTGTGGGAGGAAGCCAGAGCAAACGCATACACACACGGGGCAAACATGCAAACTCCACACAGACAGTTACCCAAGGCTGGAATTGAACCCGGGTCCCTGGCGCTGTGAGGCAGCAGTGCTAACCACTGAGCAACCACGCCTCCATGTAAATATGGACCATAGTTGTCAGTGAAGGGACAGTCTCAGAGTGTCACAAGCTGTTGTATAAAAAACTCAGCTGTATGCTTTATATAACTGTGAACAATTATATCATATAATTTTATGACTTTAATCAATTATGACTTTATAATTCAAGATTTGTTCATGAAGGAGGATAGAAAAATCCATCACCACAGATGCATTTTTAATATCCACCAGCAGAGGTCCTTAAAGTCAAATTATGAATTTATTGTGAATGGACTCAGGATATTTTGGATTTCCTTTCCAATATTATATGCTTTAAAGGATTAAAAAAGCTGGGTTTTTATAGCTCTTTCACAGCATAAGAACATCCCAAAGTGTTTTAAAGCCAAAGAAATTACTTTTGTGTCCGGACAATCTTGAGGAAAATGAGGCAACCAATTGCAGCACAGCAAGCTCCCAAGAGCAGCCATTGATAGTGGCTAGATGGTGTATTTTAGTGATATTGAGAAACAGTGAGTGAGAATCTGAGTGAGGAACTGTGAATGAGAAACTGAATGAGTGAGAAACTGAGTAGAAGCAGTGAGGGAGTGAGAAATTATGAGCGAGTGAGAAACTGTGAGGGAGTGAGAAATTATGTGAGAAACTGTGTGAGAAGCAGTGAGGAAACGAGAAACCATTAGTGAGAAGCAGCGAGTGAACTGAAGCAAGAACAAAGTGACAATCCCCGAGTCCGACGTTTAGAGCACAGCGGAGACAGTGTGCTAGTCCATGCTTTGATGGACAATGTACAGAATCCCAGTAATGCGCATGTGAACATGGCATCGACATTTGCTTGGTCATACAGAACATGGATATTGATAAAACAGAGACATGTTACTGAAGCATCTGAACAGATGGCGATTATGCTAAAGAAATGAAGATAAGTAGAAAGATCCAAGCTATGTGCATGTTTTGAATAATGATAAAATATTATCCATTTGAGCCCAACATTTTACATTGCTCAGACAGCAGAGAGATTCCCCTCTCCATCATATCTACAGGGACCTTAACTGTTGTTTTCGATTCTCATGCTTAAGTGTTTGATTGCCTCTTCCTTGAACATTCACTCTACTGAACTTAAACTTTCTCAGTTTCAAGTAACTCTTTCAGGGCTCTAACCAAACATTTCTGGTCTGGAAGTATCAAACTAAATTTCTTACACTTAGGTAATATATTTCATAGCAGTTCTAAACTATCTCCTTTCTTCTGGGAAAATAGTTTTACACGCTTAATGTCCACCAGGACTTTGGCACATTGAAACCAGAGGGCTTTCCAGGCTCTGGGCATTTCCTCTCAGAACAAAAACGTCCATTCCTGATCCTTGGAACTGAAAACAAACTAGTGCTCCTCAGTGTTTGCTCTGAATGCTCGTAAAACTCTCCCAATGCAGACAAAATCCTATGACCACGATCCATCCCTCTCTCTCATACTGACTTAAAAAAATATCATGGCTCAAAAATATTGACAACATCATCATTAAACCCCTTCAACACAGACCAAAACCCACATGCCTCTAGTTGAAAATCCAATCTGTAGAATAAATGATATTCAAATATAGGTATATATTCAAATATCTCACATTGCAACATCATGAATGTTCAGTGAGTGGTCTGTTGTACCACAACACCCTCCATGACTACCTAGTCAGGTCCACGCCCCCCAACAACCCACCCTCCCTTCCTGGCACCCTCCCCTACCACCGCAGGAATTGTAAAGCCTGTGCCCACACCTCCTCCCTCACCTCCATCGAAGGCCCCAAAGGAGCCTTCCACCTCCATCAAAGTTTTACCTGCACATCTACCAATATCATTTATTGTATCCGTTGCTTACGATGCGGTCTCCTCTACATTGGGGAGACTGGACACCTCCTAGCAGAGCTATGTAGGGAACATCTCTGGGACACCCGCACCAATCAACCCCACCGCCCCATGGCCCAACATTTCAACTCCCCCTCCCACTCTGCCGAGGACATGGAGGTCCTGGGCCTCCTCCATCACCGCTCCCTCACCACCCGATGCCTAGAGGAAGAATGCCTCATCTTCCGCCTTGGAACATGTCAACCCCCATTCACTCATTGTATTCTTTGCTACCTTCCCCCACCCACCTCTCTCACCTATCACCTTCATCCCCATCCCCATTCACCTATTGTACTCTATGCTACTTTCTCCCCACCCCCACCCGCCTCTCATTTATCTATCCACCCTTCAGGCACTCTGTCTGTATTCCTGATGAAGGGCTTTTGCCCGAAACGTCGATTTTCCTGCTCCTCGGATGCTGCCTGACCTGCTGTGCTTTTCCAGCACCACTCTAATTTAGACTGTTGTACCACAACAGGGTTCTCAATATTTGTCAAATTGTTTGGAATATCCAGAGTTCATGAAAGACATCATATAAAAGCAACTTTGTTTGTCCCGCCAGAGTTTTCAAGCTGGAGTCGCTATAGATAAATGAGGAAAGTTAAAGGGCACACTCGTTATGATGGGACGTCGAAGAACTAAGTCTAGGTACCAGAAATCCCAGAAGGAAGATGAATCAGAGGCTGGAATTAACCCGTGACTTAAGGTCGTCTTTAATTGTGGAGACTCACAAGATGGTCCTTGGTGTAGACTTGACGGTCCTTCATACAAACTCAGGCAAAACTTCACTTTTAAAAATTGAATTGAATTGGATTTATTGTCACGTGTACCGAGGCACAGTGAAAAGCTTTGTCTTGTGAGCAATACAGGCAGATCACAGAGTTAAGTAGCATAGATAGGTAAATAATAGGTAACCAGCAGCAAAAACAAAAAATTCAGTTACAGGCGAATGTTAAGAGTTTGTGAGTCCATTCAGTATTCTAACAGTAGGGTAGAAACTGTTTCGTAACCGGCTGGTGCGTGTGTTCAGGCTTCTGTACCTTCTCCCCGATGGTAGAGGTTGTGGAACAGCATTGCCAGGGTGGGATGGATCTTTGAGAATGCTGGCGGCCCGTTTAAAAACAATCCCTTCTTAGGATGTGGACATCTCTGGCTCATCCAGCATTCATTGCCCATCCCTAATTGTGATGATGATGGTGAGCTGCCTTCCTGAACCACTGTAGGGACACCCCATTGCTGTTAGTGAGGGGGTTCCAGGCTTTTCACAGTGAGGGAACAGATATATGTAACCAAGTCAGATACTGGAAAATGAATCAAATAAAAATAACATGTTTGAATTGTGATACAATTCCAGGTGTGGAGGACTGAGTGAGATCTCATCTCACAGGCTGATGAAATGTTTTCTTCACAATACATCCTGTTGCTTTTGGTAAACATGTACTTCAGATCTTTTAACTTCTGGTTTTGTTTGTCAGATTAGACTACGTCTGTTGTTTCCCCTTGTTGCTTTGTTCCCTCTTTAGAAACATCCTCCCCTGAGCTTCATCTGTCACAGTGAAACGTGTAACAATGCCTCACGCACTGAATAATCATTTTGACCGTCCGCTTGGGGTGAGAGACTTTGTGGGATAGTTGAGAAAAGGGATTGTCTGCTATGGAATTATTGTTCCCTCCCAGTGAGTAGGTTATGGTTTCAATTGCTGCTTCAGATGAGAGTAACCTAGGCTGATCCACAAGGGCTATACTGGGGGAGTGCTGTATTGTCAGAGATACTGCCCTTTAGTTGAGGTGTCATCTGTTCTCTCAGGCAAAATTTTCCCAACGCAGCATTTTAAATTTCTCCCTAATGCCGTGGTTCATACTTAGGTCTCACCTCACTCCCAGCAAAAGAACACCTTGTTGTCAGCTCATGGCTATTTGTGAGATCTTGCTGTGCACATGTTGGCTACTGTGTTTCTTACATTCCAACAGTGAGTTCACTTCATAAAGCACTTCATTGGCTATAAAGTGCTTTGAAATCACCTGGTGTCACCAGAGACACCATATAAATGCAGGTAGAGTGGCGCATTTTTGGGGGAAACCGCCTTTTGGATGAGATGATAAACTGAAGCACCGTCTTCTCTGGCAGGTGGACATCAAAGATCTCTTGGCTCAACTTTTAAAGTTTGCAGATGACATGAAAACAGCAGAGAGGAAAGTCTTAGGCTTCAGGGTAATACAGGTAGCTGGTCAAAGCGGCGAAGGGAATTTAATCCTAAAAAAGTGTGAGGTGATGTATTTTGCGAGGACTAACAAGATATGATGCTGTTTGTAGGGGTATGATTTTGTGAGTAGGACCTTGCTAAACTGTTATTCGATTCATTTGTGAGACATCTCTTCCAATTCTGGCACCAGTCCCCGGATGGTAGTGAGGAGGAGTTTGTAAACTGAGTGCACTGTCGTCACTCCCTGTGCTCACGATGATGACAGTCCCTCCAACTGGTTTCATGCTTTTTAGATTTTTTCATTTCAAAAGTATATTTCATTCACATGAAAATATATACACATACGTAGTCACTAGGACAGTTCTGTTCTGTACAGTAGCATATGAAGAAAACAAACAAACATTGCAGTTTGACTCTATCCAACAAACAAACCAATGGCATTTCTTACTTATATTTAGATAAAGTCAAAGCACCAGGAGGGTCCAATAACTGAACAGACCCCTCTTGTACTTTGACCAAAAGACCTCAGACAGTGGTCTTTCCCCACTGTGCCTTGACAGCAGCTGCCCCAAACTTCAGTGCGTCCCTCAGCACGTAGTCCTGAACCTTGGAATGTGTCAGTCTGTAACACTCAGTCAGGGTCAACCCCTTGATCTGGAAGACCAACACATTTCGGACAGACCGAAGAGCGTCTTTCACCGAGTTCATGGTCCTCCAGGTGCAGTTGATGTTCGTCTCGGTGTGTGTCCCGGGAACAGACCGTAGAGCATGGAGTCCCGCGTCACGGAACTGCTTGGGACGAACATCGACACGTACCACTGTGTCTCTCTACAGACTTTCTTTGCAAAGGCAGACCCCAGAAGGAGGTGTGTGACAGCCTCTACCCCCTCCCCCCGCAGTTTCACGCAGACCAAAGAGTGTCTTTCTCTGAGGTGATGACCGTCCAGGCACAATCGATGTTCCTTTGGCGGTCATTGTGTAATGATGCCATGCTTGGCCATCTCAAAGGTCAGTTATAGCCAATCACATTGCTGTGGCTGTGGACTCCCATGCAGGTCACGATGACAGATTTCCTCCCCTAAATGTAACCATAAATGTTTTTACACACAAAAAAAGAACTCTCTATTCAAATTGTGTTAAATTCCCCCATTCACCGTGGTGGGATTGAAACGCAGGTCTGCTGAGGATCACCTGGGGAGGGGAGGGAAATATATCCCTGGTGATGGGGTCCGTTTGGAGGTGGCGGACATGACGGCGGATGATACGATGTACATGGAGGTTGGTGGGGTGGTAGGTGAGGACCAGTGTGGTTCTGTCCTGGTGGCGATTGGAGGGGCGGGGCTCAAGGGCGGAGGAGCGGGAAGTGGAGGAGATGCGGTGGAGGGCATCGTCGACCACGTCTGGGGGGAAATTGCGGTCCTTGAAGAGGGAGGCCATCTGGGTTGCACGGATTTGGAACTGGTCCTCCTGGGAGCAGATGCAGCGGAGACGAAGGATTTGGGAATATGGGATGGCGTTTTTACAGGGGGCAGGATGGGAGGAGGTGTAATCTAGGTAGCTGTGGGAGTCGGTCGGTTTATAGTAAATGTCCGTGTTGATTCGGTCGCCCGAGATAGAAATGGAAAGGTCTAGGAAGGGGAGGGAGGAGTCTGAGACGGTCCAGGTGAATTTGAGGTTGGGGTGGAAGGTGTTGGTAAAGTGGATGAACTGTTCAACCTCCTCGTGGGAGCACGAGGCAGCGCCGATACAGTCATCGATGTAGCGGAGGAAAAGGTGGGGGGGGCGGTGCCAGTGTAGCTGCGGAAGATGGACTGTTCCACATATCCTACGAAGCGGCAGGCATAGCTGGGGCCCATGCGGGTGTCCATGGCTACTCGTTTGGTTTGGAGGAAGTGGGTCCGAAAAGACCACTCCCTCCGTGACTCCCTCATCAGGTCCACACCCCCCACCAACCCAACCTCCACTCCCGGCACCTTCCCCTGCAACTGCAAGAAATGCAAAACTTGCGCCCACACCTCCCCCCTTACTTCCCTCCAAGGCCCCAAGGGATACTTCCATATCCGCCACAAATTCACCTGCACCTCCACACACATCATTTATTGCATCCGCTGCACCCGATGTGGCCTCCTCTATATTGGGGAGACAGGCCGCCTACTTGTGGAACGTTTCAGAGAACACCTCTGGGACACCCAGACCAACCAACCCAACCACCCCGTGGCTCAACACTTCAACTCCCCCTCCCACTCCACCAAGGACATGCAGGTCCTTGGACTCCTCCATCGCCAAACCATAGCAACACGACGGTTGGAGGAAGAGCGCCTCATCTTCTGCCTAGGAACCATCCAACCACAAGGGATGAACGCAGATTTCTCCAGTTTCCTCATTTCCCCTCCCCCCACCTTGTCTCAGTCAAATCCCTCGAACTCAGCACCGCCTTCCTAACCTGCAATCTTCTTCCTGACCTCTCCGCCCCCACCCCACTCCGGCCTATCACCCTCACCTTGACCTCCTTCTACCTATCGCATTTCCAACGCCCCTCCCCCAAGTCCCTCCTCCCTACCTTTTATCTTAGCCTGCTGGACACACTTTCCTCATTCCTGAAGAAGGGCTTATGCCCGAAACGTCGATTCTCCTGTTCCTTGGATGCTGCCTGACCTGCTGCGCTTTTCCAGCAACACATTTTCAGCTCTCAGGATTGAAAAACCCAGTAACAACATCGCTGTACCATTGTTTCCATGCTTCAGAGCCACTTGGGGTCTCAAAGAGTTTTCTGACCAATAAAGCCGATTTTCTTTGAAGTTTGGTCACTGTTGTAATCCAGGAAACAAAGCAACTAATTTCACACTCAGCAAAGTCCACAACCATCAACGTTTGATTTTGATTTTGATTTTATTGTCACAGGAACTCTAGTTCTAAAGTGCAGGAGTGAAGTGAAAAGTGTATAATGTTGCCACACAAGGTGCTATCTTAGGTACAAGTACCCACGTACAGAATCGTAAGAACACGGTAGTAAAGAAAGAACAGAGTTAAGAGTTAAACATTGCAGTGATTATAGTACAGTGACACATTCTTAGTTTTAAGGAGAAAATAAAGAAATAAAGCTGAAAGTTCAAACATTACAATCTTTCTTAAGTTCTTCGTCACGGTGGGACTGCACTTCAAGGAATCACCTCAGGACTGGAGGCCCACTCTGAGGCCACGCCGGGCCAAGACACTGCCAGAAACCACTGATGCGCCACCATGCCGAACCAACAGACTGACACATACCACTGACATGCCACTATGCCAGACCGAGAGACTGCCACATACCACTGAAAGACCACCATGCCAGACCGAGAGACTGCCACATACCACTGACACGTCACCATGCCAGACCGAGAGACTGGCACGTACCATTGAAAGACCGCCATGCCAGGCTGAGAGACCACTATGTACCACCAAAAGACCACTATGCCAGGCTGAGAGACCACCATGCCAGACCGAGAGATTGCCACATACCACTGAAAGACCACCATGCCAGGCAGAGACACCACCATGTATCACCGAAAGATGACCATGCCAGGCTGAGAGACCACCATGCCAGGGTGTGATTTGCAACAATGATCATCAACCATGTATTGTGACTTGATTGAGGATAACGATTGTCCCTGTTGTGGTTCAGTGTTAGTATCCCTAACTCTGAACTAGAAGGCTTGGGTTCAAGTCCTACCTGCTCTGGAGCTATGTCGTAGCATCTCTGAACAGGTTGATGAGGAAAATGTGGAGATACTGGTTTGGGCACAGGGGACAATGCCTTCTCAAAATTGTGCTGCAGAATGTTTTGGAGGAAGGATGGTCCTGATAGGAGAAGGTGGAACTTTGTTTGGACTGAGATAAGGAGAAATTTCTTCACCCAGAGAGTAGTGAACCTGTGGAATTCACTCCCACAGAAAATGGGTGAGGCCAAAACATTAAGTATTTTCATAATGTAGATATAGGAGGTAGATATAGCTCTTGTGGCTATAGCGATCCAGAGATATGTGTGAAGGGTGGGATTAGGGTATTGAGCTCAATGACCAGCCATGATTAGATTGAATGGTGGAGCAGGCTTGAGGGGCTGAAAGGCCTCATCCTGCTCCTACTTTTCGTTGATTCTTTGCCACACCCACCTGGGCAGGTAGATAGGGCCTTGGTGTGACACCTGATCTGAAAGATGGCATCTCTGACAGTGTAGTACTCCCTCAACGCTGCAATAGAACGTTAGTGAATCGCCCACTCCACCCACAACAACCCAGGCCCCTCAATCATCCCCACACTGGGGGAGAAACCAACAGCCATCACAATTCGGATGTCCCAGAATCACAGACTTGTTACAATGCAGAGAAAGGCCATTCAACCCATCATTCTTGCACTGACTCTTCAAATGAGCATCATTACCTGGTGCCAATCTCCAGCCCTCCCCCTCCATACCCTCGCACATTACTTGCATCCAAATAATCACCCAGTGCCCTCCTTGAACGCCTCCATTGAACCTGCCACATTTCCAGGCAGCGCATTCCACCCCCGACTACTTTCTCACGTTGCACTCGCTTCTTTTACACATCACTGTGGCTCCATGAAACAGAGGATGGGGGTTAGCTTCTTGCAAGAATCTGACCCAATTCTCCACCTCAGTCTCTGCCTTGCACTGTTGACTGTAAACAGAAGTCAGAGGGTGCCATGGTAATAACAAGAAAACAGGCCAAACTAATAGGATTAAGAACAGGCAGGCTGACACTCTGACATGTTCTGGAAATAAATTTCGAAACTGTCCTATTTATATTTCTCGGTAAATTGGAAGTTTCAAACCTTGAGTGTTGTATGCCAACTATCACACAGCAAGGAATTGCTCACTGTAAATGTATAGCGTGTTTACGCTGAGGCTAATCCTCCTATGGGCTGGACCAGACTCAATCAGTTTGCAGTCCCCCAGGCTGTTTCACTGGCTGTCAATCATAAAGAGCAGGACTCTCATCCCCTGACAATTATGAAAATGTCAGTAATCGTCCAATAAACACAGGATCGAGGAGCTGTTACAGTGCGAAAGGAAGCCATTCATCTCATTTTGGATATACTGACACTGGAGGGGATGCAGAGGAGGTTAACTCAGTTGACTCTGGCATTGGGAGGGTTGGCTTATGAGGAGAGACTGAGTAGACTGGGACCATACTCATTGGAATTCAGAAGAATGAGGGAGTATTTTACAGAAACATGCCAAATTACAAAGTGAACAGTTAAGATAGTAGCAGGGAGGTTGTTTCCACTGGCAGGTGAAACTAGAGCTTGGGGGCATAGCCTCATAATAAGGGGGGAGCAGATTTCAGACTGAGTTGAAGAGGAACTTCTTCACCCAAAGGATTGTGAATCTGTGGAATTCCCTGCCCAGTGACGCAGTTGAGGCTACCCCGTTGAATGTTGTTAAGGCAAAGCTGGTTAGATTTTGAGAACAGTGAAGGAATGAAGGGTTATGTAGAGAGGGCAGGTAAGTGGAGCTGAGTCCATGGTCTTATTGATTGGAAGAGCAGGCTCGATGGGGCCAGATGTCCTACTCCTGCTCCTAGATCTTACTGTCTAATGTTCTCTGTCTACTGGCTATCTAAATGCCAATTGCTTGCCTCCTGCCTGTGTCGCTGCTTATTCTTCCCTTTCAAAGGATCGTTTAATTCCTTCATGAGCACCTCGATTGAATAATGCGGACAATCCAGAGTTATCACACCGCAAGGCGAGTAATCTGGAGGTTTCCAGGCAGCTCAACTCAGGCCATGTTCTGCAGAAGGTGGGAACAAGGCTGACAAAGAAAAGGAGGAAGTTACTTTTATATTTTAAAAAAAAACTGTCCAAAGTCTCAGGATGTTGCACCAAGCTGAACAGCACATGGAAATATTTCCTCTTTAAAACTGAAGTCACTTATTGCTGCTTACGTGCGCTCCCTCAGTAACTGGAATAGAAGTTTCGCCTGGATACTGTGCTCAAGTATTTTGTGAACCGGCAACAGTCTAACTCAAAGCCAAGAGTGCTCCTGTCAACTTGATCTGTAGGAAGCAACAGCAGTTCCCCACCAACTGAAAACAGGATCCCATGGGGAGACTGGAAATAAAAGCTAAAGAGGGTTGCGTTTACACAATCTTGTGTTGCACAAAGGGCTATACTCATTTAATTACATTTTGAATAGCAGGCACTCCTGTAATTAGGAAATATGTCAATTGTATGCAGCATAATCTCTGAAAAACAGCAATAGGATAATGTCCAAATAACTCTTTTTTTAGCAATATTCGCTGAAGGAAGACTAAGGAAAGCTTCTTTGAAATAGTGCTGTGGGAGATTATCCACGTCCATGAGAGGGGCACCAGCATCAAAAGGGCAGCCCTTCTGACAGTGCTGCAGTCACAGTGGCTTTATAACGATGTCCATTTAGACTCTTCACTGAAATCGTTCAAGTAGGAAGTGAATACGCAACATTCGGAATCCGAGGTGAGAGTGCTCCCAACTGAGCCACCGTTGGCACAGTGCCCAACTGGTGTCTGCGCTGCAAACAGCAAATGCTGGAGATCACAGCGGGTCAGGCAGCATCCATGGAGAGACAGCAAGCTAACCTCCGAAGTCTGTATCACAAAGGTCATCTAGACTCAGAACGTTAGCTTGCTCTCTCTCCATAGATGCGGCCTGGCCTGCTGTGATCTCCAGCATTTGTTGTTTTCAATTCAGATTCCAGCATCTGCAGTAATTTACCGCGAATTGGTGACTGTTGTTTTGAGAGATGAGCCACATTCTAGATTCCCTACAGTATTGAAACAGGCTATGCGACCCATCGAGTCCACACCGACCGGCCGAACAGCATCCTGGTATCCCTATAACCCCGTGGCTAACCGACCCAGCCTGCACATCATGGGACAAATTTCCATGGCCAATCCACCTGACCTGCGCATCTTTGGATTGTGGGAGGAAACCCATGCAGACACAGGGAGAACGTGCAAACTTCACACAGACAGTCGCCCGAGGCTGGGATCAAACCCGGGTCCCTGGTGCTGTGAGGCAGCCCTGCTCACCATGAGCCACCCTCAGTGCTTACATTTCTTTAATCATTCACAGGATGAGGGCATCTCTGATTAAGCAGCATTTATTGCCCATCCCCAGAGGGCAGTAAAGAGTCACCCACATCTCTGTGGTTCTGGAATCACATGTTAGCCAGACCAGGTAAGGAGAGCAGATTTCCTTCCCTAAAGGCCATTAGTGAACCAGATGGGATTTTTCTCCTGGCAATTGGCAATGGATTTATAGTAACCATTAGATGCTTAATTCCAGTTATTTATTGAAATCAGATTCCACCATCTGCCATGGTGGGATTTGAATCCAGGTCCCCAGAACATTATCTGAGTCTCTGGATTAACAGTCCAGTGATAATACCATTAGGTCATCACCTCCCCTTTGTGTCAGTAAAGGTAAAAAGAGTAGTATGTCCAGAGGAAACGTTAAATCTGAAATCATCTTTGCTTACCTTTTGGGACATTTTTGTACACCATTAAGTCTGAAAGCAACATCTTTTGAGTCCCAAGTATATACAGCATTTAAACATTTTTCTTCTGTTGTAATTACTTCGCTTTGGACCAGTTGAGAAGCACATTTTTTGTGTACTGTGACAGTTTACGATAAAGATACTATTAATTGGTGATGCAACAATTATTTGGTGATGTACCCTGTTGCATGTGGTGCATTGCATCTGTAGCTGAAATAAATTGAGTATGAATACTCAAAAAAAAAATTAGAAAGACCAGAATGCACTGTGTTTGATCCTCAATTTTTGCTAGACTAGAAATCTATGTCTGACCCTGCAGTCATGTGCTACAACAGGAAAATTAACAAACTCTGATTAAATTTAAATGGTATTGGAGCAGCAGCAACAACAACAACTTGCAATGACATAGCACTTTTAGCTTGGTAGAACATCCCAAGATGCTTCTAAGGAGTGTCATTACACAAAAATAAACATGCGCCAAAGAGTGGTAGAATAGATAACTAAAGATTTCATTGAAGAAATTAACAAGCTCTTAAAGGAGGAGAGAAAGGTGAAAGTGTTTGGGGAAGGAATTCCAGAGTTTTGGTTCAGTCCCTGGAGTATGACCATCCAAAGTAGAAAGCAACAATGGAAGAATTATCAAAAGTTGGAGTAATGCACTTTGATTGGAGGGCTGGAGGAGGTTACAGAGAATGGGGAGTAGTGGGAGGGGTTTTAACAAGAGGATGAGAATTTTTTAAAATGAGGTGTCGAAGCACCAGGTATCAGTCAGTGTCAGTGAGTAGAAATTGAGGTTGAACTGGACAAGCAACTTCCTGAGGAAGTGGTGGATGTGGGCAGAATTACAATGTTTAAAAGACATTTGGATAAGTACAGGAAAGATTTGGAGGGATATGGGTCAGGAGCAGGCAGGTGGGACTAGTTTAGTTTGGGATTATGTTCGCCACGGACCCCTAATAGTCAGAGGGAAATTGAGAAACAAATTTGTAAGGAGACCTCAGTTATCTGTAAGAATAATAGGGTGGTTATGGTAGGGGATTTTAACTTTCCAAATATAGACTGGGACTGCCATAGTGTTAAAGGATTAGATGGAGAGGAATTTATTAAGTGTGTACAAGACAATTTTCTGATTCAGCAAGTGGATGTACCTACTAGAGAAGGTCCAAAACTTGACCTACTCTTGGGAAATAAGGCAGGGCAGGTGACTGAGGTGTCAGTGAGGGAGAACTTTGGGGCCAGTGACCATAATTCTATTAGCTTTAAAATAGTGATGGAAAAGGATAGACCAGATCTAAAATTTGAAGTTCTAAATTGGAGGAAGGCTAATTTTGATGGTAATAGGCAAGAACTTTCAAAAGATGATGTTCGCAGGTAAAGGGATGGCTGGAAAATGGGAAGCCTTCAGAAATGAGATAACGAGAGTCCAGAGAAAGTATATTCCTGTCAGGGTGAAAGGGAAGGCTGGTAGGTATAGGGAATGCTGGATGACTAAAGAAATTGAGGGTTTGGTTAAGAAAAAGAAGGAAGCGTATGTCAGGTATAGACAGGATAGATCGAGGGAATCCTTAGAAGAGCATAAAGGAAGTAGGAGCATACTTAAGAGGGAAACCAGGAGGGCAAATAGGGGACATGAGATAGCTTTGGTAAATAGAGTTAAGGAGAATCCAAAGGTTTTTTACAAATATATTAAGGACAAAAGGGCAACTAGGGAGAGAATAGGACCCTCAAAGATCAGCAAGGTGGCCTTTGTGTGGAGCCACAGGAGATGGGGGAGATACTAAACAAATATTTTGCATCAGTATTTACTGTAGAAAAGGACATAGAAGATATAGAATGTAGGGAAATAGATGGTGACATCTCGAAAAATGTCCATATTACAGAGGAGGAAGTGCTGGATGTCTTGAAACGCATAAAGGTGGATAAGTCCCCAGGACCTGATCAGGTGTACCCGAGAACTCTGTGGGAAGCTAGAGAAGTGATTGGTGGGCCTCTTGCTGAGATATTTGTATCATCGATAGTCACAGGTGAGGTGCTGGAAGACTGGAGTTTGGCTAATGTGGTGCCACTGTTTAAGAAAGGTGGTAAGGACAAGCCAGGGAACTATAGACCAGTGAGCCTGACGTCGGTGGTGGGCAAGTTGTTGGAGGGAATCCTGAGGGACAGGATGTACATGTATTTGGAAAGGCAAGGACTGATTAGGAATAGTTAACATGGCTTTATGCATGGGAAATCATGTCTCACAAACTTGATTGAGTTTTTTGAAGAAGTAACAAAGAAGATTGATGAGGGCAGAGTGGTAGATGTGAGTGCAGGTTCATAGCTCCTTGAAAGTAGAGTCACAGGGAGATAGGATAGTGAAGAAGGCGTTTGATATGCTTTCGTTTATTGGTCAGAGTATTGAGTACAGGAGTTGGGAGATCATGTTGCGGCTGTACAGGACATTGGTTAGGCCACTGTTGGAATATTGCGTGCAATTCTGGTCTCCTTCCTATTGGAAAGATGTTGTGAAACTTGAAAGGGTTCAGAAAACATTTACAAGGATGTTGCCATGGTTGGAGGATTTGAGCTATAGGGAGAGGTTGGATAGGCTAGGGCTGTTTTTCCTGGAGCGCGGAGGCTGAGAGGTGACCTTATAGAGGTTTATAAAATCATGAGGGGTATGGATAGGGTAAATAGGCAATGTCTTTTCCCTGGGGTGGGGAAGTCCAGAACTAGAGGGCATAGGTTTAGGGTGAGAGGGGAAAGATATAAAAGAGACCTAAGAGGCAACGTTTTCACTCAGAGGGTGGTACGTGTATGGAATGAGCTGCCAGAGGAAGTGGTGGAGGCTGGTACAATTGCAACATTTAAGAGGCATTTTGATGGGTATATGAATAGGAAGGGTTTGGAGGGATATGGGCTGGGTGCTGGCAGGTGACACTAGATTGGGTTAGGATATCTGATCGGCATGGACTAGTTGGACCGAAGGGTCTGTGTCTGTGCTGTACCTCTCTATGACTCTATGACTGTTTGGAATGAAGGGTCTGTTTCATGCTGCATGACTCTATGTCTCTATGGAGTGAATTAGGAGATAATGAAGAGTTTTTGGATGGTGAGATATTGAAAAGCGTTCCAAATTCCAAATTCACCTCCCTACCTGTTTTTTCATTCATTCATAGGATGGCGGTGTCACTGGCTAGGATAGCAATTATTGCCTAGAGTGCAGTTAAGAATCAACCACATTGCTGTGCGTCTGGAGTCACGTGTGGGCCAGACCAGGTAAGGATGACAGTTTCCTTCCCTAAAGGACTTGGGGAACCAGATGGGTTTTTCCAACAATTGGCAATGGATTCACAATCATCATTAGACTAGAGGGCATAGAAAAATTGAAGTCAATTCCCATCACCAGACATGGTGTGATTTGAACTGAGGTCCCCAGAGCATTATCTGTGTTTCTATTAGTAACATTGCAGCGATAGCACCATTGGGCCATCACGTCCCCCCGTAGGTCCCCTCCCCGCACGTAAGGGTACTGAGACCAATCCAACCCCCCGATAAACTCTCTCAGATAAAAATTGGAGATCATTCTGAAGAAGTTCCTCTCATCTCTGGCTTGATCCTGCGCTCACGATTCCAAGCCAGTGGAAGACAATGAATTGGTTGAACAGAAGTGACACGTGCAATTCCTTTTTTATAAAAACACATCTGAAACAAAGTTGATATCAAAGAGATTGTTTGAAAATGGTGTGCGTTAATACTTGTTCCTGTTCTGTTTTTTCTGGTCAATAACTTCCTGAGCTGAAACAAGTAACTTCCCCTGTCTGCACACTCTTGAACTTCCTGAAAGGAAATTGTTTCAAAGCTGCTTAATATCTCGGGGAGGAAGCAGGCCCGTGGACCAGACAACTATCCCGGTGCTCGTAGTGAGACTTACTGCGTGGCATAGGTCCAGCAGGGAAACCAGCAAATGGCCTGAGTGTGAGAACTTCCCATTTCCATCAATCTGGCCAAGTTGTTTAAGATGTAACGATGGCTGGGCAAGGTGGAACCAAACACATTGACGACAACAAAGCCTAACCCCAAATTAAAAATAGATTCGGAAGAGGTTGGGTCGAGGGAAGTTCTGAATTTTCATTACAGTTGTGAAATTCTGAATCCTTCTCGTTGGCAGCCAAGTTTCTGTCAATGATCAGAATGAGTCTCCCAGTTACCCATTACCCAATTGGTGATCCGAAATGTGAAAATACGGTTGCCTGCTGGATAGTGACAGAACTGGACACATCAGGGAAAAGTCCACACACAGTGACAGAAAAAGGAAAGAAACAATTGGAGAGAAAGTCAATAAGAAGGGTGTAAATGCATTGGGGTTAGGTCAGAGGAGGGTTAGAATATAAGAACTAGGAGCAGGAGTAGGCCATCTGGCCCATCAAGCCTGACCAGCCACTCAATAAGATCATGGCTCTCACCATTTACTGGATTGATACCTGGATTGAGCGTGATGTTTCATGAGGAATGATTTGATATTTTGGGGTTTGTTTTCACTAGAGGTTAGAAGAGTGAGGAGTGATTTGATTGAAGTTTATAAGACCCTGAACGGCCTTGACAAGGTAGATGCGGAAAGGATGTTTACATTCATGCTGTGCCCTGAACCAGGGGACAGCTTTAAAATTAGATGTTTTCTTTTTAGGATGGAGATAAGGGGAATTTTTTTTACCTCAAGGGGTTGTGTGTCTTTAAACCTTGCTGCCTCAGAAGATGGAGTTATTAAATATTTTAAAGATAGAGGTGGATAGGTTTTAATAGGCAATGGAATCAAAGGATATTGGAATAAGTGGGAATGTGAAATTCAAAACACATGCCATAGTCTTAATGAATGACATAGCAGGGAGAAAGTGAGGACTGCAGATGTTGGAGATCAGAATCGAGAGTGTGGTGCTAGAAAAGCACAGCAGGTCAGGCAGCATCCGGGGGCAGGAGAATCGATGTTTTGGGAATAAGCCCTTCATCAGGAATGAGAGTCATTCGCAGCAGGTTGGAAAGGCTGAATGATGTGCTGGTTAATGTGCTGGAATATTCCAGCTGGTTACTATAGATATTTACTCATGGACGTTGGTAACTGAGCCTATTGGGTGGTGCTTAGGTATGGTCACAACTCCTAAGCGGAATGACTCCTTAGGAATTTGTGTGGATCTCACATAACTCAGGGAAGCATTTGCTAGAGAAACTTATCTTGTGTCTACAGCTGATGAAAATGTGGCGAATTTCACACCATTTGAAAGCTGGATGCCAATAGTGGACCTTCACGGGTTCCTTCACAGAAGTAGTCTTGACTGCGAACCACCTTCATCACATTCCGTCTCCTCTGTTTCCGGATGTAGGTTTGCTTGCTGAGCTGAAAGGTTCATTTTCGACGTTCTGTCATCATAGTAGGTAACACCTTCAGTAACATCTCTGCTTCCCCTTGGTATCAGTTCTGCTCAGAGATTGTCCAGCATGCTATGCCTGGATTAGGTGGTGTCAAATGCCCCATGGATGCCATCCTATTACGTGTTGTAACTACCCCTTTCCATGGTGGGAGATTACATGACATCCTGAAAGGTTTACAAGACACAGACTTTAAGTTAAATGACAAATGTCAATTTTCTCGGGATGCCATACATTTCCTGGAATAAACTGTCAGCAAGGATGTGATATGAGCTCATCTCCCGAAAAGCAAGATGGTCAAAGAGTTCCCAGTTGGTGCACAACTTGCAACAGTTCCTGGATTTGGGGAATGTATTTTTTTAACGTGTAATACATGAGCATTGCTGTCTGGCCAACGTTTATTGTCTGTCACTAACAGCCCTTGAACTGAATGGCTTGCTAGGCCATTTCAGAGGGCAATTGAGAGTCAACCACATTGCTGTAGGTAGACTAGAGTAGCTTTTACTTGTCATTTCTACCAGATACAACTGATACAGTAAAAACGAGACAGTGTTCCTCTGGGAATGAGGGTGCTACATGGACAGCACAAACTACACAATCGTACACAGCATAAAGTGCATAAGAAGTGCAAAACACGCAAGTCGCAGTGCAACAGAAGAATGATAAATAACAGACATTTTTGAGCAAATTCAAAGTCATGCAAAGAGGTCCAGATGGGAAAGAGTCCAATCATACTGTGTTCAGGAGCCTGATGGCCCGGTGAAGAAACTGTTGCATAGTCTGGCCTTGAATCTTCTGGCTGATGACAGGAGGGAGAAGAGTTTGAGTGAGGGATGTGTGGGACCTTCCACAATGCTCTTAGCCTTTCGGATGCAGTGTGTGGTGTGGATGTCTGTAATGGAGGGAAGAGAGACCCCGATGATCTTCTCAGCTGTCCTCACTATCTATTATAGGCCAGACCAGAGGAGGATGGCAGATTTCCTTCCCAGAAGGATATTCGTGAGCCAGCCGAGTTTTTCTGACAATTGGAACTGGTTTCACGGTCATCAGTAGATTCTTAATTCCAGATATTTTTAAAAAATTGAAGTCAAATACCACTTTCTGCTATGGCGGGATTCCAGCCTGAATATGAGCTAAGTTTCTGGGTTAATAGTGTACTGATAATACCATTAGACCACCGCTCCTCAAATTGGCTAACTTTTATCACAAGTCACGTCTACAACTGAACCCTTCAGAAATCTCTTGAAGAAATCAAGAGCATGGCATTGGGATGCACAGCAACATTTGACCATCAGAAAGTTAAGGAGATTCAGACTCCACCGTTGCCTACACTATATTCCATGATTGTCACTGATGGCACTTTAGCCACAGGTAGTGGAATGGTTTTTCTTCAGGAAGAGCGAGAAAGGTTTTGAAACAAGTACATAACACTTCAAGGTTGTTGTCAGATATGAAAATTCAGTCCAATAACGAAAAAGAGGCTTTCACAGTTGCAAGGGATTCTTAGAGTCATAGAGTCCTACAGACAGTTCAACATTTTTTGACAACATTCTAAGACTCAAAGTCATGATTGAGAGCCATCATTAACCTTTAGCCTCCTTGCTGGGTTAAAAAGAGTTTGAGAAAATACTTCCTCATCTGCACGCTTTCTACCCGATCTAACGAAGTTCTCACATGAGACTCAGTATGACCAAGAAATGCATTGGATGGTGAGGCTGATGCACTTCCCTTCCAGAGCGATGGTTGGTGTATTCACATCTGACAATTATGTTTTTCAGGTTGGGAGGGGCTGAGACGTGTGCAAAAAAACTTGGGAGGAGCACATCACCAAGGCGAGGCAGTAACTGGGCTTTTGAGAGTAGCACTCCCTCTCCATTGCAGGTAAAAACCCTGGTCATCAGGTATAAGGTGTCATCTCTCTCTCTCTCTCTCTCTCTCTGTTCTTGTAGGTGGCACAGGTCTGGCCCATTCCTCGAAACTGCAACATTGCAGTCACCCAAGCCATCTTCCACTTCATCAGGCCGTCTTGGATGGACAGCTTCCACAGGGACGCCATGTACAAAACTCTGGATAAGGGGAGGGTGAATGTATGCAACACTGCCCTCATCCTAATGGCCACCTTTGTTTGTGGCTGCATCAAACCCCGGTACACAAACACAAAGTCTGACTATGTACTGAGGTTTTACCTGTCCCCGGAGTTGTGAAAGATATGTCTGGTCATCCAAGTAGTTGGTCCATTCCGTATCATCTGTCCTTCATGGAGAAATCTGCAAGGAAAAACACCTTTGACCACCAGTCCATCAGGGAGTGGTCAGCACACAGCGTCATTGAGACCCTGCAGGAAAAGGAGAGGGTGGGTCAAGTATGAACATCATAGCACAGTACAGGCCCTTCGGCCCTCAATGTTGTGCCGTCTTGTGAAACCAATCTGAAGCCCATCTAACCTACACTATTGCATTCTTGTCCATGTGCCTATCCAATGAGCATTTAAATGCCCTGAAAGTTGCCGAGTCTACAACTGTTGCAGGCAGTGCATTCCACATCCCTACTACTCTCTGAGTAAAGAAACTGCCTCTGACATCTATCCTAGATCACGTGCTAATGAGGCGAGGAATAGGGAGAGAGAGGAGTTGAACACATGGCAACAGGGATGGTGCAAGAGGGAGGGTTTTGCATTTCTGGATAATTGGGGCTCTCTCTGGGGTAGGTGGGACTTCTACAAACAGGATGGTCTTAACCTGAACTAGAGGTTAATATCCTAGCATTCACCCAAATATAAAGCCTCACTAACCCAGCAGTCCCATGTCCGCTTGTGCTCAGTGTGCACTCCATCTGTACACGAGGTAAGTTTTTAAACCTGACTCCTACCTTCCCATTGGCCCTCTGGTCCTCACTGTCCCTCCTCCCACTGCCAGTGCCGCTGAGAAATTGATGATCGCTGAACTCCTGAGATAAGTTTTTAAAATGTACTCCTATCTTCCCATCAGGCCTCTGGTCCTTGCTGTTGCTCCTCCCACTACAACTACCGCTGAGAAAACCAAGTATCTGTAATTATTCATTTTGTCCTTACTGAGTCTCAGTGAGACTGTGACTATACATCAGCTGCCAGTGCCTTTAAGTCTGGCTTTTACTTTGAGGCTGCTAGTGGTGTATTGTCCACCAACTGGATATCTGAGAGGTAGATGCAATACTTGGACTTGACTACCTTTATTTGGGAGAACACTGTTTTGCAGAGGTATGTGGGGTCAAAGTAAGCTTTTGCTTTAAAAAAGCACAAAATGATAGATTGGTTTACAAATCCCCAAAAATCACTGTTCCCTGACCTGATACCCCAACTCAATAACAGTTTACATAGTAATTACCTCCATATTATTTTCTCCACATTTTGAGAATTGCAGCATTTTGTTTAAGTATTGAGAAGACTGCAGACCCAGTTTCAATTCAATTCTGATCAGACAGGCTAAATCTCTATCCTTTCCCTTAAGTTCACAGCTCAGCTCACCTGTGGAGCATTCCTCTGAACTGACTGTCAAAGTCATTTGGCAGAAAGCCTCATCGCCAGCACTTTCCAACAAGCACCAAGACATGGCTTGGCTGGTGGGGAGAAGCCTGTGAGATCCTTCCTGTATGCCCGGATTCTCTGCACGCTCCCCTCAAAGCAGCTGTGGGGTGGGTGGGGGTGAGGGTTGCGGCATTGAGACTGCCATACATCTCCTTCTAGAATGTGCCTTTGTAAAGGAAGACTGGAGAGAGATGGTATGGCTTGTGTTGAGGTTTGTCCCAAGCAGCTCTGTGATGCAGGACTCTGCTCTACGCTCTGTTCCCCGGGACAAACATCGACTGTGCCTGGAGGACCATCAACTTGATGAAAGATGCTTTTTGGTCTGCCTGAAACTTGCTGGTCTTCCAGAGCAAGGAGTTGACCCTGACCAAACATTGCAGACTGACACATTCCAAGGTACGTGCTGAGGGATGTGCTAAAGCTTGGAGCAGCTGCATATAAAGCATAGTGGGAAAAGACCACTGTCTGAGACCCTCCTGCTGAAATTAAATGGGGGTCTGTTCAGTTATTGGATCGTCCTGGTGCCTGAGGCACATGTAAGTCGTATCTTGCAGAAATAAGAAATTGCCTTTGGGTTTGTTTGTGGAAATGTCAGGAAAGTCATACTCCAATATTTGTTGCTTCTCCATACGCAGTTGTACGGAACTGAACTGCTTTACTGACTGTGTATGTATATTTTGTTACAAACAAAGTATATTTTAAAAATAAGAACTATTACAGTTCTGCAGGACTTTCCCTCGGTCAGCTGTATTTGCTAAGTGAGTGAGAAGGGCTGCCTTCATTGTTCCCAAGATATTGCAGTTTTGTGACCTTTTCTCAGCTGCCTCTGGGTAAAGGTGGGAGCCCCAATTTGCAACTAGTTTCACCAGCCAATCCTAAAGGTAGGGAACATATTGTTCTGATGTTCCCTCACCTCAGGCAGACCAGCTAGCCATCTCAGGCCACACTTATAGCAAGGGGAGCATCTGCATTCACAAGGGCTGGAGATTATAGGGGGCTGACGGTACAGGGGGTGGAGGGTACAGGGGGTAGACAATACAGGGGATGGAGGGTACAGGGGGTGGAGGTTACAGTGAATGGATGGTACATGGGGCAGACACTACAGGGGGTGGAAGGTACAGAGCGTGGATGGTACGGGGGGAGGGTACGGGGTGGAGGGTACAGGGGGTGGAGGGTATGCGGTGGAAGGTATGGGAGATGGACAGTACAGGGTGTAGAGGATACATGGGGTGAAGATTACAGGCGGTGGAGGGTATGGGGTTGAGGGACAGGGGGTGGACAGTAAAGGGGGTGGAGGGTGCAGGGGGTGGAGGGTACAGGGGGCGAACAGTACATGGGGTGGAGGGTGCAGGGGGTGGAGGGTACAGGGATGGAGGGTGCGAGGGTGGAGGATACTGGGGTGGAGGATATGGCGGGGTAGAGGGTACGGGGGTGGGACAGTATACTGGGTGGAGGGTACAGGGGGTGGAAGGTACAGGGATCTGGAGGGTAAGGTGGTGGAGGGTATGGGGTTGTGGAGGGTACAGTGGGTGGAGAGTACGGGGGATGGGGTATTCATTGTATGAAACCGAATGGAGAGAGACTGTTATAGTGTGTTGTGGAAGAATGGCTGCTCCCAAAGGGAATGTATGGATTCCTGCAGAATTACAGCATTAGGGGCGGCACAGTGGCACAGTGGTTAGCACTGCTGCCTCACAGCGCCTGAGACGCGGGTTCAATTCCCGCCTCAGGCGGCTGACTGTGTGGAGTTTGCACGTTCTCCCTGTGTCTGCGTGGGTTTCCTCCGGGTGCTCCGGTTTCCTCCCGCAGTCCAAAGATGTGCAGGTCCGGTGAATTGGCTGTGCTAAATTGCCCGTAGTGTTGGTAAGGGGTAAATGTAGGGGCATAGGTGGGTTGCACTTCAGCGGGTCGGTGTGGACTTGTTGGGCCGAAGGGCCTGTTTCCACGCTGTAATGTAATGTAATCTAATCTAATCATGAGACTAGAATCAGCAGGGAATTGCAAGGCTGCAATGCTGGAGGAAAACACAACAATCCTCTCCACTCCTCCTGAACAACTTAACAATATTTAGATACGAGTGAGCCTTACTGTAAAGTCTGAACAGGGAACAGTGCAAGGTGACCACAGAACTGAGTGCTGGTCCTAATCTGAGCCAGATCCAGGTCAGTGGTCCTCCGGAGCCTTGTTGAGGGATTATTATTGTGTGAAAGAGAGTCGCAGAGTTAACATTCCCAGTCAGATATGCAGTATGTGATCAAGCTGGAGATTTCACATACCTTTATAGCGGAAGCTGTGACTAACACATAGAATTGACTTTGCTTTATTCAGCTCTGCTGCAGACAGAAAAAAAGACACACACAGGGTTACACTCATTAGCCTTGCCTTATAGTTCACTCAAAATGCCACACTTACCTAGCTTCCCCTGACTTATTGTGTAATTCTAGGCCCAAGAGTGCTAATGCAAAATATTTTGCTTATTGTGCACAAATGGTTTGCAGGTCAGTCCTGAGCAGTGGTTCCTTGCAATCGTTCCACCTGTTTTTAAACATCAGCAGAGACTCTGCCTCAGATCTCTGAGATATTCAAGTCATCAACTTTGGATAAATGTGGAGAGTTGTGATTGCTAATTGCACAGATATCATTTTGAGAATTGTTCTTTGAAGATGCTGGAGTTGGAATCCAAATGGGACCAGTGTCCCTCACTGTCAGTCCAACCCCAGAGGTTAATTTCCTCTGAGAACACTTAGAATCATGGCATTTAGGTGAAGCTGTTTTTTAAGCTGTTACAGTGTGCAACAAGTGCAAGAAACTAGCACCCATAGCATTGTTGCCCAAGCTTATTAATCATTGAAACATGCACAAGTCGAAAGTTTGCAGCACAGAGGACATAATTTGAACCATTATGTTCTTACCAGAGGATTTTGAACTCCCCAGGATTAAAGAAAGAATTTATATTGCTGTAGCACTTTTTTTGATCAGAGGACATCCCAAAGTGCTGGAATGCCAACGAAATACTTTTGAAGTGTAATATTTGTTGGGACATTGAAGCAAGGCAAGTTGGTTAGTTCAGTTGACTGGAGGTTGCTTTGTGATATAAAATGATGCCAACAATGCAAGCTGAATTAACCATGAATGTCCTGCCCTCTTAACTTATCTGAGGTGTGGTGACCTTCAGATTAAACTTGGCACCAGTCAGTGGACTTCAGTTGCTACTAAGGTGGAGGTTGGAGCAATCAATTAACAGATTCTACAGGCAGAAGTGTGATAATGATGATATGACCTTGTTTGATGTCTTTTACATACTGGCCAGAGCTCTAGGGAGAGCTCAAACTCCAGTACTAATCATTTGAACAGCATCATGAGATCTTTTACATCCATCTAAGAGGGTAATCAGGGCCTTGGTTTAGAATAAAAGACTGTATTTCATGCTGTGTCATATTGTCAGCACTTGCTGAGAACATCTCATTGAATTACATACTCAAGTTCCTAGACCAAAACTTGAGCCCACAGATGTCTGAGTTTAAAGTGAACATGCTGCCAATTGAGCCATGTTATAACATGGACACATCAAAAGGAGCTACATAAACAATTGTTTCATTTCCCACAGACCTTTAGTATTCCTTTCAACTTCCTGAAGGCCATTTACATCGTTTTGGTTTCCACCAGAAATATGCAATTTTGGAACCTCACTGTCTTAATCAGACGTAGTGATTGAGCTGGATGCCAGAGGAGGGTGGTGAGAATCGCTGGGTAACAAGGCAGTGTTTGATGAAATGTGGTACTGGGGTACCCTTGAGAAGTGGTGCCAAAGGGTGCAACTCGCCAGTCACCAGAGCCACACCTGATACAACAGTGAGTTTGTTGGGAAGTAATGACAACAACACACACAGTATCCACATCTTCCTGCTCCTACATTGCTCAGTTTGGATTGGAATACCACACTCTCTCGGAGGCTTTTTCATAATTTGGTACAATCTCAAGAATGAACTGAACATGAAGACAAAAAAAAAATCAATTCCTTTGAAAGAAATGGTGCAAAATAATGGTAAAGGTGACACTACTTTGTATACTGTGTTAATATAGACACATGGAATTAGCAAAATACAGAACATTGGAATCTCTCAACTAATACCAGACCTCTACAGATTTAAAGATGCAAGGTAGGCCGTTTGGGATTGAGGGGAAGAGAAATGTATTCACCCCATGTCATAGAGGTCAGGAAAGGCGCTTTATAAATGCAAACCTTTGTCTCTTTTAGCTCTCCTGAAGATGTTGAATCACATTCCCAGTCACATGACAATTCTTCCGAGCAGTGTGGTAAATTTCCTTTCAGAGCTATCATATTAAAACCTGAAATAAACCTTACCCCAAACTCAGAATAATTCCCACTGACTCAGGGTGGAAACCTGGTTTCATGATAACCATGTGACCATTGTCAATTGTTGCAAATAAAAATCAATCTGGGTTTATTCATCCCTTTTAGGGAAGGAAATCTGCCATCCTTACCTATCCTGGTCTGCATGTGACTCTAGACCCCACAGCAATGTCGCTGATTCTGAGTTGGCACGGTGGCTCAGTGGTTAGCACTGCTGCCTCACAGTGCCAGGGACCTGAGTTTGATCCCAGCCTCGGGTGACTATGTGTGTGGAGTTTGCACGTTCTTCCCTTGTCTGAGTGGGTTTGCTCTGCTTTCCTCCCACAGTCCAAAGATGTGCAGATGAGGGTGGATGGGCCATGCTAAATTGCCCATAGTGTCCAGGGGTAACAATTGAGATGAGCAATAAATGCAGGACTAACACCCTCATTCTGTGAATGAATTAAGACAATGAAAAAGATCCCCAAAACTGAATGGCAGGCAAGCGCAGGGACTCCAACTGAAACCTTTGATGCTCAGGTCCTGACATTTTGGTAGCTGCTGATCAGCTTGGCTCAGTTAGCAATGCTGTCATGGAAGTGTGAAGATTTGAGAATGTGATCTAGAGTGATGCATCAGTGTCACACATTTTTCACCGTCCAGCCTTCTGAATAAGACATTAAATTGGAACCCTGTCCACGTATTCCAGTCTTTTAGAGCTCTCACAGGAAAATTGAGAGATCTCCTAGCCAAAATTCCACCCTCGATACCACAAAAGAAAACTGGGCATTCACCTCGCTTATCAGAACTTGTTCTGTACAATTTGGCTGTCTGTACAATTGGATCACAATACCGATAAAACATAGACGTTTGATTTTTGAAATCTATCATCTGATTTTTAATATCTGGGACATAGAATCATAGAATCCCTACAGTACAGAAAAGTGTCATTTGGCCCAACAAGTCCACACCAACCCTCCAAAGAGTAACCTACCCAGACCCATTCCCCGACCCTATTACTCTACATTTACCCCTGACCAATGCCATCTAACCTACACATCCCTGAGTATTATAGGCAATTGTGCATTGTCAATTCATCTAACTGCACATCTTTGGACTGCGGGAGGAAACCAGAGCACCCGAATGAAACCCACGCAGACACGGGGAGAATGCACAAACTCCACACAGACAGTCGCCCAAGTGTGGAATTGAACCCAGGTCCCTGATGCTGTGAGGCAGCAGTGCTAACCACCAAGCCACCGTGCTGTCCCAGGGATGTCACTTCTTATTTGATTTGATTTATTATTGTCACATGTACCTACGTGCAGTGAAAAGTTTTGTTTTGCGTACAGTATTGACAGATCATACCAGACAAAGTTCAGAGGGTATGGACTGACCAGCTGACCACACAGCTCAGTTAGACTTCATGAAACCAATGTTGAATAAATGAAATTGCCTGAATTGGAATGAACACTTTAATCAAAAGACTTTGAAATTAGTCTGCGTGCTCAGGCATGAGGAAGCTGTTGGTTACTATTCTGTTATACACTTGTGTGAAATGTTTCATATGTTGAAAATGCGAGATATCACCTGTAATGATCAAACTTGGAAACAATGAATTCAGATGTAGAATTACACAAGCCAGCTTGTATTTAAATGATCTGCAGAGTTGAGGTATGGAATTCTGACTGAGGAACTGGAGAGACTTTTCTTTCTGTTACTCTGCCTCTTGAAGGACAACATGTGGAGATGCTGGTGTTGGACTGGGGTGAACAAGTTAAAAATCACACAACACCAGGTTATAGTCCAACAGGTTTAATTGAAAGTACATGCTTTCGGAGCACTGCTCCTTCATCAGGTAGCTAGTGGGGTTGGATCATAGTTGCAAAACCTACAGTAAAAGATCAAAGTGTCATACAACTGATGCAAAGTACTGAACAAAACTAGATTGCTGTTAAGTCTTTAATCACTGAGAAAGGGGCGCAGGTTTTGTGTGATTATTATATAAATCCCAGAACTTCTTTCAAGTCACAGTCCCCGAGATAACTTAAGGTTAAAAAAAAGGTGACATCTCTGCTCAAACAATGCATTAAAGGTGTGAGGTTAGAGTGTGTTTGTATCCCAGCCTTGAGTCCATTCATCCATTGTTGTAATGTCTGCTTGGTCTCGTCAATACATCGTGCCTCAGGCATCCTTGCCTGCAGCGTATGAGATAGACAATGTTGGCTGAGTCACATGAGTACCTGCCGTGCATGTGGTGGGTGGAGTCCCCACGTGTAATGGTGGCATCCATGTCGATACTCTGACACATCTTGAAGCACAAAGCACCCAGTGTAGAGAGAAAGATCCACATGTCAAGTACTTGAGATATTTGTGACTGCCGAGGATACAAGACATGCATTAAACAACCGTCGTCTCAGGTTAAAACCTTTATGCTTCTAGGACATTGTAAGCACTTTAAACTCTATATTCCTTTCAAGCTCCTTATGCCCTGGACTATTTAACTTCATACCTGCAGGTGTATCCTTGTCCTGCAAAAGTTTGTTATTTTTCCTGTAGTTCGCAGATATTTTACTCAAGGAAACTTTGTGATTGGTTACTTACTGATCAACTTACTGATCAACTGCATTTCTGTTAGAAAGAGGTGTAGCCTCATGCTAAAAATAACATAAATCTTTGTTGTAATGGTTGAAAGAGGGAAGCCAATTCACTCCTCCTCACCTGGTTGTAACTATTGGCATAACCACCACTTCAAAAACAATTTATTGGCGGTGAAAATCTTTGAGGGGGCCTGGGGATGCGGCAAGCCATTGAACCCATGCAAGTTCATTATTTACGAGGGAAAAGTAACCAAACAGCAAGACTGAAAGGCAAATTCATGACTGCAGTCTTATCCACAGCTTTTTTCAGCTGCCTCACTGTGGTCAATAGTGTCTCCATTGCCAAAATCCTAAATTACAGCTCTCAGAATGATATGCTCATCTGAAAGAGAGAAATAACTGCTCATTAACATCATCCTCTTCCCACGGTCATTCTGAATTGAACGACAACTATTATTATCTCCAGGGGATCAAATGATCATTTTTAAGGTGAATATGATGCAAAGAAGTATTGACACCACCACCCCTTGCCCCCATCCATACCCCCTTGGCACCCCCATATGAGTCTTTCAATTACATTTATTAATCTTGACCAATAAGTAATAAGAGGAGCTTGTGTCAACACGAGACTTCTAGGTATGTACAGTAGGTCCCAATACAAGTGGTTTCCCGGCAGCCATTAAAAACATAGAAAAATCTCCTGGCACTTCGGTTGAAACCACCAAGACTACACCCATCTGGTATCTGTGGGCCACAGGGTGGTTTGCAGTTGGAAAGAGTGTTAACCAGCATGAACAGCAAACAGTACGTTTACACACCATCATTCAGTCTGCTGCAAAGTGGCTCTTACTTCATGGTGACTTACAAACATATGTTCGGCCGCTGATGTGTATCTTAACTCCATCTAGCTGGCTTGGTTCCATGTCCCCTAGTGCTGTTGTCTTAAAAAAAAACTCTATTAACCTTTGATCTGAAATTTTTTAAATAACCTCACTCTCTCATAGTCTTGACAGCATTTAAACACCAGGAAGATTTTCACATTTTCAGTCCTCTTTGCTTTTTTGTCCTCAGAACCTCATTCATGGCATGTGGGAGTCCCTGGACTAATGTTTATGGCCTGACTCTAGTCGCCCGGGAGAAGGTGGTGGTGAGTTACCTTCTTAAGCAGCTGCAGTCCATGTGTTTGAAGAATGCTTTCCAATGCCTGAACAGACACGTTCTAATATTAAATTCATGCCCCCTTACTGTGAATATCCCCCACCAGCTGGAATAGTGTGTTGGCAAATTGTACACCTCCCTGGAATGACTGACAGGACATAAGTTTGACACCACAGCTTAAAAACAGAATGTCTGATCATGCAGCAGTCATTGAGTCATACAACACAGAAACAGAACCTTCGGTCCAACCAGTCTGTGCCAATCATAATCCCAAAGTAAACTAGTCCCACCTGCCTGCTCCTGGCCCATATCCCTCCAAACCTTTCCTCTTCGTGTACTTATCCAAATGTCTTTTAAACATTGTAATTCTGCCCACTTCCTCAGAAGGCTCGTTCTACACTCAAACCACCCTCTGTGTAAAACCTTTGTCCCTCATGTCTTTATTAAATCTCTCTCCTCTCACCTTAAAAGTGTGCCTCCCAGCCTTGAAATCCCCAATCCTAGGGGAAAGTATTTTATAAGCTTCTGTAAAGTCGCCTTTCAATCTCCTACGCTCCAGTGAAAAAAATCCCAACCTTTCTTTATAACTCAAACCCTCCAACCCCAGCAACATCCTGCGCTATCTCTTCTGAGCCCTCTCCAGCTTAATAATGACCTCCCTATAACTCGGTGACCAGAACTAGGTGTAGTATTCCAGAAGAGGCGTCAAAAATGTCCTGCACAACCTCAACATGACTCCCCAACTCCTATATCGAAAGACTAAGCAATGAAGGCTAGTGTTCCGAACGCCTTTTTAACCACCCTGCGCTGTGGTGTCAATACTAGTCTGTATGACACACTCAAGCCTTTGGATTGGGCATGTCCTCTCCACCTTCAATCCTTATTTCTCTTTTTTTTTATTTCTCTGCTGTCTAATTTATTTCTATGATCTGTAATGGTGGACTTTTTATTTCTTTACTTTTCTACATTTTTTCCCTAAGAACTTGTTCTGAAGAATCTGTACCCAAGTTATATACCCAAGATGTCACTATAAGTGGCGACTTGCAAATCTTTCACTATACCCATTTCAGTACATGTGACAGTAAAGCTAATTCAATGCAGTTCAATTCTGAGGGAAGACTGCTTTCCATAGCTGACAATGAAATATGCCACAACATGATTTAGCAAACACACAGCCTCTGTCTCCACCGTCCTGTAAATCTGTTAAAAAGCATTTGGGTCCCACCATCGCCAACAGTCTGGGGGGGCTCTATGCACAATGGATAATGGATTTTATGCTCATTGGTAGCCAAGTGCAGGCTGTCCTGAATTCAGTAATTGCTCTCACAAGCAAATTCCCAAATGATTTCACCCTAGTAATCTTGTAACTGAGAGAAATAGTAAATGATAACCATGGGAATTCTCCTAGGAAAAGTTTTGGTCAGCTGGATTAGTCATAAATTATAGGAAAATGTATCCAACATTCAAAGGTCATGGGTGAGGCGATTTCTCCGTCTTCCTGCGTTCCTTCCTGTAAACTAACATTGGGATTGGAGGATCAAGCTAATTTATTCAGGTCTCACAGAGTGATTCACTTGGACTTAAAATGGGAAGGTTGGGTTCTGTTATTTGCTGCCTTAAGTCATGATAAAATGGGTCTGAAAATCCACAAAGGCGCCAGACTAGTATCACTATCAGGAATACTCAATACAACAATTAGATTAGATTACATTACAGTGTGGAAACAGGTCCTTCAGCCCAACAAGTCCACACCGACCCGCCGAAGCGCAACCCACCCACCCTACATTCACCTACCCTTACCTAACACTACGGGCAATTCAGCGTGGCCAATTCACCTGACCTGCACATCTTTGGACTGTGGGAGGAAACCGGAGCACCCGGAGGAAACCCATGCAGACACAGGGAGAATGTGCAAACTCCACACAGTCAGTCGCCTGAGGCGGGAATTGAACCCAGGTCTCTGGCGCTGTGAGGTAGCAGTGCTAACCACTGGGCCACCATGCCGCCCAAAATGGTACGTCTTTATAGGAACAGCATTGATACACCAACACAGGCAAGCTCTGAGCTGTCCTAGATGCCCATGGCATTACCTGGCAATGAACAAAAACTCCAATGTCATAACATTTGGGTGCAATCAACAATGCCCAAAGACAAGGTAAAGGCCAACTATCCAGATTCCTTACAGATTGCTCCTCCTTTAATGGACAAATCCTCTGTGATGTTGGGTGAAGGCGATTTTGGGAAGACTTTGATGGGTCATGTGGCCCCAGCACCCTGTCAATATTCAACTGGAACATGGGCATTGGGAGGCCTTTGGAAACTTTGGGAATATATCCCAGTGAAAGTCAACATTTCCTGGAAAGAACAAAGAATATGTGAAAAAAAAAAATTGGTTGGAAATAATATCCCAAAGTTTGTCCAAACGCACAACAAAGCAACTTTGTCTGGACTAGTACAGCTTGGCTGAACCCTAAAGTTGCATGGTGCTACTCCATGTATTTGGTCCATATTGTTGAAGATAAACCCTTGAACCTGTTCCAAACATTCTGGAGAATGTTGTATCCAAATGGGTTGTAAATGTTGCACACCTACAAATTCCATTCTACTTCAACTTTTGGGAATTTTGGCAGAGCTGGTGATTATTTGGGATTGAGTGATGGAACATGGAAACCAGCTCCTAGATCTACCTTTGGGCGCATTCTCCAAAGGATCTGAAGCTTACTGTTTACAAGGTGGTTCTCTGGACAGATAACTCACCTCGTCCTCTAATAGGATTCTGGGGTGATGCTGGATGCAGGGACCCTCCTGAGGAGATCCTTGCTCCTGCACCGCCATCCTTTTGCAGTAAAGGTCAACATCCCACCAGCCGTCCTAACTGACGGTACATCCGCCTGCTTGCTTTCAGTGACTGGTTTACAAGTCCACTGCTTGGACATAATCATTTCCAGTCTATCACTATTTAAATAACATACTCTGCCATCCCCTTTCTCCCAACCATAGTGGATAATTTCACATTATATTGCATCTATCATGCATCTGCCCATTTGCTCACTTGTGTAAATCATCTTAAAGCCTCTTTCATTTCCTCCTCATCAGTCATTACTCCTCTCAGTTTTGTATTGTCAGTAACCTTGGACATACTACATTTAATTCCCACATCCAAATCGTTAATACGGCATATTTTGTTTTAACTGGCATCTTTTATAAATTAATTGGCATCTTTAAAAAGCCAGCAAATGCTATATCCCTACACAAAACTTCAAATACAGCGATGTACCGCGATGTCCGAGTATTTATGCCTTAAATAAAGTCTAATAGTGATATTTATACTCTCTGCATTAAGTTTCTATTATTCAGTATGTGTTTTTACATTGATTTTCAGAGGTGTGTTGATGCTTTTTACATAGATTTTTTGAGGGATGTTGATATCTCAAAGCTTGGTTAGGATTTATTGCAGTTGTGCGTATTTCTTGATTACCCAGAATTATTATTATTGATCAGCTGGCACACCGCTTAGCCCCGAGGTACTGGTGAATAAATTGTTTGCTGTACAAATTGTGAACAGCTGGGGGTATTAGGTTATCCTACTGTACCTAGAAAAAGGAGAAAGTGAGGACTGCAGATGCTGGAGATCAGAGTCGAGAGTGTGGTGCTGGAAAAGCACAGTAGGTCAGGCAGCATCCAAACAGCAGGAGAATCGACATTTCGAGCTTAAGCCCATCATCACTTGCTCCTCCTTGAGAAGGTGGGGGGTGAGCTGCCTTCCTGAACCACTGCAGTCCACCTGCTGTAAGTTGACCCACAAGGCCCAGTAACTGTGAAGGAACGGCGATATATTTCCAGGATGGTGAGTGGCTTGGAGGGAATTTGAAGGGGGGTGGTGTTCCCATGTATCTGCTGCCCTTGTCCTTCTAGTGGGTTTGGAAGGTGGGGTTTAGCGAGAGGATCCGCTATGATCACACTGAATAATGGAACAGGTTCGATGGGCTGATTGGCCTGCACTTGCTCCTACTTTGGATTATTCTGTGCTTCTAATGTTAACTTGTTTGCTTAAGAGGTAAAGTGGACTGAAAGATATTATGTATAAACAGTTCCCAGCCTAACGTTGTTTAAAATTGATTATATGGTTTGTACCTCGGAACATGAAGACAACAATTATTGAAAAGTACAAACAAATCTAGATGCCACAAGAGATGATTTTTAAAATTAATTGAAACTGATTAGAAGCTGCCTGTTCCTGGGTGAATTCTCAAAGAATGCTGCTAATTTAACGCTCAAGCTTATCACTGTTCTGACCAGTTTCCATGCCCTCTGTATTATTATTGACTGTAGTTGCATATCTTTCCAGCAGGGGTAGTCTAGTTGCTTAACCACCCCAGCTCCACACTGTGAGAGCCCTGCAATCTTCCCTCTTCATCAATGCCTCTATTAGCAGCCAAGACTTCAGCTGCCGCGCCCCTAAGCGTTGGAATTCCCCTCCTGACTCTCTCCGCCCTTCTAGGTATTTCACCTCCTTTCTGACGGTCCTTTAAAATAAGACTGTAATGGGTGGCTCAGTGGATGGCATTGCTGACTCACAGCGCCAGGGACCTGGATGCAATCCCAGCCTTGGGTGACTGTCTGTGTGGAGTTTGCATGTTCTCCCTCTATCTGCAGAGTTTCCGCTCAGCGCTCTGGTCTCCACCTACATGTGCAGGTTAGCTGGGTTGACCATGCTAAATTGTAGTGTCCAGGGATATGTAGATTAGATGGGTTAGCACATCACAAATTTGGGGTTATGGGGGAACAGGGTGAGGAAGTGGGTCTGGGTGCAATGCTTTTCAGAGGGCTCATATGAAAGTGATGGGCCAAATGGCCTCTATTACTACTGTAATGATTCTATATTATTTCTTACCATCATTCAATAAGATCATGGCTGATCTGACATTCCTCATTCCGGTTTTCCTTCTAACCCTTCATTCCCCGACTGGTCAAGAATCTATCTGTCTCAGTGTTAAATATGCATGGGGACTGTATCCCCACATCTCTCTGTGGCAATCAGTTCCAAAAACACACAACCCTTTGAAAGAAGAGAAGAGAAAATCTACCTTCCTCATCAACTTTGTGGTCACCTATCTGAATATTGCCTTATGCGGTTCAGTATCAAACAAGTGCTTGACAACACTGCTACAAAGCATCTTGGGATTTATGGCATGTTGAAACTGCTATATAAATGCAGGTTGTTGTTGTTGGAGATCAAACCTTTACTCAGCAAACAGGGGCACAAAACAGCCAGCTTGCAAACATTATTATTAATATCACACACAGTGCTGTAGCTTCAGCAGGACCCAACCTCTTGCTCCTCTTTCTTATCTTCTTACGTTAAATCAATACCAGCCGAGATTTGCAGTGATGCTTGGTGTTCAGCAATGGGGAAGACTCCAGGAATGGAAGTTGGGTCAGGACATGATTGCTCTGAACCGTGAGGCACTCTGTGGTCAAATAGCTTACCAACGCTCAGACACTAGGCCATGATACAAACTAGTTGCTGGCCTTTAAGGAACAATATTCCAGAAAGCGCTGGCAACCTCTGCAGGAAAGGGGAGAGCAACTGAAAAAGAACAAAAATATCTAGAAGAGAAAACTCAACGTCAGAGTCTCAGAACATTTTAAATTCTTGATTCAGAATAAACTTTTAATTCACCACATTACCCTTCTGAATGAGACCTTCATTGTGAAAAGCTTACTGCTTTGAATCTACATCACCCGAAAAGTGAAATGACAGAGAATGTAATCGTAAATCAATAACTAGATCAGAGAACAGGTGAGGAAGAGAGAGAGAGAATGAGAGGAGAGCGACAGAGATAAAAGAGAAAATGAGAGATAAGTGGTGAAACAGAGAGAGAACGGGAGGAGAGGGGCGGCACAGTGGCTCAGTGGTTAGCACTGCTGCCTCAGAGCGCCAGGGATATGGGTTCGATTTCAGCCTTGGGCGACTGTCTGTGTGGAGTTTGCACATTCTCTCTGTGTCTGTGTGCGTTTCCTCTGGGTGCTCCAGTTTCCTCCCACAGTCCAAAGATGTGCAGTTTGGGGAAATTGGCCATGCTAAATTGCCCATAGTATTCAGGATGGGTAGGTTAGGTGCAATAGTCAGGGGTCAATGTAGAGTAATAGGGTAGGGGGAATGGGTCTGGATGGGTTACTCTTCGGAGGGTCAGTGTGGACAGGCTGAAGGGCCTGTTTCCACACTATAGGGATTCTACATGATCTTCTACAGAGTGATAGGGGTGAAAGAACAAGAGGAGAGTGACAGAGGTGAAAGAGGGAGAGAATGACAGAAACATGAAAGAGGTTGAAAGAGAAGTGATGGAGAGAAAGAGGAAAGGAGATAGATAGGGGCAAGGGAAATGAAAGGATTGGCACAATGAGGGGAAAGAGGAAGACCGCAAGAGAATGAGACCAGAGAAGTAATTCAAGAGATAAAGGAGAGGGAGAGAGAGAAAGAAATAAATCAGAATGGCCGAGAGAGAGAATGAACAAGAAAGAGAAGTGAAGGTTAGACAGAAAGAGGGAGAGAGATACTAATGAACTCAGGTGAGGAAATTGAGAAAAGAAAGAGAACAATTTGGGCGGGAGGGCAAAGCAAATTCATTTTCTTACCTCTCAGTTTCCTGGTGTTAGTCTATTATTCAAGTTAGTTTCATGAGTAAATTCCCTTCACCTTGAAATCAATTAATTCAGTGATATTCTGTGAAAGGGTATGAATAAACTGATAGTCTATTGGGCGGCACAGTGGCATGTGTGAGTGGCACAATGGTTAGCACTGCTGCCTCACGGCGCCAGAGACCCGGGTTCAATTCCCGCCTCAGGCGACTGACTGTGTGGAGTTTGCACATTCTCCCCGTGTCTGCGTGGGTTTCCTCCAGGTGCTCCGGTTTCCTCCCACAGTCCACAGATGTACAGGTCAGGTGGATTGGCCATGCTAAATTGCCTGTAGTGTTAGGGGCAGGGGTAAATGTAGGGGAATGGGTCTGGGTGGGTGGTGAGTCGGTGTGGACTTGTTGGGTCAAAGGGCCTGTTTCCACACTGTAAGTAATCTAATCTAAAAATCTGTGAAGGCAAGAAGTATACCCTTTCCTGTCATATCCAAAAGGTTGTGAATCTGTGGAATTCCCTGCCCAGTGAAGCAGTTGAGGCTTCCTCATTGAATGCTTTTCAGGCAAAGATAGATTTTGAGAACAGTTAAGGAATTAATAGTTACGGTGAGAGGGCGGGTAAGTGGAGCTGAGGCCATGAAAAGATCAGCCATGATCTTATTGAGTGGCGAAGCAGACTCGATGAACCAGACTGCCTACTCCTGCTCCCATTTCTTATGTTCTTATTCTGCAATTCAAGTCTTATGTCTTGACTTTGGGGTTTGACTTTGGGTTTTCTGCATCCAATCAATGATTAGTAGAATTCAGAGCCACCTAGCATGTAAGGAGGTTGTGCAGCCTGTCTTATCCATGTCAATTCCCCCGTGCTTTCCCTGCGACACTGACAGCTTTGCCTTTTTGAAACGACATCCTTTTGAAAGTGATCATTGAATCAATTTTGAATACCTTTTCAGGAAGTACATTTCAGGTGGGAACAACGCGCTGTATTTTGAAAGGAAAATGACACCTCCTGAAATACTTTTCTGGTTGCCAACTCCAGATGACATTGGAAACGACTTTCTGGCATATTGGTTCGGCCACTTTTGGAATATTGCGTGCAATTCTGGTCTCCCTCCTATCGGAAGGATGTTGCGAAGCTTGAAAGAGTTCAGAAAAGATTTACAGGGATGTTGCCTGGGTTGGAGGCTTTGAGCTATAGGGAGAGGCTGAATAGACTTGGGCTGTTTTCCCTGGAGTGTCGGTGGCTGAGGGATGACCTTATAGAGGTTTATAAGATCATGAGGGGCATGGATAGGATAAATAGACAAGGTCTTTTCCCTGGGATGGAGGAGTCCAGAAGTGGAGGGAATAGGTTTAGGGTGAGAGGGGAAAGATATAAAAGGGACCTAAGGGGCAATTGTTTCACACAGAGGGTGGTACGTGTATGGAATGAGCAGCCAGAGGAAATGGTGGAGGCTGGTACAATTACAACATTTAAAAGGCAACTGGATGGGTATATGAGTAGGAAGGGTTTAGAAGGATATGGGCTCTGGCAAATGGGACTAGATTAGGTTAGGATATCTGTTTGGTATGGACAAGTTGGACCGTAGGGTCTGTTTTTGTGCCGCACATCTCTATGATCCTTTTCAATCATTGTAGTTACAACTCAGAGGAGGCTATGTAGCACCTGTTCCTGTGCCAGCAATTGGAATTGAAAATTACAGCCCATGTGGCACATCCACTGATGACCAGCAACAGAAAGCATCTCTTTAAAATTTCTTCTAGTTCCAAGCAGCCGCTCTTAGTTGCTGAGTTAAGTGAATTCCTAAAACATTGGCCACACAAGGCCTTCCAAAATGGATCAACAATGATTTGGCTATTTCCTCTCCCTCTCTTTCTCTCGCTCCCTCTCTCCTTGAGGCGATATTCATGGACCAAAATAGATTCAGATGCCACAGCGTGAACTCGAAAGAAGTAAGGAAAGATGTGTTCAATTTTTAAAAGAGGAAGCAATTAGCAATTAAATAGAACCATATCTGCTCCGAGGCAGGAGTATGAGTGGATGAGGGGATCCAAATAGACTGTAAGTCATTAATAATATTATTAACAGGAACTAAACAGGAGCATAGATAGCAACAAGACACAATAGTTTTCTGAGTCCGTGATATTTGTTTAAAATTGTCACTGATGGCCACACCCATATCAGCATCGTTTTACTATATAGCAATCCTCCTTTTCTTGAGTCCTCAGCTTGAAGATAATTCCAATCTCCAACATCAGGCTTTCACCCCGCAAGGGAGGAGTCACTAGTCTGATCTACATTGGCTTCAGAAGGCATCTGAATTGATGCACCCAAAATGTGGAAAATGTTGAGGAGTAAAAATCAAATACTGCGGATGCTGGGAATCTGGAGAAACTCAGCAGGTCTGGCAGCATCTGTGGAGAGAGAAATCACAGAGTTAATGTTTTGAATCCAGCGTGACTCTTCTTCTGCAAAGCATGGGGATAAAGCTGGAAATTGAGACAGGAGGCAATGACGGTAATTGAGCAAGCCAGGGCTGATGTGAGGTCCTGATTGGCCCTACCATACAATCCCTAGAGTGTGGAATTGGGCCATTCAGCCCATTGAGTCCACTCTGAGCATCCCACCCCATTACTGTAACCTTGCAATGTCAATTCATCTAATCTGCATATCTTTGAACTGTGGGAGGAAACCCACGCAGACACAGGGAGAATGTGTAAACTGCACACGGACAGTCGCCCGAGGGTGGAATCAAACCCAGGTTCCTGGTGCTGTGAGGCAGCAGTGCTAACCACTGAGCCACCATGCCGCAATCAATATTGACACACTTTTTTTCCCATACTGTAGGGAATCTGTTCTAATCTAATCTAAGAGGCCTACTGGGCTCGAAACATTAACTCTGTCTCTTCCTCGCCACAGGTTTTAAGGAGTGTCTTAAATGGGGGATGCAGACAGAGGTTGACATATTTTTGGAAGGAATTCTTGATTATAGAGCTCTTTGCAACTAATGGCATGACCATCAGTGAAGGAACGATTAAATTTATGGCTGGGTGAGGGGTCCAGATAGCTCAGAGAGTTGTTGGGGGTGAAAGAGGTTTGGGAGAAAGGGAGGGGTTAGTCCAAGAACTCTTAGCCTCAAAAACAATTTTGAGGAAGTGACATCCAGATTTCCACTCTTCATTGTAAGATAGAGTGCTTCCTGGCATTACTCCCAAGTGGCCCAGCTTTAATCTTAAGGCTCTGTCCCCTTCTCGATTCCCTGTTCCAGAGGAAATAGTTTCTCTATTTTGTTAAATCACATTATGAAATCAAATGCCAACATCATTCATTATCTTCAAATACGTTGATTAGATCACCAACTAATCTTCAATTCCAAGGGCAGTTAAACCATTTCAGTTTAATTGACATTAACCTTCAAACATTGATTACATAAATTGCAATGTTTTAAATAAACATGATATGAATCAGAATTTTCAAAGTTTATGCGTTAATTTGAGGGACCTTAATCTGCCAAAACAAAAATATTCAATCAGATTAAAGATAGTTTTAAAGTAAGGGCTAAAGGTTCTTATAAAATTTTGAAGGAAAGCTTTAATAAATTTTCATTTTTAATATTTAATTGTTTCATACATTGATTCATTAATATCTCTGCGATAATAATTTGTGTTACCAAAATATCTTGAAACATATTCTGAAATATATTTTAAATTCAGGACTTTTATTCAGAAATTGGCCCAAATTTGAGTAGAGGCCTCGGCTTACGAGAGTTTATTTTAGGTTAACCCTACATTTGCCACTCTCCCTCCAGTACTTCAGCTACAGGATTGCAAAGGGGTTCCTGATTTACAAGTGTCCGACTTACGAACTTGTGTACTTACAAATGTGATCCCATATAGGGGTGTAATTTGAAAAATCTGACATACCAACATTTTCTACAATCACAAACAGTGCTTTATATTATTTTGCGCTTTTTAATTTCAAAAATATACTTTATTCATAAAAAAATGCATACATAGTTACTAAAGCAGCTTGGTTTTGTACAATACCATATGAAGAAAACAAAACAAACATTGGAGTTGGACTCTATCCAATAAACAAACCAATTTCTTACTTTAGTAAGATTATATTTACATATACTTGAGGCATTGGCAGGGTCTGATAACTGAGCGGACCCCCAGTTAACTTCAGCAGGAAGACCTCGGATGGAGGTCTTTTCCCACTGTGCCTTGACGGCAGCTGTCCCAAGCTCTCGTGCGTCCCTCAGCACGCAGTCCTTGACCTTGGAATGTGCCAGTCTGCGACACTCAGTTGGGGTCAACTCCTTGCTCTCATAGACCAACAAGATTCGGGCAGACCAAGTTCTGCATTGTGTTCTGACTTGTGTACAAGTGAACTTGCAAACAGGCTCACAAACAGAACCTGTTGGTAATCTGGGGACTGCCTGTACACATAGCTCAATATCGTACAATAAGGAAACAAAGGCAACATTTCAACTTGCGAACATTTACTCATTGCAAGTGTCATAGTAGTGGAAAAAAAATTGAACCTTTAAACAAACTGCTTTTCAAGTGATATTGCTCCAGTGGTATTTGTACATAAACATATTCCAGGTGATTCATAAGTAAATGATTCATATGGAGACAGCCTTTTCTTGAGTTTGGGGAAGGTTAATTGTCTTTTTTGAAAAGGGGAATTCAGATTTCGGACAATGCCATTGAAATCTCACTGTTACACTGCTGACACCTGCCACACAAGCACACACCATTAAAATTCCACTCCTTGTGCCTTAAAGGAATCAGACCCCCTATGGTCCTTTTTGTCTTCTCTAATTATCGGTAACTAATCTGTTCCTTGCTCGGTGGAAACAGTGGTGGATTTGTCGTACAAGGATGGAACATATTCCAACCATGACTCACTCTAACTAAAACACTAGAACCAAGTTTAAAAGGGTTTGCTAAACACTGTGGCTTTCTGTTAGGTATGGGACACTGTAATGTGGCTGTTCATAGTCTGGACTTCTACATTTCCTCCCCTTGTCCTCCTTGTTTCAGAGGAGATTGCGATTTTGAAATGGTGACAGCAACCAGGATGAAAATGATTGATAACAAACCAAAATGATGTATACTTCTTTTGCGTGACTATCTCATGCACATTATCACTTGTGGCTCATTTGGTAGCATTCAAAGAACTTAGAACAGAGCAGCACACAGTAACAGGCCCTTCAGCCCAGCATGCCTGTGCTAACCCTGATACCATTCTAAAGTAATCCCAACAGCCTGCAGACGGTCCGTATCCCTCCATTCCCCTACCTGTTCATGTTCCTGTCTAAATGCCTCTTAAACGTTGCAATCAGATCTGTTTCGCCCACCTTCCCTCTCAGTGTGCCCACCACTCACTGTGTAAAAAACTTTTCTGCACATCTCCTTTAAATATTTCCCACTCACTACACTTGGAATATTGTGTACAGTTTTTGTCACCCCATTACAGGAAGGATGTGGAAGCGTTGAAAAATGTGCAGAGGAGATTTACCAGGATGTTGCCTGGTCTGGAGGGAAGCTCTTATGAGGAAAGGCTGAGGGACTTAGGTCTGTTCTCATTGGCAAGAAGAAGGCTAAGAGGGGATTTGATAGAGACATACAAAATGATCAGAGGATTAGATAGGGTAGACAGTGAAAGTCTTTTTCCTAGCTTGATGACATCAGCGTGTATGAGGGGGCAAAACTACAAATTGAGGGGTGATAGATTTAAGACAGATGTCAGAGGCAGGTTCTTTACGCAGAGAGTGGTAAGGATGTGGAATGCACTACCTGCTAATGTAGTCAACTCAGCCGCATTAGGGAGATTTAAACAATCCTTAAATAATTTTGTATGATTTTGGGATAGTGTAGGGGGACGAGTTGAGAATAGTTCACAGGTCGGCGCACCATCGAGGGCCGAAGGGCCTGTTCTGCGCTGTATTGTTTTATGTTCTATGTTCTAACTCTGCCACCTACTACCTGATATTACCCTCGCAAAATGACTCCAACTACCCATCCTATCCATACCTCTCATAATTTTATATACTTCGATCAGGTCACCCCTCAGAGTCATGCTCCAGTGAAAACAACCCAAGTTTGTCCACCTTGACCTTATAGCTAATACACTCCAATCCAGGCATCCTCCTGGTAAACCTCTTTTCCACCCTTTCGACAGCCTCCACATTCTTCCGATAGTGTGGTCACCAGAACTGCACGCAATACTCCAAATGTGGCCTAATTAAAGATTTATACAACTGCAACATGACTTACCAACTTTTATATTCAATCCCCTGACCCTTGAAGCCAAGTGTGTTGCATGTCCTCTTTACCACTTTATCCACTTGTGTTGCCTTTTTCAGGGAGCTATGGCCTTGCACACCAAGATCCCTCTATATATCATTGCTCCCAAGTGTTCTGCTATTTACTGTATACTTTCCTCTTATTTTTAACATCCCAAAATGCATGACCTCACAATATTTCACGTTCCCATTTCTCCATTCAACTTTCCAACTGATCTATATCCTGCCCTATCCTTTGACAACCTACTTCACTGTCCACAATTCCACCAATTTTTGTGTCATCTGAGAGTTTGCGAACCAGATCACCTACATTTTTGTCCAAATCATCTAAAAATATATTACAAATGACAGAGGTCCCAGCACTAATCCTTGCGGAGCACCACTGGTCACAGACCTCAAGTCAGAAAAACACCCCTCCACAGCTACCCTCTGTTTCCTACCACCAAGCCAATGTCATATCCAATTTATCAACTCATCATGGATTCCACATGACTTAATCTTCTGGATCAGCCTATCATGAGGGACCTTGTCAAATGCCTTAGTTGAGTCCATGTAGCCAACTGCCCCACCCTCATCAATCATCTTCATCCCTTCCTCAAAAAACTCAATGACATTTGCGAGACAAGACTTCTCCCTATCTCTTGGCCAGGAGGCCTGTGTTCAAGTCCTACTTGCTCCAGAAGTGTGCAATACCATCTCTCAGCATGAAAAATACCTACCCTGAGGAACTCCTGCAGAGATGTCCTGGAGCTGAGATGACTGACCTCCAACAGTCACAACCATCTTCCATTGTTCCAGAATGACTCCAAACAATGTAGAGTTTTCTCCCTATTTCCATTAACTCCAGCTATGCTTGGATCCTTTGGTGACAAGGTCAGCCAAATGTTATCTTGATGCCAAGGGCAGTCACCTCACCTCACCTCTAGTGTTATAAAGTCATAGAGTCATAGACATGTTCAGCACAGAAACAGACCCTTTAGTCCAACTCGTCCATGCTGACCAGATATCCTAAACTAATCTAATCTCATTTGCCAGCACTTGGCCCATATCCCTCTAAACCCTTCCTATTCAACTACTCATCCAGGTGCCTTTTAAATGTTGTCATTGTACCAGCCTCCACCACTTCCTCTGACAGCTCATGCCATACATGCATCACTCTCTGTGTGAAAACATTGCCCCTTAGATCCCTTTTAAATTTTTTCCCTTTCACTCTTTCTAGTTCTGGACTCCCCCACCCCAGGGTGTCCAGCTGTTTTGCTCACATTAGGACGAAGGTTGTCATGAGGTCAGGAGCTGAGTGGCCCCTGATAGAACCCAAATTGTAATCCTCACAATCCAGGGTCATAGTGAGGAACGACCACTTGGATGAAAGGAATTACGTGGATTTAATGGGACGTGGTTTTTTAAAAGTAAAGTTTGGATGATTGTAATTAAATCGATATGCCAGAAAATCAAATCACAGCTGTCGGTTCAGACAAGCCTTGCACCAAGATTCCATGGTGATAGGGTCCATTCCAGTGCAATCACTGGAAAACATTCACAGAGTCAGTTCTGGTAGTAAATTACTATCAGATGAACCAGAGAACTCTCAGGTAATGAATGCATGATGTAGACAGGTACAATGGCCCTGGGATATTTTGCTGGATCACACAACAGAACCATTGTTTGCAACTTGGATAAATATCGGGGTTATTTCAGATTAGATTAGCATATTGTGCAAGATGGCAGGATTGACCAATCTTAATATTACCTCCTTAAATCTGTCATTTCTACCAGGATTCTGCCTCGAGGCAGAACTGTCTGTTACTTCAATGTTGGATGAGGATTGTCTTCTATATTAAAGGCTCTATATAAATGCAGCTGGAATAAAAGTTGGGCGAGATAGAAACCAAGCTGTCTGTTCACTATGACCCATTTTCTGAACAAAATCAGAATTACCTGGTGTGAGAGACAGAATGAATGAGTAATTGACAATAAGGGAGAACGCTCATTTTCCTTTCCCATTTTGTCATCCACTCCTGAAGGTGTGAATTTATTTCTGGTATAGCATTAAGACATTGCAATGTCAGCCAGGACTCACTTGGTATCACTCTTGACCTTGAGTGTGAAGCTTGTAGATTTGGGTTCCACTGTAGATTTTGAGTGTTAAGAGTTCAGACCAACAATCCAGCATAACACTGAGGGAGTGTTGCATTGTCATTAGAGCCAGCTTCTAGATCTCATCTTCCGCCTAGGACCCTCCAACCATAAGGGATGAACTCGGATTTCTCCAGTTTCCTCATTTCCCCTCCCCCCACCTTGTCTCAGTCAAATCCCTCGAACTCAGCACCGCCTTCCTAACCTGCAATCTTCTTCCTGACCTCTCCGCCCCCACCCCAGTCTGACCTATCATCCTCACCTTGACCTCTTTCCACCTATCGCATTTCCAACGCCCCTCCCCCAAGTCCCTCCTCCCTACCTTTTATCTTAGCCTGGTGGACACACTTTCCTCATTCCTGAAGAAGAGCTTATGCCTGAAACGTCGATTCTCCTGTTCCCTGGATGCTGCCTGACCTGCTGCGCTTTTCCAGCAACACATTTTCAGCTCCTTCTAGATGGAATAACCTTCTTGATGCTATCTCAAAAAGGAGCAGGGAAATTATCCAAGATGGAGTCAAGAGTGTGGTGCTGGAAAAGCACAGCAGGTCAGGCAGCATCCAGGGAGCAGGAGAATCAACGTTTCGGGCATAAACCCTTCATCAGGAATGAGGCTTGTGAGCAGAGGGGGTGGAGAGATAAATGGGAGGGGGGTGGGGCTGGGGGGAAGGTAGCTGAGAGTGTGATAGGTGGATGGAGGTGGGGGGTAAAGGTGATAGGTTGGAGAAGAGGGTGGAGCAGCTAGGTGGGAAGGAAGACGGACAAGTCATGAGGGTGCTGCTGAGTTGGAACGTTGGATCTAGGATAAGATGGGGGGAGGGGAAATGATGAAACTGGTGAAATCCATATTGATCCCATGTGGTTGTAGGGTCCCAAGGAGGAATTTGAGGCGCTCTTCCTCCAGGCATCGGGTGATTAGGGTTTGGTGATGGAGGAGGCCCAGGACCTGCATGTCTTTGACAAATGGGAGGGGAAGTTAAAGTGTTTGGCCACGATGCCCAGACATTGTTTATCCCTCCATCCTTCACAAAAACAAAGAGATTATCTGGTCAGTCCCATGTTGCTAGTTTGTGGGAGCATGCGATACACAAATTGGCTGTTGCATCTCCCATATTACAACAGTGATGGGACTTCTAAAAAGTACTTAATTTGCTGTAAAGTGCTTGGGGCAGTCTGCATTTGCGAAAAGTGCTATTAAGACGCATGTCTTTCTTTCTCTGTGAACTCATCCAAATTGGCCATCCTTAAAGATGGACCCTTGCCTGTAATTGTCACCAGGTTATCTTGAGATTGGATAAGACCACAATTAAGTTCAGGATCCTGAAATTTGTGACCTCCTTATCCAGTGTAGTTTTGCATTTATCAGGAAAACGAAAGACACTTTTTAAAAGAAAACATTTTTTTTCTGTAATATCATTTCCGAACGTGCAGATTGGTATAAATTCACTTGAAGGAATTGGATTCTTTAAGATACAGGACCCATTCTGCAAAAGTACTAATTTAAAACTGAGCAATACTTTCCTTCAGGAATCCAGGATTAACTGTAATTTCCCAACCCATTCTCACTTTTTGTTCCAGTTCAATTTGTTCATTGACTTTGCCATTTTACAACAGCCAGGGGGCAAGTAACTTGTTTTCAGAATGTAAAATAAATCCAATCTCCTTCAACTAATTAAGATGCTGAGCCCTGATAAACTCACACTGGTGTCTTTCCCTGACTGTTCAGTTTAGAGTTCCCTGCATAAACTGACGACAATTGGAATTTCAGGCAAGTTGCCTATTAGACCCATTCACCTCTGGCTACTCGCAGAATTGGGAAATGGATTTAAACACCGACATTTCTCCCCTTTGTTGCAAATATAATGTTTACAGGCCAATTTAAAAGTGGACACAGGCCCTCGGTTTAAGGGATGGGTGGACACAACGCATAAGAGTCCTGAACATCAGGAGCATTGTTCCCAGCGAGCAATGTGTAGGCACAGTGCCTCCCATAATCCTGAAGGTAGCGCTGTTAGAGGTCTCTTCTGAGTTGCCCGCATTGCCATGCTACATAGAATCATAGAAGCCCCACACTGTGGAAACAGGCTCTTCAGCCCAACAAATCCACACCGACCCTCAGAAGAGTAAGCCACCCAGACCCATTCCCCTATCTTATTATTCTATATTTACCCCTGACCAATGCACCTAACCAACACATCCCTGAACACTATGGGCAATTTTGCGTGGCCAATTCACCTAACCTGCACATTCTTGGTCTGTGGGAGGAAATCCGAGCACCCAGAGGAAACCTACGCAGACACAGCGAGAATGTGCAAACTCCACACAGACAGTCACCTGAGGGTGGAATCAAACCAGTGTCCCTGGCACTCTGAGGCAGCAGTGCTAACCACTGAGCCACTGTGTTTGTGTTCACACATTCAAACAAGTCGGCTACATGCAATGAGACAGATTTCAAGGGGATTGTGCTAGATAGATCTATGTATCTGGAAACGGCGTTGACAGGGCTGGAATATTTTAGCTATGAAGAGGGATTGGACAGACTTGGGTAAAACACAGGACTGCGGATACCGGAAATCTGAAACAAAAACAGAATTTGCTGGAGAAACTCAGCAGATCCGAGATCTGCTGTAGATGGGTCACTGGACTCGAAACACTGACTCTGCTTTCTTTCCACAGGTGCTGGCAGACCTGCTGAGTTTCTCCAGGAATTTCTGTTTTGGATAGACTAAAGGAAGCTAAGAGGGGGACATGACTGAGACGTATAAAATTATGAGATGTATAGATAGGGTAGAGGAGAAGTAACATTTCCCCTAAATGCATAGATAAATGACTGGGCAGGGGGCGCTGTTGGAGTTGATTTAAGGTAAGGGGCAGGAGGTTTGGAGGGAGGTGAGGAAAATCTTTTTCACCTAGTGGGTGGTGGGAATCTGGAAGTCAATGCCTGTAAAGGTGGTACAGGCAAAAAGCCCTCATTATATCAAAATAGCATTTAAATGTGCACTTGTGATACTAAAGTGTACAAGGCTGTGGGCGAAGTGCTGGAAAATGGGATTAGGTGGTTGTTAGGTGGTTGTTTTTTTGTCTAGTGCAGAAATGAAGGACTGCAGGGTCTTTTTCTGTGCTGCAGACTTCCATGACTTTATAATGAATGGCTTGTCTTGTGAGTCAAGGTTAGACCAGCTAGGCTTGTATCCACAAGAGTTTGTACAGTAACAGGAGACCTGATTGAAAAATGTAAGACCTTGAAGGGCAATGTTGGTGTTTATTTTGAGAGGACGTGAATTATAAAAGCAGGGATGTACTTGTCTCTGGTCAGGCCATATTTTTTAGATTAGATTCCCTACAATGTGGAAATAGGCCCTTCAGCCCAACCAGTCTACACCGACCCTCTGAACAGTAACCCAACCAGACCCACTTCCCTCTGACTAATGCACTTAATACTATGGGCAATTTAGCATGGCCAATTCATCTGACATGCACATTTTTGGACTGTGGGAGGAAACCGGAGTACCTGGAGGAAACCCACGCAGACACAGGGAGAATGTGCAAACTCCACACAGACAGTTGCCCGAGGGTGGAATGGAACCTGGGACCCTGGTGCTGTGAGGCAGCAGTGCTAACCACTGAGCCACCATGCCACCCTTTTGGACTATTGTACACAGTTTTAGGCCCCATATCTCAGGAAGGATGTACTCGTCCTGCTGCGAATCCTGAGGAGGTTCACGAGAATAGTCCCAAGAATGAAAAGCTTAAGATATACAGAACATTTGAGGATGCTAGGATTATACTCGATGGAGTTTAGAAGGATGAGGGGGAGACATAATTGAAACATACAGAATACTGAATGGCCTGGGCAGAATAGATGTTGGGAAGATGTTTCCATCGGTAGGAGAGACGAGGATCCAGCCTTAGAGGAAAGGGAAAACCTTTCAGAACGGAGATAAGGAGGAACGTCTTCAGCCAGAGAGTGGGGAATCTATGGAATTTATTGTCACAGAGGCTGTGGAGGCCGGGTCATTGGGAATATTTAAGACACAGATAGATAGGCTCTTGATTGTCAAGGGAATCAAGGGTTATGGGGAGAAAGTAGGAGACTGGGGTTGAGAAATCTATCAGCCATGATTGAATGGCAGAGCAGACTCAATGGGCTGAATGGCCTAATTTCTGCTCCTTTGTATTACGGTTTTAAGGTCTTATGGCTTGACAGGTTGTATTTCAAAAGGATGTTTCCTCTAGTGGGTGAATCTTGAAACAGTGACTCTTAGTTCTAAATCAGAGATCACCCAGTTCAGATAGAGATGAGGAGAATTCTTTTTCTCTCACGGCAGGTTGAGGGTCTCTTGGAAATCTCTTCCCCAAAAGGCGGTGCAAGTAAAGTCCTTCAATATTTTTTAAGAAAAGGTACATAGATTCTTGACAAGTGATTCCTACTCCAAGCAAAACAACCTCAGGGTATCCAATACACTCAGCAGATCTGTCAGCATCGGTGGAGAGAAAGCAGAGTTAACGTTTCAAGTCCAGTGACCGTTCTTCAGAAGCTGTCAGATCTGCTGAGCTTTTGCAGCAATATCAGTATTTGTTTTAGATTTCTAGCAACCGCAGTCCTTTGTTTTACTCTGGTCTATCCAATCTCTCTTCATACCCAATCATTTTTGACAATGATGGAGAAGATATGAGAATGTGGAACACTTTTCTCAGTAATGATCCGAATGAATGGCGTACAGGTGTCAACAAAATGAATGATCCTCTCGTGCTCCTCGTTGGTACGTTCCTACGTGGAGCAGGGTCAGTTGGTTTTAATGACTGGTTCCCAATTCCATGAATTTGCCTGGACCTCCAAGCCAGAACCACTCTCAGTCCGCTAAGCCGGAGACAGAGAGGGAGAGAGAGAGAAGACATATATATATATAGAGAGAGAGAGAGAGAGATATAGAGAGAGAGTTACAGATAAAGAGAGAGAGATAAAGAAAGACAGAGAGAAAGAAAAAGAAAGATTGAGAGAGATGCGATAAAGGGAAGTTGAGTTAGAGAGGTAGAGAGAGAGATAAAAAGAGCCAGAGAGATAAAAAGAGAGTGATAGAGATAGATGGAAAGAGATAGAGATAGATGGAGATAAAGAGAGATAGAGAGAGAGTAAGAGACAAAAAGAGAGAAAGAGTGGTAGAGAGGATGAGGATAGAGATAGAGCTAGACAGAGAAAGAGGGAGAGAAAGTTTGTTTGCAGGCATGCCGGGGTTGGGGGGGTTTGAGCTACAGGGAGAGGCTGAATAGGCTGGGGCTGTTTCCCTGGAGTATTGGAGGCTGAGGGGTGACCTTGAATATAAAAGCAGGGATGTACTTCTGAGGCTCAGGTCAGGCAACGTTTGGAATATTGTGTACAGTTTTGGGCCCCATATCTCAGGAAGGATGTACTGGGCCTGGAGCGGGTTCAGAGGAGGTTCAGAAGAATGGTCCCCAGGAATGAAAAGCTTAACATATGAGGAACGTTTGAGTACTCTGGGTCTATACTTAATGGAGTTTAGAAGGATGAGGGAAGATCTGATTGAAATGTACAGAATACTGAATAGCCTGGACAGAGTAGATGTTGGGAAGATGTTTCCATTGTTAGGAGAGACGAGGACCCAAGGGCAGAGCCTTAGAGTAAAGGGAAGACCTTTTAGAACAGAGAAAAGGAGAAACTTCTCCAGTCAGAGAGTGGTGAATCTAGGGAATTCACTGCCACAGAAGGCTGTGGAAGCCAAGTCATTGAGTATATTTAAGACAGCGATAGATAGATTCTTGAGTATCAAGCGGATCAAGGGTTATGGGGAGAAAGCAGGAGAATGAGGTTGAGAAACTTTTCAGCCATGATAGAATGGCAGAGCAGACTCATTGGGCTGAATGGCTTAATATCTGCTCCTATGTTTTACGAACTTATGGTCTTGTAGAGGTTTATAAATTATGAGAGGCATGGATAGGTTTAACAGCCAAGATGTTTTTCCCAGGGTGGGTGAGTCCAAAGCTAATGGGCATAGGTTTAAGGTGAGAGGGAAAAGATTTAGAAAGGACCTAAGGGGCAACCTTTTCACACAGAGGGTGGTGTGTGTATGGAATGAGCTGCCAGAGGAAGTGATGGAGGCTGGTACAATTACAACATCTAAAAGGCATCTGGATGGGGATATGAATGGGAAGGGTTTGGAGGGAAATGGGCCAAATGCTGGCAAATGGGACGAGATGAATTTAGGAAATCTGATCGGTGTGGATGAGTTGGGCTGAAGGGTCTGCTTCTGTGCTGTACATCTCTATGACTCTATGAGATAGCAGACAGTGAGTGAAGCTGTGAACTCAGCTCTGCGATAGGTTCAGGGAAATCCTGTTTGTGATTGGGGACGGGGGATCTGCACAGACTGGGGAAAGCCCTTTGCGATAAATAGTTGTCCAGGGGCTTGGGGGTGAAATAGTGTCTCTGACCGCAAGGTGGTGGTGGTGGTGGGGGAAGTTGGTTGAGGGGCTGGTGGGGGGGCATGCACAAGTAGAAAGATGGCCTCTGTGAACTTCAGGGAGTTTTAAAAAATGGAAGCATTTGAAGGATTAAAATTGGACACCCAACCCTGAGACAACTCAACAAAATCTCACTGTGACTGAGCCTTCTCTAAGAGGAAGTCTTCAGTTACACTCTGGGCAAAATTAACTGAACTCAGCAGTTGGCCAGCTATAATTAAAACCAGACAAGATTGCATCAATTCTCACAGAGACTGCACCTAAAAAACACCTGGTTAGTTTTGCTTTTTCACTAACATTGGCTGACCTGCTGTACTCTCCCTGGCTTGATTTCAGCTCAACAGTAGTTGCATTTGATCCTTATTATTGGAGAGGAATTAGAGCAATTGGCTGCAGCCCTGGAATAAAGTGAACTAACCCAGGATCCACCCTTCCTGATCCCCATCCCGTCTAGACTCACTCTTGGCAGATGGCTGCTATGGGTCACCAGCCCTCTTGGATTGGCCTTCAATCTGCTAATTTTCCAGCGCAGGAGACCAAAATGACAAGGTTATTTTTGCCTTTTCTTTCATTTATTAGATAGGGGAATCTCCTGAAGGCTATGAATCTATTGCTGATTGATGAAAAAACCAATTTGGCTCACGAATGTCCTTCAAGGAAGCAAGTCTGCCATCTTACCTCATGTAACACTGGATCCACAACAATGTGGCTGACTATCAACTGCCCTTGGAATGGAAGTCACTGAGTTGTATCAATCGTTATCAAGTTTCAAGAAAGAAATGAAACTGGAATGACCACCCAGCATTAACCAGAATAGACAACGTCACAAACAGCCCTGCACCACCATTCCTTCAGTGTCCTGGGTCAAATTCTGGAGTTCCCTCCCTCAGGGCATTGTGGGTCTACCTACAGCAGGTGGTTCAAGGAGGCAGCTCACCACCTTCTCAAGGACAACATGGGGCAGACAATAAAATGCTAGTCTTGCCAGTGACGTCCACATCCCCGAGTGAATTTTTTTTTAAATAATGGGAAAAGTAAAAGAAAGCTCATTCGCTAAGAATCAAAATGAGTCCAATTGGCTGTAGCAAGACAATGCATCCGGAGGACAGACCAATGCTGAGAGAGGTTGATGGGGTAGGTTGAGGTCAGAGGCCAAACCTCCAGGAATGCGCTCACCAAAATTGGCAACCTAAACTTCACACCATGCTGGAGACACCATCCTTGAGACATCAGAAGAGAAAATTGACAAAGAGAAACAGATCAAGAGATGGAACTGAATGGGCCTTGTGTTGCAATTATAATGTCCCTACCTTTGAGCCTGAAGGTCTGCATTCAAGTGCACCCTGCTCAGAGGTGTGTGATTAAAAATATCTATTTCAGACAAATTCAAGGAATCCAAAGTCAGATTCTACACAGGCAAACTTCATGTCTTGTACAGGGACCATTAAATGATTTTGCTGCCCTTCCCAATACACTCCGTACCGCATGGACAGTGCCCTTTTAATGGTTTGGGTGAGAGCTAAATGGTCTGGCTCTTGTTTTGTATCAAAAAAAAATCCAGGATTTGTTTTGGAATTATATTTGTCCGCTTGTGCGTACATTTCTCATATCTATTTCCGTTACTTAATACTAATTCAGTCATTCCCCAACTGACAGTCCTAATCTCAACTTGAAAAGTGGACTGTTGTATTTTGGCTTTGATACAATGTAATAAAAGCCAAGACTGATAAAAGCCAATTTGCCCACAACAAATTAGTCACAATCATAGCTGAAGCAATTTCCAATGCCTGATTGTACTTGGGTTACCCAAATTCTTTTCAAATGAAGATTTTGAGATGCCATTTTAACTTAACTCAAAATCCATTCACACACAGTTACAATTGGGTCTGTTGTGAAGGGTAAATTGCATGGATAAAACACATGACAGCATAAGCTCCTTTTCTGCACCCCATAGGCAGCATGGAGTCTGATGATCAGTCCTTATCCTCATCCATGAATATCATGTAGTTCAACCTTCCAGTTAAGACAGAAGGAAATCAGGCAGCAATATTGAAACATTTCAATATCTTTTCTTTCTGGAGTGGTGATAGTATATTTGAAAAATAAATTTAAATCAGAGCAGACTGTTTGGCTCTCATGCAAGGGAACAAGGGCACCCCTTTAGCTTTGAGGGTGAAGACTCTGCCTCAGGCTGTAGTGACTAGAAAGCTTGTTCTTGATGTGTGTTGGGCTAAGAGATCTCAACTGGGCTCTGGGGGTTGGCGGGGGCTGGTTTTTGTTGGGGGGATGGGCGGTCATGGTACCTACTCCTGATTGCTACCTGATGTCCCATTCCTGAAGGAGCACATGATTGATTTCCATGACAACGATGAGGGATCGGAGGGTTGTGAGTCCTACACAACTTTGAAAAGGACTGGATAAACCTCAAAAACAAATCGGGAACAAGGTGCTGTCTCAGATCCCTGGGACTTTCTACATGTCGAAGTCCTGGAGCTACAATTCCTTTCTAGGAACTGAGCTCAGTCATCTAACCCAAGGTGGCTCTGAAGTGTCACAATTATCTTCAGTGGCTCTCGACTAAAGAAAGGAAGAATGACCTGCTCAAAGCAGATTTCCTGTGGAACCTTCACAATAACAACAACTTGAACTTATGTAGAGCCTTTCACAGAGTACAATGTTTCAAGATGCTTCACAGGAGCATTATCAAATAAAAGGGACATCACAAAGCAAGTGGTTGGTCACTGGCATATTGCTTTTTATCGGAACTGTGTACAAGTTAGCTTCCATGTTTTCTATGTTAAAGCAAAGGACTTCAAAAGTACTTTGTTGGTTATAAAAGACTTTGGGACATCATGAAATTGTGTTCCTAAATTAGCAGACTAGTTACCTGATGTCCAGTACTGGATGAGCCGAGATTTCCTCCAATTTAATCTTGGGAAGACCAATGCCATTCCTGTGCTAGACTTAACTAACACCCCCAGCCCCAACCCCGAAAGCGGATCCAGCTGAATTGTCTACTCCTGCTCCATTGCTTATGAATGGAAAGGAAATGTGGCGAGATTCTCTCTTGTTGGAGATGGTCATAGCCTGGTTCTTCTGTAATATTACTGTTACTTGACACTTTTCATCCAAAGTTTGAATGCTGTTCAGTTCTTGATACATGTGGGACTTCTGGCTCAGTAGTAGAACAATTAACTCTGAGTTGAAAAATGTGTTGCTGGAAAAGCGCAGCAGGTCAGGCAGCATCCAAGGAGCAGGAGAATCGACGTTTTGGGCATAAGCCCTTCTGCAGGAATGAGGAGGGTGTGTCCAGCAGGCTAAGATAAAAGGTAGGGAGGAGGGACTTGGGGGAGGGGCGTTGGGAATGCGATAGGTGGAAGGAGGTTAAGGTGAGGGTGATAGGCCGGAGAGGGGGTGGGGGCGGAGATGTTGGGAAGAAGATTGCAGGTCAAGAAGGCGGTGCTGAGTCCAAGGGTTGGGACTGAGATAAGGTGAGGGGAGGGGAAATGAGAAAGCTGGAGAAATCTGCATTCATCCCTTGTGGCTGGAGGGTTCCTAGGCGGAAGATGAGGCGCTCTTCCTCCAGGCATCGTGTTGCCATGGTCTGGCAATGGAGGAGGCCAAGGACCTGCATGTCCTTGGCAGATACCTCCACTCCCTCCACTTCAACCCCAACCTCACTATCAAACCGGCAGTCAAGGGAGGCGCGGTGGTAGTTTGGCGCACCTATCTCTAATTGCTGAGGCTAAACGCCAGTTTGTGGACACCTCCTCCTACTGTCCCCTTGACCATGACCCCACCCCCCACCACCAAACCATCATCTTCCAGACCATCCATAACCTCATCACCTCAGGGGACCTCCCATCCACCGCCTCCAACCTCATAATCCCACAACCCCACACCGCCCGTTTCTACCTCCTGCCCAAAATCCACCAACCTGACTGCCCCGGCCGACCCATTGTCTCAGCCTGCTCCTGCCCCACCGAACTCATCTCTGCATACCTTGACACGGTCCTGTCCCCCTTAGTCCAAGAACTCCCCACCTACATTCGGGACACCACCCATGCTCTCCACCTCCTCCATGATTTTTGCTTCCCCTGCCCCCAACATCTTATCATCACTATGGACATCCAGTCCGTATACACCTCCATCTCCCATCACGAAGGCCTCAAAGCCCTTCGCTTCTTCCTTTCCCGCCGAACCAACCAGTACCCTTCCACTGACACCCTCCTTCGACTGACTGAACTGGTCCTCACTCTGAACAACTTCTCTTTCCAATCCTCCCACTTCCTCCAATCCAATGGAGTAGCCGTGGGCACCCGCATGGGCCCCAGCTATGCCTGCCTCTTCGTCGGATATGTGGAACAGTCCATCTTCCACAGCTACACTGGAACCACCCCCCACCTTTTCCTCCGCTACATCGATGACTGTATCGGCGCTACCTCGTGCTCCCATGAGGAGGTTGAACAGTTCATCCACTTTACTAACACCTTCCACCCTGACCTCAAATTTACCTGGACCATCTCAGACTCCTCCCTCCCCTTCCTAGACCTCTCCATTTCTATCTCGGACGACCAACTCAACACGAATGTTTCCTATAAACCGACTGACTCCCACCGCTACCTAGATTACACCTCCTCCCACCCTGGCCCCTGTAAAAACGCCATCTCATATTCCCAATTCCTTCGCCTCCGCCGCATCTGCTCCCAGGAGGACCAATTCCAATACCAAACAACCCAGATGGCCTCCTTCTTCAAAGACCGCAATTTCCCCTCAGACGTGGTTGATGATGCTCTCCACCGCATCTCCTCCACTTCCCGCTCCTCTGCCCTTGAGCCCCGCCCCTCCAATCACCACCAGGACAGAACCCCACTGGTCCTCACCTACCACCCCACCAACCTCCAGATACATCATATCATCCTTTGTCATTTCCGCCACCTCCAAACAGACCCCACCACCAAGGATATATTTCCCTCCCCTCTCCTATCAGCGTTCCGGAAAGACCACTCCCTCCGCGACTCCCTCATCAGGTCCACACCCCTCACCAACCCAACCTCCACTCCCGGCACCTTCCCCTGCAACCGCAAGAAATGCAAAACTTGCACCCACACCTCTCCCCTCACTTCCCTCCAAGACCCCAAAGGATCCTTCCATATCCATCACAAATTCACCTGCACCTCCACACACATCATTTACTGCATCCGCTGCACCCGATGTGGCCTCCTCTACATTGGGGAGAGGCTAAGGAAAGGAAGATCTGACCTTATAATCTCAGCCGTCAATAGTGGAGCAATTGATATGGGGACTGTGATATGGCTCAAATTGAAGATGTGCAGAGATCTCGGAGGATTATAAAGTTATAACCTTAGAGAGTTTACAGGGTTAGGGAGCAGTGGGGGACTTGAAAAGTGGGCTGAGAAATTTGGAATTGAGGCATTTTAGAACTGGGAGTCTAAGTAGGTCAGCCAATATATGGAGAGCAGGAGATTTACTTCATCAGTTTCCCACTTAAAGAGTGGTGTGGAGAATGGTTCCTGTGCTCTTCTGTGGCGTTTTAAATGCAAAGGCATGGAGTATAGAAGGCTAAGATTGTACCAGTTCAGGGTCAACTCATTCTTAAACTCATGATTCCATTCATTTGGAAGGGGCTGAATATATAACCTTTCATACCCCATGGGACTTTGCAAACTTAGAGGGTGTAATGCTGTCATGTCATTGATGTAAAATACATATCAAAGATAAGTTTGGTTTGTATCAACTGTCATGAAAAATACACTATCTGTAATATAGGAAAATATCCCAAAGGCATATCACAGGAACAGACAGATATTGACACTGGGCCAAAGAAGGAGATATGAGGAAAAGTAATTAAATGTTTGCTCAAAGAGGTAGGTTTTTAAGGAGCATCTTAAAGGAAATGTAAGCAGGGGAGGAAAACTGGAAATGTCCAAGAGATGAGAATTGGAGGAGCACAGCGATCTCAGTGGATTATAGGGCTTGAGGAGGTTACAGAGTCAGGGAGGGGAAAGCTTGGAGAGATCTCAATGAGAACATTTTAATTTCAATTCTAACGTTATTGAGATGAGTTTTGAGACAATTAGGCCTCAAAGTTACATAGCACGTGTCTCAGCAGTGACTAATCACATCAGCAAATCATTAATACAGAGCTTTAATCTCCCATGTCTTGGACAAACTGGTCTCAGCTGCATTCCTGAGGGAAGATCCAACCGTCACCCACAGGCAAGGGTCAACTCCTGAGTCTCTCATACAAACCTCCCATCCTCCACATTGCTGCTGAACAATAGCAGAAACCTGTAAAGGGATGTCCCACTGGTCATTGGATGTCTAATGTTTCACATAAGAATGGGAGATGTTGTTAATTTTCACCAGGAAATAGGGAGAATCTCGTTCAGTCAATCAACCTGGTGATAGGACAGAATAACGACCCTGGTCATAATTGATGGTTAATGAGAATGGGTTTTATTTATTTGTTCACAGGATGTGGGTATCATTGCCTAGGCTAACATCAGTTGCCTGTCAAGATTAGAGCGCTGCTGGAAAAGTACAGCAGGTCAGGCAGCATCCGAGGAGCGCAAAAATCGATGTTTTGGGCAGGAACCTTTCATCAGGAATGAGCTGAGCTGAATGGTTGCCTGTGCTTAGCTGCCCTTGAGAAGCTGGTGAGTTGCTTTCTAGAACCGCTGCAGTCCATGGGCTATAGAGATTTTGACCCAGTGACACTTGAAGCAACGCAATAGTTCCGAGTTGGGATGGTGTGTGGCTTAGAGGGGAACTTGCCGCTGGTGGTGTTCCCATTTATCTGCTGCCACTGTCTTCCTAGGTAGTCTTTCTAGGTAGATCATGGATTTGGAAAGTGCTGTTGAAGGAGCCATTGTGCGGTGCTACAGTGCATCTCGTTGGTTGTACAAATCATCTCAGCTCCAGGATTCTCTGCAGGAGTTCCTCACGATAGTGTCCCAGGCCCAAACATCTCCATCAATGACCATCTCTCCATCATAAAGTTCGAAGTAGGGATGCTCATCAATGATTGCACATTGGTCAGCACCATTCTTGACTCAAGTGAAGCAGTCCCTGGTCAAATGCGACAAGATCTGGACTATATCCAGGTTTGGGCTGACAAGTGGCAAGTAAGGTTCACACCACATAAATGTCAGGCAATGACCATCTTCAATAAGAGACAATCTAATCATCATTGAATCCCCCACTATCAATTTCTTGAGGGTTACCATTGACCAGTATCTGAATTGGACTCACTAGTGGCCACAAGAATAGGTTAGAGGCTAGGAATACTGCAATGAGTAACTCACTTCCAAACACCCAAAAGCTTATCTGCCATCTACAAGCACAAGTCAGCAGTGTAATGGAATACTCTCCACTTGCCTGGTTGGTGCAGCTCCAACAACATTCAAGGTTCTTGACACAATCCAGGACAAAGCATCCACTTGATTGGCATCATAGCCACAAGCATCTACTCACTCCACCACTAACACTCAGTGTGAACTACCTACAAGATACGACTACACCAAAGATCCTCAGACAGCACATTCCAAACCCAAGAGCACTTCCATGTAGAAAGGCAAGGACAGCAGATACATGGGAACATGACCACCTTCAAGATCCTCCTGCAAGCCACTCACCATCCTGACTTGGAAATATATCAACATTCCTTCACCGTTGCTGAGTCAAAACCCTGGAATTGCCTCCCTAAGGGCATTGTGGGGCTACCTACATTACATGGACTGCAGCGGTTCAAGAAGGCAGCTCACTACCACCTTCTCAGGGTCAGGCAAAGAGTGCTGACCACAACCCATGAGTGAATGAAAAGAAACACACTCATCCTAAGGCCACTGTGTGCCAGTGGTGGGGGAGTTAAGGTTGAAGGTGGAGGATTGAATGCCAGTCAAGTGGGCGGTTATGTCCTGGATGGTGTTGTGAGGTATTGGAGCTGCATCCACTCAGGCAAGTGGGCAGTATTCCAACACACTCCCAACTTGTACTTGAGGGTGAATAGTCTGTGGGGAGTCAGAAGGTGAGTTACTGGCCGCAGAATTCCCAGCCTCTGAGTGAGGAAACCTGGGAGTTTGGAGGGAGGATATCACCTTTAAAAATCTTCTGGTGTATTCTATCCTGTCAAAAGTAAAATGGAACAAAGATTGCTTTGGAAGCCGTTGTTGCAAAGGAGGAAGGTGGCGACTGGGTAAAAAAACAATACAGCTTTGTGATATATAGTTAGCAACAGTCAGTTACTCACTTATTCCAAGATTTGTTTCTGCAAGCCTGTCACATTGGATTTATGAAGCAGATTTTATTCACTAACCACTCGAGACAATGCTGCAATTAACAGCCTAACCACAGACCATGAAAATGAACGGCCCCAGCCCACTCTTTTTGTGGTGGAAATCTGCAAAATTTTGTTTTCAATCAGAAAATAGCTGTTTATTTTGAAGGAAGCAAGGCTTTCCTTTGTCGCCTTGATTGCCCATGTTCTGTCTTAGCAATTCTTCCCAAACACTCACCATTTTCAACCTTTGTCCGCGCTCATCAGAACAATAGACGTAGGGGTAGAATTAGGCCATTCAGCCCATCAAGTCTGCTCTGCCATTCAATGATATTGCAGCTGATCTGATCATCCTCAATCCCACTTTCTAGATTTTTCCACCCTTAATTCCCTTATTTATTAAAAATCTGCCCATTTCAGCTTTGACTATACTTAATTATTCAGCCTTGATGGTAAAGAATATCACAGAATCACCACACTCTGAGAGAAGAGATTCTGCTGGTCTTTGTCTTAAATGCATGACCCCTTTATTTGAAGTTATGCCCTCTGTGGTCAAGGGGAAACAACCATTCCACATCTACCCTTTCCAGTGTCCTGAGAATCTTGTATGTTTGAATAAGGTCACCTCACATTTTTCTAATTCTCCCTGCTCCTCATCTACTGCAAAGGCGGCATGTTGTATATTTCTAACTGGTACCAGCTAACTCCACAACCAGGGCCTAATGATAATGGTCACAGGCAGTAACATCCCCTTCCTCAAATGGTGACCAGTCAGAGCAGAGTCATACCACGCGTGAGAGAGAGAGAGAGAGACAGAGAGAGAGAGACAGAGATAGAAACCATGGGGAGCTGCTTCTCCAATCGGAGGCTGGCTCCCACCTGTATGTGCTACTGATTGGTTCACCAGTGATTCATTCATCGACCAATTGTGGGAGAGAACCAGCCTCTGATTGGAGGAGCAGATTGGTACGAAGGCAAGTGGCACAGTGGTTAGCACCGCTGCCTCACAGTGCCAGGAACCAAGATTCAATCCCAGCCTCTGGTGACTAACTGTGTGGAGTTTGCACATTCTCCCTGTGTCGGTGTGGGTTTCCTCCAGGTGCTCTGGTATCCTCTCATGCCCAAAGATGTGTAGTCTAGCTGGATTGGCCATGAAAAATTGCTTATAGTGTCCAGGGATGTGCACGCTAGGCTATATTAGCCACGGGAAATGTGGGATTACAGAGTAGGGTCTGGATGTGATGCTCTTTGGAGGTTCAGTGCAGACTCAAAGGGCTGAAAAGCCCCTTTTTGCATTGTAGGGATTCTGAGTGGCTGCTGGGAGTGTGTTATTGGAATTGCTATTGGCCAGCTCTGCAGCCTAGAGGTGGCAGGGTCTCAATTCGGGGCTTGGTGCCTGCTATGAGGGCACTGGTGAGAAAGGAGGAGGCTGTAAGGGGTGGGAATGAGGGGGAGGGTAGGAGGAGGTTGGAAGGAGTGGGGGAAAGTAGATGTTTGCATGGTCAGTAACAGGTGAGGTTGAAATTCGTGGGCAGAAAGGAGGAGGCTGTAAGGTGAAGGGGGAGAAAGAAGGCTGAAAAGATGGAGCAGATGGAGGCTGTAAAGGAGAGAGGACAGTCTTAAACCTTTCAACAATATAATCCTCACCAACTGGGAACCAAAAAAAACCTGAACTCACTGAGGCAACAAATTCCTTTAAAATTAATGTGGAATCGCTAGTTCAAGGCTGCATACACTTGGAGCTACTACTTGGGGAAAAATATAGCAGATGTTTTGGAACAAATACCGTGGTTTGTTAAATTTAAAGATGCAAATAAGGTCTAAGATATGGTAAATAAGGTAGTTGCTTGATTAAAATGCACTAGTTTTGTGTATAAATGGTGGAAATGCTTGAGCTGACCTCACTAGTGGAAGGTATACTTAGGGATGGCTGTTTTGAGTGTAAAGTTGTCTGTCGGTTATTTTGAAAAGATCTTTTGTTGTTAACTTATGCCTGTAGTCTGGTGAAAATTTAAACCCTGTCATATCCAGGAAATTAATGATTTCCTTGTGTGTTGTGGCTTCCAGTTTATTAAAGGGCTGATAATTGTGGATATGGGTGAATTATTTTTATTCTTTTTCTGTGTGTGTCCATAATTAAACTCAGATATGGAAAGTATTGTTAGTACGTGACTTTATCTTAAAATAAATGTGTTAGGGAGGTTGGAAAAAGAGACTCTGAAAACCAAGAAATAGCCCTCCAAAATAAAAATAAAAGGTACCCCAAAATTAAATCACAAGAAAAGTCTAGATTAGATTAGATTAGATTCCCTACAGTGTGGAAACAGGCCCTTCGGCCCAACCAGTCTACACCGACCCTCCGAAGAGTAACCCACCCAGACCCATTTCCCTCTGATTAATGCACCGAGCACTATGGGCAATTTAGCACGGCCAATTCACCAGACCGGCACATCTTTGGACTGTGGGAGGAAACTGGAGCACCCGGAGGTAACCCACGCAGACACTGGGAGAACGTGCAGGGTGAGGCCCTTGAAAAGCTTTATCTTGACATAGGACCAGGGTCAACCACGTTGTGTGCAATTGCCTGACAAAGTTGTATTTGTAAAGTGTCTCAAACTGAAACTTGGAGAAAGTGAGGACTGCAGATGCTGGAGAGTCAGAGTCGAAAAAGGTGGCGCTGGAAAAGCACAGCAACATCCGGGGAGGAGGGTCAACATTGTGGGTGGGCTGTTGATGCACTTTATGAGTAGAGGAGTGGAGTACAATTCGAAAAACTGTTGCTGAACCTAGATAAAACTGTTCAAGCCCACTGTGATGATGTTACTAAATCTGGGTGCCAGAAGGATGTGAAGATTTGTAGAGGGTTCAGAAGAGCTCGAACTATAACGGCTGCAGGAACAAGGAATTACAGAAAAGCTGGGGGTTGCTTTTTAAAGAGCTCTGAAGCCTCAGGCGAATTGATTTAGATGTACAATATTATGAAGCTGTTTCCAATATTTAAATGATCGATGATCATTGAGTTAAGTTGATTGGCAAAAGGACCAGAGGCAACACAAAGAAAAAGCTTTATACAAGGACTAGTCAGGATTTGGAGTGCATTCCCTTACTGAATTAGATAGAGTGGATAGTCATAGACTTTTTCCCAGGGCAGAAGTGTCCATCATGAGGGGGCATAATTTTAAGGAATTGGAGGAAGGTTTAGGGGAGCTGTCAGAAGTTGGTTCTTTACACAGAGAGTGGTGGGTGCATGGAATGCACTGCCAGCAGCGGTAGTAGAGTCAGAAACATTCAGGACATTTAAGCGACTCTTGGATAGGCACCTGGAAACTAGAACAATGAAGGATATGTAGGTTAGTCTGATCTTAGAGTAGGATAGAAGGCTGCTGCAACATCAAGGGCTGAAGGGCCTGTAGTGTGCTGATGAAGGGGTTATCCCCAGAACATCGACTCTCCTGCTCCTTGGATGCTGCCTGACCTGCTGTGCTTTTCTAGCACCACACTCTCGACTCTGATCTCCAGCATCTGCAGTCCTCACTTTCTCCTAGTTGATTATAACCTGCAGTGTGCTGTACTGTTCCTATGTTCTATGACATTGTAGTGGATACAGATTCAAATTCATTTTCAAATGGAAATTGGATAAAGGCTTTGTGATAAAAAGAGGAAAGAAGGGATGGGGGGGTGCTGTTAGGACTGACAGGATTTCTCTTGGAAAGAATTGGTATGGGTCCCTTCTGTGGCTTCCTTCTATTCCCCATTACTCTACTCAACATGACCTAGAAAACATTGTGGTGGTGCTAGACAGACGCTGTCAAGGGTTCAAAGAAGGTTGGGGTGGGTTGAAAAGTAAGGGACCTGTAAACAGGAGAAGGACCAGATCTCATGATACCTCTCCTTGGCCACTTCCACCACCACCACCACCACGCTGTGTGGGTGTAGATGGTGAAAATTGGTGAGGCAGGTTTACCAGTGAGGCAGACGTAGATACTGCAGATGCTAGAGATATCAAGATTAGAGCAATACTGGAAAAGCACAGCAGGTCAGGTAGCATCCAAGGAGCAGGAAAATTGACGTTTCTGGCAAAAGCCGATTTTCCTGCTCCTCGGATGCTGCCTGACCTGCTGTGGATTACCAGTAACAAGCGCAGTAAAAATCGATAGAGTTGGGCAGAGATACCTTCTAATTGGTGTCACTTCCTATATTTGGACAACTTGAAACACAAACATTTTTGTGCCATCTCGGACCCAATTTACAATCTTGTAACAGAGAGCTGGATGAATCCCATCCTAGATATTGACCAGTTTAGATGGAATGGCAATAGACAGGAGAGCAGAACCAATTTTGCAACTAGCACAGGAGCATATTAGACAGTACACCGTGGGCTCTGTATTGTTGCTGGGCGGATGAATTAGAATGGACTCCTCCATCATCTCCTAGGGATGTTTTAAATTTAGACAAGACCAGAGCTTTAAGAATGGAAGAAAGAAGGTTCCTGGATCTGTGTAGTAGGAACAGCAGTTTCAAGCTAACAATGAAATAATAACAAAAAGGAGCAAACTGAACCTAAATGAACCCAAAACAGGCAGTCTCTCGTAAGGGAACTGTCCCAGAGATGAGAGGTTTCAGTGTTTTGCTGAGATGGGATTTTGTTCCAGTTCCTGCCAACTCACCTGGAAATCAACAGCATTCCCAATGGGTAGGATGGGGGGTGTCAAGCACAAAGCAGCTGGTCAGGAGGGAATGTGATGCATGAGGCCAATCCCATTAGGGAGCAGGTAGGGCCCCAGTTGCTTGTATCACTGATATCTCGGTGGTGTCCCCATCTGAGCTCATTGACTGGCTTGTCACGGGTGACGTGGAGAGGTTGGCAGGACAGTTTAATAGAGTGGTTAAGAAGGCAGTTGGATCACTTGCCTTTATCAGTCCTGGCATAGATTGCAAGAGCAGGGAAGCCGTGATGGAGCTATACTGGACCCTGGTTAGACCACAGATGGAGTGCTGTGTGCAGTCCTGGTCACTGCGCTGCAGGAAAGATGTGATTGCAGAGGAAATTCATCAGGATGGTGACTTGGACAGAGTATTCCAGCGATGGAGAGAGGCTAGATAAGCTTGGCTTGTTTTCTTTGGAACAGAGAAGATTGAGGGGGGGATCTGATTGAGGTGTGCAAGATTTTAAGGGCATGGACAGGGTGAACAATTGTTCTTCTTAGTCAAAGGGTCAATAACAAGGGGTGTAGGGGTGGGGGCATCATTTTAAAATGAAATGCAGGTGGTTTTGAGGAGATCTGAGGAAAACTTGATGGAAATCTGGAATGCACTGCCTAGGAGGGTGACATTAAAAAGCAATTGGATGATGTGTCATTACATTCAAGGCTATGGGACTTTTGTAAGCAGTGGTAAAGATTTGGTAGTACAGACTCAATAGGCCAAATGGCCTCTTCTGTGCTGTACAGTTCTACGATTCGAGGTTGTTTCCCCTTTTGAAAGAGTTCAAAATCACTTGGCAGAGTAGGAGAGGTCATCCAATTTTAGACAGAGGTGAGGAGGGATTTCTTCTCTCAGAGGTTAGTGAATCTGTGGCATTATTTACCCACAGGACCGTCAAAGCTGGGTCATTAAATATACTTAATTTTGAGGTACATTTTTACTTAGGAAGGGGATCAAAAGTGTGGGGGAAAGACAGGAAAATGGAGTTGAGGATTATCAGATCAGTCATGAACTCATTGTATGGACTTGATGGGCTGAATGGCCTACTTCTGCTCTCATGTCTTCTGGTCTTATGTCCAATATTGTGATCACCATTAAAAACTGCGCTCTCCAAGTTATACTGTTTGTAGACAGAACAGCACTAATCTTGCTCCATACTTGTAAGATTACACACAGTTCCTGTGTTGTGAATGGGATCCGTTATGGAGTTTATGCACAATATGGACAATACAGAATTCATGCACAATATAGAACACAGTACTTTCCAGGATAAAATATCCACTTGTAAGTGCAGGAAACATTTGCTGTGCTGGAGTTTAAAAACTACACCCCTATATTGGATCGCGCTTATAAGTCAGGCATTTGTAAATCAGGGACCCCTGTAATTGGATGATAATTGTCCCCCTGCACTCTCTAAGTCAGTTCTGCTATAACACATCTTTTGTTAACGCAGTTTGAATGTAACGTGATTGATGCACGGGGATTATGTTTCTAAAATGCAAACTTGTAAAACGTGTGTTAGCTATAACACAATTACATCGCCAACACTATAAGTGCTATTTGTATTGTATGATTTTTGTAAAGTGCAGGGTCACACAGGAACACAACTACTGTGTTATAGAAATAATGACTGTAGAACAATGATGAGTGATTATTGATGGATCATGTAGTTGGGCCTGGAAGGGTTAACAGACATTGCAGGAAACATTCCACCTCTCAGAGTGTTTCTGGGAGGAGCTCCCCCAGTCTCCATGTCCCTCAGGGATTGTTCTCAGTGTTATCAGTGTGTAGCGAAAACAGCAGTGAAAATTTACTATCAAGTTGAACCTGATGTTGTCCAATAAGGCATTTCTGTCCTGCTGAAGGCTCACTGGACTCGAAATGTAACTGTGTTTTCTCTCCATAGGTGCTGCCAGACCCGCTGAGTTTCTCCAGAAATTTCTGTTCTTGTTTTGTTTCAGACCTGCAGCACCTGCAGCTCTTTATTTTGTTATTAGATTAGATTAGATTATTTACAGTGTGGAAACAGGCCCTTCAGCCCAACAAGTCCACACCACCCCGCCAAAGCACAACCCACCCATACCCCTACATTTACCCCTTACCTAACACTACGGGCAATTTAGCATGGCCAATTCACCTGACCTGCACATCTTTGAACCGTGGGAGGAAACCGGAGCACCCGGAGGAAACCCACGCAGACACGGGGAGAACGTGCAAACTCCACACAGTCAGTCGCCTGAGGCGGGAATTGAACCCGGGTCTCTGGCGCTGTGAGGCAGCAGTGCTAACCACTGTGCCACTGTGCCGCCCACATCATGGTCTCAAGGACAAGGATGGTTGGGTAATAAATGGCAACTTTGTCAATAATGCCCAGGTAAAAAAAATTTACTGTAAGTTTGCGTTACAAGATTGTAAATTGGGTCCGAGACTGTTCCTCACCTTGTAATCCTGACATTGAGGTACAGCCAATCAAAGCTTTCCTGTGGGACAATGGCTATCCTGATTGGCTCCAGCAGTAGTGCACCAACTTAAAATAAAATATTACTTCTGGACTGGAAAATTCACTGTCCACCCTATTTTACCCTGGAAAAGTGAAGTGTTGCAAAACAAGTGAACAAAATGTTTTTTTTATTAATCACTTGTGGGACTTTGGTGTCTCTAGCTGGGCCCTGTATTTATTGTCTGTCTCTAGCTGCCCGTGAGAAGGTGGGGGTGAGCTGCCTTTCTGAACTGCAGCATCCCATGTGCTGTAGGTAGATCAACAATGCATTAAGGAGAGAATTAAATGAAAATTGTTTTGTTGCAGTGGTTATGGCAATGATATTTTCTAATAGCAGGATGCTGCCATCTATCCAAACTGACCCTTTTCAGTACAATCACGTTTTTCCCATAGAGCAGTGACCAGAACTACCAATCACACAGTTAAACGATGTTGTCTATAAAGTTCAGTGCTGTTGTGATGCCTGGTATGTAGGATATAAAACCTATCAGCGATTTGCCGATTGAGTCAGACAGTATGTTACGTTGGTTGTCTGAAAACAAACACAGAGAATGCCAGGGAAACTCAGCAGGTCTGGCAGCATCTCTGGAGAAACAGAAACAGAGCCAACGTTTCAAGTCCAATATGTCTTCTTTTTCAGAACACTGAAGAAGTCATATCAGACTTGAAACATCAACTGTGTTTCTCTCTCTACAGACCTGCTGAGTTTCTTCAAGATTGTAATGTGACTCATTTATGCTTTTTAAGTGCGACACACTTCTTCTTAATGTAGGCACTTGTTCAAACAAAGGGAATAGGTTCAAAGCTTGTCCATGTTTTAATTAAGCAGGAGGTTGTGGAGGCTTTAGTTACCTGACACCTTCTCATTGGCAATGTCCAAGCCAATCAGAGTGGACTTGCCAACAAATCAGGCTTTCCCCCGGTGAATAAATCATTGGGATCATTTGAAATTGGGATTTCTTGCATCTGTCCTGATGAGTGCAAGGCAAAATGTTTTGGCAGGAAGTTGGTCTTTTCAGCAACATTATTTAATTGTTTCTTTAAATGATCCCAATGTCTCCACCACTTTCTCTAGCACTGATCATTCCTTCTGTCAACATAAATTTCCTATATCCATCTTAAATTTGCAATCCTTCTGATCTATCTCCTATTGACATTTCGCAAGCAGCCGTGACTGCAGCAATGCAAAATTCTGTTCCATTTTCCAAGTGTCCGATTTATCGCAAACTGTAAATAATGCATCTGTGAGTATGGTGGGTGTGGTGTCTACATGCTATAATGTACTGTATAATAGCTTATAGTCATTTGTGGAGTGGTTTCCGCTCCCCACTGTGAGACTGAGTGAACAGATAAGCTCTGTACAAAATGCCAGAACTCCACAGTAAATGACGACTTTGACAAGTTGCCAGCCTAATCAGGCCAGCCTATCTTGGATGAATATCATTCATTTGTCGCCTTAAGTTAAAGAATGCCTGACGAAGTTCAGAGGAGCAGAACTTTCCCACGGCTCAACAAAATAGATTCAGGCACTGGGCAGACCGTATGAATGAGCAGCAGACTCACTGTCCTTTCACCAACTCAGTTGAAAGTAACGCCCGCATCCCAGCTCGCAGGCATATTTCCAGTGGATGTCAAGCACAATGTTTACATTGTGGAATGTACTTTTTATGCAGTAACAGTTGCTGGCACACGACAGATGGACATGTTTTGTTTGCTGACTGGTAACTCAGACCAGGTAGAAAGAATAAGTAGAATATAAGGTGAGCCCCAAAGGATACCTCAAACCAAATGCATATCAAATATTGGCAATAAGGTTTCCAGATTCCATTACTCATTTCACGCCCACCCCCTTCTTGATAAATGCTAACACATGTTGAAAAGCAATTGTGTAGTTAAGTGGTGTCCATCCAGCCTTATACCCAAGTGATCAGCCGCAGTTCTAATCTGTCATCAGGCTGTACAACGTAAACATTCAGAGCAGTCACACAGGCACAGGCCTGGGCGCAGCCTCCCATGAGGAATAGCAACTTGTCATGGAGCGGCGGGCTTATTGTGTGAAGTGCCTCCTGCCCAGACCACAGGAGCACAGGAGCACCGAGCCCCGATCAGGAGCAGGAGTCGTACGGACTCACAAGTTTGAAGCAGGAGGAGGCCATTTGGCCCCATGAGCCTACCCTGTCACTTGGTAAGATCTTGGCTGATCTGCTTGTGGCCTTAGCTCCACTCTCTCACCTAACCCCTATACCCTCTTCTTCCTCAAGAATCTGGGTCAGGCAGCATCTGAGGAGCAGGAAAATCAACGTTTCAAGCATAAGTTCTTTATCAGGAATTCCTGGCGAAGGGCTTATGCCCGAAATGTCGACTCTCCTGCTCCTGGGATCCTGCCTGACCAGCTGTGCTTTTCCAGCACCACACTCTCAACGCTGATCTCCAGCATCTGCAGTTCTCACTCTCTCCAAGTCAAGAATCTATCTATCTACCTCAGCCTTAAAGTCTGTTCAATGACTCTGCCTCCCCCACCATTGCTGATCTCTTTACCTGAGGCCTGGGTGGATGGGGGTGCTGGGAGAACTACATCAATGGTACACCTCCAACTCCTCTCACATGTATATGGGCTTGGCACAGACTGGATGGTACCTTTCTCTCCACAGAGCTGTTTGTAACTCTGGCACAAAGCGTGCTGCATAAAAAAAAACTCAAATTCACTTCTAACAGTTTGATTGTAACAGAACATTTTTCACCCAGTGATGGTTAGAGTGCAGAACCCCCTGCATTTAAGGAAAAGCTAAAACTTGAGAGAGAAAGTAACAGAAGGCTAGACTTTTTGATCCCCTTACTTCAGGGGCATAGATAAGGTGAATAGTTATGACCGTTTTACCTAGAGTGGGGGAATTCATAACTAGAGGGTATAGGATTACGATTCGGGGGGAAAATGTGAAAGGGACCTAAGGGGCAACCTTTTCATGCAGAGGGTGGTGCGTGGATGAAATGAATTGCCAGAGGAAGTGGTGGAGGCTAGTGGATTAAAACATTTTAAAGGCATCTGCATGGGTTAGAAAGGGTTTAGAGGGTAGTGAGTTTTGAGAAGATTTATAGCTTAGGTTGAGGTTCTGGATGTAGGTTTGCTCACTGAGCTATTAGAGGGTTTAGTGGGATATGGGCCAAATGCCTGCAAATGGGATTAGGTTAATTTAGGATATCTGGTCGGCATGGATGAGTTGGAACAAAGGGTCTGTTTCCGTGCTGTACATCTCTCTGACTCTACTTGAGGGGGAATGTAATTGTATTGGAGGTGGTTCAGACGAGGTTCCCTGGATTGATTCCAGAGAGGAGGGGTTTGTCTTATCAAGAAACATTGAGCAGTTTCAGTCTGTACCCACTAGAGATTAGAAGAATGAGAGGAGATCTGATTGAGTTGTACAAGATGCTAAAGGGAATTGACACAGTAGACGTAGAGAAGGTGTTTCCTTATGAGGAACAATGTAGAATGAGAGGTCAGAGTTTCAGGATAAGGGGTAGCAGATTTATAACAGAGAAATCGCTTTTCACAAAGGAATAGGAATCTGTGGAGAATTCAATACCCCAGAGTGCAGTGAATGCTGAGCCATTCAGTAGATCTAAGGAGGAGCCAGGCAGATTTTTATTTAGGAACGTGTTGAAAGATTACAGGCAGTGGGGAAGAATGTGGAGTCGATACTGAGATTAGATCAGCCATGATGGTATTGAATGGTGGAGCAGGCTTGCGGGGCTGAATGGCCGACTCCTGCTATTATGTTCTTATAATTGGGTGAGATGAAATACAGTGAAGGAGTCTCATGTGGAGCATTATCTCTAGCACAAACCAATTGGGCTGAATAGCCTGTTGTAAATTCTGTGCAAACAGATAAGCATCTCCACACACCCTGATGAATCACTGTCAGAAACTGATTCCTGAAACAAAGTGAACACGTTCCTCCCTTATTTATTAACTCTTATGTTCCATAGATGTCACTTAAACCAGAGAGATTTCACAAGACTGCATTAAACATTTAGTTATTCTTACAGAATAAAATAAAACACAGAACTGTGGAAGCCAGAGATCTGAAACAAACAGAAAAGAAATTGCTGGAGAAACTCAGCAGGTCTGGCAGGCCCTGTGGAGAGAGAAACAAAGTTAATGTTTTGAGTTCGGTATGACCCTCCTTCAGAACTAGGAGAGCTAGGGAATAGTGGTATTCATGCTGATGAGGGAGGGCAAGGCACTATCATTGGTAGAAATACTGCCATTTCCTAGTTCTGATGGAGGGCCGCTGGAATTCAAACATTAACTCTGTTTCTCTCTTCACAGGTGTCGCCCGACCTGCTGAGTTTCTCCAGCAATTTCTGTTTTTGTTTGAACTATCTATTCTTGGTCGCTTCTCACTGGCCCCACTAGTTCTGTTTACCGGCATAAAAAAATGAACTGGCACTTGGACACCAATGAACGCAGCCATGCTTTTCATTGGCTGGAGAAAGCTGCAAACCAGCAGTATAACTCAATTCCACCTGTCAGCTACTAACTTCAGACTGCAAAGTGAAGTAAGCTGCATCATTGCCGAACCATTGAATTTGCTTGAACTGTAATAATCTACCTTTCATCCTTTTCACAACGAAAGCTGAATGTGAAATACTGACACAGCACAAATCTAATTACTATATCAAATATAATTGCATCTTTTTACAGCTGAACATGGAACTGGAAAAGCAATTTAACCTTTACTATCAGACACTACATTAACATTACACGCTGCACACACTGAGATGGAAGAAATTATGCTCTCAAATGGACGTCTTTTTGATTATTCAATTTCTAGTGATTTCTAGGGCAGTACTGTTGCCTCACAGCATCAGGGAAATGTAGGGTTACAGGGATCAGTAGGGGGCAGGGTCTGGGTGGGATGCCCGTTGGAGGTATGGTGTGGACTCAATAGGCTGAAAGGTCTGCTTCCACTCAGTAGGGATTCTATGATTGCATGTTAACTGGTCACTCAGGATTCTCATACTGCCCCTTCTTACTTCGTTCCATATTGATTGCACAAAGATTTCAGATAGACAAAGTTCTACCCCGGGACAAAACACCCAGCACATGTTTCCCTACATCATTATTGGAACCGATGACTGGCTTTCACATCATTACTGGCAATTCTTCACTATTTACAGAAGTGCTACTTCAATTTTAGTTTATCTAGGAATGGAATAAAGGTTGTATCAGACCATAAAATCCCTGGATCACAATCTCTGGATTGCAATCACTGAATCATTATCACTGGATCAAAGTCACAAAATTGGATCACAGTCATTGGATGTCAGTTATTGGTTAGCTTTCACTGGATAACAATGGTGGATTAGCTATCGGTAATACAGGGTTACTGGGAGAGGGAGAGGGGGTGGGTCCGGTTGGGATGCTCTTCGGAGGGGCAGTGTGAACTTGAAGGGCCAAATGGCCTTCTTCCACACTGTAGGGATTCTGTGAAACACTGGATTGCATTCACTGGATTACACTCATTGGACATCATTGATGGTTAGTAATCTCTGGGTAATTCACTAGATCAAGGCCTCCAGCTGACTTTACCATTGCTAGGCCACAAAAGCTGGAATGTTTAAATCGTGTTTTAGAATATTTTGAAGCATAAGTGGTAAGTATATAGATATCTTTATAAATGGCAGCATTTATAACACAGCCTTATAAATGCTTCTTCCCACAGTCAGGTCATTAGATTTATTTTGCGGCTTATAGCAGAAACCATTCCTCACTGACATTAAGGCAAGTAAAGACACATAACCAATATGGCGTAAGAAACCTATAACTTTCATCACTTGAGGTATTGAAGACTGATTTTACAAATGGGCTGTAACTTTAAAATGATTCAGCTGAGCACCTGTATCCTCTCCAACAGTTTGCTGTCACTTCTGTGTTAATACCAAACGACGTCAGGGACACACAGATGTAAAACTACCTAGGAAAGCTAGGTTTGATTTGTACAGACAATCTCATGACCCCAGACATCTCAACAGACTTTTCAGTAATTAAAATGTTTTGAAATATAATCATTGTTGTATTGCAGGATGTGTTGCAATCGACCTGGACACCGCAAACTCCCGCACACAGCAACATAATCATGGTCAGATAATAGTTTAGTGTTTGAGCAATAAATACTGACCAAGTATTTTCCTGTTTCTCTTTGAAAATTGCCACGGCATCTTTTATGACTATCTCAGAAGACTTGGGAGTCTCCCTGAGATTGAAACGTGGTCAGAGATGGGGCTGCAATAATAATAATATCTCACTGTGGCTGCTTCTGTGTTCCTGAACCAAGAATGGAACTTCACAAAATCACCTCGAATGAGATGGCAGCTGGTTTCACGCAGCTCATGCAGTGGATAATATCCTCAGTGACTGTCGAGTGAACTAATTTTATAGAGGGGTATGATCTCGATCGGGCATTGTGAGTCTCAGCATTCTCACATTAGGTTACTTTTTTTTAAAAGTTCTTTTGTGAGATGTGGATATCACTGGCACTGCCAACATTTGTTACCCATCCCTAATTGCTGGAGTCTGTGGCTTGCTGACCCAGTTCAGAAAGAAGTTAAGAATTCATTTCTTTGTTGTCACTCTGGAATCATATGTAGGCCAAGTAAAGGTGGCAAACTTCCTTCCCTGAGTAAGCCAGGTGGCTTTTTTGCAACAACAGATGATCACTTCCTGGTCTACGCTAAACTAGCTTTCAATTCCAGAATTAGTGATGAATTTCGAATTTCGAATTTATTAACTCCCATGGCAGGATTTGAACCCATGTCCCCAGTGTATTAGCTTGAACCTCTAGATGAGGAGTTCAGTGATGTTACCACCACACCCACACTACATATCTGGAAATATGCTGATGATCATTGAGTTGCTGGTTGGGGGTGGGATATGAGCCAGTTGTGAACATACTGCACCTTCCTCCCTCCTTCCTAATAGTTCAGTGACAGTGTTGTTAATGTCCAGTTTGGGTAAGCTACCAGAAACGAAGCTGAAAATGTGTTGCTGGAAAAGCGCAGCAGGTCAGGCAGCATCCAAGGAGCATGCCTGACTTGCTGCGCTTTTCCAGCAACACATTTTCAGCTCTGATCTCCAGCATCTGCAGTCCTCACTTTCTCCTAAGCTACCAGAAAGGTGGCTGATATGGAGGATTCGTATGGCAGACAGCGGGAGGGAGGTGACACCTTCAGGAGGAGTTACGGGGAGAAAATGGGCAGAGAAAAAAGAAATAAAGAAACAGTGCTGTTTCTGTTGACAGGAACAGGCTGTGATTTAGAGAAACCAACGGAAACCACTCAGACAACACTTTATTGACTTTTGGCTTAAACTTTGACTCATTGCAGCAACCCTACAAGGATGTCATTAATGCAGTTGGGTCCATGTGAACTAACTCCCCAGTGAACTAATAAAGAAAGTTGCTTGTATTTTCAAAGCAACATTTAAAATTTATTCCCCATCTTCAAATGGGTTTAAAAGAAAGATTTACATTTCTATCATCCGGATGATCAGACTTTCTATCTTAATGTTGTTTAAAATATACTTCAGCCTTGGTGTGACATACTTATGCCAAATTGGAGAGGGTTCCAGTTACATTCAGCTAAACCACAAAAACAAGGGTGTGTTGATGCTCTTCACTTGAAGCATGGGATTAATTATTTAAAGACTACATGGTCTCCCTGCTCGAGGAAGAATGTTGCGAAACTTGAAAGGGTCCAGAAAAGATTTACAAGGATGTTGCCAGGGTTAGAGGGTTTGTGCTACAGGCAGAGGCTGAATAGGCTGGGGCTATTTTCCCTGGAGAATCAGAGGCTGAGGGGTGACCTTACAGAGGTCATGAGGGGCATGGATAGGGTGAATGGACAAAGTCTTTTTCCTGGGTTGGGTGAATCCAAAACTGGAGAGGATAGGTTTAAGGTGAGAGGGAAAAGATTTAAAAGGGACCTAAGGGGCAACTTTTTCATGCAGAGGGTGGTGCGTGTATGGAATGCGCTACCAGAGGAAGTGTTGGAGGCTGGTACAATTACAACATTTAAAAGTCATCTGGATGGGTATATGAATCTGAAGAGTTTAGAGGGATAAAGGCCAAATGCGGACAAATGGGACAAGATTAATTTAGGAGATTTGGTTGGCATGGACGAGTTGGATCGAAGGGTCTGTCTTCATGCTATACAACTCTATGATTCTATGACCAATGACAAGCAAAGAGTTGTTATCTATCTTCTCAAAGTCCTACAAGGTCTATAATAACTTACCAGACTCCAGAGCTAAAATGCTCTTGAAATTCTTTGTCAAATGTAAAGTCCACACCTAACAGAGGATTCATGGGTTGGAATTTATGGCATGTTGCTCTCTCCACATTCCCTGTACTCCATGCCCCACAACCCCTTCCCCCCAGCCACAGGTTTGGGGTAACCTACCCCAATTAAACTGGCCTGTAGCAATTTAAACTTGATTTTTTTTAACCACCAAAATAACCTGTGTTATTAATTAAAATAAAACTTTCCAAGCACTGCCCACCAGGGACAGTTAAACAACATCAAATACAGGGGAGGGAAAGGGGCGAAGAGTGAGCTGCCTGAATTAAAAAGGAGTTGGAAGGGGAAATGGTAGACTTCAATCCCTGTGGTGTGCCACCTCTCTCTAAAGGCGCCAAGGGTGTTCCCAGAGCAGTTTAATGCCAGGGGCGGTGTTCATGGTTTTAGGGTGAGATTTACTGATGCAGTCCCACCTTGGAGAGCAGTCAGTTGAGGGGAGGGGTTCTAGGCTCAAGGGTCAATGTAGTGAATTGAAGTGGGGATGTTGACCTGGAGGGTGTATAGACAAAGGATGTGTAGCTGCCTGGCCTCCTGTATGGTCTCTTCCCTTTTGGGTGAGGGTCCTGTGACAGGCAGTCAGCAAAATCAAGAAGAGCGGGCGATTTGAGGACCCGGGGAGAGGCAGTCAGTGTCGCTAAGTGGAATGGGCTAGGTGAGGATGGGGGGACAGTCAGTCAACAGATGGAATTCAAATCAGTAAATTGTAAGGTAATACACTTAGGGAGGTAGACCAATAGGCTGAAGAACAGAAATCGGCCATTCAGCCCATTGAGTCTGCTCTGTCATTCAAAGAGACGATGGCTGATCTGATAATCCACAAGTCTATTTTTTTGCTTTTTCCCCATAACCCTCAATTTCCTTCCTGGTTTTAATCTGTCTGTCTCTGCCTTGAATATATTTAACAACCAATCTCGACAGGCCTCTGCTGTAAAGAATTCCACACATTCTCAACCCTCTGAGAGAGGAAATTCCTTTACATCTATGTCTTAAAAAGGTGACCGTTTATTTAGAGTTTCTACCTCTGATCGACTCTCTCGCAAAGACAAAAACCTGTCAGCATCCAGTCCATCAAATCCTCGATGAATCTTAAATGTTTCTATAAGGTCAACACGGCCTCAGTGGTTAGCACTGCTGCATCACAGCACCAGGGAACCTGGGTTCAATTCCAGCCTTGGGTGACTGTCTGTGTGGAGTTTGCATATTCTCCCTCTGTCTACATGGGTTTCTTCCAGGTGCTCCAGTTTCCTCCCACAGTCTCAAGGTTTGCAGGTTAGGGTGAATTGACCATGCTAAATTGCCCACGGTGTCCAGGGACATGTAGCTTAGGTGCATTAGTCAGGGGAAATGTAGAGTACTAGGGTAAGGGAATGGGTCTGGATTGGATACTCTTCAGAAGGTCTATGTGAACTTGTTGGGCCAAATGGCCTGTTTTCACACTTTAGGGATTTTATGATAAACCCCAGTAAGTACAAAATGTGTTGCTGGAAAAGCGCAGCAGGTCAGGCAGCATCCAAGGAACAGGAGAATCGACGTTTCGGGCATAAGCCCTTCTTCAGGAATGAAGGGCTTATGCCCGAAACGTCGATTCTCCTGTTCCCTGGATGCTGCCTGACCTGCTGCGCTTTTCCAGCAACACATTTTCAGCTCTGATCTCCAGCATCTGCAGACCTCACTTTCTCCCCAGTAAGTACAAGCCTAATCTGGTCAACCTTTCCTCATAACGTAGTCTGTCTATTTCCAAGATCAGTCAAGCAAACCTTTCCTAGAATGTGTCCAACATCGGCGTACCTATCCTTAGGTATGAGGCACAAAACTGTTCACAGAATTCCATCTATGCTCTGAATAGTGCCTCGCATACTTTTATCAGGCCTTGCTTATCTTTATACTCCATCTCCATTGAAATAAAGGCTAATATTTTATTTTCCTTTCCTAATACCCACTGAACTTGGATGCTAGAGTTTTGTGATTCATGCACAAGGACTTCCAAATCCCTCTGTGCTGTAGCTTTTAGTCTTTCTTGATTTAAATAATATTCAGCTCCTTTATTCTTCTTGCCAAAAGGCATAACCTCACACTTTCCCACATTATATTCCATCTGCCAAGTGTTTTGCCCACTCATTTAACCTGTCTATATCTCTCTGCAAACTCTGTGTCATCCTTACCAGTTGCCTTTCCAACTATTTTTGTGTATCCGCAAACTTGGCCATAGTCAATTCACTTTCCTCATCCAAGTCATTTATATATATTATAAATAATTATGGCCCCAGCACTGTTCCCTGTGGATCTCTGTTGTTTAGAAGACGTATGGGATGGTCGCCTTGATTAGCCGAGGCAAAGGCATGAGAGCAAGGAGGTTATTCTGGAACATTTTAAAGGCCAAAATTGGAATATTGCACGCAGTTTTCGTCGCTATGTCATAGGAAGGATGTGATTGTGCTGGAGAGGGCGCAGAGGAGGTTTACCAGGATGCTGTCGAGAATGTGGTGCTGGAAAAGCACAGTTGGTCAGGCAGAATCCAAGGAGCACGAGAATCGATGTTTCAAGCATAACCTCTTCATCAGGGTGCTGTCTGGATTGGAATGTTTGAACCAGGAGGAATTGTTGAATAGGACTAAGGCTGTTTTCCTTTGGAGCAGTGAAATTTGAGGGGGACTTGATAGAGGTGTACACGTTTATGAGGCGCATAGATAGGAGACGTAGACAAGGACTTCTTCTATTAATAGAGGGGCCAATAACAAGGGAACATACATTTATTTGAGAGGTATAAGACAAAGGGAAGAGTTGTGGATATTTATTTTTTCACTCAGAGGGTAATGCAAGTCTGAAACTCACAGCCTGAAAGAGTGGTTGAATCAGAAAATCTCATAACACTTTAGCATTATTTAGATATTCATCTGCATAGCCTCAGAACACAGGGGCACCAATTCAAGACTGAGGTGAGGAAGAGTTTCTTCTCTCAAGCTCTTTGGAATTCCTTGTGACAGATACCTGTGGAGGCAGAGCCCTTGTATATATTCAAGGCTGAGATGGATAAATTCTTGATCTGCAGGTTAATGATGGGTCGCGGGGAATGTGCAGGAAAGTGGACTTAAGGAGTGTTGGATGAGCCATGATCCTATTGAATGGGGGAGCAGACTTGAGGGACTAAATGGCCTATTCCTGTTCCTTTTCCTTATTGTCTTATTGCTATCGTCACCAGTGATATGGCCAGAAGCTGGAAATGGGATTCACGCAGTCAGGTTTTTGTTGACCAACGTGAACATGATAGGCTGGATGGCCTCCTTCTATGCTGTAAATATTGATGAGTGTTTGACTGATGGGCAAAATACTGACAGGGATGGGATATGTCCCTGAGTTGGCCCTAATTGATAACTTCAAGGCTTCAATAAGTCCAAATGTGGGTGAGTGATACAATAATTGCCCATGCCCCTTGGTTGTAGAATTTGCAGGCATCCCAGGTGGGGTAAGGGCTGTTTTGTGATCTGCTGTCTCTCCTGTTCCAAAGTCCCACTGATTGGGGAAGCAGAAGATCCAAGCCATGTTCTGGAATTTGATGTATATAGCATCAGGCGATCTGGAACACTTTACACTAAATAGATTCCGCAACGGGGAAACAATATAATGCAAACATTAACTGACAGGCTGCTGATTATGGTAGTTGGACATCAATTTATCATTCTACAAACTATTGTAACTCCCTGGGCTTTGGATATCGAGAATCTGCAGGCTGCACATACGAAGAGAAGTTGGTGCTTTTAATAAAACCAGATGAAGTGCAGATTGGAAGTGTCAATAATACACTGTTCTCTGACTGCATTGCTGCATCTGTATTCATAGTTTTCAACTTCATCCATCCATATCATCCCTTACCTTTGTTAAGTATGTGTTTCAAAGTTACCATGTCAGAACTTTATATTTATTGGAAGGGCTGTAAGAAAAATAAGATCCTGCTTAATTTGAAAATTATTTTAGACTAAATTTCACTTAGATGTAGATATGGACAGATATATAATGATGGAACAATCTGGAAATAGACAGAGATCTTGCATTTATATTACACCTTAACACATCCAAAGTGTTTCGTACTCCTCCTGAACAAATAGTCACTATTGTTATTCAACTTGTGCACAATCCAACTTGTACTTTTCTTTATCCACTCGTGGGATATGGGTGTCACTGGCTGGGCCAACATTTATTGACCACCCTTAATTGTCTTTGAGAAGGTGATGGTGAGCTGCCTTCTCGAACCTCTGCAGTGCCCAATGCCCATAAAGAAGGAATTCCAGGATTTTGATCCAGCAATAGTGAAGGAACAGTGATATAATTTCAAGTTGGGATGGTGAATGACTTGGAGGGGAACTTGCATGTGACGGTTTTCCCATGTTTCTGCAGCCCTGGTCCTAGTGGTTATGGGTTTGAAAGATGCTGTTTAAGGGCCTTCTGCAGTGTGTCTTGTGGATGGTACACATTGCTGCTGCTGTGCATCTTTGGTGAAGAGAATGGGTATTTTTAGATGTGGTACCAATCAAGTGGGCTGCTTTGTTCGGGATGGTGTCAAGCTTCTTGACTATTGCTGGGGCTGCACCTATCCAGACAATAGGGAGTATTCTATCACACTCTTGACTTGTGCCTTGTAGATAGTGGATGGGCTTTGGAGAGTCAGGAGGTAGGTTACTTGCTGCAGGATTCACTGTCTCTGACAGGCTTTTGTAGCCACTGTATTTACATGCAGAGCCCAATACAATCAAACAGTGAATGAGATGAAAATACCTGTTGGTCTACTGTGTGGTGTACCAATGCAGGGAGAACATTGGTCAGATCAGTAACAGAACTAAACTGATCTTCTTTACTTCAAGTATAATTCCAGTTCAGATACTTCATGCGCAACTATATATAATACCAGCTCTGCTGAAAATGCCACAGAGTTAAGTTAGATTGGGCAGTTAACATAGAAACATACGAAATAGGAGTAGGCCATTCAGCCCTTCATGTCAGCTCCACCATTCAGTATGATCATGGCTGATCATCCAACTCAGTTCCTTGTTCCTGCTGTCTTTCCGTATCCTTTGATCCCTTTAGCCCAAAGACCTTCCTCTTGAAAGCGTTCAATGCTTTGGTCTCAACTGCTTTCTGTGGCAGAGACTTCCACAGGCTGGGTGAGGACATTTCTCTGCATCTCAGTCCTAAATGACCAACCCCTTTATCTGTGACCACTGGATCTGGACTCCCTGGTCATCAGGAACATCCTTCCTGCTTTTACCCTGTCTAGTCCTGTTAGAGTTCAATAGGTTTCTATGAGACTCCCTCATTCTTCTGAACTCTGGTGAATATAGTCCGAACTAATCCAATCGCTCTGCATACATCAGTCCTGCCATCACAGGAATCAGTCTGGGAGAGTTAGTTTTGGAAGGTTACTGTCTCTTTAAGCAGAAGTGGGTAAGGATAAGAATCCCTGTGCCTTTAATTCACAAACATCAGGCTGGAGTATCCCACTGGGAATTGTGCTGTCTGCTGCCTTTACGTGAGGTTTGTTCAAAGGCAGACAAAGGCATTTCTGTATGTTTTATCCTCTTTGTTTTCATTAGGAATGCTGCCAGGATGCCTGACAGTTACCAAACCATGGCCCCAGTCACAAAAAGCAAAGAGAAAGGCCACTAAGAAAACAGCCAATCCACTTCACCTCAAACCTCTGACTGTTATTAGATTAATTATTGTCCAAACATCTCTCCTACTTAATTCCATTTGTATAACACTTAAACCTACAAATTACTTTGGCAGTTTACAACATTCCTGTTGGCATACGTTCAATAAATACACTTTAACTGAATGATATAATTGGAGTAACTCTGGGGAAAGTTCCACTTAATCTGCAGAGTACTTCCAACCATGGTTGAAAAGGAGAGGATATTTTTAAAATCACACATGAGGACAGTTTTTTGATCTCTCTTTGGATTATCATTACCAATAATTTCAGCAACAATTATAGTTGAATTACACAGCACTGAAGGAGACCATTTGGCCCATCATTGTATTTCTGACATGTCCATCTCTCAGTGCTCCACTTTCCCAAATCATGTGAGAAATGAATAGTCTTTCTTACCCTCTTTGTATGGGTCTTGACCTTTGCTCAAACAATTTATTTCCCCATCTCTGCCTCTCTCACCCCAAAGTCACCAATGATCTGGTTCAAGTCCTGGGCTTGAGTAGAAAAATCAAGGTTGACGCTACTATTAATGCAGCACAGAGGGAGTGCCACTATGACATTGCTACTGAGATATGAAATCAAGGCTGCATTAAAGAGCATGCTCAGTGTTACATTACTGGTCATTCATTTATTGAGGGCTCGAAGATGACCTTACATAACTGTTTATTTACAATTCATAATTCAGTAAAAAACTCTTCCCTTCTGAGCCAACATCCCTGCTGGGGGAAACCGGAAAACCAATCCCTTAATATATCCTCTAATGAGCATCCATTGCTCTCTATATACCACTGTAGAATCTCCTAGTTTGTTCTTAAAGCTATTATTATTTACAATACAGATGGATGTAAAAGGTCCCACAGCATTATTTCGAAGAAGAACAATGGGGTTTTCCCTGGTGTCCTGGTCAACACTTACCCTTCAATCTGCTGCTGGTAGCTCTGTCTACTAGGAGGTAGCTCATGGAATACTGTGTTCCTCTGTCTTGTACCATCCTCCCACGTGCACTGAAGCACATCTGCATCTGCTCGGTCACATCCATCACTCAACATGGTGCAGGTGGAAAACAAACACCGAGAATGCTGGAGACGCTCAGTGAGTCTGACAGCATCTGTGGAGAGAAAGAAACAGAGTTAATACTTATCATCTGGTCTGACCCTTTTTGTGTATGCTTCAGATTTCCAGCATCTGTAATATTTTGTTTTTATATGCCCTTCCCTTTGCCTTCCAGAGGAGATCTCTATCTCTTGTCACATCTGATTCAACCTGACATTTACTTCCCTGGATGACACTTGTGGAGGTTATTTTGCTCTTGCAATTTCATCTTCTGGCCTATACTCAACATCCCTCAATAACCACCATACAGACAGTCTACCAGGTCACTATCATATTGCTGTTTGTGGGAGCTTGCTGTGCACAAACTAGCAGTCACTTTTCCTCCTTTGCAATAGCAGCTAACTGCAAAATGCAGCTTGCTGGCTATGAAGCACTTTGAGAAATTCAGTAGTTAGCAAGTCTTTTTCCTGTGTCCCAATACTTCATAATTAATAAGCAAAGGCATCCAAAGCACATTATAAAAGCAACACAATTTATGTTGAATGATGTTTTGTTCCTGAGTTTGCTCACACCAGTTTTTTGTGATTAATTTTCTGATTCTGGAGACTCTAGCCTCGAAAACTCAAACACCACATGCAGGACTTTGAATAAGTTATTGATCATTGTCCTGTGTTGCAAACAGTGTCACTTTACAGAATCTGACTTATACACTCATGCCTGCAAGCTCCCTTCTCATAGTCAATAGAATGTTCTCCACAACTAATCTTGAATTCAGGACTCAACTCCCGGCCAATAAATCATGAAAATAAAACCAAAAAATCCAGATGCTGGAAATCTGAAACAAAACCAAAAACTGGCCGTTTTGAAGAAAGGTCACTGGACCAAAGTGCTAAGTCTGCCGACTCTCTCCACAGATACAGCCAGACCTCCTGAGTTTCTCCAGCAGTTTCTGTTTTTGTTTCAGTAAAGCCTTAATATTTATTAGAGCTCTGAGATTCCACCAACTTATAATAACTGAAGGGAGGAGGGAGGGTGGAGATAACTGGATTCCACATTGGAGGTGTTGCAGGATTTGTTGCCAATTGCAAAGAGTAGAATAGAGGGTGTACGGTGCAAAAGGGAAAGTGGAAAATAGGCGTTTTGATAAGTTGAAGTTTACAGAGTGGGGGGCTGTGAGAGACCAGCCAGGAAAGTATTAAATATGGATGCAACAAAAAGCTGGATGAGGATTTTAACAACAGATGAACTGGGGCATTGCTATATGATGTAATGGAGCTGGAGTTGGTGATCTAAGTGATGGGGAGGTAATGGAGTCTGAAGCTCAGTTCAAGGTATAATAGAATGTCAAGTTTGCTAACAATTAAGCTACCAAATATCAGCTCCATTTTTTTAAAACCTTAAAGTAAAGGTTTTGGAGGATTACTGTCTACCTTATTAATGAACCTGCCAACAATCTAATCAGAGGATTATGCTTGAGTCCCATTTAGGAGTCAAACCAGATTTGAAGCATTAACTCTGTTCTTCTCTCTCCAAAGAAACTGCCAGACCCACTGAGTTTCTCTATCATTTTCCATTTTTATTTCAGATTCACATGTTTTCCTAGTGAACATTGTCGCTCCGATGCTAAGTTTTGAGATGACTTCCAACTATTGGTTAGGCCAATTTTAGAATACTGCATTCAATTCTGGTCTCCCTGCTATAGGAAGGATGTAGTGAAGCTTGAAAGGATTCAGAAAAGATTTACAAAATATTGCCAGGGTTGGAGGGTTTGAGCTATAGGGAGAGGCTGAATAGGCTGGGGCTATTTTCCCTGGAGTGTCAGAGGTGAGGGGTGACCTGATAGAGATTTACAAAATCATGAGGGGCATGGATAGGGTGAATAGATAAGGTCTTTTCCTCGGGGTGGGGGAGTCCAAAACTAGAGGGCATTGGCTTAAGGTGAGAGGGGAAAGATTTAAAAGGGATGTAAAGGGCAATGTTTTCATGCAGAGAGTGGTGCATGTATGGAATGAGCTGCCAGAGGCTGGTAGAATTGCAACATTTAAAAGGCATCTGGATTGGTATATGAAAAGGAAGGGTTTCAAAGGATGTGTGCCAAGTGCCGGCAAATGGGACTAGATTAATGTAAAACATCTGGTCGGCATGGACAAGTTGGATCGAAGGGTTTGTTTCTGTGTTAGAACATAGAACAGTACAGCACAGAACAGGCCCTTCAGCCCACAATGTTGTGCCAACCATTGATCCTCATGTATGCACCCTCAAATTTCTGTGACCATATGCATGTCCAGTAGTCTCTTAAATGTCCCCAATGACCTTGCTTCCACAACTGCTGCTGGCAACGCATTCCATGCTCTCACAACTCTCTGTGTAAAGAACCCGCCTCTGACATCCCCTCTATACTTTCCTCCAACTAGCTTAAAACTATGACCCCTCGTGTTAGCCATTTCTGCCCTGGGAAATAGTCTCTGGCTATCGACTCTATCTATGCCTGTCATTATCTTGTATACCTCAATTAGGACCCCTCTCCTCCTCCTTTTCTCCAATGAAAAAAGTCCAAGCTCAGTCAACCTCTCTTCATAAGATAAGCCCTCCAGTCCAGGCAGCATCCTGGTAAACCTCCTCTGAACCCTCTCCAAAGTACCCACATCTTTCCTATAATAGGGTGACTAGAACTGAATGCAGTATTCCAAGTGCGGTCTAACCAAAGTTTTATAGAGCTGCAACAAGATCTCACGACTCTTAAACTCAATCCCCTTGTTAATGAAAGCCAAAACACCATATGCTTTCTTAACAACCCTGTCCAACTGGGTGGCCATTTCAAGGGATCTATGTACCTGCACACCAAGATCCCGCTGTTCCTCCACACTGCCAAGAATCCTGTCTTTAATCCTGTACTCAGCTTTCAAATTCGACCTTCCAAAATGCATCACCTCGCATTTATCCAGGTTGAACTCCATCTGCCACCTCTCAGCCCATCTCTGCATCCTGTGTGTTGTACATCACTATGACTCTTGTCAATTCCAAACATAAAATAAAGAAATGTGGATGCTGGAGACGTGAAACACACAAAAACAGAAATTGTTGGAGAAACTCAGCAGGTCTGGCAGCATCTGTGGAGAGAAAAGCAGGGTTAACGTTTCGGGTCCAATGACCCCTCCTCAAAACTGACTCAAAACATAAACTCTGCTCTCTCTGTGCAAATTGCTGAGTTTCTTCAGCAATGTCCGTTTTCATAAATCCCTTCCATTCCCTATTTGTCTAATAATGATATTTCATAAATTAATTAAATCCTATTTTGTGAGTACATGTTGGAAAATTATACAAACTTCAGATTTAACAGCAAATGTCTAGCTTAAAGTTCAGTAACGAAGCATTTTACAATTTGAATCTCGAGATGATTACAGTCTCCGATTATATCTACACTAGGAAGAATATGACTGGATTATATTTTAAAATAAGCTATCCATCTAACACAACTTACACAATTTCTGATGTCTCTAGACCCATCTTTTACAATAAAGTTATATCCTTCAATGTGAGAGAGAATACCAGACATCAGCTGAAATCAGAGTGAATTAGAAATACGATAATGTGCACTACATGGTCAGTCATTGAGCTATGAAGGCTGCAGATTTCATTCAAGATATCAGAAGTTTCATTATTTCAGCAAGAAATGACATTCTTCTGCAAGATGTTTGGAAAGACATTCCTCCAAACTTTATTTTTATTCAATAATCAAAGTTGATGAAGACACACAATGTTGCCCATGGCCCTAAAGGATACATGGAGTTCTGTTTGTCTGCATAATAACAGTGACTAACCATCAAAAGATGCTGGAGATCTGAAAAAGGTTCAAAAACTGCAAGAAGACCCTTCTGAAGAAGGGTCACTGAACTGAAAATGTTCACGCTCTCTCCACACAATACTGTCAGACCTGCTGAGTGTATCCAGCAATTTCTATTTTTGTTCTTATCAGGATTACTCAATTGGCTGTAAAATAATTTGAGGTACTTGGTTGTCAAGAAGGGTGCTAGACAAATGATAGTTTTTTAAAAAAATTCTGTTCTGATTTACTTGAGAATAAGAACTGAGCCCAACTTTCACATGGCTTTTAAAAGTGGAATAGCTAGAATAGAATGTTCAAAGATCAATAAAAAAGGAGCATTATTAATTCATTTTTAAACCTATGCATTAAATGGAATATGAGTTATACTGGGGAAGGAAATAAATTCAATATGATTAAGATATGTATCAGTCTTTACATTGTTTGTATTGAAGTTGGAAATGCAGTGTACTGCAGAGATGCTTTTGATATTTACAATTTTTTTTAAAACAGACTGCAATAAGATTGATGCTCTTTATCAACTTTAAGCAAACGTGAAATAGTGGCTGAATCTAAAATGAGAGGAGCTGTCATAACTAAGAGAGAGTCTCTAATAAATGAAAAAGCAAATTTCTTCATGATGGTTAAAATCTCTACCACAAGGTGTAGATTGGATTGAATTATAACAGTGAGTAACCATCAAAAGATGCTGGAGATCTGAAAAAGGGTCAAAAACTGCAAGAAGGTAAATATCAGAAGGGGAAGCGACTAGAAGGGTATGTTGATAAGATCAGATGAAGCAGGCAAGGAGGGGGCTCATGCAGAGAATAAATACTAACTGGTTGGGCCAAATGGCCTGTTCTTTGCTGTAAAACTCTAAATAGTTGCACAAAAATTGATCATGGTGTTTACAAATCATCCTGATGTTTGCTCAACAATATTAAAGATAGCATCAAGAATATTAGTTCTTTTTAATAGAAAAACTGACATCAACAGTGCAGATGTGCAAAAACCCAATTTCCCGCCTTAAAGCTCACAGCCAAGTCTGCAAATGCTTCAGTACACCACTTGAAAGCCACCGTTGAGTATTTTAGTTTAGTGACCCATTAGGAATGCCCTTCATCGACTGGAGTGTGTTTTGTTCACAGGGTCCGTTAGAAACAGCTTACAAAAGGATTCCTCTTTCTTTCTCCTCTTCGCAATGAAAAGTGTACAAAAAAAGTTTTGCGGGATGTCACAGGGCTTTAGCAGACAGAAAGCAAACCTCGCCGCTGGGTTCGCGATGGGATAATCTGATTACGCCAACCTCATCAACAGCAGCATGGAAAGGGAAAAGCTTGTGAATGGTTGTTGGGGGGGGGGGCGGCTGGGTGGAAGAGGTGGGAGGGTGGGGGAGGGGTGTTCCCGGACGGTGAACTGACCCTTTACTCGAGGCATCAGGCGCATTCTGCGACAAAAACAAAAAACATTGTCTTGTCTGGGTTGGCGAACAGATGGCAAAATGACAACAAACCTTCTTGAGCAACGGACAAAAATAATTGATGAACGTTTCCATCAGGTACATGGGAACAAACGCCTAATGAGATTAAGCAAACAAAACACGAGGAGACGGACCAGAAAACACTTTAACCCTAACCGTGACAGAAGAATGGCATCAGGCAGCAAAGTCCTGTTCTGAATGAAGCACAGTGAAAGGACATTTTAGTTGGTTGTGTGTGAGTCTATTACTGAGACCATATACAGCCATTTCTCCCAATCTGTGGTGTTAAGTGCTGTGGTTTACTTTGTCACTGGGAACTATAAACTGCAGCATGTTCTGTCTGGCCACGTGTACCACACAGTGCAAGGTACTCCATACCACGCAACTCACGGCTTCATTAGTTTCAATTACCAAAGATATGTCAACTGAAAAACTCCACTCTATGGTTTTTGCTCTGTGTGCTATTTTGGTTGGGTAGGTTCAGTGTTTAGATCTTTGTAACAACAACTTGAAAGTGCAGCTTTGAATATAGCGCCTTTAAGATAGCAAGATGTCATGATCCCCTTTGGGGGGGCTTCAATGTTGAACAATCTTTGAGTGGCACAGCCACATAAAGAGATATTATGACAAATGATGAGAAAGACCTGAGTTTTAATGAGAATCTTAAAGAGGGAGAGATTACTGGGAGACAGGTTTAGGATCTGGGTTGCTTTTGGTCCAATCACTGGTGGTGGAGTGATGCAAACAGGGAATCTCCAAAGTCAGTGATAACGATTTTTAAAAATTCATTGACGGGATGAAGGCATCGCTGGCTCGGCCAGCATTTGCTGCTCATCCATAACCACATCGCTGTGGGTCTGGAGTCACATGTAGACCAGATCAGGATAAGGATGGCAGTTTCCTTCCCTAAAGGGCATTAGTGAACCAGATCGGCTTTTCTCCAACAATTGACACTGGGTTTGTGGCCATTGTTAGACTCTTAATTCCAGATTTTAATTGAATTCAAATTCCATCATCTGCTGTGGTGGGATTTGAACCCAGATCGCTAGAACATTACTTAAATCTCTGTATTAATAGTCCAGTGATAATTCCACCAGGCCATTGTGCTCCCCCCAACATCACAGGCTTGCTATATATTACTATTATCGCATGGATATGGGGAAAACATTCCCTGTTCACAATTCTGAGTGAAATGATAAACAGCATTTTAAAAGGCAGAACTGCAAAATCTTTAACACTTCACAGTCTGAAACTTTCCCACTGTTTTGTCTAGTTGCATTATGTTATGCCTTATAGCTAGTATGCAGCAGACCTCTAAGAGACATGATCATGTTATCATCACGGTATCATCGCATGAAATCTGAGGATGTAACAACCTCAGACTCCATCTTAATTCAGGCCACTAAAAGCATGTCATGCTGACAGAACTGTGCTACAGTTTGTAACTGAATAGTTCAATGTTAGAAACAAGAACAGAACTTGCTGGAAAAGCCCAGCAGCTCTGGCAGCATCTGTGGAGAGAAATCAAAGTTAACGTTTCAGATCCAGTAACCCTTCCTCAGAAAATCTTAACATTAGCCCAGATCATAATACATGTGTACACCAGGAACTGTAATAAAATTTTGTCAAATCTTTCAGCACTATGTTATCAACATCTAGTTCTGATGTTACAGGAGTTAATGTAAGTATTGCCTCGCTGGCCTGAAATTCTTTACTGAAGGTAAAAGTCCTTATCACAACGGCAGACCAGTTGAGAGTCTGCTTTTGGGGGGGTCATGGTGAAACTAGTAAATCATTAGTTGAGATCACAGAAACGTACACCATTTGGTCCCACAAACAGCTGGTGTGTTGATAACAATAGCAGAGGTTGCTGGTCATCTGCAAGGATGTTGTTTTCATTGTTTTGCAAAAGCGAAGGACTATCTATGTCGGAGTGATCATTGGTCCAGGCTGGATTATGCTGTCTGAGTAGAAATAGATGGAGATAAATTATTTTTTCCAGTGAAGGTGTGTTAGAAATCTTTAGTGGAATCTTGCAAGGATAGATTGTTTGAGGAGGATGCAAAACACGCAAACACTTGACTGAACATATGAACGCTGCATCAACAGCTACAGTGAAGGTACTTTCCTGAATTCAAGTACAGTCCAAAAAAGAAAGAATCTGCATTTATGTAGCACCTTTCACATCCTCAGGACACCCCATCAGGCTTTGCTGCTAATCAGATACTTTTGGAGTTGTTGTCACTGCTATAATGTAAGTAACAGGACAGTCCATTAGAGAGCAGCAAATGTTATTATTTACTGCAAAATTGATTTTGAGGTATGAGTTAAGGGATAACTATGGAAGAGGAAGATTCTCATTCTTTAAATTTGTGCCATGTGATTCTTTCTGTTCAGATGAGAGAGTAGAATGGAGCCTCAGTTTAGTATCTTATCCAAACGACAACAGTTTCACCCCTCAGTACAACATTGGAGCATTAGTCTAGATTTTGTGTTCAAGCCCCTGGCATGATTTAAGGCTTACAGCCTTACACTTGTATTTTAAAATCACAGAATCCCTACAGTGTGGAAGCAGGTCAATTGGCCTACACCAAACCTCCAAAGAGCATCATACCCAGAACCCCCCACCCCCATCCTATTCCTGTAACCCTGCATTTCCCATGGCTAATCCACCTAACCTGCACATGCCTGGACACGACACAGCAATTTAAGCATGGCCAATCCACCTAACCTACACACCGTTGGACTGTGGGAGGAAACCAGAGCACCCAGAGGAAACCTCACACAGACAAGGAGAGAACATGCAAACTCCACACAGTCACCCAAGGTTGGAATCAAACCTGGGACCCTGGTGTTGTGAAGCAGCTGTACTACCCACTGAGCCACCGTGTTGCTCCTGTTCAGAGATGTTATAACACACACTTGGAGCAGGTGCGACATGAACCCAGACCTTGTACAATAAACACTCAAGTCGTACTGTAAGGTGGAACATATACAGTAATGTATAGATACAAAAATGGAAGCTGTAACTCTAAAAGAAAAGATCAAAATGTTGTGCTCTACAAAAGAAGCACTAATATTGGAAATAAAATATCAATTCTATTGTTGAATCATTGGATCTTAATATCCACTGTTCTTGACATCAAAAAGGCAAACTTGGCAAAGATCAGGGAGCAAAACATGGAAGAATTGTGGGATCCCAAACCTGTTCTGATTTTTATTTTCTCTTTTTTTCTCTATCTGCACCCATGTCGTGTGTGTGCAGGTGTCGGACACAGTGAAAAACAACAAGTATGCAAATTTTTATTTATATTCCACCACCAGGAAGAAAGGAAACACCGAGTGGCCAGTGACAAGCAGTGCCCTTCTCAGAGGGGTCTCTGATTTTATATGGCAGATTCACAGTATGTACCATATCATTCTGATACTTACAATTTGCATAATTTAAATTCCTATAACTAATATACTATACAAATGTTCACTTCTGCTTAGTCGTTTTGGTCAACAAAAGAACAACTACCATTTGCATTTTCATAGCCCCTTCAGTATAATCAAAATAGTAAATGCACTTCTTAGGAGCATTATCAAACAAAATTTAGCACTGAGAAGTATAGGGATTTCAGAGAGTTGTAGGGCTGGAGGAGGTTATAGAAATAGAGAGAGACAAGGTTAGGAGGCCGGTATTTAAAAATGAGGTATTGCCAGACTGTGAGCCAATGTAGGTCAGTGAACACAGGAGTGATGTGTGATGGGTGGTGGGTGATGAAGTGATGTGAGATGTGTGATGGGTGATGGGTGATGGAGTGATGGGTGATGGAGTGGTTTGTGATGTGTGATGGAGTGATTTGTGATGTGTGATGAGTGATGGGTGATGGAGTGATGGAGTGATGAGTGATGGGTGATGGAGTGATGGGTGATGGAGTGATGGGTGATGGAGTCATTTGTGATGGGTTATGGAGTGATGGGTGATGGAGTGATGGGTGATGGGTGATTGACTAATGTGTGATGGGAGATGGGTGATGGACTAATGTGTGATGGGTGATGGAGTGATGGGCGATGGAGTGATGGGTGATGGAGTGATGTGTGATGGGTGATGGGTGATGGAGTGATGGAGTGATTTGTGATGGGTGATGGGTGATGGAGTGATGTGTGATGGGTGATGGAGTGATGGGTGATGGGTGATGTGTGATGGGTGATGTGTAATGGGTGATGGAGTGATGGCTGATGGAGTGATGGGTGATGTGTGATGGATGATGTGTAATGGGTGATGGAGTGATGGCTGATGGATGATGGGTGATTGAGTGATGGGTGATGGGTGATATGTGATCGGTGATGTGTGATGGGTGATGGGTGATGGAGTGATGTGTGATGCGTGATAGGTGATGGAGTGATGGGTGATGGAGTGATTTGTGATGGGTGATGGGTGATGGAGTGATGGGTGATGGAGTGATGGGTGATGGAGTGATGTGTGATGAGTGATGTGTGATGAGTTATGGGTGATGGAGTGATGTGTGATGAGTGATGGGTGATGGGAGTGATAGTGATGGAGTGATGTGTGATGGGTGATGGTGATGGAATGATGTGTAATGGATGATGGAGTGATGGGTGATGTGTGATGTGTGATGGGTGATGGAGTGATGGGTGATGGGTGATGGAGTGATGGGTGATGGGTGATGGAGTCATGTGTGATGTGTGATAGGTGATGGAGTGATGGGTGATGGAGTGATGTGTGATGAATGATGGGTGATGGGAGTGATGGTGATGGTGTGATGTGTGATGGGTGATGGAATGATGTGTAATGGATGATGGAGTGATGTGTGATGGGTGATGTGTGATGGGTGATGTGTGATGGAGTGATGTGATGGTGGTGGGTGATGTGTGATGGGTGATGTGTAATGGGTGATGGAGCGATGTGTAATGGATGATGGAGTGATGTGTGATGGGTGATGTGTGATGGGTGATGTGTGATGGAGTGATGGCTGATGGTGGTGGGTGATGTGTGATGGGTGATGTGTGATGGGTGATGGGTGATGGGGTGATGGAGTGATGGGTGATGGAGTGATGTGTGATAGGTGATGGAGTGACGGGTTATGGAGTGATTTGTGATGGGTGATGGGTGATGGAGTGATGGGTGATGGAGTGATTTGTGATGGGTGATGGGTGATGGTGTGATGTGTGATGAGTGATGTGTGATGAGTTATGAATGATGGAGTGATGTGTGATGAGTGATGGGTGATGCGAGTGATGGTGATGGAGTGATGTGTGATGGGTGATGGAATGATGTGTAATGGATGATGGAGTGATGGGTGATGGGTGATGGGTGATGTGTGATGGGTGATGTGTAATGGATGATGGAGTGATGGCTGATGGGTGATGGGTGATGGGTGATGGGGTGATGGAGTGATGGGTGATGGGTGATGTGTGATGGGTGATGTGTGATGGGTGATGGAGTGATGGAGTGATGGGTGATGGGTGATGGGTGATGGAGTGATGGGTGATGGAGTGATGAGTGATGAGTGATGGAGTGATGGGTGATGGAGTGATGGGTGATGGAGGGTGGGTGATGGAGTGATGGGTGATGGGTGATGAGTGATGGAGTGATGGGTGATGGAGTGGTGGGTGATGGAGTGATGGGTGATGGAGTGATGGGTGATGTGTGATGGGTGATGTGTGATGTGTGATGGAGTGATGGGTGATGGTGATGTGTGATGGGTGATGGAGCAATGGAGTGATGTGTGATGGGTGATGGAGTGATGGGTGATGGAGTGATGGGTGATGGGTGATTGGTGATGGAGTGATGGGTGATGGGTGATGAGTGATGGGTGATGTGTGATAGGTGATGGAGTGATGGGTGATGGAGTGATGGGTGATGGGTGATGGGTGATGGAGTGATGGGTGATGGGTGATCGAGTGATGGGTGATGGAGTGATGGAGTGATGGGTGATGGGTGATGGAGTGATGGGTGATGGAGTGATTTGTGGTGGGTGATGGGTGATGGAGTGATGGGTGATGGGTGATGTGATGTCAGGCAGCAGCGTTTGGCTGGCCTCAGGTTTATGCAGCGTGAAAGATGAGATGCAAGTCAAACAGGCATCAGAACAGTCAGCTCCAGGCTTTGCAAAGGCACGGCTGATGTTTTCAACAGGAGATGAGCTGAGTAAGGGGCAGAATTAGGTGATAAGTCCCTTGTGGATAGAGAAGGTTTAGAAAATCTCAGGGCTACACATATGGATAGGACTGTTGAGTACAATAGGCAAAATGCTCTTGGAGAAAGCCAGAGTGCACACAAAGACCTCCTTTGACACTTCTGTGTTATGGAAGTACAAATAGATGGTTTTAGTGATGGCACAGATGTGTGGTCAGAGGAACACCTCAGGATCAAATATTGTAGTTAAAAACTGTTTCAATCCTTTGCAGAAGTTATGTATTTACTCCAATGACATTGACCTGCACTGGGACCTATTACTCAGTTCATGCTATTGGCAAATGTGTTTACATATTTTCCTGTCCACAGGACTGGAGGCAGAGTAGGTCGGTCTTTCAGTAGGTCTTGTCGTGTGAGCCTGAATCTACTTCCTGCACAGCTGTCCTGCAACTGGCTGAGCCAGTCCAATGTATCAGTAATTCCCATTCCTCTCTCCAGGCCATCATTGATGAGGAGACTCAACACTGGATCGACTACGGCACCTCACCCAGGGAGAGAAAGAAAAATCCTGCAGCCAAAAAATTTAGTCACTTCTTGATGAGATTGTTAGCTTTAACATTAGACACTGCCAGTCAGCAAGCAGTGACCCAGACAGCTAAGGATTCCTGATGAAGGGCTTTTGCCCGAAATGTCGATTTTCCTGCTCCTCGGATGCTGCCTGACCTGCGGTGCTTTTCCAGCACCACTCTGATCTAAACAGTGGCAGTAGAAAAGCTTTCTCTAAAACCTTAGATCATCCAGGACCAGGGAAAACGTATTGAAGAAGAGTTTCTCTGGAGCTACAAGGAGATAAATCCTAGACTCGACTCAGGGAAAAAAAAGCGATTGACACCAGGTTGCAGAAATATATTCAGTTCCTTCAAGGAATGGTGTAGATATTTACTTTTAACTGCAAAATTCTGGCTGGAAAGATGTAAAAAAATACTTAATTTATGGTATTTATTGATCAAACACCTTTTTCGCTGCTTAAAGTCATTGTTACATACTGCAGAAAATTTCCTCTAAAATTAGCCCATTCTTTTATTCAAAATGGTAATACAATTCATCTTCTCAGAATTTAAAAGTTGAAGCCAGAGGAAAATTTTGATATTGAAACTATCTTTTGTTGTACAACCAAAAGTACTTAAAGGTACAAAAGCAAGCCAACTTAAGACCATAAGATATAGGAGCAAAATTAGGCCATTTGGCCCATCGAGTCTGCTCCACCATTTGATCAAGTTGAAAAGAGTGCAAATAACTTGAAGAAGAACCTGAAATGATGTGAGTCACCCATATTGTTGAAAACAGTGGAAAATCCACCAAGAAAAAGAATGGCATGGGATTAATTCCTCATCTTAGTTCTTTCTAGCAAAATCTTAAATTGTTAATAAAATGGAATATGGATATTGCTGAAAAGGTTGCACTTTATCAAACTTTTCATCTTGCACTCATCAGAACATTTTGCAAGAATACAAAAGTAAGGGCAAATCAACAGTTATACTGACTGTGAGGAAAATAGATTAGATTAGATACAATGTGGAAACAGGCCCTTTGGCCCAACAAGTCCACACCGACCTGCCGAAGCGCAACCCACCCAGACCCCATCCTCCTACATTTACCCCTTCACCTAACACTACAGGCAATTTAGCTCTGCCAATTCACCTAACCTGCACATTTTTGGACTATGGAAGGAAACCGGAGCACCTGGAGGAAACCCACGCAGACATGGGGAGAATGTGCAAACTCCACACAGTCAGCCGCCTGAGGCGGGAATTGAACCCCGGTCCCTGGCACTGTGAGGCAGCAGTGCTAACCACTGAGCCACCGTGCTGCCCACAAATACTGATTGGTTGACAAGTAGAATCTGATTGGTAGTGGTGTTGCCATGGGGATTGTGCTCACTAATTCTGATTGACAGTTAGCAACCATCCTTTGTTAAATTTAAACCAGGTAAACTGACGTGGATTGGTCAGGTTATTCCCTGAGAAATGAGCCAGAGAATAGCTGTGATCTATTGGAACAGGTGTAGTACATGTACATGTTCTCCCTGTCTATGAAGTACAGGGCTCCAGTGTATGAATGTATATATATAGCTTCCAGTATACACAAGTCTGCCACACTGCAATCCTAATGTGTCACAGCACATACACCTTCAACTCATTTTCCCCCCAGTCCAACAACATCTCAGGTCCATAATGGGGACATTATATCTCAGTGTACTCCACTTAGGCACAGTAGATCTATTAAGGAATTAATACAAACTGAAAAACCTTAGTTAATCAATGAAGACAACACTGCCTTTTGGTATTGAAACTTATATCAATAATCTTCCAAGAATCCTTAGAATCAGAAAAATCTCGGAGGACTGGAAAATGACCAATGTAGCACATTTATTCGAAAAGGAAGGAGAGAAAAAAAAACATGTAACAACAGGCTGGTTAACATCTGTTATTGGGATGATGGCAGAGTCTATTATAAAAAAGGTAATAGCACAGCCTTTAGAAATACTGAATATCGTCAAACAGAGCCAGGGTGGCTTTGTGAAGAGGAAATCATGACCCAACCATCTTCAGCCCCCTTCATCAGATATGAGATGTTTGATGATAACTGCACAATTTGCAATACTATTTGTGAATTCCAAGTGCAGCAAGACCCAGACAGGATCCATGCTTTGGATGTTAAGTGGGAAATAACATTTATGTCACACAAGTCCAGGCAATGACCATCTCTAACAAGGCAGAATGTTGGGGGTTGCCAATGATCAGAAACTCAACTGGACTCAACCTGCCTTGTAAATACTGTGGGTGCAAGAGCAGGTTAGAGGCTAGGAGTTCTAGTAAATCAACTCCTATCTCCTCAGTGCCTGTCCAGCAGCTGCAAGGCATAAGTCAGGGGTGTGATGAAATACTCTCCTCATGCCGAGATGAGCGTAGCTCCAACAATATTCAAGATGTTCGATTCCATCCAGGACAGAGCAGCCCACTTGACTGGCACCATATTCACCATCATTAGCATTCTGTCTCTCCGCCACGGACACATGGCAGCAGCAGTATGTACAATCCACAATTCACCAAAGCTGCTTTGACTGCAAAGCAGTGACAAGAACAAAGGCAGAAGGTGTATGTGCACACCAGCACCTGTGTTTTCCTCTCCAAACCACGCACCATCCTGATTTTAAAATGTATCGCTGTTCCTTCACTGTTGCTACATCAGACTCCTGGAATACCCTCCTTGATGACACTGTGGGTGCAACTACCCCTTCTCCATGGATTATTGCAATTCAAGAAAGAACTCATCACCACTATCCCAAAAGCAATTAGGATTGGGCAATAAATCCAGCCAAGCTCGTGACATCCATATCCTGTGGATGGACATTAAAAAATATTAAGGGAGACAAATGAGAAAAAAATGACTTGCATTTACATAGCGCTTTTTACCATGACTATACATTTCAAATACACTTACAGCCAATGAACTACTTTTGAAGTGTTGTCACTGTTTTTCTCCTGCTCTACCTTGGGGCAGTTACTCGAATTTTGAAGATGTGGATATAAGATAAGGACAGGATTTGGACCACTGGGGATACTTCCGTGTGTGAATAGCAGATGAACACTCATCATTAAGTTGTTAACCATTGCTACTAGGGTGAACCTTAACTACTAGAGTGTTGTTCTAGACGATCCTAAAGCTTGGAACTACAATGTAATGGAGTCAATACTGTTAAAATTTGATAGAATTGAAATGTGTCAATTAGATCTCATTTACAGAGCCCATGAGAGATTACTGATAAATAAGCTTTCCCCTAGATATCCAAAGTTGTGGTTCTGTCTTCTATGATACTGAACACATCTATGTTTTTCTAACCTTGGGGAATGATGACGGAACACTGTCTGCTCCCTTTGTTTATTAACTGCATCTTGTCACTCAATCAAATGAATACAACCTTGTTTAATTACCTATGTGGCTATGGGGATGTTGTTTTATTTTTCACACCTGGACTTGAATCAATCCAGAACAATCAAGGAAAGGACTCGGGCATTGAGTTTGGACATGGTCAACCTGTCTCCCACTTGTCTTAAATCTACAACACAAACCTAACTGTTCATTCATCCCACTCTGAAAGGTCATGTAACTGCAGCGAGAAATGGAATTGTTACAATGGAATTTCAATGTGCTTCACCAAGCCTGGGTTAAATTGAAGCTCAGGAGAGGTAGTGGCTAGGTGGTTATATCACTGGACTAGCAAGCCAGAACTCCAGGCTGGTGGCAAATGGTGAAGTTTGAATTTATTAAAAATGTGGAATAAAAAGCCAATATAATGTACTAAATGCATAAAAACCATCTGGTTCACTGAAGCCTTTTGGGGAAAATGAAATCTGCCTGTCCTTTCCTAGTCTTACCTACATGTGACTCCAGACCCACAGCAATGTGACTAATTCTTATCTTCCCTCTGGGCAATCAGCAATCGGCTGTAAATTCTGAGCTACACAGACCCCACCCACATCTAATAGATAATTTTAGTAATCTTAAAAAAAAGCAGTGTTTGCATGACTGCTCATATGGATGGGTCATTGATGTTATCATGTCATTGGCATCAATTTTGCAATTCTCAATGACTGATGCTAGGATTTAATCAAGACATTTATTTATTGAACTCAAAGTCCATCAGCTGATACGCTGGGATTATGATCCACTATCCTCAGAGGATGAACCTACACCTTGGGAATATTAGGTCAATGACATTGCAACTATCCACCATCTCCACATACAGCTAACCACAGGATTATCTTGTCTTATGTCAATGACTCAAGGGACTTATTCTAACAAACATTTTAAAAGATGGTTCCTCACACACTACCTCAGGGACTGGGTAACACGTGTACCAGGTGAGCCTGAGCACAGCAGCTTCCGCCAGGATTCAGGGCGGCACGGTGGCTCAGTGGTTAGCATTGCTCTCTCACAGCATTAGGTTAGATTCCAGCCTTGGGTGACTGCCTGTGTGGAGTTTGCACATTCTCCCTGCGTCTGTGTGAATTTTCTCCTGGTGCTCTGGTTTCCTCCTACAATCCAAAGATGTGCAGGTTAGGTGGATTGACCATAGAAAATGCATGGTTACAAGGATAGGGTGGGTCTGTTTGGGATGTTCTTCAAAGGGTTGGTATGGACCAATGGCCTGCTTCCAAGGCTTTTGGGATTCTATGATTTACAGTGAGAGAGATGGGCAGGTCCCAAAACTGAACTCATTGTCACTCTTACAGGGGATCCCTTCAGACTGGGAATCCTGACCTACATTGTCTGTGGAACACAATCTGACACCATGCCAGGATGTTCAATTATCCATTAAATCTTTGGGAAATGGGGTGGTTATTTACAACTGTTAAACACAAAGCAAATTCATAATCAAATACATGTGAATGATCTTAAAATTGAACACTTTTTAAAAATAAAGCAATTGGTTTCACAAAACCCTTTACATTGCAAATTGGAAAGGAAATTTGAAATAGAGTGATGCGCAGCAACTTTCATTTTACAAAAACTCTGGCATCCTTTCATCCTGAACTAATTTCCTACTTGTTGCAGCCACACTGGATGTAATTACGGACAATGCTGAGATAATGCGGGTAACGGGATTTTCTTCACTGGCCTCACTAATACAGATATAATTGACTTCATTTTCTGCTCCCTGCACATGCATTTCAAGTAACATGACCCTATTATACCGTAGACAAATTAACAAGCTCCCACTGTCAAAGGAACCTCTCCACTTCTCATCCACTGAGAGTGGAGCATTGGTTATTAGCAGAATCTGATTACCAGCTTTTCCTTTGTATACACTGCTCTCAAAACAAAAGGAAAAGGATTTTGGACGCATTTCCACAGAGAGTCTGAAAGCAGAAGCTGGCAGATAATGCAAGAGAGAGCAGTTTATACTTCAATCCTACTGCAAAGACCATTTTACGTCTTTGCAATAATTAGTCAGTTGCGACATAGTTTCTGCCTTGCGAAGATAATGGAAACATTTGATTTTGAAACATACACTCCCACTTGGAGAGGGGTGACGATAGTGGGATGGTAGCTACATCACTGGACTAGCAATGCAGAAAGCCAGGCTAATACTCTGGAAGCATGGATTCAACCCTCAACCTTTCAGCTAGTGGACTCTGAATTCAATCAATAGTCACCAAATCAATTGCTGCATGATAGACACAGGAACAATGACAGTTAAATAAGAATATAAGAACTAGGAGCAGGAGTAGGCCATCTGGCCCCATCGAGCCTGTTCCACCATTCAGTAAGATCATGGCTGATCTTTTCATGGCCTCAGCTCCACTTACCCGCCCTCTCACCGTAACCCTTAATTCCTTCACTGTTCTCAAAATCTATCTGTCTTTGCCTTAAAAACATTCAATGAGGTAGCCTCAACTGCGTCACTGGGCAGGGAATTCCACAGATTCACAATCCTTTGGGTGAAGAAGTTCCTCCCCATCTCAGTCCTAAATCTGATCCCTCTTATTTTGAGGTTATGCCCCCTAGTTCTTCTTTAACCTGCCAGTGCTAACAGTCGCTGTGCTTCTATCTTATCTATTCCCTTCATAATTTCATATGTTGCTCTAAGTTACCCCCTCATTCTTCTAAATTCGAGTGAGTACACTCCCAGTCTACTCACTCTGACCTTACAAGGCATCGTTCTCAATTCCTGAAGCAACCTAGTGAACCTCCTCTGCACTCCCTCCAGTGCCAGTACATCTTTTCTCAAGTAAGGAGACCAAAACTGTACACAGTCTTCCAGGTGTGTCCTCACCAGCACCCTATACAGCTGCAACAGTACCTCCCCATTTTTAAACTCCATCCATCTAACAGTGAAGGACAATATTCCATTTGCCTACTTAATTACTTGCTGCACTTGCAAACCAACATTTTTTATGATTCATGAGACCCCTTTAGTCCAGTCTGCCTGTTCCATACCATTGTAATTGTCTGTAGACACACACTGCACCCTACCCAAAATTGATGTGGTCTCCTGGAAAAGGTGGAAGGAATAAAAAATTTGAGGTGAAGGTGCGCAGAATGGAAATTTCTCTCTGTTTCATCTAGGCCATCAAAACCAGTCCAGGAAATCACTCTGAAACTGATGCAATGCCTTCCATTTCTGGGAGGATCTGAAGGAAGGTTACCGGATTTGAAACGTTAACTCTGTTCATCTCTCCACAGATGTTGCCAGACCTGCTGAGTTCCTCCAGAAATTTCCCTTATTGCTTCAGATTTCCAACATCCACAGTCATTTGGTTAATCTCTAAGACGTTAATCTCTGCCTCAGTCTTAAACAGATCCAATGGGAGGGAGTTCAGTGGATCAGTGACCAAGGCCCAAGACAGGAGCATGTAACTGACCTCCATGGAGAGAAGATCCATCTGATGAAATTGAACCCAAATGTGGAAATTGTGGAAATTAAAATTGTGCATCAGTATTCCCTCTAATGTTTGGACTGGCTGCGTGGAGCTTCTGAGGTCCATTTCTGTCATTTCTGGAACTGGACGTCAATACTGTTGCGGATTGCAGAGGGTGGAACATTGGAATGGCTGGCAGTGATACAGATTCCAGGGAATGTTGATTGTTATCCCGTATGAAGGGTTATCATTTTAATCCATGGTCTCTTGTCAGGGAAATATCCCAGTTTTGAGAAAAGGTACACTGTTCAAAACACAGGTTGTTGGTCCCAAGACCAGAAAGGACAAAAACTGTTCAGATATTAAACTAAAACCAAATCCACTCAACAGAAACATTATCACTGGAGTTTGTACATTATCCCCGTGTCTGCTGTGGATTTCCTCCATGTGCTCCGGTTTCCTCTCACGGTCCAAAGATGTGCAGGTTAGGGTGGATTGGCCATGCTAAGTTACCCATGGGCCCGAGGGATGTGCCAGTTAGTTATGGTAAATGCAGGGTTACAGGGATAGGTTGGGGGGGGGGGGGGTCTATGGATGGTCAGTGTGGATTTGATGGACTGAATGGCCTGCTTCCATACTGACAGGATGATTATGACTCCAAATTGGCTAAGGAGACATTGACATCTACTGTTTTGATATAATCACGGAAACAACAGAGTCCATGGGATGGCAGTTCACACTTTGTCTCATAGTCAAGATCAAAAGTTCCCATTGTTCTGCAATGTCACCTAGATGAGGGATGGACAAACTATTCACTTTCAAACAAAACTTTCTCTTCAAGGGGCCAATAGAGGCAATTTTTGTTTCTTTCACCATCCAAGTCAGAAAATGGTGCAACGAGACAGCCTCAGAAAGGAAAGTGTGGGGCAGTCGAACAGTGGGGAAAGGAAAAAGGAAATAAGGCGTACAAATCTCCAAGATCTGTACATCAGAGCAGCACCTGTCTCTACAACCAGGACCGAGGAAGTCTCATACCCTAAGGATCAGGTACAGCACGGAGGACGCTGACCAGAGAAGAGATAACCCAGCAGCCAAAGTCAATAGGGGGCATCTTTCATCTATATACTCCACCCACTGTTGTGTTGAGAGTTGCTTTGCATCTCCTGCCCAAGCCTAGGTAACTTTGGGATTTTACTAACTGTGAGTAAAGGAACCCAGGAGGCTTCAATGAACTCCAAGGGAAAGTAACCAGTTTTGTTATCAATCAGACAAGAACATTTAGCATTGACTGTGTCACTTTGAGATTTTCTGTACATATTGAACATTCTCTGATTATTCAAAATCTGAAACCTGTGTCTATTGCATTTTTCATGATCCATTAGCGTGGCTTGGGAAGTCAAGCCCCAGTCTTCAAATGGAAATAAGTGAGCTTGGTTGTAACAAGCAAGGCTGGATGGCCCTCATATGATTGGAAGCAGTCTAAACCCTGGACTTATGTTGAGCTGGAACAAACTATCAGCTTGAACTCCGTCTATTCCTTTCATTATCTTATGAACGCGCCTGGTTCGATACACCATTGTGCCATTGATTATGACGGACATTTCTGGTTTGGTATACCAGTGCTTTGTGATAGACATGCCTCTTTGTTATACTGTTTCAGTCATTCATTAAAACGAATTTTCTTGTCTAAGCAGAAGCATGTGCAAGAATAAATGGCCCAGACTTTAGCAAGCTCAAGTATTTTATCAGTGTAATCCTACAAAGGTTTCCTGTCCTTGTGAAATCTCTTGGGTTGAATGCTTCACTAGTCAATCTCTTCTGTCTTTATTTTCTCACTTTAGTAGTCCTGAGTCTTCATCATCCTCTGCTGTCTGATCAGATTGGACTTTGTCAAATGGATGAGATAAGCTCGAGAGAAAAGCCGGGAGAGATTAACCAGGATTGTACCAAATACCTGGGTAAACAAGGAGACTTAGTGTGAAGACCCACAGCTGGCTGGGTTAAAGTGTGTTCAGCAAACATCAGCTCAGCTCAGGACCCAAGACAAGATGAAGAGAAGCACCAGAGGATAATACACTACACACTGACAGACTGAGCATGCCATTAAGATTGACTCATGCTCCCTTTTCTCTAGTTATCTGTGGATTTGGGAGCCAAATGTGGGGTGATCTGATAGGAATTGAGAATGTTATCAGGACAGATGTGATGTTTTCAAAGAGACACTGAGGTCCGGTCAAAAATGGAAAAAGAATCTAAGATCTAAATTGTCAACATACGAAACTTCTTTATTTTTAAGAAAAGAAAGTTTCTGAATTTAAAAGAAGCTCTTATTTTGACATTCTCTCAGTTTTGTTATAAAAAATGCTCTGAGTTCTTATCTCGGTGTCATTTTCTGTACAGGGTCTTGATCAAATACTATCTTGTCTACTCGTTAGGTGTCAGTTATGAATCGGTAACACTCTCAAGACCTCAGAAAGTCACAGCATTGTGGGTTAAGGTTTATGTAAGAACTGAACATAAAATCTAGAGTGACACATTAATGAAACATTATATATATGGTAGAGTTGCTAACGTAGAGAGGTGGTGTTAACCTGGGGTACCATTTACTTACAGTTGGATGCAAAACAGAATCCAAGGTACAATGTTGAAGAAGAGTTAGAGCTGTTTGTGGTATTTGATTTGATTTGATTTATCGTTGTCACATGTACTTAAGTACAGTGAAGAGTTTTGTTTTGCGAGCAGTACAGGCAGATCTTAGCAAACACGGATATACACATCAGAAAGTGTTTAGACAGAGCAAGGCATACAAGGTTACAGCTGCACAGGAGGGGCACAGAAGCAAAGTCAACATTAGATTGATATTAGAGAGGAGCATTCAGCATCCCCCCACCCAAACAATGCCCCCAAAACGTCAAATGATCCAGACAATTATTGAATGCCTTGTTTCGGATATTACAAAATGGCCACATCTGTTGATCATAAAACATACTTCAGACACCGAGGCTGTGCCAAAGAATGACAAGTTTCTCGTGCCTATGTGGGATGGCCAGGGGGCTGGAGAGATAGAGCAGAGTGGGAGGGCCAGTGTACCCAGAGTGGAGTGGAGCGGCAGTGTATCTGGAGTGGAGTGGGACGGCCAGTGTACCTGGAGTGGAGTGGGACGGTCAGTGTACCTGGAGTGGAGTGAAATGGCCAGAGTACCCACAGTGAGGTGGGAGGGCCAGTGTACCCAGAATGGAGTGGGATGGCCATTGTACCCAGAGAGGAGTGGGACGGCCAGTGTACCTGGAGTGGAGTGGGATAGTCAGTGTACCTGGAGTGGAGTGGGATGGTCAGTGTACCTGGAGTGGCGTGGGATGACAAGTGTACCCAGAGCAGAGTGGGATGGCCAGCGCACCTGGAGTGGAATGGGATGGCCAGTGTACCCAGAGTGGAGTGGGTTGGCCAGTGTACCCAGAGTGGAGTGGGACGGCCAGTGTACCCGGAATGGAGTGGGAGGGCCAGTGTACCCAGAGTGGAGTGGGACGGCCAGTGTACCTGGAGTGGAGTGGGACGGCCAGTGTACCCGGAATGGAGTGGGAGGGCCAGAGTACCTGGAGTGGAGTGGGAGGGCCAGTGTACCCAGAGTGGAGTGGGACGGCCAGTGTACCTGGAGTGGAGTGGGACGGCCAGTGTACCCGGAATGGAGTGGGAGGGCCAGTGTACCCAGAGTGGAGTGGGACGGCCAGTGTACCTGGAGTGGAGTGGGACGGCCAGTGTACCCGGAATGGAGTGGGAGGGCAAGAGTACACAGAGTGGAGTGGGACGGCCAGTGTACCTGGAGTGGAGTGGGACGGCCAGTGTACCTGGAATGGAGTGGGAGGGCCAGTGTACCCAGAGTGGAGTGGGACGGCCAGTGTACCCGGAGCAGAGTGGGGGATTGTTGGGTTGGGGGATGGTGATTCGATTGGGGAATGGTTATTGGATTGAGGGATCGTAGTTGGATTGGGGGTTTGTTGGGTTGGGAGATTGTTGGGTTGGGGGATGGTTATTGTATTGGGGATGGTTGTTGGATTGGGAGATGGTGGTTGGATTGGGAGATGGTGGTTGGATTGGGGGATGGCTGTTGGATTGGGGGATGGTGATTGGGTTGGGGGATGGTTGTTGGATTGGGGGGTTGTTGGATTGGGAGGCTTGTGGTGTTGGCGGATGGTTGTTGGATTCAGGTATGGTTTTTGGGTTGGCGGATGGTAGTTGGATTGGGGGATCGTAGCTGGATTGGGGGATGGTTGTTGGATTCCGGAATCGTTGTTCAACAGTTGTTGCATTGTGGGATTGTTGTTGGATTGGGGGATGGTTGTTTGGTTGGCCGATGGTTGTTGGATTGCAGGGTTTGTTGTGTAGTGGGATGGTTGTTGGATTGGGGGATGGTGGTTGGGTTGGGGGATGGCTGTTGGATTGGGGGATGGTGGTTGGGTTGGGGGATGGCTGTTGGATTGGGGGATGGTGATTGGGTTGGGGGATGGTTGTTGAATTGGGGGATGGTGGTTGGGTTGTGGGATGGCTGTTGGATTGGAGGATGGTGGTTGGGTTGGGGGATGGCTGTTGGATTGGGGGATGGTTGTTGGATTGGGAGGCTTGTGGTGTTGGCGGATGGTTGTTCGATTCAGGGATCGTTGTTGGGTTGGGGGATCGTGGTTGGATTGCGGGATGGTTGTTGAACTGATTGACTGCACCTTGCAAGCCTGGTCAGACCACTTAGAAGCCCCATGTTGAACTACTGCAGGCCCTTTATGGAAAGATTGTAATGCTTATCTTTTTAACTTCAGTTCTTATTTTTCTAACTCATCCTGAGAATAACTGTGTGGTAATGCAACTTTCCTTTCTTTCTTTCTCTATGTTGTATCCAAAATTTTTACCTAAGTACTTCGTACCTCAGATGCTGCCGTGTGGGGTAACATTATAAACTTTTCACTGTACTCCTGTACTTGAGCACACATGACTTTTCTTCAGTCTGTCCATATCATTGTAAGAAGGACATTTTTAAAAAGTGGCATGTTTGTGGGATGAACATTTCAAAATGATTCAGGAATTGAGTTACGAACCAAATGCTCTGAAGCTTTCTACTGGCAATGATCTTCCTGCAATTGTTTTGTGGGACCTCAAAACTCCACTCGAATTGGCAGATCTTCCTTTAATATCTCAACAAAAGGCGACATTAGAGATCATAGAATCGTTAAAGCACAGAAGGAGACCAGTCAGTCCATCATGTCTGAACTGGCTTTTCAAATGAGCATCATGACCCACTGTCGATCTCCTGCCTCTTTCCCCCATAGCTTTGCACATTATTTGTCTCAAAATAATCGTCCATTGCTCTCTTGAATGCTCAGTTGAGCCTACATCCACTACACTTCCAAACAGTGCATTTCAGCCTCAAACCACTATTTGTGTCGAATTTCCTTTCCCCCAAAATCACATGTACCTCTCAAAGAATCCCAACAGTACAGGAAGAGGTCATTCAACCTATCAAGTGCATCAGCCTTCCGATGAGCCTCCCAGCCAGACCTCTACCCAACATTTGTCATGGCTGCCACCTAGTCTACACATCCCTGGACACCACAGCACGGCCAACCCACCTAACCTGTGCTGCTTTGGATTGTGGGAGGAAACCAGAACACGCGGCAGAAACCCACAAAGACCCAGTGGGGAACATGAAAACTTCACACAGATACCCAAGGCTGGAATCAAACCCGAGTCTATGACTGAGAGACAGCAGTGTTCACCACTGGGCCACCTTGCTGTTTATGCTTCCTTTGCAAATAAATTTAAACCTGCACCTAAATTGGAAAGGGACTAATATATTGACAGGGAGATTTGCGAGAGCTGCTCGGGAAGATTTAAACTAGTAAGGTGGGGGGGGTAGTGAGACCCAGGGAGATAGTGAGGAAAGAGATTAATCTGAGACTGGTACAGTTGAGAACAGAACAGAGTCAAGCAGTCAGGGCAGGCAGTGACAAAGCAGAGAACAAGGTAGGACTGATAAATTAAACTTCATTTATTTCAATGCAAGGAGCCTAACAGGGAAGGCAGATGATGTCAGGGCATGGTTAGGAACATGGGATTAGAATATCATAGCAATTACAGAAACATGGCTCAAGGATGGAGAGGACTGGCAGCTTAAGGTTCCAGGATACAAATGCTACAGGAAGGACAGAAAGGGAGGCAAGAGAGGAGGGGGAGTGGCATTTTTGATAAGGGATAGCATTACAGCTGTACTTAGGGAGGATATTCCCGGGAATACATCCAGGGAATTTATTTGGGTGGAACCGAGAAATAAGAAAGGGATGATCACCTTATTGGGAATGTATTATAGTCCCCTTAACAGTCAGCGGGAAATTTGAGAAACAAATTTGTAAGGAGGTCTCAGCTATCTGTAAGAATAATAGGATAGTTGTGGTAGGGGATTTTAAATTTCCAAACATAGACCCGGATTGCCACAGTGTTAAAGGTTTAGATGGAGAGGAATTTGTTAAACATGCTCAAGAAAAGTTTCTGATTCAGTATGTGGATGTACCTACTAGAGAAGGTGCAAAACTTGACCTACTCTTGGGAAGTAAGGCAGAGCAGGTGACTGAGGTGTCAGCGAGGGAGCATATTGGGGCCAGAGACCATAATTCTATTCGTTTTAAGGTAGTGATGGAAAAGGATAGACCAGATCTAAAAGTTGAAGTTCTAAATTGGAGAAAGGCCAATTTTGACAGTATAAGGCAAGAACTTTCCAACCTGATTGGGGGCAGATGTTCAAAGGTAAAGGGATGGCTGGAAAATGGGAAGCCTTCAGAAATGAGATAAGGAGAGTTCAGACACAATATTTTCCTGTTAGGGTGAAAAGGAAGGCTGGTAGGTATAGGGAATGCTGGATAACTAAAGAAATTGAGGGTTTGGTAAAGAAAAGGAAGGAAGCATATGTCAGGTATAGACAGGATAGATCGAGTGAATCCTTAGAAGAGTATAAAGGCTATAGGAGTATACTTAAGAGGGAAATCAGGCAGATGAAAAGGGGACATGAAATAGCTTTGGCAAATAGAGATAAGGATAATCCGAAGGGTTTTTAAAAATACATTAAGGACAAAATGGTAAGTAGGGAGAAAATAGGGCCCCTTAAAGATCAGCAAGGTGGCCTTTGAGTGCAGCCACAGGAGATGGGCAAGATACTAAACGAATATTTTGCATCAGTGTCTACTGTGGAAAAGGACATGGAAGATATAGACTGTAGGGAAATAGATGGTGACATCTTGCAAAATGTCCATATCACAGAGGAGGAAGTGCTGGATGTCTTAAAACGCATAAAAGTGGATAAATCCCCAGGACCTGATCAGGTGTACCCTAGAACTCTGTGGGAAGCTAGAGAAGTGATTGCTGGGCCTCTTGCTGAGATATTTGTATCATCGATAGTCAAAGGTGAGGGGCGGAAGACTGGAGGTTGGCAAACATGGTCCCACTGTTTAAAGAAGAGTGGCAAGGACAAGCCAGGGAACTATAGACCAGTGAGTCTGACATTGGTGATGGGCAAGTTGTTGGAGGGAATCCTGAGGGATAGGATGTAGATGTATTTGGAAAGACAAGGACTGATTATGAATAGTCAACATGGCTTTGTGCAGGGGAAATCATGCCTCACAAATTTGATTGAGTTTTTTGAAGAAGTAACAAAGAAGATTGATGAGGGCAGAGCAGTAGATGTGATCTATATGGACTTCAGTAAGGCATTCGACAAGGTTCCCCATGGGAGACTGATTAGCAAGGTTAGGTCTCACGGAATACAGGGAGAACTAGCCATTTGGATACAGAACTGGCTCAAAGGTAGAAGACAGAGGGTGGTAGTAGGGTGTTGTTTTTCAGATTGGAGGCCTGTAACCAGTGGAGTTCCACAAGGATTGGTGCAAGGTCTAATACTTTTTGTCATTTATATAAATGATTTGGATGCAAGCATAAGAGGTATAGTTAGTAAGTTTGCAGATGACACCAAAATTGGAGGTGTAGTGAACAGCGAAGAAGGTTATCTCAGATTACAACAGGATCTTGATCAGATGGGCCAATGGGCTGAGGAGTGGCAGATGGAGTTTAATTTAGATAAATGCGAGGTGCTGCATTTTGGGAAAGCAAATCTTAGTAGGACATATACGCTGAATGGTAAGGTCCTAGAGAGTATTGCTGAACAAAGAGACTTTGGAGTGCAGGTTCATAGCTCCTTGAAAGTAGAATTGCAGGTAGATAGGATAGTGAAGAAGGTATTTGGTATGCTTTCCTTTATTGGTCAGAGTATTGAGTACAGGAGCTGGGAGATCATGTTGTAGCTGTACAGGGCGTTGGTTAGGCCAATTCTGGTCTCCTTTCTACTGGAAGGATGTTGTGAATTTTGAAAGGGTTCAGAAAAGATTTACAAGGATGTTGCAAGGGTTGGAGGATTTGAGCTATCGAGAGAGGCTAAATAGAATGTGGCTGTTTTCCCTGGAGCGTCGGAGGCAGTGGGGTGACCTTATTGAGGTTTATAAAATCATGAGGGGCATGGATAAGGTAAATAGACAAGGTCTTTTCCCTGGGGTGGGGGAGTCCAGGACTAGAGGGCATAGGTTTAGGGTGAGAGGGGAAAGATATAAAAGAGGCCTAAGGGGCAACTATTTCACACAGAGGGTGGTACGTGTATGGAATGAGCTGCCAGAGGAAATGGTGGAGGCTGGTACAATTGTAACATTTAAAAGGCACCTGGTTGGGTATATAAATAGGAAGGGTTTGGAGGGATATGGGCAGTGTGCTGGCAGATGAGACTAGATTTGGTTGGAATATCTGGTCAGCATGGATGGGTTGGACCGAAGGGCCTGTTTCCATGCTGTACATCTCTATGATTCTGTGACTCTATGCCCTTTTGTTCCTGTTCCTCCTTCTCCCTATCTACTCTATCCAGTTCGCTCATTATTTTGAAAACCTCCATCAGATCTCCTTTTAGCTTTCTTTTCTCCAATGAAAGCAGATCCAAACTCTCCAATCTATTCCCATAATTGAAGTTTCTGATCTCTGTAACCTTCTTGTAGATTGCACCTGCATTATCTCCAATGTATTGACATCCTTCCCCTAATGCAGTGCCCAGAACTATACTGTTACTTCGGTGGAGCACTCCTTCTAGAATTTGCTATCAATGGTGAGAGACCTTGAATAGTAATGTTAAGAGATTCAGAAAAAATAAAGAGAGGGACTTTTACAGAATGGCATTTCAAAGTGAGGGAGGGGAGCAGACTTGTGAATTCTGTAATAGAGGCTGTAAGAGTGACATTGAACATGAGTAAAGGTAGAAACTCATGGCTGACCAATGAACAACATGAAGAAAGTGAGGACTGCAGTTGCTGGAGATCAGAGTCGAAGAGTTGCTGGATAAGCACAGCAGGTCAAGCAGCATCCAAGGAGCAGGAGAATTGACGTGGGGGAATGGGTCTGGATGGGTTACTCTTTGGAGGATCGATGTGGACTTGTTGGGCTGAAGTGCTGGTTTCCATACTGTAGGGATTCTGTGATAAGCCCATCATCAGGGATGAGGGGTGGCCCAAGGGGTATGGGAGATAAATGGGAGGGGGTGGGGCTGGGGGTAAGGTAGCTGGGAATGCGATAGGTAGACGAAGTTGGGGGTGAAGGTGATAGGTCGGAGAGGAGGGTGGAGCGGATAGGTGGGAAGGAAGATGGACAGGTGGGACAGGTCAAAAGGACAGTGCAGAGTTGGAAGGTTGGATCTGGGATAAGGTGGGGGGAGGGGAAATGAGGAAACTGGTGAAATCCACATTGATGCCATGTGGTTGGAGGGACTAAGTGGAAGATGAGGCGTTCTTCCTCCAGGCGTCAGGTGGAAAGGGTTTGGTAATGGAGGAGTCCCAGGACCTGCATGTCCTTGGTGGAGTGGGAGGGGGAATTAAAATGTTCGGCCACGGGGTGTTGGGGCTGTTTTATGTGTGTGTCCTGGAGATGTTCCCTGAAGTGTTCTACAAGTAGGCATCCTATCTCCGCATTGTAGGGGAGACTACATCAGGAGCAACAGATACAGTAGATGACATGTGTTGAAGGGCAGGTAAATCTCTGACAGATGTGGAAGGCGATGTACGTGGAAGTGCAGGTAAATTTCTAATGGATTTGGAAGGATGAACAACATACCTGACACAGGATCTGGCAGAAGCCAGAAAAAAATTCCATGACACTATTTCAAGGAAGACTTGTATTTAAATAGCACCTTTCACATCCTCAGGATGCCCCAGATCTATTTACAGCCAATGATGGACACGTGAAATGTAGAAACTGTTGAATCACAGGAGATACAGCAGCCCATTTGTGTACAGTTAGCTCCTGGCCATAATTGTCCAGCACTTCTTTAAAATACAGCCATAAAATCTTCCAGGTTCAGCTCAGAGGCCAGATGGGGGTTCACTAAGCATTCCCTCAGGTGCTGCACTGGGGCAGCAGCCAAACAGATTTCTGCCTGAATTTCTGAAGTAGGATTGAAGCCACAACCTTAAGTCTTGGGAGTTGAGAGTGCCCCCCACAGAACCATGGCTGACACGCGACAAGAGCAGAAAGGGTCTCCTTGGCCTTCTGACCAATATTGATCTCTCAGTCAACATCCCAAGAAGAGATGTTCTGGACGTTGACCTCTCTGCTATTTAGGAGACCTTCCAGTGTGCATATTGGCTATCCTATTTCCAGCACAGATTACACTTCAAAAAAGGTGCTTAATTGGCAGAAAAGCACTTTGAAAGGTTCTAAGGTGAAGAATGGCACTATATCACTGCAAGTTCTTCCTTTTTTTTCAATTAGACAGCATCAATAATGAGTAAGCTATACAATGCTGCCTGCTATGTGTTTCATCCATGTCTAATATTACCAGCACCTCTCCAATCCCATGGTCCCATCCATATATTTATCCAAAATTGAGTTGAGATGGTTGGATTTTTTTATTCGTTCACAGGATGTGAGCGTCGCTGGCTAGGCCAGCATTTATTGCCAATTCCTGATTGCCCAGAGGACAATTAAGAGTCAGCTACGTTGCTGTGGGTCTGGATACATGTGGAGCAGACCAGGTAAGGGGGATGGTTGTTTCCTTCCTTAAAGAGCATGAGTGAACCCTGACTGGTTTTCCCAACAATTGACAATGACTTCATGGTCATGATTATAATCTTTGATGGGGAGGGGAGGTAGTGATATGGGAATAGATAGGAAGCTCTTGTAAAGGGAGAGACCGACACAGAGTTGATGGATGGGTATTCCATGTTGTAGCATTTGACAGTTCTGACCCAAGGCTAGTAACTGAGTCGCTCTGAGAAGTGAAAAAGGAAGAATGTTGAATAGATAAAATATTTCCTTGTAAAAGAAACCCACAGCTCTTGCTTAAGGGGCCTGCCAAATGTAAGAAGTTGTTGATTTGAAGCTGTCAAATTCCTCTTTGGAAACGTGTGCTGACTGTATTCCTGGGGAGCGAGACTTGAAACCAAATGATGACATCAGCTCAATTCAAATGCGTTTGCTTCAGAGCTGCCTGCTAACTAGAAGCAGAAAAACAGGCTTTATGTATTCCATTGAATATCAGAGTAGGTAAATTCTCACCCGTTACACACAACACTTTGATTGAAAACAGCTGCCCAGCTGAGTACGAGCAACAGTTCCATATATTTGAAAACACATCATTGGATTTGGTTAAAGGAAAGCGTGTTATACACTGAAAATGATCACTGCAGCTTTCCTGATACCTCAGGTGACTAAAATCTGTCCCAAATTGCATTGTTGCTCTGTGCCAGGACTGGACAAGAGGCTGCTATAATGGACAGTGCGTCATGTGGTCAGAAAGTGGTCAAGATTCAGGCTCCTGACTCACCAACTGCTCTGTCTGCCTCTCTGTGTGTACATTAGCCTCGCACACAGCTTGCTTACCCCGTGGTCCTCCTTACACTCTTGGCCCATCCCCTAAATTTGAAGAGATAAGAGGCTAGGATTCATGCAGTTGGTAACTCATCTCCTGTCTCCGTAGAGCCTTTCTGCAAGACACAAGTCAGGAGTGTGGTGGAGTACTCCTCATTTGCCTGGATGGGTGCAGCTCCGACACCCAAGAAGCGTGACACCATCCAGGAGAAAGTAACCCACTTGATTGGTACAATATCCACAAACATCCACTCCCTCCACCAGCAAAGCTTAGGAGCAACAGTATATGCCATCTACAAATGCACTGGAGAAATATATCAACCCTTCTTAGACAGCACCTTTCAAGACCATGACCACTACCATCTAGAAAGACAAGGGTAGTGGATACATGGGAATACTACCACCTGCGGGTTACCATCCAAACCACACATCACCCAAACTTGGACATAAATCACTGCTCCGTCAGTGTCTCTGAATCAAATCTTGGAAAGTCATCTAATGGCATTGTGGATCTACCTATAGCACATGGACCGCACTGGTTCACGAAGGTAGCTCACCATCACCTCCTCAAGGGTAATAATTGCTGACCCTGCCAGTGATACCCAGGTCCCATGACTGAATTAAGAAGGGAGCCAACCACGGCCCTCCACCAAGGCTCCTGCTGACCTCCTGGGCCCAAATGGTAGAGGGTGCCTGCAGCTCAAGGAGCATCAAGGAAGGAAGGGGCCAACATATTGGATGGGAAGAAAGGATCATCACCAGAGTGAGGCTGTTTATTATCTGGACAGCAACACAAGAATAAAGTGCCTCCTCTGTTGTGGTGTCCTTTTTATTCACTGTTCCAATAACTATCCAATAAAAAGAGCAAAGGAGCTTGAGCATCTCAAAGCTTTTATAGCTTTGTAGCGCTTTCGATGTGTAATAATGTTGAAAATTCAGCCAAAGTGGACCCTTATCTCGCTCTCTACCTCTTCTTTAAATTTTACATTCCCCCCGCCCCCCCTCCCCCCCCCCCCCCCCCACCCTCGAGTCTTTTAGCAAGACGTCATATTTGCATTTAAACATAGGCCCTTGTTGGGCAAGGGGCAATTGATCAAATGAAAATCTCGATACCCACTATCACCCCCACCCCCTACATCCCCTTTACCCACCCCCCCACCCCCCCAATAACTCCCTGCTGTAAATACAGGCATGTTAGGGAACCCTAACCCATGACCATTGGGTACCACACAGCAAACCTAATCTCTGACAGCCCTGGGGATAGCAGGGGGTGGGGGAAGAGTGTAAGAAGGACCACAGGGCAAAGAAGCTGTATGAAGGCTAATGTTCACACAGAAAGGCAGACAGCAGTGCCCCTCCAGCCCTGTCAACCCCAAATTAAAGGTGAACACGCTGTCAACAACAGGAACTGTGTTTCGGCCATCTGCAGCGTTACCTGCAGTGGGGGAACTGGAGATGGGGTAGCTCCCAGAGCCAGAAATCACTGCTGCTCTTGGGATCCCTCAGCAGGAAACATAAATCTGCCTGGAAGCAGATGTTAATGAATTGAACATACCTCCATGAGAGATCTGGCCAAACTGAAGCCCATCTGTTTGGCAGATGTTCCCTCTCAGCAGAACCGCATGCTGGAAATGAGATGTCTTACTTTCAAATCACTAACCAGTTCTCACTCACAGTGGTAAAGAATCTTATCAGCTGTCTGCCATGAATGATGGCAGATAAGGATTTCGAGCTGCAACTTCAACACGCAAGATAGGTTCGATAGAGGAAAGACATCTTGTGACTTCAGGTCAATTCCAGCCTCTATAATATTTGATTAAAGTTGCTGCTCCCATTTTCCTCAACTGCTTGTGGTTCGATCATAACTATTCACACCTCTGCTTAATCACAGAATTATTATAGCACACAAAGAGGGTGGCATGGTGGCTCACAGCACCAAGAACCTGGGTTCGATCCCAGCCTCGGGTGACTGTCTGTGTGGAGTTTGCATGTTCTCCCCGTGTCTGCGTGGGTTTCCTACCACAATCTAAAGATGTGCAGGTTTGGTGGATTGGCTGTGCCAAATTTCCTGTAGTGTTAGGTGCATCAGTCAGGCGAAATGTAGAGGAAATAAGGGAATGGGTCTGGTTGGGTTACTCTTTGGAGGGTCAGTGTGGACTTGCTGGGCCAAAGGGCCTGTTTCCACATTGTAAAAGTAAAAAAGAGGCCATTTGGCCCCATTGTACCTGTAATGGTTATATTAGCTACTGTCTGCCTTTTCCCTATGTCCCCATAAGACCAAAAGATGTTGGGACAGTATTAGGCCAGTTGGTCCATTGAGCCTGTCCTGTACTTCAATCATGGCTGATGAGTTTCTCAAAACCAGTTCTCTTCCTTTCTCCCTGATCCTCTTACTAATGAAGAACCTAGCTATCTCTGGCTTAAATATACTCAATGACTTGGCCTCCACAGCCTGTGCCAGGTAAAGAGGGTGACATCAGGTTTAAGGAAAGCAGTGTAAAGTCACTATGGCCTCAGAGAGCAGCTCTCTCATTAGAGAGAGACAATTGGTGGTGGTTTAATCTCAGGGTTACCAGCCCAGTGTTGAGAATACAGGACTTTCAAGGTGATCTCAGGCAGAGGCAGGAATTGAACCTGTGCTGTATAGTATCCACTCTACTTCACAAACCAGCTGCTCAGCCAACTGAGCTAACCAGCCCATCCCTCCCCCAATTGCCAGCATTCAGCTCCCCCTCCCACTCCCCCCATGACAAGCCCATTCTGGGCCTAATCCAACACCTACACAAGGCCACCCAGAAACTGGAGGAGGAACACCTCATCTTCTGCCTCAGGAGCCCAAAACCACATAGCCTCAACATTGAATTCACCAGTTTTCAAATCTCCCCTCCCCTACTCCATCCCAGATCTAACCTTTCAATTCAGCTCCGTCCTCTTGAGCTGACCTACCTGTCCATCTTCCTTCCCACCTATCCACTCCACACTTCCCACCGACCTATCACAATCACCTCCTATCTTTGCCCACCTATTGCCATCCCACATACTTTACCCCAGACCTACCCCCTCATTTAGTCCTCAGTTCCCTTCCCCCTCCCCAGTACTGATTAAGGGTTAAACCTGAAGTGTTGACTCTCTTGCTCCTCAGATGCTGCCTGGCCTGCTGTGTTTTTTTCCAGCACCACATTTTATCAACTCTGACTTCTCCAGCATCTGCAGTCCTCACTTTCTCTGAGTCCAGAGAGGCCAAAGGATGTAGTCTCCGAATTAAGGTGCACCAATTTGAGCCTGAGATGAGGAGGAATTTCTTCTCTGAGAATTGTGAAGGTTTGGAACTCTTTGCTACAGAGAACTGTGGGGCAGAGTCCTTGAGTATGTTTAAGGCTGAGATAGAGTCAGCGAGTGAAGGGTCACAGGGAACCTTGATGTGAGGAGTGTCAGATCAGCCATTATTCTATAGGATGACGGAGCAGACTCGAGGGGCTGAATGGCCTACTCCTGTTGCTAATTCTTGTGGTCTTATTAGGACACCCTTGGGCTGGGGATGTGGAAAAGTATGATTAGATTAGATTCCCTACAGTGTGGGAACAGGCCCTTTGGCCCAACCAGTCCACACCGACTCTCCGAAGTGTAACCCACCCAGACCCATTCCCCTCTGACTAATGCACCTAACACTATGGGCAATTTAGCATGGCCAATTCACCTGACCTGCACATCTTTGGACTATGGGTGGAAACCGGAGCACCCAGAGGGGATCCACGCAGACACAGGGAGAATGTGCAAACTCCACACAGACAGTCACCTGAGGCTAGAATCGAACCTGGGACCCTGGTTCGGTGAGGCAGCAGAGCTAACCACTGAGCCATCGTGCGGGCCCCAATCGCTGGCCAATATTGGGAAAGATCAAGCTCAGCTGTGAGGCTTTCCAGAATCAAACAGTTCATTGATAATCCGCCAAAATTGCCAATTGGTGGAACTCCTACCCTGTGACAAAATCAAGACCCTCGAGAGGGGAAGAGAGGAACGGTGAAGAAAAAATTATAGAAAAAATGCATTTATATAGCACCTGTTACAACTTCAGTGCATCTCAAAATGTTTTACAGCCATCAAAGCACTTTTAAAGCACAGTTGCTGCTGTAGTGCAGAAAAATGAAGAGGAAATGAGATTTCAAACAAAAAGTGGCTCGATCTCTTTAATATTTCAATTATAAAAGCAGCACAGGGTCCTTCTCTTTGCGGTTGCTTTAAATACAACTGCCTTGGGACATGGTTGAGATAAATCTCTTTCTTCAAATCAGGGTTGATTTTTCACAATGAAGCAGCCTTTGCTGCTGAGTTCCTCCAGAGTGGGTTGTGGATGAAGATTTCTCGAACAGGACCTTGGCAGCTCACAGCAGGCAGCAGCTGGAGGTCTCCAAGCAGTTTCCCTGAATTGGATGCAGCTGAAGCCGAGGCTGGGGGACTCTCCGTTATATTGCGCCGGTCTCTTTTGATAACTAAAACATATCACTGGAAGTTGATGACGAGCATGGATCTGAGTTCCAGACTGAATGAAGCCACTTCACATCTGAGCAAAAGCTTCAATCTTTATAATCTGCTGAGTGTTGGCTAGTTTAGCAATAGCTCTCAGTGGTATCGGTAGTTGTAGTGATTGGAACATTGTCCAGGTGGAGCTCATTGAGTATGAGATTCCTGATTGAGATTGTTAACCAATCAGGGAGCCCTGGCTGACTGATAATCTGAGACGTTCAAAACAAAGGCAAAAACGAGAAAAAAAAATAAACAGGAACAAAAAATCTGAGACGTTCAGTCAAGAGTCATGGCCAAGTCGAAGAACCACACCAACCATAACCAATCCAGCAAGTGGCACAGAACAGGGATCAAAAAGCCCTAGTCTTATCGATTTGAACCCCTGAAAGGAGTTGATCCTAAGTTCCTGAGGAATATGCGGTTTGCTAAGAAACACAACAAGAAAGGAGCCAGCAAGGGTGTAAGCAAAAAATAAAGTAGTGATCTCTGCTTGGACCAACAGTCTCAATTATTTAACATCTCCTGTTCTTGAGGATGGCATCCATGTGGTATATTGTATTTCAAATAGTTTATTTTGAATAAACTTAAGATGGGAAAAAATAAATAAATAAATAAACAGGGGATTGCCCGGCTGTCTCTGGAGAAGGAGCACGTGGTCTCCACCAACACCCTGGAGTTGTTCAGGGAGAGGTGGGCGCTGCAGGGAGTGGAGTGCATTATTTCCCCCTCCAACTCTATTTTGATTTAGTCCCTACCCTCCCCTTCACTGTTTTGATCACACAACTTTGCCCTTTGATATGAAGGGCAGTGTTTGTCACTGGCCACCCGGGTGTTTTCCTGTCTTCCTGGTGGTGGAAATTGAATAAAGATTCGTGCATCTTGTGTCTTTCACTGTGTCTCACACCTGCACACACACACCATGGGTGCTGGGGAAAAAATAAGCACTACCGCAGTTAGGCGGTAGTGTAGGGGTTAAATATAAAAAAAAGAAAGAAAAAAAATAAACAGGAGGGTGTTGTCACTGGCCACTCTGGTGTTTTCCTGTTGAGAGAAAAGAAAAAAAAAAGAAAAATGAAAAACAAACAAAAGAAAAATAAACAGGAGCGTAGCATTGCCTTTTGTGAAGGGCAGTGCTTGTCACTGGCCACTCGGGTGATTTCCTTAGAAAAAAATAAACAAGGATTGCCCGAGTGTCTCTGGAGAAGAAGCACGTGGTCTCCGCCAATACCTGGAGTTGTTCAGGGAGAGGTGGGCGCCGCAGGGGGTGGAGTGCATTATTTCCTCCTCCAACTCTATTTTGATTTACTCCCTGCCCTCCCCTTCACTGTTTTGATCACACAGCGTTGCCCTTTGATGTGAAGGGCACTGCTTGTCACTGGCCACCCGGGTGTTTTCCTATCTTCCTGGTGTTGGAAATCGAATAAAGATTTGTGTACCTTGTGTCTCTCACTGTGTCTCACACCTGCACACACACACACCATGGGTGCTGGGGAAAAAAATAATAAGCACTATCGCGGTTAGGCGATAGTGTGGGGGTTTTAAAGATAAATAAATAAATAAATAAACAAGGGAAGACTGGCTCTGAGGGAGCTGGACCAAAAAAAACCAGGGGATTTTGATTTAATCCCTGCCCTCCCAAAATAAAAAAATAAACAGGGGATTGCCCGGGTGTCCTTGGAGAAGGAGCACGTGGTCTCCACCAACACCTGGAGTTGTTTAGGGAGAGGTGGGCGCCGCAGGGAGTGGAGTGCATCATTTCCCCCTCCAACTCTATTTTGATTTAATCCCTGCCCTTCCCTTCACTGTTTGATCACACAGCGTTGCCCCTTGATGTGAAGGGCACTGCTTGTCACTGGCCACTCGGGTGTTTCCTTTTTTTTCCTGGTGGTGGAAACTGAATAAAGATTCGTACACCTTGTGTCTTTCACTATGTCCCACACCTGCACACACACAACATGGGTGCTGGGGAAAAATAAGCGAAAAAAAAAGAACAGGAGTGTCAGTAATTCAGTTAAAAAACGAAAAAAGAAAAAAGAAAAAATATAAAAAATAAACAGGAGTGTCAGGGGTTCTGTTCAATAAGAAAAAGAAATAAACAGGGGATTCAGAGAGTCTCTGCATTCTAGGAACTGGCTCTGAGCTACCTGGTCAGAGACCATGTACTTTGCAAAAATAACAAGACATAAAATAATCAGGGGTAGCTCAGTGGTCAGCACTGTTGCCTCATAGCACCAGGGACCCGGGTTTGATTCCCGCCTCAGGTGACTGTGTGGAGTTTGCACATTCTCCCCGTGGCTGCGTGAGATTCCTTAGGGTGCTCCGGTTTCCTTCCACAATCCAAACTTTGTGCAGGTCAGGTGGATTGGCCATGGAAAATGGAGGGTTACAGGAACAGGAAACGGGGGGTGGTCTATTCTTCAAATGGTCAGTGTGGTCTCAATGGGTTGAATGGCCTGCTTCCACACTGTAGGGACTCGATGATTGATTAGAGATTCAGAGAGTGTCCTCATTCTAAGACTGGCTCTGAGCTGGCTGGTTAGAGCCCAGGTACCTTGCATGTGTAAATAAAGGGTGACTGGGTGATGAGATTCTGGCCTTTGTGCATTTATTCCAGTAATATAATGAGATTTGTGTAAATTATGATGCTGTTACTGACTATGGCATCAGGAAGAGAGAAGAGGCAAGTAGAGGATAGCATATGAAGGCAGAGGTCTTGGACACTGCACTAGAGAGCTCTATTTGAGGAAAGTACTCTGTACAGATGGAATGAAAGGGGTGTTCCAGCACTTAGTGATAATGAGCAAGCAGCCTCAGAGACAGTGTATGTGTGTATACCCAAGGAATGACTGACAGACAGCAGTACTGCTCTAAAGCACAAGGTAAAGCATTGCCCTCAGAAGATATGTGTACAGAGAAACTCAGTGACCTTCTCCCTGCACTTCTCTTTTCTGAGACTTTATCCGATCTGCTGTTTTCTCTCTGCTACCTCCTACTGACTCGACCTGTACTGCTTTCCCCATGCTCACCAAAGCACATGCCCTAACACTCTCAATATTGCCCGCAACATCTTCCTTCACTCGCTCTCACCCACCATGTTTGCCTACCCTGCCCAGCTCCTACAATGCTTGTTCACTGCTCCCTCCCCCACCTCAGTGGAGATCACCTCCTTCCTATAGCAGCACCCACAACTGGATCGCTCACTTTAATACGCCTTTATACCTGGCTCTGTCTCATTCCAGGGGGAAAGCAGCTCACAGTAAGGCAGAAGGAGCCAAGACAGGTGGTTGGTTTGACTCCTGCTCCTTTAAGAATGCCCTTACACTGTTTATACTCTTCAAGAGATTCATTTGATCCCCATTGTCTTTATCTGATATGTGATTCGTTCTTATTCTTGATGAGAACCTCAATATCTTTATTCATCCATTGTCCCCTACTCTCACCAGCCTTACTCTTCACTCTAACAGATGGATAACACGTCTGAACTCTTGCTATCTCACTTCTGAAAGCCTCCTACTTGTCAGTCATCCCTTTACCTGCAAACTTGAATGGGCAAGACAGATGGGATTAGTTTCGAATGACATCATGCTTCCTGTTGCTGGACTGTGTGATGTTCTGTTTGCCATCCTCCAGTAGGATTCTGAAATAACTTCACAGAAACCAATATCCGTCACAAAGTCCCCATTTATTCACACATGGAGAGTCCTTGACACTGACCCAGCTTCCTCAGAGCCAGCTCTCAGAGTGAACAGAAACTCTGACACTCCTATGTATTTTTACCCCGGTTATTTTTTTTATTCTATTAAACAATACAGTTTACAAAACAGTTAACATTAACAGCTGATTGCAGAGAAACAGCAATGTACAAGAGAGAGGAGCGGCAAAGCCAAACTCTAGAACCCACCGTTCAACCAGTTTCCAAGGAAATGAGGACAAATCTTAAATCCCACTTCCAGTCATCACAAAACAGTAAAAAATACATACAAGACAGTCCAATTATAAAAATTAAGTGCATAGAATACAGACCCCACCCCAGCAACCCACCCATCCCTCCCACCTTCCAGCCGCTCTAAGGCAGCCTGCCCCATGCCCCTTCCGGCTGACACTCCTGTTATTTTTTTTTCTTCTTTTTTCCTTTTTTTTCTGTTTGTCGCCTAACTGCGGTAGTGCTTATTTTATCCCCCAGTACCCATGGTGTGTGTGTGTGCAGGTGTGAGGCACAGTGAGAGACACAAGGTGCACAAATCTTTATTCAGTTTCCATCACCAGGAAGAAAGCCGAAATACCCGAGTGGCCAGTGACAAGCGATGCCCTTCACAAAAGGGCAATGCTGTGTGATCAAACAGTGAAGGGGAGGGCAGGGATTAAATCAAAATAAAGTTGGAGGGGGAAATAATGCACTCCACTCCCTGCGGCGCCCACCTCTCCCTGAACAACTCCAGGGTGTTGGTGGACACCGCGTGCTCCTTCTCCAGAGACACCCGGGCCCTAATGTAACCGCAGAAGAGGGGCAGGCAATTGGCCCAAACGACCCCCTCCATGGCCCGCTGCCTGGACCTGTTTATGGCCAGTATACTCCTGTTCTTATCTGTCAGCCAGGGCTCCCTGGTTGAGTCAGATTAACAGCCTCAATCAGGGAACTCACGCTTTATGAGGTCTACCTGACTGACCTCATTACAATCACGACAGATTCACGCAGATAATATTATAGCCCATGGAAACTGAGAGGTTATGATTAGAGTGGGCTAAGAGTGAATGAAGTGCGGTGCAGAGCCCTATGTGACAACATAGTGTTGTGAAACTACCTCTGGAGTACTGTGTACGGTATTGGTTGCCTTATTTAAAGAAAGATGTAAATATATCAGAAGCAGTTCAGAGAAGGTTTATGAGACTCATGCCTGGAATAGCATCTTTACAAGAAAGGTTGAAAGACTAGAATTGTATCTACTGGACGTTAGGAGACTGAGAGGCAAATTTATTGAAACATGTAAGACCAGGAGGGTGGACAAATCTAGGACCGTTTGGGGGGGGGGGGGTCAATGTTTAAAAAGAAGGGGTCACTTGTTTAAGACAGAAATAAAGACAATATTTTACTCACAGAGAGTCAAGAATCTCTGGAACTGTGTTCCTAAAGAAGTGGTGGATGAGAGTCCCTGAGTATTTACTGAGGCAGTTGTTGATAGATTAATGTTACACTCGGGGGGGTGAAAGGTTGTTGGGAGTGGGTGAGAATATGGAGTAATCAGATCAGCCATCAAATGGCAGAGTAATATTCAGAGGCTAAGTCCCCAAGCCTAATCCATAGGCTCATATGCTTTGTAAGTTCTACATATCTCAAGTTTATTTTGTGAATCCCTCCCCACGTCTCCAGCACTACCCCTCCTTTGAGAACCTCCTTCAACTTCATCTTCACTCAGATTGTTCATGGTTGGCGCTAATATCCCTTTAAGGCACTATATAAATGTAAGTTGTTGCTCAAGAGCAGCCTACTTGAGGTGGCGTGTACACCACACACACACACATCCCATGCATTTTGTTCCATCATGTTTACAAAGCTGTTGTTGCCACTCTGGGGGAAGGTTATACCTGACTTCAGGACACTTCCAGATCACAGAGTGCCATCTGGACACCATTACAACAAGTATTTGCAGGTTGGGGTGAAAGTTCTCACAATCACAGAAGTGTCACAGCACAGAAGAGGCCATTCATCCCATCGTGCCTCTGAATGTGCATCTCACTCAGTGCCACTCCCCTGCCTTCTCACTGTCACCGTGCATACTGCTCCTTTTCAAAAACACTCTTATTCCTTTCTGAAAGCATTCAATCACCCTAAGTCCCTCAGATTCTGAGGCAGTGCAATCCAGACCCTGCTGCATGAGACAGCTTCTCCTCCTGTCACTTCTGCTTCTTTTACAAATTGCTTTAACTCTGTGCCCTCTTTTTCTCAACTTACAACACTTGAATAGACTCCCTACAGCATAGAAAGAGGCCATTTGGCCCATTAACTGTGCACCAGTGCTCCAAAGAGTATTCCACTCAAACCCTGACCCCCACCCTATCCCTGAATAAAGGCTATTGCCTGAAACATTGATTTTCCTGCTCTTCGAATGCTGTCTGACCGGCTGTGCTTTTCTAGCACCACATTCGGCCCCACCCTATCCCTATGATTCCATATTTACCATGGCTAGCCCACCTAAAGTGCACATCCTGGATGGGGACCCACCCTGGACCCTATGGGTAATTTACCACAGCCAAACCGCCTCAACTGCACACCTTTGGACTGTGGTAGGAAACTGGAGCACCCAGCAGAAACAGGGGGAACGCGCAAACGTCACACACAGGGTCACCTGAGGCTGGAATCGAACCCAGATCCCTGGTGCTACAAAGCAGCAGTGCTAACTACTGAGTCACTGGGCTGCTTTTCTCCCCAGTTACTTTCTCCAGACCTCTCATGATTTGAAAACTTTTAAATCAGCTCACTTCTCAGCCTTGTCTATCAAGGAGAACAGTCCCAGTATTTCCAATGTTTTCATAAACTAAGTCCTCTTCCTGGGAACTATTCTCATAAACCTATTTTGAACATCCTGCAAAACATGCAGCCAGAACAGTGCTCAGTACTGCAGGTTAGACTGAACTAATGTCCAACCAATTTGCTCCTGCACTCTGTGTCTACTAAAGAAGCCGAGAAGGTCGCATTCTTTGTTTACTGCTCTCTACAATTGTCCTGCCACCTTTAACGACTTAACCCAGGTTCCTGCTTTCCCTTTAGGGTTGGGTACTTTGTTTAAGTCTCACTGCGGGGATAGGGAAATTACTGGAAAAGATTCTCAGGGACAAGAATTATATGCATTTCGAAGCAAATGAACTTATTAGTGAAAGACAGCGTGGTTTTGTGAGGGGGGAGGTCGTGCCTCAACAACTTGATTGAGTTTTTTGAGGAGGTAATGAAGGTGATTGATGAGGAAAAAGCGGTTGATGTTGTCAACATGGACTTCAGGAAAACCTTTGCCAAGGTCCCTCATGGCAGACTGGTACAAAAGGTGAAGTCACATGGTATTGGGGTATGCTGGCAAGATGGATACAGAACTGGCTTAGTCATAGGAGGGGGTAGTGGAAGGATGCTTTTCGAAATGGAGGGCTGTAACTGGTGGGGTTCCACAGTAATCAGTGCTGGGACCTTTGGTGTTTGTAATCTACATAAATGATTTGGAGGAAAACAAAGCTGGTCTGATTGGGAAGTTTGCAGATGATACAAAGATTGATGGAGTTGCAGATAGTAAGGAGGATTGTCAGAGGAAACAACAGGATGTAGATCAGTTGGAGGCGTGGGCAGAAAAATGGCAGATGGTGTTTAATTTGGACAAATGTGAGGTGATGCATTTTGGAAGGTCAAGTACAGATGGAAATTATACAGTGAATAGCAGAACCCTTAGGAGTATTGCTATGCAGAGGGATCTAGGTCAAGATTAGAGTGGTGCTGGAAAAGCACTGAAGGTCAGGCAGCATCTGAGGAGCAGGAAAATTGCCATTTCAGGCAAAAGCCCTTCATCATGAATGCAGAAGGATCTGGGTGTGCCGTTCCACAGATCACTAAAGATGGCAGTGCAGATAGCTAAGGTAGTTAAAAAAAAGGCGTATGGCATGCTTGCCTTCATTGGAAAGGACATTCACTATAAAGATAGACAAGTTATGCAAGTTATGCTAAAGAATTTTAGTTAGGCCACACTTGAAATATTGCATGGAGTTCTGGTTACCACAATACCAGAAGGATGTGGATGCTTTTGAAAAGGTACAGGAAAGGTTTACCAGGATGTTGCCTGGTGTAGGAGATTTTAGCTATGAAGAAGGGTTGGATAGACTGGGTTTGTTTTCATTGGAATGCAGGAGGGTGAGGGGCGACCTGATAGAAGTTTATAAGATTGTGAATGGCATGGAGAGAGTGGAGGGTTCAATTACTAGGGGACACAGGTTCAAGGTGGGGAAGGGGTGGGGGGAGCATTTAAAAGAGATGTGCGAGGCAGGTTTTTCACACAAAGGGTGGTGAGTGTCTGGAATGCGCTGCCAGAGGAGGTGGTGGAAGCAGACACAATAACAGCATTCAAGAAACACCTGGATGAATACATGGAGAGGAAGGGACTAGAGGGATACGGATCCTGTAAGTGAAAACAGTTTTAGTATGAAAGGGCAAAATGTGTCAGTGCAGGCTTGGAGGGTCGAAGGGCCTGTTCCTGTGCTGTATTATTCTTTGGTCTTCATATTGCCTCTCCATGTTCTCCCGACTGAAATATATCACCTCACAATTCTCCGTGTCGAACTTCATTTGCCACCCATCTGTGCACTCTACAAACTTGTCAATATCCTTTTGAAGTTCTACAGCACCCACCTCCCAATTACCCACATGACTGGGTAAAGCCTGGCATTTGACAAATCGATTTTGCAGTGACTGCCCACAGGAAATCTTCCAAATTCGCTAAGGCCAGGCGACACTGTGACCTATTAGACATGTTGTATAAAGGTCCTTCAGATGTGTTGATTACTCCTTGTGTGAAGAACAAAATTCTAACTTTATGTTGGACGCTCACTCACCTTCGAATCATAAAACGTTTGAGTTCAAGGCTCACTGTAGGACTTTGAGTCATATAGATGTACAGCATGGAAATGGACCCTTTGATTCCAACTTGTCCATGCTGACCAGATATTCTGAATTAATCTAGTCCCATTTGCCAGCACTTGCTCCACACCCCTCCAACCCCTTCCTATTTATATACCCATCCAGATATCTTTTAAATGTTGTAATTGTACCAGCCTCCACCACTTGCTCTGGCAGCTCATTCCATACATGTACCACCCTCTGCTTGAAAAAGATGCCCCTTAGGTCCCTTTTAAATCTTTCCCCTCTTGCTTTAAACCTATGCCCTCTAGTTTTAGACTCCCCTATCCTGGGGAAAAGACTTTGCCTATTCACCCTCTCTGTGTCCCTCGTGATTTTATAAACCTCTATAAATGCACAGTGGTTAGCACTGCTGCCTCACAGCGCCAGAGACCCGGGTTCAATTCCTGACTCAGGCGACTGACTGTGTGAAGTTTGCACATTCTCCCCGTGTCTGCATGGGTTTCCTCCGGGTGCTCTGGTTTCCTCCCACAGTCCAAAGATGTGCAGGTCAGGTGAATTGGCCATGCTAAATTGCCCGTAGTGTTAGGTAAAGGGGTAAATGTAGGGGAATGGGTGGGTTACGCTTCGGCGAGTCGGTGTGGACTTGTTGGGCCGAAGGGCCTGTTTCCACACTGTAAGTAATCTAATCTAAAAAAACGTCATCTTTCAGCCTCCAACGCCCCAGCCTATTCCGCCTCTCCCGGAAGCTCAAACCCTCCAAGCCTGTCAACATCCTTGTAAATCTTTTCTGATCCCTTTCAGGTTTTGCAACATTTTTCCTGTAGCAGGGAGATCAGAATTGAACGCGGTATTCCAGAAGTGGAACAATGCAGTACTGAGGGAGTGCGGTCTGGTCAGCTACAGTCTTCCAGATGTGATGATTAAACCTATAGCCCTACCTTCCTGATCAAGTAGATGTAACACATCCCATTGGGAAGGAGAAGGGGCCAACCTGGAAAATATTTACCTCTCAATGATAAATACTCTAAATAACACTGAGCATGGTGGTTCAGTGGTTAGCACTGCTACCTCACAGCGTCAGGGACCCAGGTTTGATTCCAGCCCTGGGTGATTGTCTGTGTGGAGTTTGCACATTTTCCCTGTCTGCATGGGTTTCCTCCCACAATCTAAGGATGTGCAGATCAGGTGAACATGCCAAATTGCTCATAGTGTTCAGGGATGTGTTGCTGAGGTGCATTGGTCAGGGGGCAAATGCAGAGTAATAGGGTAGGGGAATAGGTTTGGCTGGCATACTCCTCTGAGGGTCAGGGTTGACTTGTTGGGCCGAAGGGCTGTTTCCACACTGCAGGGATTCTATGATTAAACAATTATCTGCTCATTACCATATTGCTATTTGTAGGAGTTAGCTGAATTGGCAACTGTGAGTATAAAACCTATAACATTCTAACAGAGCTAGACAGGGTAAATGTAGGAAGGATGTTCCCAATGGCCAGGGCTCACAGTCTAAGGATATAAGGGTAGGTCATTTTGGAATGAGATGCTGAGAAATCTCTTGAGCCAGAGAGTGGGGAATCTGCGGGATTCTCTGCCACAGAAAGTGGTTGAGGCCAAGACATCGGATGTTTTCAAGAAGGAGATAGATATAGTTTTTAGGTCTAAGGGGGTCAAAAGGAGACGGGGAGAAAGTGGAAACAGGTGACTGAGTTGGATGATTAGTCATGATCATATTGAACGGTGAAGCGGTATTGAAGAATCAAATAGCTTACTCCTTCTCCTATTTTCCATGTTTCTATGGCTGAGCATCAAAACTATATCTTCAGCTGTTAAGTACTATGGGTTTTGAAAGGTGCTTTATAAATGCCAGTCTTGCTTCCTTCGTAAGAAATAACCGACCCCGTTATTTGCTCGAGGCTGACACCTACAGGAAGATCTCCATTGCTACATTTGATGTGGTCTTTTAAACAGTCAGATGAACCCTTCAGGATTGGCTGTGAAATTCTAACACAAACAGGGACTGTCAACAGAAAAAAATGGTCACGAACAGTTTTCAAGTTTATTTCAGGATTTAAAGCAGGTGACAGTTCAGTAAAACGCTGTCGTTTCCCACACAAAGTACCATCCACATATTATTTCATTTTCTTGACAGATTGACATAGAGTCATAGAGTCACAGAGATGTCCAGCATGGAAACTGACCCTTCAGTCCAACCCGTCCATGCCGACCAGATATCCCAACCCAATCTAGTCCCACCTGCCAGCACCCGGCCCATATCCCTCCAAACCCTTCCTATTCATATACCCATCCAAATGCCTCTTAAATGTTGCAATTGTACCAGCCTCCACCATTTCCTCTGGCAGTTCATTCCATACCTCACCACCCTCTGCGTGAAAAAATTCCCCCGTAAGTCTCTTTTATATCTTTCCCCTCTCACCCTAAACCTATACCCTCTAGTTCTGGACTCACCCACCCCAGGGGAAAGACTTTGCATATTTACCCTATGCATGCCCCTCATAATTTTGTAAACCTCTATATAGTAACCACTCAGTCTCCGACGCTCCAGAGAAAACAGCCCCAGCCTGTTCAGCCTCTCCTCCAACCTTGGCAACATCCTTGTAAATCTTTTCTGAACCCTTTCAAGTTTCACAACATCTTTCCAATAGGAAGGAGACCAGAATTGCATGCAATAGTCCAACAGTGGCCTAACCAATGTCCTGTACAGCCCAATATGACCTCCCAACTCCTATAGTCAATACTCTGACCAATAGAGGAAAGCATACCAAATACTTTCTTCACTATCCTATCTACCTGTGACTCCACTTTCAAGGAGCTATGAACATGCACTCCAAGGTCTCTTTGTTCAGCAACACTCCCTAGGACCTTACCATTAAGTGTATAAGTCCTGCTAAGATTTGCTTTCCCAAAATGCAGCACCTCGCATTTATCTGAATTAAACTCCATCTGCCACTTCTCAGCCCATTGGCCCATCTGGTCAAGATCCTGTTGTGATCTGAGGTAACTCTCTTCGCTGTCCACTAGACCTCAAATTTTGGTGTCATCTGCAAACTTACTAACTGTACCTCTTATACTCGCATCCAAATCATTTATGCAAATGACAAAAAATAGAGGACCCAGCACCGATCCTTGTGGCACTCCACTGGTCACAGGCCTCCAGTCTGAAAAACAACCCTCCAGCACCACCCTCTGTCTCTCCACTTATAAAGCCCAACACTGCACTTAAAATTCCCTCATGGTCCCAGTTCTCCCTATCTTTGGGATCTCTGATCAACCACCTGATGAAGGAGCAGTGCTTCCAAATAAACCTGTTGGACTAGAACCTGGTATTATGTCATATTTAACTTTGGAGTGAAATTCTTTGATCCGGGGAGTCTCCATATTTGTTTTGTTTTAGAGTCAAGCTCCTCCTCTCACCAAACACACACTGCTTTTAAGTTGCCCTCACACTAGTGAAAGTGACACTGAGCCTGCATCTATGCGGCCTCTTCCCCCAGGGAGCCAATTTTGTGGTTTTTGAAACTGTTGGGTTTTTTTTTGTTCAACATTCAGCTGGCGTTGGGGAGCCTTTTTGGACAAAGTCCACAAATCCTGGAGAAGTTTTGGAAAAGTTTTCTCACCTTGGCCCCAGGCCTAGGAGCGCCCCTTGGCGGATACTGTCTGAACTGACGGCCCTGGCCCCCGATGCCAACGAAATGGTGATTCATCTCATAGCACGGAGAGGTGCGGTTCAAAACGATAACCAAAACTAAATCGTATCAAAACTTTGCAGTTCATAAAAGTGAAGGTTGGCACTCCTGTTCGGCATGTACAAAGCCAGCGACACGCTTTGAATAAATCATTAGTTTTTAAAGACTTTTTATATAGTCTGCATTTAGTGTATTGCACCGAGTGAACATAAAAAACGAATCTAAGAAAATGCAAGATCTTATTTTGCATTAGTGGGTTTCTATAATAATCTTATATAATCCCAGTGATTTAGAAGTATTGCGCTTTAAAGTTCTCCGGTAAAATGACTTTGCATTTACTGTTAATCACTTCCTTATAACAAGACTGAAAGTCGAGGAGGGGGTATTGAAGTTGGTGATTTCCTGTAAGTATTTGCAGTGATGTGTTCAAAAAGATCACGGTTAAAAACATTCACAACATCAGAATTTAAACACATCGGCACAGATGTTCAGTAGAGACCTGATTGGAAAGCGAGTTATAGCAACATGAAAACAACATTTATACTGGAAGTAAAACTTGGGATAAACTCAATAAGGGGCGTGCAAACGAATAAATCAAAATCCTGGTTCAAAAGGCTGAATCGATGTCTATCCACACTTTGTATTTGTGGCATTAAATGCAAAAGGTGTCAATTTAGCACACATGGCAATGCGTTTATTAAGGACAAATCCTTGTTACAGCTCTGTGACTATTTTTCCAAGTCGGTGCTATGGCTGAACTACTTAACTGTAAATCGTTGTACTGACCTTTTTAAATGCTGGAATGACGTAGTGAAATTTTTTTCACCTGACATAATACTGTTAAGATATTGGGATAGTATCGAATGTGATGCAGCGCCGGGCAGGGGGAACAAGGCGCCTTGAATTTTTTTTTCAAACTAATTAAGTTTTTACTTTTTTTGACATTTCTCGAATGCTCTGTTATTATATGGAGAAGTTGAAACGTAAATTGCAGGTTTCTCTTGCTAAGTTTGCACAGCTGTTAGTTACAGGATGGGGCTGTAGTTCAAGCCAAGAAAAATTAAATCACCATTGTGTCTTTTGTGCTTTTTTACGACGGGAGACTTGACTTCTGTTTACTGTGAACACATGGGTGGCTTTTGCTGAGCCGTAATAATAGATTGTTTTTAAACCCTCACCTTCAAATACAAAACCCTACAAAGAACCCAACACAAGACTTGACCCACAGGACACAGCAACAAATCTGTACACGCTACTTCCTTTAAGGAGGGATAGCGTGCCGAAAATAATAATTCACTCAACCAACTCTTAACACACGAGACGGCAGAGAACGGGATCTTCCTAATTATTGACAAACTTCACCATGCAAGTAGTTATTAATCGCTTGGATTTGGAAACTTTAAAAAAAAACTTGAACGTAAATTTGGACGTATAAGTCGGTAAATCGTTGGGGGGAAAAGCACCATGCAGTCCACATTACAATTACTTTGAACAATCGATTGATAAATTGCAAACGGATCTAAATGCAATTTATGTCATATGTTCAATGCATCAGCACCTTGGAAATGATGGTGCGCATTGTTGGAATATTAGAATTTTCCAGCATCAAATTTTCTTTAAACGAATGCATTTTTGCAAACTATTCTATGCTTGCAAAGTCTATTTATGTCTTTGCTGCTGCAATTCTTATCATCTGTGCATGCCTCGGTGTGTATGCTGCTGCTGGCTCAGACAGGAGGCTGCCACGCGCCGGAGGTTGCCCGGACTGCAGCTCCTCATTGCGGGCGGGGAGGCAGAGGGAGCCGGGGGGATGGAACCGTGCCGCTTGGGCCTCTGTTTACACTGCAGCCTGCAGTGCCGGCTCTTTGCTCACGCAGCCAGCTCCAGGCTCGGAGGGGGCGGGGTTTTCCCATGGCTTGCACAGGGCACAGCCTTCCCCGTGGCCGCAAACACATGCAGAAAGCCCTGCTCGCTCTTAACTCTTTCGCCACCGAAGCTCCCCTGCTCCTGCAAAGAGCTATCCCTATTGCTGCCGCATGTTTTACCTTCTCCAAAAAAGCTTCTGTGCAAAACCCTTGATCATTTCCGCAAAAAAAATCCAATGACAAAAGCGAATCTCTCCCACTATGGCATAAATGCTTCATACTTCACGTCAGTTCTGATGAAAAGTCATGCAGACTCGGAATGTTAACTTGCTCTCTCTCCATGAATGCTGCCTGACCCGCTGTGATTCCCAGCGATTTTTTTGTTTTCAGTGTATAAATGTAAAGGCAGATCTTCCTAAACCTCTCTGAATGTGATTTACACATGAAAGAAGCGAAACTACCATGGCATTGGAACAGATGAAAGACTCACCTGGTATTTTTCATTGTATAATTTCAGTTACATCACACTGTAAATTTTTGCTATAAATTCTGTGCCTTAGAATTGTGTCCTCCACAATCACCTGATGAAGGAGCGTTGCTCCGAAAGCTAGTGTGCTTCCAATTAAACCTGTTGGACTATAACCTGGTGTTTGATTTTTAACTTTGTACACCCCAGTCCAACACCGGTATCTCCAAATCATGTAATATTGTCATTCTTGTTACTCAAGTATTACATATATTAGATATTGTACCCTTTTTAAAAAAAATACAACAGAATAACAAATATAAATAGGAACAGAAAATGCTGGAGAGACTCAGCAGGTCTGGCGACTTCCGTGGAGAGAAGCAGTTAACGTTTCGAGTCCGATGTGACTTTTTCCGAACTTCGAATTATAAAAGAAACTTTGCCTGTCCAGTTGGCACTTACAACAGCTTCAAATATAACACTGCAAGTATGGAACAGCAATAATGAAATTGTTGATAACTGCTACATTATTCATTCTTAACACTGCAATGTTTTGAAATAATGAAATTATTAACAAATTCATGCATCAGATCAATGCACTGCCATAACCAAATCGTTCACAAATGTAACGTTGTTTATTAGTAGGAGAGTAACGTGTTGCAATAAATATTCACAAATCTTATAGAACAACGCACTAGAAGAATGAAATCGTTCACAAACCTAACAAAATTCATTAGTAGGAGAGCAAAATGTTGCAATAGTGAAATCATTCACTCATGTAAGCGCTATTCGTAATGCATTGCAACAATTAAGTTTACAAAAACCTAACAACCTGCAAGAGTTCAAAATGTTACAATGGTGGAAATCATTCACAAATTAAGCAGCATTCGTAGTGCAATACATCACAATAAAGAAACTGTTCGCTAAACTAACTTCACTTGCAAAGACTTCAATGCGTTGCAATAATTAAGTCTTTTATATTCACGAACGCCGTGCCCCGCTAAAATAGCGAACATTCAGCGCAAAAAAAAAACCGCTGGGCAAACTCGAGCTAGCCACGGTGTTTGTTTCTCCCCCACACCCACCCCGGCATCAACTCGTAGCGTGGAAAGGGTTAAACTGCAGAGGGATTGGGGGGATGGAGGGTGTGTGGTTGGAGGGGAGGTGGGGGTGGGTGGAGGGAAGCAATCTCGGTTGCAAAGCGCTGCGGCACGTGCTCCGGCTTGCTATTCCGGGGGCTGACAGCGGCTGCCTCGCGCGCCGACAGATGTCACCTGTCAGCAATGATTTAGCCCGGGAGCCCGGGCAATGATTGACAGGCCCCCGGAGCTGGGAGGGGGAGGAGTGTGGGTTCCACCAACACTCCGACACCCCCCCCCCACGCCCCGACTCTCAGTGTACCCTCCCACCAGCTCCCCAACCCGCGCGCGTGCCGCCTGCCCGGCCCAGCTCGTGAGTGACAGCGCGCGGGGGGCGGTGGCCAATGGGCCGCTCGGGACGGCACCCCCCCACACCCGCGGGCCAATTAGCGGCGCTGCCATTGGCTGGGCCGAGTGTGGGAAAGAATGTGGAGACGGTTTCACACGCGCTGCGATTGGCCGCCGCCTTATAAATACCGGGATTGCTACAGCGGCCGCGATTGCTACAAATTGCTACAGTGGCCCCTGGAAATCGCTGCAAAGTGTCCGGGGGAAACATACATCGTCGCTGTATCCACCTCCAGTCACTGCTACCATTCCCCAAGACACAAACCTGTTGCAAGTTTGCCACCCCAGCCTTCCATTTCATCTTCTTCTTGTGATCCTTTTCGCCGGCCGGTTTGTTTTCTTTATTTTTAATTATTTCGGCGGGGTCTTGCAGAAATCTCTCTCGGGAATGCCGACTGACACCATGGAGAAACCTTCCATTTCCCCCACGGTTGGCTCATCTGCAAACTCTCCTCAAACTCCGGATAAACCCAAAAGTGCGAGTGAGAACAGAAAGGTAAATACCTTGGTGCATGTACAGTTTGCAGTTGTCCTTTTAAGGGGGGGGGGGGGAAGCTAGAAAGAGGTGCCCGCGGATTTTTTTTTAAAAGGTGCGAAGTAAAGGTACAATTTTATTCAAACGGTTTTTTCCCCCCCCCTCAACAGTCTTCCAAACCCATTATGGAAAAGCGGCGCAGGGCAAGAATTAACGAGAGTTTGAGTCAACTTAAAACCCTGATCCTGGATGCCCTGAAAAAAGATGTAAGTTGGCAGCAAAGTTTCTTTTTGGGAACAGATCCCACTGACCAGTTTTTTCTTGTATATCTTGAGGGGCAGGTAATCATGTTTTAACACTATTTATTTTTTATTGTCAGAGTTCCAGGCATTCCAAATTGGAAAAAGCTGACATCCTCGAAATGACAGTGAAACACCTTCGAAATCTCCAACGTGTACAAATGACCGGTGAGTAAAGTCAATGGACTGTTGAGAGGGCTTTAAAAGTGATAGCACTTGTAAATCTTTGGTTTCTAAATCTGATGTTTAATCTTTGCTGTAGCTCAGTCTGTATCCTCTAATTTTGTCTTATTTCTTTGCAGCAGCTTTAACTGCGGATCCAACGGTCCTGGGTAAATACAGAGCCGGATTTAATGAGTGTATGAACGAAGTGACTCGCTTCCTGTCGACCTGTGAAGGGGTTAACACTGATGTTCGCACCCGGCTCCTCAGTCACTTATCCAGTTGCCTGGGACACATGGTGGCCATGAATTACTCGCAGGCTCCATCCAACGTGGCCTCGGTGCCAGGAGCTCACCTGAACCAGCCCCTCCACGTCCAGCTCCCGGCCACGGTCCCGGCCAGTGGCGGGGTCAACATGCCGTGCAAACTGAGTCCGGCCGAAGCCGCTTCCCCGAAGGTCTACGGCGGCTTCCAGCTGGTGCCCGCCACGGACGGCCACTTCGCCTTCCTGATCCCGAACCCGGCGTTCGCTTCGTCCAGCGGACAGATTACAACCGGCCCGGTCATCCCGCTCTACGCCAACGCTAACCTCCCGGTGGCCGTCAGTTCGGCAGCGGGGCCTCCCAACTCCAAACTGACATCCCCCGTCCAGGGAATGACCTCGGCCGTGTTCGGGCCCAACATCCCCGGAGTTTCTCAGAGCCACAGCCCGCTCGGAGTGAGCACGGGTCCGGACAACTCCGAGTCTGTCTGGAGACCTTGGTGAATGTGGAAGGACTTGTTTTAAAATAAAACTTTAAACTGACCAGTTAAACCTGTTCCATTGTTCGGGACACTTGTACTTATCATTATAAGAGACTTATTTATTTGGGATGTAAATAGTGTACACATTGGTTTCCATGTAACTGATTTTGCAATATTTTACTGTTTTTGGGGGGGTGGGGGAAGAAATCTTTTGATAAATTTTTGAACCTGTTATAAGTGCCATATACCAAAGTCTTTTTTGTAAATTTTTGATTTGCCTTTCTTGTTACAGAAAATAAAATGTTTTCTATATAAGCAGTCACCTGATTGACCTCTAAATGTACTGGGTATGACGAGAGAGGTTTTCAGACCATTCTATTGCTAGTTTGACTGGCCAAGTTAAACCTCCCGCCCTGCTGATGCGTAATACACCAGACATAATTCACAAGTCAGCCGTGTCTGGGTCCCAGCTCTTGAGCACAGGCCCAGTTACAATCCAAAGCCAGGTCTGTTCCTGTGGCGATCTGAGGGATGCACGGAGAACATATTTTGTTTTTCTGAGGGTGGGAGAAAGGGGTTTACAATAAATTGAAGATAATCAGCGCCATCTGCCACGCACTTTTGGACAAAAGGAGCTGTTTCCTGCACCGACCCAGTTTATCTGGATGCAGAAAATCGCAAAAGGCGGGAAATGTCTGAACATTGTTCCAGAGAATAGATGGCTGACTAAAAGGCGGGGAATGTATCTTTCTCTCACTCACCCCTCACCCCCCCCCCCCTTCCCAATTGAATAAAAGCAATTAAAGCCAAGTTTCAAAAGAGGGTCTCGTCGAGTGTGCAACACTGCGGCGAGTTTCATTGAAGTGCCTGGGAATCCAGGGTCGGGGTTAATAACTTCCAGCAGAATGCTACAGTCGAGGGGGCAGCAGTTAGACACAGAAAACCGGCGACAAGTGTCTGCAAATGGGAGTGCACATCTCCAGCACACTCATAAACAGATTTATCCTGGCCTAAATCATCGCCAGTCTTTATATGCACTTGAAAATGATTAACCTTTATGAATCTGATACTTGGAAGTTGATCAGTGTCTGAAATTACATTCGATAAAATGCTACCGATAAGCATCAGCAGTGGTCGCCAACTGATACGTGCGAATAGATTAGAGGTGCCACAGATACATATTAGTTTCAAACAGGAGTTGCAAAATGGGTGTGAGATGGTTACATTTTACCCGGCGCTGTCTTCATGGAGACAATAACATTCCTAATTCCTCCTCAATAGGGGAACAAAAAAACACAATTTTTTGTGTGTGTGTGTGTGTCTGAGGTCATTTGGATTTCTCTCCGATCTGCATTCTCTCACACATTGTACAAGTCGTCTCGGTGAGTGATGAAGCGTGTGTTAGGGGCCTTTACGTGAGCTGACCAGAAACGGGCGCTCCTGCACTGAGAGAGACTGTGTATACCAACGGCGTGGGGAGCGCCGTGCGCTTATCCACCCGCCACTGCTCAGCTTCAGCCTTATTCGATTACACCGGGCGCCTCTTGTTACAAAATACCCAGCCCCAACACGCAAGCCCGTGAGATTCAGCCGCCTTTCCAACAACTTTCTTTTAAAATCACACACAACTTCATATCACAGCAAATTATGAACACTACCCAGTTTGAGAGCATCTAAACACCCCCAGCGTAAGAAATCTTTAACTTTTATTTGACACGCTGACTTCTAATTGAGAATCTTTCCAAGCGTTTGCAAATCCAGATTCCTAATCTACGTTTAAATGGGAAAATTGCAGGTAAACTAAGTTTTTTTTTCCCCCAGAAAAAAGCGTGCATCCAAATTCTGTGCTCTTGCAAGATTCCTATTACCAAAAGCAGAATGAAAAAAAAAATGATTTCAACAAGTTTATTTTGCCAGCGTTGCTTCTGAACATAGTTCGAGGAGGGGGGAGCGAACGAGGGCTGGGGGAAGAAGAGAGAGAGAAAAAAAAGTTGGCAGAGTTTTTCCCTTGCGGCCAAAGTTTGTACTCTGAGCTCTTGGCAAGGACTGAATAGCCCCCACGTGACACGGGAGAGCCGAGAGGTCGTGAGAACAGAACGAACTCTGGCTGCTCGGCAAGCGGCCGGGAAGCGTGTGTGTGTGTGTGTGTGTACACGGCTAGACCGCTCAACACAGGCAGCACTGCCAGCAATCAGACTGCAGCAAGGTGATAAAGGCAGCGACAAGCCGCCAGAACTCTCAGGGACAACAACAGCAGCGTCAACAGACACGCTGTAACATGCCAGGAGGAGACCACTCATCCCATCGAGTTCATGCTGGCTCTCTGTGCAGAAAGTGGAAGCCCGCCGACTCCCACAGCTGCCTAGACTACACCTCCTCCCAGGAGACAGTGACGTCTTTGATTCCTGATGAAGGGCTTTTGCCCGAAACGTCGATTTTCCTGCTCCTCCCTCAGATGCTGCCTGACCTGCTGTGCTTTCCCAGCACCACTCGAATCTAGACGCTGATCTCTAGCATCTGTAGTCCTCACTTTTGCCTCTGCAGATGAGAGTTGAGAGTGTGTTGCTGGAAAAGCACAGCAGGTCAGGCAGCATCCCAGGAGCAGGAGAATCGACGTTTCAGGCCAGAGCCCTTCCTGATTAAGGGCTCCAACCCGAAATGTCGATTCTCCTGCTCCTTGGATGTTGCCTGACCTTCTGTGCTTTTCCAGCGCCACACTCTTAATCACACCTCATCCCACCCTACCTCCATCCCTTATTCCCAATTCCTCTGCCTCTGCCACATCTGTTTCCAGAATGACCAATTCCATCTCAGAAAGTCCCAGGTGGCCTCCTTCTTCCATGATTGCAACTTCTCTTCCCTTCCCACGTGGTTGTCGATACCCTCCAGCATCTCCGCCAAGCACCACTGCCCTCGAAACCCACCCCTCCCAACGCAACAAAGACAGAACACCCCAGTCCTCATCTTCCACCCCACCAATTTCCGCATACAACGCATCATCTTCCGCCACCTCCAAACGGACCCCACCACCAGGGATATATTTCCTTCCCCACTCCTAACAGTGTCCCGAAAAGACCATTCCCTCCGTGACTCCCTTGTCAGGTCCACACCCCTCGAAAATGGTCCAGCAAGCCATTCAGTTCAAGGACAGCTAGGGACAGGCAATAAATGCTGGCCAGCCAGTGTTCCACCAGTGAATAAAAATTAAGCCTATTGAGGAGCTGGCTTTTGTGGCACAGTGACAGTGTCCCTACCCCTGATCCAGGAAGCCTTGGTTCAGCCCCCACCTGTTCCAGAGGTGTGTAATACCGTCTTTGAACAGGTTAATTAGAAAATGCAGAGCCTGTTTAGGAAGATATTCAAGGGGCTCAACTTCCACGTAGGCAGATTGTCACTGCTCTCTGTATAAAATGCTTCCCCAGCCTTCACATCCACAGACTTAAATTTGGATCCCCTAAGTGTTTGTCCCACCAGCTGATGGGAATAGTTTTCTTTGTCTATATTGTTTAACCTTGAGTATATTCATCAGATTTTTAAAACTATTTGTTCATGAGATGTTATTGTCACTGACTAGACCAGCATTTATTGCCCATCCCTAATTACTCAGAGGGCATTTAAGAGTCGACCACACATTGCTGTGTGTCTGGAGTCATATGTTGACCAGGGACATCAGATTTCCTTCCCTAAAAGGCATTAATGAACCGGATGGGTACTCAGACAGTGGTTACATGGTCATCATTACACTGGCTTTTTACTGTGTCACAATTTGTCCTCAGAACATTTACCTAGGTTCTGAATTACTAATTCAATGACATTGCTTCATTGCCATTATTCACTTGGGCTGAATACATCAGTGTTAACCCTTTCACTGATGCCTGTGGCACATCACACTCACCAAACTGAAAAAAAAACTATTTATGCCTACTCTCTGCTTCCTGTTTTAGCCAGCCAGTTTTCAATCCATGCTGCCTCCTACAGCATGAACTTTTATTTTCTGCAGTCACTTCTGATGTGGCACCTTATCACAGGCTTTCTGGAAATCTAAGTACAGTACATCCAGTGGTTCCCCATTATCCATAGCACATGTTACATCTTCAAATAACTCCAATAGAATGGTTTGGTTGGTTCTAGGGAATACCTATCTTGAAAAGATTGTGCACTTCTCTCCAATAGTATTCCCATTTGTCTGTTTTACCTCGTTAATTGTTAACTCTGTTTCTCTCCACAGTTGCTGTCTGAGTATTTCCAACATTTTTTATTTATCTTACAGATGATAAGAAGCAGTCAGCTGCTTGGCAGTGACAGCAAAAGGAAACAATAGCTTCCATTGGTGTAGTGTAGGAAAATTCCACAGGGCTGTATTCAGACTCAAACTGGCCCTGAACTGAAAGAGAACTGAGCATAGGGAACTGAAAGCGTGGCCAAATAAGTAGGTTTCAAGTAACATTGTAGAGAGAGGCATTCTTACCATCGTTTCTCCCTTCCCAAGTTTAAATGGAGGACAGTTCAGGTGTGTCATATTGATGTGGGGCAAGAGGTTTGACATTCAGCGAGGGGCGAGGGCTTCAGAGAAGTGAGGGTTGTGAGGAGTTGAGTAATGTACATGCACAAGGTTCCATGACAACAACTTGCAGTCTGTAGTTAGGGAGCAATGTACAATTAGCAGGGCTACAACAATATTGAAGGCAACAGATAGCTAGTAACCAGACAGAAACATAACGAAAGCTAGCAGCAGTCTGAATGTACTAATTGTTTACATAGCTGAAAATGTGTTGCTGGAAAAGCGCAGCAGGTCAGGCAGCATCCAGGGAACAGGAGAATCGACGTTTCGGGCATAAGCCTTTCTTCAGGACCATTAGTGAGCCACGTGTACACAATAGTGAAATTTTGTTGCTGTTTAATAGGTAGCTGTAATATCCCTCATGTCAGTGAGGGGTAGAACCTTTCCCTGAATGTTACACTTCAAATAAACCGCATCAGAAAATTCTTTACAGTCGATTTATCAAATGGTATACTAATGAGGGAAGGTCTTCAATGGTTGGATTGCTGCTTCTTGTACACATGATCAAGTTACCTTTTTCAAAATAATGTACCTCAGATGCAGGAAATCTGAAACAGACACAGAAAATGCTGGAAAAAAAACTCAGCATGACTGTCAGCATCTGTGGAGAGAGAAACAGGAATTAACATTTCAATTCTGGTATGATTCTTGTTCAGAATAGTTCTGAGAAAGAATGATATCAAACTCAAAATGTCAACTATGTTTCTGTCTCCACAAAGTTAAAAATCACACAACATCAGGTTATAGTCCAACAGGTTTAATTGGAAGCACTAGCTTTCGGAGCGCTGCTCCTTCATCAGGTGATTATGCACAACCACCTGATGAAGGAGCAGCGCTCTGAAAGCTAGTGTGCTTCCAATTAAACCTGTTGGACTATAACCTGGTGTTGTGTGATTTTTAACTTTGTACACCCCAGTCCAACACTGGCATCTCCAAATCATCTCTCTCCACAGATACTGTCAGGCCAGCTGGCTTTGTCCAAAATTCTGTTTTCTTAAAATTACCTTTCTGTCTTTCTTTTTCCTTGAAGGTTCTAAATTGAGGTCACAGTTTCCAAAGATTCCAGTGACCCTCAACAAACTCACCTAAGTTCTACTTAAGGTCATGGATTCATTAGAGTCTAGAAAGAACTACTGAAACCATGCCAGTTCCCTGCAGAATCCAGTCAGTCCCATTCCCTTGTTCTATTCCTGTAACCTTATTTCCCTCAAGTGTATATCCAACTTTCAACTCTTTGTCCAGTTTTCCCCCATTATTTTGGGGATACTGGGAAAGCTGGGTGGAGGAGAGGGTTTGGTCACTGCCCTAGGGGAGAATGGCATCAAAAGCAAACTGCATTCATCCCTTAACCAAGTGTACCTCGCCTCTACCATGTCTCCAGCTGGAGAGATGGAAACCAAATAGGGCATCTTGACTGCTACACTCCCTGACATTAACTCATTTTCAGAGTAGGAATTGTACCTTATATAATATCAAAGAAAGGTTGGGAGATGCCTGTGAGGCTGGCCTTTTTCTTAAAACTAAAAGAATGCACTTTTGTGCAAATGTACAAGACATGAATTGGGTGAATGGCCAAAGTCTTTTTTTTCCCGGGGAAGGGGAATCCAAAACTAGAGAGCATAGGTTTAAGGTGAGAGGGAAAAGGATCCTAAGGGGCAGCTTTTTCACAAAGAGGGTGTTGCATGTATGGTATAAACTGCTGGAGGAAGTAGTCGAGGCTGGTACAATTACAACATTTAAAAGGCATCTGGATGGGTACATGAATTGGAAGAGTTTGGAGGGATATGGGCCAAATGCTGGCAAATGAGAGTAGATTAATTTAGGATATCTGGTTGGCATGGTCGAGTTGGACCGAAGGGTCTGATTCCATGATGTACAATGGTATGACATGATGACGACTTTAAGAGAACAAGTCAGGCCATAGTGGGTGGATAATGGCTTGGAAAAGAACAGGCATCAAATTGTGTGACAAATGTGCAATTGAGAATTAAAGTGAGTGAACACAAGGAACAATACAAACTAGGGACTCAGTATAAGACCCTTCTTGATCTTGCCGAAGCTATTGGTTTTCCAATGCATAAAACTGTTGACACCAGTGGCTGTAGACTGACATACTCCAATGTCCAGGCCTCAGTAAAGCTTGGAGCAGCCCACAGAGGGACAATGGGGAAAGGCCACTTTTTATTAATGTCTCCTTACCATAGCTTATAAGGCCATAAGGAGCTAAAATAGGCCATTCAGCCCATCGAGGTTCCTCTGCCATTCAATAAGATTGTGGTGGATCTGACGATCCTCAACACCAAAGCTTTTCCCCAAAAGCTTTGCTTTCCCCCTGAAGGGCCATTGTACTCTATACCTTGCAATGTATATTTGACATGAAATGAATATTACAGATATTAACTATAAGTGTAAATGTAGTTGCATAATTATTGAAATAAATTAATTAGCTTTGTTCTTTCTGCAGTGTCAACTTTGAGTTGTCATTACTCCTTTACAGTTTATGAATAAAGTATATGTTTGTAAACATGAACCTTCCCCCACAGCCAGATGTGATATATCTAATCCATATGTGGCCACAGTGACAGTACTCTTCTTGCTGTTTTCATTACCTAAACAAATCATCCCTCAAACTTGTCACTAATGTTAAACACTGAACAAAGTGACATTATATCAGTCCTGGGACAGTTGGCCTGACACTATCACTTTGCCCTGTCTTAAGCAGATACACACAAAATACATGAACTGCAACAATTATAGGGACACATCTAATTGTCAATTCATTATAAACAATGCTAAGGATGACTCGTCAGTGAGTGATCTGCAGTATAGTCAGGTTTGAAAACTACAGGCATTTGAATTATGTTGGTAGTAACTGAGTGGGGTAAGCTAGCTCAGTTGACTGGTTTTCAACGCAGAGTGCTGGCAGGTTCAATTCCTGCATCAGCTGAGCTTACCATGAGGAGCTAACCTTCTCAACTGGGTTCCACAGTGGCTCAGTGGTTAGCACAGCTGCCTCACAGTGCCGCGGTCTTGGGTTCAAACCCACTCTTGGACAACTGTCTGTGTTGAGGTTATAGATTCTCCCTGTGTCCGAGTTGGTTTCCTGCCACAGTCCAATGATGTGTAGGTTAGATGGATTAGCCATGTTAACTTGTCCATCGTGTTCAGGGGTGTGCAGGCTAGTTTGGTCAGTCATGGGAAATGCAGGGACAGGGCCGAGGGTGTGGTCTGGGTAGGTTGCTGTTTGGAGGGTTAGTGAGGACTCATTGGGTCAAATGGCCTGCTTCCAGAAGGTAGGGATTGTATGATTCATCACCTGTGGTGTGGTGACTCTGTGGATTGAACAAATGATTATCTCAGTCCACTAGGACTAGGGTGGCTTTATCTTTACTAACTGAGTGGGCATTAGTATTATTCTGGATTACCAAATGTTATCCAAATGGATTAGAGATTAGGAGAAGGGTGTCTTACATTCTACATCGATTGCTATAAACTCCAAGAAATTTGCATAAGTTCATCAACCAGCAGTTTTACTTAGTGTCTTGCTTTGAGATAACTGGCAGAAATTAACTCAATATAAACATAGAATCACAGTAAAAATAAACATACTTTTTTAAAGCTTTGTCAATTTTTATTTAACAATCCGGTTTAGTTAACTTTGATTAATCTAGTTTCGCAAAGTGTGTGAGAATGTCACCCATACAGGCACAATACAAGTTCACTGAGATACCTGCTCAGTGAACAGTGTTCAAGGTAATTGATCTAAAGAGTCGTTACAACTTCGGTTTGTAAGCTGGCCTATGAAATGGTTTTGCTTTTAACAATAAAAAAAATTTCAAAATTAGCCCTGAATCTAGAAATTACAGACATGATTCTATTATCCAGTCAAATTTCCCAATACTGTCATTAGATTAGATTAGATTACAGTGTGGAAACAGGCCCTTCGGCCCAACAAGTCCACACCGACCCGCCGAAGCGAAACCCACCCATACCCCTACATTTACCCCTTATCTAACACTACGGGCAATTTAGCATGGCCAATTCACCTGACCCTGCACATCTTTGTGACTGTGGGAGGAAACCGGAGCACCCGGAGGAAACCCACGCAGACACGGGGAGAACGTGCAAACTCCACACAGTCAGTCGCCTGAGGCGGGAATTGAACCCGGGTCTCTGGCGCTGTGAGGCAGCAGTGCTAACCACTGTGCCACCGTGGCGCCATCTGTCATGTCAAACAAAATCATCATTGATTGGGTAGAATAAGATCTGTCTTATTCTTATATAAGATCTAGAATAAGAATAAGATTCAAAAGGAAATGGAATGAACAAGTAAATGAATAAAGATTTTTTTTTAAATGTCTGAATTATCTCAAGAGAGACAAACATCAGCATGGCGTGATAAAATTTGTGGGAAGAATGTTATGTTTGGGAGCTGTTCACCCCTGTGCAAGGACTCCCTTTGCTACTGGATGCGACTGGGGAGGTGGGGGGTCTGAGGAAACTGCATTGATTCACTGGGGAAAGAAATGATGCCTTTCTGAATTTGATCTGACAAAGCCAACAGGATATGGAACACCTCAAGTTCCCCTGTGAGAGAGAAATCATGGGCCTGGGAGCCATATATAACATGGTCAATTCAAACAGTTCAGAATAATTCAAAATGTTTTATTTGACTAAGGTGGAAACTCTTCAATCCAGTTTATCCAATACAATTCATTTTGCCTTGTAAAATAAAATGAAGAACTGCAAATGTTGAAGATCTGTAACAAAAACAGAAATTGCTGGAGAAACTCAGCGGGTCTGGTAGAATCTGTTGAGAAAGCAGAGAGAACATTGTGCAAGAAAGAACTAAAGAACTGTGGATGCTGGAAATCAGAAACAAAACCAGAAATTGCTGGAGAAACTCAGCAGATCTGGGCAATATTATCTGTTGAAAGAAGAGCAGAGCTAATCTTTCACATCTCAGATGAGGTCACTGCTCTCCAAAAGGTTTTTTTTCCCCCTTCTCTATAGATGCTGCCATACTGGTGGAGTTTCTCGAGTACCTTCTGTTTGTGGTTCAGATTGCCAGCATCCACAGTTCTTTAATTTTATGGGCCACACACCTTTGGAGCAGGAGAGATGCTACTGCTCACCACAAGAAATCTTTTATACAGACTTAGTAGTGCAGACCTGATAGCCTGAAGGGCCTGATCTGTACTGTATAATTCTATATTTTCCAAGCTATCTGTTCAGAGATATTGTTGCACACCTCAGGAGCAATGGGACCTGACTACAGGCCTCCATGCTCATAGATAGGGACACTACCACTGCACGACAAGAGCCCTACCACAAGAACACTTTGTTTGTTTATTTTATTCTTACACACAACTGAACATTTCTTTTTCACTATCATCAAATCACCCTTAGTAACCACAAGAACACTTCCATATTATATTAGATGCTTGACATCTGTCAACATGTGCAGCAATCGTTTGAAAGTCTGCAAGTCATTTGCAAAGTAATAAGCTAAACTACAATCTGTGCCTTGTGACAGGAAGGAGGAGCAAGTGGCTGGCACAGAGCAAGCCTCTGAGTTGTCAAATTAACTTCATTTAGCTCAGCTTCTCCAGCTTTTTTTGTTGACATTTGCAGGGTTCCACTAAACCTGCTCAGACATTTGGAATATGTAATTGATTTTTTTTAAAAGTCACTAGAGTATGCGGGCATCGCTGGTTGGACCAGCATTTACTGCCCGTCCTTAGCCGCCTTTGAAAAGATGATGGAGAGCTGTCTTCCTGAACCACTGCAAAAATTTATTTGCAGTGGTATGGGCAGACCCACAGTGGTGTAAGAGAGAGAGTTCCAGTAAGTTGACCCAATGACTCTGCAGGAACCTCTTCTCAGACTTTAACAGCAATGAGAAAGAACAGGCCTGAAAGCATTATAAATAGTGATGGTAGTAGTGTAGAACTGCAAGAAAGCATGCAGAGGTTGGTGGGATGGGTAGAAATGTGGCAGATGAAATTCATTGTGTAGAAGTGTGATATTTTGGTTGGAAGAACATGGAGAAGTGATACACAATAAACGACACAATTCTGGAGGAGGGACAGGAGCAGAGGGACCTGAGTGTATGTGTGCTTAAGTTATTGAAGCTGGTTGGACAGATGGAGAGAGTTAGTAAAGCATGAAGCATCCAAGGAATTATTATTGAGGAATACAGTACAAGAGCAAGGAGGTTATGCTGAACTTTTACAAGGCACCAGTTGGAATGGCAAGTGTAATTCTTGATGCAACACTTTAAGAAGGATGAGGAGTGTGTAGATGAGAAAAAATTTGTGGACCAAGAGTTCCAGTTTGAGGATAGATTAGAGAATCTGGGACTATGGCCATAGAGTCATAGAGATGTACAGCATGGAAACAGACCCTTCAGTCCAACTTGTCCATGCTGACTAGATATCCAAAATTAATCTAGTCCCATTTACCAGCACTTGGCCCATATCCCTCGAAACCCTTCCCATCCAGATGCCCTTTAAATGTTACAATTGTACCAGCCTCCACTACTTCCTCTGGCTGCTCATTCCATATAGGCACCACCCTTTGCGTGAAAATGTTGCCCCTTAGTTCCCTTTTAAATCTATCCCCTCTCACCCTAAACCTATGCCATCTTGTTCTGGACTCTCCCACTCCAGGGAAAAGACCTTGCCTATTTACCCTATCCATCTGCTCATGATTTTATAAACCTCAATAAGGTCACCCCTTATAGAGGTTTATAAAATCATGAGGGGCATGGATAAGTCCTTAGAGAAGAAAGGACTGTGAGTGGATCTGACAGGGTGTTCAAAATCAGATTAAATGGGAAGAAATTATGGGAACAGGATATAACATCACCATAGGAAATGACGTCACCACATGAAATTACATCACCAACCCAAGGAAACCCAAATATATAAATAGAAAGCAGGAAACACCAGCAGTGCTTTGTCCGAGGCTCAGTGAATATATTACCTAGTATGGTGACAAAACGTCTGAAAATGAACCTTCCAGCTCAGCGAGCAAACCTACATCCAGATTATTTCCATTCACGAAAGGATCCAGAACAAGAGGGCACAGATTCAAAGTAATTTGTAAAAGAAATAAAAGTGATATGAGGAGAACCTCTTTCATGCAGGGAATGGTTAATGCTGGAAATTATCTGCCTAAGAGTGTGGTGGCAGATGGTTCAATTGAGTCATTCAAAAGGGAGCTGGAGTTATTTGAAAAGGAAGTTTTATGGGAAGAAGGCAGTTGGATAGCACTGAGTGAGATGATCATTTGGAGACATGATGGGCTGAATAGCCTCTTTCTGCGCCATCACCATTCTGGGACTCTGTTATAGTGCCTTCATTAGAAAAAGTTTTTGAACGGATGATTGTACACTGTATTTAAACATAAAACTGGAAAAGACAATCAAGCAAAATGGAAGCAAAAGAGAGAAACCATCCTACTGAGACTGTGAGATTTCATAGCAGGTGAGAAATGCTGAGTGTCAGTGTTTGAGGAGATATGTAAACCATCTTTGGATAGTCCACTTAACTTGCATGGACCTTATAAGAAAAGCTGAGGCACTCCAAGGTGTGAACCTAAGAACATAGGAAATAGGAGCAGGAGTAGAGCATCTAGCCCTTTAATTTTGCACCACCATTCAGTAGGATCATGGCTGATCTTTTTCTTGGACTCAGCTCCACTTACCCACCCTCTCACTATAACTCTTAATTCCTTTACTGTTCAAAAATCTAAAAATCCTTGCCTTAAAAACATTCTACGAGGTAGCCTTGACTGCTTCACTGGGCAAGGAATTCAACAGGTCTCCACAGGTTTCACAGCGTGAGGATGGTAACAGTTGCTTTGTACTTAACTTGAGAAGCTTGAGAAATCCTGTGGCACTTTCGGTAAGTGAGCTTAAATGGGGAACGCTGTACAACTCCACTGATTACCTTTGCTATATTCAAAGTGAAAGACTGAAGCGTACAAAGTCTGCAAGGGAGGAAGATTCAAGTTAAAAATAGCATTCCTTGAAATAATCTGCATTGCCTAGGGAGAGCAGAAGTAACAGAACATATAATCTCACTAAGGGAAAAAAAACCTGAAGAGATCTACAGGCAATGTGGCAGAGGAACCAGTTCCAGTCCTGCTCACTGGGTCTGTTCAGGAATAGCAGGAGGAAGTGAAAAATGTAGATGCAGTTTTTAATTTGGTCATTAATTTGGAATCATTTATTAGGATTTCCTAATTAGAAAGACAATCTATTTTATGATTCTGCTATTGGGACCAACTATTTTGGTTACACATGTTTTACTGTATTTTCAACCTATATAATTACCATGAGTTATTTCTGCATTAAACCTTTTGGAACACTTAGTTCGTGTCTGCTCTTTAGTCGAACTTTCAATCAAGATTTAGCAGAATTAGTTTTCTCATTTTTCAGTACTAGTTTCTCCCACTTTAAATAAATCTCTAAAATGAGACTCTTAAAAAATAAATTTGTAAACTCCAAAATGAGAACTGGAGAAAACATTACTATTGATATTGTGATTATTTATGTTGCTTAATTATAAATGATTACATTAATATTATATTTTATGGTAATATATAGGAGTATGTAATAAATTGAATATTCTATTATTATGATAGTCATACAGCAAGGCTCATGGTCAATCTTCTGACTTATATTTTCTCGCACCTGACTTGGGAGTAAATCTGTGTCCTCAGAGCCAGCTAGTTGGTGGTTAGCCAGCAAGTTTGAACTCTAAAATAAAGCAAAGAGCTGCACATGCTGAAACTGCTGGAGAAACTTAGCATGTCTGGCACCATCTATGGAGAGAAAACTGAATTATCTTTTTGAAGAAGGGTCAGAAATGTTGAACTCTTGTAATTTTTAGCTGCCCAGGAAGGTGTCAGGTCCCAGTCTCATCGATGTTCAATTGGCTTCTGGAGAAGATAACTTATTGAAACACAGGGCGACCTTGTATCCATGGGTCCAGTTTCCGTGGTTTTAGTTACCTGCAGTTTACCGCAGCCCGAATATATTATAGGGAATCTTCCAGAACCAGGGACCAAGGGGCAGCCGGGAAGGTAAGTTTCCCATTGAAATGAATAGGTTTGCTCCTATCCCCAGTTTCAGGCTTGGAACATATCCCCTGTGGGTACAGGGGGACGACTGTAACGTATTTGAATTAAAGTAAGATGCATTTTTATGCAGCTTTCATGACCTCAGCAACCCCAAGCACTTCGCAAACAATGAGGTACTGTAAGTGTTTGGAATGTACTCCCTGGTGCAATGTAGAACATTCCGCAGTCAACCTTTGTACAGCAAACTCTCACAAGCCCAAAGAAATTGTGACCTGATCATCTGCTTCTTTGGTGTTAGTTGAGGGATAAGTATTGGCCGGTACATTGGGAAGAAGTCTCTGGCTCTTCCTCAAACAGAGGAGATCTTTTACATCCACCTGAGAAGGTCTCAGTTTAACATCTCAACAAAAAGCTGACACCTCCATCAGCACAGTGTTCTGTCAGTAGAGGTGTGGAGTATCAGTCTGAATTAAGTGTTAATTCTCTAAAGTGGGAAGTGCATACCCCATTTTCTGATCTACTAGACCAGGGTTGATACCTTGGTTAATGAGAACCACAAACATGAACTGGGTTTGCTCCTCTCCAGGTGCCTGTCCAGTGACAACATTAATGGAAAATTAATGTGTGTGGTCATCACCCCTTATTCCATGGTCTGACTATCATCCAGCAGTCACTGTCCAGATTTAAACATGTAGAACCACTTGCAGCCACTTCACCAATAAAGCTATCGGAATCCAGGACCAAGGAAAGACACTATTCTCAGAGAAGTGTGGGCAAGGAATTAAAGGTTCAACATATTTTTCTTCATTGAAACCCAAACACAAAACAGCACAAAACATCACAACACATGACATAAAAATGTCAGCATTACAAGATGAATCACATTCAGTTTTTCATTATTATTCTCCAATCCTAAGTAATGAAACCTCAGTTGAGCATTTTTGACAGGGGGATGTTGTCTCTTTTCATCACCTCTGAGGCAACTACCAAGCTACGTGGCCAGGCACAGGCATGCCATGTTTTGCAAATTTTAAGAGGTGATGCTAAGGTGAGTATTTCAATGCAAGCCCTGTGTGGTGGGATGTTCAGACAATTTGAACACAAAGCTCATTGTGCTCATTTTTCCTGTTTCAAGTGATATTTCAAGTCTGATGTTTCCACATTGATAAATCATAGATGTTGCGTTTATACATTTTGCATTGCTTAAAAATTCCACAACTTTTCACATCTCAGGTGTGAATGGTATTATTATGCTGTCATTCTGCAGACAGTGGCAGACCCTGGCCTCTTGCACAAGGTGACTCTCTCATGGTTGAACATAAACATTTGTTTCATTATTAGTTTGCTGAGCAGACTGTTTGCAGAATTGGCTGCTGTGTTCCTGCAGCACAACAGTAACTACACCTCAAAAGCTCTTCATTGACTGTTAAGCATTCTAAGTCAAGGTTAGAGTGGTGCTGGAAAAGCACAGCAGGTCAGGCAGCATCCGAGGAGCAGGAAAATCGATATTTTGGGCAAAAGCCCTTCATCAGGAAAGGGCTCCGACCCAAAACGTTGATTTTCCTGCTCCTTGGATGCTGCCCGATCTGCTGTGCTTTTCCAGCACCACTCTAATCTTGACTTTAATCTCCAGCATCTGCAGTACCCACCTCCGCCTAGTTGATGTAAAGCATTCTAAGCCAATCTGAAAGGTGTCACATCAATGTGAGTTCCTTGTTTTTCTAGCTAATGAGTGTTCACTGGTTCTCTCAAACACAAGTAGGGTAACTTCACAGGTTAGCAGCTGAACCTAATGCATTCTCTGTAGTCCCTTCATTCTTCTCCAGTTCAACTTTTGGCTGAAGTGTGCTTCATGATATTTATTCACGAGCTTTGCATTGTACACACCAAGCACCATATTTATGACTCAAAGGAGGGAACACAATGGGAATGTTCTGTTGGATTACCAGCCTGAATCTATTGAAGCCGCAAGAACTCAAACTAATATTCCATGCTGTATTGTCTGAGTTGAAACGCTGGCAAGGTCTAAGTTAGGTGTGATCATGCTGTATGAGTTAATCAATGTTTCTGATGAAATAAATAAGCTCACTTGGCCATTCTTAGGATGTAGTTTCATTGCAAAGGAAACTTTTGATTGAGTTTGTCATTTCAGCAACGACTGAATTAATCTGTGGTTTTCAGAAAATTAGTGATCTGAAACTTAACTGGGCTCGCCACATAAACACAGTGGCTACAAGAGCAGGTCAGAGGCTAGAGATACTGTGGCAAGTAACTCACATCCTGACACCCCAAATCTATTCACCATTGACAGGGCACATGTCAGGAGTGTGATGGAATATTCCCCACTTGCCTGGATGGGTGCAGCTCCAACAACACTCAAGAAGCTTGACACCATTCAGGACAAAGCAACACACACCAAATCTACAAAAATTTAATCCCTCCATCACCTGCGCTCAGTAGCAACAGTGTGTACTATCTAGAAGATGCACTGCAGAAATTCACCAAAGATCCTTAGACAGCGTTTTCCAAACCTACGACCACTTCCTCCTAGAAGGACAAGGGCAGCAGATATGTTGAACACCCGCACCAGGAAGTTCCCCTCCAAGCCACTCATCACCTTGACTTGGAAATATACCACCTTCACAGTTTTCGGTTCAAAATCCTGGAATTCCCTCTCTTCCAGCATTGTGGGTTAATCCACAGCAAGTGGACTGCAGTGATTCAAGAAGGCAGCTCACCACCACCTTCTCAAGGGCAAATAGGCATGGGCTATCAATGCTGGCCAGCCAGTGACACCCAAGTCCCACAAACGAATAAAAAAAATGCTTGCCCTTTTGTTGGCTCTCTTCTTATCTGTGATGTATTCGGGGGTTGGCATCTTTCCACTGGACATTTTTGGCTAAAGTGATTGAGTACGAGGGACAACGCAAAGCACCAAACTCTCTCAAAGACATTGTTGGTCTGCCTGAAGCATGCTGTTCTTCCAAGTGTTATACTGGTGGGCACATTCCAAGGACTAGAACTATGGGCTGAGAAATTCACTGAAGCTTGTGGCAGCCACTGCAGTGACTAAATGGGAAAGGACTGCTCCTGCCATAGTACTCTGAGAGACTGGAAACCATGTAATATATTTGGGGCGTTGTGCACCAAAGAATGTTGGATATCCACTGTAAGTGTATATTGTTAACTGTAACCAGCATATAGTGAGTTCCTTCATACAATGTACTGAAAGAAATGGACATGTAATGCATTGTATGTAATGTAAAATTTGAACTATTATGTAATGTCCATGTACAAATTTTACAAATCGTGTGTATTTTTGGGAAAACAGACAAAAAGTGATGCAAAAGAGGACTGGTTGAGTTAGTTGCATGAGCTCAAAGTCTTATGCTTTTAAATTCCTGTTTTCTGGGAACTGGCTTAAGACAGTCCAGACTCATCTGATACTAGCTGTTCACAGCCAGAAAAAAGGAGACCAGCATTCTGTCTGTCTGGGTTGCATTTGTTGGATGCCCCTGAAGTGAAAGGGCAGTGTTATAACAAACGTTGCCAACCAGCCTACAGCTTTAATTAGACTTGGAGTAAAGTCGGAGCGGTTTGGAATTAACAGGGCAGCCTGCATTGAAAGAAAATGCTTGACATGCTCAGGAGGACTTTGAGGGAAAGTCTTGCCAGAGTGAAGTAGGATACCAAGAGACCTTTCAATGGCCACCTGTTTCCTTTCAGAGACACTCACTTAAACACATGCTGGAGATGACAATCACATCCATATATACTCAGCTGTAAATTAGTACTGGTTATTTATAAACACAGTTTAATCTTTCATAGTGTTCAGCAGCTCCATGTGTTTTATTTAACCATCCTCTTTTTGGAAAATTAGAAATTCAATTAAGTCTTAGACAATTGCTTTGGGATTTAGATTTAAATTGATGGGGAGGATTCCAGTGTGTTCATAGGATTGTTTTTTCTGTGTGTGAGAGTTTTAAACGAATGAATAACCTTCCTTCCTTGTATAATTAGTTTATTGAAATTACTTAGAAGATAAAAGAACTTGTGTTAATGCACTTTACTCTTCAAGTGCAATTAGTCTGCCTTACATATCCAAAAAGCATCTCAAGTGCCTCCCTCTCTTTAATATTGTTGTTTAGTTGCTATACAAATACAGCAGGCAATTTGCACACAAGCAGCAATGAGATGAAGACTCAGGTATTCTTGACCGAGGAATGTTGATCAGGAAAACTGACTGCTTGTTTTTGAATAGTGTCAGTCAGGACAGGTAGACAAGACTTCATCTTTCGTGTCCTGTCAGGGGGACAGTGCTTTCAAAACATAGTACCCATTCCAACTAAGGAATGCTGAAGCAATTTAGTTAGTTATTGATGTCAAACAATTTTAACCAGCTAAATTTGGATTGTGACTTTTTTGGGATTGAGTTTGAGGTTCCCTCATCTATCTGGCTCAGTGGAAATCAGATCAGTTGAAATGGACTGAAAAAATTGTGTGATTTTTAACTTTGTACACCCCAGTCCAACACTGGCACCTCCAAATCACGACGTTCAATCTGGATAAATGCAAGGTATTGCATTTTAGTACAACAAGAAAGGATAGAGCTTATACAATTAATGGTAGGGCCTTGGGTAGTATTGTAGAACAGAGGGAACTAGGGGATGATGATGCATAATTCTTTGAAGTTTGCATCATATGCAAACAGGGTGGTTAAAAAGGCATTTGGCATGGTTGGAAAGTCATGTTGAGGTTGTACAGGACATTGGTGGGGCCTCTTCTGGAGGCTCTGGCTGATCTGTTATAGGAAGGATATTATTAAACTGGAGCGGGTTCAGAAGAGATTTACCAGGATGTTGCCGAATATGGAAGGTTTGAGTTATAAGGAGAGGCTGGACAGGCTGTGACTTTTTTCACTGGAGCATATGAGGTTGAGAGGTGACCTGATAGGACTTTATAAAACAATGAAAGGTATAGATAGAATTAGTGGTAGTTGCCTTTTCCCGAGGATGGGGGATTTCAAGACTTTGGGGCAAATCTTTTACATAGAGTGTGGTTTGCGTGTGGAATGAACTTCCTAAGGGAGTGGTGGATGTGGGTACAATTACAACATTTAAAAGACATTTGAGTAAGTAGATGGAAAGGAAAGATTTGGAGGGATATGGGCCAGGAGCAGGTAGGTGGGACTAGGTTAGTTTGGGATTATGGTTGACATGGACTGGTTGGACTGAAGGGTCTCTTTCCGTGCTGTGTGACTTAATTTATTGATGACATTCTTAATCTGATCTGACGGACTGCAATTTTCAATTCAACAGCTGTTGCTCTCTTGGATTGGCTGTTCTTACATAACCACTGCTGCCAGTCTGCACTACGACATAACAGTTGTTTGAGGTAATTTGCTGACACCAAACATTTTTTCTTAAAATTATTTGCAGTAGCCATTTAATGACTGCACTGTTGTAAACTACAGGAGAGGCATGTTCTAAGTTAAAGGAAGATTTATTACATGATAGCAGCAAAAGTAAAACTACCTTTTAGTATGGCATAAATACTGGGACTCTCTGGAGCAGGTACAGATACATCTGCCCCCTCCAAAAGCTAGAGTAGAACCCCTTGTATCCATACAGTGACTGTGGGTAATATCAGTATGATGGTTACAGGTGATGTAATGTGAACATTTACCCTTTCATAGAGTCTTAGAGTCAGACAGCCCAGAAACAGATTCTTTGGCTCAACTCAATGCTGACCAGGTTTCTAAACTGAACTAGTCCATTTGCCTGCATCTGACCCATATCCCTCCAAACTTTTTCCATCCATGTACCTCTCTGAGTGTTTTTTAAATGTTGTAATTGTACTCATCTCCACCACTTACGGTGGTAGCTCATTCCATATACACACCACCTTCTGTGTGAAAATGTTGCCCCTCAGGTCCCTTTTAAATCCTTCCCCTCTCACCTTAAACCTATGCCCTCTCACTTCTGCGAAAGCAGCAAGGAAAGTTATTAGAAGTTGAAACAAAAACAGAAATTGCTGGAGAAACTCAGTAGGCCTAGCAGCATCTGTGGAGAGAAAGCAGAGTTAATATTTTGATGGTCATTGGACTTGAAAGGTTAACTCTGCTTTCGCTCCACAGCTGTTGCTAGATCAAGTGAGTTACTCCAGCATTTTCTGTTTTTTTGTTGTTTCAGATCTTCATATCCACAGTTTTTTGTGTTGTTTTAGTGGCTTGAAGTTGGTTGAGTCCATCGTTAGCTTTGCCAGGTGGTCACTGAGGTTTGGTTGCAATCCCGATCTAATGGCCTGAATGGTGTGGGAGCAGTGGCTTCCCAATTGGGGTATAGAGTCATTGAGTCATACAGCATGGAAACAGACCCTTCAGCCCAACCAATCCATGCTGACAATAATGCCAAAGTAAACTAGTCCCGCCTACCTGCTCCAGGTCCATATCCCTCCAAACTTTTCCTATTCATGTACTTAGCCAAATGTCTTTTAAACATTGTAATTGTACCTGTATCTACCACTTCCTTTGGAAGGTCATTCCACACACACACCACCCTTTATGTAAAAATATTATCCCTCATGTCTTTTTTAACTCTCTCTCCTCTCACACTAAAAAATGTGCTCCTTCATCTTGAAATCCCCCATCCTAGAAAAAAGACAACTACCATTAACTGTCTCTATATCACTCATTATTTTATAAACCTTCTATAAGGTCACCTCTTAACCTCCTACACTCCAGTGAGAAAAGTCCCAGCCTTCCTTTATAACCCAAACCTTCCATACCTGGCAACATCCTGGTAAATCTCTTCTGAACCCTCTCCAACTTAATAATATCCTTCCTATAAATGGGCAACCAGAACTGGGCACAGTATTCCAGAAGAAGCCTCACCAATGTCCAGCACAACCTCAACACGACTTCCCAACTCCTATACTCAAAGGTTTTACAGGTTTGCTTGTGGGCTGAAGGAAGCAGTATCTGAGTCCCAAATTGAACCTGTGGGGTTTCCTGCCCAGGGGCATCAGCTATCCGTCTACAGTAGCAACACAATCTCGCATTACACCCACCCACCTAGATGTGGCCACACCTGGAGTGCTGTGTGCAGTGTTGGTCTCCTTATCAAGGAAGGACGTTTTGGTTTTGGCGACAAAGGTTTACAGACTGATTTCTGGAATGACAGGGCTGATATATGAGGGAAGTGACTAGATCAGTTAGGACTGTATTCACTGGAGTTTTGAAGAATGAGAGGAAATGTCATGGAAATCTGTAAAAGTCTAAAAGAAATAGCCAGGGTAAATGCTGGAAGGATGTTCCCAATGTCTGGGGGAGTTCAGAACCAGGGGCCACCATCTGAGAAAAAGGGGTTAGACTTTTTAGAGCTGAGGTGAGGAGAAATTTCTTCACCCAGAAAGTGGTGAGCCTACAGAATTCTCTGCCATTGAAAACAATTGACGCCAAAACATTGAATGTTTCAAGAAGGAAACTCTTAAGGCTAAAGGGACCGATAGATATGGGGTAAAAGCAGGGACAGGGGACTGAGTTGGAAGATCAGCTATGGTCATAATGAGTGACGGAGCAGGCTCTGTGGCCTGGATGGTCTCTTCCTCCTCCTTTCTTTTCTACATCTCTGTGTAACCCCACCTCCCCCCGCTCCCCACCCCAACTTTCCCAGTATGACACTGGCTGGGTGTTGGATATCATTAAAAATCTCTCTAGGCCTCAGGCAATTGCTGACTGTGGGAATGTGGTTCACCTCAATCCATTTCATTCCCAAAACTGACCCAAGTACCCTGACTGCTCTCTGTCTCTTTTGGAAAGGCGGGGAGACTGCATTACACATGAGCACCCACCCATTTAAACATGAGCTGAGCCACCTTTAGCAGTCACATGAGCTGCTGTGTTTCCAGGTAACCAGCTCAGTGAGGTGCCCCTGAAGTAACTTCCGATTTATAATTCTGCAACCTGGGAGTGTATTTCTGTTGGTGGGTGGGGGTGGGAGGAGCAAGGATTCATCAGCCCAACGAACCTGCCCAGATTGAGAGTATATGAACAATAAATAATTTTAACACTTGGCGTGAGGTACTGCAGTGAAGGATAGTTATTTATGAAGCTGCAGCAGATTCCATGAAACTAAACTTCCCCTTGGGGAATGCAACACTACTGAATATGCCATATGGTGGATTTTTATGTCATTGCCTTTATTTGATTACTCTGCATTTTTGACCTCATAAACATTTTTATTTTTATTTTATTTGCCTGATTTCTATTTCAGTTCTTCTCTTGGAAGTATCAGCTCCTTGCTGGAATCTAGATCAACACTTGCCTTGGGACAACAGAGTCATAGAGATGTGCAGCACAGAAAGAGACCCTTCAGTCTAACTTGTCCATGACGACCAAGTATCCTAACCTAATCTAGTCTCATTTGCCAGCATTTAACCCATATCCATCCTTTCGACTCACATACCCATCCAGATGCCTTTTAAATGCTACGATTGTACCAGCCTCCACCACTTCCACTGGCAGCTCTTCCATATACACACCACCCTCTGCATGAAAATGTTGCCTCTTTGGTCCTTTGTAAACCTTTCCCCTCTCACCTTAAACATGCGCCCTTCAGTTCTGAACACCCCAACCCCAGGGAAAAGACCTTCATTGTTGAAATCTTGTTTCCAAGGTTATTTAAATACATAGACACATCACAGTTAACTTCAGTCCTGTCTCTGAACGGTACAGCATCAAACGAGACCATTCAGCCCATTGTGATAGTGCTGGATTTTGCAAGGACTATGCAATGAGTTATCATCAAACCCCAATCAGTCCCCATCACCCGTTCTTTCCCCTTTTGTAGCATTTATCTAGTTCCTGTTTAAAAGTTAGCACTGAATCTGCTGATACAACTCTTTTAGCCAATGCTTTAAAAGTACTCTCCATCTCCCTCTGGTTCTTTTATCAAATGTTTTGCCACACTTTAGGAAGGATGTGAAAGCATTGTGGGCAATGCAGAAGAAAATCATTAAGTACTCCAAGAATTAGGAATTTCAGTCGTAATGATGCTGTGGCTTTAAGGAATTATTTTGTTCTGTTTTTAGAAGAGAAATTTTAAGGCAGAGGCAACAAGCAGTCTGCTAGAACTACTAAAGTAAACAACTTGTGAGGCCATCGTTTTTTTTATTGTAACAATAGAAGCAGCCTGAATGGGTGTGGTCAAACTCCCAAAGAACTCTAATCTTTAGGTTAGCTTTCAGCAATTGCTATTGGGGTTGTGAAGAAGTGGAAGCTATTCTTTCCCTCTCTCGGTTACAGACAAAAGCTGTGGGTCCTCTACCTGCTACAGGAGCTGCATGTGAGATAATCTGCTTTCTAATTTGCCTTTTCCTAAGGGTGCATTTATGGGATGTGACTACATCAGAACAGTTAATTCGGAATAGCTAGTGTATCTATTAATCTGTTAAGCTTTCCAATAGAGTTATTCCCAATTTCTTCTTTCTTTTGTTGCATTTTAACAATTGTGAATGAATAAACTTACAGAACACTGAATAGCCTGGACAGAGTGGATGTTGGGAAGATATTTCCATTGGTAGGAGAGATAAGCACCCAAGGGCACAGCCTTAGAGAAAAGGGGAGACCTTTTAGAACAGAGATAAGGAGAAAACTCTTCAGCCAGAGAGTGGTGAATCTATGGAATTCACTGCCAAAGAAGGCTGTGGAGGCCAGGGCATTGGGTATATTTAAGATGAAAATGGATAGGATCGTGATTGTCAAGGAGATCAAAGATTACAGGGGAAAAGCAGGAGAATGGGGTCGAGAAACTTATCAACCATGATTGAATGGCAGAGCAAACTCGATGGGCTAATTTCTGCTCCTATGTCTTATGGTCTTAAAGTGTGTTTTGCTTTAAATCCAGTAGTTTGACCAATTGAATTGCATATGGAATGCCACATCTTACATTTACCTTTAGAATAAGAAAACGTTAGGGTCTAGAATATCTTCTGAATATTTTGATGGGGTTTGGTCTGGTCCATAACACAGTTATGTGGATAGATTGGAGAAGCTGCTTTCCTCAGAGAAGGTTGAGAAGAGGTTGGATCGGGGGGTTGAAAATTATGAGGGAAATGGACGGAATAAAGAGGGAGAAACTCTTCCCATTCATGGAAATATTAAGAACCAGAGGGCACAGATTTAGGGCAGTTGGCAAAAAATGGAATGGGTGGTATATGAAAGGGCCTTTCCAGACTGCAAGTGGTTAGGATGCAGATTGCATCCTAACCACATTGAGTCTGGTGTAGGAATGTTCAAGTGAGTTTTCTGAAGGGAATTGGTTCTCATTACCTGAAATGATGCAAATTGGAGGCCTACAGGGCAAATAAGGGAAAGTGGAAAAGACGAATTGCTACTTCAGACAAAAAACAGTGAAGAGACAATGTTCCAAATGGCTTCTTTTTGTGCTGTCACCATTCCACAATTCTATTTCCTCCTGGTGATGACCTTCTATCCAATAAACAACAATTTCTCTTGCTTAACTAGAACAAAAACATTCATAATTTTGAACCCCCTTGTTAAATCTTCCCATGACCTTCTTTAGTTTCTCTATACAAGTGAAGCATCTTCCAATGTCCTTCAAACATGCATTCATCCTGGTATTCCTTATCCTGTTCATTGTTCATTTACCCAAATCTATGGGATCACTGTATTCTAACAGATGAAAGGCTTAACAGACAATCAATTTTTCAATGTATAATTTCAGTTACATCACACTGCAAATTTTTTGCTATAAAGTCTGTGTTACGATCGAGCCCTCCACAATCACCTGATGAAGGAGTGTCGCTCCGAAAGCTAGTGTGCTTCCAATTAAACCTGTTGGACTATAACCTGGTGTTGTGTGATTTTTAACTGAGATTCAATGCTCAGTATCACAGGGTTAATCAAGCATGCATTTGCATGACAATTATTTTCTTCCTTTTCCCTTGGCTTGAGAGAGTTGTGCAATTGTTTGGCTGGGTCAGTGAAGGGAGTTTCACACGGGGGACGCAGAATATCCCAGCTCTGAGAGGGCTGGAACAACAGATAGTGAGCAGCTTGAATCACACCTTATGAGGAGGAGTTAAGGAATCCAGAGGAAGTTTGCAGCCTGGTTTGCTCTTGCCTCCCACCTCGAGTGTGGTGTGTGGGGCTGTATGTGAATGTCTTTGGAACAATAGACAAACATTCAATTCATTTATAGCCTACATTTTATTTGTTAACTTTAAAGCAATCTGGCAGCTGTGGGTACGTTGAAATAAGACAGAAAATGTCATAAAAGTTTGCCATTAAAAATGCAAACAAAACATTGTGATTTGATATGCCAAGGAGTAGAATTCAAAACCAGATAAGTTATATTAAACTTATATTGAGCTTTGGCTAGACCACACTGAGAGGTCTGTAAACAGCACTGGTCTCCATATCGCAACAGAGGGTGTGTAGAAATATTGGCGAAAGCGCAAAGAAGATTTACAATGATGATGCCAGAAATGCGAGGTCACAATTTAAGTAAAGACTTAAGAGGCTGTGGCCTTTATGTCTAGAAAAATGGAAGTCTGAGAGGTGGTCTGATTGAGAGCCTTGAGATTATCCAACGGGCTGGACTTGGAGAAGTTGTTTTCGCTAGCTGGAGTATCCAAAAGCAGGGCTGGCAAATTTAAGAAGGGAATTCAGCAGATTGGTCTCTGCCTAAAAATGGTGCGAAATTTGAACACCTTACCAGGTGGAATGGTTGAAGTGAGTACATGGTTACATTTAAGGGTAAACCTGATAAACACTGGAGAGAAGGGAATCAAAGGATATGTTGAAAGTGTGAGGTGGGAGAATGTTCAACTGGAACATACATAGCATTTTGTATCTGTTGGGATAAATGACCTGTTTGTGTGGTGCTGTACATAGAAACATATGAATTAGGAGTATCCAATCACAAGTCATAGATATCTACAGCCCTGAAAAAGGACCTTCAACCCATTGTGTCCATGCTGGCCTGAAATAGCTACCAAACTGGCCTAATCAAAGGTAAAGTTGCTACAGTCTAACCAGATCAGAGGGCTGCTTTCTCATCAGTGAGAGACGAGTGGTGTTGGTTTAATCTGAGGGTCACCACATCTCAGGCAAGGGGAGAAGGAGAGTCCTTCATAGCAGATCTCAGCTAGTGTGCTTGAGCCCACACTCCTAATGTCACTCTGTATCGCAAACCGGCTGTCCAGCCAACTGAGCTAACCTGCCCTGGTAGGTGTGGGACCATTCAATAAATTCCCCAGCTGATGTTCTAGGGACCTAGGTTAAAATCTCACCTGGCAGCTGGTGAAATTTGAATTCAATAAATATCTGGAATTAAGAGTCTAATGATGACAATGACTCCATTGCTGATTGTTGGGAAAACGCATCTGGTTCACTAATGTCCTTTAGGGAAGGAAATTGCCATCCTTATCTATGATGCCAGACCTACAGCAATGTGGTTGACTCTTAACTGCCCTCTGGGCAATTAGGGATGGGCAATAAATGCTAGACTAGAAAATAAAAAAAATGACCTGGGGTTTGGTAGGAGAAGAGAGTTATAATCCATTGCTTTGTCAACTGAAGCATAAATACAAACCCCATTGTCTGTGTCAACAATGGAAAACTCTTCATGAGGCTTCAATAGTTAACAATGTGTTACTAATGTGCATACCTGGCTGTACTCTTAAGTCACATTGTACGTGCCTTGCGTAAGGCACTCAGCAGAGATTTATATTCATTCCTTCTTTATTGATAACTTCTTGCCAACTATGCATCTAATGTTCAGTGTGATTTATTTATTTGGAATCTGCACAAAACATGTTGCCTCACTGATTAAGAAAACAGAAGTTCATATTGTGAGCTGCAATGAAAAATATGGTTTTGAGTGATACACCTGACCTGGAAGGTGTATTGTAGCCTGAGACAATTCTGTTTTTCCTCCCTTCCTCATCCCAAGCACTGACCCCAGCCAAGTGAGGGGAAATTTAGAATGAGAGATCATAGATTTAGGATAAGGGGGGTTGCAGATTTGAAACAGAGATGGAAAGGAATTACTTCTCTCAAAAGGTTTGTGAAACTGTGGAATTTGCTACCCCAAGTGGATGCCGGGACACTGAATAAATTTAAGGAGGACATGGACAGATTTTTAAATAGGAATGAGTTGAGGTCGAGCTGATATCAGCCATGATTGGTGGTATTGAATGGTGCAGCAGGCGCAAGGGGCTGAAGGGCCTACTCCTCCTATTGGTTCTTTAGTGGAGAGTGGAACAGTCTACAGAATCTAGGCTGCAGCTGGGACGACTGCCAATAAGACAGGTAGCAGCAGTACTAAGGACACCCATAATGGCAGGTTTGGGAATGGGTGTTGGGTCTCGTGTACTTTCTAACCAATTTTGCAAACGCCAATGATGCCACAGTTGGCCCGAGCCATAGCATTGACACCTTGTTAGACCTGAGTATGGGAGTCTAGTCACGCCTTTTCTCACTGTCTCAAACATTAGCTTGGCTCGGGGCAGTGCTCTGACTAGTGATCATGGCTTTGAGCCCCACTTTAGGATTTAAATGTGCAATGCCAATGAACAGTGAAATAACACTGAGGGAGTGAAATGGGGGAGGACATATCCTGAGACCATGGTCCTGTATTCCTAATTAGATGGGAGAGAAATATCCATGGAGTTAGAAACATAAAACAGTCCTAGACCAAAGGAGACCATTTGGCCTATCAAGTCCATGATAGCTTGCTGCAAGAGCAGTTCAGCAATCTGTCTCCTCAGACCATTCCCCATGGCCCTGCAAATGCATTACTTTCAAATTCCCTTTTGAAAGCCATGATTCTGTCTGCCTTCACCACACTCATAGGCAGTGGGTAGCACAGTGGCTCAATAGTTACCACTGCTGCCTTACAATGCCAGGGATCCAGGGTTGATTCCACCCTTGGATAACTGTATGTGTGTAGTTTGCACATTCTCCCCATTTCTGTGAAGGTTTCTTCTCGGTGCTCTGGTTTCCTCCCACGGTCCAAAGATGTGCAGACTAGGTGAATTGGCCATGCTAAGTTGTCCATTGTGTCCATGGGAAATGTAGGGTAAGTGGTGGGTCAGGTTGGGATTTTCTTCAGAGGGTCAATGCAGACTTGATGGGCTGAATGACTTGCTTCCACAGTGTAGGGATTCTATGATTCAGTGCATTCCCGATTCTGACCACTTGTCGCATCCAAAAGATTTTCCTCATGTCAACTTTGGGTCTTTTGTCAATCGTTTTAAATCGATGTTTTCCTGTTCTTGACTCTGTATGAAGAAGAGAAGGTCGACATTGTTCCATGAAATGTTGCCATCCATTAACTGGTCATTAGCTTATTTTGCAGTCTAGGGACTATTACTGTGTCCAGCATAATTCTAGTGACTACACTTACGGTCATACAGTCCTAGAGTCCTACAGCACAGTGACAGGCTATATGACCCAAACTTGTCCATGCCAACCAAAATGTCCATCCACACTAACCCCATTTCCCTGCACTTACCCCATATCCTTCTAATCTCTTCCTATCCATGTATTTGCCCAAATGCCTTTTAAATGTTGTTAATCTACTCATCTCAACCACTTCCGCTGGCAGCTCATTCCATATGCATGCCACCCTCTGTGTACAAAAGTGGCCCCTCAGGTTCCCTTTTATTCTTTTCCCTCTAACCTTAAACTTATACCCATTAGTCCTTGATTTCCCAACTCTGGGAAAAAGACTGAGTGCATTCACCCTATGCACACCTCTCATGATATAATACAGCTCTGTATGGTCCCCCTCAGTTTCCTATGTTCTAAAGAAAAAGTCCTAGCTTGTCTAACCTCACTCTATAATTCAGACTTGTGAGTCCAGGCACCATCCTTGTAAATTTCTTCTGCACTATTTCCAGTTTAATAACGTCCTTCCTATAGCAAGGTGATCAAAACTGAACACAATACTCCAAGTGCAGCCTCACCAAAGTCCTGTACAACTGCAACATAACTTCCCAATGTCGATACTCACTGACTTATGAAGGCCACTGTGCCAAAAGCTTTCCCCACTGCCCTGACTACCTGTGACTCCACGTCCAGCGAACTGTGCACCTGAACTTCAAGGTCCCTTTGTTCCACTACACTCCTTAAGGCCCTACCATCCACCATGAAACCCCTATCTTGAATTGACTTTCCAAAATGTAAGACCTCACGCTTATCCATATTACACTCCCTTTGCCATTTCTCGGCCCACATCCCCAGCTGATCAAGGTGCTGCTGCAACCTCTGATAGTGACACATTCCTGAGTTGAATAGCCATGACCTTCTGGATTCAGGGAGATTGGACACACAAGCAGAACACCATAGTGTGCCTTACTTGTTGTTCTTTGCCAAAGAGTGTTGGCATCACCTTCTGACCAGCATTGGTTGCCCTTCCCTGATTACCCCAGAGTAGGTGGTGGTGAGCTGCCTTCCTGAAACGCTGCAGTCCATGTTGTGGTAGGTAGACCCAAAGTGCAACAGCAGAGAAGATCAAGGTTGCTCCCTCAGCCACAGTGAAGGTATGATGATATTGTTCCAAGTCAGGATATGGTCTGAATTGGGGAGGAACTTGCAGATGATGGTGCCCTCCTCATGCATTTGTTGTTCTTGTCCTTTTAGATGGTAGAGGTTGTGGGTTTGGAAGGTGCTATTGGAGCAGCCTTGGTGGTTGCTGAAGTGCATTGTGTGGACAGCATACACTATCACCAATGAATGGTCTTATAAGGTAAGATTGGATGGGCTGGGCTTGCGTCTAAGTGCTTTCTGGGGCAGCGAGGTCCAATGTCTTTTCATGCTCAGAAAACAAATTCCTCTCATCTCTTTCCTGAAAGTGCGAACCCTAAGTTTAAAACAAACTTCCAGTTCCGGACTGACACAGAAGAGTAACTATCTTTTCCATATTCACATTATCGAGGTAATTCAGGACTGTATACACTTCAATCAATCCACCCCTCCCTCTTCGATAACCTGGTGTCGTTTGATTTTTGACCTTGTCCACACCTGTCCAACTCTACATCAGGGCTATTGAATATTTTTAAGACAGAGTCAAATATGTTCAGGTTAGGCAGGAGAATCAAAGATTATCAGGGGCTGATAGAATGTCGAATTTGAGACAGATCAGCCATAATTCTACGGATAGCAGGGCAGATTTGAGGGGCCAAATGGCCATGTTCTGTTTCAATTTATATGTTGGTAAGTTGATTAGAGTTTTTAGCAATCCTTTTCCAATGAATGATCCCTGTTGGTGAGACTGTCTCTGTTAAATGACTGTTGGGGTGTACAATACAAACAGATGCCTGTGCCCTCAGGAATATAGCATTGAATTGAAATCAAGCTGTTTCCAAGTCCTGATCTAGACCTCACAGCTAGTGTTGATCTCTGCCTCAGTACCCCTTTTCCTTCCAAAGTTGCTTGTAACTAGTCTGCTGACCTTGTCCGCCTTAATTAACACACTTCAATAGCGGGTCCTGAAAATTCTTCAGACGTACACAGAATCAAGACTCTCCAATCCTTCCCAGTCTTAAAAAGGAAATGCTCTCAGTGGGGAATTAGTTTCTGAAAACTAGTATTAGCCAAATAAACAGCAAAAAAAACTACGGATGCCGGAAATCTGAAATAAGCACAGAAAGTGCTCTCGAAGCTCAGCATGTGTGGAGAGAGAGAAAGAGAGTTAACATTTTGACGGTGTATGACTCTTAGAGGACTCAAAACGTTCACTGTGTTTTTCTCTCTCCACAGATGCTGCCAGACCAAATAAACAGCAATGCTCAGGAATGAACAGCAAAGAGGCTGCCAATGAAATACAGTGGATGGAAAGCTTTCCATTTATATCACACCTTTCATGACCACTGGATATCTCAAAGAACTTAGCATCCATTTCGCTATCTCAGACAAGGTCTGTCTGGCTGATCTCAAAGTTGAAGACGTTGGATAGGGATTCATTCCTGAAGAAGGGCTAATGCCCGAAACGTCGATTCTCCTGTTCCCTAGATGCTGCCTGACCTGCTGCGCTTTTCCAGCAACACATTTCCATCTCGACGTTGGATAGGGTGCCAATCAAGTGAGCTACTTGGTCCTGGAGTACTGAGCTTCCTGAGCGTTCTCATCTGGACAAGTGGGGAGTATTCCATCAAATTCACAGCTTGTGCCTTGTAGATAGTGGGAAAACTCTGGGGAGTCAGGGAGTGAATTCTTCTCTGTGGAATACCAAGCCTCCAACATGATCTTGAAGCCACAGTATTTGTTTGGGTGGTCCACTTCCGATCCTGGTCAATGGTAACCCCCATGATGTTAATAGTCTGTATTTAGAGATGGTAAAGTCTTTGAACATCAAGGTACATTGGCTAGATTCTCTTTTGTTGGAGATAGTCATTACCTGGAACTTGTCAGGCACAAATTTTGCTTGAGATTTATCAGCCTATATTGTCTGGATCTTACTGAATACGGACACAGAATCATGTAGCTCATTCTCTATTAAGCAATCTAATAGAGAATGTAGGGGACCATTCTTAGCCAAAAATAAGCATCATGAAAATCATTCCCACAGGAGTTTTCAGGTCAGTAGCACAGATGTTAGGAGTTTTCTTCAGGCCTCCTAATAGTCCTAGAGACGTAGAAGAAAGGATTGCGAGGATGATTCAGGTGAAGAGTGAAAGTAATAGGGTAGTTGTTATGGGGGACTTTTCCAGATATTGACTGGGAAAGCTATAGCTCGAGTTCATTAGATGGGTCGGTGTTTGTCCAATGTGTGCAGGAGGGTTTCCTGACACAATATATGTAGACAGGCCAACAAGAGGTGAGGCCATACTGGATTTGGTTCTGGGTAACGAACCAGGCCAGGTGTTAGAATTGGAGGTAGGTGAGCACTTTGGGACAGTGACCACAATTCGGTGACTTTTACTCTAGTGATGGAGAGGGATAAGTGTGCACTGCAGGGCAAGAGTTATAGCTGGGGGCAGGGAAATTATGATGCAGTGAGGCACGACTTAGGATGCGTGGCTTGGAAAAGTAGGCTTCAAGGGAAGGGCGCAATTGATATGTGGAGCTTGTTCAAGGAGCAACTATTGAGTATCCTTGATAAGTATGTACCTATCAGGCAGGGAGGCAAGGGTCGTGTGAGGGAGCCGTGGTTTAATAAGGAATTGGAATCTCTTGTTAAAGGGAAGAGGGCGGCCTATGTAAAGATGAGGTGTGAAGGTTCAATTGGGGCGATTGAGAGTTATAAGGTAGCCAGGAAGGATCTGAAGAGAGAGCTAAGAGTAGCAAGGAGAGGATATGAAAAGTCCTTAGTTGGTAGGATTAGGGAAAACCCAAAGGCTTTCTATAGGTATGTCAGGAATAAAAGAATGTCTAGGGTAGGAATAGGTCCAGTCAAGGATAGTAGTGGGAAGTTGCGTGTGGAGGCTGAAGAGATTGGGGAGATGCTGAATGAGTACTTTTCGTCAGTATTCACTCAGGAACTGGACATTGTTGCCGATGTGAATACTGAGTCACAATTAATTAGAATGGACGGCTTTGAGGTATGTAGGGAAGAGGTGTTGGAAATTCTGGAAAGGGTGAAAATAGATAAGTCCCCTGGGCCTGATGGCATTTATCCTAGGATTCTCTGGGAAGCAAGGGAGGAGATTGCAGAGCCATTGGCCTTGATTTTTATGTCCTCTTTGTCTACAGGAATAGTGCCAGAAGACTGGAGGATAGCAAATGTGGTTCCCTTGTTCAAGAAGGGGAGTAGGGATAACCCTAGTAACTATAGGCCGGTGAGTCTCACTTCTGTTGTGGGCAAAGTCTTAGTGAGAATTGTAAGGGATAGGATTTATGAACATCTGGATAGGAATAATGTGATCAAGGATAGTCAGCATGGTTTTGTGAAGGGCAGGTCGTGCCTCACAAACCTTATTACATTCTTTGAGAAGGTGACTGAGGAGGTAGACGAGGGTAAAGCGGTAGATGTGGCGTATATAGATTTTGTAAGGCATTTGATAAGGTTCCCCATGGTAGGCTACTGCAAAAAATACGGAGGTATGGCATTGAGGGTGAGTTGGAGGTTTGGATTAGGAATTGGCTGGCTGGAAGAAGACAGAGGCTAGTAGTTGATGGTAAAGGTTCATCTTGGAGTGCAGTTACTAGTGGTGTTCTGCAAGGATCTGTTTTGGGACCATTGCTGTTTGTCATTTTTATAAATGACCTGGAGGAGGGGCTAGAAGGTTGGGTGAGCAAGTTTGCGGATGATACGAAAGTTAGTGGAGTTGTTGACAGTGAGGAAGGATGTGTCAGGTTACAGCGGTATATAGATAAGCTGCAGAGCTGGGCAGAAAGGTGGCAAATGGAGTTCAATGTAGGTAAGTGTGAGGTGATTCACTTTGGTAAGAGTAACAAAAAGATGGGGTACTGGGCTAATGGTCGGATACTTGGTAGTGTGGATGAACAGAGGGATCTTGGTGTCCATGTACACAGATCTCTGAAAGTTGCCACCCAGGTAAATAGTGCGGTAAAGAAAGCATATGGCGTACTGGCTTTTATTGGTAGAGAAATTGAGTTCCGGAGTCCTGAGGTTATGTTGCAGTTGTATAAGACTCTGGTGCGGCCGCATCTGGAGTATTGTGTGCAGTTTTGGTCGCCATACTATAGGAAGGATGTGGAGGCACTGGAATGGGTGCAGAGGAGGTTTACCAGGATGTTGCCTGGTATGGTAGGAAGATTGTATGAGGAAAGGCTGAGGCACTTGGGGCTGTTTTCATTGGAGAAAAGAAGGTTTAGGGGTGACTTGATAGAGGTGTACAAGATGATTAGGGGTTTAGATAGGGTTGACCATGAGAACCTTTTTCCACATATGGAGTCAGCTATTACGAGGGGGCATAGCTTTAAATTAAGGGGTGGTAGGTATAGGAAAGATGTTAGGGGTAGATTCTTTACTCAGCGAGTCGTGAGTTCATGGAACGCCCTGCCAGTAGCAGTGGTGGACTCTCCCTCTTTATGGGCATTTAAACGGGCATTGGATAGGCATATGGAGGATAGTGGGCTAGTGTAGGTTTGGTGGGCTTGGATCGGCGTAACATCGAGGGCCAAAGGGCCTGTACTGAGCTGTATTTTTCTATGTTCTATGTTCTATGTATTTAAGGGTAAGATCAATAAATATGGAAGGAGGCAATTCAGCCCCATCATGATGCGGGGGGTGGTGGTGGGGGGGGGGGGGGGTGGGGTGTGTGGGAGTGGAAATAGTAAGTAAGGTCAGAAGAGGCTCAGATGAAGCATGAACACCAGCATGGACCAATAGGCTGAACTGTCTCTTCCTGGGCTGTAGACTTGGTGTAATGTGATTCACTGTGGGCAGGTGGAAACGAACCAGTGGAAACACAAGTGGTGAGGAATCACTGAAGGGTGGATGGGGGAAGAGCAGAAATCAGCCAGAGTTCACATACTTGATCACCAGCCAATGACTCCAGCAGCTCACAAAAAAACCCCACAGCAAAACGGGTCTGCTGTGTGGTCAGAGCCCCAGTGGTCACAATTTTTACAGGATTGCATGTCTGTAGTCAACAACAGTTTTCCAGTGTGTAAAAAAACAACGCTAGCTGTGGCTAAGAACCGAGACTTGAGTTTGGATAAACATGGCTGGAAGGTTACAGAAGTTATAAACAGCACGGCATCTTCTCTTCCCTGAGTCTGTCTTCATATAAGAAAAGCATTAGGATTTTGGATACCCCTTCATTGTAGTTGCACACGGATAGTTAGAAACTGGCAACAGTGATGCCGTCTATTGTTGTAGCTTGTATAGTCTATGGCTCCTATCCCAAAACCAAAGAAGCTTGTGGTTTTGAACCCAAAGCTCTCTTGTCGCTGAGTCAGAATGTCACAAGTTCAAGTTCCACTCCAGGAATTAAGTAATGCTGTACTGTGACACTGAGGGGCAGTGTTGGTGGAGGGCCTGCCTTTTGAATGGAATATTAGACTGGGGCCTTGTTTGCCCTCTGAGAGGGATATAAAAACAAAAATCCTTATCTCACTGCTCAAAGATCAGGGGAATTCCTCTCGGGTTCTGACCAATATTTATCCTTCAACCGATACAATGAAACAGAGATCCACTTGTCATTTTATTTCTTTGTTGTTGGTAAGATTGGTTGCTGAATATATCCACTTCCCAGCAGCAACATTTCAAAATAATTGCTCTCCTTCAGGTAGCTTAGATGTTTCTGAGGATGAGAAAGGTACTACGTCAACGAAAGCCAATCATCCTTTCAGTTACTGTTGTGCTCATCAAGATTTGACTGCATAAAGAGTCAATGCTTCCAGTGAGAACTTCAGAATGGAATATGAATTAATGCAGAAGTACCTTATACATTTCTCTGTTTCAGAGGAAGACTCATCTCGGACTCAAAACTTTAACTCTGTTTCTCTCCACAGAGACTGCCGGACCTGCAGAGTCTGCCCATTACTATTCGTTTATATTCCAGCCCTACTGGAATTGTGTTTTTCCAAGTTCTATGCAGTGCTATTGGAACAATACTACAGGAACAATGCTGTTAGAACAATGCTATCAAAACAATGCTATAGGAATGATTTCCCAAGTTCTATGCAATGCCATTGGAACAATTCTGGTCTCCTTCCTATCAGAAGGATGTTGTGAAACTTGAAAGGGTTCAGAAAAGATTTACAAGAGTGTTGCCAGGGTTGGAGGATTTGAGTTATAGGGAAAGGCTGAACAGGGTGGGGCTGTCTTCCCTGGAGCGTCAGAGGCTGAGGTGGTGACCTTATAGAGGTTTATAAAATCATGAGGGGCATGGATAGATAATTAGACAATGTATTTTCCTTGGGATGGGGGAATCCAGAACTAGAGGGCATAGGTTTAGGGTGAGAGGGGAAAGATATAAAAGAGCCCTAAGGGGCAACACTTTTCACGCAGAGGGTGGTGCATGTATGGAATTAGCTACCAGAGGAAGTGATGGAGGGTGGTACAATTATAGCATTTAAAAGGCATCTGGATGGGTATATGAATAGGTAAGGTATATGAATAGGAAGGGTTTGGAGGGATATGGGCTGGGTGCTGGCAGGTGGAACTAGATTGGGTTGGGATATCTGGTTGGCGTGGACGAATTGGACAGAAGGGTCTGTTTCCGTGCTGTACATCTCTATGACTCTATGCCTCTAATTCCCAGATAGCCTACTTGTTTACCCACCGCTACGTCAGATTATATAATCAGCCACAATACCAAGAGGCTTCCTGTTGTACCCTTGTTTAGAGATAGAGACGAAGGAAAATCAGCAGAGATTTTCGACTCTGATTCCAAGAACAACTGCTGGAAAATGTTGGGCCCAACTATAACCTATATGAAATGCACCCAATTGCACAGAGTTAAAATCAGACCCTTCTGTCGTTGCTAGTTAAGATTCACAACAACAACTTGCATTTTTGCACTGCTTTCAACATGGTAAGGACTTTCAAAGATTGACAGCAAGTCAAAGAATGAGAAATCAAGGAATGGGTCTTAAAGCTTGGGGAAGAAGGTCGATTTTAAAAATGTATTGCAAAACTCAGCTTTGACTTTCACCAGATACCAGTCCATCAATGGTTCAATTTTAAAATACTCATCCCATTTTCAAATCTTGCCCTTCCCTATCTCTTCAACTTCCAACATATTCGCATTCCTCCAAACCTATCCTCCTGTATATTTCCAATTCCATTCCCCAATCATTGGATTCTAAGTCTGAGCAGAGGAATTTGAGGGTTCAGAGAAGGCCATTCAAACTCTTGGGCTTCAACTAGACCATAATTAAATTAACCTTATCTTTATGCCATTGCTCTGTATGTCTTGACACCTTGAGCTAACAAAAGGGCACCAGGGTTGACCAATAAATGCCAATCTTGACAATCAGTCTGCTGGGCCAATAATGAATTTTAAATAAATAAATCAATACATAACAATGAGTTGAGTTGCTTTCAGAGAGAAGTTTTCCAAAGAGAAAGCACTGACTAAATTGTGAATCGGTGACCTACCCAGCTCAGCTGATCACATTCCACTGGGCATTTTACTGAGGTGTGGAAGAAAATGAAGATTTTACGATTCTTAATGAAACCTCTGATCGTCTAGCATTTGCAGTTAGCTCATTGAGAGCCAGTCAAGAATTTAAGAGGAGTTTTTCTTTGAGGTAGATGCCAGCTATCACTATCAGGTTCAGTTCAGGATTTAATCCTGAAGAACACACAGGTACAATTAGAAATCTCTGATCAGAACTAAATGATGCAGAGAGCTAAGAGAGAAGGCTTGATTGGACAGGCCAGTATAAAATGTAAGTTTGTTAAGCCCTTTTCATATCACATTGCTCCTGGCTTCTTCGGATAATGTAACTTCACGAACTTTCACTTTTCAATAAGGAGTGAAGAATCAGCCTTCAGTGGACATGTCTTGGTTTGGTTTTATGAACAGAGTCCCATAGAATAAAAATGATGGGACTGACTTCCTCATTTCAATCACTATGGCTATCACATTTACACTGACAGCAAAAAAGACTTGCATTTATATGTCACCTAGAGTTTTGACCTTCATGAAGTCATATCTACTAGCTGTGCAAAGGTTTGTTCACCAACAGAGTGTGATGTTATAAGGACGGTTTGTGTCCCATCAGTATAGGAGATTACTTAACCCAATCATAAAAAAATCCATGATTTGGAGATGCCGGTGTAGGACTGGGCTGTACAAAGTTAAAAATCACACAACACCAGGTTATAGTCCAACAGGTTTAATTGGAAGCACACTCGCTTTCGGAGCGCTGCTCCTTCATCAGGTGGTAGTCAACATAAAAAAATCCAACTACCACCTACTTCCCTCTCTGGTTTAGGTTTGGAATCAAAATGGGACCATCTGGTATACAGGGTTGATAGGACTACAGTGGGCCACATAGGCTGTGGTCCTCCCACAATCTGTTTGTGTTGTCCAAGGCACATTCTCTATTTGGAATTCACATACACTTCCCTGACTATATGTTCAAACAAACCTGGACCTACTGGTTATAAAAAAGACCAGAGCTACATCAGGCTGTGTGATACAACTGCTTAATTGAGGTCAGGAAAGGGTTAAATGTCCCACTTAACAAAGGGTGGTAAAGGAAAAGAGAACTCTAATGTATCACTTAAACTCAATTGCAATAAGGAGTGGTAGTCGCCAAGGATGAGCCAGCCATTAATCTATCCCTTTGCTCTCTTTATTTGACTTTCCCAGGCTCCCATAAATTACTTCCATCACTAAACATACATTGGAGAAAAGATTACAAGGAGGATGTGTGCAGCATTTCATTGCTCTTGCTAGAGTACTGCAGCACTGTTATCATCAGCCTCCCTGTATGTCATTCAAGAAAACCTTGGAACAGTTTTAGCTCCTCCAGCAAGATTACATAACATGTTATTTTCCATTAAGCCCCATTCAAACCAACAACAAATGGTTAATTGCAGCACAAATCTCCAGGAACTGTTTGTCATTTGTGATTGCATGAAGACTTCAGTTTAAGGGCAGCTTTGGGAATGTAAACTGCTCTACGATAATGAACGGTCCAGGTGTAACGGGGGGATAAGGGGACACGCAGATAGAATCTTGTGAAGATTAAAGAATAGTCCAGGACCTGAACTACTTCTGAGAGGTGACCCCAATTGGCAGTTAGGGATGACTCCGCCTTGGGAAATCTTCTAGGAGGTGGTCAATTAAGGGACCACACCTAATCACCTCTACCTTGACCCAATTCTGAAGACATTTGTTTCAAAAAACACAGGCTGTTGCTTTGACCCTCCCTTTCCTTAGAAAAAACAGTGACTGCACTTTTGCTTGAGAGATGTGGGAGGCGGAGGGATGCAAATTGATAGCAGGACTCTTTGCAGTCTCTCCCTGCCCAATCGCCAGCAAATAAGTTACTTCCAGGTAACCGCTGGTTTTGACTATCCCTTGGGGAGCTCCATTTGTTCAGACCATCCACCTACACATGGACAGGGCCACCTGGTGGGGTAGGTTTTGCTGGTAATGATCTCCCTCCTGGAAGATTGCCCAGATGCAGGAATATGTTGACCTGCCACATTCCTTTTCCCTTCTGTTTCTACCTTCAGTTCCTCCTTTCTGGGTCTGAGAAGATCCCAACTCTGGTTTCAGACCAAAAGGTTAAAATCGGAAACAAGAGCCAGCAGCCAGGGCTTTCCACTTCCTTGTCACGTTTGTCATGTGTCCCCTTTGAGGTACTTTGTACTTGAGTGTATACAATGTTGTGACTCTACCTGCAGCTGTGGGTGCATAACAAATCAGTGATTTGCTGTAATATCTGTTTCATAACTTATGTTTTACTGTTTTCAAATAAACTAACCTTAACTTGTTTCACGCAGAGGGTGGTGCATGTATGGAATGAGCTGCCAGAGGAAGTGGTGGAGGCTGGTACAATTACAGCATTTAAAAGGCACTTGATTGAGTATATGAATAGGAAGGGTTTAGAGGGATATGGGCCAAGTGCTGGCAAGTGGGCCTAGATTGTGTTGGGATATCTAGTCGGCAAGGCTGAGTTGGACCGAAGGGTCTGTTTCCGTGCTGTACATCTCAATGACTCCATAACCTGCAGAGTTCATCAATCCCTGGTCAGTGATTGATTATGAGACTGCTATCATTAACATGAGACCACAAATGGGCAGAGGTCATAGACTAGCAAACATTACTCACAACACGTCAGCCCTCCACCCATCAGTGCAATCCAGGAATTGGAGAAGCTTCACTCGCTGATTGCTGGGACAGGAATGGCATCGATCAAGGCTTCACCAAGGCCACGGGCAGCTGTCACCAAGGGGTGGTGGGGAAGACTGCTGTCTGAGGTCCTTCTGCTGAAGTTAAAGTGGGATCCACTCAGTTACTGGACCCTGCCAGTCCCCCAATGCATGTAAATGTAGTTTGGTTCAAGTAAGAGATGCCTTTGGTTTGTTTGGATAGAATTAAACTCTAATGTTTGTTTGTTTCCTGGTTTACTACTGTATAGAACTGAACTGCACTTGTGACTTGATATGTTTGATGAATAAAGTATATTTCTGAAACAAACCAAAAGGAATGGGGTCAATCAGTTCTGCTATACCTCTCTCTCAGTCAGAAAACGTTTGGTTTGAATGTGACTCTCTAGACTTGGGAAAAGAGTTTAGGCTAACACTGCAGTGCAGTGCTGAGGGGGTACTGCAGTGTCAGAAGGGTTAGCTTTCAGACAAAACTTTACACTGTCTGGCCTCTCATAATAGGGAAAGTTCTCCCCCACCCTCACCCCCACCCCTGGGAGGCTGCCTAATACTATATCGCTCAACTAATATCACTGAACAATTGATAATCTGGTCACTGCTGATGCCAGAACCAAATTGGCAGTTCTATTTTTGATGTTACAAAAATGGTTGCACTTTGAAAGTATTTAAGTGCGTCCAGTTTTGGTCTCCCTTGCATAGGAAAGACGTGAAACCTAAAGGGTTCAGAAAAGATTTACAAGGACGTTGTCAGGGTTGGAGGGTTTGAGCTATCGGGAGAGGCTGAATAGAATATAGAACAATACAGTGCAGAACAGGCCCTTCAGCCATCAATGTTGCGCCGACTTGTGAACTATTCTCAGCTCATCCCCCTACACTATCCCAAAATCATCCATGTGCTTATCTAAGGATTGTTTAAATCTCTGGGGGGCTGGGGCTGTTTTCCCTGGTGCATCGGAGGCTGAGGGGTGATCTTATAGAGGTTTATAATATCATGGATAGGGGCATGGATAGGGTAAATAGACAAAGTCTTTACCCTGGGGTGGGGGAGTCCAAAACTAGAGGGTATAGGTTTAAGGTGAGAGGGAAAAGATATGAAAAGGGACCTAAGGGGCAACTTTTTCACACAGAAGGTGGTGCGTTTATGAAATGAGCTGCCAGAGGAAGTGGTGGAGGCTGGTACAATTGCAACATTCAAAATGCATCTGAATGGGTATATGAATAGGAAGGGTATAGAGGGATATGGGCCAAATACTGGCAAATGGGACTAGATTAGCTTAGGATATTTGGTCAGTATGGACAAGTTGGACTGATGGGTCTGTTCCTGTATTGTTCATCTCTATGACTAATTGGCTATAAATGTTTTGCAGCATCATGAAGTTATGGAGGTTTGTTCTTTTAATTTTATTGCTCAAGTGTTTATCTCATCACCAGTTGAATACTTGATTTGACTTCAGCAGACACATGTATTTTGAATCTTTTAACCCCCTTGAAGCTCCCAGCACCAACCACACCTTTCTGTCCCTATTCTTTACTGGCTTACAGGTCATCAGGGGATGGCCTCATCCTGGGCTACTCCCTGAGCAGAGCATTCCCATTGTAAATCCTTTGTTGGTCAGCTCTGCGTTGTGATGAATTGAATAAGACAGCACTGTGGCAGGAAGTGACACAATTGTGGGACACAGCTTGTCAATTCAGATGGTAGCCCTTTGCAGTGATGCTGGAAAAACCTGACCTCATCCAAAAGATAAATGGCAATAAAAAGTCTCTGTTTCATACCCAAGGCTGGAGAGGCATAAAGAGAACATGTACTGTTGTTTGCATGGGGCAAACACGTTTATATTATTCGTGATACCCTTTAGCCTCGACACTGAAGGAAGGCCTGCATTTATGTACCACCCACCACCAGAATTTACAACTGCTTTTCACAGGCATTAATCTTGAGAGAGCTACAGACAATGAGGAGAATGATGAGAACCTCACACAACTGCCAAAACAAACAGGTTCCTCAACGATGCTGTAATTAACTCGATGGGGAAGAGAAAACATTTCGAATCAGGCCAGAGTCCTCGGCCTGCCTTTTGCTCAAAGCTCGCATGAAGCCCTCTGCTACCTTCCTGCATCCCCCCGCTCCCGCGCTCCCCCCCCTCACCACCTCCAACACACACCCACAATCTGAGCAGCTCAAAGCTACTTGGATTGGCCACCCAATGGTGATGTGCCTGTGTGAGACGGTGCAAGACCAGTTCACACTAAGTTAGTAAACAGAGCTGACCTAGAGATGATGTTCCCTTTTCCTGCTGTTGATTACATATGTCAAAGGCTGATTCCATTCCGGCCCATTGGGGGTGGTGAACAATCAATCGGCTTTACCTTCACTAAACACCAGAATGAAAGGATGTGGAGGATGAATGGGACTGAATAGCTGCCAATCAAGGGGGGAACAGGAAGCGACAACAGTCCAATTGTTCGACAGGGAGTGCGTGTAACTTTGTTAGAGTTTTACAGGAAGTGAGCTGGCATTCTTCCCATGCCCTGGGTGCATGAGTGTGAAACAAAGGGTTGCGGCTCCACAAAATCCTTAATTGGAATCTTGCAAGACAGCTCATCAAAGAAAAATCTGCGTTCTGTCTGGTTTGGCTCTTTCACCCTTTCGGATGTTCTTGAGTGCCAGTTCTTTCCATGTCATAGTAAAGTGGATTCAGTGTCAGTGTGGTGATCCACACTGCAATAGGACTGTGTCCCTGGATTGATCAGCCAAATGACTGTGTGCTCCATGCTGAATACAGTACGTAGGTTTCAGCCTATCAATTGGGGTCAAATTGGATGACCTCCAAGGTGAAGTGAGCAAACTTACACTCGAAAACCATGATTTGGAGGAGGCGGTGTTGGACTTGGGTGGACAAAGTTAAAAATCACACAACACCAGGTTGTGTGTGGAGGACTATAACCTGATGTTGTGTGATTTTTAACTAACTCCAAAACCAGCTCGACACCGAATGCAACAATGCCTTTAAAGGCGAAATGTGATAAATTGAAAGCTCGATTTTTTTTTCAAACAGCACCTGATTGCTTCTGCTATGCAATAGTCAGGGCGGCATGGTGGCTCAGTGGTTAGCACTGCTGCCTCTCAGTGCCAGAGACCTGGGTTCACTTCCTGCCTCAGGTGACTGTCTGTGTGGAGTTTGCATGTTCTCCCTGTGGCTGTCCCCTGGTTTCCTCCCACAATCCAAAGATGTGCAGGTCATGCTAAATTACCCATAGTGTCAGGTGCATAGGTCAGGGGTAAATGTAGAGTAGGACAATTGGTCTGGGTGGGTTACTCTTTGGAGGGCCAGTGTGGACTTATTGGGCTGAAGGGCCTGTTTCCATTCTGTAGGGATTCTAATCTAATACTTTACACAGAGGGTGGTGGGTGCCTGGAACGCATTGTCAACAGAGTCAGGCACAATAGATTCATTTAAGGTGAGTCTGGACAGATGAATGCAGATGGGAAGCAGAGGGACGCAGATCTTTAGGAATTGGGCAATAGGTTTTGACAGTGGATTTGGATCGTTACATGCACGGAGGGCTGAAGGGCCTGTTCCGGGCTGTAAATTTTCTTTGTTCTAATCTGAAATGTGGAGCTGCAAATGGGATTGCATTCAGGCACTGAAGTGCTAAAGGGTCTTTTATACAATTGATGTCTTATCGCTCCACAGGAAACTGGCAGATAGACCATAAGATACAGAAGCAGATGTAGACCATTCAGCCCACTGAGTCTGCTCTGTTATTCAATGAGATCATAGCTGCACTAATCATCCTCAACTTCACTTTCCTGTTTTTCCCATAACCTTTGTTTCTCTTACTGTTTAAAAACTATATCTATCTCAGCCCTGAATATATTTAGTGACCCAGCCTCTATGGCCCTCTGTGGTAAATAATTCCATACACGTCTTAACCTTTGAGAGATAAAATTCATACTCATCTCTGTTCTATATCTGTGATCCCTTATTCATAGCTTATGCCCTCTTTCTCCCCCTACAAGGAGAAACAACCTTCGCTTATCTACCCTATCAAATCCTGTAAGAACCTTCTATGTTTCAATCAGGTCATGGAGTCATAGTGTCATAGATATGTACACAATGGAAATAGACGCTTCGGTCCATCTTATTAATGCTGACCAGATATCCTAAATTAATCCAGTCTCATTTGCCAGCATATGGTCCATATCCCTCTAAACCCTTCCTATTCATAAACCCATCCAGATGCCTTTTAAATGTTGCAATTGTATCAACCTCCACCACTTCCTCTGGCAGCTCATTCCATACACACACCACCCTCTGCGGGAAAAAGTTGCTCCTTAGGTCCCTTTTGAAACTTGCCCTTTTCACCTTCAACCTATGCCCTCTAGTTTTCGACTCCCCTACCCTATCCATGTCCTTTGGCATTTTATAAACTTCTATAAGGTCACCCCTCAACCTCTGGTGCTCGAGGGAAAACAGCCCCAGCCTATTTAGCCTTTCACTCTAACTCAAACCCTCGAACCCTGGCAATATCCTTGTATACTGCACTCTCTCAGGTTTCACAACATCCTTCCTTTAGCAGGGAGACAAGAATTGCATGCAGTATTCCAAACCTGGCCTAACCAATGTCCTGTACAGCTACAATATGACCTCCCAACTCATGTACTCAATGCACTAACCAATAAAGTTAAAAATCACACAATGCCAGGTTATCATCCAACAGGTTTATTTGGAAGCACTAGTTTTTGAAGTGCTGCTGCTTCATCAGGTAGCTGTGGAGCAAGATCATAAGACATAAAATGTTTAGCGTAAGATTACAATAAAGGTAAGCATTTGTCACTATTCTGTCTGCCTGCTACTCTGCTTTCAAGGAACTATGAACCTGTACTCCAAGGTCTCTTCATTTGGCAAAAACTCTCAATATTTTATTTCCCATAGAGTACAGACACAACCTATTCAGCTCCCCTTAAGACAGTCCCTCTGTACATGAGATAAGCCTGGTGAATCATCTCTGGATTGTCTCCAATGCTGGCATACCTTTACTTAGATAAAGGGATCCCAAAACTGTTCCCAGTATTCCAGCTGTGGTCTGACTAGTACCTTGTACAATTTTAGCAGAACCTCCCTGATGTTCAGAGGCTGGAGAGTATCACAGGAATGTCTATTGGTGTGAGTCTCATTGAATCACAAGGAGCAGTTGTTAAACACATGGGTCCCCTTTGGATTGAAAGTTGCAATGATTAGATTCCCTACAGTGTGGAAACAGGCCCTTCGGTCCAAAAAGTCCAACAATCCTCTGAAGAGTAACCCAAGCCCATCCCCCACTAATGCACCTAACACTATGGACAATTTAGCATAGTCAATTCACCTGGTCTGCACATCTTTGGAACATGGGAGGAAACCCACACAGACACAGGGAGAATGTGCAAACTCCACACAGAGACAGTCACACAAGACTGGAATTGAACCTGGGACCCTGGTGCTAAGAGGCAGCAGTGCTAACCACTGAGCCACTGTGTTGCTATTAGCAGCTACATCACTAATGCTAAGGCTGTCCAAAGTTTCAGGATAATCCTGGGTGGGAAAGAGAGCCTGTTCTTGAACTGTCCAACCTCCTTCCCACCTATCTGCTCCAGCCTCTGCTCTGCTTCACTCCATCACCATCAGCCTTCACCTCCATCTACCTATCGCATTCCTAGCTATCTTTTCCTCAGCCCTACCCACCTCCCATTTAACTCTCAGCCTCCTTGGTCCTCCTCCACGTTCCTGATGAAGAGCTTATACCCGAACCATCGACTCTCCTGCTCCTCAGATGCTGCCTGACCTGCTGTGCTTTTCCAGCACTGCACTTTTTGACTCAGATCTCCAGCATCTGCAGGCCTCACTTTCTCTTGGTTGGTGTTGAACTCACAATCTCCTGACGTAGAGGGAAAGGTGCTGAACTGAGCACTGGCTGACACTACTGGTAGCAGATTGCAACACTTCTGATGCTGATGACCCACTGCAATACAGATAAAGTGAGCTCCACACTCACAACATAGCTGGCACCTTCTCGTTAGCCTGATAATTGGATATCTGCCTTTCAAAATGGCCTCCTGATACTTTGACAAGTCATGCAAATTTCTTTTTAATGACAACGTTATCCTTCCATGGCCCAGCTAACACTTATAAACAGGTAGAGAACCAGGGACCTATCATTGAGGAATGGCTGAGCTAGTCATTGCCATTAAAATAAGCAAACCTTCTACATCTAAGAACTTCATCTTCTACGTCTAAGAGCCATTGTGGGTAGCTCGGTGGTTAGCACTGCTGCCTCCTAGTGCAGGGACCGGAGTTCGATTCTAGCCTCAGGTGACTGTCTGTGTGGAATTTGCACATTCTCCCTGTGTCTGTACAAGCTCTGGTTCCCTCCCAAGGTCCAAAAATGTGCAAGTCAGATGGATTGGCCGTGCAAAATTGCCCATATAGTGTCCAGGGGTGGGGAGACTAGGTGGGTAATCCATGGGATTTGACAGGGGGAAGGTCTGGTTGGGATGCTGTTTGGAGGGATGGTGTGGATTTGATGGGCTGAATGGCCTACTTCCACCCTATAGGGATTCTATGATTCTTCTAAACGGTGGGTTATATGCATAAGTTTTGTATCATCAGTGCACTTTATCTCTCATGATTTTCTTTCTATAAAAATGTAAGATAAACCACTGTAAAAACATGAAGATGTCTGCTGTCATTTATTGACATTATATGATAGCATCTTACATGGTAGAGCCGTGTACAACAGCTGCACTCTCAGGCTGAGATAATGCCTTGAACCATGAGGTTATATCTCTGTCACTTACAACAGCCTCTGAATCGAATGGCTTCTGCTGCTTTTGTCAACTCAACAGATTTAGTTAGCCGCTTTTTCACCAGTGGCAGCAATGAAAAAGCTGTTCGCAATTTCAAGTTCCACCTTTTTGCAGGGACTGACAGTTTTCATTCCCTTCCCTCCCCTCATCCCCAGTGATCGCGGGATTTATGAATTGCATCACGGCAAGTCAGCAAACAAGTTTACATCTCACCTACATTTTGACTTTCCAAGTCAGTGCCATGGAAAAGCAGGAGTGAAGGAAGACTTGCTAAAGCTTGGTTCACACTCTTACATAAAGTTAAATTTATACAAATTGCCTCTAGTAGCTGCAATTCCCCTAGCAATTGGTCCTAGCTTCCATTATTCATGTTCCTTATTACCCAACAAAAGCATTTATATGGCGCCTTTACTTAATGAAGATACATAGAGTGATCAACAGCTTGATCATGTGGTAGATCATACAGAGTGTCTGAAAGACTTGAGCACAGAAAATATTGGAGGAGAAAGTGAGGTCTGCAGATGCTGTTCCAGCAATAAAGTTTCAACACAGAAAATATTGAACCACATAACAAAGCCACTTTTGATCATGTCCAACACACATACACAATCTGATTAGATTCCATGGCCAGTGATCTGAAGTGAGAATATGTTATGCTCCTACCCTCTCAAGGTCATAGAGTCCCTACAGTGCAGAAAGAGGTTGTTCACCCCATCAAGTCTGTACTGACCCTCCGGACAGCATCCCACACAAACCCAGTACTCTACCCGAACTCTAAAATCCCACATTTATCATGGCTAATGCATCTTTGGACTGTGGGAGGAAACCAGAGAACCTGGCTGAAACCCATGTGAACATGATTAGGATGTATAAACTCCACAGATAGTCACCCAAGGCTGGAATTGAACCTAGTCTCCTGGCACCATGAGGCAGCAGTGCTAACCAGTGAGCCACTGTGCCACCCAATGGGCCAAAGCACTCCATTCTGATCTTAGTTCCAACCACCTTGGGTGGAAAAAATCATAATCTATCATTTCACCAGGTGGAGTATCTTACCAGAAGACCATCAAGTGAAGCGATTACACCGTACTGGACAGGCTGAGACAGCAGGGGCATTCCATGGTTATATATATGTTGGATACCATCTCACTGGACTAGAGTATTGTCCAAAATGAAAAAGCTCACGAGGTTCACAGCCACATGTACCTTGCTGGGTGTCCTCACATTGAGTCCTCAAGATGCCTTCATGTTTGATCTCCACATGATCACATCCAGTTTCACTCCTTGGTGTGTTTCGCTGAAATGGTGTCAGGAGATTGCCTGGTCAATGTGGATAGAAATACCTTTGGAAATTGCCTAGCCTGAAGAAACCACGGTCATTCCTGCTTCCTTGATGAGGGCGGCATGGTGGCTCAGTGGTTAGCACTGCTGTCTTACAGCGCCAGGGACCCGGGTTCAATTCCAGCCTCGGGCGACTGACTGTGTGGAGTTTGCACATTCTCCCCGTGTCTGCGCGGGTTTCCTCCGGGTGTTCAGGTTTCCTCCCACAATCCAAAGATATGCAGGTCAGGCGAATTGGCCATGCTAAATTGCCCGTAGTGTCAGGGGTGAATATATGGTAGGGGAATAGGTCTGGGTGGGTTACTCTTCGGAGAGTCAGTGTGGACTTGTTGGGCCGAAGGCCCTGTTTCCATACTGTAGGTAATCTAACCTATTCTTGAACAGATGCTCACAATTGATTAAATGGTTGACAACTATACCCCGCCCCCACTCATAGAATCATGGGATAGTTACAGCACAGAAAGAAGTCATTTGACCTGTTATCAATACCAATCCTCTGTATGAGCAACTCAGATCGTCCCACTCACCCCTCCCCATAACCTTGCAACCATTTTCTCTTTAAATAATTACCCAATTCCCCTTTGAAAGCAAAAGATGACTTTTCCTTTTCCACATTCTCAGGCAGTGCATTCTAGATTCTTAAAAAGAGTTTCCTTCCTGTCGCCACTAGTTCCTTTGTCAATCACCTGACATCGATGTCCCTTGCTTTTCAATCTTTCCACCAATAGGAGCTATTTTTTCCTGCTTTCACTCTTTATAGATTCCACCCGATTTTATTCAAATCTCCCAGTCAACCCTCTCCTCTGTGAGGGTGTTATACACTAGGCATGCACTCTGTTCAGGCAAACCCCCCAAGTTTGAAAGATTAGCTGATATACCCAAAACAGAGAACATGCTGACATTACGTGGAAAGCAAAATCTACCATCAACAATTAGGTTCATCTATTCATGTTGGACATATTCAAGGAGTGAACTAATTACATGTCCTCCACCCCCTAACACAAAATGTTTGCTGTTGATGGACAAAAATGTGGACTTGTTTAATAACAGGAAAACAGCATAAAAATGTGAATTGTTGTGATTGTTGGATAGAAAAACCACGACAGTGATTGTAACAAGGTCAGCCAGGTGGACTTCATAGAATAAGAGTTCCCTGTGACTATGAGTTGATCCTCATGGTGTAATTCCCTCCCATGCCACTCAAAAGATGGGCAGTGCTCTTTCTCAGGAGAAAGTGAGGACTGCAGATGCTGGAGATCAGAGTCGAGAGTGTGGTGCTGGAAAAGCACAGCAGGTCAGGCAGCATCCGAGGAGCAGGAGAATCGACATTTCGGGCAAAAGCCCTTTACCAGGAAAGGTTGATGAAGGGCTTATGCCCGAAACATCGATTCTTGGATGCTGCTTGATCTGCTGTGCTTTTCCAGCACCACACTCTCGACAGGTATACTATTGGGTAGATTTTCACTATTTCCAACTTTCCAAATTTCCTCTTGCCTTACACACAGCAGTCTGTTGGTGTGTGACTGCTGTTCCTTCAGGAATCCAGAACAATGCGAGAGGCAACATATCCATTGCCAATCATTGGAGTCAATCTCCAGGGCTACCAATAATATAAATTACTCAGTTATGCACCTAGACCATCACTTAAACTGTATAAGCCTTAGGTATATATCCCTCTTGAACTGACACTGGACAGTAGATTATAATTAAAGAGTTTTGATGAAAGGACACATTTATACTTGGGTCCTCAGACGCTCCCTCTAAATACAGCTCTCTATAGGTTGCTGAGAAGGTTGAGATATTGACACTGGCAGCTGTGTGGCACTTTGCATGATTGAGAGTGTGACAACATTTTCACAAAATCCAAACTTCGGAAAATGTTTTAGCTCAAAAGACATGTTTGGAGCAAAAATACGACTTTTGACAAACAAAAGTGAATATGATGGTTATACATAGAGTAAAGATGGTATGAGATTTAAGGTCTTGCAGCAAATTATCAGAGTGAAGAACCCTTTTTTTTTCTAGGGGTAAGTGAACACTGTGTAAATGAAAGAATTCCTTATTGAACTTACACTGAGTGAATTGGTCCCTGACCAAGTATTCCCTTTATATGGATGGTACAATTATGGAGAGTGCACATTAACTTGAGAGCACAGTAACCTGTAATTTTTAAACCATTATCCAGACTTATGTTTAACTCTAAGGGACTGCTTTTTTTTCTCTAGATTATATAGTAGTGATACAGAAAGTGTTTGTTCACTCTCTAGACCCCTCTAGCTCATCATTTAAATATGAAACCTTGACTTTTAATTGCTGTAAGATCCAATATTTGACACTACAGAAACCTGGGGAAAGAGACAATAGACAGATTTTTCTGCAAGAAATAGATGAGCCATAGTCAGTGAAATCATAGCATGGGAAGAGGCCATTCAGGCCATCAAGCCTATACGAAGCTAGCTTTTTCAATGAAGGCCCCTCTACAAGTCCCAGTTTCCTGTTTAGTTTCAGAACCTCCTTTCCAGATACTGACTTAATTCCTTTTATAAGAAGTAGACTGTGTCACAAAATGTACTTGAGATTAGAGAGTTTGAACTGATATTACCATTGTTTCATTTTTATTTCTATCCTACGTTTTTTCATCCTAAATTGTTAAACATTTACTTTTTTTGATCATATCCCAGGTGAAGTCTCAACTTGTGGTTTATTTTTCGTAGCGTGAAATAACTCCACAAAGGCCGATGGCCTTTCTCCAAGTCCGTTCTATTTGCAAATACATAGTACAGGCTACTAACTCAGCTCCCTCAGAGCCAGCGCCAAGAGAGAGCAGAACTCCTGACCCTCCTGTTTCTATATATTTTTTAATTTTATTAACTAGTACAAATTACAGACAGTTAACAATGAACAGCAGTTTACAAGAAACAGCAATTTATAGGAGAAAGGGGCAAAGTCAGACCCCCCCGAAACCCCACTGTACAACCAGTTCACAGGGAAGAGAGTTCAAACCTCAAATTCCACCTTATCATATCAAGAAAGAAACAGTAGATGCAATCATATACAGACAGTCCGATAAACCGAACAGTAAAACAGTGCATATATCACAGGCATCCCTGGCAACCCAGCAAACCACCCAACTCTCCCAGCTTCCAGCCACTCAAAGGCAGCTTGCTCTTACACCCTTTCTGGCTCTTGGTCTGCCCTGACACACCTTCCAGCCACCTCAAGGACAGCCCGTCCTGTTTCACTCCAACAGGCAGGGTCCACTCCAGGATGCAGCAGATCGCTCCTGTTCTTTTTTTTTATTTTGTTAAACTGTACAAAATACAGTTAACAATAAACAGAAAGCAGCAGTTCACAAAAAAAAACCCACTATGTACAGGGGAATGGGCAGCAAAGCCAAACCCCAAACTCCATCGTTCAACCAGTTTTCAGGGAGATGAGGACAAATCTCAAATCCCACTTTCAACCATCACAAAGATAACGGTAACAAACACAGACAAGACAGTGTAATCAAATCAGAAACACAGACCCAATATAGCTAATCACCCCTGTTCATATGTTTTTTTCTTCTTTTTGTTTCTTCTCAGGTGTGAGACACAGTGAAAGACAACAGGTGTATAAATCTTTATTCATTTTCCACCAGAAAAGAAACACACGAGTGGCCAGTGACAAGCAATGCCCTTCTCAACAAAGGGCAATGTTATGCGATCAAAAAAAGTGAAGGGGAAAAATCATAGAAACAGATCCCTAGACTTTCTGCAATATCACCATAGTCTTACCAGAACAAAGGGGATGCTCTCTTATTAGAGAGAAGCAACTGGTGGTGATTTAACCTGAGGGTCACCAGACCTCAAGCAAGGGAAGAAGTTAAGAAGGACAGTCCTTCATTATAACCTCAAACTGGTGATGGGAATGGAACCCACGTTGTTGGAATTATACTGCTATGCAAACCAACTGAGCTAAATCAACTCCCAGGTCACTCCTGTTTATATATTTTTTTCTTTTTTTATATACCCCCATGCTACCACATAACTGCACTAGTGCTTATATTTTCCCCAACTCCTGTTTATATATTTTTCCTTTTTTTTCTTTTTTTAAAATAATGGAGTGGGGGGGAGCAGAAAAGACAAAGTGACGTCTCTTCTCCTCCTCAGTACCAGCAGAAGCACACTGACTGTAGCACCAGCCAGCACAGAGACAGTCCTCAACTGAGGAGATTCTAATCTCTTGGTTATTTTTTTTTCATTTCTTTTTCCAGCCAGCACAAAGTCAGTGCCCAAAATTGAGGAGATTCTGAATCTCCTGGTCATTTTGTTTTTATAAAACCCCACACTGCTGCCTAACTGTGGTAGTGCTTACATTTTCCCCAGCACCCACGTTATCCGTGTGCAGGTATGAGACACAGTGAAAGACAACAGGTGTATAAATCTTTATTCATTTTCCACCACCAGCAAGAAAGGAAACATCCAAGTGGCCAGTGACAAGCAATGCCCTTCTCAAGCAAGGCTGCGTGATCAAAAAAAGTGAAGGGGAAAATATCATAGAAACAGACCCCAAGACTTTCTGCAGTATCACCATAGCCTTACCAGGACAAAAGGGCTGCTCTCTTATTAGAGAGAAGCAACTGGTGGTGATTTAACCTGAGGGTCACCAGAACTCAAGCAAGGGAAGATGTTAAGAAGGACAGTCCTTCATTATAACCTCAAGCTGGTGATGGGAATGGAACCCATGCTGCTGGAATTAGACTGCTGTGCAGTCCCATCACCATTCCCATCACCAGTTTGTGGGCGGCACGGTGGCACAATGGTTAGCACTGCTGCCTCACAGCGCCAGAGACCCGGGTTCAATTCCCGACTCAGGCGACTGACTGTGTGGAGTTTGCACATTCTCCCCGTGTCTGCGTGGGTTTCCTCTGGGTGCTCCGGTTTCCTCCCGCAGTCCAAAGATGTGCAGGTTAGGTGAATTGGCCATGCTGAATTGCCCGTAGTGTTAGGTTAGGGGTATGGGTGGGTTTCACTTCGGCGGGGCGGTGTGAACATGTTGGGCTGAAGGGTCTGTTTCCACACTGTAAGTAACCTAATCAAACCAACTGAGCTAAATCAACTCCCAGGTCACTCCTGTTTATATCTGTCAGTTCAGGACTCCCTGATTGGACCAGATTAACAGCCCCAAACAGGAGCCTGTATTTTATGAGTTTCACCTGACTGACCTCGTTACAATCATTACAGTGTCTTTTCTATCCAACAATCACAACTCATATTTTTATAATGTTTTCACTGTTATTAAGAAAGTTCACGTGCTTTGCAAACTGTGCTACCTGAGAAATGTGACACTGAGCCACAAAGGGAGGTAATGGGGGAGCTCACGAAAGGCTTTGTCAAAGATCAAGGTTTTAAATATCTTAAAGGAGGAGGACAAGGAAGCCAAGAGGCTGCGAGGCTTGGGGTGAAAATTCTAGAGTCCTGGATCCAGTCAAATGAACGTATGACTATCAATGGTGAAGCACTTAAAACCATGGCTGTACACTATTGGAGGAATGCAGAGATCTGAGAGAAGCAGGAGCTGGAGGAGCAAGAGACAGTGATGCTGATGGTGGATGTTTAAACATTGGGGGGCAGATGGGTGGCTAGCTAATTTTCAATGAAGAGTGATGCCCAATGGTGTGAGTTCAATTCCTGCAATGACCAAGAACATCATGAAATTCCCACCTTTTCAATGTCACCCCTTGCCTGAGGTACAGTGGCATGGTGGTATAGGAGGCACGGTGGCTCGGTGGTTAGCCCTGCTGCCTCACAGCGACAGAGGTCTGGGTTCGATTCCAGCCTTGGGTGACTGTCTGTGTGGAGTTTACACATTCCTCCTGTGTCTGCGTGAGTTTCCTCTGGGTGCTCCAGTTTCCTCCTACAATCCAAAGATATGCAGGTTACGTGATTTGGCCAAGCTATATTGCCTATAGTATAGGCTAGGAGCATTAGTCTGGGGTAAATGTAAAGTAATAGGACAGGGGAATGGGTCTGGGTGGGTTACTCTTCGGAATGTCAGTGTGGACTTGTTAGGCCGAAGGGCCTATTTCCACACTGTAGGGATTCTATGATTCAGCCATCTCTTGTTCTCTGTGTACTAGGACAGTCTCTTTGAGACAATGGTAACTTTACCTTTGAGGGATTGGTTCTGTCTTTACAATAGCACAATGGAATATTTTACCAACATATTCAAAGATGGTATTACACACCTCTGGAGCAAGTGAAACTTGAACCCAGGCTTCTTGCCTCGGAGGTTGTGGCATCACCACAGCCCCAATGCAGTCCCTAATAAACCAGCTTTTATAACCAGTGGTCAAGGCCTTGACTTAACCTGGCATCCAAACGGTCTGCATCTGAGACAAATATTAAAACAGAGTTCTCACACCTGTCATTAACAGTACTCCCTCATTGAAAAACCACCTACAGAATGAGATGGTGGTGAGTGCTGGGCTAAAATCTTGTAAACCTGATTTCTGCTGATGTATGTGAGTGTTGTTGTTTCTCCTTATGTGAACAGAACTGGAATTAATGTAAAATGTAGGGCATTACTGAAAGGTAAGATAATTTTCTCAATATACCAGCACAGGAAAGGTTGATTTAGCAATGCTGAGCTTGCCACCAGTGTACAGAATAGCAGGAAACAGCCTTCACTGGGGAAAGTGTGGAGAATATCATGTTTACAGCTTGGTTTCCTCATTAAAATTTCCCATGGCTTGCTTGCAGTTGTCCAGCATTTCCGTTCAGTCCAGAGGTTCTCTGGCTGTTCCACAGTGCGTATCCTGCACTACAGAATACAGCACACTCATTTTACAGCAAGAAACAGGAATTGTAATGTGTCGTGCTATCCTTCATAGTCACAACTCGTGATCCAGTTATACAGAGCCTGGGTCAGGCTCCATCTGGAATACTCCATTCAGGGGTTGGGTACCACAACAGTCGAAGGAGACATGGAAGGCGTGCAGAGACTTCTCAGTTGTCCATTTAATTCAATTAAACTGAATATTGGACAAGGTATGTAATGAGTGGGCCATGTGATCCCAATTTTGCAATTCCACTCAATGTAAATTTCAGTGCTCTGCACAAGAGTAGCCCCTTCCCATGTTTGTAACATAATCCCTGTAGCTCAGTGATTAAGCACTCTGCCTCTCTGATGCTGAGCTGTAAGGATTGGATGTCCTTCGAGAATGAGAGTTCATTGTTTTAGGTGCGGCAGATTTAATACAGAGTCAAGGAGGAAAGACTCCTCTCTAATGGTCTTGAATCTGTCAATTTCATTAACCCAGAGTGCAGTAGTTCCCAAGTTTAATGAGGAAGTGGGTAGTTTTTAATTGAAGGCAGAAAAGTGGAGTTGGGATGAGATCATTGATGATCATATCAAATGGCAGATCAGGCTCGGGGGGGGGGGGGGGGGGGGGGGCGGGGCTGAATTACCTACTCCTGCTCCTAGTTCTTACATTCTTATGAAGGATTGCACGTTCAATTCCCAGCTTGTGTTAGCATAGAACCATAGAAAATAGGTGCACGAGTAGGCCATTCGGCCCTTCGAGCTTGCATCACCAGTCAATATGATCATAGTTGATCATGCAATCTCAGTATCCTGCTTTCCCTCCACGTCCCTTGATTCCTTTAGCCGCAAAGGCCACATCCAGCTCCCTCTTGAATGTATCTAACGATCTGTCCCCAACAGCTTCCAATGGGAGAGAATTGCACAGATTCTCAACTCTCTAAGTGGAGAAATTCTTCCTCATCTCAGTCAGCTGGTCTCCAACAGCAGTAGGAGGGGGCCTAACGATTGTCCAATATTTAAAGACATCCTTTATTCTCCTTGGCTTTGCCTGGTCTTCTCCCACATGGGAACTCTTCGTAGGGTGCAGTGGTGTCACATCACAGCACAACATTCTGCTTCTGGCTGCCAGAACAATGTGAAGTTAAGCTGCCTGTTCTCTATCAATGTCATATGCATAGTCATCTGAATTAGGAGAGCTATCATTAGGTGCAAGCATTTCAGCATGGCCTGTGGACTCAGTATAGAGGCATTTCCAAATGCCACAAACGAAATAAATGCCCTGTGATTGCAACCCTCCTGTAAGTTTGCCAAGTTTCCCTGGTTCCCAGGAAGCTAGTTGTTGAGGCATGTGAATGAAGTTAGTCATGCAAGTTGTGGTCAGCAAGGCCTCCGTGTCCCATTCAAGACACAGCTATAGCATTCCAAGAGACAATTTTTCAGAAATTTTAAGAAACCCCTCCAACCCGATCATTTTCTGAATTCTTTATCTGGATCACAAGGGATTCAAAGGAAAAACACGGGAATATTCTCAAAATTGGTTGATGGAAACTGTCCAGCGCAGTTTCATAGAGAGATTGGGAATGTTGGGATTGATCTCGTTGGAGAGAAGATAGCTAAGAGGAGATTTGACGGAAGTTTTCCAAATCATGAGGAGTCAGGACAAGGAGATACTGCTTGAATAAGGATTGAGAATGTGAGGGAACAAATTTGAAGCAATTTACATAAGAAGCTATCCTGAAGAGAAAAATATTATTTCATACAGCGAGTAGTTTGGTTCTGGGCTGCACTGTCTGGAGGTGTGGTGGAGGGCACTGGATAGTTATTTAAACTGGAACAATGTGCAAGTGCATGACAAGAAAGCCAGAGGAGAAGAGGTGGATCTCTTAATGCACATTTGGAGAGCTGGTACAGACAGAATAGACTTATAGCCTCATGCTGCACTGTACCAATTTTTTGTGTTTCTGTGAGTTATTTTAAAAACTGCATAGTGTCCCACACAGTCCAACCCTTAAGGGACAAATAAATTAAGATCCCAAGTGGGACTTAGGTTACGGATTTTAGGCAGGCACAGCTGAGAGAACCAATGAGACGGTCAGGCTAGAGAGAGCAGTTGGGGAAGGACAAAGTGGGGATGGGGGTTACCATCTTGCAGAGGGGTGCCCCTGATTGGACTAGGAACCCACCCCCTCAAAGGTGGTTCACCCCTTCCTGCCCACTGGAGCCCATTTTGTGAAAGATGCTGGACTGTTCAGTATGATGTACAAGATGCACTGCAGAAAGTCACCACAAATACTCAGACAGAACCTTCCTAACACTTCTACCTTGAAGGACAAAGGCAGCAGATACATTGGAACATCACCAGCTGCATGCTCCCCTCTGAACCGCTCACCATCCTGACTTACAAATATGTTGCCATTCCTTCATTGTTGCTGGGTCAAAATCCTGGAACTCCCTCCCTAAGGGCATTATGGATCTACCTACAGCAGATTGGCGGCAGCAGTTGAAGAAAGTTCATCACCATCTTCTCAAGGAAAACCTACGACAGGCAGCAAATGTGATGCCCACATTCCATGAAAGAATAATAAGAAATTTCCTTGCCCTTGCTTGCAGACTGAAAAATGGCTGGATCAATGGTGGTTTAAGGCCTTCAGTTGACCTAAAGGTGGGCAGGTGGCCTGATGTTTTCCTGACTTCTCCTTCCTTCCCACATGGAGGACAAATTGGGGGTGGACAGGAAAATAATGGAAGAACAATCTGTTTTATATCCCATGCCCTCATCAGCAAAAGCACTAGGGAGTAGGGCTGTAATACTCACCCTGTGCACTGCATATTTGTCCTGAGTGAGCTTTGGCTATTGGAGTCATCACAGTTGTGCTTGATAAAGGGAGGTGTTGGGATAATGTCACTGGATCTTCAATCCCGAATCTCAGGCCAATGTTCTGAGGATGAGGCTTGAAATACACCATGGAAGATGGTTGAAAATTGAATTCACTCCGAGCTGGCCAAAAGGTGACCATGTAAGCCATCGTCAATTGTCATCTGGTTCATTTGTGTCCTATAACAAAGGAAATCTGTTGTCTACTTGATGGATGGAATTCTTCTATTCAAATGATTGTTCGCTGGAGGCTCTGGGAATGGTGATATTGTAGATATAGTTTTTAATCAACTGGTTATAGAAGGTACAGTTAGTAAGTTTGCAGGTGACATCACAATAGGTGGCGTAGTGGAAGAAGGTTACATCAGAGTACAATGGGATCTTGATCAGATGGGCTGATGGGCTGATGGGCTGATGGGCTGAGGAATGGCACATGGAGTTTAATTTAGGTAAATGTGAGGTATTGTATTTTGGTAAGGTAAATCAGAACAGGACTTAAACACTTAAATGGTAAGGTCTTAAGGAATGTTGCCGAACAAAGACAGCTTGAGGTGCAGCTTCATAATTTCTTGAAAGCAGAGTCACAGGTAGGCAGAGTGGTGAAGAAGGCGAAAGTGAGGACTGCAGATGCTGGAGACTAGAGTCGAGAGTGTGGTGCTGGAAAAGCACAGCAAATCAGGCATCATCCGAGGAGCAGGAAGATCGCCGTTTCAGGCAAAAGCCCTTCATCAGGAATGACGCTGGAGCCTCGGGGGTGGAGAGATAAATGGGCGGGGAGGGGGTCTGGGGGGAAGGTAGCTGAGAGTGCAATAGGTGGATGGAGGTGGAGGTAAAGGTGATGGGTCGGAGAGGAGGATGGTACAGATAGATGGGAAGGAAGATGGACAGATGGTACAGGTCATGAGGACGGTGCTGAGCTGGAAGGTTGGAAATGGGGTAAGGTAGAGGGAGGGGAAATGAGGAAACTGGTGAAATCCACATTGATGCCATGGGGTTGGAGGATCCCGAGGCAGAAGATGAGGTGTGCTGCCACCAGGCGTCGGGTGGTGCGGGAGTGGCGATGGAGGAAGCCCAGGACCTGCGTATCCTCGGCAGAGTGGGAGGGGGAGTTGAAGAGTTCGGCCACAGGGCGGTGGGGTTGGTTGGTGCAGGTGTCCCAGAGATGTTCTCTAAAGCGCTCTGGAGTAGGTGTCCTGTCTCCCCAATGTACAGGAGACTGCATCGGGGGCAACGGTTACAGTAAATGACGTGTGGAAGTGCAGGTGAAACTTTGATTGATGTGGAAGGCATTTGGAACACTTGCCTTTATTGGTCAGAATATTGAGTTATAAGAGTTTTGACATTGTATTGCGGCTGTGCAGGACATTGATGGCACCACTTTTGGAATACTGTGTACAATTCTGATCACTCTTTAGGGAGGATGTTGTGAAACTTGAGAAGGTGCAAAAAAGGTTCACAAGGATGTTGCCAGGGTTGGAGGGTTTGAGTTATAGGGAGAGACTGGGCTGTTTTCTCTGGAGTATCAGAAGCTGAGTGACATTATAGAGGTTTATAAAATCATGAGGGACATTGATAGGGTAAATAGACAAGGTCTTTTTCCTAGGGTGGAGGTGTTCAAAACTTGAGGAATCGGTTTAGGTTGAGAGGGGAATGGTATAAAACGAATCTGAGGGGCAACCTTTTCTCACAGAGGTGGTGCATGTATGGAAGAGGCTGCCAGAGGAAGTAATGAAGTCAGGTATACTTACAGCATTTAAAAGGCTTCTAGATGGGTATATGAATAAGACGGGTTTACTGAGATATGGGTCAAATGGGACTAGGTGAGATTGGGATGTTTGATTGGTCTATACGAGTTGGACCAAAGGATCTGTTTTCATGCTGTATGACTCAATGATTCAGAAGTGCTATGAAACATCTTTAGAGCAAGGAGGACTTGAACCCAGTCTGATGAACTCAAAATATTAACATTGCTTTCTCTCCATAGATTCTACCGGCCCTAGCTGAATTCCTCCAGTAATTTCTGTTTACGAGCCAAATATCAATTTCTAGTTTACCAAGCCCCAACCATAGGTCCAGAGTTGTATCTGGAACTACTCAAATGTTTAACGCTGTAACGTAGGTTAGAGATTACACTGTGTTGAGCCAATTCAGTGCACATTTAAAATTTTTCAGTAAATGAAAAATTTAGAGACAGAAATCTCCAACACAGTTAGTGCTCTTTGACACTTCCTAGTCAACTTGGAGTAGACATGATTAATGAAGGACTTAGTTTGGGGCTGTGGGGAGTCACGTCAACAGTTGATGTATTTGCCATTCCACTATTCATTCCAGTATCACCTTATTTCCGTTGAGTTAACTCCTATTCTGAAAAATAAGGTGGGAGAGGAATTTCAGACAGATGTGTAAAGAATTCCTGTGCCTGACTTCAGAGCTGGACTTCACAATGCATTGACATACAAAAGCATTGAAGCAAATCTTTAACCAGGAGATAGCGCTTATGTTTTAACCAAACCAAGTTCTTCTCTGGTAAAGGTGGGAGATAAAATGTAACCAAGTTGCCCTTCCAGTAAAAGAAAAGACAAGTAATGTCAAGTCATCTAGATCTAAAGAATCCCTACTGTATGGAAACAGTCCAACCTGATGGCATCAATGTGCATTTCACCAGTTTCCTCATTTCCCCGCCCCTTACCTTATCCCAGATCCAATCTTCCAGCTCAGCACCGCCCTCACAACCTGTCCATCTTCCTTCCCACCTATCCACTCCACCCTATCACCTTTACTCCCACCCCCAGCCCCAGCCCCCTCCCATTTATCGCTTCACTCCTGAGGCTCCCAGCTTCATTCCTGAAAGTTGATTTTCCTGCTCTTCCAACGCTGCCTGACCTGCTGTGCTTTTCCAGCACCACACTCACGTCTCTGAAAAGCACCCCACCCGGACACACCTCTCCAGCCTATAACCCTGCATTTCCCAAGGCTAATTTACCTAATCTACACATCCTTAGATACCATAGACAATTTCCCATGGCCAATCCACCCAACCTGCACATCTTTGGATTGTGGGAGGAAACCAGAGCACCCAGAGGAAACCCACACAGACACGGGGGGAATGTGCAAACTCCACATCGACAGACACTTGAGGCTGGAATCGAACCTGGGTTCTTGATGTTGTGAGGCAGCAGTGCTAACCACTGAGCCAATGCACTGCCTTTAGGCAGGCTTCAGGATCACATTGTGCTGACACGCTGTCTGTTTAACGTTGTGAACACAGGATGCAAGCTTTCACTAAGACCATCAGTTAACATTTTCTGAGCTGCTGGCAACTTTCTTTTCTTCTCTATTTTCACCCATGATGGGAAATTCAACGCCAATTGTTGTGAAAACATTTCCTTTCAGGCCAGCGGCAGTAATTTTTCTCTGTACTTGTATTGTGTCCGTTCCTCAAGATCTCCCACACACAAGACACTTCATACTAATCAGATTAAATGCAAGTATGGCTTGCAATAGCCCACCATCCATATTGCTGGGCTGCTTTCAGTGTCCGTGGAGCTTGTTATCGCGCCTTCTCAGTCATGAATTCTGCCATTGTGGGCTCCACTGAATGGAATGAATAGAGTGAGTGTGCCCACAGAGAATGAGAAGTAACAAAGCCGCGAGAATTACATCAGACAACAACACTTCAATAAACTACCCTGGTTCAGCCAGACTTGTGACATGTCTTGTTTAACTCCCATGTTAAAAATAATCAAACAGCTCTTGTTGGAATGTCCTTTTGTAACTGCTTCTCAATGCATTAACCCTCTCATCAGGTGAAAAACTTGGCTGGTTTTTAAAAATGCTTACAACAACAATATGGTGCATCTGTAGAGTGCCTTGTGCCTCTGCTCTGCTATCCTGATGCATTTTGTACAGTATGAGCTGCCTGTGTAGCACACAAAGCAACACTTTTCACTGTTCTGACCAGTTTCGCCAGTTCTGAGGAAGCGTCACGTGACCCGAAAGTTTAGCTCTGATTTATCTCTACAGATGTTGCCAGACCTGCTGAGCTTTTCCAGCAATTTCAGTTTTTGTTTCTGATTTGCAGCATCTGCAGTTGTCTCAGTTTTTACTTTTCACTGTATCTTGGTATATGTGACAACAATCAATCAACCAACCAATCAATGGCAGTTGCTTTCTCAGGGGGAATTATCAAACAATATTTGACAGCAAACCACTTCAGGAGCTGCTGTGGTTCTGTTCGCCGAGCTGGAAGTTTTTGTTGCAAACGTTTCGTCCCCTGTCTAGGTGACATCCTCAGTGCTTGGGAGCCTCCTGTGAAGCGCTTGTGTGGTGTTTCCTCCGGCATTTATAGTGGCCTGTCCCTGCCGCTTCCGGTTGTCAGTTTCAGCTGTCCGCTGCAGTGGCCGGTATATTGGGTCCAGGTCGATGTGTTGGTTGATGGAGTTTGTGGATGAGTGGCATGCTTCTAGGAATTCCCTGGCTGTTCTTTGTTTAGCTTGCCCTATAATGGTAGTGTTGTCCCAGTCGAATTCATGTTGCTTGTCGTCTATGTGTGTGGCTACTAGGGATAGCTGGTCGTGTTGATGTACATCAACTAGCCACGAAACGACACGACCAGCTATCCCTAGTAGCCACACATGTAGACGACAAGCAACATGAATTTGACTGGGACAACACTACCATTATAGGGCAAGCCAAACAAAGAACAGCCAGGGAATTCCTAGAAGCATGCCACTCATCCACAAACTCCATCAACAAACACATCGACCTGGACCCAATATACCGGCCACTGCAGCGGACAGCTGAAACTGACAACCGGAAGCGGCAGGGACAGGCCACTATAAATGCCGGAGGAAACACCACACAAGCACTTCACAGGAGGCTCCCAAGCACTGAAGATGTCACCTAGACAGGGGACGAAACGTTTGCAACAAAAACTTCCAGCTCGGCGAACAGAACCACAGCAACGAGCACCCAAGCTACAAATCTTCTCACAAACTTTGAACTTCAGGAGCTATTAGGGCAGATGACCATTGATTGGTCTAACAGAGCTGTCTTGAAGGAAGTGAGAGAGGTGAAGACTCCCATCTCAGTTAGTCATGCCTGATTTTAAGTAGCACTAGCTGAAAATGTGTTGCTGGAAAAGCACAGCAGGTCAGGCAGCATCCAGGGAACAGGAGAATCGACGTTTTAGGCATAAGCCCTTCTTCAGGAATGGCTCATGCCCAAAACGTCGATTCTCCTGTTCCTTGGATGCTGCCTGACCTGCTGCGCTTTTCCAGCAACACATTTTCAGCTCTGATCTCCAGCATCTGCAGTCCTCACTTTCTCCTTAAAGTAGCACTAACCACGTGAATGTTAAAAACACGCAACACCAGGTTATAGTCCAACAGGTTTGTTTGGAAGCACTAGCTTTCGGAACGCTGCTCCTTCATCAGGCACTCCAAAAGCTAGTGCTTCCAAATAAACCTGTTGGACTATAACCTGGTGTTGTGTGATTTTTAACTTTGTCCACTCCAGTACCTCTAACTCACACAAACATTGGTACAGTACAGATGTGAATCTGTGATAATTTTTCAAATTCATTTGTAAGATGAAGGTGTCACTGACTAGGCCAGCATTATTGCCCATCCCTATGGATCTGGAGTCACATGTAGGCCAGAAGCTTCCTTCCCCAAAGGACATTAGTGAACCAGACAGGCTTTTCCTGATAATCGGCAATGATTTCATGGTTATTAGAACTTTTAATTCAATTGAAATTCCATAGTTTGCCTTGGAAAGGATTTGAACCTTACCTGGGTCTCTGGACTAACAGTCCAGCGATAATACCACTAGGCCATTGCCTCCCCATGATAACACAATGCCAGCAAAAGAAGGATGAGAGATGTCGGGACAGAATTCCTGAGCTCAAGGCCTTTTTGGTCAAATAAAATTGGAAATATGGTGGAGGCTAGAATTGGAGGAGTACAGAATACCCGTGAGAAATTAATCTGCTCCTTGAAGCTCTTTCCATCACATGCTCTGCTGTATATTTTCCTCTTGCATTTCCTCTCTTGTCTTATGCATCTTTATCATTGTTAGAACCAGCTGCAAGGGGAACAATGTGTACAAAACTGGCACAGTAAGCAAAGTGCCCTCTGTATTTCAGGCTGAAATATTTTGTTTTCTGCTTAGTTTTTCTTCCCTTGGCAATGTTCTACTCCCTTGTTGAATGGAACAATGCCTCAACAAGAGTGAGCTTCAGTTAAAGATGTGAAGTCGCTAGGCAGAGTGGATTTATGAGGGTAATTCCAGAGAAGGGGAACATTACATGGATTAATCAGGACAGCTCACCTTGAAGACTAGGAGATTGAGAGGAGATAGGACAGAGTTGTTCAAAATCCTTGAATGGTCTGAACAGTGAAAAAAACAAGAAATTGACCTCATTGGTGGAACCAGACAATACAGGTGTTGACTGATTAGTGAAAGAAGCAACTGTGGTTTGAGGAAGAACCTTTTTAACACAGTGATTGGTTAGGATCTGGAATGCCTTGCTTGAGAATGGGGATTCAAATGAGGCCTTCAAACAAAAGTTGGGATTGTTATCCATGAGGAGAGAAACAAACTGACAGGGCTCTGGAGTGGGACAAACTGAACAGCTATTACAGAAAGCTGGTATTGATAAGAGGGGCTGAATGGCCTCTTTCTGTACTGTTACAGATCTATGATTGAGAGGGAAATGAAGTGAAAAGCATTTGCATCTCTGTTGAGGTAATAATAGATCATAAAGATATTGTAGATATACTCAATATATATGTAGTTTTCACTATAGAGGATACAAAAGTATTATTATACCTGTAAATCAAGAGGTTAAAGGGTGAGCAGAACTTAAAGTCAGAGAGTCATACAGAACTAAGTGAAATGAGAATCACTAGGGTCAGTGGCACTGAACAAACGGACTGAGCTACAGGTGATGTGTTACTGAATCCTGATGGATTGCGTCTTCAGGTCTGCCAGAGGCAGCTAGTGAGATTATAGGTGCGTTAATTTTAATTTTCAAAAATGTATTGGATCCTATAAAGGAACCATCAGACAGCAAAAGGATAGACCAGATCTAACAGTTGAAGTTCGAAATTGGAGGAAGGCTAATCTTGCCGGTATTAGGCAAGGACTTTCAAAAGCTGATTGGGCACAGATGTTCGCAGGTAAAGAGGCTGCTGAAAAATGGGAAGCCTTCAGAAATGAGATAATGAGAATCCAGAGACAGTATATTCCTGTCAGGGTGAAAGGGAAGGCTGGTAAGTGTAGAGAAAGCTGGATGACTAAAGAAATTGAGGGTTTGGTAAAGAAAAAGAAGGAAGCATATGTCATGTATAGACAGGATAGATCTAGTGAATCCTTAGAAGAGTATAAAGGCAGTTGGAGTATACTTAAGAGGGAAATCAGGTGGGCAAAAAGGGGGCATGAGATAGCTTTGGCAAATAGGGTTAAGGAGAATCCAAAAGGCTTTTACAAATACATTAAGGACAAAAGGGTAACTAGGGAACGAATAGGACCCCTCAAAGATCAGCAAGATGACCTTTGAGTGGAGCCGTAGAAAATGGGGGAGATACTAAATGAATATTTTGCATCAGTATTTATTGTGGAGAAGGATATGGAAGATATAGAATGTGGGGAAATAGATGGTGACATCTTGAAAAATGACCATATTACAGAGGAGGACGTGCTGGATGTCTTGAAACACATAAAGATGGATAAATCAGGTGTTGCCTAGATCTCTGTGGGAAGCTAGGGAAGCGATTGCTGCGCCCTTTGCTGATATATTTGGATAATCGATAGTCACAGGTGAGGTGTCAGAAGACTGGAGGTTGGCTAACGTGGTATCACTATTTAAGAATGGTGGTAAGGACAAGCCAGGAAATGAAAGACCAGTGAGCCTGACGTCGGTGGTGGGCAAGTTGTTGAATGGAATCCTGAGGGACAGGATTTAAACATATTTGGAAAGGCAAGGACTGATTAGGGATAATTAACATGGCTTTGTGCATGGGAAATCATGTCTCACAAACTTGATTGAGTTTTTTGAAAAAGTAACAAAGAGGATTGATGAAGGCAGAGCAATGGATGTAATCTATATGGACTTCAGTAAGGCGTTCGACAAGGTTCCCCATGAGAGTTTGGTTAGCAAGATTAGATCTCATGGAATACAGGGAGAACTAGCCATTTGGATACAGAACTGGTTCAAAGGTAGAAGACAGAGGGTGGTGGTGGAGGGTTGTTTTTCAGACTGGAAGCCTGTGACCAGTGGAGTGCCACAAGGATCGGTGCTGGGTTCTCTACTTTTCGTCATTTATATAAATGATTTGGATATAAACACAGGAGGTATAGTTAGTAAGTTTGCAGACGACGCTAAAATTGGAGGTGTAGTGAACAGTGAAGAAGGTTACCTCAGATTACAACAGGATCTTAATCAGATGGGCCAATGGGCTGAGGGGTGTCAGATGGAGTTTAATTTAGATAATTGTGAGGTGCTGCATTTTGGAAAAGCAAATCTTAGCAGGACTTATACACTTCATGGTAAGGTCATAGGAAGTGTTACTGAACAAAGAGATCTTGGAGTGCAGGTTCATAGCTCCTTGAAAGTAGAATCACAGGTAGATAGGATAGTGAAGAAGGTGTTTGGTATGCTTACTTTTATTGAACAGAGTATTGAGTATAGGAGTTGGGAGGTCATGTTGTGGCTGGACATGACATTGGTTAGGCCATTTTTGGAAAATTGTGCGCAGTTCTCTTCTCTTTCCTATCGGAAGGATATTGTGAAACTTGAAAGGGTTCAAAAAAGATTTACAAGGATGTTGCCAGGGTTGGAGGGTTTGAGCTATAGGGAGAGGCTGAACAGGCTGGGGCTGTTTTCCCTGGAGTGTCGGAGGCTGAGGGCTGACCTTTTTGAGGTTTACAAAATTATGAGGGGCATAGATAGGATAAATAGACAAAGTGGTTGGGGAGTTCAGAACTAGAGGGCATAGGTTTAGGGTGAGAGGGGAAAGATATAAAAGAGACCTAAGGGGCAACTTTTTCACACAGAGGGTGGCACGTGTATGGAATGAGCTGCCAGTGGAAGTGGTGGAGGCTGGTACAATTGCAACATTTAAAAGGCATCTGGATGGGTATATGAATAGGAAGGGTTTGGAGGCATATGGGCCAAGTACTGGCAAATGGGACTAGATTACGTTGGGCTATCTCGTCGGCATGGACGGGTTGGACCGAAGGGTCTGTTTCCATGCTATACATCTCCGTGACTCTGTGACTCTATGACAAAGTAACAAATACAACCTTTCTGTTCAAGAAAGGCTGCAGACAGAAATCAAGAAACGATATGTTGACATCTCTCATGTCAGAGGTGGAAGAATCGATCATTAAGGAGATCATTACAGGAAAAACCCAAGGGAATCAGGAAAGGTCAGCATGGTTTGTGAATATAAAATCACATTTAACCAATTACTGGAATTCTTTGAAGAAGTACCGTGCACTGTGGATACAGTAGAGCCTGTTGATGTGCTGCACTTAGATTTCCAGAAGGCATTTGACAAGTTTCTATGTAAAAGGTTATTGTATACTGTACGAGCTCATGGATAAAAGTTCAACTGGTTGTCAGAAGCCAGTGGATATACAGGAGTGGGTCTTTTGCATTTGGTAGGATATGACGAGTAGGATCCGCAGGGGTCTGTGCTGGGGCCTGAACATTTTATAATTGATATCAATTACTCAGATGAGAGGATTGAAGGCACTGTGACTAAATTTGCAAATGATGCAAAGATAGATAGAAGGAGGTGTTCTGAAACTAACATAAGAAACATGCAGACTAATCTAGGCTGGGTTCCTGAATCGACAAAAACTTGGCAGGCAGAATATAATGTGGGAAAATGTAGAATGCAGGAAAAATAGAATAAAAACAGAACATAATTTAACCAGAGAATGACTGCAGAATTCTTACATACAGAGGTATCTAGGTGTTCCAACACATAGAGTCATAGAGATGTACTGCATGGAAACAGATCCTTCGGTCCAATTCTTCCATGCCAACCAAATATCCCAACCTAATCTAGTCACACTTGCCAACACCCGGCCCATATCCCTCTAAGTCCTTTCTATTCATTTACCCATCCAGATGACTTTTAAATGTTGCAATTGTACCAGCTTCCACCTGCCACCTCATTCCATACACACACCACCCTCTGCGTGAAATGGTTGCCCCTTATGTCTCTTTTATATCTTTCCCCTCTCACCTAAAACCTATGCACCCTAGTTCTGGACTCCTCCGCCCCAGAGACTCCTCAAATGCTGTCTGATCTGCTGTGCTTTTCCAGCAATACAGTCTCAACTCTGATCTCCAGCACCTGCAGACCTCACTGTCTCCTTGTTATATACCCTATCCATGCCCCTCATGATTTTATAATTCTCCATAAGGTCACCCCTCAACCTGTGGCACTCCATGGAAAACAGCCCTAGCCTATTCAGCCTCTCCCTTTAGCTCAAATCCTCCAACCTTGGCAACATCCTTGTACATCTTTTCTGCACCCTTTCAAGTTTCACAACATCCTTCAGATAGGAAGGAGACCAGAATTGCACGCAATATTCCAAAGCTTTTTACTGTGCCTTGGTACACGTGACAATAAATTCAATTCAATCCAATTCAAAATTGGCCTAACCAATGTCCTGTACAGCCGCAACATGACCGCCCAACTCCCGTACTCAATACTCTGACCAATAACGGAAAGCATACCAAACGCCTTCTTCACTATCCTATCTACCTGCGACTCCACTTTCAAGGAACCATGAATCTGCACTCCAAGGTCTCTTTGTTCAGCAACATTCCCTAGGACTTTACCATTAAGTGTATAAGTCCTGCTAAGATTTGCTTTCCCATATGTCGCAAGAAGTTAGTTTGATATAGAGCAAATGATTATGTCTTACTCGTCTAAACTCCGTGAAAACAAACCCAGTCTGTCCAATCATTCCTGTAAAGACAACCTGCTCATTCCAAATTCAACGCAGTAAATCCCCTCTGAACCACCTCCAATAAGTTGATTGAACTTTATAAGATCTTGAATGGTGGACCTTGAAAGGATATTTGCGAGTGAGTCCAGAATCAGGGGTCACCATTTTAAGGTTAGAGGTTCACTTTTTAGGATAGCGATAGAGATTTCTTTTCCTCACTCAGATATTTGCAACTTTGGATATCTCTGTCTCAGAAGGTGCTGGAAGCAAGGTCATTGAGTATTTTGAAGGCAGAAGTGGATAGTTTATTGTTCGACAAGGAATTCAAAGGTTGCCAGGGATAGATGATAATGTATAACACAGTCATGAACTTACAGAATAGCAGAAAGGGTTTGAGGGCCTGAATGGCCTTTCTCAGCTTCTAACTCATACGTTTTGTGTTTCATGTGAGCCCTACCAAGTCCTCAGGATGTTAAAAAAAGATCCTCACATTCAATGAGTAATCTTTGTGTGTAGCAAAATCTCCCACCAAGCAGTAAATAAAATTAATGATTAATTGGTTTGTTTATGAACTGTAGAAATCTCCTTTCCCGGACACGAATCTCACCCAAAATCTCTCATGTGATTTTTGACGAGATGGCTGATTCAGTTTCTCAGTAAAAGACTGCATCTCGGACAGTGCTGCACTCCCTCCGTACCACCCTCAAGCAAGCTGAGACGTTTCCTTGGAAGGGAGGGTAGCTGAGAAAATAATAAAGTTACATTTTATAAAGGCTGCGGGTTTAGAAAACTCTGAAACATGCATTGAATAAATCTGATACGTGACCCTGGACAGATAGCGAGATAATATCCCAATGACTCACTCATAATCAAAGTCACTTTGTCTTGTGCTGGCAGGGGAATCCCTAACCCTTGTACAATTTGCCATATTCACCCAACTGCTGCCTTGCTTCTGGTGCACAGATCTCTGGGAAATAGGTCATTGTTTTTATCTAACATTTCACAACTTTGTTTCTAAAAGCCTTTTGATTGTGGGAATTTGAAACATGCTATTGACGCTCGTTAGGAAACCTGGTACTGTTGCAGCATGAGTCAAATGAGAAAGGGCAGGTTAACTCTTACAGCCCTGTGGCTTGTTGAGTGAAGTTACAAGGGCAAAGACTAGTTCAGTGGCTTCTATGCAAAATGTACTTTTCAAGATGTAAAATTGCAAGTGTCTTTTTGCAAATTCTTATCTGGTGAAGTTGGAGTTTAATTTAGCGCCAAAAAACTACAATTGATTGACTTTTCCAATGAACAGTGAACGTGTTCAGACCATATTTTATTAACATATCATTTGAATAACAGAGCTGAGTCTGGCACAAGCTGGTAAATGAGGTAATTGCTGATTATGAATTCAAGTGTTCCAATTACTCCTGATTCTTGAAGGAATTTGTTTTCAAAACAGGCTGCAGTCTACAGATACTTCAGATCTCCTTGAATATAGATGACTATAGCATGGCGCAACAATTAAATATTTAGAATGGGTAGGATTTAGAGGATTGACGCTGTGCTTTGATAAACATTGGCTTTGTTACTCACTGACGACAAATCATTTGGAAGCCAGCAAAGGGCAGGGAGCAAAGGTTGTCTCAGGAATTATTATTTATGGCATCATTATTCCCCTGGTGCTACTTGCAATGATTTTTTATTAAATAAAAAGAATTTGCTTCTTATCTTTCTCTTTCACTTTGTCTCTCTTCCTTATCTTTGCTTTTTATGAGTGCTGTTTTCATCTGAAGCTCAAGGACAGGGTGAGGTTGGACTCTGACTGTTTCGTTATCAACCTCTGGCCAAGGATAAAGTGACAGCAGCCATTGGGCTCAGTGTTGATGGGCTTTACAATAAACCCTTAAATTCCTGCGATGATCAGGAGGCAGAATGGGTGGAAATGTCATAGTGGCTTGTTTGATCCAGATGTCCATGTTCTGTCAGTGAGTCTGACCTTGGTAAGATGACCTTGTGGCGGACTAGGGCTTGTCTTCCAAGACAGTGATGCACTTGGCTCCGATCTGACTGTGAGGGACCAGAAGGGGCCTGGGCATTTACAGGTGTATCCTTGGTTGCCATATGGGACACTCTTTATAACTGGATTTGCAATGGAGCTGGGCAGGTACTCTCTCAGTATGATTATTTGGGGTGAGGGGGAAATAGTCAGGCAGTGTGGCAGTTTGATGAGGCGGGGGTAGGTTTCAGTTTCTCTCAGAGAGGGAACAGCCACAGATTTCTCTCTGAACCACTGCTAAGGTAGCTCTGGCACATTCTGAGTTTTATTATTAGACAATTCAACCTTACCCGGTGATTACTTTAATCTGTTGACCACATCCAGTGTTGATTCCATGTCAAAAATAATCAATCAGTCGTTTAATGCGACTTCAATTTCCACATGAAACGCAGCTGGGCAACACCATAAGAAACTTTATAAAATTAAAAAAAGTTGATTTCACCACAAAATGAGTCGTCGAGGATAAATGGAGTGGCTTTGGCTTTTGTGGAAGTTCTATTGGAATCTTATCCTTCAGGTCAGGATGAGACCATATGTCATCATTCCAAACCATAGTCTGACTGGGTAACCATAACAACCAGATCAGCTGTGGTCTTTGTCTAAGAGGCTGCAATAACCCCCATATATTCATGGCTCAGCAATACAGAGTCTTAAGGCAGAAACAAATTGATACATAGGAGCACTTGCCCCACTGGTCTCGCACGACACGTTTTGAACAGACAATAAAGGCAGCTTGGGCCTGTTGAAAATCTTGAGAAAGACTTGGTTCCCATGGTGACTGCTCAGATAGCTGAGCTGATGTGGCCCATTAAACTCCAATCAGATGCAAATTTCTCCACGGGCCTGACTACACAGTCACGTTGCCTTTGCTTCTTCTCTCTCTCACTCTCCCTCTCTCTTGCTCTCTCTCCCCACCAACCACCCCCTTCCCCAAAAAAGGTCCTGTAGACAGATGATGCACAATGCCTAACTTGTTTACTGTTTCAAATGCCACTTTAATGACACTTTCTCAAGCTGCCCTTTGTTTAAAAGCAACCAGAATTACAAAGCGTCATTGCTTTATAATTTCTTACACCATTCCCCCCAACAGTTCATTTATTTTATTTTAGGATTGCTGGTTGTGCTTGATTAGAATAAGCCACAGGGCATTTTCTGTACCAGAACATAGATTCCCACGTGATCAGAAGAAGCAGTATGTTTTATCATGGTCTGGTGTATCTTGACAGTAGTGAAAATATTCTACAGTTTGCATCCTTATAGCTAACACTGGCTTCCTAAAAAGTGAGTAAAGTTTGGGAGAAAGAGTCATAGAGATGTATAGCAGGGAAACAGACCCTTCAGTCCAACCTGTCCATGACGACCAGATATCCTGCACTCATCTAGTCCCATTTGCCAGCATTTGGCCCATATCCCTCTAAACCCTTCCTATTCATATACCCATCCAGATGCCTTTTAAATGCTGTAATTGTACCAGCCTCCACCACTTCCTCTGGCAACTCGTTCCATACACACACCACCCTCTGCATGAAAGAAGTTCTGCCCCAAGTACATACATAACACATTTCAATCACTGCCAGTCAGCATGAACCACATGAATGTGCTCCATTTCATCCAGCCCCCAAAACAAAATTCTTCCCTTCCTTTCTCCCTTAAATGCACCCTATGTGATTCACTTCAATTACTCCTTGTGGCAACACACTCAAATTCAGTTTTGACGAAAGGCATTTCACCTGAACTCCCTACAGCACTCATTGGTGCCCGTCTTATATTATGATCCTAGTGCTGGTCTCACCCATGGGCATAAATGTGTTTCCCACAACCATACAATGAAACCCTTCCATAATCTTGTATTCCTCTCTCATATCAGCCATTAGTCTTCATCTTTCTAGGGAAAGAGCTCCAGATATTCAATCTTTCCTTGTAATGCTGTACACATATCTGTAAATATTAATACACTTATCTGTGGCTAGCTTTGATTATAAATCTTTGTGTATGCTTTCACTTCAAGTCTATCAATGTAATTGCCTATTGTCCCAATTTTTATGCTTCTCTTCATGATGCAAATTCCAAATGCCTGAATTAATTATTTATAATTGCATTTGTTCTGATTCGTTGTTAATTATTCTATCAAGTTATAGAGTCATAGAATCCCCACAATGCAGATAGAGGTCATTTGCCCCATCTAGTCTGCACCAACTCTTCAAAGAGCATCTCACCCTGACACATGTAGACCAGAATGGTGAGGATAGCAGATCTCCTTCCCTGACGGCCATTAGGGATCTAGGTATGTTTTAATAGCAATTGACAATCATTACATGGTCACCATTTAATCAAACTTTTAATTCCAGATTTTTGTTGAATCAAATTTCACCATCTGCCATTCTGGGATTTGAACCCATGTCCCTGAACATGAGCCTGGGATTTCAGATTACTAGTCCCATGACATTGCCACTATATCACCACTTCTGCAACACAAAAGAAGGCTTTATACAAAATGAAAAGTGTCATATTTTACAACGATATGATCAAGCAAACTCTCTGAATTAAATTTAGTGCACTTTGATTTGTTCGTTGAAGATTTTATTTCAATGCTTCGTTTCCTCTCTGATCTAATATTTTTTGCCTCAAGTCAGTTTGTGAAATCTCACCATCACATCTGCAGTTAGCGTGTAGTTTGCAGGATTACCTCGCGAGCGCAGTTGAAAGATCGAACTTTCTATGCTCACTTGTCTGTTATGAATTTGAGAACCTTTTCCAAAAGGCTTTGGAGATAATTGGGGATTGAATTGACAAGCATTTTATTTCAGGAGAAGTTGACATGATTAGCAACAGAGCTGAAAATGTGTTGCTGGAAAAGCGCAGCAGGTCAGGCAGCATCCAAGGAACAGGAGAATCGATGTTTCGGGCATAAGCCCTTCTTCAGGATTAGTAACAGAACGCTGAAGGGCAGCGCATGCCAGGAATAGTATGTGTAAACAAGAACAAACGTGACCAAGAGTAGAAATGAACCAGGAGCATTCATGATCACAGCATATATGAACAAGAACTTATTGATCAGGAAACCTTATATACTGGAGCACATGTTGAACAGCAACATGAATACGCAGGAACATATACAAACAGCAGCACGTGTAGCTTATATCAACAAGAGTAGTTTTTCATTCACTCATGGGATGAGGACGTTGCTGGTTGGGCCATCCCTATTGGGCCAATAGGGATGGATATTTCCCATCCCTAGTTGCCTCTTGAGAAGGTGGGGATGAGCTGCCTTCCTGAACTGCTGCAGTCCACCTGCTGTGGGTTGACCCACAATGCCCTTAGGGAGAGAATTCTAGGATTTTGACCCAGTGATAGTGAAGGAACTGTGATATGTTTCCATGTCAAAATGGTGAATGGCTTGGAGTGGGACTTGCAGATGGTGTTCCCATGTATCTCCTGCCCTTGTCCTTCTAAGATGGTAGTGGTCGTGGGTTTGGAAGGTACAGTCAAAGGAAATTGTATTGCCGCATCTTCTGGATAGTACACACTGCTGCTGCTCTGCTAAGTAGAAGGGAGTGGATGTTTGCGGATGTGATGCCAATCAAGCAGGCTGCTTTGTCCTGGATGGTGTCAAGCTTGTTGAATGTTGTTGGAGTTGCACTTATCAAGTGGAGTGTATTCCAATCAAACTCCTGACTTGTGACTTGTAGATGTTGGACAGGCATTGCAGAGTAACTGCAGGATTCTTCGTCTTTGAACAGTTCTTGCAGCAGTAATATTTATATGATTAGTTCAGTTCAGCTTCTGGTCAATGGTAACCTCAGGATGTTGATAGTGAAGATTGATGAAGGTGGAGCAGTGGATGTGATCTATATGGACTTCAGTAAGGTGTTGGACAAGGTTCCTCATGGTCAGATCACATGGAATACAGGGAGAACTGCCATTTGGATACAGAAAGGGCTCAAAGGTAGAAGACAGAGGGTGGTGGAGGGTTGCTTTTCAGACTGGAGGCCTGTGACCAGTGGTGTGCCACAAGGATCGGTGCTGGGTCCACTACATTTTGTCATAGGAAATGAACATAGGAGGTGTGGTTAGTAAGTTTGCAGATGACACCACGATTGGAGGTGTAGTGGACAGTGAAGAAGAGTACAACGGGTTCTTTATCAGATCGGCCAATGGGCTGAAGAATGGGAGGTGGAGCTTAATTTAGATAAATGTGAGGTGCTGCATTTTGGAAAGGCAAATCAGGGCAGGACTTATACACTTAATGGTAAAGTCCTGGGGAATGTTGCTGAACAAAGGGACCTTGGAGTGCAAGTTCACAGTTCCTTGAACGTAGAATCACGGATAGATAGGATGGTGAAGAAGGCGTTTGGTATACTTTCCTTTATTGGACAGAGTATTGAGAACAGGGGTTGGGAGTCGGGATGCAGCTGCACAAGACATTGGTTAGGCCACTTTTGGAAAACTGGGTGAGGATGTTGTGGAACTTGAAAGGGTTCAGAAAGGATTTACAAGGATATTGCCAGGTGTGGAATGTTTGAGTTAGAGAGAGAGGCTGAATCGGCTCGGATTATTTTCCCTGGAGTGGTGGAGGTTCAGGGGTGACTTTATAGAGGTTTATAAAATCATGAAGGACATGGGGAGGGTAAATACACAAGGTCTTTTCCCCAGGGTGGGGGAGTCAAGAACTAGAGGGCATAGCTTGGGTGAGAAGGGAAAGATTTAAAAGGGGAAATTATTTTTACACAAAGGATAGTGCATTTATGGACTGAGCTGCCGGAGGAAGTGGTGGAGGCTGGTACAATTGCAGCATTTAAAAGGCATCCGGATGAGTATATGAATAGGAAGGGTTTGGAGGAATATCGGCCAAGTGCTGGCAAATGGGACTAGATTGGGTTGGGATATTCCGGTCGGCATGAGCAAGTTGGTTGAAGGGTCTGTTTTTGTGCTGTACATATCTACAACTCTATGACTCTATGGAGAATCTAATGATGGTAACACCATTGAATGTCAAGAGGTGGCAGTTAGGTTGTCACCTATTGTAGGTGGTCATTGCCTGGCATTTGTGTGGAATGAATGAACAGGTATATGTCTGATCTGAGTAAAAGTAGAATTTGTCTGAAATGTCTCTGTCATTCTGCTGATTCTTTACAGATCCAGAGCATCTGTACTGGGTGGCACAGTGGCTCAGTGGTTAGCACTGCTATCTCACAGCGCCAGAGACCCGGCTTCAATTCCTGCCTCGGGCAACTGTCTGTGTGGAGTTTGCACATTCTCCCCGTGTCTGTGTGGGTTTCCTCCAGGTGCTCCGGTTTCCTCCCACAGTCCAAAGATGTGCAGGTTAGGTGAATTGGCCATGTTAAATTGCCCATAGTGTTAGGTGGATTAGTCAGCAGTAAATGTAGGGGAGGTGGGTTGTCTTTGGAGGGTCGGTGTGGACTTGTTGGGCCGAAGGGCCTGTTTCCATACTGTAGGGAATCTAATCTACATCAGGAACAAATCAGTCAATTCTGTCTTTCTGCTTCTGCTCCTACATGAAACCTGTGATTTAATCATTATTATGCCAGTGAGACTACAAGCAGTGGTGTGCACACACTCCCCTTCACTTGAAAAGAATGTTTTCAATTTCAGCTTTTGCTAAGTTCCAGAGGCATTGTGCTCGTTAGTCTCCTTTGACACAGGTCATGCACACCCCACATCCTTGAATGTTGGTATCAGGCAAGTGCCAGCTTTTCAGAACCTCGTGTCACATCTCCGATTCATTGGCAGGATGTTTCTGCCATTCAATGCCTGTACCCCATGCTGCCCTGGTACCTCTCACTGTAATGCTGCAGTCAGGACACTGTGTGCTCAGGGACATCCCAGGCCCCCAACTCAGGGACTGCACCACGCTGCGTCTCCGGGATCCTCACTCGGGATTGTTGTGATGAGAAGATGCTGCTGTTGGACGGGATTGGACAAAGTTAAAAATCATACAACATCAACTTATAGTCCAACAGGTTTATTTGGAGGGACTAGCTTTTGGAACGCTGCTCCTTCATTAGGAAGCTGCCCCACTAACTACCTGACAAGGGAGAAGCGCTCTGAAAGCTAGTACTTCCAAATAAACCTGTTGGACTAAAATCTGGGGTTGTGTGATCTTTAACTTTAGTAGTAAGTGAGGACTGCAGATGCTAGAGATCAATGTCAGGATTGTGGTGCTGGAAGAGCACAGCAGGTCAGGCAGCATCTGAGGAGCAGGAGAAATCGACGTTTCGGGCATAAGCCCATCATCAGGAATGAGGCTGTTAGGCCGGAGGGCTGAGACATAAATGGGAAGGGGGGTAGGGCTGGGGGGAAGGTAACTGAGAATGTGATAGGTAGATGAAATTGGGGGAGAATGTGATAGTTTGGAGAAGAGGGTGGAGCGGATAGATGGGAAAGGTGATGGGCAGGTCATGAGGGGAGTGCTGAATTGGAGGATTAGGACTGGGATAATGTGGGGGAGGGGAGATGAAGAAACTTGGTGAAATCCACATTGATCCCATGTGATTACAGGGTCTGGAGGTGGAAGATGAGGCATTCTTCCTCCAGGCGTCGGGCGGTAAGGGTTTGGTGATGGAGGAGTCCCAGGACCTGCATGTCCTTGGCAGAATGGGAGGGGGAGTAGTTATTTCAGCTACGGGGCGCTGCGGTTGGTGGGTGCGGGTGTCCCAGAGATGGTTCTCTGAAATGTTCCGCAAGCAAGCGTCCTGTCTCCCCGATGTAAAGGACACCACATCGGATGCAACAGATACATTGATGACGTTGATGGAGGTATAGGTACACTTCTGTGGAAGGATTATTGTGTTCACTTTGAGCTTCCCTGAATGCTCACAGCAACCCCACTCTGCATTGTTGGTTTGCACTTTGCCCCCTCAGCTAGAGATACCAGGCTCGGATTACTGCTGTCTTGCTATGCCATTTAGCTCACAATAAAAGCCTGGCACAGAGTCCACAGGCCTCAGTCACAGTAAGGGAGACAGCTTTCACTCGGGGGTTCCTGGCACCGTAAGTCAGCAGCAACCTCCGATCCCTATCCAGGCACCCTCAGGGTGGTCAGAGTCAAGGTCCTGTCCTCATAAGCAGAATGTTGGGCTGCCCACCATCTGCCTTGACTCTTTCTGCCCTATTGTGAGCTGTCTTCCTCCTGAAATGAGAGAGAGAGAGAGACGGGTATCATAAGAAAAGAAAGCTAGTGACTTGGGTATCACTGTTGGTACAGATGGGTAGGTGTCCCGATTGAGTGAGTGGGCAGTGCAGAGGGCTTGCAGGGTTAATGGTGTTGGGGATTGGGATGTGTGAAGGCGAGTGGGGAAGATTCTCCAGGCGATAGTGAGAGTGGCGGAGCACAAGCCTTGGTCGAGCAGGGTACAATAGCAGAGGCAGAGTAAGTGTGAGAGAATGGTGGCTCGGATACTGGCAGATTCGAGAAGGAGATTGGCCTCCTCTTCCTCCAGTGCTGGCCAATCCTTCGGACAATGGAAACTGCTTCAACCCCAGATGACAACCTGAAACTATGCTTGCAAGGATTGGGGTCGGTTCCCCCCATTCTTTTCTGGGGGGGGGGGGTTGGTGCGGAAATGAGGATGTCCTGTCCATGCACCGTCTTATCCAGCAGCACATCCACCTCACCATTGCCAAAGCTGGGTTTCCAGACTCCCTCTGTCTGCCATGTCCGGGGCCAATCTCAGGAACTATGCATGGCTGCTCCGATCTGACAGATCATGTCCCGGATCACCATGGGCTTTCAAAGATGGTGTAGGCACAAAGGATCCCGGAGAATTCCAGGATATCAGCTGATGGGGTAGAAATCAGACTTGGGGACACCATAACAAATGCGGTAGGTAATCAATGAGGAAGATTCGGTGTCATGGTGTGAGGAAATCCACTCAACATCATGGTAAGAATCCCTCCAAAACACTTCACTCGCCTCAGACTGAGCCAATAAAATGTAGGTTCAGTCTACGACCATATAGTCTCACAGTTAAAGGTGTGAATTTAAGATTGAGATGAGTGGGGAATGTCTTCTTTCGGAGACTAATGAGTCTTGGACACATCTTGCCACAGAGTGCTGTTGGAGCAGAGCCCTCGTCTATATTTAAGGCTGAAGGAGATACATTCTGGATCAGGAGGAGAATCAAGAGAAATTGGGAAAGTGTTCGAAAGGGGATGTGAGGAATGTTGGATCAGCCATGACCCTATCAAATGGCACAGCAGGATTGAGGGGCCGAACAGCCTACTCCTGTTCCTATTTCTTATGGTGTTATTGTCTTCCAGCTCATTATTTCCCTGTGTGCCCCAGTTGATAACATTCGCATGAAGCACCTTGTGACGTTTTATGACATTGAAAGCACTATGTAAATATAACCTGTTGTACTCCTGAAGTGGAACATCACTTTGCAGTGTTTGACAGGGACACTATGACACAGGAGAGGTCACAGGTACCTGAGAGACTTTTGATGCAGAGATAAAGGGTGGCATTTCAGGTTTTGGCAGAGCCAAAAGTCCTAAAACATGAGGGCTAGTGGCTGGACATTGAGTCTCTGCTGGTGGAAGGGATTGAGGCAGAGAAAGATGGAGAGAGAGAGAGAGAGGGGCAGAGAGAGAGAGAGAAGGATATTGTTCTGGATTTGCAGTCATAAAGGATTCTAGCTATTGAACTGAATATCTTATGCATTACAAGGTTTACTGGCTTTTTTTTACAAGCATGCTACCTTTACCAAATAAACTAAATTTTATAAAATGTATTCATATTGGTGCCAGATGACCTAAAATGTGCTTAAACCACTTATGTAACATGCATTACTCAGCATCCACAGCTAATTGATAAACGCTCTCGATAATATATTGCTTTAAAAACAGTGAGAAACAGAGTGGCATTAATTAGTTGAATTAAATACATAGTAAGGAATACAGTTTGACAGGGGATTTAACCCTTTAGTCTCCCACAGTTGGTAGCTCATTATTGCTTTTTATTGGGCCTCCCCTGGGCATTTTTGTCAAGTAAGCCTTTGAAATTAAATTGAAATAAGATGTCCATCTGTTGGTTGAATAACAGTCAAGATCTGAGTTCTTTAAGTTCTTATTACTCACAGATTATCTTTTCAGGCCAGGAGATCAGTAAATGAAAAACCTGTGGCCGGATTACTGACAGCCCATTGCATCTCTAAGGGCCAGCAAGCAGGATCTTAGCCTGTGAGTGAAGGTGTCAATCCTGGCTGACCTCAAGGGTTAGTGAGGTGTCTTTATAAAGTGACACTGGGCAAACATTCAGCACCCAGCCACCCCCAAGCACTTCCCAATCCCCCAGTCCCGTCTCTTCACCCACCATCTTCCAGCTTTCTTTAATCGAACACTTGGTAAACACAGAGGGTAAGCACATTGGACAGTTAAATAAGAACAACTGAGGGGGTAGGGGAGGCTAGCAAAACCCTTTGGTTTCAATCTTGGCAACAGACTTCAAACAGAGCCCTGAATAACCAGGGAGGCAGAATAAAAGGCAAATGTCATGCCATTAGTTACACAGGCTGCTTTGTCAGTGTCAACACTAAAAGGGTTCTTTAAGAAGCGAAAAAAAAAGAGGGAGTATCGGACATGCCAGAAAGTGCATTTGGCTGAATTAAATCTGAATAAATTGAGGTCTATTCAGCTGCTTTGTGCTGCTGTTCTTCCCTGCAACATTACAAAAGCAATAGTTATATATTTACAACACTCGGAACAATTTGATCTGCCCAATTAAATTATTACCATAACATGAGCCCAGACAACAACAGTACCAGTTCCAAGTGAACAGTGAGAGAGGGTTTGGCGCCTCCAGAACACTCTTCCGCCTGAAAGTGTCCGCTAATTCCTCTGAAACTGGCAGGTTTTCTGCACCTAGTCCGTTCTGTAACATCGTGGTCCCAACCTGCTACTTATCCAACACCCATAATCAAATGATGTGGAGGTGCTGGTGTTGGGTTGGGGTGGACAAGGTTAAAAATCACACAGCACCAGGTTATAGTTCAACAGGTTTATTTGGAAGCGCTAACTTTCAGAGCGTTGCTCCTTTGTCAGGTAGCTACCCGACGAAGGAGCAGCGCTCTGAAGGCTTGTTCTTTCAAATAAACCTGTTGGACTATTACCTGGGTGCTGTGTGATTTTGAATATTATTACATGGATCAGAGATTACTGCACTGTACTGGATCCACCTCTTAGCCGAGATGTTAAAACAAGCCCTGTCCACTTTCTCAGGTGAATGTTAAAACCCCCTTGGCACTGTTTTAGTGGAACAAAAGGCAAAGCTTCCTTGAGGCCTTAGCCACTATTTAGCCCTTAATTGATGTGACAAAATCAGACTACCTTCTCATTACCTGACACTGTTCTGTGGGAGCATGCCATGTGCAGATTGGATTTTTGACATTATGACAGCGACTGCCCTTCAAAAAATGCTTCATTGGCTGTGAAATGCCTTAGCAAGTCCTGAGGCTGTGAAAGGTGCTATATAAGTGCCCATACCTCCTTTTCAGAAGCAAAGGATAACTGGCTAATTTTCCCCTCCTATAGCTCTCTGACACTGGCATTTCTTGATTTAACCCCAGTGCAGCCACCTCTGAGATTTACCACACAGCAGCACAGGGAGGGAATCTGTGACCTTTCAAGTCTGTGTCCTCTATATTGCAACCAGGAAAATAGGACATGGAACAAAATGAATCAATACAGTTAATGGATTTGCCAGTCTAAACCCAGCATAAAGAATGACAGACATGCATTTATGTAGTGCCTTCCATGACCTCAGGACATTCCAAAGCACCTTACAGCCAATGAACAACATTCAAAGTGTAGTCACTGTGATAGTGTAGGAAATATGGCAGCCAATTTATGCACAGCAAGCTCCTACAAGCAGCAGCTCAATAATGATCAGATGGTCTGCTTTATGTGTTGTTAGCCCAAGAGTTAAATTTTGGCTGAGGACAGCGAAAGACATTTTCAGTCTCGGTCCAGTGAATGGGTTTAAACAGAACTTGCGGTTATATAGCAACTGGTTACATGTTGGGGACACTTTCAAAGCACTTCACCTACTCTGGGTTACAATGTGAGGTACAATGCAGACAAACTCAGTGGATAATTGACCTGTTCATTTGGTTTCAGGAGTATTGATTGGTGGGGAGTGTTGGCCAAAATGCCAGTAGGACTCTCCACCCCTCTTTGCAATGTCAGATTATCTTACATCCACCTGAACAGGCTGCTCAAACTGAAAGTCTGCACCTCTACCTATGTCAAGATTAGAGTGGTGCTGGAAAAGCACAGCAGGTCAGGCAGCATCCGAGGAGCAGGAAAATCGACATTTCGGGCAAAAGCCCTTCATCAGCTCTCATTCCTGATGAAGGGCTTTTGCCTGCAATGTCGATTCTCCTGCTCCTTGGATGCTGCCTGACCTGCTGTGCTTTTCCAGCACCACTCTAATCATGATTCTAATCTCCAGCATCTCCGGTACCCACTTCCACCTCTACTAATGTCCCCGGTTAGCTCAGTTGGCTGGCTTGTGATGCAAGGCTTTGCTAAAAGCCTGGGCTGAATTCCCACACTGGCTGAGGTTACCATGAAGAACTCTCCTTCTCAACCTCTCTCCTCACCTGAGGCATGGTGACCCTCGGGTTAAATCACCCCCGGTCGTATCTCTCTAATGAGAGGACAACCCGATGGTCTGGTAGGATTATGGTAACTTTACCTTTACCCCACAGTTATCACTGTCCTCTTGGGCTCCTTCCCTCAGGATCAGGATGAATTACTTGCTGATGGTATGGTCTGTAGATTCTGCCACACGTGAGGCAGTGGGCAGGAGGTTCTGCCAGTCTCAGGGTTGTTTCAAGTTTTATGCACTCCCTTCAACTCCACATTCCTGATGGATTCTCTCGATGAGCTTGGGGCCTTCCTGAATAAATCTTTTCCGTTTTGGCTGCATACAATCCAGGATCGGCCATGGACTGGCAGGGAACGTTTGACCTCTTGAGAGGATCAGTAAGCATTTCTCCCTGGAGTGTCCTAGCCGCAGCTGAGTTCCACATCTTCTGGTTCAGGGTCAAGAGATCATTGAATCCTTACAGTACAGAAGCAGGCCATTCAGCCTACACTGACCATCCAATCACACCCTATCCCTGCATTTCCCATGGCCAATCCACCTAACCTGTCCTTTTTTGGACTGTGGGAGGAAACCAACACCGATAAGGGGGGATCGTGCAAACTCCACACAGATAGTTGCCCTGTGGTGGAGTCGAACCTGGGTTCCTGGTGCTGTGAGGCAGCAGTGCTAACCACTGAGCTACTGTGCCATCCCAACTGAATCCATGTACCATCTGAATCAAGTTTGAAACTTTGCTCCGCACTTTAGCACTACATTTAATAGTCTATTTAATGAGACAATGTGGGAATTTAAATGGGACTCAGGTATGTTCGGCATTTAACAGATTAAGCTTGAAGTCCAATATTGATTTCTTGGGTTTGAAAGGGGCTTTATTTGATGTTCAGCTGGCATGTAACTGGGAGCTTCTGATGATGCCACTGTGTCCAAACCATGGAAGGATTGTCTACTCCCCAGCACAGTATATGGCAGCCGTATAAACCTGTGCTCTACTATTTCAAACTCAGCATTTCTTCACTTGGAGAATTTGCAATTCTCTATCCCAGAGGGCTGTAGGGATGCTCAGCCATTGAGTTCATCCAAGCCAGTAATCGAGAGATGTTCGGGTCAATGGGAACGAAGGATCAGCCATGACCATTTTAAATGGTGGAGCAGGCTGAAGGTGCTTATGGTATATTCCAGCTTCTACTTCTGACACTTGTATAGTCCTCTATCCCCTTTAAACCTAGCCTTGACAAGGTTGCCTGATTCTGTGATTCTATATGTGCAGTCAAATTAATAGAGCTTGATTTTTCATCACTTTGCTGTTTTTGGGAGCTTGCTGTGCACAAAGTGGCTGTTATTCTTCTGATGTCACTACACGTCAAATAAAGGTCGTTGGCTACATAATGCTTTTAATGGCGTGAAGTTTTAATAGACTCTATACAATTGCAGTCATGATATGGAGATGTCTGTGTTGGACTGGGGTGTACAAAGTTAAAAATCACACAACACCAGGTTATAGTCCAACAGGTTTAATTGGAAGCACACTGGCTTTCAGAGCGTTGCTCCTTCATCAGGTAATAGAGGTAGCCCTCCACTATTACCTGATGAAGGAGCGACGCTCTGAAAGCCAGTGTGTTCCAATTAAACCTGTTGGACTATAACCTGGTGTTGTGTGATTTTTAACTTTATACAATTGTAAGTCTTTTTCATGTAGGCCATTGAGCATCACCGCTCTGACTAAGGTCGATATTGGAGGCTCTAGTGGGAGCTCAGTTTGACCAGAAACCATAGCTTGGGGCCGAACACTTGGCCTTTTGGAAATAATGTAGAAGGGCTTCATTCACTCACATTCCCGTTAAAGATTTATTTTATTCTTTAAGATTTATTTATTAAAAGAAATGAAAATTCATTTTTGGTTCTTCTATTTTACCTTTCTCTGTGATGTAACATAAAGTCACCATATTCCTAAAGGGGCATAGGGTTACTCATGTCGGGAGAGACCACTGGATGATGCTTTAACCTGGGGGTCACTATGCCTCAGGCGAGGGGAGAGGTTGAAAAAGCGAGACCGACATGGCAACCTCAGCCGGTGCTTGTGTTAACTTCTTGACAAACGTATCCAGTTTTCCAGCACTTGTTAATCTCCCAGTGAGGCTAAATTAGAATAAGATTACCAGTATTTCTATTATAAAGTATATGGCCATTGGGAACGGGCACAGTTTGGAAATTTTCAACCTCAAAAATTAATAACATTCTTTCTATAAAAAAACACCCACACCCACAGACAATACAAAAATAGACTTCATGGTCATTTTTTTGTCTCCAACAATAAGTGGTGAGTGAATATCTTATTTACATCCCAAAGAAATTTGAAGAGATGGGAAAGGCATACTCTGCATTATCAGAGCAGGTTTCAGTCCACGGAAATCACCACACAAGCAATCCTTAACAAGGCAGTGAATAAACCAGAGAATGGCAATGAGGTTTTAATTGGTGACACATTATATTTATCAAACTGACAGTGAAGATGCCAACAACAGGCTTTCTTGTTTTGTATTATCCATATACATTACTTCCTTTGAGACTGTTCGCAGTCTATTCATGGACCAATATCAATTGTGGTTATCACGTGTGAAAAGAGTAAAAACATAATAATCAAACGTCAAGCTGAATGATAACACTGAATTATTCATTAGGGTCCTTAAACTCTCGGATAAATCAAATCTTGAACAAAAGGACCTCTTTGTCTTCAGCTATCAATGTGCGACAGTGTAAATCCCTCAGAATAAAGCAGCTCCTTTCAAACTCGTTTGCCCTCACTGAAGGAATTCTGTCCACAGCTATATGGCAGAGTTATTAAGAAACATTTAATATTTGTAACCTGACCACAATGCCATTTTAAAAAAAAGCGGGAAAATACATTCTGGAAGATGCTTACTTCTTTTTATGGAACTGTATACATTTATTGACGTGGGAACAATTCAGAAAGACGTTTCTGTGAGAAAGTGAAAGGGAAGAGAGTAAATGGTCTGGATTATATGAGAATCACCAAAATGCTAAAGAGCAATCATTTCAGCAACTGTTTCCAAATCATGTAAACTTATAATTAAGTTTTGCTGATATAAACAGAGAAACATTTTAGCAATAGAGTAATCCTGCACTCACTGCTGGGAAACTCCTACTCAGACAGAAAGCAGGTCAAAGACACCACTGTAACACTCAGCCTCAGTTTGCTGACCTGTGCTCCTTGTGAGCTCATCTCTCTGCTACCAGCACCAATCATAATTTCTAGCTTATACTTTGTTATATTTCCTCACTTATTTTACAGATTACCTTCCCTTTTTATTGAGAATGGATAGCCCTGATTATGACTTGAATATATGATCTATTGTTGCTCTTTCTAATTGACCCCTCTTCATGAGCGTACTTTGGACAGTGCAGCAGGTCACACATTTAAAACAAAGACGAGGAGGAATTTCTTCTCTCAGAGGGGAGTGAATCTGTGGAATGCTTCACCACTAGCCGTTGAGATTGGGTCATAATGTATATTCAAGGCTGAGCTAGACAGATTTTTAATCAGTAAGTGAGTTAGGGGTTATGGGGAAAAACAGGAAAATGGAGGATGAGGGTTATCAGACAACAATGATCTCATTGAATAGTAGAGCAGAGTCAATGGGTTAAATCCCTGCTCCCATGTATTTTGGTTGTAAAGTCATATAGTCATACAGCGTGGAAACAGGCCCTTCGGTCAAACACGTCCATGCCGAATCAGATTTTCCAAACTAAACTAATCCCACCTGCTTGCATTTGGCCCGTATCCCTCCAAACCTTTCCTCCTCATGTGCCTGTCCAAATGTCTTTGAAATGTTGTAAACTGTACCAGCATCTACCACTTACTCTGGCAGTTTGTTTCATGTATGCACCACCCTCTGTGTGAAAAAAGTTGACTCCCAGGCCCCTTTTAAATCTTTCTCCTCCACCTTAAAATTATGCCCTCTCGATTTGATCTCCACCTCCTGAGGGAAAAGATCTTTGTGACTTCCTGATCTAACTAGAGAAGTCTCTTGTAGTTAACACAATGTAATTCAGTGGATGTTAGTGACGATTGCAGTGATATGATAGACATTGGTACAGAGATTTTGAGGTAGACCACAATGTAGGTGCCACAGAGCCAGATAATTGTGGCCAGGAAAGAGGCCATTCGGTTTATTGTCTCTGTGATGGCTGAAATAAAAAAAAACAACGCTCCCATTCTAATCCCATTTTGCAGCACTTGATCTATAGCCTTGTGGATTAAGCACACCAGCTGCAAATCCAGGTCTCTTTTTAATAAATTTGGTGCTTTGGCTGCCAGAACCAAATCACACAATGGTCTCATTTTGTGATCCTAAGCTGTCCTGCTCACAAGCACATTGCACATCATCACAGCGGGTGGTACTTATGGCACTCCCCTGTATTCACCCTTTCAGATACTCGGGTTGAAACCTGTTTTGGGTGAGCATGGACCAGCACAGCTAAAGATTGTAAGTGCAGAGAAGGAAGTTCTCCTCATCTTCATCTTAAATGAATGACCTCTTATTTTTAAACTCTGACCCTTTTGTTCAAAACTCTCCTACAAGGGGAGCCATCCTCTTAGAATCCACCCTCTCCGGTTTCCTCAGGATCTTTAATGTTTTAATAAGATCACAGCTCTTGCTTCTACACTCCACTGGATTCTTGACCAGCCTGCAACCCTTCTTCTAAAGTTAATGGCCTCATGTAGGGGAGGCAATGGCTTGGTGGCATTATCACTGGACTATTGATCCATAAACTCAATGAATGTTCTGGGGACCCAGGTTCAAACCCTACCATAGCTAATGGAATTTGAATTCAATAAAGAATCTGGAATTAAGGGTCTAATGATGGCCATGAAACTACTGCCAATTGTTGGAAAAACTACCTAATTCACTAATATCCTGCAGAGAATGAATCTGCCATCCTCTTACCCTGTTCTGGCTGGCCTGTGACTCCAGACCCACAGGAATGTGATTGACTCTTAAGTGCCCTCTGGGTAATTAAAAATTGGCAATAAATGCTGACCTAGCCAGAGACCCCCTACGTCCTCTGAGTGAATAAATTTCATCCCAGGAATCAGCTGAGGTTGCTGTCTGAATACTGTTTTCTCTATCTCCTTCTTTATATACTTGTTCTGCACTGCTTTTACAGCTGGGCGGCACAGTGGCACAGCGGTTAGCACTGTTGCATCATAGCGCCAGAGACTTGGGTTCAATTCCCGCTTCAGGCAACTGTCTATGTAGAGTTTGCACATTCTCCCCACGTCTGCGTGGGTTTTCTCCAGCTGTTCCGGCTTCCCCCCACAGTCCAAAAATGTGCAGGTTAGGTGAATTGGCCATGCTAAATCGCCTGTAGTGTTAGGTGTAGGGGAATGGGTCTGGGTGGGTTGTTATTCGGAGGGTCGGTGTGAACTTGTTGGGCCGAAGGGCCTGTAAAGTAATCTAATCTAATCTTTTCTTAAAGAAGATTGAGGTCCCCAGTGGACGGGAGAGGAAAACTTTCTGTTAAAGATTGTAAATGCTTGCGCAAACTACTCAATCCAACCTTCGCTCATCACAAATCTCTGAGGACTTGAATTTAATTTGTCAAATCGCTGGGCAACTCACTTAGAAATTTGCAAGAATTGGCAAAAAATTCTGTTTGAAAAGAGATACTGTAGCTTGAGATTTCAGACAGAAACTTTGCCATAAAACAAACACAAATTCCTTTGTCGAGTTACTTTCCAAACACTCTTTTCTCTATCTCCTACAGTATGTAGCGGAGTTAGGGGATTAGTTGCCCTGTCACCTTAATGAAACTTTCAAATAAGTATCCGAAAGCTTATTTTGCATACATATTACACGTGCTTTATTTGTTTTGGACTTTCCTCTTTTAATAGTTCATGCACTTGCCGATAATCCTTTGTTGGCCTAAGGTTTTACCCACCAAAAGTACACTTTTTTTTAACACTGCCCAGATCAAGAGAGGGAGGAAGAGAGAAGAAAAGCTAATGAAATATTTAAGATTTCCAGCAGTCACAAAAGGGTTTGTTCCCTGCTTTGTCGGGGGAGGCTGTAGAACTGAGGCAACCAGCAGGTTGCTGTAGTGACAGGGTCACTCCATATTGATGGGAGCTGTGTTGGCATTGGTCACAGCTGTGCAGGGTTTACTCCAGCCTGGGACACCAGCCCACTGTCTTTGTGCTGCATTGTGAGAGGCACAGAGCGCCAATTTTATACAAAGTTGATTGCAACCCTGGATCTTTGTTGCTTCTGTGAGAAAGAGTGACACCATGATGAATTCCTCCACCGCTGGGTCACATAATGCATTGAAGCTGCAGCAAAGGAGGACCCTCATCTACCCCACTGTTTCCCCTGATTTTTTCCCACTAAGTGTCTCTGATTTATGAATCTTCCTCGTATTCAGCATATGTGACTTTCGGCACTTCAGTCCACCTCCGCTTTCATTAATGTGCAGCGAGAGGTGAGGGGGGGGATAAGACGCGGAAAAGAAAAGTGCATTTCATTCAAAAAGGATTTTATGCTGTTTTCACCACATCAAAGATGCAGTATTACATGGTGGCTGCGATACACTGGTCAACTTCAGTTCAAAACCTACCAGCCAAACAATCGCTATGTAAATAGATGAACCAGATAAAAGCCCCAATTATTACAGGGAAATCAATTAGGATAATCTGTTTCTTCATTTTGTCACAGATATTGGGAACGCAGAGCATGGGAAAATGCTGGTGTTCTCATTAAAACTTTTCATCTCAGTGTGAATTTATCTCTTGAACCATCTTGCCTCCCTCTCTCCTACATTCCTTCCCTCCCCCACATGAGTGCAGATCAGGGTGCACTTGCTGAGGTGCAGCCTCTGTGGCCCTTCAGTACTTGACCTGGAAGGACATGCAACTAAACAGGGGATGTTCAAAGATCCCCTAATCACAGCCCTTTCTCCCCCTACCCCTAACCTGTATGCATCTATTCCTTTTGCTGAATCTTTCCCTTAAGACCCACTTGTTCTCAAGACCCTCACTACCCAAGGATGAGAGATGGACAGAAATTAGGATTCTCTGTGCTCCTCTCTCTCCAGCACCATGACACTGCAGACACTGAATGGGACACACCAGGCTCTTCACTCTATCCACTGATAAGCTTCTCCCCTTCCAAGCAGATCTCCTCAACATGTTCTCCAATGAATTGTTGACTGATCTATCCAAGGATCAACCAAAGATTTCAGCGACCACTCCCATTCTTTGACTCCCCAGCCTTGTCTCCTCACCTTAAATAGAGTCATAGAGATGTACAGCACAGAAACAGACCCTTCGGTCCAACCCGTCCATGCCGACCAGATATCCCAATCCAGTCTAGTCCCACCTGCCAGCACCCGGCCCATATCCCTCCAAACCCTTCTTATTCATATACTCATCCAGATGCCTTTTAAATGCCTCCACCACTTCCTCTGGCAGCTCATTCCATACACGAACCACCCCATGAGTGAAAAAGTTGCCCAATAGGTTTATTTTATATCATTCCACTCTCACCCTAAACCTATGCCCTCTAATTCTGGATTCCCCACTCCAGGGAAAAGACTTTGTCTAATTATCTTATCCATGCCCCTCATAATTTTATAAACCTCTATAAGGTCACCCCTCAGCCTCCGACGCTCCAGGGAAAACAGCCCCAGCCTGTTCAGCCTCTCCCTACAGCTCAAATCCTCCAACCCTGGCGACATCCTTGTATATCTTTTCTGAAACCCTTCAAATTTCACAGCATCTTTCCGATAGGAAGGAGACCAGAATTGCACACAATATTCCAACAGTGGTTTTTGCGACGCTATTTATGGGAACTTGCTGTGTGCAAATTACAATGCAATTATACAATCCAAATCAATACAGCACAGGGACGGGCCCTTTGGCTCAACATGCCTGTGCTGATTCCTAATCCTTATTTAAACCTGCCACTTATTACCCATGCAAGGTTTCTGTCCCTCTGTTTTCCTCCTGGGTTCATATGTCTTTAAAGATACACCTTACACATTGCTGAGGCACCTGCTTCCACCACCTCCACTGGCAGTGTGTTCCAGGCACCCACCAATCTCTATGTGAAAAATATTACTGGTACTTCACCTCTAAAATTCCCCCCTCTCACCTTGAATCTGTGCCCTCTAGTTGTTGACCACTCCACCCTGGGAAAGAGCCTCCAATTATTCACCCAAACACTGCCACTCAGAATTTTGAAGAGTTCTTTCGGGTTGACCCTCAGCCTCCATCTTTCCAGTGAAAACAATCTGAGTTTATCCAACCTCTCTTCATAGCTAGGACCCTCCGTTTCAGGCAACATTCTGGTAAACCTCCTCTGTACCCTCTCCAAAGCATCCACGTCCTTCTGGTAGTGTGGCAACCAGAAATGCTCGCAATATTCCAAATGTGGTCTAATCAAAGTTTTGTACAGTTGTAACATAACTTGCCAACTTTTATAATCGATGCCCCAGCTAATGAAGGCAAGTGTGTTGTCTGCCTTCTTGAAACTGGTTAAGTGCTTCCTAAATTACAACAACAGCTACACTGGCTAAATACTTCATTGGATGTAGAGTGTGTAAACCTCCTGATGTAATAAAAGTTGCTTTCTAAGTACAAAGTTTTTTCTTCTTTTTCCTCTCTTTAGAGGAGACTCTGAATTTGTTGAGATACAGCTCTATAACTGGCAGTTGTGGTGAGTCAAAGAGTGTGATGCTGGAAAAGCACAGCCGGTCAGGCAGCATCCGAGGAGCAGGAGAATCTACGTTGCAGGCATAAGATCATCATCAGGAGTCAGAATTTTGAAGATGAAATGTCAAAGACGTTTTTTCCAAACTTGTATTCTATCCATAAAATTTGTAAAAATACATTACAAAATAGTTCAATATTTGAATAGTTGAACATTACAAATATTACAAATATACAATAAAATTCTGCTTGTCTCCACACAATATGTTCCACTTCATTTAATTGTATTGCTCTTAACATTCATGTTATACATTGACATTATAAATTTCACTTCAGGTATATTGCCAAAGGGCAAAAATATTTCCAGTTGGAGATTATTCAAAGAGCAAAGAAATAAACTTTTTGCGATACTCCATGTCCCAATCTTAGAAACCTCAAAACAATTTCAATACTCCTAGAATCCCTCCAGTGTGGAAAAAGGCCATTCAACCCACAAGTCCACATTCCACCCAGAGCCTCATCCTATCCCTGTAATCCTGCATTAACCATAGTTAATCTAACTAGAGAACCCTGTTCCCTTGGGCAATTTAGCATAGCCAATCCTCCTGATATATGAAATAGACTACTATCCCAGTTTTTGAGAACGAGAATCATAGAATCCCTACAGTGAGGAAGCAGGCTATTGGGCCCATCGAGTCCCCACTAACCCTTCAAAGAGCATGCCATCAAGACCCACCTTCCTTATCCTATTCCTGTAACCTTCCATTTCCCATGGTTTATCTGAGTAGCATATGCATCCCTGGACTGTGGGAGGAAACCAGAACACCCAGAATAAGCCCAGGTTAAGCAGACATGGGGAGAACATGAAAACTCCACACAGGCAGTTGCCAAAGGTTGGAATCAAACTGAGCTCCCTGTGCTGTGAGGCAGCAATGCTAACCACCATGCTGCACAGTCTTGATCAATACAATGTACGTTCTTTGTAAGGCACACAGTCCAAGGATTCTATAGTCGAGAATGCAATGCTGGAAAAGCACAGCAGGTCAGGCATCATCTGAGGAGCAGGAGAATTGACATCTCGGGCAAAAGCCCTTCATCAGGAAGGACCTGACCCAGCACCACACTCTCGACTCTAATCTCCAGCATCTGCTGTTGTCACTTTCACCAAAGATTCTATACTTACCAGCCCCTCAGTGCAGAGTCCTGATGAAGGGTTACACCTGAAACGTTGACACCTCCACCTCCTGATGCTGCCTGGCTTGCTGCATTCTTCCAGCCTCCTGCCTGTCTACCTCAGAGCACGATGACTGAAAAGTCCTTAGGTAGACATTGTGCCTCTGCAGCTGCTGCCCCAAGCTTTCTTTCATCCTTCAACTCACTGTCCTGGATCTTGGAATGTGCCAATCTTGGTTGAGGATAACTCTTTGCATTGGAAGACCAACAATTTTCAGGCAGACCAAAGGTCCTGCATCTCTGTTTGTTAAAGTAACTCAGTAAAGTGAGGGACACACACTGAAGCTGTAACCTGCCCCATGGATCACATCACCTTTTCGTGCAACTAACTGCTAGCTGGTAATCCAGGTTCCTTTCCACTCCTGATGAGGTGATTAAAAAGGTTTATTGTTGTTGTGAGGAGTCAGTTATGAGCTTATTACTTTAAAAAGTTGGATGAATCAAACTGGTTGTTACACTACAGGGTTTAAATCAACAATTATAATTAATTCAACCATTGGGTGGCACAGTTGTTAGCACTGCTGCCTCACACTGCCAGGGACCCAGATTTAATTCCACCTTTGTACATTCTTCCTGTTCCTGCGTGGGTTTCCTCTGGGTGCTCCGGTTTCCTCCCACAGTCCAAAGATGTGTAAATTAGGCGGAATGGCCATGGGAAATGCAGGGTTACAAAGGTACAGTCGAGGGGGCAGTCTGGTTGGAATGCTGTTCAGATGGTTGGTATGACTTGATAGGCTGAATGGCCTGTGTTCATGCAGTAGGGATCCTATGGTATGTAAACTAGACAGGGATCATTTAGCCACTCCCAGCTCCACCTCTCTCTCATAACGAGTACCAGCAATGTTCAGTCACCATGGAAAACCAGCTTTCATTATGAATGTTGTCAATTACTGTATTTTCAGCTTTCTGAAACTGTCAGCCTCTGGGTCCTAAGCTCTGGAAGCCTTTCTAAAATTCTTTACTCTCATCCTGTAAAACAAACTGTTTAACCAATCTCTTGGTCAACTGTTTGAATGTCACCTGTTTGTTTGGCTCAATATCAATTTTTCTCCACTCATGGGCATTATCTTGGCTGCTTTGTTTTGTTAAAGTCATTGTGTTAAGTCTCCAGTTTAGTAAGTAACGTTGATGTTGTACTTAAGGCTTATCTTTAGTTTTTTTTTGCAATTAAGTTTGTAGCCATATGTATCTTACTCATTTTCATCTCTCCTTTGCTTGGCTCCTCTGTACTCCAGTTGAGAGAGTGTTGCTGGAAAAGCACAGCAGGTCAGGAAGCATCCAAGGAGCAGGAAAATCGATGTTTCAGGGCCTTCATCATGAATTAGGCTGGGAGCCTTGGAGGTGGAGAGATAAATGGGAGGGGGGTGGGGCTGGGAGGAAGGTAGCTGAGAGTGCAATAGGTGGATGGAGGTGGGGGTAAAGGTGATAGGTCGGACAGGAGGGTGGAGCGGAGGGGTGGGGGGGGAAATGAGGAAACTGGCAAAGTCCACACTTATGCCCTGGGCCCCACCCCTTCTCCCATTTATCTCTCCACCCCCGAGGCTCCCAGCCTCATTCCTAATGAAGGGCTCTGGCCCGAAATGTCGATTTTCCTACTCTCAGATGCTGCCTGACTTGCTGTGCTTTTCCAGCAACACACTCTCAACTCTGATCTCCAGCACCTGCAGACTTCACTGACTCCTCTGTACTCCACCAGACCTGACTAGTTAGGAGATAAGACATGGATCTGTCCAATGGTGTAAGTCTATCTGTAACTATGCAGGGTGGGGCCTGAGGAACAGTCAGCAGATTATGAAGGCTTGTTTGACATAGAACCTACATGTCATGAGTGCTATTGAGAACAGTCTGCTTCCTGGATACTCTCACATCGTGTGTGGATTTGGGGGTTAGACATTTGTGCATTTTACACACATTTATTGTTGTGTGCTTAAATGCCTACAACCATGAGTTTGCATTCATGATGGGCTGATCAGGGTCAAGGTCATCTTTGAGGTTAGGTTTCATTAGAACTGTTTGTGCATATTAATATCAAATATGTGGTAATCTGGGATATACCTGACTTTACTCTTCCTATTACATTACCAAAAGACTATTCTCTGAACTCTATCCAACTTCCACTTTCCATTTATCTAACTGACTCCACCCACACTTTGCAATTTGCTTCCAGTGGAAGCCAACTCTATAACATCATTGCAAGGTTGCTCCAGAGTTTGTAAAATCCTTACACAACAATACATACATGCATAATATGTAAAGCATGGTTCTGATCTCTCTTTCCGACTCATTCCTCTTTGTAGGTTTTATCAATCAAATTCTATAATCGCCCTCCATTTATGTCTAATGCCAGTCAGTGAATAATTGCATTGAATGAAAACCATCAATTTGCTATCATTTTGTGGGAAGCGTCTCCAGGAAAGTGGCCTCGATTTTTAAATTCTCATTCATGTTTTCTAATCCCTCAAAGGCCTTACTCCTCTCTGTCTCTGTATCCTTTACTAGAGTCATAGAGATGTACAACATAGAAATAGACCCTTTAGTTTAACTCGTCCATGCCGACCAGATATCCCAACCCAATCTAGTGCCACCTGCCAGCACCCAGCCCATATCCCTCCAAACCGTTCCTATTCATATACCCATCCAGATGCCTCTTAAATGTTGCAATTGTACCAGCCTCCACCACTTCCTCTGGCAGCTCATTCCACACACGTACCACCCTCTGTGTGAAAAAGTTGTCCGGTAGGTCTGTTTTATATCTTTCCCCTCTCACCCTAAACCTAAGCCATCTAATTCTGAACACCCTCACCCCAGGGAAAAGATTTTGTCTATTTATCCTATCTATGCCCCTCATGATTTTATAAACCTCTATAAAGTCACCCCCTCAGCCTCCGATGCTCCAGGGAAAACAACCCTAGCCTATTCAGCCTCTCCCAAAAGCTCAAATCCTCTAACCCTTGTAAATCTTTTCTGAACCCTTTTAAGTTTCACAACATCCTTCCAATACGAAGGAGACCAGAATTTCGCGCAATATTCCAACAGTGGCCTAACCAACATTGGTTAGCTGCGACATGACCTCCCAACTCCTATACTCATTGTTCTGACCAATAAAGGAAAGCATACCAGATGTCTTCTTCACTATCCTACCTACCTGCGGCTAGTTCACAGCCTGTCAAGATCTCTGTGTTCTTCCAATTCTGTCATTTTGAGAACTTAAGTGTCTAATTGTTCCTCATTAACAGCATGCCTTCAGCTGCCTAGACTCTAGACTTTGGAGTTTTGACCAAAACCCTCTCCACTTCCCTTTTGTAAGATCAGTCTCTCAATCCTGCTTTGTCATTTCATGGTTAGTTGGGACCTGAACTCTACTTTCCTGTCTGTCCCTCAAACCCTCCATTCCTGTTGATCAAAAATTTGTCTAACTCAACCTAAAATAAATTTAATGATCCAGCCTCCACTCTTCTCTCTGGAAGAGAATTCCCAAACCTAACCAACCACTGAGAGTATGAATTCCTTCTCATTTCTTTTTTAAACAGAATACCCTCTTCTATTTGAAATTTTGTTGAGGTTCTTCTTTCTCAGAGAAAACATCCTCTCAGTGTCTGCCCTATGTTATTGAATCTAATGTTTCAATCAGATCACCTTTCATTCTTCTGCACTCTGATGTACATAGGTGCCTATTTGTTTGCTCTTTCTTCATAAGACAGACAAATTGAGCTCAGAAATCAAACCAACTCTCTGAAGTGCTGTCAATATGAGTGAATCCTCCTAAAGTAAGGACATGAAAACTGTACACAACACTCCAGGTATGGTCTCACTGAAGCCTGTTAGAGTTGTAGTAAGAATTCCTTATTTCAGTATGATATCCTCTTTGCAATGAAAGTCAGCATTCCATTTACATGAATAATTACCTGGTGTACCTGTGTGCTAATATTTTATGATTTAAACAGAAGGACACACAAATGAACTGTAGTATCGTGCAGTCTCCATTTAAATACTATTCTGCTTTTCTACCCCACCTGCCAAAGTGGAGAACTTCACCTTTTCCCATATTATACACCATCTGCCAATTTTTGTGCCTATCTATAGCCGTATCTATATTTTTGCTGACACTTTGTAGCCCCTTCACAACTTGTTTTCTGATGTACCTTTTCATGATCTGAAAATTCAAATATAATAGTTAGCCGCTACATCTGGAACATTTATATCGATTGCCAAATGGAAAATAAATGGCAACGAAAGTGATAAACCTGTGGCACAGTGGCTCAGTGGTTAGCACTGATGCCCCACAGCGCCTGGGACCCTGGTTCAATTCCACCCTTGGGTGACAGTCTACGTGGAATTTGCACGTTTTCCCTGTATCTGTGTGGGTTTCCTCTGGGTGCTCCATACTAATTGCCCATAGTGTTCAGGGATGTGCAGGCTATGTGGATTAGCCATGGGAAATGCAGGGTTACAAGGATTGGACAGAGGAATGAATTTGATACTCTTTGGAGGGTCAGGATGGGCTGAATGGCCAGCTTCCACACTGTTAGGATTCTATGATACTGGTTCTCTAAGATGGGGAATGTAGTTTATTTCATATATCAAATTTCTGCAGAGGTGATTCTAATTTCCAAGTGTGCAGGAACTTTATACATTTATAACTGACTAAATTGAACTTTAACTCAGTTTTTCTAATAGTTTCTGTGATATTTGTATACTTTTCTCTGGGTCCCTACCCAGGCTTAACCAATCATGCACAGTTACCTTAGATCAGTTACCACACTACATAATCAAAAACAGAACAATTAAACCATTGAACATTCCAGGGAAGACATCTTTACTTGCCCATCTCTTTCTGTTTTTTTTAAGCAGCTCCTTAAAACTAGAGCAAACTTTGTCTTAACCAGTATCCTATGAACTGGTAAAATGATAAACCGGCAAAAGTTATATTCCTTAAATACTGCAAAGTTTATTACTCTGTCCAGTTATTATAGATTTTTCAATTTATTTACCTCAGTGTAAATATACTTGTCCAATCAAATGGTCACACAAAATATCAACAGTAGATTCAACTTGGAGTCAATTTCTCCTCAAATACAGTGATTTACCCTTTGTCCAAGTAGTCAGCTGAGGATGGGAGTGAGAAGGCTATCTGTGGTAAGTTTTCTTTAAGGCAAAGTTGCATTATTATCTAAGTGATTTATGCTGTAAATTAAGTATAACAGTGATGTGTACAGTATATCCCTTGCATTATGTTGCTATTACTTTGTGTGTGTTTACATTCAGTATGTCGACCTATAGACTATTGGAATCTTTGATCAAATTGCCCATTCTGGTCCCATCAGATAATAAAATGTTTACTGCATCTCTTTGAGACCTTAGGAGCAGCTTTTTAGTCTGTACTAATGTCTCTTTATTTACTTTGGTGTCAGATGTTACCTGATTAAACCCCCGTGAGGTTACTTGTGATGTTTACGGTTGCATGAAGGATGTTACTAATACAAACTGTTGTTCTGGCTGTCAGGAGCAGAAGATTCATGCATTTGGAATGGACAAACTGATCTGAAAGAAGTTGCAGGTTGGAAAACAGGTTGCAGGCTGGGAGCAGGTATCAGGGATTTTGAAGTCTTTACGTAGAGCTTGGTTTGGCACAGGACTCAGAAATATTATGCACTGCCCTTCATCCAGTTCTGTTCACAATGTCTGGGGCATTCAAATTGTATTAGTTGAATGAAGTGTCTCAATAAATCCAGGCTCGTTGACTATAACAGCAGTCACTTGTGTGACATCCCCTTCTCCATTTTCTGAATGATGTTTGTTTAAAGTGACATTGTCAGACACTAATATGCTGCTAATAACCTCTCATTGTGTAGAATGTAACCTGGTCAATGGCACCAGTAGTAATCCATTACTATCACCAATGGTTTTAGTGAAATTTTAGTTCAAACATGAAACTGACTTTGGACTGCCCACTCCCTTTATCGTACAACAACCTCAGTGAGAGTTCACATTTTTTTTGAGAGGGATGAGAAAGGATCTCTGGCACAAAGATGGGAGGTTGAAAGGACATTAACAAAACCTTCCTCATTATTTTTTAAACTTTCTCGTTGTACTGGCTGACCATTCCTTTGTGTCTAGCAGGTGCGAAGAAGGATCCTTATTAGAGAGTCATAGATTAGTCACTACCCTGCACAAAAAGAATGAGGAGTACCAGGCTTGGGAGCTGCTCCTCAGGTCTCAAATGCTCAAGAGACTGTGTTTGTTTCTGTGAGTTAGCAAATTTTCCACACTTGTCTGTATCTAAGTGCTCATGAGATTCTGCCATTGACGAGGGTGACATCCACTGTGTCTGTGGGTGTTGATAATGAAGGGAATACAGATAGCTTGCACTGAAATCGGGTCAGAAGTTCTGCAACAATTAACTGGCTCCCTTTCACTCTTTCTCTCTATAATTGAATTTGCTTTCAGACGACGTGATTATGGAGAGAGTTCTTTGACTATTCTGTGTGCAAATCCTAACCCCAACCCCACCCCACCCCCCAACCTTAGCCCATGAGGCTGCTTTTTAAAGTTTTTATCATTGTATTTGAACTTTTTTAAATTTTCCAGAGCTAAGAGTTACTCTCAGAGGGTTTTACAGTCTGGTTATGATACAGACTGATTATTAAGGGTGAATTCTCTGTTCCATCACTGGGGCTGGGTTAAAATACTGGAACTCCAGTATCACTGCATCTCTGCAGGAGTTCCTCAGGGTTGTGTCCTAGGTCTAACCATTTTCAGCTGCTTCAGCAAAGGCCTTCCCTCCATTATAAGGTCAGAAATGGGGATGTTTGCTGATGTTTGCACAATGTTCAGCACTATTTGTGATTCCTCAGATACTGAAGCAGTCCTAGATTCTCTGATTCTAAATCTCTACAATCTGTCATCTTTTATAACTGGTTGACCTGCATTTTATGCCCCTCTAAGGCCCTTATGTGAGGTGCTTTACTGGGAAAGGAGTACAGCTACCAGGGTAGGCCAAAGCAATCTGAAATTGGCATTTAGAGGTCTGACTGCACTTTGTGCTCCCATTCATTTCAAACCCTCCCCGAGCACAGCTCAGGTCAGCAGCACTGACTCTCCACATTCAAATGTTTTGGGCTTAACTGCAGACATTTCTACACAGCAATAATAACCAGACTTCAGAAGGACGTAAATAAAGCAAAGAACTGCAAACACTGGAAATCTAAAACAAAAATGGAAATTGCTGGAGAAACTCAACATCTCGCACAGAGTTAACATTTCGGGTCCAGTGACCCCTTGTCAGAACCAGTTTCTGCTTTTGCTTCAGAAGTGACTTCTTTGGTTGTGAAGCACGTTACGAGACTCTGAGGCCAAGGGAAAAGTCCTTGTCTATTTACCCTATCCATGCCTCTCATGATTTTATAAACCTCTATAAGGTCACCCCTCAGCCTCTGATGCTCCTCAGGATGTCGGACTAAGATGATGTTACTGAGCCATCTTCTTCCTTCTGCTGAGCACAGAGCTCTCCCTGTGCACCTTCTGGAAGAAAAAGGGCAAGCACATCTCATCCTGCTCCATGGAGCAGACCCTGGGCTGGAAGATTATCTTGGAAGCCTCTAGTGCAAACAGCGAGGCTTGCTGGCTCTTCACCTCCTGGGGATCCTCCGTGACATTGACCTCCATTGTCTGCAGCAGGAGGAGGTTCTGCACACTGTCCTGGAGTTTGGACAGTCTCCCTATCTCTCTCTTGCCTTCCAAACACCTTTGAGGATAAAGAACTTCTTGATGTTCTCCTTGACTGTTTCCCACCAGTCCACTGGAGACGCAAAGAGGGGCTTCAGGTTGTCCAACCTGTGTAATTCCTTTTGAGCTCCTTAATGTTTTCTGGGGGCAACAGTTTCACATTCAGCTTCCATGTTCCTATGAGGACCTGCTGGTCATCCTGTGGATGACAGTTGGCCAACAGGAGGCAGTGATCAGAGAAGAACAGCAGCTTGCCGTCAATGGTTCTGACTGAGGACATTCCAGTTCAGTGCTGTTGTACTGTCAGAAGGGCTGACTTTCAGGTCTGGTATGTCCTGCTGTTTCTGCTGCAGGTGACTGTCAAAGGTTCCAAAGTACTATTGGAAGCAGAACAGTGGAGATCTCCTGCAGTCCTTGTCACCCATCTCCCCTCAAACATCAAAAATACATTGTCCGATCACGTAAGAACATAAGATATAGAAGCAGAAGTAGGCCATTCCGCCCATTGAGTTTGGTCAATTCACCCCTCTTCAATGAGGTCAATGAGGATCTGATAATCCTCAATTCTATCTCCCTGCCCTTTTCCCATTACCCCTTCACCGATTAAAAATCTCTATATCTCTGCTTTGAATGTACTTAATGACCCATTCTCTACAGCCCTCTGAGATAAATACTTCTGCAAATTCATTACTGTCTGAGAGAAGAAATTCCTCTCTATCTCTGTCTTAAATGGGTGATCTCTTAAGGTACCCTCTGGTGCTACACAGTCCCACAAAGGGGGAGCAACCTTTCCCATCTCTCTCCTGCAATGTCCCCTCAGAATCCTTGTACCGTCACCTCTCATTGTCCTAAATTCCAATGAGTACATGCCCAACGTACTCAATCTCTCCATGCCTAGGGCAAATCTCATGAACCTTCTCCAGACTGCCTCCAATACAAGTATATTTTTCCCTCAGATAAAGAGGCCAAAACAGTTCATTGTACTGTAGCTGTGGTCTGACTAGCGCCTTATACCGTTTAGCATGACCTCCCTGTTTTAATGCACCATTTCCTTTGAAATAAAGGCCAAATTCCTTTTGACTTCCCTCTTACCTGCTGAACGTGGATCCATGATTTTTAGTGAGCCATTGAATGTTGAAACATAAAGAACAGGAACAGGATTAGGCCATTCAGCCCCTCGGACTGCTCTACTGTTCATTACAATCAAGTCATGGACGAGGATTCAGTCACAGTCTCAGACCTGCGCCACGACAGACTGAATTAGCAAAGGGAATCCAGCCCCAGTGAGAAAGAAAATGTCAAATGTCTTCAGCTGAGGGAAGGCTGGAAGACACAAGAGAATTTTTCAGTTTCTTTTCAGTTAGCTAATAACGCACCCACCATGTGTAAACCCTGCAACCACCAGGCAGCTTTCTCCCACGGCAATTATCAAAGTGAAACAATGATTAAACTGTTTTTCCCGGATTAGGGATGGCATAATGAGATGATCTCACTGCAAAGGATTAGGCTGATGTTTGAAAATGGCGAGCTGTGTCCTTACCTCTCAGGGCAAATGTTTGTCATCTGAGGGTGTCTGCAAAATGGAGGAATAATGTGCTGAAGAAGAAAGCAAAGAATTCTGTCTGATACCTACAATCCCACAGATCCTTGTTTGTGCACACCAGAGCCCACATCCTTCCGAATATAACCCTTTAATGCTCTCTTACCTCCGATGATTAGAAACACTTTGACTAGACGCATCCTTGCTTGCTATGATCTGCCTGTACCACTCGTAAACAAAGGCTTTTCACTGTACTTTGGTACACGTGGCAATAAATCGAATCAGTCGATCAATCATTGCTATCAAACTGTTCAGGGTGTGACTGAGAAATGTTTTTAGGTGAGCTGTCCCAATCTGTGGTGCTGGACTGTTTCCTTGATGAATGGGTTCTTTCCCTTCCTAAAGGCGCTGGCTCATTCTGATGTGAAGTTAAATGGGGATGAGGGTCTCGGTGAGTTTCCTGCAGCACCTCAACTTGGAGATCCTTCTTTCTGCATTAGTGCAGCTGCTTCATGCTCAGCAGCTGCTCTGCAATGGAAGGCATCACACCAGAACACAATCTTGTCCATATTCAACACCCATTCATAGACGCTCCAGGCAGGATTATGTGATTGGCAAGCGGGATGTGTTCTCTCTTCCTCTGTGTTGGAGGTCATTTGCAACATCCCAGATTTGTTTCATCTGATTCTGATTAAATTCTCTCCTGGGATTTGGGATTCACTGGCAAGTTGCAGCTGGGAAAGTGGTGGTTGGCCAACTTCTTCAGTACAACGGATTGATTTGTTGGGACATTTCAGAGGGCAGTTAAGAATAAACTACAATGCTGTGGATCTGGAGTCACATGCCGGCCAGGTCATGTAACAATGGGAGATTTCTTCCTTAAAGAGCATAAGTGAATTAGATAGCTTCTTTGTGATAATCTCTTGGTTTAATGCTCATCATTATTGATATAAGCTTCTTACTCAAGTCTATTAGTCTTAAATTAAAGCTCTTTCTACACCGTATGTGTCAGACATTCCAGGACAGGCATAGCATTTATAACGTGAAAGTAAAGCTGCCTCACACTGTACTCATGTAATTCTCAGGATAGGTATACGATGAGGTTAGATACAGAGCAAAGCTTCCTCTTATCTTTGATTTAAATGCCCTCATTGCTGCAGATAGAACTCAAATTGAGGATTAATCACTCAATATTGCTAGCCCGCTCAGACAGCCACTATGCTATGATAACCCATAGTGACAGCAGGACTGGTTGAAGGTAGGATTAATCTGATATGTATTGTTATAGTTATGTGGTGGTTCGTGTGTTAGCAACACGATAGGGTTACGGAAGATCAGAGGTTATGCTTTCAAGTTCCTTCGAAGCAGAACCAGCTTGAATATGATGTAATTCATCTTTTCCCCAAGAATCGCAAATCGGATTCACTCTGTTCATGCCTGTGGCTGGGGTGGAGGAGAGTCACGTACATTCCTGATGAATGTTATAGCCTGGATCTGCTTTGATCCAAAAGAAGAACCAGGTGGGAATTTCCAGATATTTTCCCTGATTGTATGGGTTTCTTCCTGATTTTGGACTGTTCCCAGAAGGTTGCATTGCTCAGGATGGAGAAGGAGTGTCTGTATTATGACCATATCCCAATCACACATGGCAGGCTTGATGCACCTACCAATCTAATCCTGTTTGATATCATCACGTTTATGAGTTCATACCTGCCTATTGCTCAGGCTGGGAAAGCACACTTGTTATTTACATGGAGCACACAACCCGTGTCCTAGATCATCCGTACACACTTTATAAATGCTATAATTGCCTTATAATTACTCTACTGCATTAGTCTTTGCAAACTACAAGCACCGTATAATCCTTTATTAACTGCGAGGGGATGACTGGATGAAGACGCTCGGAGAATTCCATGCTCTTCTTCAGATAGAACCAATGGATCTTTTATATTCACTTGAGAGAAGGATAGACTCTTGATTGAACACTGATCCAAAAGACAACATTTCTTAGGGAACAACGGAGATTACATATTCTAACAGGACATGAAGCAACAACTTTTAAACTCAGGGCAGAGAGAGATGCTATCTGAGGTTAACTGGCACTAAGTAAGAGGGTTAATGTTTGTTTTGAAGACAGGATAAAAGAGGTAATATCTAATCCAACATCTGTTTCTCCTGATATTTTATTTCCCGGAATGAGCAGCTAGAGACAAAGGTGCTCACCAACAACAACTCTGAGTGTCTTTAATTTAACAAATGCCACAGCGCAGGGCATTTCATTTTGACACAGAGCCATATGAAGTAACTGGGCAAGGAACCAAATGCTTCCTCAAATAAGAATGTTTAAAGGACTATGTCTTAAAGCAGAGAAAGGAAGAGAGAGATCCTTAGTGATTTCTTACAACTAGCCCAGGTGCAACTGCTCAGTTTAAGCCTTAATGAGAACTGTTAACTCAGTTCAGAGTCAAGCCTTTGATCTTCAGTGGCTCACTTGCACATGGAATGGCCAGTCAGGAATGAAGAGTTACCAAATCAACTTCCAAAGGACACTCTCAACTGATATAAAGGGTGAATGCAAATCCAAATGGGTGTTAGATTTGAAAGCTCTCTGGTGAAAGAGTCCATCTCAGCTACCATGGAACATCACTATCTTAAGGCAGATCTGGAGCATCAAGCAAAGGTTGCTGATTCTGGAATGCTGGCTCTCTGGGTAATGATGGAAGACAGGATAAGGTTTGATTGTCACTGTCACAGTCTTCCTTCCAACTGGTCAATGCTCACAATCCAGTACCATGCAAAAATTAATACAACACAGTGAGTTCCATTTCTGCATTAAAGAAATGATTGAATTTACACAAAGTTTTAATGAAATGTCTCAAAGTGCATTATGGAAGGAATGATTCATTTTTTGGAGTGCAGTGAACTGAATTATGTCAAATGTAGCAGCCATTTTGTGTCACCAATGTCCAGGAACAAACCCTGATGAGGAGTTGGTAGATGTTTGCCCCCAAAAGGGGCAGTGCAATGACAAAAGTGAGAATAGGTTGGGTGGGGGGGATGGGGAACTAAACTAAACTGGAGTTGGAAGGGGCTCCTGATAGTCTTAGTTGTTATGCCTAACTAGCCAATGTAATGTGAGTATTGCAATAATGCAATAATCTACATCATGTATTTTAAAAATATTTTTATTGAAATTTTTTTCTTTACAAAATTAGGAGGTTACAAAAATATGAAAATATAGCATCATAAAATCAAAAACAGCATAAAAAATAAACTAACTACTGTACTACTCTACAAAAGAAATCAAAATGACACTTATTACAAATCAATAAATAAATAACGCCACTCAGTGCAACAACACATAGCTCTCAACCTTCGAGAACATCAGTTATTAAGCCCACATTTGCTCAAAATTCTTCCTCTCATGGCATTAGCTTTATCAGACCAACATCTTGTTGTTGACATGAGTGCCTCAAGAGCACTTGTGGTGCAGTGGTACTGTCCATACCTCTGAGCCAGGAGATCTCGGTCCAAGTTCTACTTGCTTCAGAGGTGAGTCTGAACAGGTTGATTAAAAATATCTAGAAGGATGGGAAGGGACCATTTCCCTCAGCGCAGATGCCAGTGACTGTGGAGTGTAGGTTTTTTGCGGAAAAAAAAATGCCTGTTCTTAAAACTCATGAGTGGTTCAACGTCCTACTGAACAGGCCTGTAGACCCTGTATGGGTTTGCTGGCTCTGTTCGACCCCAGGCCACAAGCTGCCAGTCGTCAGATCCATAGATATATGACCTTGCATTAACTCAAACGATTGAGGGATTTTCCAGTTTCCTTCACCTGTTAAGTAAATCTAATTAAAGACTGCTGGCTTCCCGAAGGGAGGACCTTCTAAGGTTATGGGGCAGTGTGCCCTAGGACAGCATCCACCGGAAAATCTGATCATCGTTGCGATGGTCATGCACTTGCACAAACTTCCCCAATGACAACATGGAGCGGTAAAGTTTCCTGACACACAGGTTCCACAGTGAATCAGACAGTTGAGACTCCATGGCTTTGTGAGTCAGTTCTGGGCTAAGATTTAGGCCTTTCCCCTTGCGGATGGTAGCTGGCAGGGAACAAGGTGCTATGTGTTGTTCAACACCTGCGCAAGAGAACTGCCTCAAGAAAGGTGGAGGACTTGACACAGAAAATAACACATTAGTGACCTCTCTCCTGCTTCCTTTGGAATTGTCGGAAATGTTAATTGAGAGCCACCTTGGCATTGACAGGGTTACCCCCACAACACTGGACAATCTGTGCAAGCTCCTGCAGTTTTCCAATGTGCATAGCCACTGGGCTTACCCATGAGGGTACAACAACATCTCTTAAAGTAATGACACGTGAAACTCAGTATTGAACTAATTAAAGAGATTTAAGTAAGAACAGGAGAAACAGGAGCAGAAATTGCTGGAAAACTTCAGCAGGTCTGGCAGCATCTGTGGGAGAGAGAAAGCAGAGTTAATGTTTTGCGTCCAGTGACCCTTCTTGACTGGAGTGGAAACTCTGTTTTCTCTCCACAGATGCTGCCAGACCTGCTGAGCTTTTCCAACAATTTGTACTTTTGTTCCTGATTTTTTTGTTTCCGGTTTCACACTTCTTTTGTTTTTTTCTTAAGACAAGGACAGATGAATCATGGTCAAACAGGTAAGGAGAATCTCAAAGCAGGGAAGAAAGTGGTGCAAAGGGAATTCCAGACTTCAGGACTTACCAGTGCACAACCTGTTTAGAAATTCAATATTAATTCAATGTATAATGTTTCTGAGGTCTCGCAGGTGCTGAAACAATAACAATATTTGAGTAGCCCTACATTTTACATTGTGGGTTTCTTGCCATACAACTGCTTCCTTGCACTGCTAATCCTCTGCTGCTCTGTTGCAAATTACACCGGGTTCCCTCATCCTCTGATTTGTTCAGAGTCTCCCATCATCAATTTACCCCTCGTTTTCTGGTGCACTTTGTGGTGTAAAATGTAGGGCTACTCAAATATTGTTATTGTTTCAGCACCTGCGAGACCTCAGAAACATTATACATTGAATTAATATTGAATTTCTAAACAGGTTGTGCACTGGTAAGTCCTGAAGTCTGGAATTCCCTTTGCACCACTTTCTTCCCTGCTTTGAGATTCTCCTTACCTGTTTGACCATGATTCATCTGTCCTTGTCTTAAGAAAAAAACAAAAGAAGTGTGAAACCGGAAACAAAAAAATCAGGAACAAAAGTACAAATTGTTGGAAAAGCTCAGCAGGTCTGGCAGCATCTGTGGAGAGAAAACAGAGTTTCCACTCCAGTCAAGAAGGGTCACTGGACGCAAAACATTAACTCTGCTTTCTCTCTCCCACAGATGCTGCCAGACCTGCTGAAGTTTTCCAGCAATTTCTGCTCCTGTTTCTCCTGTTCCTACTTAAATCTCTTTAATTAGTTCAATACTGAGTTTCACATGGCATTGCTTTAAGAGATGTTGTTGTACCCTCATGGGTAAGCCCAGTGGCTATGCACAATGGAAAACTGCAGGAGCTTGCACAGATTGTCCAGTGTTGTGGGGGTAACCCTGTCAATGCCAAGGTGGCTCTCAATTAGTTTCATAGGAAATCTAACTTTTATTTGAACTTCTCCTCCCCAGCCCAGGGTTAACAGTAGCCTGACTGTCACTGGAATTTTGATCAGCCAAGCTTAGCAGATTAGAGGTCAAACACAGGATCTGCAGCCCGCTATGGCTGAGAACATCTCTGGGACACCTGTACCCACAATCCCCACCACCCTGTGGCTCAACGTTTCAACTCCCCCTCCCACTCCATCAAGGACATGCAGGTCCTGGGCCTTCTCCACTGCCAAACCATTATCACCCGATGCCTGGAGGAGGAACGCCTCTTATTCTGCCTTGGGACCCTGCAACCACACGGGATAAATGTGGATTTTAACAGCTTCCTCATTTCCCCTCCCCCCCAATATTATCCCAGTCCCAAGCCTCCAACTCGGCATGAGCCTACGGACCTGTCCATCACTCTCTCCTCTGACCTATCACCTTCTCCCTCACCTTCATCCATCTATTGCTTTCCCAGCTATCTTGCCCCCCAGCCCCCCCACCCCCCGTCAACCCCATCCCCTTCCCATTTATCTCTCAGCCCCTTGGCCCACAAGCCTCATTCCTGATGAAAGGCTTATGCCCGAAACATGGATTTTCCTCAGATGCTGCCTAACCTGCTGTGCTTTTCCAACACTACCCTCTTGAGCCTGGGCTCCAAGTCACTGCTTTTCTTCTGTCCTTTTCTTTGAAGGCAATTGTATCCTCTGTCCCTTTTGAGGTCCCAGGCTCATGTAAAGCTGTTACAGTGGATCCCAAATGTGAGGCAGAGGAAACTCAGCACTATTGGTTCCTGCTCCTGATCACTTGTTAGTGACTCCCTACGAGGACTATGCAGTGAATACTGACTGAGGAATGTTTAATTATCCACATCTCAAACACTTAAATAAAACCTTGCAGTCATCAGCTCACCACAGGCAACAGCGAGTGGAATTACTGTGCTTAATGATGTGACTGAACCATACAGGGAAAATTTTAACCTAATTGGCTGGACTGGGGATCCTGCAGAAACAGGTGGAGCACCATGTTAAATCCCCAACAAACGTTGCTCTCCACTGACTGGTGTAAATGCAGATATTGACCCCCATCTGTTTCTGAATAGCCACTCTGGTTTATCAGGCAGCCAGTGTCTCTGAATATTGCAGTCTTTGTTGAGTTAAAGTCACCGAGAGCAGGAACAAAGATTTCAAATAAGAGGAACAATTACCTCTACCCCTGGATAAGACAAGAGAAAATCGTTATCCTGGGTGTAAATGCATGTACACACGGTGACCCAGGGCTTACCACTGCTGCCTCACAGTGCCAGGGACCTGTGTTTGATTCTACCCGCTGGGTGACTGTCTGTGTGGAGTTTGCACATTCTCCCTGTGTCTGCGTGGGTTTCCAACCCAGAGTCTAAAGCTCAGGAGGATGAGTCATGCTAAAAATTGCCCATAGTATCTGGGAAGTGCAGGGTTAGGCATGGGAAATCCAGGGTTACAATAAGATGTGGAGGGGGTAAGTCTAGATGGAATGCTCTTTGGAGGGTTGGTGTGGACTCAATGGGACGAATGGCCTGCATTCACACTGTATGGATTCTATTTTTTGAAAGATGTTTATGCTCTGGTACCCGTTCTGAGAAGTATTTGTCACTGCGTACTTTCACAAGGAACTTTTGTGACAATAGAGCTCATTATGAACTAGAGATTATATGCAGGACTCTATCTGATCTGTGTGAACTGAGACACTCTTAAGTAACTTTGCAGCCTTGGTGGGAGGTGACTGAGAGCTGAGCTCATTAAATTAAATGCGATAATAAATGGGAAAGCACAAGGTAAAACTATGGCAAGGCTTCAAATAAAATGGTCTCAGTAGCACAAGAGAACATAGGTTTATGCTGGCAATAGGAAAATTTATATAGTCCGAGGTCAGTGAGATCATTGTCTTAAGGAATGTGAAATGGACTTCAAGATAAAGTGAAACAGTGAAGGCGCTGGAATTATTTAACATATTAAGGTGCTGGAATGGGGGGAATAGTGCTACAACAACAACAATTTTCATTTATATAGTTCCTTTGATGTAGGAATACATTTTGAGGCCCTGCGTGAGAGCAGAACATTGAACAAACTGAGACAAAAATTAACATCAAAGGAAGAAAAGGAGATTTTGGGACTCTGGACTGAAAATAGCAAGAGGTTTCCACGTGAATGCTAAAAGGTGGCCTTCCTCAACACTCTGCATCTGTGGATTCTAACGCAGAAGCTATTGGTTAGTCTGATCTTATTACTGAAGCCATTTGGTAAAACAAACAAGGACAGGACTTATACAATTAAAAGTAGAGCCTTCAGTAGTGTAGAACAGAGAGACCTCGGGGTTTGGGTATATAATTCCTTGAAGTTTATGTCACATGAAGACAAAGTGGTTAAGAAGATGTTTAGCACACATGCCTTCATGCTCAAACCTTTGCATATAGGAGTTCGGACGTAACATTGAGGTTGCATAGGACATTGGTTAGGTCACTTCTGGAGTACTGTCCTCAGTTTTGGTCATCCTGCTACTGGACGGATATTATTAAGCTGGAGAAGATTCAGTAAAGGTCTATCTCGATGTTTCAGGAAATGGAGGGTTTGAGTTATAAGGAGAGGTTGGATAGGCTAGGACATTCTTCACTGGAGTGTAGGAGGTTGAGAGGTGACCTTAGAGGCTTATAAAATCATGAGGGGTTTGGATAGTGTGAATGGCAGGTATCTTTTCTCTAGGATGGGGGATTTCAAGACTAGGGGCTATATTTTTATGGTAAGAAATTTTACAAAGTTATATGGCAACCTTTTTGCAAAGAGAGTTGTTCATGTGTGGAATGAACCTCCAGAGGAAGTGATGGATTGGATACAGTTACGATGTTTAAAAGATGTTTGGATAAGTCCATGAATAAAAAATGTTGGAAGGGATGTGGGCCAAGCGCAGGCAGGTGGGACTGGTTTAGTTTGGGATTATGGTCAGTATAGACTGGTTGGACCGAAGGGTCTGTTTCATGTTGTATGCCTCTATGACTCTACCATGTGGCGTGTCAGCAATCCCTCAGACGTGAAATACACCCTGTGTTGTGGCTCCGGTGAAATCCTGTAAGGGCAGGTTTGAGGCTCTCTGTGTAAGAGTTGGGATATGAGGAAATGGCTCCCATGGTTGTTGAGTCACACGGAGGAGGAATCTCGATCCCCGTTTTCAGATCATTTGATAAACGACGGGCATGCCAGAGCGATATGCAGTTACACTTTGGTCAGGAGAAGACAAAAACAACCATAATTTCCATCCTGCATGCTCACTCAATCATGGACCATCCCGGTGATGAGCCGGAGATGTTGGCTGCAGCTTTGGGGTTAATTATCAGGTTATGGGTTCAATTTCCCCCTCCAGAAACTGTTGCACAAAACCTGGTCAGATATAAGAATAGGAGTAGGCCACTCAGCCCCACAAGCCTGTTTGGCTATTTCATGAGATCATGGCTGATCCATAACCAAACTCCATAAATCTGTATTTGGCTCAGACCAAGGATGGAAACTTAAGAAAGTCTTGCATTTATGCGACAGCTATTACAGCCTCTCAGAATGTTTTACAGCCAGAAAAATATGTTCTGATGTGTGATGTGTAGAAAATACATCAATCAATTTGCAGACAGCAAGCTCCTTTTCCCAAAACTTCCAGATGATCTGTTTCAATGATGTTGATGAGGAACAGGAGTAGGCTATTCAGCCCCTGGACGAAAGTGAGGACTGCAGATGCTGGAGATCGGAGTCAAGATTAGAGTGGTGCTAGAAAAGCACAGCAGGTCAGGCAGCATCCAAGGAGTCGGAGAATTGACGTTTCGGGCAAAAGCCCTTCATCAGAAATCTTGATGAAGGGCTTTTGCCTGAAACGTCAATTTTCCTGCTCTTTGGATGCTGCTTGACTTGCTGTGCTTTTCCAACACAACTCTAATCTATTCAGCCCCTGTAGCCTGTTCCACCATTCAATGACTGATCTGTGGCCTAACTCCATATACTTGCCTTTGGTTCATATCCCTTCATAGCTTTGCTTAACAAAGATTTATCTCTGTCAGATTTAAAATTAATGACTGACAACTTATGGAAGTGAGTTCCAAACCTCTCCCACCCTTCGTGAGTAGAAGTGATTCCTAACATCTCTCCAGAATGGTTTGGCCTTAATTCTCAGACAATGGCACCTAATTCGAGAGGGATTACTTTTTATTTACTCACTGGATTGGGCATTGTTGGTTGTGCCAGGCTTAATTGCCTGGCTTCAGTGCCTCTTGAGAAGGTGGTGGTGAGTTGCCATCTTGAACGGCTGCAGTCCAGGTTCTGTGGGTTGACCCACAATGCCCTTAGGGAGGGACTTCCAAGATTTTGACCAGCGACAGTGAAGGAACGGCAAGAAATTTCCAAGTCGTAATAGTGAGTGACTTGGAGAGGAATTTGTGGGTCGTGGTATATCGGCTGCTCATGTCCTTCCAGATGGCGGTAATTGTGGGTTTGGAAGGTGCTGCTTTTTGCAGACTTGGTGAATTCATGCAGCGCATCTTGGAAATGGTGTGCACTTCGGTAAACATTAGCCTGTTTGTGGTGGTGGATGGGGAAAATTCCTGTTGCATTCTTTGGAAAAAGAACAAAGTGATCACTTCATGGTGTCATTTACTGTGATTATTATTAGATTTAGATTCCCTACAGTGTGGAAACAGGCCCTTCGGCCCAACAAGTCCACACCAATCCTCCGAAGATTAACCCACCCAGACCCATTTCTCTCTGACTAACGCACCTAACACTATGGGTATTTTTTTCGCATGGCCAATTCACCTGACCGGCACATCGTTGGACTGTGGGAGGAAACTGGAGCACCCGGAGGAAACTCACACAAACTCCACACAGACAGTTGCCCATGGCTGGAATTGAACCTGGGACCCTGTTGCTGTGAGGCAACAGTACTAACCACTGAGCCACCATGTCAATAAATATCAGGAGCAGAGATAACCTGGTCATTATCAAAGGTGCTGTTGTTTGAGAGTTGTTGGCATGCAAGTTGGCTACCATTTCTCCTGAATTACAATTGTGACAGTATTTCTAAAGTACTTGATTGGCTGTGAGAAAAACCCCTCAGATTTATCCTGTCATTGTAAAAGGTGCTACGTAAATGCAAGGTCTTTTTGTTTTTGTGTGTGTGGTTGGGGGTGAAGTACGGGATTAATCTTAGTCTGTGAAGCCCCTCCCAATTCAATATGCCACCTGCATTTCCTGTATGATTGGTAGGGCACGGAGACATGGAGACCGGTAACTGAATAGTGCAAGGGTTTTGAGGAAACATTGACAGGAAGAAAGTTACAAGTACAGAGGCTGGGCCAGCAGCAGGGTTTGAGATGCTGAATGAGCTGCTACATTAACGTTCCTGTTAGTTTTGCCTTTTGTCTCAAGGCGACATATCTTCTGTAATCAGGAACAGCTGGAGTTGTGTTTCTGTTACAGCTGAGATTGCAAATGATGTTCCCAGCCAGCAACATTGACTGCACACCCTCGTGACTGAAGTGTAGGAATAGCTACAGCTGCCTGGAGGAAAGTGGAATTTGAACTCGTTCTATAAAACTTTACATTTCCATGTCCTGTTGTCTGGAAAGAATGTTGATGACCTGACTGTACAAAGTCGACATTTATTTATCCACTTCAGTTATGCCCTCACTTGCCCCTGAAAGGGCTCCCCTTGGTGGAGCATAAAAAAGGATTGCATTTGTGTTTTACAGACTGAGGTCCTAGTCACAGGATGCAGATGTCACCATTTTTTGCTCAGGGGGCAGTTAAGAACCAATCACATTGCTGTAGGTCTGAAGTCACGTGTCGGCCAGACCATGTAAGGATGGCCATTTCCTTCCTTAATGGATATTAGTGAACCAGATGGGCTTCCCCCCCCCCAGCAATGCTTACATTAGAGTCTTAATTCCAGATTTTTATTGAATTCAAACTCCGCCATCTGTGAGGGAAGGATTTGAACCTAGGGCCTCAGAATGTTATCTGGGTCTCTGGATTAACAGTCAAGTATCAAGGTCACTAGGCCATTGCCTCTCCCTGGAGCACAGGCACTGGACTCAAAATGTTAACTCTGTTTCTCTCTCCATGGATGCTGGCAGACCTGCTGAGTTTCTCCAGCACTGGCTGTTTTTGTTTGTTTTAGATCATCTGCCCCCACTTTTTTAAATTTTACATTTCTTCCCAAATTTCTTTACAGCCAATTAGTGGGCGGCACGGTAGCACAGTGGTTAGCACTGCTGCTTCACAGCGCCAGAGATCCGGGTTCAATTCCCGCCTCAGGCGACTCTCTGTGTGGAGTTTGCACATTCTCCCCGTGTCTGCGTGGGTTTCCTCCGGGTGGTCCGGTTTCCTCCCACAATCCAAAAATGTGCAGGTTAGGTGAATTGGCCATGCTAAATTGTCCGTAGTGTTAGGTGAAGGGGTAAATGTAGGAGTATGGGTCTGGGTGGTATACGCTTCGGCGGGTCGGTGTGGACTTGTTGGGCCGAAGGGCCTGTTTCCACACTGTAAGTAATCTAATTATAAAAAAGTATATTGTTTCGAGCTGCATTTATTTATCCACTTCAGTTATGCCCTCACTTGCCCCTGAAAGGGCTCCCCTTGGTGGAGCATAAAAAAGGATTGCATTTGCGTTTTACAGACTGAGGTCCTAGTCACAGTGGATAAATAAATGTGCCAGTGCATAGAAAGATCCCAAGTACGGCAATGACCAGTTTTTTTTTTGTTTTACTGATATTGATGAGGGCTTCCCCCTCCATCGCCTTCTTCGAAATGATGCGTGCCTTCTTTTACCGTCAGCCACGAGAACAGATGGAGCCTCGATTTTAACTTCTTTTCCAAAGGACGATGCCTCTGGTTGAGCAGCACTCCCTTGGTACGGTAATGTGAACAGAAATGCGGACTGGGGGAGATGTGAAACATGCTGCTGCAGAGCTGTTAAAGTTGCTACTGTTAAAGTGGTTTCTCTGTACAGTTACTTAAAGATGTTGTTTTAGAGAGTGAGGGACTTGCACCAACAACAACACGAACCTGCATTTACATAGCGTCCTTACTGCGTGAAATGGCCAACATTCTTCCGCATCAAACAAAAGTTTTGGCTTTGTTTCAATAGGTCAGCGTGTGCTCGATGGGCTGAAAGGCCTCTTCCGTGCTGTATGACTCTGCGATAATTCAGCTCCGTGTCATGGAAAGAGACAGTCAGGTGGTGGTACATTTTTAAGGAGTTTCTGAAAGCAGAAAGGTGAGGTTTTTGGAGAAAAGTTCCAGAGCTGAGGGCCTTGGCAGTCACCAATGACGGAGTGATTACTATCAGCCCGGTTACCTGGTGGAGCGACTCTGTGATCCACTATCGAGCAATACAGGTGAAAGAAGGAACTTCCACTGAGCTAATGATTACTTTAACTTAAGCACAATGACTGATGATATTTAGATAAACAGAGAAGCCAATACTGTGGGATATCACAAGCAGCATTGTGAGAAATGACTAGTTGGAATTGCTGGTTGACCGGTTAGTTAAGGGCCTGCACAGAGGTGGATGAGCCCTTGGTTAAATAGCTTATCCAAAAGGCTGCCCCTCTGATTCATAGAATCTGTGTAGTGTTGGGGCAGGCCATTCAACCCAACAAGTCCACACTAAACCTGCGGTAGGACCTCTATCCCTGCATTTCCCATAGCTAATCCACATAGTCTGCATACTATGGGCAATTTAGTACAGCCAATCAACCTAACCTGCACTGTGGGAGGAAACCAGAGCGTTTCCAGGGAACACACACTGAACGTGTGAACTCCGCACAGACAGTCGCCCGAGGGTGGAATTGAGCCTGGGTCCCTGGCGCTGTGAGGCACCATTGTGCTACCCCTGCAGAGGTCTCCCTCAGTATTCCGCTCAGGGACGTAGCAACACATTCAGCATGTACATCCCTGCTGCTGGCCCAGCCTCTGTACTTGTAACTTTCTTCCTCACTGGCCCTGACGTCTCTGTTCAAGTGCTGGAGTAGACTTCGCCCTACAACAGGTTATAGTCCAAAGGTTTATTTGAAAGTTGTTTGAGCGTTGCTCCTTTATCAGGTTCCAGGGATGGACATGGGGCACTGTCACTGTTTATAACCTAAGTGAGCAGTTTGAGATCTTCCCAACACTAGGCATTTCTGCAATGAGCCTGGGAACACACTCGATATTTCCTGCTCACTGTGAGAGGATCTGATCAACATCAGACTTCTCAACACACGGAGAGTGAAGTAGCAATATCCTGTGTAACACATTATAAACAGACTTCCCTCCAACTTTGGCTGGACCCCATTTCCGACATGCTGATGTGTATCCAGAATGATCAGTCTCTGTTGAAGGGTTGGCCAGGGGAGAGTGTGAGGTTTGCCAGAATTACTCAGACGAATGTTTCCATTTGTTCGGGGAACAGTGAGTGGACGTTTCTTTCAGGCGACACACTTTGTTGATGCTGTTTCCCTTTGCTCACAGGTTTATTCCAAATCATAAGAAAACTACCAAACTAACAGACACCACTCTCTCTCTCTCTCTCTCTCTTTCATACTCCCATTACCGCATGTCTTTGTTTGGTAATTTCAGGCCCTTTTAATTTGCTTGGGAAGCAGGGGGAAAAAAACCCAAAGGATTTGGAACGGTTTAAGGAGGACATTCCTGACATCATTAGAAGGCCCAGCCTCCAGTGAGGGAATCCAAGAGGCTGGATTTGGAGGAACACAGAGTTTTGAAAGGGTTGGTGGTGGCTATAGATGAAGAGAGGGTTAAGGCAGTGGAGTCAACTGAATACAAGGTTTGAGGTGTTGCTAAACAGAACCCAAGCCTGGCCAGTGAATACTGGAGCACTAGATGAACAGAACTTGGTGTGAACTGGACACGTTTGGGAGAACCCAAGGCTATTAAGGGCTCGGGACAAGATAGCATCTCTAAGAGTAGTGGGGCACTCAAAAGTGGCATTAACAGAAATGAGCAGTGCAAATGGCAGAGAGTGTTGATAGTATGGCGGTAGATGTAGGTGGTGATGGAGATGAGTTGGAAATCCAGCTCAGATTTTGGAGAACCCTGCTGATGTGAACACTCTCATTCCATTTGTGGTCAGCAAAGTGCCTCGGGAGCGGAGTTTGTGACAGGGCTGGGTAACACTGGCTTCAGTTTTCTCAGTGTTCAATTACTTTTCCTGCAGTTGGACTAGCTGTGTGACACATCGGTCAAAGGGGTTAGCAGCAAGGCTGTCAACAATGGACAGGTGGAAGCTGGTGGTTGTGCATTTGAAATCTATCTGTGAGGGAGACCATGCAGATGTCTACTTTTTAAGTAATTCAGATGTAGGCCATTGAATGAGGAGACCTCAGGATAAGGTACAGACATGATAGAGTCATAGTCATGGAAACAGACCCTTTGGTCCATCCAGTCCATGCCGAACATAATCCTAAACTAGGCGAAAATGAGGACTGCAGATGCTGGAGATCAGAGTCAAAATCAAAATGGTGCTGGAAAAGCACAGCAGGTCAGTCAGCATCTGAGGAGCAGGAAAATTGACGTTTTGGGAGGGCTTTTGCTTCTGTACTGTCTGCTTTCATGGTGGAGGAGTCAAATACCAATATCAAATTAAAGGGGTTGATTTTCAACTGGCCAACATGTCCCTTCCACCCAAACCTGTTTGTTCTGACTGTGGTCAACTAGCGCAGGAAAGACTGAAATCCAGAAGCAAGTCACTGGATGACAGGTCCACGTATCCTTTCAAACACTGCTGTCTGTGCTGGGGTAATAGTCAGACAAGCTATTCCCTTTCAAGAGAATTGTGGGGATTGATTCAGCTCAGCCAATGCAGAATAAGACAAACAGGAGTAGACCATTCGGTCCACTGAGCCTGCTCTGCTATTCAATATGCTCATGGCCGATCATCCAACACTGTCCCCTGTTCCTGATTTCTCCCTATACCTTTTCCTCCCTTCAGTCCTACTATCTGAGGGTCCTGCATATACGACCATGTTTCCCTCCCGTGGGTGGCTGACATGAGAATGAAATTGCAAAGGTTGAGATAGCTCTTGGACAAACTATGCAGAATGCCTCCTGGTTGCCTGGCGACAAGCTCAAGAGAAGACGCAGCAGCATTTTTTTACATCACAGCTTTGGCATCTTTCCCAAGTCAAGCCCACACAGCCCACTATCCAGGGCTGAAGCTGCCTCGAGAGCAAGGGCTGGGTTAATGTGTTATTGATCCCACTGCCTGGAGTGAACAGGGTTAGGTTCACTCCAGTGCTGAGCCGAGCAGCCATAGAAACTCAATAAGGACATGATGGAGAAAGGGAAAGAAAGGGGGCGGAGGAGCTATGGTAATGGGAAAAACCCATCTGGTTCACTAATATCATTTAGACAAGGGAACTGCTGACTTTACCTGGTCTGGTCAATATGTGACTCCTGACCCACAGCAATGTCATCGACTAGGGACAGAGTCCTTGTGTTTACTTAAGGCTGTGACAGATAGATTCTTGATCAGTCAGGGAATCAAGGGATATGGGGGGAAGGGCAGGAAAGTGAGAGAATGTCAGATTAGCCAGGATCCTATTGAATGATGGAGCAAGCTCAAGGGGCCGAATGGCCTACTCCTGTTGCTATTTCTTATGGTCTTATGGTTCCTTGGGTGCAATTAGGGATGGGCAATAAATGCTGGCATCGACAGTGACGCCTACATCCCATGAATGAATTTTTTAAAAAGTTGAATGGGATGAAGGCTTGCAGGAGCCAGTCAGGTTTAATGGCCTGTTTCTGTGCTGTAAAATTCCAAGCAATTCCAGGACATGAATGGTTCTTTATTGCAAGTGAAAAAATGTCCTTTTGATTATTCTCGGGGCCCCACTGACATAAGTGTCTAAACACGCTTACATGTAATTAAAGGGTTAAGTCTGTCTGGGCTGACAATGAGAGGCATGAACGTCCTGTTAGTGTGTTTATGGGAGCGGGCGTGTGGGAGAGTACAGAGGCAAGTGCGTACCTCTTTAATCTATTCTATCCCTGTCAAGTTGAGTGTAGTGAGTTAAGCCATGAATGATGACCTTGCAAAGGAACTATGGATGACTTACACTTGCCAGGAATTAAAAGCACCTTCTCTCACTGCGTACACTTTAAGCGGGGGTTAAAAAGCAGCCGTCAGGTCTTGGCTGATGCCCAGGGGCTAGACAACTTGGCAAGAAGACTGTGGGAACCAAGGGGGCGACACCCAAATGTCATCACAGCTGCAAAACTGCTGAGCATAAAAGGCTAATTACAGAAAAATGTACCCCTGGGCCTTTCTGCGGTGCAAACAGAGAGTTGCTTTTAGTTGCATGTGCCAGCAGTGTGCAGTCTTAAGTCAATCCTGTAACATGTAGTGCAGGGATCCCCCTGTAAATCCACTCGCAGGATTTAAAAACAGGACTTTTTTTTGCTGTATGTTTTCTTTTTATATATATAAAAATTAAGCGAACAGAACCAATGGAAAAGCCATTTTATAAGTTAGGCAGCTGTTGTTACAATCTGTAATTCATGAGAAAATGTCCAGCTTACATTTTCTTCTGGAAATAATACCCAGTAGGTGTGGACATCTGAAAAACAGCTTCCCTTCTCGAAATAATAAAACAAAACACAACATAAATTAAGGGAGGCTTCTGAGCTCTGGCCACCTGGCTCCAGCACACTAGCTTTCTGCACAGATGAGTTTGTGGATTGTTTTTAATACATTCAGAAAGGTGGTGAATTTACACTGTGTGATTTCTTTCCTCAAATTTATGCCTTAGTGCTTTTCTGCAGTCTGTTGAGCTGAAAGAGCAGTTCAGTCAGTTCTCCCCCTTCTGGGTGGTCACTCCCCCTCCCTTCCTCTCCCAAGGGTGGTGACTCGTGCTGGGGTAATGTTCCACAGACCTCAACAGCACTCCACCCCACAGGCTGCTCCTCGTGTGGGAGTAATGATGGGCAAGTTACTCAACTCCTGCCGATTGCACACGCTGCTCCGGTTCAGTCATCCAATATTTACAGGCATGTATCTCCCAGCAGGGGGTCACTGGATAGTGATTAGGAGTGGGAAGTCTGCAGGACATGATTGGATTTCACTGCCTTCCATGGGTCAGCGCAGTTAAACCCAATAGCAATGCCTTCATCACTGTCCTGCCTTCACTGTCCTGCCTTCATCATTGTCCTGGCTGTAAAGAGCTGACTGAGAACAGAGCGAGTCTGAAGGAAAGGTGGAACTTGCATTTATATAGCACCATTCGCATCCTCAGGATACCACAAAATTCAGTGCAGTCAACAATGGGGGAAGTGTTTTTTTTAATTTCAAAATGGACTTTATTTATAAGAAATATCTTTATATACATACGTGGTCACAAATGGTTCTGTGTAATAGCATATCAAAGAAATAAACAAACAGTATTCTGAGGAAGGGTCACTGGACCCGAAACGTTAACTTTGATTTCTCTCTGCAGATGCTGCCAGACCTGCTGAGCTTCTCCAGCAATTTCTGTTTTTGAAACAAACATTGGAGTTTGTCTCTATCCAAACAAACCAAAAGCGTCTCTTACTTGAACCAGATGATATTTACATGCATTTGAGGGACCGGGGCTGGGGGGTGGGGGTCCAACAATTGAACAAGGAGTTGACCGTGACCGCAGACTGGCACATCCCAAGGTCCAGGACTACAGGCTGAGGGACGCACTAAAACTCGGGGCAGCTGCTGCCAAGGCACAGTGGGGAAGGACCACTTTCTGAGGTCTTCCTGCCAAAGGTAAGTGGGGGTCCATTCCATTTAACAGAATGATTAGATTACTTACAGTGTGGAAACAGACTTTTCGGCCCAACAAGTCCACACCGACCCACCGAAGAGCAACCCACCCAGACCCATTCCCTGACATTTACCCCTTCACCTAACACCATGGGCAATTTAGCATGGTCAATTCACCTGACCTGCACATTTTTGGACTGTGGGAGGAAACCGGAGCACCCGGAGGAAACCCACACAGACAATGTGCAAACTCCACACAGACAGTTGCTGAGGCTGGAATTGAACCCGGGTTACTGGCACTGTGAGGCAGCAGTACTAACCACTGTGTCAACATGCCGCCTACTAATGGGTCCTGGAAAGAGGAGCTTTTGCTACAAGGTTGGAGAAGCTGGGGCAAAGGACATCGATGGGATATTTGTTGGAGGAGTGTAAGATAATGATGGGTTTAGACTGGGTACTCATAAAATCATAGAATAGAATCATAGAATCCCTACAATGGGGAAGCAGGGCATTTGGCCCATCAAGTCCACACTGAGACCCACCCCCCACCCTATGCCTGTAACCCTGCATTTCCCATGGCTAACCCACCTAGCCTGCACATCTCTGGACACTATGGGCAATTTTTCATGGCCAGTCCACATAACCTGCACATATTTGGACTGTGGGAGGAAAGAAGAAAAGTTGAGGTGCTCCAGTTAACTGATGGGACCAATACTAGGGGTCACCTAGATACAGGGGAATATGGGGAAGCACTTTCTCTTACACTGGATGGAAGGAAATGAAAGCAGAGATCATCAATGAATTCCCCAAGATAACAGGTGGGCAGCTGAGTCAATGAAATGTGGCGACAGAGCTGCGGTGTGGAGGGGGGCGGGCGGGGTGGAGTGGCGTGGTGGGGAGCAGTGAGGTTCCTGGAACTGAGTAGATTGGTCTGCTTTCTGAGTTGAAGTAACAGTTGAATCTTGAATTCCACATTATCCTGAATTTCCCTGACACAAAAGGTCTGACTTGAATATCGAAACTAACTGACCATTGCCAGTTCTCTGAGGTGGAAAATTCTGAAGATTCTCAACACTTTGAGTGAATAAATATCTCCTCGCCTTGGTGCTAAATGGCCACCTGGAATGACCCTCTTGTGTTTTTATGGGGATATGGTAATAAATGAAGAACAAAGAGAACTGTGCTGGTAATATATGGAGCAATTGGTGTTAACCTGATCCTGTCTGGACATCCACCCTAATGTAATGGTCATGTTTTAAATCTGTAAAGAATATTGACAAGTACTTTGGGAGATCCTTCTGCATTTCTTCAAATCATACCCAATAATGTTTATAGATTACCTGAGCAGGCAGTTGGGTCAGGTTTAATATTAAACACTTTTCATTTCAGTCTTTAAGAAACAACAGCAGAAGATGTTGGAAATACTCAGCTTATCAGACAGCACCTGCAGAGAGTGTGACGGAGTTAATATGTCATCCCAGGGACGTTTCATCAGGAGCCCTATCTGATCTTTATGAATCTTGAAAACTAGCATTAGTTTTCACGAAAGCAAAATACTGCAGATGCTGAGACCCTTAAGAAAAATAGAAAGAGGAAGTAACCTCTGTGGAAGGACATTCACAGTTAATGTTCCACGCTGAGGTGACCTCTCATCGTGAATTGTCATCTCAACTCAATTGTTTCTCCCTGCAGATACTGCTTGAACTGTTGAGTATTCCCTCAGGAATTGTCTGTCTTTCTGGTCCAGATTAATGAGGAAACTGTGATGGAATGGAAAAGCTTGCATTTATATATCACCTATTACATCCCAACGTGTTTTATAGCCAACTGAAGCACTTCTGAAAAGTAGTCAGCATTGGAATTTCAGAAACGCCTGTCTGTTAGTTTGCACACTGCAAGCTTCCACCAACAATAATGCAGGACAATTTGTTTTATGTGAAATTGTTTGAAGGATAAAGGGCAAGGTTTTCCTGCTCTAGATTAGATCCTATCTGTGTGCTGTCATCTGGTATCAGTCAGGGAGTACCGTGGCAATGGATCAACTGGGGCCTACGCTTTTGACCACTCCCAGTCAGCTGAAGAGAGTGTGAAAGAGTAGGGGCAGTGTTGTCTTGGCGTGAATTACATTCGTGGTTGTATTCTGTACAAATACTCACTGTCAATGCTCAATAATAAAGGGCTGATTAGTTGAGGAAAGAACACGTGGGTAGCTAAGGAGCCTCATTCCAACAAGGGTCAGTATATCTAGGAGCAGAATGCAAAAACTGGAAGAGAGTGAGAGAAAGAATGAATAGGAAGACTCGTTTATCAATTGACAGTTCCTCCAGGAGGCTGACTCTGTGAGGCTGTATCTGCTTTGAAAATAGTGCCCTGATTTCTCCCCTCTTTTATCAACGAAGATGGAATATCAGGCACTGAAAGATGATGTTTTCCCAATCCAGGCCACTCCAACTTGAGAGTTTAAAGTCAGGGAACCAGCCTTAATTCTACAGAGACATATAAACTCTCACCTCTGTTGATAACGAGGGGCTGCGTTGCTGTTTGTGGGTCTCAATCCTGATGTTGGGAGGAAACTCACATCAGGGATCCACAGATGCTAGAATTTTGAGGAGATAGTCAATTAAGTATAGAGTCCCTATAGTGTGGAAACAGCCCAAGTCTACACCAACCCTCCGAAGAGTAACCCATCCAGACCCATTCCCCTGCCCTATTACTCTACTTTAACCCACACATCCCTGAACACTATAGGCAATTTAGCATGGCCAATTCACCTGGCCTGCACATCTTTGGACTGTGGGAGGAAACCGGAGGAAACCTCCCACAATGTGCAAACTCTACGCAGATAGTCACCCGAGGTTGGAATTGAACCCAGGCCCCTGGCACTGTGAGGCAGCAGTACTAACCACTGAGCCACTGTGCCATAAAGCAAAAACAGAAAGTGCTGGAGAAACTTAGCAGGTCTGGCAGCAACTACGGAGAGAAAAATGACTCCATTTTGGATTTCAAGCATCCACAGTTGTTTGTTTTGTTTCATGGTCAATTAAGTGATGTCCTCAAGGAACCCTGTCCAATTAGGACTTGTGCAAGCAGGGTCTGGAATGTCAATAAGAGGAGGGCAGGAGGAGAAAGGAAGGGTATCTCTGAGTGGAGGCAATGACAGTACTGGGAATTTAAGAACATAAGGAACAGGAGCAGGAATAGGCCATCTGACCCATCGAGCCCGGTCCACCATTCAGAAAAATCAAGGCTGACCATTTCCGCCCACTCACTATAACCCTTAATTCCTTTATTGTTCAAAAGTCTATCTTTGCCTTAAAAACATTCAACAAAGTAGCATCAACTGCGTCACTGGGCAGGGAATTCCACAGATTCACAACCGTTTGGCTGAAGAAGTTCCTCAACAACTCCGTCCGATATCTGCTCCCCCCTTATTTTGAGGCTATGCCCCCTAGTTCTAGTTTCGCCCACTAGTGGAGACTACCTCCCTACTTCTATCCCATCTACTCCTTTCACAATTTTATATGTTTCTGTAAGATCCCCCTCATTCTTCTCGATTCCAATGAGTATAGTCCCAATCTACTCAATCTCTCCTCAACAGGCAATCCTCTCAGCTCCAGAAACAACCTAGTAAACCTCCTCTGCACCCTCCCCAGTGCCAGTACATCCTTTCTCAAGTAAGGGAATTAAAGTTGTACGCAGTACTCCAGGCGTGGCCTCCACAGCACCTTGTACATGGGCCTCTTTGAAATCAAGGAGGCAGCCTGGCCTTGTGAAGAGCTGACTGATGGCTGTGGTGACTGTGAGGAAGGAGACACGCCCTTTCATCTGGATTGAGGTCTGCGGTTCTGCCCTGATCTGTCTCCAGGAGTCCACTTTCAGCCCTTTGTTATGTTTTTATCTCTGTCAACGGGGAAGGAGGGGTCTTCCCACAATTGTGAGGTAGCAGCATGGAGAGGGTAAATAGACATGGTCTTTTTCCTGGGGTTCGAGGAGGCCAGAACTAGAGGGCATAGATTTAGGGTGAGAGGGACGTAAGGGGCCGCTTTTTCATGCAGACATTGGTGCATGTATGGAATGAGCTGCCAGAGGAAGTGGTGGAGGCTGATACATTTACAACATTTAAAGGGCATCTGGATGGGTATAAGAATAGGAAGGGTTTAGAGGGATATGGGCCAAGTGCTAGCCAATGGGACTAGATTAATTTGGGATATTTGGAGGGCATGGATGAGTTGGACCAAAGGGTCTGTTTCTGTGCTGTACATCTCTATGACTCTACAGGAACCATCACCCCACCAGGTCTAATGCTACCTCTGTCAGAATTGACCCATGACAGAATCATGGTGGCATATCGGCAAGAGGCCGACTGTTAGACGGAACAATCCCAACTGTGTAAACCCATGGCGCTGAGCTGATAGCATGTGAGAGAGAGGTTAGGACAGCCACTGAAAACAAACATCCTCCCACTTCGCCTCCCGCTGAAAGCTTATTCTGACAAAACAAGTGCTGGGTTCGAAAGGTTTAAGGGCACAGTGTGCTCGGCCAACACGCAAACACATGCCTTATGGATGTTTATTTTAACATTGTGTCACATGAAGTTATTGCTTTCAGTTGGACAGCCACCGCCTGACATTTAATATCACTGGGAAAGTCATGTACCCTCATCACAAACTATTTAAGTCTCAGTGAGTAGCTGTGTATCAGACAGAATGTACTGTGTGCTGGTGGGCATGGACTTAACCCACGCAGTGATGAGCTGTTCACCCTTTTCTCTGACACGTTACTTCAGGTTATGGATAACGACCAATCACGTGACCAGATTGTGTTACTGAGGACCTCCCTGTTTTTTGGATTTAATTTTACTGACACTGGAGTAACTCATGTAACTCAGCAGTAGGGGTGGGGGGAGGTGAAGGAGTGACTTTGAGTTGACAACAGCCTTACATCTCCCTTGCTATGGTCTGGCCTCCTTGTAACTCCAAATCCACGGTGATTTGGTTGTCTCTTAAAAGCCCCTGGGCAATTAAGAATAGATAGGCCCAGCCACCAACACCCACATCCCATGAACAACCAATATGAATGGAAATGCTAATAAGGAGATTTGGAGCATTGTGTGCAGTTCTGGTCACCATAATAACAGAAGGACGTGACTGCTTTGGAGAGGGTGCAGAGAAAATTTACCAGGATGTTGCCTGGTCTGGAGGGTTTTAGTTATGAGGAGAAGTTGGATAATTTTTTTGACTGGCAAGATGGAGGCTGGGGGCAACCTGATAGAAGCCTACAAAATTATGAGAGGCTTGGATAAGGTGGAAAGTCAGAGGCTTTTTCCCAGGGTGGAAAGGTCAACTACAAGAGGGCAAAGTTTCAAGGTGAGAGGGAGAATGTTTAGGGGAGAAGTGCGTGGAAACTTATTCACACAGGGTAGGGGGTGTCTGGAATGCACTGCCAGTGGAGGTGGTAGAAGCAGGCATATTAGCAATGTTTAAGGCATATCTTGATAGACACATGAATGGGAGGCAAACAGAGGGATAGAAACTGCGCATAGGCAATAAATTGCACTTCTAAATAAGCATTAGGGATCGGTGCAGGCTTGGTGGGCCGAATGGCCTGTTCCTGTACTGTAAAGTATTGTATTGCATCTCATGTTACCATCCAGAATCAAGAGTGATTCATTCTTAGCTTTTCAATGAAGATGAGCAGTATACACAAAGCCAGCATTAGTTGCCCATCCTTACTTATCCTTTTTCGGAGTGGCTTGCCAGGTCATTACAGAAAGTAGCTAAGGGTCAACCCCATTGCTGTGAGTCTAGAGTCACATGTAGGCCAGAGTAGGTCAGGTTGGCAGATTTCCTTCCTGAAAGAACATTAGTGAATCAGATAGGTCTTAATGACAATCAGCAAACAATGGTTACCAATACTGAGACTATACTGGTTTTCAGTTCCTGATTCATTGATTGCACTTAAATTGAGAACTGCAAACTCCCCCACGCCCAGCCCAAGTGTACCGCCTGCGTCTCTGGATTGCTAGTCTTGCACTATCACTGTGTCAATATCACTCCATTGCTCTTGGCATGTGAATTTCCTATTTTTGAAATAATTTGAGGAAATAATTGGGGCAGGCAGCTAACTACCCGAAGCAAAGGGGATTGATAAATAGTAGATGTTTCCACTTGTTAGGCAATCTAAAGTACGAGGTCCGAATTTTAGAATAAGGGGCAGCAGATTGAAACAGAGATGAAAAGGAGTTACTACTCTCAAAGCGTCATGAATCTGAGGAATTCACTTCCAGAATGTGGAGGATGCTGGGTCACTGACTAAATTTAAGGAGGAGACAGACAAAATTCCCTCACTCTAGGAGGAGGCAATGGTCTCGTGGTATTATCACAATCTGGTAATCGAGAGACCCCAAGTAATGTTCTGGGGACCTGGGTTTAATTCCTGCCATGGCAGATGGTGGAATTTGAATTCAGTAAAATCTAAAGATAGCTGTGAATCAATTGCTGATTGTTGGAAAAATCCATCTGGTTCACTAACGTCCTTTAAAGAAGGAGTCTGCCATCCTTACCTGGTCTGGCCTACATGTGAATCCAGGCCCACAGTGATGGGGTTGACTCTTAACTGCCCTCTAGGCAATAAGTGCTGCCTGGTCAGTGATGCCCTCAACCCATGAATGAGTTAAAAACAAATGCTTTTGGCCTTTCTTCGATCTTTCAAGCATGAGCTCTTCATGTGACGAGCTCCCGAAACATCCACTCTTCTGCTCCTCGGATGCTGCGTCACCAGCTATGCTTTCCCAGCACTCCACTTTTCGACTTTGAATTCCAGCATCTGCAGTCCTCACTTTCTCCTTCCTACGATCTGCCCATTGAGCTGTTTGGAATAATGAGGGTCAGTGGGGCAGTTTCAGAATTCCTGCTGGTGCACTCGGGAACGAGTTTGGCTGAGGATGTACTAGGAACAGCTGTTACCAGGATCAGCTGTGAGAGGGAGGCCTGAGTGAGTGGATTGTGAAGATGCAGGGTGTGGACAATTCCAGTCGCAGTCCCTGCGGCTGGGAATGCCTTTTAGCAGCGATGTTTCTCACCGTCTGTGGGAGATTATCAGCCCACACGCTCCCCCTATAAGGCCTTCTCAGGAATATAAAACATTCCCGGTGGAATTCCTGCTTAATGCCACTACCACGGAGAATTAACATGGGGTGGAACACAGGAAAACAAGTTAACACTTAAAAGAGAATGAATCCAAGCTGATATCCCCTTCTCCTATAGAATACACAACCAAAACTGAGCAATTTAAGAACCATAATGAGGAGGTTATTATTAGAAAGAGAGGGGCCAACTAGAATATGATGTGGGAAAGTGTGAGGTTACACATTTTGGTGGGAAGAATAGAGATAGAGACTATTTTCTAATGGGGAAAGTATTTCGGAAATCTGAAGCACAAAGGGTCGTAGGAGTCCTAGCTCAGATTTACCTAAGGTTGACATGCAAGTTTAATTGGCAGTTAAGAAGGCAAATGTAATGTTAGCATTCACTTAAGGCTCTGGTCAGACTGCATTCGGAACATTGTGAGAGTTTTGGCTCCTGTATCTAAGGAAGGATGCGCTGGTTTTGGAGGGTGTCCAGAGGAGTTTACAAGAATGATCCCAGGGATGAAAGGCTTCTCATATGATGTGCGGTTAAGGACGCTGGATTTGTACTTGATGGAGTTTAGAAGGATGAGGGGAGATCAGATCGAAACTGACATAATATTGAGAGGCCAGGATAGAGTGGACGTGGAGAAGATGCTTCCACTAGTAGGAGAGACTAGGACCTGACAGCACAGCCACAGAGTGAAGGGACAACCCTTTTAGAACTGAGATGAGGAATTTCTTCACTGGAGGGTGGTGACTGTGTGGAACACGTTGCTGCAAAAGGCTGTGGAGATGAAGTCACTGCATTGGAGACAGTATAAGGACTGCCAATACTGGCATTTGACTTAAGTCATTGTGTGTATTTGAGGCACAGAGATAGATAGGTTCTTGATTGGTAATGGGATCAAGGGTTATGGGGAAGAGAATGGGGTTGTGAAACAAAGCAGTCATGATCGAATGGCAGTGCAGACCTGATGGGCCGAATGGCATAATTTTGTTGCTGCATCTTCTGGTTTACGGGTGATTGATTTGTGAAGCTCAGTGATGCCAACAGTAGGTTCAATTCCTGTATCCGCTAAGGCCTCACCATCCTGCCCCTTGCCTGAAGCAATGGTTACCCTGAGGTTAAACCCAACACCAGTCGTCCCCCATTAATGGGAGAGCAGCCTGCTGGCATTACGGTGATTTTAACTATTATAAAGAGAAATAATTTATATTTCATTTATATGGCGCCTCCATGACTTCAGCAGATCCCATAAATAGCATGTAATAATGATCAGGTAGTTTATGTTCTGTGAGATCTATTGAGGGCAGTAATTGGCCAAGACATTGGTAATATTTTACCACTCTTCAAATAGCAAAGAATTAATTTTTGGAAGCATTTACTCAGCCCTCGGTATAGTATTTCATCTAAAAGACAGCCTTGCTAATGCTGGAGTCCCATGGGTCCCGTATGCTGGTGTTGGAGAGATTCATACTCCAGCTCTGATGAAGAGGCAGAAACGTTCACTTGTTCTCTCTCCATGGATGCTGCCTGACCCTCAGCATTTTTTGTTTTCAGTTCAGTGCTCAAAGCTCCTGGCTTGGGATTTGAACCCAGAAGCAAGAGTATTGCCTCTTGAGCAACTGCTGACACATTTCAGTAAAGAAGCAGCAATACAGTACCTTCCCCCAGTGCATATCCAGCTATTTCCATTTACTCACGTTGCTTATAATGAGGTTTGTGGGAGAACATAGGAAATTCGGCCCATTAATCCTACCCCATCATTCAACTAAATCACGGCTCAAGACCATTTTTCTGCACTATCCCCATGTTGCTTGATTTCTTTTACACATAGAAATCTATTGACCTCTCTATCTCAAATATACCACAGGGCTGAACTTCCACAGCCCTACACGGTATCAAATTCCAAAGACTCACCACCCTCTGAGAGAAGAAATTCCTTCTCAAATCAATCCTAATTAGCCTGCCCCTGAGCCAGGGGAAACATTCTTCTGGCATCTTCCTTATCGAGTCCCTGTAAGTATTTTGTATGCTTTCATTCTTCTGAACTCGAGAGAATGCAGGGCCAGTCTCCTCAAACCCCTCCTCCTCTGAGGAGGGCACAGGGTCATTTCAGAAATCCGTGGGGAGTCTCGGTAACATCAGCCAAGTTGAAGTGTCAAATGACCGATGTACTTTACACCAGAGCTGGGGAATTCAAAACCTTTGGCATCCAGTTTTATGGGATGGCTGCTTTTACCCAAGGTCAAGTATGCAACCGAAGTCACTCATGTTACTCTGTGAGCTCTTATAGAAACTCCCCACCAATTACCTCAGACAGGCTGCTTCAGTATGCAAAGTGTGGGTGACACCACGCAAAGGCTCCTACATGTCAACACAAGATATGCTGGAAGCTGTCATGGTGTTGTCACTCATCAAATCCCAGACATCTTCAGGTAAAAATATCCATTGATAGGCGGTTTCTACATTTATCATGGAGAATAATGCCTCTGACTGGACAGAAGGAAGATCTATAAAGGACAAATGCTTCTACCAGATTGATCTCGTTGATGACATTCATTTTAAAACAAGTTACATTTATATAACACCTTTCACAACAGTTGGACATCTCAATGTACTTTTCTCATCCATGAACTGAAATTTGCAAGGGTTCAGGAAAGATTTACAAGGATGATGCTGGGGTTGGAGGTCTTGAGCTATAGGGAGAGGCTGAAAGGGCTGGAGCTGTTTTCCCTGGAGCAATGGAGGCTGAGGGGTGTCCTTATTGAGGTTTATAAAATCATGAGGGGCATGGATTGGGTGAGCAGCCAAGGTATTTTTTTCCACTTTAGGGGAATCCAAAACTAGAGGGCACGGGTTTAAGGTGCGAGGGGAAAGATTTAAAAGGGACCTAAGGGGCAACTTTTTCATGCAGTGGGTGGTGCGTGTATGGAATGAGCTGCCAGAGGAAGTGGTGGAGGCTGGTACAACCACAACACTTAAAAGGGATGGGTATATAGGGATATGTGCCAAGTGCTGGCAAATGGGACTAGATAGAACATAGAACATTACAGCACAGTACAGGCCCTTCGACCCTCGATGTTGCGCCACCCTGTCATACTAATCTGAAGCCCATCCCACCTACACTATTCCATGTATGTCCATATGCTTGTCCAATGACGACTTAAATGCACTTAAACTTGGCGAATCTACTACCGTTGCAGGCAAAGCATTCCATACCCTTGCTACTCTCTGAGTAAAGAAATTACCTCTGACATCTGTCTTATACCTATCTCCCCTCACTTCAAAGTTGTGTCCCCTCGTGTTTGCCGTCCCCATATCTAACCCTCTGATGATCTTGTATGTCTCTATTAAGTCACCTCTCAACCTTCTCTCTAACGAGAACAGCCTGAAGGCCCTCAGCTTTTCCTTGTAAGACATTCCTTCTATAGCAGGCAACATCCTAGTAAATCTCCTCTGCACCCTTTCCAAAGCTTCCACATCCTTCTTATAATGCAGTGACCAGAACTGTACACAATACTCCAAGTGTGGCCGTACCAGAGCTTTGTATAGCTGCAGTATAACCTCCTGGTTCTGGAACTCAATCCCTCTATTAATAAAGGCCAAAACACTGTATGCCTTCTTAACAACCCTGTCAATCTGGGTGGCAACTTTCAGGGATCTGTGTACGTGGACACCGAGATCTCTCTGCTCATCTGCACTCCCAAGAATTTTACCATTAGCCCAGTACTTTGCATTCCGATTACTCTGTCCAAAGTGTATCACCTCACACTTGTCCACATTAAACTCCATTTGCCACCTCTCAGCCCAGCCTTGCATCCTATCTATGTTTCTCTGCAACTTACTGCATCCTTCGTCACTATCCACAACTCCACCGACCTTAGTGTCGTCCGCAAATTTACTAACCCACCCTTCTAAGTCCTCATCCAGGTCCTTTATAAAAATGACAAATAACAGTGGACCCAACACCAACCCTTGTGGTACGCCGCTAGTAACTGGACACCAAGATGAAGATGTTCCATCAACTACAACCCTCTGTTTTCTTTCAGCAAGCCAATTACTGATCCAAACTGCTATGTCTCCCACAATCCCATTCCTCTGCATTTTGTAAAATAGCCTACTGTGGGGAACCTTATCGAACGCCTTGCTGAGGATATCTGGTCAGCATCGAAGAGTTGGACCCAAAGGTTTGCTTCTGTGCTGTATATCTTTATGACTCCAAGTACTTACTGCATTGTAGTCAATATTGGAATGTAGAGAACATTGGAGAAGCAGCTGAATTGCACACAGCAAGCTTCCACAAACAGCGAAGTAATAGCGGCCAGACCATTTGTTTTTTGTGAGGGATATGAGGGATAAATATCGACCAGCCATCTCCCGTTATTTTCTTTGAAGTCGGACAATGGGATTTTTCATGTCCACAAACCCATCCTTGCCCAATACTCACCAGTTCTAAATTCCTTGTGACCTTTCAATCCCGTCAGTATTTCATTGCTTCACTGTTTTGTGCCCAATGTCTCTAACCAATCCTCTTGAATCTTCTGAGTTTCACTTGTCTCACTCATGCCATCAAAGTTGCAAATTTCCGACTGTGATCTCTTTGTTGTCTGGCCTGATTTCTCCGTAGCTTTCAGTGGGGGACACAATTCCACATTTAATGGTCTTCCTGTCTGTTCCCCAACTCAGTGAGACTGACTGCTTTTGTATAGTTCCTTAACTTCTTGGAAGGGTCTTGATTGGCTGAATGGCCCAACCTGATGTTAGTTTATACCTCTGGCAATGCAGTGATTCCATAACCAGCAGTGGATTCCTTCCAGATCCTCCACCTTTGGAGGGTCACTGAGATCTACTTTGACCCTTTCCTTGTTGACCGTTTGCTTCTTTGTGCTAAGGCCCACAAGCAGCAAGATCAATGGTCAGATGGATACTGATGGCACTCAAATCTATCAGGGCTCCAACTCCCTTCACACCAAGTGGTGACCAATCTGATCTTCCTACAGCTATGGGAAAGACAAAAGCCATCAATTTCACTCCCTTACATAAATTGCACTCCCCTTGACACAGAGTCAATAAACCAATCACTTTGCTTGCTCAGGCTAGTCGAAATGATGCCAGAATCGAACAGGGTGGTGCTGGAAAAGCACCACAAGTCAGGCAGTATCCGAGGAGCAGGAGGGTCAATGTTTCGGGCATAAGCCCTTCATTAGGAACATCGACTTTCCTGCTCCTTGGATGCTGCCTGACCTGCCGTGCTTTTGTAGCGCCACACTTTTCAACTCTGACTCTTCAGCATCTGCAGTCCTCATTTTATCTTAATTAAGATGATATGAAAGCTTGGCATCCTGTTTGATCACAGGCTGAGTTTCAAACCCCAATCCCAACCACGGTGAAAATCAAATCCTTATCACAACTCAGCAGAGGACTGTCTTCATCAACACACCTCCTGCCTGGGGACTCGATTTCATCAATGTTTTCTTTACAGCAACATCAGCTCATTCAAAACTCAGGTACCCATGGATACCTTGATCTGTTCAGACATGTTACGACGCATCTCTCAATCAGAAAGGACTTGAACTCTGGTCTGTTGGACAGAGGTAGAGAGACTAGATTAGAGCGCTGCTGGAAAAGCACAGCAGGTCAGGCAGCATCTGAGGAGCAGGAAAATCGACGTTTTGGGCAAAAGCCCTTCATCAGGAAGTGGTAGAAAGACTATCACTGTGCTATAAAAGTCTAAAATGCCTTTACCCTTAAGTCCATGATCTGTGCAAACCTGAAGTTTTAACTTCTCACGCAAACCACCCCCAAGACCTAAGCTGATGTGCCACTTACAACCTCATGTTGTCCCTTTGCTCTTCAAACTGTGTTCTTCTGTGTACCTCTCTCTGTTAATGCCCCTTTATTAGTAGAAGAGCTATTAACTCCTTTATCCCAACAGTTTCTGTGACACTTCCTTAAACTCCTTAGCTTTCTTTGTTTCTGTCAAACTTTACAAGGTTTCCCAAAGCCCATTTTTGTGACAGACCACTTGCATCCACGGACTCCGTTGCGTGCCCCCTTATTCCTTCTTTCTGACTTTTTCCTTCCACAACGCCCCCTCCCTGCAAAGGCCCTCAGGACCCCTTCTGCATGAAACACTATATAAAAGCAAGTTGTTATTCCAATGTCTCAGAACAAGTAGAAGCACACAAGCTGAGGATGTAAAATTCAATAAAATCTTTATTAGTTAAAACACAATCTTTTGCAGGTGGAGATACCTTGAGGTATTTACACAGTTGGTGTCTTAAATGTACTTGAGCGCTCCATGTTGACTTTTCTTCTGCACAGTTGCTATGGAGTTGAAAACATTACAGTGACCACTGTAGCATGAATAAACTCTTTGATGTGTTCCAGACGTTGGATCTACAGTGGTCCTGTGGAATGTTTAAAGATTTGAGAGGCCACTTCTGTTTTATAAGAAAAATCTTTTCCTCCCTCTGTCCTATTGCATCCTGGCTGAGATTTGGAACTGCAGGTACCTAGTTATGGGCCATGGCAGAGTATTATTGGTTTTTTGAGAGGCTGCATGATAACGTGCACACACACACGCACACACACACACTCCCTCCATGGACAATAATCAGGAGCAAGAACTTTGGCAGATTTTTAAACCCTTCCCAAGCCCAGAGGCTATAACGCTACTCTGACTGTAGTTCACTAACTCATTACAGAATGCAGCCTGGGACTTCTTCCGATCCATATGGCTCAACTATGCCAGATAACCATATTGATCCATCGGGATAGCCATGGAAAATGAATTATTATCCATTCCCAATTTGATTGTACAGTACTGAAATGCCTGGGCAGCACTTTTACAGATGCAGCAAGATTTAAACATTGTTTTGATTATATGTGAAATAACAGGACAGTCATGAGTTATAGAAAATATAAACTTATTTTTCATGGCAGAGTCTTAATGTAAGGCAGATGACCGTATTTATTTGATATAATTCCATTTATTTATTAAACACATGAAGATTTTAGCAGTCCAGAAATGTATCATGATATGTCTTATCAAACTATATAAGGCAATGGAATTTAATGTGCCCAACTCAGAATCAGTCAATAATGCACTTGGGTTTACTAAGAATACTTTAAGATTGTTTTTGCATATTTGCATGTTGAATATTTTATAACACAGGCTTGGTTAAAACCGATGGAATAATAGGGACACTGGCAGGATAGATATGAAGCTGGTTAAGAGACAGAGAGAAGTACGCAGTGGTTTGGAGACTGGAAGATGATGGGGCTTCCCAAAGATGAGTGTTCCCATTGGACTTCTTGATCTCTATCAACTACCTTGACTTGGGTGTGCAGAGCACAAATTTTGTGGCTGACACAATTCTTCTCTGTTGAAGAATTCAGGACAGTTCCTCAGTCTCCTGGCCAACATTCAGCCCTCATTTAACATTACCAAAAGTAGACTAATAGATTGTTTCAGCTTACCAGCTGGCTGTGAGATCCTTCTGCGTGCAAATTGACTCCTGTACATGTCTAAAAGGCATCACAAGCACTCCTTAATAACAAATATTTGCAAAGTGTTTTTGGGAAGACCTAACAGAATGATGAATACATGTTTTATCTTTGCTTTCCAGAAATGCAAACAGTTTTGAATAAATTGGCATTGACAAGAGGATGTCTATTAATGAAAGAGAATGTCAAATATTTTTCACAGGGATTAATGCAAGAAGCCAGTACCTTAACTCAATCAGGCATGTGTCACTGGGCCTGGTTTAACTCCTCCAGGTTAATGAGCTGCTGTCCCTGACCTGCCAAGCATAACAAACCACAGTGTGTCACAGATTCCTGCTTGTAGGTTTGCCTACGAAACCTTTCAGGTAGCTGACCTCCTTCACAGGGATTTGGTATTCCTTCTTTAAATAAACCAAAGTGCTTTTGAAAGATTCATCAGGGCTGGGAAATGCTCTTGTTAAGTGAAAGCTTTGTTTGATATGCCCCACATATTTGATCTTGCAACTTAACCTATCATACATTTGGGATGTATAGGGAATGCTGGCTGTTATCAACCTGGGACAGGTGTTTGTAACAGAACAATCTTGCTTTCCCACCATCACGAACTACACACACAAGCACACACACATAGACAAATACACAGACAGACACACAGACAGACAGACACACAGACAGACACATTGTCTCACACACAGTCTCACACAGACACACACACACAGACGGAGCGACACACAGACACATTTTCACACACATACATACACACACACACACACGCACACACACGCACACACACACACAGACGGAGCGACACACAGACACATTTTCACACACACACACACACATACACACACACGCGCACACACACGCGCACACACATACACACACACATACACACACACACATACACACACACGCACACACACATACACACACACATACACACATGCACACACACATACACACACACATACACACACGCACACACACACACGCGCACACACATACACACACACATACACACACACACGCACACGCTGTGGGAATAGATTCAGTTGCTTAACTGAATCCTTATGAGTAATCATATGATGTCATTGCTTTGTGCAGTGAGTAACACATTACTCCGATTACCAGCATCACAGTGTCTCTTTTGTCAGGCAGGCATATTGTGCTCCTTGTGCTGTAGCTTCTAATCATTAAGTTTTTAGCAGAATACCAACAAATGTGCCAGAGCTCATATCTGAAACTAACCACTCCCTCGCCCCACTTGCAATGCTAGGTGTATGAGAATTTAGTGACATTTCTTTGTCACCATAAATAAATCAACAGTTTTTCTCAAAGTTAGAGTTATGGAAGATGGAATGAGGCCAGTCAGTCCATCATAACTGTGCTAGCTTTTTGAAAGAGCTGCTTGTTCATAATGCAGGTCCAGTTCTGGCCTTTGGATTCAATCTAATGAGGTTGGCAAGCTATAGGTGCCTCGTGGGCATTCTCGACTATCCCTTGGAAGGTACTGCCACATTATTGACAACAATATTCAGGTGATCGGTCAGAGCAAGGCGAGAGGGTTGGAAGGGACCAGGAGGGAAGAATGCAGGATGGCCTTCAGCCCTGGTGGACACAATAGGAGCTGTCCTGTATTCCAGCGTCCTTCTAAATGTGATCACTTACACCAATCCAGACTGGCCCGAGTTTCCTTTTAAAGTGTAAAGCATGAGATTTAGAGGGTTTCAGAGGAAAATGTTTCTCATCACGAGAGACTGGAAAGCACTTCCTGGGAAAGTAGTTGAGGCAGGAAGTACAACCTTAAAAAAGTACTTGGATGACCACTCATAACATTCCAGACTATGGATCTAATATAGGAACATAGGACACCCCAGTCCAATGCCAGCATCTCCAAATCATGACTACCATCGGTAACAGTATATGTTTGGTGGTACAGACTGGATTAGCTGAAAGAACTGTATGGTTCCATGATTCCTAATTGAATCTCTCCTTTTCCAGTCTGGCACTTTCAATTTCTACTTACCTTCAGACAGCAGTCCCTACCAATCTCTCCTACGTTTTTGATCACCGATATCCAATTTCTTCCCAGTGCTCTGTCATGCTGAATGCACTCACTGTGTTACACCATAGATGGCAATCCTGGAACATCCCCCATGACAATGCCATGAGCATACCTGCATCACGTACCTACAACGGTTCAAGAAGACACCTGTCTTACCAGCCCCTTCCCAAAGGCAACCAGGAACAGGTAACAAATCCTGGCCTTGCCAGCGATGTCCACATCTCATGAAAGAATAGCAAAACAGTGAAGGGTTCATTGAGTTAGTATCGAGCTTTCTCAGTGAATACAGTATCAGCTGGATATTAGATCGATAGATATCCAACCCCTTCCCCACCAACCTCGCCCACCCCACCTTACACACACACACACACATATCTTCCTCTCTCTCACACATACGCACACAGATCTTCTCTCTCTCTCTCTCTCATTCACACACACTCTTTCTCCTTCACACAGTCTCTCTCTCACACACACACACATATTCCCCCTCTCTCTCTCTCTCTCTCACACACACACAGATATCTCCCTCTCTCTCACACATACATACACACACACATATTCCCTCTCTCTCTCACACACACACAGACATCACCCTCTCTCTCTCACACATACATACACACATATTCCCTCTCTCTCACACACAGACACAGACATCACCCTCTCTCTCTCTCACACACACACACACACAGACATCACCCTGTCTCTCACACATACATACACACACACAGACACAGATATTTCCCTCTCTCTCACACATACATACACACATATTCCCTCTCTCTCTCTCACACACACACACACACACACAGATATCACCCTCTCTCTCACACATACATACACACAAACATATTCCCTCTCTCTCTCACACACACACACAGACAGATATCACCCTCTCTCTCACACATACATACACACATATTCTCTCTCTCTCTCACACACACACACACAGTCTTGCAACAGGAATTTCTGGATAATCCTGATAAATAGGAACCGAACTCTTTCTCCCCCTGCAATTCCCAACCCCGGGGGTAATCACACACCCCAACTATTGATACAGTCATTGATAACTCAGCTGATGCATGTGTGTAAAAGTTTTGGCCCTTGCCAGTCTCTGAGACTCAGCTGCTTAGCGAATTAATGAACTGAGGGATCGGGGCATGTTTCCTGTGCTTTTAACCAGAGTGCACTCTGTGCATTGTCCAGATCGCCAGTGACCTGTTTATAATGGTAGCACTTAGTCAAGCCCATGAAGCATGTTATTGGTGCCGTTGTCTGCATTAAGTGGAAAGGTTGCAATTCATCTGGTTCACTGTTTAAATCCACCCTAAGGCCACCTTTCAACCAAACCCCAAAATTCAAGCATGAACCGTGTGCAGACAAAAAGAGATACTGTGGGTCACTTGAGTTCTGCAGGAGACTGTAGTAGTAGCTTTTAACGATTGATTTGTTTGTGGTACAACGAGGCATAATTTGCAAACGCTTAGTGTCTAGTTAAACAGAATATTTGCTTTGTTTACAGTGACTCGAAATGTTTTCTTATGGGTGGAATCTGACCACCCATTACGGTCATCTCTCTTGACCTGATCTCGGGAGGTTTTGAACTGTGTGTGTCAGAACCTTTTGTCTTGCAGTTAACCTCTAGTTCTTAATCACCACACCAGTTATACTTGTTACATCCATTCTCTTTAACATTCTGTTTACTGGTCTGTGACTGGGGCCCAGGTTTAACTCTTTAAGAAACAAAGAGTACAATTCCAGGCCTCTTAAACTGTGGGAGCAAGTTACTGGAGATGCTGGAAGTTATGTGCAGTGCTGACTGTAAAATAGCACAAAAGAAGAAAAGGTACAAGTACATTACAGGAGATGCTGGAGTCTGTACTGAAAACAAAAAAAATCAGCGTTCTGCTGAAAAGTCATCCAGACTCGAAACGTTAGCTTGCTTTCTCTCCATGGATGCTGCCTGACCCGCTGTGTTTTCAGATAAAAAGGTACAAGTCAAAATAGGGGCAGTATGGTGGCTCAGTGGTTAGCACTGCTGCCTCACAGCTTCAGGGACCCAGGTTCGATTCCAGCCTCAGGTGACTGTCTGTGTGGAGTTTTCACATTCTCCCCAAGTCTGCGTGGGTTTCCTCTGGAATCCTCCCACAATCCAAAGATGTGCAGGTTAGGTGAATTGGCTACACTAAATTGCCCGTAGTCATCAGAAATTTGTAGGTTAGGTGCATTAGTCAGGGGTAAATATAGGGCAGGGAAACTGATCTGCATGGGATACTCTTTAGAGGGTCAGTGTGGACTTGTTGGGCCTAATGGCCTGTTTCCACACTGTAGGGATTTTATGAATTGGACTCTGTTAAATGGTTCAGAATGTGGGGAGTAGTATGCTTTATTTGTCGTTCAATGCAATGAATAGCTTAGCCAGTGCAATTTGTAACAGATAAACATTTGGTTTAGGAATTCTGGACCCCACTAGTGGTGGCCTTATCTTCAGTTGCCTGGACCCCATCTGGAATTCTCTCCCTGCACCTCTCCACTTGGCTCTCCTCCTTAAAAAATCTGCCTCCTTTGAGTGGGGCCTTGGTGATCGAACATAGTAATAGCTCCTTCTGCTCGCTCAGTGTTGAAATGTGTGTGAGGCAGAATAGGATATTTCTTACATCAAAGGCACTGTGATTAGATGTGCAGATTGGATGGATTGGCTATGCTAAGTTATCCATAGTGCCCAGGGATATGTAGGCCAGATGGATGAGTCACAGCGTTACAAAGATAGGGTTGGGGGGGGGTGGATTGGATCTAGGTGGGGTGTTCTTTGGTGGGTTGGTACAGACTTTATGGGCTGAATGGCCTCTTTCCACATGGTAGGGATTCTATAATTCAATCATAAGTCATTGTTAATCATTGCAATGGGTGATATGACCTGTATTTATGTTAATCCAGTTCCCTCATTCAATAAGCTACATAGAAAAGTACAGCACAGAACAGGCCCTTAGGCCCACGATGTTGTGCCGAGACTTAATCTTAACCTAAAATATAGTAACTTATCCATGTGCATGTCCAGCAGTTGCTTAAATGTCCTCAGTGACTTCACTTCCACCACCACAGCTGGCAACGCATTCCATGCATTCACAACTCTCTGCTTAAAGACCCTACCTCTGACATCTCTTTTATACCTTCCTCCAAATATCTTCAAACTCTGACTTCTTGTACCAGTCAATCCTGGCCTGGGGAAAAGTCTCTGGCTATTGACTCTATGTATTCCTCTCATTATTTTGTACACCTCGATCAGGTCTCCTCTCTTCCTCCTTCTCTCCAGAGAGAAAAGTCTGAGCTTATTCAACCTTTCTTCATAAAGCAAGCCCTCCAGTCCAGACAGCATCCTGGTAAACCTTCTTTGTACCCTCTCCAAAGCCTCTGTATCTTTCCTATAGTAGGGCGACCAGAACTGGACACAATATTCCAAGTGTGGTCTCACCAGGGACTTGTAGAGCTGCAGCAAAACCTCTCGGCTCTTAAACTCGATACCCCTGTTAATGAAAGCCAAAACACCATATGCTTTCTTAACAACCCTATCCACTTGGGTGGTAACTTTGAGGGATCTATGTACTTGCACACCCAGATCCCTCTGTTCCTCCACATTGCCAAGCTCCTGGACTTCACTCAGATCAACTAGAATCGTAGACAAGTGAAACACTTCATTTTCTTTAAGAACTCTGTGGGACCCACCTGTTGCCATAATTTTTGGGCCTTGACGAAGAATGACTTGGTGGGGAACTGTACAGTTAATCTTGGTTGCCATCCAATAGCAGGATGCAGGAAGATTGTGAATGCTGGATGCAATTGGTGCTCATAGAGAGACAAATTGACCAAAGTGCTTTCCATGATATTGATAGCATGGAGAAAATTAGGAAAGGAGGCACTGAAAAGGCAACAGTTCACCTGGAGAGTGGTGACACTGGACGGTGAGATATTATTGGGCACCTTCTTGCAGTTGGTTGGACATCTGTGCTGAAAACATAATGGGATACAGCTCAACCACTGGTTTGAGAATTGTAGCATTTGCTCCAATTTTTCATCTTTCTTTTAGAAGGACAAAGTTAAAAGGTAATGGTGCTCCCTGTGGTTTTTTCAGACTCCCCTCCAACGTCACTTTATCAAAGAGATAAGAGGCAGCTTACTGATAGAGTCACACAATCATACAGCATGGAAACAGACCCTTCAGTCCAACCCTTCCATGCCAACCAGATATCCCAACCCAATCTAGTCCCATCTGCCAGCACCCGGCCCATATCCCTCCAAACCCTTCCTATTCATATACCCATCCAAATGCCTTTTAAATGTTGCAATTGTACCAGCCTCCACCACTTCCTCTGGCAGTCATTCCATACATGTACCACCCTCTGCATGAAAAAGTTGCTCCTTAAGTCTCTTTTATATCTTTCTCCTCTCACCCTAAACCTATGCCCTCTAGTTCTGGACTCCCTGACCCCAGGGAAAAGACTTTGTCTATTTATCCTATCCATGTCCCTCATGATTTTATAAACCTCTATAAGGTCACCCCTCAGCTTCTGATGCTCTAGGGATCCTAACATGAAATGGATAAGGTCTGAGTTTTTCATCAGTAGGCCTGAATACAATGGTGGTGATGTCTTTATGAAGCATGCCTTTATTGTATAATTACTCTGGGCTTTGTATCAGCGCATTTGAAGTTTAATCTTCCCTTGTTGTTGTGCCCTTGTACTGTATTTACATTCATTATTTTGCTCTAATGACATTAACTGGCGTATCAGATACAAAGACTTCCATTTATATCGCATCTATCAAGACTTCCCAATCTCCCAAAATGCTTACTGTATTTGCAATGAAGTACTTTTGAAGTACACTGAAGTAATATAAGAATTATAGCAAGCAGTTTACAGCCCCCACAGATGGGAAAGTGATAACAACCAAATCGCTCAGATTCTTAAGTGTTGTTGGTTAAGGGAATGTTGACGCTGACTCTATAAGACTATAAGCTATAAGAGCATCTTTAGGCCATTTGGCACATCAGATCTGCTCTGCCATTCAAACGTGGCTGGTATGTTTCTCAAACCCATTCTCCTGCCTTTTCCCCATAACCCTTAATCCCCTTACCAATCAAGAATCCATCTCTGTCTTAAATACGGTTAATGACTTGGTTTCCCCAGCCCTCTGCATCAATGATTTCCACACATTCACCAGTCTCTGGCTGAAGAAATTTCTCCTTATCTCAGTTCTAAAAGGTCGTCCCTTCACTCTCAGGCTCTGCCCTCAGGTCTTAGTCTCTCCCACAAGTGGAAACATCTTCTCCACATTCACTCTATCCAGGCCTCTCAGTATTCTGTAAGTTTCAATCAGATCACCCACCTCCTTCTAAACTCCATTCAGTACAGATTCCGAGTCCTCAACCACTCCTCATTTGACACACCCTTCATCCCCAGAGTCTTGTAAGCCTCCTCTGGACCCCCTCCAACACCAGCACAGCCTTCCTTTGATAATGGGGCCCAAAACTGCTCACAATATTCCAAATGCAGCCTGACCAGAGCCTTATGCAGCCTGAGCAGTACATTTCTGCTGTTGTATTCTAGCCCTCTTGAAATAAATGCTAACATTGCATTTACCTTCATCACTGCCAACTGAACTTGTACATTAATGTTAAGAGAAACCTGAACTAGGACTCCCCTTGTGCTTCAGATTTTTGAAGCCTTTCCTATTTAGAACATAGTTGATGCCTCTATTCTCCCTAACCCTCTATCCAGAAGGCTGAATAGGCTGGGGCTGTTTTCCCTGGAGTGTTGGAGGCTGAGAGATGACCGTATAGGGATTTATAAAATCATGAGGGGCAAGGATAGGGTAAATAGACAAAGTCCTGGGGTGGAGGAGTTCAGAACTGGAGGGTGTAGGTTTAGAGTCAGAAGGAAAAGATTTAAAAGGGACCCAAGAGGCAACTTTTTCACACAGAGGGTGGTACATGTATGGAATGAGCTGCCAGAAGAAGTGATGGAGGCTGGTACATTTATAACATTTAAAAGGCATCTGGATGGGTACATGACTAGGAAGGGTTTAGAGGGATATGGGCCAAGTGCTGGCAAATGGGATATCTGGTCAGCATGGATAAGTTGGACTGAAGGGTCTGTTTCCATGCTGTGCATCTTTATGATTCTATGACTCTGAGTTGAACAACAGTCTGGGTTTTCAAATGCATTGAGGGGACGTTGTAACCTCTCCACTGTATCAGACCCAGCTAGAGGGTATTGTCCTTCATACTGGTAGCCCCATCATGTGGCATGCTTTTGCTAATCCAATGGCCGGGAGCCTGCTGTCACAGAGGGAGTCCCTCTCAGACCAGGCTGGGGCTATCCAAATCAGGCTGGGGGAGGGGAGTAGGGGCGAGCTGCCCAGCTGGTGGCGAAATGCTGCCAAGGCCAAAAGAAGAAAATCCACCCATGCCAAGCATTTAAGCAGCATGATTGGCTGCTGGGTGTCGATGGTGTGGGCCTCTGACCCCAAGCCTGGAAATGGTGCCTGTTGGTGGGAAACTTCCCAATGCGCTTACTCTGTACACCACGGAAACGGAAATATTCAGCCCCGAGTCATCCACTCAAACTGCCCAAGCAGTGTTGCGAGAGACCTGCTGGATGCTTGGACAGTAGTTAATATTTGGCGAAATAAAAATCAAGCCTGTTGGAAATAATGAGGATGCGTTGACGTCAACATCTTGCACTTATATAGCACCTTTGAGGTAGTAATAGATCTTAACACCACAGAACAACATTTCCTGAGGTTGCTTCAAACCTCCTGTCACAACCTTAGTAGGTGATTTTCTGCAGCTCCCAAGAGATACCATAGGCAGTCAAAGTTAATGGTTTTATGGCATAAACATGTGGAGCTACTGAATCATTCTTAATCGAGTTATTAGTAAACAAGGACATATCTCATTCTCTCAATAATTTCTTTTATACAGGAATGATGGTGAATTAATCAGAACCTTGGCCCTGCCAATCCTTCTTCCATAGTCTTTTGTCCCCTGGTTATCTCCCTCTGCCTTTGAAACCTCGCAATTGTTGCTGCACCCATATGGGTGGCACGGTGGTTAGCACTGCTGCCTCTCAGCGCCAGAGGCCCGGGTTCAATTCCCGCCTCAGGCAACTAACTGTGTGGAGTTTGCACATTCTCCCCGTGTCTGCATGGGTTTCCTCCGGGTGCTCCGGTTTCCTCCCACAGTCCAAAAATGTGCAGGTTAGGTGAATTGGCCATGCTAAATTGCCCGTAGTGTTAGGTGAAGGGGTAAATGTAGGGGAATGGGTCTGGGTGGGTTGCGCTTCGGTGGGTCTGTGTGGACTTGTTGGGCCGAAGGGCCTGTTTCCACGCTGTAAGTAATCTAATCTAATCCATGGTCAAAGACCTTTCCAATGTATTCACAATCTGGAATTGAGCTCAAAGGAAGCTGTCCGGATGACTGTGATTCAAGACCCATTTGGGTGGTGTTAGTTGTCCAACACAGAGACATAGTTCAACTTTCACTGAGTTATCAAAATTCCTGTTGAAACTAAGTGTTGAAGTGGATCAAAACACATCACCAATGTAAGTTACCACCTTGATGACTGACAAAGCAATAGCAGAACCATTCTCTGCAGACCTCCCAAATTTCATAGAATCCCTACATTCCCTCAAGTCCACACCAACCCTCTGAAGGGCATCCCACCCAGACCCAACTGCCTTCCCTATCCCTGCATTTCCCATGACTACCTACCTAGCCTACATATTCCTGGCCCCTATGGGCATTTATGGGCACTTAGCAAGGCCAATCAACCTAACCTGCACATCTTTGGACTGTGGGAGGAAACCCACGCAGACGAGGGGAAAATGTGCAAACTCCACACAGATAGTCACTTGAGGGTGGAATCAAACCCGGGTGTCTGGCACTGTGAGACAGTAGAGCTAACCACTGAGCCACCCATCTCATTTACTAGAATTGCTCAAAATATCACTTTATAGCTTCCCTTGCTCACTTGAAAACATTCAAAAAGTGCCACATCCAATTGATCTGCCATTCACATCATGGAATACAGAACATATACCAGGTTTGGATCTCAATATCTGGTACTTTGGTTTCATGTGGGCTAACACCAAATAGTGTTGTATCTCAAGCAAAGAGCCGAAAACTGACAGTAACTCACAACATCAGTTCAAGTGAATGTGAACTGCAACATTAATCAATAAAAAAAAGTACGTCAGTACACAGGAGTGACCTGGTATACCAAAAGATGCTGAAAGTTTGCTACTTCATAGGTCACAATATAAAAAGCCTATCATTTGTTCAGAGGTACAAGCTAGAGGTTATCTCCAAACTGTATCGTTGTCAGGCAGACTCCTGTCTCAGTTCAGAAACATAAAGTCATTCATATCACGCTCTCCCCCATTCAAAATGTTATTCCATTAATCTCTCCTTCCTCCTCCTCTCCTGAAAGTGCTGACACTTGCTGAGGGGAGGGACAGTTCCCAGGGTCTCCCAGCCTTCTGGTCCCTCACCCATTCCTCATGTCTAAGCGTAGGCAATGGGAATTGGCAGTTGTACAATTGTAGGGGGAGGAACACTGCCAAGTTCAAACTGTCCTCATACAAAACTCACATGCATTTATTTTCCATCAGGGACAAAAAATCAGAAGCAGGAATAAGCTGTAGAACACTGAGGCCGATTGTAATGTCTCGCTAATACATTGGATGAGATCAACAAGCACAGAATGAGTGGGGAGAGACAAGAGATAAAGAGCTGGGAATTAATGTCATAAGAGTCCATTGTAGATATCTCCCCTGGATTTTTATTTGAATGGAAAAAATAGGTTCAATACAGAAAATATGTCACAAACTGCAATTTAAATGCTAATTTTATTAGATATGCAGTTCAGAATAACAATACTTATACAATGTGTTAGGTTTTATTTGTAGCAGGATTGAGTTCCGGAGCCATAATGTCATGCTGCAACGGTACAAAACGCTAGTGTGGACGCAATTGGAATATTGTGTACAGTTCTGGTCGCCCCATTACAGGAAGAATGTGGAAGCATTGGAAAAGGTGCAGATGAGATTTACCAGGATATTACCTGATCTGGAGCGAAGGTCTTATGAGGAAAGGCTGAGGGACTTGTGTCTGTTCTCATTGGAGAGAAGAAGGTTAAGAGGGGATTTTATAGGAACATACGAGATGATTAGAGGATTAGATATGGCGGACAGTGAGAGTCTTTTTCCGAGGATGATGACATCTACTCGTACGAGGGGCTTAGCTGCAAATTGAGGGGTGATCAATTTAAGATAGATGTCAGAGGCAGGTTCTTTACTCAGAGAGTGTTAAGGGTGTGGAATGCCCTGCCTGCCAACGTAGTCAACTTAGCCACATTAGGGGCATATAAACAGTCCTTGGATAAGCACATGGATGATGATGGGATAGTGTAGGGGCAGGCCTTAGACTAGTTCACAGGTTGGCACAAGATCAAGGGCCGAAGGGCCTGTTCTGCACTGTATTGTTCTACATTCTATCCTTGTTTGCTCAGTATTCTATCTCATATGAATGCACCCAGGCTGATGTGGAGCAGTTCATCAACTTCGCCCACAACTTACACCCTGCCCTCAAAATCACTTGGTCCATCTCGGACACCTCTCTCCTCTTTCTTGACCTCTCTGTTTCCATCTCCAGCGACAGTCTCCAGACGGACATCTACTACAAACCTACAAACTCCCATGACTACACCTTCTCCCACCCAGTATCTTGCAAAAACTCCATCCCATTCTCCCAATTCCTCCACTTCTGCTGCATCTGCTGGACAAAGAGACATTCCACTCGTGAGCATCCCAGATGTCCACCTATTTTGCTTTTCCTTCCTCCATCATCTAGACAGCCCTCTGCTGCACCACCTCCATTCCCCGTTCCACTGCTCTAAACCACCACCTCCTCCCAACACAATAAGAACAGAGTCCCCTTGTCCTCACCTACCACCCCACCAGTGTCCGCATCCAAAGCATCATCCTCAACCACTTCCGCCAACTCCAAATAGACCCCACCACCAAGACCATCTGCCCCTCCCCATGCCTCTCAACCTTCCGCAAGGACCGTTCCCTCTGACAGCTTTTGGTTCATGCAACCCCCGCCACCAAACCTCCAGGTCCCTTACCCTGTGACCGGAAAAGATGCAAAACCTGCCAGCACACCACACTCCTCACCTCCAACAAAGTCCCAAACAGTCCTACCAGGTGAAACAGAGGTTTACCTGCTCTCCTCCGACCTAGTTTACTACATCAGGTGCTCCTGATATGGTCTTCTCTACTTCGGGGAGACTGAACGTAAACTTGGGGAACGGCTCACCGAGCATCTCAGCCGGGCCCTCAGGGGCCGACCGGACCTCCCAGTCACTGCCCATTTCAATTCCCCCAACCACTCCCTTTCCGACATGACCACCTTTGGTCTCCTCCATTGCCAAAACAAATCACACCGATATTGGAGGAACAACACCTTATCTTCCACCTGGGCACCCTACAGCCCGGAGAACTCAACATTGAGTTCTCTAATTTCAAATAACCTCCCATGCCATTCCTTGCCCTTCCCTGCCACTGCTCCCTGCCACCAACCGGATTCATTCCTCCCATTGATCAACCAGCTCTTACCCTCTACCTGTCTTCACATATTCTGGATCAATGGTGCTGGAAGAGCACAAGAATTCAGGCAGCATCCGAGGACAGGCACTTCACTACCCTGCCCTCGCCAACCCCAGTCCTGAAGAAGGGGTACACCTGAAACATCGACTTCTCCACCTCCTGATGATGCCTGGCGTGCTGTGTTCTTCCTATAGCATAGGCTAGGGCTGTTTTCCCTGCAGCATCGGAGGCTGAGAGGGTGACTTTATAGAGGTTTATAAAATCATGAGGGTCATGGATAGGATAAATAGACAAAGTATTTTCCCTGGAGTGGGGGATTCAGAACTAGGGAGCACAGGTTTAGGGTCAGAGGGGAAAGATATAAAAGAGGCCTAAAGGGCAACGTTTTCACACAGAGGGTGGTACGTGTATGGAATGAGCTGCCAGAGGAAGTGGTAGAGGCTGGTACAATTGCAACATTTAAAAGGCATTTGGATGGGTATATGAATAGGAAGGGTTTGGAGGGATATGGGCTGAGTGCTGGCAGGTGGGACTAGATTGGGTTGAGATATCTGGTCGGCATGGACTGGTTGGACCGAAGGGTCTGTTTCCATGCTGCACATCTCTATGACTCTATGAATGGTTGGTGTGACAGGGTTGTTGGCATCTGCAGAAACCATGCCTCAGCTTTAAACAAAAGCAAACAAGAGAGCACAAATGCTGGAAATCTGAAACAAAATAACCCCAGAAATTGCTGGAGAAACTCAACCGGTCTGGCAGCATCTGTGGAGAGAAAGCAGTGTCAATGTTGCAGGAGCTTTCTCTCCACAGATGCTGCCAGAGCTGTTGAATTTCTCCAGCAATATCTGTTCTCGTATCAAGTCAGGCCTTTTTGGATTGAGGCAAGTATTTAAAACTTCTGCAAACACATAGAACCATAGAAGATAGGAGCAGGAGAAGGCCATTCAGCCCTTCAAGCCTGGTCCGTCAATCATCATGATCATGGCTGCTTGTCCAACTCAATAGCCCAATCCTGCTTCCTCCCCATAACCTTTGATCCCATTCACCTCAAGTGCTATATCCGGCTGCCTCTTGAATAGATTCAATGTTTTGGCATCAACTCCTTTCTGTGGTAATGAATTCCATAGGCTCACCATCCTTTGGGTGAAGAAATGTCTCCTCATCTCCGTCCTGAATGGTCAACCCCGAATCCTCAGACTGTGACCCTGGCTCTGGACGTGTCCACCATCAGGAACATCCTCCCTGTATCTACCCGAAACACATCCTCCACTCTTTAGAAAGTGGCCTTTGTCTCTCTGGATTCGTTACAAGTCCTGGGACAAACGGCCAGGCTGATGAGCACTTTAAAAAAACTCTTCCACCTAAATATCTCAAGTTGAAAATCCCATAACACTAAATTATAGTCCAACAGGTTTGTTGGGAAGCACTAGCTTTCGGAATGCTGCTCCTTCATCTAGTGGCTGTGGACCACCTGATGAAGGAGCGGTGCTCCGAAAGCTAGTGCTTCCAAATAAACCTGTTGGACTATGTTAAAAATCAAGATTAGAGTGGTGCTGGAAAAGCACAGCAGATCAGGCAGCTTCCGAGGAGTAGGAAAATCGACATTTCGGGCAAAAGCCCTTTATCAGAAAGAGCCCTTATCTAATCTCCAGCATCTGCAGTACCCACTATGTTAAAAATCACACAACGCCAGGTTATAGTCCAACAGGATTCTGGATTAGTGGTGCTGGAAGAGCACAGCAGTTCAGGCAGCATCCAAGGAGCTTCCAACAGGTTTATTTAGAACTATAACGTGGTGCGTGACTTTTTTTTTAACTTTGTACACTCCAGTCCAACACCTGCTCCTCCAAATCACAAATATCTCAACTAAAGGGTGACATGATGGCTTGGGTGACACGATGGCTCAGTGGTTAGCGCTGCTGCCTCACAGCACCAGGGTCCCAGGTTCGATTCCAGCCTCGGGCAACTGTCTGTGTGGAGTTTGCACATTCTCTCTGTGTCTGTGTGGGTTTCCTCCCACAGTCCAAAGATGTGCATGCTAAATTGTTCATAGTGTTAGGTGCATTAGTCAGAGGGAAATGGGTCTGGGTGGGTTACTCTTCGGAGGGTCAGTGTGGACTTGTTGGGCTGAAGGGCCAGTTTCCACACTGTAGGGAATCTAATCTAAAAGATCTTAGCATGTTTTATTTCTATTTTACAACAGCTCAAAACAAAGTTAATTCAAGTCACGGGTCCTCTAATGCAATCAATTTGCAGTGGTGGCTTGCAGGACGTATATTTAGATAGAAACAAGCTGCTTTCACTGTCTGCGTGAGTGTGTGTGTGTGCAAACTACACTGTCATCATGTCGAGTCCAGTGGAGGTGGCGCGCGTGCGGGCTGTGTGTGTGTAACCCGACCCTCCTGCTGCTCTTAAAGGTGTATTTGTTCAGAGACTGTCCAAACATTTACTGAGACCAGCAGCCAAGGAATGCGGAGCTCTGTCAGGCTGTGCACCCGGACCGTGGGAAAGCTTTCTGCTCGCTCGCCTCAGGCAAAGAGTCAATAAAACTTGAGCCAGAGATTTACAAGCCCTGATAGAAGTGACAACGCAACAGGTCCAGAGTGCTCGGGCTGTGTGGATCGGAGGAGGTTATCTCAGGGAGTGTGCGGAGAGAGCACAATTAACAATGGAGCCAACAACTCCGCAATGTTTGAGGTTTCTGAGAAAGGCCCTCCGAACCCGAAACCTTAACTCTGGGTTCTCTCCACAGATGGTCTCCACAGACCTGCTGAGCTTTTCCAGCAATTTCTGTTTTTGTTCAGCAATGTTTCGTTTGACTGGTATCTGCCATTTCAAATAATTCTCACATTTTCATTTCAAAAATTCTCCAAAGATTATAAAAATACTTTGGGACCAGTTTTTTTTTAAATTGTTTTAGATGGGATATCAAATTACGTTCAAGATATTAACAGGAAACGTCGATTCTCCTGCTCCTTGGATGCTGCCTGACCTGCTGCGCTTTTCCAGCAACACATTTGCATCATTAACAGGGAAAGACAGGGCTATTCCCACTGGTTGGAGATTCTAGATGGAGAGGGAATAGTCTAAAATAAAGAATTGTGTAACTTTGGGAAAAGCTCAGTAGGTCTTTGGAGAGAAATATCCAAATTAACATTTCAGGTACAGTGACCCTACCTCAGAACTGATTTCACATTTTCCTAGCTACCATTAGTTGATTAGATTCTCTACAATGTGGAAACAGGCCCTTCAGCCCAACAAGTCTACACCAACCCTCTGCAGAGTAACCCACTCCCCTCTGACTAATGCACCTAACACTACAGACAATTTACCTGACCTGCACATCTTTGGACTTTGGGAGGAAACCCACACAGACGCAGGGAGAATGTGCAAACTCCACACAGTCACCCAAGGCTGGAATCAAACCTGGGATCCCGGCACTGTGAGGCAGCAATGCTAACCACTGAGCCACCATGCCACCCCAGATGTAACATAGGAAATGGAGCAGCCAATTTGTGCACAGAAACACCAATGTAACAACCAGGCAATGTACTTTAGTGATACTAGTTGAGGATAGATCTCCCTAAGCACAAAAGGGATGTTAGTTTAATAGCTCACTCATGAAAGATGGGTGCTCTGTCAGTGCCTCACCCGCTCAGTAGTACATTAGCTGTGACAGCTTAGATTAATTGCCCGGAAAGTACCTGAACCAACAGTCTTTAATTTCAGAAAGAATAATATGCAGTCCTGTGGGGATGGATACACAGTACACAGCAATAATAGTTATATGCTAATAGTTAGACTGCATCAATAGGGATGTCAAATGATGTTATGTCTCTGTACACAGTGCAAATAGTCATGAAAAAAGTTGTCAGTTTGCATTAGCCAGGTGTCCAGTCCTCGGCTAAGGATCCCCAAACATGTTAGTGATTTTTGTTTTGTTCACGTGTGGGCCGTGGGCCTCTCTGGCTGTCTGTCCCTCACTGCCCTGAAGGTGGTGGTGAGCTGCCGTCTTGTACCTCAGTACAATGTGTTCTGAACCCTTTACACAGAACCTACAATCTTCCATTTGAGACAAAAATTCTCATGGTGTTTTTCACAACCTCAGGAAGTCTCAAAGCACCAATAAAACACGTGATGTCCCTGTTGTAGCGTAGGAAGGCCAATTTGCTCACAGGAATGTGGCAATGACTCTGATAGTATGATTTCGATCATTGTGAAAGAGTGAGAAATATTTAGGCCAGCAGAGAGAATGAAGCAGAATCTGTGGAGCATGGAACAAAGTTAACACTTGATGCTATCGATTTGCGATGTTGACTGTTTAACAGGCACTATCAGACCTGCTGAGTATTTCCAGCATCTGCCTGTTTGTCATACAGATTTTCAGCATCTACAGAGTTTTAATTTTGTCATGGGACAACTGATATGTCCTTCTTCAAAATATGATATTTTATGTGCACCTGAGGGCACTGTAGAATCCCTACAGTGTGGTAGCAGGCCATTCAGCCCATCAAGTCCACACCACCCCTCTGACAAGCATCCCACACAGACCTACCCCTCTATCTGATTTTTGTATTTCCCATGGCTAATCCATACTTCCCTGGACACTATGGGCATTTTAGCACAGCCAATCCACCCAACCCGCACATCTTTGGACTGTGGGAGGAAACTCACGCAGATAATGGGAGAATGTGCAAATTCCACACAGTTACCCGAGGCTGGAATCGAATCCAAGTCCCCCTGGAGCTGTCAAGCAGCAGCGCTGACCACTGGACTACTCAATTTAACAATGCATTCTAAAGACAGTAGGTGTTGCCAGTGCTGACATTCTCTCAGTATTGCACTAAGGGTATCAGCTTAGATTTGGTACTCAAGTCTAACATGTGAGACTTGAACCCACGATCTTCTGGTACAGAGCAAGCCACTCCTAACACCACAGCCGCAACAACACTGTCCACTATTGTTATATGTCGCATGGCTGCTTCAACGAGATCAGCTCAAGGGATTAAGAAAGTATGAGATTGCAAGCTGTATTGAGATGATTGAAATATTTCTTCCTTGCTGACACCCAGCCAGTTAGGGACTTTTGGTAATTATTCAGGTTACAGTGAAACAAAGAGCTAAAATGACAAAGTCCATTGTCATTTACTGAAGCTTCATAAAATCAGAATAATTTACTATCCGGTATCACCTCCAACCATCATTCAGAAACAATAACTTTATGAATGATAATGAATGTAAGTTTAAAGTTAACACTGTTCTATATAAAAGCACCTGAGTCAGGTAACACAATACAGCCTGAAAAATATTTATCTAATAACACATGGTCTTTGTAGCCTTGATTTCCCAACAGATAATGAAAATGAATAAGGACGCTGTTGTAAAGTTGATAGAAGGCATTAAGAAATAAATTGAATGTAAACTTATGAGACTGGGAAAATGCCTCATCTTTATTGTCCTGCGCATGTGGTCCTTATCCTCAGGCTTTGAGGCACCTGTTGTGCAATGCAGTGGAATTCCATGTCATCATTGTATTGAGGCACTGTCCAATCCCCACCTGTGAGAAAGGCAAGCGAACATTGTGGGAAATCTCCTCCCTGTTGACTTGCTGCCAGCTATTATCACAAACCTGTGGCTGGGACCAGCCCCAGTGAGTTAATGTTTAAAAAGAGAAACTGGTTTCAACAGTCAAGTACATAGCCCCTTTGCAAACTTTATGGCATTCACTTATCATCAGCCAATCTGACGTGTGTTGCTTAACTCCTTCTGAAGGCTGTGGGAACATTTTTGCTCTCACCTGCCTGATCTGACAGACGACTCAGCCCAGCTTTAACCCATAAACTGCCATATTCTTCCTCCCAAAGTTGGACTCAATATCAAAAGTTTACAGAGAACAAAGCTCTAAACATAAGCTGCTCATACCAGAAAGTGTTGTCAACTTTGTATATCTCCTTTTTTGTTATTTATTCATGATTTAAAGGATAGGTACAGGGCGGGGGTGGGGGCGATGGGGGGGGTTGCTCGGGGAAAAAGGGTGGGTGGGTGTGGCACAGTGGAACTTGTAGCTCAGATGTGGAGGACCTACAATGGGCGAAACACAAAACTGATGGGTAGGTAAAGACCAGCTCATTTGTCAGTCAGAACTGGAGAAGAGGAACAGAGATCAAAGAGTTGAGAAAAGGCGAAGGCAGCAAGATGAGATTTAAAAGGAGACTCAGTCAGAGAGCTGTACAGCACAAAAACAGACCCTTCTGTCCAACTCGTCCATGTCAACCAGATATCCTATATTAACTTAATCTCATTTGCCAGCACTTGGCCCATAACCCTCCAAACCCTTCCTATTCATATATCCATCCAGATGCCTTTTAAATGTTGCAATTGTACCAGCCTCCACCACTTCCTCTGGCAGCTCATTCCATACATGCACCACCCTCTTCGTGAAAAATTTCCCCTTAGGTCCTTTTTAAATCTTTCCCCTCTCACCCTAAATCCATGCCCTCTAGGTTTTGGACTCCTCTACCCTTGGAAAAAGACATTGGCTATTTACCTTATCTATGCCCCTCATGATTTTATAAACCCCTCAGCCTCTGACACTCAGGGAAAATAGCCCCAGCTTATTCAGCCTCTCCCTATAGCTCAAACCCTCCAGCCCCAATTCCAACGACATCTTTGTAAATCTTTTCTGAACCCTTTCAGGTTTCACAACATCTTTCTGATAGCAGGGAGACTAGAATTGAATGCAGTATTGCAAAAGTGGCCTAACCAATGTATTGTACAGCCGCAACATGACCTCCCAACTCCTGTACTCAATGCACTGAACAATAAAAGGAAAGTATACCATATGCCTTCTTCACTACCCTGTCTACTAGTGACTCCACCTTCAAGGAACTGTGAACCTGCACCCCAAGGTCCCTTTGTCCAGCAACACTCTCCAGGACCCTACCACTAAGTATATAAGTCCTGCCCTGGTTTGCCTTACCAATATGCATTTATCTAAGTTAAACTCCATCTGCCACTCCCCGGCCATTGACCCATCTGATCAAGATCCCGTTGTTTTCTGGGATAACCTTCTTCATTGTTCACTACATCACCAATTTCTTCAAGCCTACTAACCATTTTTGCTATATTCAGATCCAAATCATTTATATCAATGATAAAAAAAACAGAGACTTGTGAAAGTGTGAAGAGACCCAGTGAAATTGTGCAGGTGTCGGACTGGGATGGTGTTTTAGTTTAAAAACGTTAGTTCATGGAACGTGGGCATTGCTAAATGGACCAGCATTGATCGCTGATTGTCGCCATTAGATAGTTACCTTGGTGATCTGCTGCAGTCCATGTGGTCTTAATGTGCCCACAGTCCCATTAGGGAGGGAGTTCCAGGGTTTTAATCCAGTGCCTTGAATGGCAATATGATTTCAAGTCAGGACAGTATTTAGATGCACATTTGGGATGCCAAGGAATACAAGGCCAGGGACTGGAAAATGGGATTAGAATATGTAGGTGGCTGTTTTTGACCAGTACGGATGTGATGGGCCAAAGGGCATTTTTTTTGTTGATCTGTATGACTTTATGGCAGTGTGTGACCTGGAAGTGGTGCTGTTGTTCCCCTGTGCTGGTGAAACAGTGGGTTTAAGCTGGATGTGGCCCTATGAATTGTGGGTGGGGTGAGGGGGTAAGGGCATTAAATGATTTATGAAGGACTACAAAGAGTCATGAAGGGACTCCCATTAAACTTTAGGACTAAAATGACAGTCAGACTATGATTTCGGATCCTAAGACTAATTGTTCCCGGCCAAAGTGAGGACAAATTGAAGGCAAGAGAATTTTGGGGTCCCTCACACCTTCTCCCGTATGGCTCCGTGGACAGCACGGCCACTTCCATGTAAACAATGTGGAGGTTTAAACTTCACTCCAGGGACTTAAATACCACATCTAGCCTAACACTACGGTGCAGTACTGAGGGAGGGCCACACTGTCAGGTGTTCTGTTTTTTGAGGAACCTCTTGGGTGGATTACATGACACTATTCAAAGAAGACATCAAATCAGTTCTGCGCTAAAATTTAAAAAAAGAACCGCAGATGCTGGAAATTAGAAACAAGAACATGAATTGCTGGGAAAACTCAGCAGATCTGGCAACATCTGCAGAGACAAAGCACAGTTAATGTTTCAGGACCAATAATCCTTCTTCAGAATGGGAATACAGAACTCAGATGAGTTCACCCTGGTATTTTTGCTAAAAGGAATGGCAAAATGGTGTGTACTTTTAATCCTAAAGTCAAATTTCTGTTCCTGAAGAATCTTGTTATTAAACTTACAGAGTCAGGATCCCCCCCTCCTCCATAGCGAAGGTGTCACTGACAGTGTGCGCTGCTATTCTGTTTGATAGCAAGGTCATGTTCACTCCAGCCCTCAGCAGAGACACAAAGAGACATGCTTCCAGTAGGAATTACCAGTTCATGATCTGCAGCTATAGGCTCACATATCTTCCTCCCTCCCCAACCCACCTCCATCCACCTATTGCATTCTTGTCTACCTTCTTCCCAGCCCCAGCCTCCCTTCCATTTAACTCTCCAACCCCTAGGCTCCTAGCCTCAATCCTGATGAAGGGCTTTTGCCTGAAACGTCGACTTTCCTGCTTCTTGGATGCTGCCTGATTCATGTGCTTTTCCAGCACCACTCTAATCTAGACTCTAATCTCCAGCATCTGCAGTCCTCACCTCCACCTCAGTGGCACCACAACCAATTGCAGGTAACATGTCACTGACCCAGTTACAACAGCTAAAGGAGAAGGTTTCCCAGCCTGAGGTTGATCTATGTATTGGTTTATTTATTTGCCTGACTACCTCTGTATCTATCCGTCGATCTATCTATCATCATGTGTTTTGCTACGAAATATGGTGAAAAGTGTTGCATATGTCGCCACTCTCCAGCGTCATCTTAAAACACAGAAAACAGACCAAAATAGAATCTTAAGGTGGAAAAATGAAGAAATAAAGAAAAAGCTATCAATTTCAGTTTTTCTTGTGAAGTGCTCCATCACGGCCCATGGACGGGTGGCCAGACAGGAGTTCCCTTTGTTGCAGTGCTAGCGCTGGAACAAGTGTCATCATGCTATGGCGCCATCTTGCCTCTACCGACACTTTCGCCATTGTGAGTCCTTGCTGGACCTGGCCAACAGAGATGTCACCAAAGCTGCCAGATACCACACCGGCCCAAACTCGACTCTGTTACGGCAGCCATGAGTCAGCGCTAGGGTTGCCCCATCGATGCAGAGGCTGCTGGGAACCCAAACCCTCTCTGACTGCCACCGCCATGGTTCCACGCTAGGCTCGCTCACCGCCACTGATGCTGTCACCACAACTGAGCACTGCAACAAGAGGTTATTGAAATAAGAGAGAAAAGAAACAATGAAGAAATTAAAAAAAAGAAAAGAAATGAAGGAAAAAAGTGGATGGAGCAGACGAACCCCAGGTTCAGAAGTTCCACTCCACCATCTTATAGACTGAGGCAGCAAGGTAAGTGAGAGATATGAAAAGTAGCAGAGTAGATCCAGAGTAAAGGATAGAGCTAGAGGGAGGAGCAGAGATGACATGAAGAGGAGTATAAGAAAGGCAAGATAATAATGTGAAGACAAAATGTATGAGGTGAACGTGAGGAGGTATCGAAGGACAATGTAAATGATTGGACTGGGTGCAGTAAGAGAGGAAATGACAGGCAAGAAAAAGATGATGGACAGGAGAAGATGGGGTAGGTCAAAATAAAAGATAAGCAAGATTAGACAGTGACAAGCAGAGAGAGTGCAGGATCATGGAGAGATAAACGAAAGACAGAATAAGACAACAGAATAATGGTGAAACGGAACAGAATACGAGAGCATGTGATAGATAGGGAGACAGCAGAGTTTAATGGAGTACAGAGGGAGGATAAGTGGGGACAGGATAAGACAAACTAAAATGGGCACAGGAAGGTTACGGAGGGAGTTGGGGTAAGATCTAATATTGAGTTCTGATAATTGAATCAACACGGATAGGTTCACTAAATGGCTTGTCATGTTATGGACAAGGCCTACACATTATGAGAGAGAGAAACAGGAAAATACATCCTGAAAAAAAACAGTGGTCAGTTTGTACATTATCAAATTGGAGATGGCCCTCTCAAACCTGCAAATTCATAAACGAGAAAGAAGTCAGTGTCTAGAAATGTTCCCAGATTCTCTAAGAAATGACATGAGTAACTGTAGTCATAAAGAAATTGATGCTTCAGAGCTGTGAGACCATGTCTTAAAGAGATAGATGAGGCATTTGTCCCACCTAATGAAGCTAAGATATTTATATTTATGAAACCAAAAATTCAAAATGACCTAATTAACTGAGATCCATGTCGCCCATTAAAGCCCCTACGAATGATTCCTGAATTATTACAAAAACAGAAATGGCTGGAAAAAGCTCAGCTGGCCTGGCAGCATCCATAGAGAGAAATCAGAGTGAACAGTTCAGGTTCAGTGACTTTTCTGAGGCTGCCAGACCTATTGAGCATTCCCATCAGTTTCTGTTTCTCGTTTCTGATTTGCAGCTTCCGTAGTTCATTCGGTTTCCTGAATTATTCCCTCAGCTAATTTTCCTGGGAGGCTACCCAACTCTTCCGTACCTCCCAACATTGGTCCTCATCATACCTCTTATTGATCATAGCCCTACTGTGTTCATCCCCTATCCTGACATTTCCTTATACCAGATGTAAGTTTGCTCGCTGAGCTGGGAGGTTAATTTCCAGACGTTTTGTCACCCTACTAGGTAACAGCCTCAGGCGAAGCAGTGTACTCCATCTACCACCCCCTGAGAAAAAAAACAGGAAATGACATCACCACAGGAAATGACATCACCAACCCAAAGAAACCCAAACCTATAAATAGAAAGCAGAAATCATGGACACTGCTTCACCTGAGGCCCACTGAAGATCTGACCTAGTAGGGTGATGAAACATCTGGAAATGAACTTTCCAGCTCAGTGAGCAAACCTACATGCATAACCTCAACCTGAGCTACAAATCTTCGCAAAACTCACTATTTCCTTTTACCATTCAAATGGAATTTTATATTCCAATATAATTTCCCTACTATTCCTAATATGCCTTATGTTTTTCACATACCTAACCAATTCCTCTTTAAGTGATATTTTGGCTCATCTAACTTGGTGATGCTGGGCAGGATACTGGAATTTCTTGCATTGTCTTCAGATAGTCATAGAATCAATATCCCTACAGTATAGAAAGATGCCATTTGGTCCATCGAGTATGTACTGACTCTCTGAAGACTGCCTCAACTAGACCCATCCTCCAACCCTATCCCTGTCACCCTGCATTTCCGATAGCTGATCCACCTAACCTACACACTCCTGGATGGGCAATTTAACATGGCCAAACCACCTAACCTGCACGTCTTTGGACTGTGAGAGGAAACTGGAACATTGGGAGGAAACCCACACAGACACAGGGAGAACATGCAAACTCCACACAACCCAAGGCTGGAATCGAACCCAGGTGCTTGGCGCTGTGAGGTAACAATGCTAACCACTGAGCGCCAGGGACCCAAGTTCAAAATATTGCCAATTTGCTTCAGCAAGATGTTGACCAAATCAGGTCGCATCCCATCCAAAATATGGCACATTCGCCAATTTAACTTTCTTGGCACTGTACTGCTGAAATATCAGTCTTGATTTTGTTGCTGGCATGGAGCTCAAATCTGACTCAATGGTGAGAGTGCAACCAAAGGCTTGAGCTGACAAGGAGTGTCAGGAGTGGAATTTACCCTTTGCCTTTGGCCACCACCATCATTTCAAGACTTAAAATGTTCATTCCAATAGTTCTGCCAGACGCTAATCAATGTGGGCGTGATAGGATTTGAACTAGGGATCTTCGATATGACAGCATTCCACCCCTAGCACCTGTGCCACAGTCTTTTAGGAGTTTAATGATAGTATGCTGATTTTGTTTTTTGAACAGTGATGTACTGATAGAAAGTTATGTCAAATTACTGGTTTGGTCAGTTTGGCTGCATATTTTTATTTGATGTAGTAAGTGAGGATTTGTTACTGGTCAGTGCAACGATCTAATTTAAACTTGTTCCATTCTGAAATAAATCATTTACCCTTTGAAGTTCTTGCTTATTTTCATCTTCTGTTACTGTTGAAGATCCTGACCCCCGTTTAGCTCAGTTTTGTTGGCTTTCCAAGACCTTCACTAGCAAGATGAGGATACAAGATACAGACTTGAGAAATGGGACACCAATCTATGAAGAAAAATATGTCTATAATTGTATTTTATAAAATCTTGAGGGGACATGGATAGGGTGAAAAGACAAGATCTTTTCCCCAACGTGGGGGAGTCCAAAACTAGCGGGTATAGGCTTAAGATGACAAGGGAAAGATTTAAAAGGCACCTAAAGGACAACGTTTTCACGCAGAAGGTGATGCATGTATGGAATGAGCTGCCAGAGGAAGTGATGGAGACGAGTAGACTGACAACATTCAAAAGGCATCTGGATGGGTATATGAATAGGAAGGATTTAGAGGGAGATGGGCCAAATGCTGGCATTTGGGACAAGATTAAGGTCTTATGAGGAAAGGCTGAGGGACTTGGGTCTGTTCTCACTGGAGAGAAGAAGGTTAAGAGGGGATTTAATAGAAACATAAAAGATGATCAGAGGATTAGATAGGGTGGACAATGAGAGTCTTTTTCCTAAGATGGTGATGTTGGCTTGTACGAGGGGGCATAGCTGCAAAATGAGGGGTGATAGATTTAAGACAGATGTCAGAGGCAGGTTCTTTGCTCAGAGAGTGGTAAGGGTGTGGAATGCCCTGCCTGCCAATGTAGTTAGCTTAGCCACATTAGGGGCATAAAATCCACAAACCTGACTGCCCCGGACGACCCATCGTCTCAACCTGCTCCTGCCCAACCGAACTCATCTCGGCATACCTCGACACGGTCCTGTCCCCATTAGTCCAAGAACTCCCCACCTACGTTCGTGACACCACCCACGCCCTCCACCTCCTCCAGGATTTCCGCTTCCCCGGTCCCCAACGCCTCATCTTCACCATGGACATCCAGTCCCTGTACACCTCCATCCCCCATCACGAAGGACTCAAAGCACTCCGCTTCTTCCTTTCCCGCCGTACCACCCAGTACCCTTCCACCGACACCCTCCTTCGACTGACCGAACTGGTCCTCACCCTGAACAACTTTTCTTTCCAATCCTCCCACTTTCTCCAAACAAAAGGAGTAGCCATGGGCACCCGCATGGGCCCCAGCTATGCCTGCCTCTTCGTAGGGTATGTGGAACAATCCATCTTCCGCAACTACACTGGCCCCACCCCCCATCTTTTCCTTCGCTACATTGATGACTGTATCGGCGCTACCTCGTGCTCCCACGAGGAGGTTGAACAGTTCATCCACTACACTAACACCTTCCACCCCGACCTCAAATTCACCTGGACAGTCTCGGACTCCTCCCTCCCCTTCCTAGACCTTTCTGTTTCTAACTCAGGCGACCGAATCAACACGGACATCTACTACAAACCAACCGACTCCCACAGCTACCTGGACTACACCTCCTCCCATCCTGCCCCCTGTAAAAACGCCATCCCATTCTCCCAATTCCTTCGTCTCCGCCGCATCTGCTCCCAGGAGGACCAGTTCAAAATACGTACAACACAGATGGCCTCCTTCTTCAAGGACCGCAATTTCCCTCCCGACGTGGTCGACGGTGCCCTCCACCGCATCTCCTCCACTTCCCGCTCCTCCGCCCTTGAGCCCCGCCCCTCCAACCGCCACCAGGACAGAACCCCACTGGTCCTCACCTACCACCCCACCAATCTCCATGTACAGCGCATCATCCGCCGTCACTTCCGCCACCTCCAAACAGACCCCAGCACCAAGGATATATTTCCCTCCCCTCCCCTATCAGCTTTCCGTAGAGACCACTCCCTCCGCGACTCCCTTGTCAGATCCACACCCCCCACCGACCCAACCTCCACTCCCGGCACCTTCCCTTGCAACCGCAGGAGGTGCAACACTTGCGCCCACACCTCCCCCCTCACTTCTCTCCAAGGCCCCAAAGGAAACTTCCATATCCGCCACAGATTCACCTGCACCTCCACCCACATCATCTACTGCATCCGCTGCAGCCGGTGTGGCCTCCTCTATATTGGGGAAACAGGCCGCCTACTTGCGGAGCGATTCAGAGAGCACCTCTGAGCCACCCGGACGAACCAACCCAACCAACCTGTAGCACAGCATTTCAACTCCCCCTCCCACTCCACCGAGGATATGCAGGTCATTGGACTCATCCACCGCCAAACCACAACAACCCGACGGTCGGAGGAGGAGCGTCTTATCTTCCGACTGGGAACCCTCCAACCGCAGGGGATGAACTTGGACTTCACCAGTTTCTTCATCCCCCCTCCCCCCACCTTGTCTCAGCCGGATCCCTCCAGCCCGGCACCCCCTTCCTGACCTGCAGTCTTCTTCTTGACCTCTCCGCCTCCATCCTACTCCGACCTATCACCCTCACCTTGACCTCTTTCCACCTATCACATTTCCAACGCCCCTCCTCCAAGTCCCTCCTCCCTACCTTTTATCTTCTCCTGCTGAACACTCTCTGCTCATTCCTGAAGAAGGGCCTGTGCCCGAAACGTCGAATCTCCTGTTCCCTGGATGCTGCCTGACCTGCTGTGCTGTTCCAGCAATAAAGTTTCAACTTTGATCTCCAGCATCTGCAGACCTCACTTTCTCCCCGCATATAAACATTCCCTGGATAAGCATATAGATGATGATGGGATAATGTAGGGGAATGGCTTAGATTAGTTCACAGGTCAACGCAACATCGAGGGCCAAAGGGCCTGTTCTGCGCTGAATTGTTCTTTGTTCTATGTTCTATTAGTTTGCAATATCTGGCCAGCATGGACAAGTTGGACTGAAGAGTCTGTTTCTGTGCTATATATCTGTAATTCTTAGTTCTCAGACCATGCAGGTAAACTCTGATTATATTGAACGCTGGTCAGAAGGCTAAGATTGACAGTTAACTGTCCCCACTGCTACTCCATGCCAATGATGGCCCACAAATCAGCTGTATAAGTTGGCATTCCCTTGGATTGGATTGAACTTGCCATCCCAGTCAGGATCAATAACTTACACAACATTTAGCACAGGGAGCATTTGAGGGGCACAGCAAAGATGTGTTTATGATGAAGCTAGATAGGAAGCTAGAGGGAGAAAGGAATAGAAGGATATATTGAAGGAGGGTGGGTAAGGCTCCTGATCAATGGGTGCCTCGTGTAGGGAGGAGTGAGCAGTCCCTACGGGTCTACTCCTGGACTTGGCTTAAGTGGTCAATAACAGGTCCAGGCAGGGGGATAGCTGGGGATCATTGTGCCTGGCTATCTGCCCCTTTTCTTGGTTACATTTGTGCTCAGATATCCATGGAGAGGGAGCATGTGGGGTTCACCTGCACAACAGCGGTAGGCACCACAAGGGCTGAGCTTCATCATCATCTTTTACAATGTTGTTTTGATCCAATATATTTCATTCACCTTTGATAAATCTCGGCATTGGGTTGTATTTTTGTGACAGTGCCCTATCAGGGGCTGGTTAACCTGATTTTAGCTTTGCTCTAAAATAGTAGAATGGAGCTTAAACATTTAGGATTAACCTGTACTATGGATGGTCTGTTTCTGTGCTGGAATACAATGTCACTCACTGTGTAACATGGACGGATGTAAAATTAGAAACATTCAGATTTCAAAAGGCAAAGTCAACACAGTCCGATTCTCTCATTAGGGAGATGATTGATGGTGGCTTAACCTGGGGGTCACTGTCCCTCAGGTAAGGGGAGAGATTGAGAGGGAGAATCTCTGCTGTTTAGAGGAACTGAACCACACTATTGTACCACTCCGCATTACAAATCAGCTATCCAGCCAACTGAGCTGAACCAACCCCCTGGGGTTACAGCATACACAATATCATTCATTTTTTCTCTGTCCAGCACATTCTTCTGAGGTGCTCCAGTACAATTTCAACACTCAATCTTTGCAATGGACATCCCTTTCCAGGCAGGAATAGAGTGATGCTGGAAAAACACAGCAAGTCAGGCAGCATCCGAGAAGTAGGAAAATCAACGTTTTGAGCCGGAGGCCTTCATCAGGAATGAGGCTGGGACCCTCGGGGGTGGAGAGATAAATGAGAAAGGGGGGGAATGTGGGGCTGGGGGGAAGGTAGCTGAGAGTGCAATAGGTGGATGGGGGGGGGGGTGTAAAGGTGATAGATTGGAGGGGAGTGTGGAGATAATAGGTGGGAAGGATGATTGACAGGTGGAACAGGTCATGAGGGCGGTGCTGAGCTGGAAGGTTGGAACTGGGGTAAGGTGGGGGGAGGTGAAATGAGGAAACTGGTGAAGTCCACATTGATGACCTGGGGTTGAAGGGTCCCAAGACAGAAGATGAGGCGTTCTTCCTCCAGGGGTCGGGTGGTGAGGGAGCAGCGGTGGAGGAGGCCCTGGACTTGTATGTCCTCAGCAGAGTGGGAAGGGAATTGAAATGTTTGGCCACGGAACAGTGTGATTGACTGGTCCGGGTGTCCCAGAGATGTTCTCTGAAGCACTCTGCGAGAAGGTGTCCAGTCTCCCCAATGTAAAGGAGACCGCATCAGGAGCAACGGATACAGTAAAAAGCTTGTGTGGAAGTGCAGGTGAAACTTTGAGAGATGTGGAAGGCCCCTTTGTGGCCTTGGAAGGAGGAGGGGGGAGAGGCACAGGAGCAGCTTTTGCAATTCCTACGGTAGCAGGGGAAGGTGCCAGGAGGGGACGGTGGCTTGTTAGAGGGCGTGAACCTGACCAGGTACTCGCAGAGGGAACGGTCTTTGCGGAAAGCAGATAGGGGTGGGGAAGGAAATATATCCCTGGCAGGGTGCCCGTTTGGAGATGGCGGAAATGTTGGCGGATGATGCAGTTTATGCGTAGATGGGGGGGTGGAAGGTGAGGACTAGCGGGGTTCTGTCCTTGTTGTGGTTGGAGGGGTGGGGTTCGAGGGTGGAGGTGCGGGATGTGGATGAGATGTGTTCCTTTTCAGGCACACAGTCCAAGCAGTTTGACAGTTTCCAGCCTCCCCAGTGTACAATGGCTGAAAGGCCTTAAATGGTGACCTTACCCAATTAACTCTAGTGCCAACTCAGCATATAGTCCTGGAGTCTGCAAATGCTCAGTCACGGGTAACGTTTTGCACTGGAAGACCAGCATGTTTGAGGCAGACCAGCAAGTATCCTTCACGGAGCTGTTGGAACATCCTTCCATAGAATCAGAGTCATATAGAAGGGAAACAACCACTTTGGTTCAACCAGTCCATAATCCCAAACCAAACCGGTCCCACCTGCCTTCGCTTGGCCCATATCCCTTCAAATGCTTCTTATGCATGTACTCATCTAAATGTCATATAACCATTGTGACTGTACCCACATCCACCAGTACATCTGGACACTCAATCCACACACAAACCATTCTGAAATAATTGCCCCTCATCTCTTTTTTTAAATCCTTTTCCTCTCATCTTAAAAATAGCCGCCTGATCTGGAAATTCCCCACCCTACAGAAAAGACACCTGGCATTCACCTTATCTTATACCCCTCATGATTTTATAAACCTCTATCAGGTCACTCCTCAATGCCCTACTCTCCAGTGAAAAACATCTTTGCCAATGCAGCCTCTCCTTATAACTCAAACCCTCCGTACCCTGGAAACATCCTGGTAAATCTCTTCTGAACCCTCTCCAGTTTAATAATATCCTTACTATAACAGGGCGACCGGAATTGCACACAGTACTTCAGAAGAGGCCTGACTAATGTCTTGTACAACCTCAACATAACATCCCAACTCCTATCCTCAAAGATCTGTCAATGAAGACAGGAGTGTTAAATGTGTTCTTAACCACCCTGTCTACCAGTGACGCAAACTTCAAAGAATTTTGAACCTGAACCTCTAGGTCTCTCTGTTCTACAACACTACCAAATGCCCTACTTTTAATATATGTCCTTTCAATCCTCACACGTTCTTCCCTGTCAGGACATATAAATGCACTTCACAGTCAATTACTCTTTGGACATCGCCAATGTGTTTGTTTCAGTGAATTCCATAGGATTGTTTGCATCTTTCTAAATCGAGGTAACATTTCAACTGAGAGATTGCACTGCTGACAAGGTAGTGCTCCCTCGAGCCTGTTCTGTAGTCTAGTATAGATAATGAACTCGGGTGTTGGAATATGCCTCAAATTCGACATGGTTCTCGTCCAGATACTCAAATGCTTTTGCTCAAATTGACGTACATTGAGTTTGCAATGAGGCGTGAAATGAAAGCAGCTTCCATCTGCCCCTTCCACGGGCACTTGCTGGGTTTCTTTCTCCCTGCCACAGGAACAGTTTGGAAGTGTGGGCAGTAGAGACAACACCCAGGACCACCCCAATCCACCTCTTGATGTGTTACTGCTCGGTCGAGGTATCAGCATCGAACCCCTTCCTGTTCTGCAAGGTTTCCAGCTGACCTACTCAGGGGAGAAATTTGTTTAATTTTAAAGCTAGGGGGACACAATAAGGATAGAATGCTGTGTTCAGCATTCTTAAGCTCAGACAATACTGAAAAGGCATTGAGAATTGTTCCAGGTTTCCAGCCTTCCAACTGGGTGGCAATCCCATGAGGACTGTTTGATCTCCTTAGTATGGCACACATTCAAAAACAAACCTGCCTGGGAAAATCTCAATGTGTAGCCTCATGCTGGAAGGGACAGGGCTGCTCAGAGTTCAGATCTCATATCACTTCTCATCGAGAGGAAGCAGTGAACTCTAGCACAGGAGATATTTGATAAGGCATACATCCAGTCGTGTAGTACTGAACGAGGGTGGGAATAGAAGTACACAGCGTAACAGGTGCTAAGCATCTGTTGGTATTCTGCTGCCTATAGGATTAAACTGACTGTCAAACAATCAATAGCCCATTCATTGGGAGTATGAGCAATGTAAGGCTCTCATGAGAAATGAACCTTCAGTGTTGTTCTCATTTAGTTTAGAAACACAGGGCATTATATCTCCCATTTCTTCCCCCTACTTTCTTTCCAGTTTCCAGTTCTCCCAAGGGTTTGCTGTGTGTCACTCAGCTCCCAGCAGGATAAACACATGTTCATTCAATAGCCAGCGGTTTGTGGCATGTGTGGCAAGGCTATCCAACTGTGGAGCCCCTCACAGTGGAGCTCAAATACTGAAGGTAATGATGGGTGATGATCAGGAGTAGCAATCCTGCCACTTGTGGATCTCAATCCCTTACTTCCTTCACCCGACCATTACCAGTTGAACTTTCAGCTGTCCAGACCCTCAGCTTTGGAATTCCTACCCTAAGGTAAAAACAAGGAATTCCTACCCTAAGCCTACCCCTCCCACTACTTCTCTCCCATCCTTTAAAGCCCACCATTATGACTTTTAGCCAAATCTTCTTGTGTGGTTCAGTCTCAGTCCATTTTCTATAATGTTCCAGTGAAGCACCTTCAGATGTTTTATTAGCTTAAAAGGTACTAAATAAACACAGCCTAACTCTGACTGACTTTCCCAGCCCTACTCCATGTCAGCTGTAGCCAATGGTACATCTCCAGTTGTTGAGAGGGTGTTGCTGGAAAAACACAGCAGGTCAGGTAACATCCGAGGAGCAGGAAAATCGATGTTTTGGACCGGAGCCAAGTGACACCTCTCCAGCTGAGCTCAAATCGACCTACAATGTTATCACAAACTGGGAAGCTTGTCTGGTACACCAACTCAAACTCTACCCTCCATACACCAAGAAAGAGTCATGGGGAGTGGGAGTGACACTTACAGCACATCCACTGTAAGTTCTTTAGTCCTTTGGCCAAGGCTTGTGTTGTGACCTCTCCCATGAACAGGATAAGGGTGAAGTTCACCCCAGTCCAAAGGGAAGGGGATCTAGTCCTGTTGCACCAATCTGATCCATCCAACCAACTGGCCTCCCCAAGTGTACCCTACTAAGAAGTCGAAATGGTTGTGGCAAAAATGCGCTTTCATATGGATGTTGCAGTCCGAAGCTATGGATGGTTATGGTAGAGGCTACAATTTTCTTGCTATCGTATGGAAAATCAGGAATCTCTCCTGGTCTTGCCACTTGTGATTGAGGGGTATTGGAAAGAATTACAAGTTGATACTCAGCTGTTTGACGATGTTACGATATAAGTAGAATTTTCGAAATACTAACTTGCATATATATAGTATCTTTAACAAAGTAAACTGGGATGTCGCAGGAATATCAAACAAAAATTGACATTGAGCCTTAAGGAAATGTTAGGACAAGTGAATAGAAGTTTTATCAAAGAGGTAGATATTAAGAGGATCTTAAGAAATAGAATAAGGGAGAGATTTGATAAGAGGAACATCCAATCATTTACCTTACTTCTTATAACATTTAAATTAAAATTAATGTTTATCAATGTATTTTACTTCCCACTATAGATTAATGGAAGCATATTTGATTCAGGGAGGTCTTATGTTACAATAAATAGTGCCCTTGCCTCTGAGCCAGAAGCCCTGGGTTCCAGTCATTTTGGAAAGGCAAATCAGTGCAGGACTTATACACTTAATTGTAAGGTCCTAGGGAGTGTTGCTGAACAAAGAGACCTTGGAATTGCAGGTTCATAGTTCCTTGAAAGTGGAGTCACAGGTCGATAGGATAGTGAAGAAGACGTTTGATATCTTTTCTTTTATTGACCGGAGCATAGAGTATAGGAGTCAGGAGGTCATGTTGCAGGTACAGGAACATTGGTTAGACCACTTTTGGAATATTGTATGCAATTCCGGTCTCCCTCCAGTTGGAAAGATATTGGGAAACTTGAAAGGGTTCAAAAAAGATTTGCAAGGATGTTGCCAGGGTTGGAGCATTTGAGCTACAGGGAGAGGCTGAACAGGCTGGGGCTGTTTTCCCTGGAGCGACAGAGACCGAGGGGTGACCTTGTAGAAAAGTTTATAAAATCAGGAGGAGCATGACTAGGGTAAATAGACAAGGTCTTTTCCCTGGGTTGGGGAAGTCCAGAACTAGAGGGCATAGGTTTCGGGTAAGAGGGGAAAATTTTAAAAGGGACGCACGGGCCAACCTTTTCATACAGAGGGTGGTGCTTGTATGGAATGAACTGCCAGAGGAAGTGGTGGAGGCCGGTACATTAACAATATTTAAAAGGCATCTGGATGGGTATATTGAAGCATTTAGAGGGATATGGGCCAAGTGCTGGCAAATGGGACTAGATTCATTTAGGATGTCTAATTGGCATGGATGAGTTGGACCAAAGGGTCTGTTTCTATGCTGTACTTCTCTATGACTCTAAGTCCACTCCAGGACTTGATGGCCAAGGAAGGTGTGTTTGTGACTTGCCAAACAGCTGAGTATCAACTTAAAAGGGGCGGCACGGTGGCTCAGTGGTTAGCACTGCTGCCTCACAGCGCCAGGGACCCGGGTTTGATTCCTGCCTCGGCAACTGTCTGGGTGGAGTTTGCACGTTCTCCCCATGTCTGCGTGGGTTTCCTCCCACAGTTAAAGACATGAAGGTTAGGTAAATTGTCCATAGTGTTAGGTGGATTAGTGATGGGTAAATGTAGGGGAATGGGCGGGTTGCTCTTCGGAGGGTCGGTGTGGACTTGTTGGGCCGAAGGGCCTGTTTCCACCTGTAGGTAGTCTAATATAAAATTCTTTCTAACACTCACCACTTACAAATGGTAAGCGTAGGAGAGATTCCTGCTTTTTCACGGGATAGCAAGAAAATTCCAGCCTCTGCCATCACCATCCATAGCTTTGTTCCACAACGTGTATGTCAAAGTGCGCACAGCCACAACAACTTTGGCTTCTTGGTCTGGTGTTGATGGGGAGACCAGCTGGTTGGATGGATCAGATAAGTGACAACAGCAACGGGACTAGATTCCCTCCCTTTGGAGAGGGCAGGGGGACTGAAATATGAAGGTCTGCTTAACCGATATGATTGCATCACGTTTACTGGGCGCCTGGAGATACCATTGTTGTTGTGCCAGATTTCAGGAAAAAGGGAAATCCACGTCACGAGATTGCTATCAAACTCAGCAATGGCTGATCAGAATCTTGTGGGTTTAAACCTCATACCAGAAACTTGGAGACAAAAATCAGTGTTGATACACCAGTGCAATACTGTTGGAGGCTGCCTTTTAAACAGGAAACCAGGTGGACATGAAAGATTCCAGAAGGACAGGGAAGTTCTTCCTGGTGATCCAGTCAATATTTATTCTTCCATATACATCACAGAGGTAGATTATCTAGTCACTATCATTCTGGTGTTGTGTGGGGGATCTTCCTGAGTGTAAATTGGTTCATACATTTCCTAGATTACCACACTGACGACCTTCAAAAGTACTGATTTGCTGTAAAGAACTCTAGATCAGCCTGAAGGCATGAAAAACTGTACAGAAATTAGTGTCTTTCCTGAAACGTTGACTCTCCTGCCCCTCGGATACTGCTGTGCTTTATCCAGCCATGTTTTTTGACTCTGACAAAGGCATTGTTTAAGGACTAACAGGTTAGACTGACGGCTGGCCAGTGATTGAAGCTACAGGTGGGTGTTGGGCTTAAGGGCCAAAGGCCTTCTCTATCCCTGGAACTCAGTCCAAGTAAGTGCCATTTTCTAACAAGCACAGAACCCGGACAAATTGATGACTAGATAGTTTGATCTCATCATTAGGAAGTCCCGACATAGTTCATTAACTCCCCAGAAAGGGGATGATCCATTGTTTCCTAGACTTGTTGGGTGGCCATGTGATCAGCGCAGCAGATTTTCCAGCAACACATTTTTCAGCTCTGATCTCCAGCATCTGCAGTCCTCACTCTCTCCTGGCCATATGATCAGTCAGTCATTCTTTTCAAACATTGGGGCTCACATGTCATATGGAAAATACTGACCACCCACCAGAGGTGTTCCTGGGAACCCTACATTTAGAGTCATAGAGTCATCGAGATGTACAGCGTGGAAACAGACCCTTCAGTCCAACTCGTCCATACCTTCTTCACTATCCTATCGACCTGTGCCTTCACTTTCAAGGAGCTATGAAACTGCACTCCAAGGTCTCTTTGTTTAGCAGCACTCCAGAGGAGCTTACCATTAAATGTGTAAGTCCTGCCAAGACTTGCTTTCCCACTTGATTTGATTTCACTTATTGTAGTCACATGTACCTAAGTACAGTAAAAAGCTTTGTTTTGTGAGAAGTGCAGGCAGATCAGAGCAAACAAAGACATACAGAGGTGTTTAGACAGAGTGAGATTTACAGGTTACAGCTGCACAGGAGGTGCACAAATTCAGATTAACATTCTTTGAAGTTAGAGAGGCCCATTCAGCAATCTAATAGTGGCAGGGAAGAAACTGTTTGTGAAATTTTTGGTGCATGTGTTCAAACTTCTGTATCTTTTGCCTGACAGCGAGGTTGTAGGAGAACATTTCTGAGGTGGGATGGGGTCTTTGATGGTATTGGCTGCCTTTCCATGGCGATGAGAAGTGTAGATGGAGTCCATGGATGGGAAGTTGGCTTCTATGATGGTCTGGGCTATGCACACCACCTTCTGTAGTTTCTCACAGTCCAGGGCAGAGCAGATGCCATACCAGACTGTTATGCGCCTGGACAATATACTTTCTTTGGTGCAACTGTAAATGTTGGTAAGGGTCTTTATGGACATGCCAGATTTCCTGAGCCACCTGAGGAAGAGGTGGCTTTGTTGGGCCTTCTTGACCATCGCACCTACACAAGAGATCCAGGACAGATTGTCAGTTATCGTCACTCTGATGAACTTGTTGCTCTCAACTCTCTCCACCTCAGCTCCTCCTTTCTTCCTGAAGGAAATGAGCAGTTCTTTAGTTTTGCTGACTTGGAGAGAAAGGTTGTTCTCATTGCACCATTAGACCAAGCCATTTACCCACTTTGCTCCTACCATCAGACCAGAGGGTGTATGTTAATCTTCAGTTTCCCATTTGCCCAGCCTTCTGATGCAACTGAGCTCCAGGTAAGCCTGAATCTCACAGACAGCTGGCTGTGAAGACATAAGCAGTAATTTATCCAACAGCTTCTAAGTGTCATCTAATCCTTGAAAGCCAAACTCAAGTGTTTTGTCCCAAAATTTCATCGGATTTTGGTGATAGACTATTCGACCAATAGAGTCATAGAGATGTACAGCATGGAAACAGACCCTTCGGTCCGACCCGTCCATGTCGATCAGATATCCTAACCCAATCTAGTACCTCCTGCCAGCACCTGGCCCATATCCCTCCAAACTCTACCTATTCATATTCCCATTCAAATGCCTTTTAAATGTTGCAATTGTACCAACCTCCACCACTTCCTCTGGCAGCTCATTCCATATACCTCTCACCCTAAACCTATGCCCTCTAGTTCTGGACTCCCCGACCCCAGGGAAAAGACTTTGTCTATTTACCCTATCCATGCCCCTCAAAATTTTGTAAACCTCTATAAGGACACCCCTCACCCTCCGATGCTCCAGGGAAAACAGCCCCAGCCTGTTCAGCCTCTCCCTATAGTTCAAATCCTCCAACCCTGGCAGCATCCTTGTAAATCTTTTCTGAACCCTTTCAAGTTTCACAACATCTTTCCGATAGGAAGGAGAAGGAATAGACCATTGCTGGGGCATAGACTGGTCCTCTCACTTATTCTACCTGATGGACGTCTTGATCTAGCCTCGCAATGTTACTCTCCTTAACCACACCATGTGGGAGTGATTTTCCCTATTTGAAGTGCACTCAGGTAAAATTTGTCTTTCTTGAATTCCTTATTTGATTTATCAGGGCCAGTCTTTTGCAGTTGCTGCCTATTACCTCGGCTTTGTTACACATGGATATACACATCTTCTCAATCAAGTCTCAATGTCAGTTTAAAGATCTTTATCATTTCAGTTCCATTTACAGAGAAAACAGTACATCTACTGGCGATGGTTCACCATTCTCCTATTTACTGGTTCCCTTGCCAATCCGTGCTTCCAACAACTGCATTTAAACAGCACTTTCAAAGGAGTAAATTCCCCTCATGTACTTCACAACAGCATAAATCAAGGAGGAACTGACACCAAGCCAAAAGACCAAGACATTAGGATGGGTGATCAAAGGCTTAGTCAATGAGGTCAGTTTTAGACTGAATTCCTACAGTATGGTAATGATGCCAACCCTCCAAAGAGCAACCCACCCCCCCATTTATCCCTGACTAATGCACCTATCACTATGGGAAATTTAGCCTGGACAAATTCACCTAACCTGCACATCCTTGGACTGTGGGAGGAAACTGGAGCAAACCCACACTGACACGGGGAGAATGTGCAAACTCCACACAGACAGTTGCCCAAGGCTGGAATCGAGCCTAGGTCTCTAGCGCAGTGAGGCAGCAATGCTAACCACTGAGCCACTGTGCCACCCATATTTAGGGAACATCTTCAAGCAGGATGGAGAGAAAACTATAGAGGTGGGAAAGTTGAAAGAAAGGGAATTCCTGAGATTAGGACACAGGCAGCTGAAAACAGGGCTACCGATATTGGGGGGGGGGGGGGGGGGGGAACATAGTAAAGGGAAGGGAGGAGTGTCCTGTAGAGACAGGAATTGGAGGATGGAGCAGTTGTGGAGGGTTGTAGGGGCTGGAAAGGTTAGCAGTGTTGATGTTTTGCAGCTATACGAACACGAGATTGAGAAAGATTTGGTGGGGAGAGTTTGCACGAGGGCGATGGGCAGTATGTTCGGACAAGCCTCAATAATAACCCATCATCACTCTGATAGACTGTAGGCAGGTGGATAGAATGGAAGTGTGGGGGACTGTGGTAGGGGGTGAGAAGCCTCCCATTGATTAATGGCCCTGACCCCAGTCATACTGTCCTGACCACCCAATTAATGCGACTTAAGCTGGGATCTTGGCCCAATCAGAATTCAACAATTAAATGCTTTAAACCATTGAGCCTCCAGCACAGTCCACACCACAGATTAAATCTAATTCTGATGTGGGAAAAGTAGACCCTTCATGTAGTCAGTGCTGCTGTTAATCCGATAATAAGTGCAAAGATATTCTAGAAGCACCCCCTCAGGAATTTAAAGAGAAAGGATTACAGTGTAACAGAAGAGAAGATTTATCTAATACAGAGACAATAGGGAGCATTCACTTCTGTTTCTCGTACACTTCATTACCCGATGTCCTCCTTTTCTGAAGTTATTTCCCCTATACCGGTTCTGAAACTGTCAGCACTGAACCTTCCTCTGGGATCTCATTCAAATGTGTGGTGTTAATTGTCATGGGGTCATCTGTGAATTTCAGGATTATTGTTGATGAGGAACCTGGCAGCCAAATCATTTCTCTCCTTAAGACATGAATGCCACCAGTCAGAGTGTGTAGGCAGTCTTCAGAGTGGAGATGTGGGTATCAATCAGAATGGGCAGAGGAGAACAGTCCTAAGTTCTTGCCTAGTGAAGGCGTGTAGGTACAGTACCAGGGAAGATGGAGTCATGACACCCAGCAAAACCAGTTTGACAGTTTGAAGATTCATCAATGAAACTTATGTCAAGGAGGAGGCAGGTGGAAAATTGGCAAGGCCTTTAAAAAAAATACAACAGTAGCTGAATTTCAGGAGAAATCTTCCCCTGTGTTTTTCATTATTCCTGTAACAGGACACAGCAGGTTAATTGAGAGGGCTATGGTGTCAGCAGACATCTGTCAGGACGGCAGTTCATTTGGCTTTTACGTTTGTCAGCAATCTGGGCAATTTTCCCACCATTTTCGGTCAAAGGCCGAGGCATTATCATGGAGCTTCACATATTTCGAGTGTATCTCAGCAGTTCATGTTTACACCTAATTTAGGCCTGAGTTTTAACTGCCTCTTAATTTAATATGCCACAGTTGAATCAATTCAATGGACTAACTGTTCACAGTCCATCATCACTGCATACAAAAGAATTTGATATAAGAGTAATTTGATATAACTCAACAAACATTGAGGCTAACACTTCATCTGAGTGCTGTGTTTCTGAAAAACCCTTAAAATCAAGGCTCCGTCTGGCTCTCTAGGTAAATATGACACAATCCTATCTCTGAGAGAGAGTTCTCCTGGTACGGTAGCCAACATTCCAACTAATTAAACTGCATCGAAAAGAACACATTAACTGATCATTCTCCTCTCCATTTTACAATTGACTGGTCTCCTCTACACTGGGGAGACAAAACACAAATTGGGTGGCTGTTACGCTCTGCTCCACCCATAAACATGGCCCCAAGCTTCCAGCCACTTCATCGTGTCCCAGGATAATATCTCTGTCTCAGGCCTGCTGTGGTTCTCCAGCGAAGCTCAATGCAAGCTGGACAGACAGCGTCTCATCTCCCACCTTACAGCCCTCAGGACTCAACAATACATTTACCAACTTCAGAACGTGAACCCCTCCTTCAGTGTTTATTACCCACCCCCACATCCCTCGTCCTGCAGCACCTGGAAACCTTTCTCAGGTGAACAAGTAACTGCCCGATCTCTCCACCACAACCGAGATCAGAGAGTCAATCTGACCCTCCCTGGCCTCTTTGGTTAGGCCACGCTCTTCCTAAAGCTGCTGCATTTTGCTTTCTTCAAGGGAAGAGTGTAGCCATTCTTAAAGGAAAGAGTGTATCTGCAATTCACAGGTAATTGGAGAGTCCTTAGGGAATGGAATACTTGGGAGAAGTGAAGACACATACAGACAGGTGGTTCAGACAGCGCTTAGCATGCTTGCCTTCAGTGTTCAGATCTTTGAGTATAGGAGTTGGGACGTCATGTTGGATAACATTGCCCCACTATTTTCTCCTGAAACAATGGGCACAGATCATTTTGCCACTTTTGGAATTTGGGGTGAGCAGCCATTCTGCATCCGACATGTGACTGAGAATAGGCAGCTTTTCCATTGAGGGTTGGGGAGCGAAGGGTCTTGCAACTGGATACTCTCCTCTTGCTTCCTCTGATATTGACCTACATGGTGCGAGGCAGGGATAAGGGCCAGGGGTGGATATTGTTGATGTTGGGAGATAGTATAAAATGGGAAACATCAACTCTGTCATTAGAAATTATGCCCAATATTGTTAATTATACAGACTCAGGAGACAGAAAAGGTAGTGAGGGGTTAGGACAGCAGTGGCTGAGGGGTATGGTGACATGTGGATGAGAGGGTTAGAGTGACAGGTAGGTGTGGGGTTATTCATTCACAGGAAGTGGACATCACTGGCTAAGCCAGCATTTATTGCCCAGAGAGCTGTTAAGAGTCAACCACATTGCTCAGGGTCTGGAATCACATGTAGGCCAGACAAAGATGATAGTTTCCTCCTCTAAAATGCATCAGTGAGCCAGAGGGGTTTTTCTGACAATTGACTTGCGGCTATCATTAGAGATGCTTAATTCCAACTCTTTACTGAACTCTAATTCCACCATTTGCCATGCCAGGATTTGAACCCAGATCCCCAGAGCATTACCTGGGTGAACAGTCCAGCAATGGTACCACTAGGCCATTGCCTCCCCATTCACATCCATCTCCAGCACAAACATTAACCAACTTCTCAATGACAGATGTAATTCCCAACAGAACCATCAGGGGAAGCTGCATTCTGGGAATAAAGATAAAACTGATAACTCTATGGATGTAATTTTAATATTGTGTGCATGCTTGTGAGCAGTAATATGTATCATTTATGCTTTAAAAAAAGCAACGGAATAGTTTTTCGGTGTACAGTGTACTCATGGTTATAAATCTGAATTGGCATTTGTTGGGGATCTGTTCTCAAATTACTGAGTGGAGTTTTACGGGAAACGAGTGATTTGTCCTGCCTGATGACCTCCTTGTGTGTTCAGGGAAGGTTGATGGGACCCATTGTTGCCTCAACCTTGAAATGGGCTGTCAGGGCTCAAGGCAGACAAAAGGAGAAAAGGAAATGAGAGTAATTATCAATTGTTGCTTAAAGTTTAAATTAGGAGATTTAGTTCTTCATACACACAAAAAAAGAGAGGTTGGAAATGAGGGGGATTAAACTGGCCACCAGCACAATGAAGGAAGGGGTGAGGGTTTACTTGGAGAGTGGTTCTCCTCACACATTGGTATCATTGTTCTTTCACATCATTCTATTATGGCCATTGTTCTATTCAACGTTAAGGTTGTCTAAACACAGCCCCTGCAGTGTGTTAGACAGAAAAGGCCAGGCTAAGTAAATAACCATTTTGTCCCCAATTTGTGCACACTCCAGTGTGCTCCAAGCCATCACGTGACTGCTGCTCCGGGGGAACATTCTGCTGTCCAGAATTTCCAAACTGCGTTTCTACTTGGTAGAGTTCAACACCTGGCAATGCCGGCTGGTAACATTAACCCTCTCCGAATCCCCAGCCTCTCCGGGGCAACAGGCCGGATGAATAAAACTACAATGGGCTTGTGAACATTTGACACAGCATGACCAAACACCAGCACCTAAAGCCCGTTCATCTCTGATTATCATTCTGCTCTTTTACCTGACCTACCTAGCAGTGAGGGATGTACAAGGTAAACACGTTAAACATTTGCGGACTGGGATTACAAGATGCATGTATCAGTATTGGTTCAGTTAGCTATGCCTGAGTCAGGTAGCGGTGAATTCAAGACCTAGCCGAGAGACTTGGTCACAAAATCTGAGTTGAGGCATCACTCCAGTGTGATATTGAGGGAGTGCTGCATTGTCAGAGATGCTGCTTTTAGAGCGAGATATCAAATTGAGGGAGTGTCTACCTTTTCAGGTGAATCTACAAGTCTGCATGATTCCATTTCAGACAACTGCAGGATAATCCCTGAACCACGATCACTAAATTGGATGCCTTCGGACTTTGATATTTGCAAATTGGCCTCCATGCTTTAGACATTATAATTGCGATGATACTATGAAAATACCTTACTTGGAACATTTTAAGGTTACAAGGGACAGGAGAAAGGGATTGAGGTGCAGCAGATGGTGAAGGAAGAAAACAGTATGGCCTCCTTCAAGGTGAGAGGATTTGAGTACAGGAGCAGGGATGTCTTGCTGAACTTATACGGGAGTCTTGGTGAGAGCACACCTGGAGTACTATATGCAGTTTTGGTCTCCTTATCTGAGGATGTTCTGGTGATGGGGGGAGTGCAACATTGGTTGACCAGACTGGTTCTGGGGATGGCAGGGCAGACATGTGAAGAGGGGTTGAATTGGTTAGGATTATATTCATTAAAGTTTAGAAGAATGAGCGGCATTCTTATTGAAATGTACAAAGTTCTAACAGGACTAGACAGGGTAAAGCTGAAAATGTGTTGCTGGAAAAGCGCAGCAGGTCAGGTAGCATCCAAGGAGCAGGAGAATCGACGTTTCGGGCATGAGCCCTTCTTCAGGAATCCTGAAGAAGGGCTCATGCCCGAAATGTCGATTCTCCTGCTCCTTGGATGCTACCTGACCTGCTGCGCTTTTCCAGCAACACACTTTCAGCTTTGATCCCCATCATCTGCAGTCCTCACTTTCTCCTAGACAGGGTAAATGCAGGAAGGATGCCTCTGATTACTGGGGAGTCCAGAACCAGGGATCACACAGTCTCAGGATAGAGGGTCAACCATTTGGGACTGAAATGAGGAGAAATGGCTTCACCCAGAGAGTGGGGAGCCTGTGGAGTTCAGCATCACAGAAAGCAGTTGAGGCCAAAATGTTGTATGATTTTAGGAAGGAGTTGGATATAGCACTTGGGACTGAATTAATCAAAGGATATGGGGGAAAGCGAGAACAAGCCATTGAGTGGATGATCAGCCCTGATCATAACAAACGATGGAGCAGGATTGAAGGGCCAAATGGCCTATGTCTGCTTCTATTTTCAATTTTTTCTGGGACTGAGTTGGCGAAGAGAGGGGTGGCAATATCTTTAGAGCCATACCTGTGCTTACTGGGAAATGCTTTCGGGATCCCTGAAGAGGGTCAAACAGCTCCCGCCGACTCATGAGAGATCACCGTTCATGACCAATCAAAACAGGGGAGGCTTGTTCACAAGGACAGCTGTCATCTGGAAGAGGTGAAGTTGAAGCGAATGGACCAAAGCACCCCCACCCCCCCCCCCCACCCCCCCCCACCCCCCACCAAATCCACTAAACCCTGCATATACCTCCTGCTCTGCATGTGGCAGAGCCTGCAGGTCATGCACTGGCCCTATCAGCTATTTCACAATTTTTAAAATTCATTTGTGGCACATGGGCATCGCTGACTGGACCAGCCCCTAGTTGCCCTTGAGAAGGTAGTGGTGAGCTGCCTTCTTGAACTGCTGCAGTCCACCTGCTGTGGTTAACCCCACAATGTCTAAAGGGAGGGAATTCCAGGATTTTGACCCAGTAACAATAAAGGGATGGCGATATATTTCCAAGTCAGGATGGTGAGTGGCTTGGAAGGCAACTTGAAGGTGGTGGTGTTCCCACATATCTTTTGCCTTTGCGCTTCTAGTTGGAAGTGGTCGTGGGTTTGGAAGGTGCTGTCTGAGGATCTTTGGTGAATTTGCAAAATGTTGCAACTGGAATGAGAAACCTCAATCCTAAGGGACAAACTCAGGAGACGAGGACTGGGGCATTGCTCATTAAAGGTAGCAATTAAATGACACTACCCATTGCTTCCATTTCCATGTAACACCTTAAACAATGAATGGAAAGGACCTTCCTGCTCCTACTTTGATGATGTGCATAGTTTTCAGGATCTTAGCAGTTTCCAGTCAGTCACTATTCACAAAGCAGTTAAAGAAACTGTGTATTCCAGAAAGCTATTTTGGAGCACAGGGAGGCATGGGAAGAGAGGGGTGAATACTCTCATCAGACTGGAGGTGAGTGTGTGGTGGAAGGTGTTACTCATGCATCATGTACATATGCTAAAGGCCACCCCATGTCCCTGTCTATCATCCATCCCCTGACCCCACCGAAAATCAACTTGGCTGTCACTGAGAGAGTGTGGAATACACATCAGGCAAAGACAGATGATGGGAAATGTGGAGTCAGTAATTAATGAGAGGGAGGAAATGCAGCACCCAGACAGACAAAGGCCATTAGAGCTTTACACTGCATGTGGGAGAAGATAATCTCAGGCACTTAACTCACCAAGCAGCGTGAAAGGAAGTAGAGGAACTCATTCAAGTCCAGTGAATTCATACTTCAGGATTTTCACAGAGAAGAACGGCTGAGTTTTGTTCAGGAAGATCAAAGTGGGTGCCAGCCTTTACCAACTCTCACACATTTCCATTGGCATTGCCATTGTCTGTGTGGGTCCTGCATTGATGGAGGGTGCTCTGCACTGACAGCCAACAGAATGAGTCCACCCCTTGGCTTCCCCTCGCTGCCCTCTGAATGCCTCTTATTTTGTGGAATGCAGTTTCTCGACCTGCTGTGTGCACAGTGACTGAGCTCCCGATGGAGCTGGATTACAAAGATCGTACAATCCAATCGACTGCCAATCATGTGGAGACTGGAGTGTCCTTCATCTGGTGAAGCCTCTCAGACGTTAAAGGGGCTACACAAGGGCAAGGGATTGTTGTAGCTGAAAGAGCAGTGTCTGCATGTTGATACCCGAATAAAAGCAGCTAAAAGAACATGCACCATTTTATTCTCAAAACAAAAACAGAAAACTTAGCATCTGTGGAGAGAAAGCAGAGTTAACGTTGACCATGTTATTCTCCTTGGCAATTTGCTCTGTTGCCTGAAGCTGCTGAGTGACAATTCCACAAGGAAACAGGCACCCTTACGTGGCAGACATGCAACTTGCATGTGTGTCTTGACAATGACTCAGCTGAGAGGGAGTCATCACTGTTGAATCTGAAGCTGTTCTGACTCAACACCACCGCCCCCGGGACTGCCAAGCAGGATCACTTGATAGGAATGAATGGCGGAATTTGATTTTAACGGTGTCTCCCATAGTGAGTTTCAATGAGAAGGGGAATACATTTGGGCAGGAGGGTGGTCTGTGGAGATCTGGCTTTCTAACTGCCTCCACTCACCAAGGAGCATCAAAGGAAGCTAAGGAACTGATTCCCAAATAGGAAGGGTTTAAAGGGATATGGGCCAAGTGCTGGCATTTGGGACTAGATTAGTTCAGGATGCCTGGTTAGGATGGACAGGTTGGACCGAAGGGTCTGTTTCTGTGCTGTACATCTCTATGACTCTGATCAGAAATGATTGACATGGATGTTTCCAAAGTTGGAGAGTTTGAGCTACAGGGAGAGGCTGAGTAGGCCAGGGCTGTTTTCTCTGCAGGGTCGAAGTTGGGGGTGGTGGGTGGGGTGGGGGTGGGGGGGAGTTGATGGTGACTGTATAGAGGGGTTTATAAAATCATGAGGGGCATGGATAGGCTGAATAGACAAGGTCTTTATTGCAGGTAGGGGAGTCCAAAACTAAAGTGCAAAGGTTTAAGGTGAGAGGGGAAGGGTTTTAAAAGGGATCTAAGGGGCAACTCTCAGTGGCAGGAAGTCTGTGGTTGATCTTCCGACTCTGCTGCCAATGGAGGACCTTAAGTGGACAATTAATAGCCAAACTACCCTCCACCATAATTGGGATTAACCCAGGAACTTGCATTGCAATACATGGAGTCATAGAGCTGTACAGAATGGATCAGACCCTTCGGACCAACTCGTCAACAGATATCCTAAATTAATCCAGTCCCATTTGCCAGGACTTGTCCCATATCCTTCTAAACCCTTCCTGTTCATATACCTATCCAGATGCCTTTTAAATGTTGCAATTGCACTAATCTCCACCACATCCTCTGGCAGCTCATTCCACACACATACCACCCTTTGAGTGAAAAAGTTGCCCCTTAGGTCTCTTTTATATCTTTCCCCTCTCATCCTAAACCTATGTCCTCTAATTCTGGACTTCCCCATATCAGGGAAAAGACTTTGTTTATTCACCTATCCTTGCCCCTCATAATTTTATAAACCTCTATAAGGTCACCCCTCAGCCTCAGATGATCCAGAGAAAATAGCCCAGGCCTATACAGCCTATCCCTCCAGATAAAACCCTCCAACCCTGACAACATCCTTGTAAATTTTTTCTGAACTCTTTAAGTTTCACAACATTTTTCCGATAGGAAGGAGATCAGAATTGCACACAATATCCGACAGTGGCCTAACCAATGCCCATTTCACAGGGAGTCATGGTATTTTCAGATTTTCCATGTTGCTCATCCTACATTAAGCTCTGAGGCTCCAATCCTATTACCTTCTTGGAAAAGTAGGTGAATAACACGGTGAGCAGAATGGTTTGAGATTTCCTAAAGTCTTACATTTTTTCTTACTTCTTTTTTCCAAGACTTTGCAAAGTAATACAATAATCACAAATTCTTTCTTTAAGCCTCCAGAGTCAATTCCAAAAGGCCAGATTCCTGCAATGCAACTTAAACAGGCCAACATAGAAATAAGTTCTGATTCATCCAGCCGTTTAAATACTGTGGCTACAAGAACAGGTCAAAGGATGAGAATTTTGTGGTGGGTATCTTGACCCCTTGTCTCCCTGAGGCCTCACCATCGTTTCCAACCCACAGGTCAGAAGTTGGACAACATTCAGGCCAAAGCTTCCTGCTTGATTAACACCCCATTCATGATCTTCAATATCCACCCCATCCACCATTGATGCACAGTGGCTACAGTGTGTATTGTCGACAGGATGCCCGGCAGCAACTCACCAAGGTTCCTGAATAGCACCTTCCAAAGCCATGGCCACTACAACCTAGAAGGACAAGGGCAGCAAATCCATAGGGATACCACCAACTGCAAGTTCTCCTCCTAGCATCACTGAGCTGGGACTATATTACCATTCCTTCATTACGGCTGGGTTAAAATCTGGAACTCCCTTCCAACCAACATTGTGGATGTCCTATTTCAGATTTACGGACATGAGTCAGGAAGGCAGCTCATCTCTACCTTTTTAATGGCAATTAGTGATGGGTCAAGACATTCTACGCTTGCCAGCAATGCCCTGATCCAAAGAACAAATAATAATAAACACATTTGCATTCTGCTTTGTGCAATGGCAGGGTGGCTCAGTGGTTAACATGGCTGCCTCACAGCTCCAGGGACCTGGGTTCGATTCCAGTTTCAGGTGACTGGGCGGAGTTTGCACATCTTCTGTGTCTATGTGGGTTTCCTCCCAAAAGGTGTGTAAGTTAGGTGGATTGACCATGGGAAGTGCAGGGGCGGGATGCTCCTGAGGGTCAGTGTAGACCTGATGGGCTGAACGGCCTGTCCCCACACTGTGGGGATGCTATTAGTCTCACTCTGTCCAAAGGAAGCAGTATAGTACTGTCATGTCCAAATAATTCTTGGGCTGAGGACTATGTAACAGCTTGTTATTTTCTACATTTATCCTGCAGGGTTTCATTCAGAGCAATACACACATTACAGGTTCCTCCTGCCCAATCAGCATCTGAAAAGTCTCCACTCCTTCAATGCCACCGTATTGTGCTCCCTGCTATTGGTCCCCATGCCTTCATTTGTCTCTACTCCAACCAATGGGATTTTCCTTCCTAAACCTCTCTGCGCCCCTCTCACTCGCTTTCCTCCTCACCTTGCGCCAAGCTTTGTCCACCTGCCGCAGTATCGCCTTCTGTCAAATCACTGTCCTGCAGAGTGCCCTGAGATGCTCCATCCCGTGAAGGGCATTATCGAAATGCAGGGCTGTTTTCTTACTGTGCTTGTGCTGCTGATCGGGGAACTTCAATGCATTGGCAGACTGGATATTCCCGGGTAGCTTTCCTGTAAATGTCAGGGGACAATGAATACGTATGGATTAGAAACCAAACAGACCATTTGGTCCCTTCAACCTGCATCCCCATTCAATAAGATCATGGTTGATCCATTTGTGTTTTGAATTCCTCATTTCAACCGACCCACTAACCCATTTTCTCTCTCTTAGCTCTCATGAGTCCTGATCCAGCTTTTCTTCCTTCCCAGCCTGCTGTTCTCTCCTTGTCACTTCCATATCTCTCTCTCTCGCTAGCCTCTGTCTCCACCTATCTAGTCCCCATCACCTCCTCCCCACTTAGGCTTTGGCATAAATCCCAGTTATTCTGAGCTACTAACAGTTCTGATGAAGGGTCACTGGATTCGAAACGTCAACTCTACTTTCTCTCCACAGATACTGCCAGACCTGCTGAGTTTCTCCAGCAAAGTCTGTTCTTGCAGCAGGCTGTTTCCGAGCTTTATTCTGGATCTCTGAGCCTGGCTTCTGACTTCTCCTCATATCTCCCAGAGGAACGTTGGTGCAAGGTGATAGGATCCATCTGACAGCAAACACTGAATTATTACAGAGCATTCTGCCCATTGTTCTGTCTATATTATGTAATGCCAATCTCCTGCCTTTTCCCTGTATTCCTGCAAACTACTTGCTATTCACGGGATGAGAGTGTTGCTGACTAGGCATATATTGCCCATCCCTAATTACCCAGAGGGGCAGGAGAGGTCAATCACATCACTGTGGGTCTGGAGTCATGTGTCAGCCAGGCCAGGTAAAGATGGCAAGTTCCTCATCTAAAAGAGACATTAGTGAAGGAGATGGGTTTTTCCTGACCACTATGAGATTCATAATTCCAGATTTTTATTGGATTCAAATTCCACCATCTACCATGATGAGATTTGAACTTGTGTGCCCTGAAGCGTTCCCTGGTTCTCTAGGTTAACAGTCCAGTGATAAGACCAATAGGCTGTATCCAAAACAAAACCATCTAATGCCCTCTTGAATGCCTCAAGTGAACCTGGCCCCACCACATTTCCTGACAGTCTGGATCTATACTTGATGGGAGTTTAGAATGTACAGAATACTGAATGGCCTGGACAGAGTGGTTGTTGGGAAGATGTTTCCCTTGTTAGGAGAGACGAGGACCCAAGGGCACATCCTTAGAGTAAAGGGAAGACCTTTTAGAATGGAGATAAGGAGAAACTTCTCCAGCCAGAGAGTGGTGAATCTATGGAATTCACTGCCACAGAAGGCTGTGGAGGCGGGGTCATTGAGTATAATTAAGACTGAGATAGGTTCCTGAGTATCAAAGGGATCAAGGGTTACGGGGAGAAAGCGGGAGAATGGATATGAGAAACTTATCAGCCATGATTTAAAGGTGGAACAGACTCGATGGGCTGAATGGCCCAATTTCTGCTCCTATGTTTTATGGTCTTGTCCATTCCACACCGTAACTATTTATCAAATGTAAACTCTGTGGGAAGCTGGGGAAGTGATTGCTGGGTGAGATGCCAGCAGACTGGAGGTTGACTAACGTGGTATTACTATTTAAAAAAGGTGGGAAGGACAAGCCAGGGAACTATAGACCAGTGAGCCTGACATCGATGGTGGGCAAGTTGTTGAAGGGAATAATGAGGGATAGGATGTGCATGTATTTGGAAAGGCAAGGACTGATTAGGGACAGTCAACATGTGCATGGGAAATCATGTCTCATGAACTTAATTGAGTTTTTTGAAAAAGTAACAAAGATGATTGATGAGGGCAGAGTGGTATATGTGATCTATATGGACTTCAGTAAGGCATTCGACAAGGTTCCTCATGGGAGACTGGTTAGTAAGGTTAGATCTCATGGAATGCAGGGAGAACTAGCCATTTGGCTCAAAGGTAGAAGACAGAGGGTGGTGGTGGAGGGTTGTTTTTCAGACTGGAGAACTGTGACCAGTGGAGTGCCAGAAGGATTGGTGCTGGATCCGCACCAATCCTTATGCTCGCATCCAAATAAATGATTTGGATGCAAGCATAAGAGGTACAGTTAGTAAGTTTGCAGATGACACCAAAATTGGAAATGTAGTGGACAGCAAAGAAGGTTATCTCAGATTACAACAGGATCTTGATCAGATGGGCCAATGGGCTGAGGAGTGGCAGATGGAGTTTAATTTAGATAAATATGATGTGCTGCATTTTGGGAAAACAAATCTTAGCAGGACTTATACACTTAATGGTAAGGTCCCAGGGAGTGTTGCTGAACAAAGAGACCTTGGAGTGTAGGTTCAAAGCTCCTTGAAAGTGGAGTCGCAGGTAGATAGGATAGTGAAGAAGGCATTTGGTGTGCTTTCCTTTATTGGTCAGAGTATTGAGTACAGGAGTTGGAAGGTCATGTTGTGGCTGTACAGGACATTGGTTAGGCCACTGTTGGAAAATTGTGTGCAGTTCTGATCTCCTTCCTATTGGAAGGATGTTGTGAAACTTGAAAGGGTTAAGAAAAAATTTACAAGGATGCTGCCAGGGATGGAGGATTTGAGCTACAGGGAGAAGTTGAATAGGCTAGGGCTGTTTTCCCTGGAGTGTCGTAGGCTGAGGGGTGACCTTATAGGGGTTCACAAAATTATGAGGGGCATGGATAGGATAAATAGGCAAAGTCTTTTCCCTGAGGTGGGGGAGTCCAGAACTAGAGGGGCATAGGTTTAGGGTGAAAGGGGAAAGATGTAAAAGGGACTTAAGAGGCAACGTTTTCATGCAGAGGGTGGTGCGGGTATGGAATGAGCTGCCAGAAGAAGTGGTGGCGGCTGGTACAATTACAACATTTAAAAGGCACCTGGATGGGTATATGAATAAGAAGAGTTTAAAGGAATATGGGCCAAATGCTGGCAAATGGGACTAGATTGGATTGGGATATCTGGTTGGCATGAACGAGTTGGACCGAAGGCTCTGTTTCTGTGCTGTACATCTCTAAGACACCACAAATAATAAACTGGCTGCTTCCTACCTGCTGCCCCCTTCCCTCCAAAATCACAGAAATCCTCAGTGGTGTGTATTGTAAGTGGTGCAGACTATTTCCTGTTACTATGGTGACTGTACTTTACGACAGCTCTAATTGCTCCACAGGAAGGTGTTAAAGTGATACTGGGCCTGGGACGAAAGATTGACAGAAGGGGGGACTGGCTGGAAACCCTCAAAGATGTGAAAGCGTACACACACAAACACAAAGCAACTAATGTGTGACACTGCCAGTGATAGAAGTTAATGTTTCACACATAACCGTAAGGTGAGAGACATTATAAAGTTTATTGGAGAAAAATGCCTTTTGAAAAGAGCAGCAAGTGAGAGACAGCTGATGACACTACACTAGGCTTGTGTTGCTGATCTGGGAACTTCAAATGCATTGGCAGACTATGCATTCCCGGGTAGCTTTCCTGTCAAAGTCAGGAGATGATATGCATGCATGGATTAAAATCTCAAGGTCTCCCCATTCAATACGATTTGTTTGTGTTTCAAATTCCACATTCCCATCCTCCCGCAATGCCTGTGATTCTTTTGCTTCACAAGATTTATTGTCCTGGCCTTAAAAATACTCAATGACTCTACCTCTACTGCATTCTGAGGCAGAGATACCCCACCCCCGTCACACATCCTTCCAAGAGAAATAAAAACCTCCTTATCTCTGTCCTAAAAGAGTAACCGTTAAAGTATAACGGTTGGTGGGCGGCACGGTGGCACAGTGCTTAGCACTGCTGCCTCGCAGCGCCAGAGACCCGGGTTCAATTCCCGACTCAGGCGACTGACTGTGTGGAGTTTGCACGTTCTCCCCGTGTCTGCGTGGGTTTCCTCCGGGTGCTCCAGTTTCCTCCCACAGTCCAAAGATGTGCAGGTTAGGTGAATTGGCCATACTAAATTGCCCGTAGTGTTAGGTAAGGGGTAAATGTAGGGGTATGGGTGGGTTTCGCTTCGGCGGGTCGTTGTGGACTTGTTGGGCCGAAGGGCCTGTTTCCACACTGTAATCTAATCTAATCTAATCTATAAAACAGCGTCTCCTAGTTCTGGACTCATCCATAAGAGAAAGTAGAGTTGTAGGTAGATAGGATGGTGAAGAAGGTGTTTGGTATGCTTTCCTTTATGGGACAGAACATTGAGTATAGGAGTTGGGAGGTCATGTTGCGCCTGTACAGGACATTGGTTAGGCCACTTTTGGAATATTGCGTGTAATTCTGGTTGCCTTGCTATTGGAAAGATTAGATTAGATTACATTACAGTGTGGAAACAGGCCCTTCGGCCCAACAAGTCCACACCGACCCGCCGAAGCGCAACCCACCAATACCCCTACATTTACTCCTTACCTAACACTATGGGCAATTTAGCATGGCCATTTCACCTGACCTGCACATCTTTGGACTGTGGGAGGAAACCGGAGCACCCGGAGGAAACCCACGCAGACACGGGGAGAATGTGCATACTCCAAAGATGTTGTGAAATTTGAAAGGGTTCAGAAAAGATTTACAAGGATGTTTCCAGGGTTATAGGGAGAGGCTGAACAGGCTGGGGCTGTTTTCCCTGGAGCATCGGAAGCTGAGGGGTGACCTCATAGAGGTTTATAAAATCATGAGGGGCATGGATAGGGTAAATAGGCAAGGTCGTTTCCCCGGGGTGGGAGAGTCCAGAACAAGAAGGCATAGGTTGAGGGTGCGAGGGGAAAGATATAACAGGGACCTAAGGGGCAATGTTTTCACACAGACGGTGGTGCATGTGTGGAATGAGCTGCCAGAGGAAGTGGTGGAAGCTGGGATAATCGCAACATTTAAAAGGCATCTGGATGGGTATATGAATAGGAAGGGTTTGGAGGGATAAGGCCGGGAGCTGGCAGGTGGGACTAGATTGGGTTGGGGTATCTGGTTGGCATAGAGATGTACAGCATGTAAACAGACCCTTTGGTCCAACCTAAACACGCCGACCAGATATCCCAACCCAATCTAGTCCCACGTGCCAGCACCCAGCCCATATCCCTCTCAACCCTCCCTATTCATATACCCATCCAGAGCCTTTTAAATGCTGTAATTGTATCGGTCTCCACCACTTCCTCTGGCAGCTCATTATATACACCTACCACCCTCTGCGTGAAAAAGTTGTCCCTTAGGTCCCTTTTATATCTTTCCCCTCTCACTCTAAACCTATGCCCTCTAGTTCTGGACTCCCCAACCCCAGGGAAAGGACTTTGTCTATTCATCCTATCCATGCCCCTCATAATTTTGTAAACCTCTATAAGGTCACCCCTCAGCTTCTGATGCTCTAGGGAAAACAGCCCCAGCCTGTTCAGCCTCTTTTGTAGCTCAAATCCTCCAACCCTGGCAACATCCTTGTAAATCTTTTCTGAACCCTTTCAAGTTTCACAACATATTTCCGATAGGAAGGAGACTAGAATTGCACACAATATTCCAACAGTGGCCTAACCAATGTCCTGTACAGCCGCAACATGACCTCCCAACTCCTGTGCTCAATACTCTGACCAATAAAGGAAAGCATACCAAATGCCTTCTTCACTATCCTATCTACCTGCAACTCCACTTTCAAGGAGCTATGAACCTGCACTCCAAGGTCTCTTTGTTCAGCAACACACCCTGGGACCTTACCATTAAGTGTATAAGTTCTGCTAAGATTTGCTTTCCCAAAATACAGCACCCCGCATTTATCTGAACTAAACTCCATCTGCCACTTCTCAGCCCATTGGCCCATCTGGTCCAGATCCTGTTGTAATCTGAGGTGGCCATCTTCGCTGTCCACTACACCTCCAATTTTGGTATCATCTGCAAACTTACTAACTGTACCTCTTATGCTTGCATCCAAATCATTTATGTAAATGACAAAAATAGAGGACCCAGCACCGATCCTTGTGGCACTCCACTGGTCACAGGTCTCCAGTCTGAAAAACAACCCTCCACCACCACCCTCTGTCTTCTACCTTTGAGCCAGTTCTATATCCAAATGGCTAGTTCTCCCTGTATTCCATGAGATCTAACCTTGCTCACCAGTCTCCCATGAGGAACCTTGTCAAAAGCCTTACTGAAGTCCATATAGATCACATCTACTGCTCTGCCCTCATCAATCTTCTTTGTTACTTCTTCAAAAACTCAATCCAGTTTATGAGACATGATTTCCCATGCACAAAGCCATGTTGACTATCCCTAATCAGTCCTTGCCTTTCCAAATACATGTACATCCTGTCCCTCATTATTCCCTCCAACAACTTGCCCACCACTGAGGTCAGGCTCACCGGTCTATAGTTCCCTGGCTTGTCTTTACCACCATTCTTAAACAGTGGCACCACGTTTGCCAACCTCCAGTCTTCCGCTACCTCACCTGTGACTCTCGTTGATACAAATATCTCAGTAAGAGGCCCAGCAATCACTTCTCTAGCTTCCCACAGAGTTCTCGGGTACACCCGATCAGGTCCTGGGCATTTATCCACCTTTAACTGTTTCAAGACATCCAGCACTTCCTCCTCTGTAATCTGGACATTTTGCAAGATGTCACCATCTATTTCCCTACAGTCTATATCATCCATATCCTTTTCCACAGTAAATACTGATGCAAAATACTTGTTTAGTATCTCCCCCATTTTCTGTGGCTCCACACAAAGGCCGCCTTGCTGATCTTTGAGGGGCCCTATTCTCTCCCTAGTTACCCTTTTGTCCTTAATATATTTGTAAAAACCCTTTGGATTCTCCTTAATTCTATTTGCCAACACTATCTCCTGTCCCCTTTTTGACCTCCTGATTTCCCTCTTAAGTATACTCCTACTGCCTTTATACTCTTCTAATGATTCACTCGATCTATCCTGTCTAATCCTGACATATACTTCTTTCTTTTTCTTAACCAAACCCTCAATTTCTTTAGTCATCCAGCATTCCCTATAGTTACCAGCCTTCCCTTTCACCCTGACAGGAATCTACTTTCTCTGGATTCTTGTTATCTCATTTCTGAAGGCTTCCCATTTTCCAGCCGTCCCTTTACCTGCGAACATCTGCCTCCAATCAACTTCTGAAAGTTCTTGCCTAATACCGTCAAAATTGGCCTTTCTCCAATTTAGAACTTCAACTTTTAGATCTGGTCTATCCTTTTCCATCACGATTTTAAAACGAATAGAATTATGATCGCTGGCCCCAAAGTGCTCCCCCACTGACACCTCAATCACCTGCCCTGCCTTATTTCCCAAGAGAAGGTCAAGTTTTGCACCTTCTCTCGTAGGTATATCCACATACTGAATCAGAAAATTGTCTTGTACACACAAGAGATTCCTCTCCATCTAAACCTTTAACACTATGGCAGTCCCAGTCGATGTTTGGAAAGTTAAAATCCCCTACCATAACCACCCTATTATTCTTACAGATAGCTGAGATCTCCTTATAAGTTTGTTTCTCAATTTCCCTCTGACTACTGGGGGGGTCTATAATACAATCCCAATAAGGTGATCATCCCTTTCTTATTTCTCAGTTCCACCCAAATCCCAAATAACTTCCCTGGATGTATTTCCGAGAATATCCTCCTTCAGCACAGCTGTAATGCTATCCCTTATCAAAAATGCCACACCCCCTCCCCCCCCCCACCCACCCTCACCTCCCTTTCTATCCTTCCTGTAGCATTTGTATCCTGGAACATTAAGCTGCCCATCCCTGAGCCATGTTTCTGTAATTGCTATGATATCCCAGTCCCATGTTCCTAACGATGCCCTGAGTTCATCTGCCTTCCCTGTTAGGCCCCTTGCATTGAAATAAATGCAGTTTAATTTATTCGTCCTACCTTGTCCCTGCCTGCCCTGACTGTTTGACTCACTTCTGTTCTCAGCTGTACCCGTCTCAGATTGATGTCTTTCCTCACTATCTCCCTGGGTCCCACCCCCCCACCTGACTAGTTAAAATCCTCCCAAGCAGTTCTAGCAAATTTCCCTGCCAGTATATTAGTCCCCTTCCAATTTAGGTGCAATCCGCCCTTCTTGTACAGGTCACTTCTACCCCAAAAGAGATTCCAATGATCCAAAAATGTGAATGCTTCTCCCATATACCAGTTCCTCAGCCATGCATTCATCTGCTCTATCCTCCTACTCCTGTCCTCACTAGCTCGTAGCACTGGGAGTAATCAAGATATTACTACCTTTGAGGACCTCTTTTTAAAATTTCTCCCTAACTCTCTGTCATCTCCCTTCAGAGTCTAAACCTTTTCCCTTCCAATGTCATTGGTTCCAATATGGACAATGACCTCCTGCTGGCCCCTCTCCCCCGTGAGAACATTCTGCACCCTCTCTGAGACATCCTTGATCCTGGCACCAGGGAAACAACACACCATTCTGCTTTTTCTCTGCTGGCCACAGAAACGTCTGTCTGTACCTCTGACTACAGAATCCCCCAACACAATTGATCTCTTGGAAGCTGACGTACCCCTCATTGCATTAGAGCCAGTCTCAATACCAGAAACTTGGCATGGATGAGTTGGACCGAAGGGTCTGTTGCAGTGCTACACATCCCTATGACTCTAAGAAACCTATCCTTTCCATGCCCACCTTGTCAAGTTCATTGAGGATTTTATACACTATAACAAAGTTAGCCCCTCACTCTGAACTCCAGGGGAAAACAAGCCCAGACTATCCAACCCCTTCTTGGGCACCAAACCATTCTATCCAGGTATCGCTTCTATGAACTGCCTCCAATGCATTTATAATCCTTTCTTAACTAGAGAGACCAAATCTGCACCTTCTCAAAAATGTCCTGCAAGACTGAAGCATAACATTCTGACTTTTCTACCGAAAGCAGAAATCGCTGCTCGGTCTGGCAGCATTTGTGGAGAGAGAAACAATGTTAACGTTTCGAGTTCAGTGAACCTTCATCACAATATTAATGGTTACTGTTGCTCACTCCACAGATGCTGAATTTCTCATACACTGTTTTTATTTCAGATTTCCTGCACCCACAGTTCTTTGTAATCATATTACAATATCAACTAGAGAAAATCGGTTGGCTCAGTTGGCTGGATGGCTGGTTTGTAATACAGAGTGATGCTGACAGTGTGAGTTCAATTCTTACACTTTCCAGTATTTCAAAAATGTATGGTGGCTCAATGTATAGCCAGAGTTCAATTCCAACCTCAGGCAACTGTATGGATATTCTCCCTATTTCTGTGTGGGTTTCCTCCAGCTGCTCTGGCTTCCTCCCACAGTCCAAAGATGTGCGGGTTGGTCATGCTAAGTTGCCTATAGTATCAAGCAATGTGCAGGCGAGGTAGATTAACCATGGAAAATACGGGGAGAGGAGGGTGGGCCTCGATGGGATGCTCTTTGGTGGGTCGGTGTGGACTTAATTAGCCAAATAGCCTGCTTCCCCACTGTAGGAATTCTATACTTTAATCACAAAGAATACCTTTGTATATACAACAGTCACGAATGCAGTTTGGTTCTGGACGGGAGCATATCAAGGAAACAAACACTGGAAATTCACTATCTAGACAAACCAGTTCAGGATCCTCCTTCTCAGTCTCACTCCTTGCCTGAGGTGTGATGAGCCTCATGTTAAACTCTCCTCTGGTCATCTCTCGCTAACGAGGATGATGTTACCCATTAATCAGAGTAAGGCCTCCAAGCTATGACCTCCATGTACAAGTTGGAGTTGCCATATTTATGTTTGCTGTAATGAGGCAAGTGAGGGTTTGGGGCTGGCCACAAACCACACACACACAAAAAAGTCAACTTTAGTGCAATTTGAGCATCTGATGGTGGAGGCTGCTTTGGCTTGACAACACTGCTCATTACATCTGTTTGGGTGAAGGTGTGAATATTACTCAGTGACTGAGGGGAGGCTGGGTTAGCACCTGCCTCAGTGTGCCAGTATTTATAGCAGTAAGAGATTCACACTGAGTAGAAATGGTGCCAATTCCTCACACAAAACTGCCAGCCATTCGTGGCTGACCTGCCGCCTATTATTGCAAGTTGTTAGTTACCCACAGCTCATTCCCTCCAGACTCTGGTGTCTCCGGTCCTATCCAGCATTGACTCGATTTTAAAATTCGTATTCCTGTTCTAAAAGAAATCTAAAAATCCCTCTGTAGTTAGCACATCTGCCTCACAGTGCCAGGGACCTGTGTTCAATTCCAGCCTCAAGCAACTGTCTGTGTGGAGTTTGCACATTCTCCCTGTGACTGCGTGGGTTTCCACTGGGTACTCCGGTTTCCACTCACAAGGGTGTGCAGGCTAGGTAGATTAGCCATGGGAAATACATGGGGATAAGGTGGGGGAACTGGATCTGCTGTTTGGAGGGTCAATGCAGACTCAATGGACTGAATGGCTTCAATCCACTCTGTAGGGATTCTATGACCTTGACTGTCTCCATCTCCGTAGCTATCTCAGGCCCACTCATCCTTCACACACACACCCCACCCCCACCCCGGGATATCAGTTTTCCTCCAACTATGACCTCTTGTACATCCCAGATATCTAATGTTCCATCATTGACAGCTGTACTGTCAGCTGTTCAAGCTTGAGGTGATGGACTTAATCCACGCTCCCCCCGCTCCGACCCACCCACCAGCAGCCTTAATGCAGATACCTCTCTGCATCTCAATCCTCTTAAATCATAAAGTCATGCAGCACGGAAACAGGGAGAAAGTGAGGCCTGCAGATCTGGAGATCGGAGTCAAAAAGTGTGGCTCTGGAAAAGCACAGCCAGTCAGGCAGCATCCGAGGAGCAGGAGAGTCGATGAAAAGCTTATGCTCGAAACATCCTGCCCCTCGGATGCTACCTGACCGTCTGTGCTTTTCCAGCACTACACTCTTTGAGCACAGAAGCAGACCCTGGACCCTGGACTCCCAATCCACCTAACCTGCACACCTTTGGATGATGGGAGGAAACCCACGCAGACACGGGGAGAACGTGCAAACTCTACGCAGACAGTAGCTGAGGGTGGAACCGAACCCTGGTGCCTGGTGCTCTGAGCCTTCGTGCTGCCTTTCAATAGGTAGGAAATAATGTGAGTTTGGTAAGATACCGTGAGAGAACTCGTTAAGGTCTCACAGCGACAGACCCTTCAACGGCCCAATGCCTCAGACTTAGTGAAAAAACATAAGATTCAGCCCGTTGTTTTTAAGATCTGTTGCTGATGGGTTTTCTTAGCATTTCAAATACTAAATTGACTAACCAACCGTGGCTCAGTGGTTAGCACTGCTGCTTCGTAGCATCAGGGTCACAGATCCGATTCCAGCCTCGGGTGACTGACTATGGGTTTGCATGTTCTCCCTGTGTCTCCTCTGGGTGCTCTGCTTTCCTCCCACAGTCTAAGTGGATTACTTGCAGTGTGGGAACAGGCCCTTCGGCCCAACAAGTCCACACCGACCCTCCGAAGAGCAACCCATCCAGCCCCATTCTCCTACATTTACCCGTTCACCTAACACTACTGGCAATTTAACATGGCCAATTCACCTAACCTGCACATTTTTGGACTGTGAGAGGAAATCAGAGCACCCAGAGGAAACCCACGCAGACACAGCGAGAATGTACAAACTCCACACAGACAGTTGCCAGAGGCGGGAATTGAACCTAGGTCTCTGGCGCTGTGAGGCAGCAGTGCTAACCACTGTGCCACCCTGCCGTCCAAATTGGCCATTCTAAATTGCCCATAGTGTTAGGTGTATTTGTCAGAGGGAAATTGGTCTGGGTGGGTTACTCATTGGAGGGTTGGTGTGGACTTGGGCTGAAGGACCTGTTTTCACACTGTCGGGACTCTAATCTAAAAAAAAGCCTTTAATTCAAGGTTGCAGGTCCAGGTTCTTTCTGATTCTGCAATAGTCTGATCCAAGGTGAGGATTAGAGCTGAACATCAGAAACCCACACACCTTCCAGCCCTTGGCACCCAGGCTGCTATTATAGAAAAGCGCTACAAAAGCCTGTGGGAAAGATTCCATTAAAATATACTGGGTAACCCACTGACAGGAAGGGGCAGAGTAATTGCTGAGTCTGCGTGGGGTGGGGGTGGGAGAGTCAAATTCACATTGTCCTGTCTCCATTGAGAGTCAGGAAATTAGTATAAAAGTATTACTGCTCCTAAGCTCTGCTTCTTTTCTCACTTATGCAATCAGGAAACTGGCTGGACCTAAAACACACAAATACTGCTTCCACCACCCCCACCTCCAATGCCAGTGATTAGAATGTAAATCGTCTTCACACGCATTAGTGCTGAGTGCCCGAGGCAGTTAATTGATGATCATTATGGAATTCAGTTTTTCTCAAAGTGCTGAACAAGGATCAGGGAGAGCGGTCATGGATCCTTGTTTCAAGGGTTCATTGACTCAAAGGCATGTTGAAACTTCAGTGAAAATTAGGTTCAGTGATAGCAGCCTCTGTGAGACCATGTCCCAGTGTTAAATCTAACACAGCAAGTTAGGAGCACACACAAATACCAACAGTCCCTATAATTCCAGGAGAAAGGAGGCAGATTTAAGGCCAGATCACAGACAGGGAATTGTTGCAGAGACACATGCCTCCTTGATTCTGACCTAAAGATATACAAATAGATTCATAGAGATGTACAGCATGGAACAGACCCTTCGGTCCAGCTCCACCATGCCGACCAGATATTCTAACCTAATCTAGTTACATTTGCAAGCAGTTGGCCCATATTCTTCCACCCAGCCTTTTAAATATTCTAATTGTACCAACCTCCATCTCTTCCTCTGGCAGCTCATTCCATACACGCACCATCCCCAGTGAAAACGTTGCCCCTTGGGTCCCTTTTATATCTTTCCCCTCTCACCCTAAGTCTACGCCCTCTAGTTCTGGAGCCCACATCCCGGGAAAAAGACCTTGTTTTATTTATCCTATCCATTCCCCTCTGTTAAGCAGAAATTGTTGGAGAAACTCAGCAGCTCTGGCAGTATCTGTGGAGAAAAGGCAGCATCACCACTTTGAGTCAGAAGCCCTACTGTGCAGAAACAGGGCATTCAAGTCCACGCTGTTGCTCTGATGAGCATCCCACCCAGATGCACTTCATCCTGTAACTCTGCATTTCCTCATGGCTAATCCACCTAACCTGCATATGGCTGGATAATTTAGGATGGCTAATCCACCTAACCTGCATATGGCTGGATAATTTAGGATGGCTAATCCATCTAATCTGCATATGGCTGGATAATTTAGGATGGCTAATCCATCTAATCTGCATATGGCTGGATAATTTAGGATGGCTAATCCATCTAATCTGCATATGGCTGGATAATTTAGGATGGCTAATCCACCTAGACTGCATATTGTTGGACTGTAGGAGGAAACCGGAGCACCCGGAGGAAACCCACATAGACACGGGAGAATGTGCAAACTCCACACAGACACTCGCCCAAGGCTGGAATCCAGGTCTCTGACACTGTGAGGCAGCAGTTTTAACCACTGAGCCTCAGTGTCTGGTGACCCTTTTCAGAACTGTACAGTTATATATAGAATCCCCAATGTGTGAAAACAGGCTATTCATCCTAACAAGTCTTCACCAACCCTCCGAAGAGCATCCCCCTAATTTATCCCTGTAACCCTGCATTTCCCATGGCTAATCCACCTAAGCTGTACATCTTTATTTCATACAAATAGGAAAGCACTGAAGTTTGAAAATCTTTCCTTTGCAATCATAGGTAGAGAGGAATGGGGAGGCTATTCAGCCCTTGGACCCTGTTCGCACCATTCACTGACAACATGGCTGATTTGCAAACAAATGATATTGATTAAGGAAGGCAGAACAAAGATGAGCCAATCTCAGATTGAAAATTAGCAACAGATTCTTCATCACTTGCTGTTTTTGGAAAAGAGTTTCAATTTTTTAACATCCTGTGTGAAGAAATGTTTTCTTAATGGCAGTCCCAATTACTATTCCTCAAATAATGGAAATAATTTATTGCCATTTAGTTCTCTGAATGGATCACCTTCATATCTTAAAAACTTCAATCATTTCACCTCTCTACCTACTTTGACTTGGGTGTGGTTTCCAAACATTCTTTCATGTGAAACAGCATTTATTGTCTGTCCCTATTTGTCCTTGAGAATATCTTTGGAGCCACCTTCTTAAACAATGCAGTTAAGGCAGCAGTCCCAGGATTTCAAATGTGATAATTGAAGAACAGCAGTGATGTGGAGGAGCCGGTGTTGGACTGGGTGTTCAAAGTTAAAAGTCACACAATACCAGGTTCTAGTCCAACAGGTTTATTTGGAAGCACTAGCTTTCGGAGCGCTGCTCCTTCATCAGGTGGTTGTTCCAAGTCAGGATGGTGCATCTACTGGGGATAACCAGTAACGTGTTGCCTATAAGGATGGTGCAATCAGAGATAATCAATCATTTCAAAAGGAAATTGTTTGTGAAACACATTTGCAGAGTTCTGACGAGGAGATTGATGAGGCTTCTTCTGGAATACTATGAGAGAAAGTGAGGGCTGCAGATGCTGGAGATCAGAGCTGAAAATGTGTTGCTGGAAAAGCGCAGCAGGTCAGGCAGCATCCAAGGAGCAGGAGAATCGACGTTTCGGGCATAAGCCCTTCTTCAGGAATACTATGTCCAGTTCTGGTTGCCCTTTTATAAGAAGGGTATTACCAAGCTGGAGGGGGATTCAGAATAGATTTAAAAAGATGTTGCTGGCTATGGAAGGCTGATGTTATAAGGAAAGCAGTGACTTTTTCCAATGGAGCATAGGACATTAAGAGGCGACCTGATAAAAGTTTATAAAATAAATGAGAGGTATAGATAGAGTTAATGGTGGTTGACGTTTCACCAGGATGGGGGGATTTTAAGACTAGGGAGCCCATCTTTTAAGGAGAGAGGAGAGAGATTTAAAAAAGACATGAGGCCAGTTATTTTTATATACAGAGGGTGGTTCGTGTATATAAACCGAACTTCCTGAGGAAGTGGTGGATACGGGTACAATTGCAATATTTAAAAGACATTTGGATAAGTACATGACTAGGAAAGGTTTGGAGGGATATGGGCCAGGAGCAGGCAGGTAGGACTAGTTTAGTTTGGGATTATATTTGACATGGACTGTTTGGATCGAAGGGTCTGTTGCCATGCTGTATGACTACAATAGAACAGGAGAATAAGGCTAAAATAAAACAAAGATCTGTGGATACTGGAAATCTGAATTATAAACAGAAATTACTGGAGAAATTCAGCAAAGTTATCTGGTCAGCATGAACAAGTTGGACCGAAGGGTCTGTTTCTGTGTTATATACCTCTACAGGTGGTTAGCACTGCTGCCTCACAGCGCCAGAGACCCGGGTTCAATTCCCACCTCAGACAACTGTCTGCGTGGAGTTTGCACATTCTCCCCATGTCTGCGAGGGTTTCCTCTGGGTGCTCCGGTTTCCTCCCACAGTCCAAAACTGTACAGGTTAGGTGAATTGGCCATGCTAAATTGACTGTAGTGTTAGGTGAAGGGGTAAATGTAGGGGAATGGGTCTGGGTGGGTGCTCTTTGGAGGGTCGGTGTGGACTTGTTGCGCCGAAGGGCCTGTTTCCACACTGTAAGTAATCTAATCTAAACTAATCACTCAAAGCTGGCCACATCTGTGGAGACAAAACAGAGTTAGCATTCTGAGTCCAGTGAATGCCTAGGAAAGGGGGCAATATGTATATTCGGAGATTTCCAGGAACACAATCTAACATAGAAAACAAGTAACCTCTTGTGTACCCCCTTTTAGGGCAGTAAGTCTGCTTGATTCCCTCTACACAGAGCAAATGTGCACTCACTGAGCTAAATGGCCTTCTCCTGTTCCATAACTTCCATATGTTGCCTGCCTGTCTTCACATTCCTAATGGCTGGAGCATGGTCTAGAATTCTGTTGCCTTGGGCTATCTGTAGTTAAATAGGACGTGCCTGTGATTTGGAAACTCAATGACCTGTCATCACTAGGTGCTAAGTGGTAGTTTGAGGGGCGGGCAAGCTAAATTAACATGCAAGTAGGTGGAGAGAGGAAAGCTGGTATAAATGGCACTGTCAGAACAGTCATCAGCCTCTGCAAATGGGGCTTTGCAGTGAACATGTCAGGATAGGAATCAATCACATCAACACCATGTGATTAAAGAAAAGGTGCCTCAGGGACAACAGTCTGTCATTGTGTGCCTGGGAAAAGGAGCAATATGTCAGAGTCATACAGCATGGAAACAGACACTTCAGTCCAACTTATCCTTATTGACCAAGTTACCCAAACTAAACGAGTTCCATTTGCTTGCAATTTGGTCCATATCCCTCTTAATCTTTCCTATTCATGTACCTGTCCAAATGTCTTTTAAAAGTTGTAACTGTACCTGCATCTACTCCTTGCTCCACCCTTTGTGTAAAAAAGACCCCTCACGTCCCTTTGAAATCGCTCCTCCCACCTTAAAATTATGCTTCTTAGATTTTGAACTCCCCATTCCTAGGGAAAAGACCTTGGCTATTCACCTTATTGTGCCCCTCACAATTTTATAAACCTCTGTAGAGTCAGTCTTCAACTTCCTACGCTCCAGTGAAAAAAGTCCCAGCTTATCCAGCCTCTCCTTGTAACTCAAACCCTCCAGTCCCAGTAACACCCTGGTAAATCTTCTCTGCTCACAGTCTCCTACTTAGTAATATCCTTCTTATAAGCAGACTGAACAAGGTACGCCAAAAAATGTTTTCAGAGATCCCAGGGACACAATCTAACAGACACAACAAATGCAAACACCTCTGTGCACCACCAGTTTTTGGAAGCTAAGAATCCAGGGTTTGTTGGACAACCACCTGATGAAGGAGCAGCGCTCCGAAAGCTAGCATTGCCAAATAAACCTGTTGGACTATAACCTGGTGTTGTGTGATTTTTAAACTAAGAATCCAGGGTGCATTCTGGGCCCTAAGAGCCAGTTTCAGATTATAGAGCAACAACTTTGTGGTTCTACATTTTGATTGCAAGATTCTTTTAAGAAAGGCCTGTTCAAAGGTCAAGTTGAGATTTATTTTACTTCAAAATATACTTTATTCATAGAAATAAATCTTTGGTACCTGTACAATTGGTCATGTCGTTCATATATATATACATTGCATGTCTTAACATTACAGAGAACAGATTGAATTAATCAAATTTACAGTTATCGTATTTACATTTCTGTTTATTAACCATCCAGTCTTTTAGTGTTTAGCTGTGGCTTCAGTGGAACCCATCTACTGAGTGGGCCCCCTGTTATACGATAGCAAAGGAACCTTCAAGTTGAGATGTCTGACTTGGGGCACTTTGTGACAGGTTGTGAGGGATGCAGTGATTACAACTTGCATTCGGGAGTGTAGTTCTGATCAATCCACTCTCCAGAAACTTGACTGTTAAAAACACCACAGTACAGTCTCGACAAACAGTTGTGTCATGGCATTTATGATTTATATTTATCATGGCCAAAGAGCCAAATTACCTGGGGTCGCAATGGCATCGCTGTTGGTGGGATCTTGCCGTGCACAGTGTTTCCCAATGCTCTAACAGCAACTTTGAAATCATTTCACTGGCTGTGAAATTGGGAACTCTGAGGTGAGTAAACTGTGATGTAAATTCACCATCCTGTCTTGTAAATACATCACCATTCCTTCACTGTCACTGGGTCAAAATTCTGGAATTCCTTCCTTAACAGCCTTGTGGGTCAGCCTACAGCAAGTGGATTGTATTGGTTCAAGGTGGCAGCTCACACCCACCTTCTCAAGGGGCAACTGGGGATGGGCAATAAATGCTGGCCCAACACCGACATTCCACAAATAAATAAATTTTTCTTCCTTTAAAAGAGCCTCATAAGAAAAGCAAAGAGCAATGCTTCATATTGTATTTGAAACTCTGAGGTCAAGAGTGCACCTTCTTGATAGTCTGGACAGCAGCCAATATGACTACACTCTCAGAATCCCTACAGTGTAGAAAGAGGCCATTCGACCCATCAAATCTACACCAACATTCCAAAGAGTGTCCCAACCAGACCCCAACCCTGTAATTCTCATGGCCAATCCACCTAACCTGCTCCTCTTTGAAGCAAACTAAAATACCCAGTGGAAACCCACACAGACATGTGCAAACTCCAAACACACAGCCACCCAAGACCCTAGGACTGTGAGGTAGCAGTGCTCACCACTGAGCCATCGTGCCATCCATACCTTTGCACATTGAGCGGAGAGTCTCCCACAGCTGCTGTCTGTCATTACATCGACAAATGGATTGCCTTTTCATCCCGGCTGTTTAGGGTGAATGCCACAAAAAAAAAATAGCCATTCTCCAGTCTCCTGGCCAGCATCCCTCTCTTAGACAACACCCTGAAAGGTCAGAGTGTGGGGTCAAACCGGGTGTTGTCCAGGAGACCTGAGGAAATCCCAGCTCATTGAAAGGACAGCACCTTTAACATTAAATATTAATCTCTCAGTAATGCTGAGAAAGCAGGGCTAAGTTCTGTAACTATAATAAGGACAATAGTCTCACTCCAAAACTGAGAAAAGGTGCTAATATTACCAGGATAATGTCTCCAAGTTGGCCTCCCATTTCCTACTCTCCAGTAACTTGAGCTCATTCAACATTTGGGTTAGCCGTATCCAACTGTACAACAGTCCATTCACCCATCAGCCTGGTACTTATTGATCAACATTGATATCTAGTTCACAAATAACTCATGTTCAATTCGCCTCACGCCTCACGCCTCACGCCTCACACCTCACGCCTCACGCCTCTCCACCTCTAACCACCTCCAACCCTATAATCCTTTGAAATATCTGTAGTGATTGGAACCAGGTGGATCTTATTGAAAATGAAATCCTTGATTGGGTGGTTAACCTGGGCCAATCAGGGAGCCCTTGCTGACTAATATAAAAAGGGCATGTTCAGGGAGAGGTGGGCGCCGCAGGGAGTGGAGTGCATCATTTCTCCCTCCAACTCTATTTTGATTTAGTCCCTACCCTCCCCTTCACTGTTTTGATCACACAGCACTGCCCTTTGATGTGAAGGGCAGTGTTTGTCACTGGCCACTCGGGTGTTTTCCTATCTTCCTGGTGGTGGAAATTGAATAAAGATTGGTGCACTTTGTGTCTTTCACTGTGTCTCACACCTGCACACACACACCATGGGTGCTGGGGATAAAATAAGCACTAAGAAATAAAATAAAAAAAAAGAAAAAAGAAAGAAAAAAAAAAATAAAATAAAAAGGGCATGTTCAGGGAGAGGTGGGCGCCGCAGGGAGTGGAGTGCATCATTTCTCCCTCCAACTCTATTTTGATTTAGTCCCTACCCTCCCCCTCACTGTTTTGATCACACAGCATTGCCCTTTGATGTGAAGGGCAGTGCTTGTCACTGGCCACCCGGGTGTTTTCCTATCTTCCTGGTGGTGGAATTTGAATAAAGATTCGTGCACTTTGTGTCTTCCACTGTGTCTCACACCTGCACACACACACCATGGGTGCTGGGGATAAAATAAGCACTACCGCACTTAGGTGGTAGTGTGGGGGTTAAAAAAGAAAGGGAAGAAAAAAAAAGAAAAAAAGAAAAAATATATAAAAAGGGCATGTTCAGGGAGAGGTGGGCGCCACAGGGAGTGGAGTGCATCATTTCTCCCTCCAACTCTATTTTGATTTAGTCCCTACCCTCCCCCTCACTGTTTTGATCACACGGTATTGTCCTTTGATGTGAAGGGCAGTGTTTGTCACTGGCCACTCGGGTGTTTTCCTATCTTCCCGGTGGTGGAATTTGAATAAAGATTCGTGCACTTTGTAGAAAAAAAAAATTAAAAGGGCATAAAAAAATAAATGGCATTAAAAATAAGCACTACCGCACTTAGGTGGTAGTGTGGGGATTAAAAAAATTAAAAAAAATAAACAGGAATGTCAGGGGTTCTGTTCAAGAAAAAAAAAGAACAGGTGTGACTAGGGGTCTTAAAAAACAATAAAATAAAAAGGGCATTAAAAATTAGTGCAGGTACACAATCCTTTATCCAAAACGCTTGGGACTAGCTGGTTTTCAGAATTTTGAATTTTTCAGAATAAATAAATAAAAAGTTCAGAATAAGTGACAGTTCAATGCTGAAATTTTCAAAAAATCTTACCAAACAAGCAGACTCACTGCAAGTACTATGGACCCTGAGACAGAATTCACTGGTGGGAATGGCTTCAGCTACCTGGGCTCAAATGTCAGGAAGATCTTCTCTGAACATCTCCCTCTTCCTGTCCACCTTGAAGATTCTGCCAAGTCCTAATGCCTCCTTTTCTGGCTCTGTGTCAATTCTTATCTGAATGTTGTTTTATTGGCTAATGACTGAGTGGTCAATTAGCTCAAAAAGAAAATCAAAGAACTGTAGGTGTTGTAAGTCAGCAACAAAAACAGGAATTTCTGGAAAAACTCAGCAAGTCTGTGGAGAGAAAGCAGAGTTAATGTTTTGTGTCCAGTGCTCCTAATCCAGAACTGATTGTTTCTAGGATAAGGTAGGTACACATCACAGATGATGCCAGACCTGCTGAGTTTTTCCCACAGTTTCTGCTTTTGGGTTGGTTAGCTCAGTTGATGCCAATAGCGCAGGTTTGCAATGTAGGTTGATGCCAATAGCATGGGTTCACTTCCAATGCTGGCTGAAGTTACCCTGAAAGACTCTCCTTCTTAGTCTCTCCCTTCACCTGAGATGCGGTGACCCTCATGATGACTTTCCCTTTACCTTTTGTTAACAGTTCAAAACCAGGTAGGAATGGGTGTCGTGAGGAGGATGCAGGGGGATTTCAGAGTATTTGGTTTGGCTGAGTGAGTGGACAAGTACATGGCAGATGGAATACACCATGGATAAGTAAATTACTATCCACTTTGGTAGGAAGAACAGAGAATTTCTTAAATGTTGAGAGATTATTGAAATCCCAAAAGGTACCTGGGTGTCCTTATTTGTAAATCACTGAAAGCTAACTTGCAGGTACAGTAAACAATTAGGAAAGCAAACAAAACATTGGCTTTTATCACAAGAGGATTTGAGCCAAAGAGCAAAGATGTCTTGCTTCAATTTCACGGAATTGTGCAATTCCATTCCCGTTGCCGAGGAAGTGCTATACTGGCCATAGAGGGAGTGTAGTTGGAAGGTCACCAGACTGGGATGGTGGGACTATGTTATAAGGAGAGAGGGAACAGACACGGCTTGCACTCTCAAGAAACCGGAAAACTCAGGGGAAATCACGTGGAAACTTGTGCTATTCTTAAATAGAAAGATATTTCTCTAGGGTGGGGAGAGGTCTAGAACCAGGAAACACCAGAGTCACAGCACAGAAACACACCCTTTGATCCAACTCATCCATGCTGACCAAGTTTCCCAAACCAAACTTGTCCCATTGGGATAAACTAGGAGAAAGTTAAGATTGCAGATATTGGAGATCAGAGTCGAGAGTATAATGCTGGAAAAACACAGCAGGTCAGGCAGCATGGAATGGATTCCTGATGAAGGACTTATGCCCGAAGTGTCGATTCTCCTGCTGTTCAGATGCTGCCTGACCTGCGGTGCTTTTCCAGCACTGCACTCTTGACCCCGTTGGGAATTAGGGCCACAATGAAGAGAAATCTCTTCTCTCAGGCGAGACACTGTCTTTGAAATTCTCTATCTAAGAAGACTGTGGATGTGCAGTCACTGAGTAAAGTCACCATAAATTGCAGAGGACCATAGGATTGCTCTCTCTTTCAAGAGACAGTTGGTGGTGGCGGTTTAGCCCAAGGGTTATAATGCTGCAGGCAAGAGGTGAGGTTGAGAAGTCAGAACTTTTGTGGTAACCACAGCCAGCCCAAGGATTAAATCGACACTCTAAACATCACTTCTCATTGCAAACTTACTATCCAAGTTAACCAAGCCCCTGAGTCACCTGGCAAGTTCAAAACAGAGATGGATAGAATTCTAACTAAAACAATGACATCAGAGGATTATGGAGATAACATGGAAATGTGCTGTTGAGGTAGACGATCAGATGTGATCTAGAATGGCAGAGCAGGCATAAAAGGCCATCTCCTGCTCCTACATTCCCAAGAAATGCCTTGGTCATTCTACTATATAAAAGGCACTACATAAATGCAAACTGATGCTGTGTAGTGACTGCACTGTCCAGGTTTGGAGGCAGACCTGACCTCCACTTGTCACGGTAACATTAGGAAAGGCATATATTATCCACCAATATGGCAGTGTCAGTCAACTGCAGTAAGTACTGGCTGGCATGAAGAAGAATGATGAAGCTTTGTTTCATGGTGATAGTTCATTTGAGATCATTCCCGTTTGTTACAGATGTTTATAATTGTCTTTCCTGTGCTCTCGTGCCTTGCTTCTCAATGGACTTGTCATAATGAACCCTTGACTCCTTCCAAAAACAGCGCAAACCATTACATAGTCAGTTGCCGGGCATTGGTTCACTGATTTCCTGCAGCACTAATTTATTCAATAATCAAAACAGCTGGAACACACAGGAAAACCAATGCTCAAGGGTCACCTTTTGCACCCTTGACGTGCAGTTATGTTCCTGCAAAATACTCAGATTGGGCTACTGTGGCATGTCCATCCTTCAGATTAGTCACAGCCAATGTCACCACTTCAGGTAGACTTTAAAGGTTCCAAAGCATTGACTTTGCCCAATGCCCCAGCTGGAACTCTTGCCTAAACCAAAGCCAAAAGAGATCACATTGTGTGGTCACCCATTTAAAATTGCAGCACAAAAGAATGCTTTGCTTCATCCGGCCTGTGAAAGCTTGGATTTCAAAGAAACCTGTTGGATGATAACCCAGTGTCATGTGACTTCTGACCTTGTCCACCCCATTCCAACACCTCTACATCCCAGTTTAATAATAATCCTTCCTCTAACAGGGCAACCAGAGCTGCACACGCTTCCTCAAACAGCTACAAAATGTTCCATGACAAGTTGATGGGGAAGCTTTCCATATTCGGTTTGCTCCCTTTGGACCAAAATTGCTTTGTCGGCTCCTGTTTAATTTTGAGTGTCTTATCAGGAGATAGGATGACATTCCCTGGAAAGGATTACCAGTTGAATTTACTCAAGTGCAGACAGAAAAATGTATACAATGGAGGTAGATAGAGCAGCATTTTGAATTTCTAATGTTTATTGATTACTCCAAAACAAGTAATCTCATCAGTACAGTCACTGTAACAATAAGGAGCAGCAGGGTCTGATCTGAGGGATATACTTCTAATTAACTACAGGGATCTTGTCCAGCCGGAAGAGGAATAGTGATCTCCATAATTATGCTCAACTTCCATGTTCCCTCACCAATGTGCAATGCCACTCCGAATTAGATAGTCAACTGTCACTTGGAAGTCCTCACCTTCCCCACTCTATCCCAGTTGCATGAATACAGAGTAAGTTACTTTCTGCTCAGGCTTGTCACTTACAAGATGGCGGCACAGGAGGAGGCAGTGTTGGGCTCCTGTGCCCAGACTTGTCCTCTTCATCCATTTTTCCCTATCCCTTTCTCCTCTTTGTTTTTTCAGTTTTGTTTAGTTTTTGTTCAAACCTACCTGTTAAGGAGAGTTCTTTAGTAGGAAACTGGCTTCAATGGGTCCAGGAGCAGAGGCAACGTGGCTACAGAGTGGGCCAGCCTGTGAGGCCTGGAGCGGGGCACTGCCAGCAACATGGCGTGAGCTGGCATTGCACAGAGTGGGGACTGTGGTGTGGCACAGTGTGGGGACTGTGGTGTGGCACAGTGTGGGGACTGTGGTGTAGCACAGAGTGGGGACTGTGGTGTGGCACAGTGTGGGGACTGTGGTGTAGCACAGAGTGGGGACTGTGGTGTAGCACAGTGTGGGGACTGTGGTGTAGCACAGTGTGGGGACTGTGGTGTAGCACAGAGTGGGGACTGTGGTGTAGCACAGAGTGGGGACTGTGGTGTAGCACAGTGTGGGGACTGTGGTGTAGCACAGTGTGGGGACTGTGGTGTAGCACAGAGTGGGGACTGTGGTGTAGCACAGTGTGGGGACTGTGGTGTAGCACAGTGTGGGGACTGTGGTGTAGCACAGAGTGGGGACTGTGGTGTAGCACAGTGTGGGGACTGTGGTGTAGCACAGTGTGGGGACTGTGGTGTAGCACAGAGTGGGGACTGTGGTGTAGCACAGTGTGGGGACTGTGGTGTCGCACGGAGTGGGGACTGTGGTGTAGCATGGAGCAGGGCTCTGGTGTCGCAAGGACCAGGACTGGAGCAGTGGAGAAGGAAACGTTAGACTCTTTAAAAGTTCTCATTCCTTATTTTTACCTTTTATTTTAAGATGGCACCTACACATGGCGACCGTACTCACTTTTGACTGGTTTTATGTTCAATCTGCATGACAATAGATGATTCAATCAATTTAGTGCAGACATAAAGCCAGGAAACTTGTCCTCAGTCAAGTTATAGAGTCATAGAGATGTACAGCACAGAAACAGACTCTTTGGTCCAACCCGTCCATGCCAACCAGATATTCCAACCTAATCAAGTCCCACCTGCCAGCAACCGACCCATATCCCTTATAATTCTTCCTATTCATATACCCATACTGAGGCCTTTTAAATGATGTAATAGTACCAGCCTGCACCACTTCTTCTGGCAGCTCCTTCCAAACACGCACCACCCCCTTAGGTCTCTTTTATATCTTTCCCCTCTCAGCCAGGACCTATGTCCTCTAGTTCTGGACTCCCCTACTCCAGGGAAGAGACTTTGTCTATTTATCTTATCCATGCCCTTCATGATTTTGTAAACCTCTATAAGGTCACCCCTCAGCCTCCGATGCTCCAGGGAAACAGCCCTAGCCTATTCAGCATCTCCCTATAGCTCAAATCCTCCAACCCTGGCAATATCTTTGTACATCTTTTCTGAACCCTTTCGAGTTTCACAATGTCCTTCAGATAGGAAGGAGACCAGAATTGCACACAGTATTCCAAAAGTGCCCTAACCAATGTCCTGTACAGCCACAACATGACCTTCCAACTCCTGTACTCAATACTCTGACCAATAAAGGAAATCATACCAAATGCCTTCTTCACTATCCTATTTACCTGCAACTCCACTTTCAAGGAGCTATGAACTTGCACTCCAAGGTCTCTTTGTTCAGCAACACTCCCTAGGGCCTTATCATTAAGTGTATACATCCTGCAAAGATTTGCTTTCCCAAAATGCAGCACCTCACATTTATCTGGATTAAATTCCATCTGCCACTTCTCAGCCCATTGGCCCATCTGGTCAAGATCCTGTTGTAATCTGAGGTAACCTTTTTCGCTGTCCACGACACCTTCAATTTTGGTTTCATCTGCAAACCTACTAACTATACCTCATATGTTCATATCCAAATCATTTATATAAAGAAAGAAAAGTAGTGGACCCAGCATCGATCTTTGTGGCACTCCACTGGTCACAGGCCGCCAGTCTGAAAAACGACCCTCCACCACCACCCTCTGTCTTCTACCTTCGAGCCAGTCAAAGAGATTGCCTTTGCCTCAAGGGGCCCTGAGCAGTAAGTCAAGGATAGCCTCCAATACCAGCTCCAAGGCTTGGACAATGTGGGTCAACAGCTCAGGACAGTCAGAGTCAGGACAGTCTCCACATAAAGGGGTGAGGGGCTGTGTCAGGCAGCCTACTACCCATCTTGACTCTTCCTGCCCTATTGGGAGGTGTTTCTCCCCTGGAATGAGAGACGGGGGTGGGGAGACAGGCTAGGTATTAAGGGAAATAACAGTGGGTGTGTGCAGCTGTTACTATTGTTGCATGTGGAGAGTTTTCTGGAGTGATTGGGAGCATGCAGGGTGAGTGCTGTCAGGGTTTGGGTGGGTGAGAGTGAGGGAAGATGTTGCAGACAACCTGGTGAGAATTGTAGAGAATGAGCTGTGGTGGAGTTGGGTAAAGAGATAGAGCGAGCGTGAGGTATCAGAGAGAACATGGTGGCACTTTGTGGCAGGGTGGAGAAAATCAAGTACTTTCTTCTGACATATTGCTACGTATTCCTCTCAGACAGCTGAGACTGCACTGACCTGGATGGCACAGTTGGAATAGGCTTTGCATGGTCTAGTGTCTTGGCTGCCTCTGCTGGCCCTGGGGGAATGAAGAAGCCACTCTTCTGCACCATACTGCCCAGCAGGACCTCTGGGAGTGCCGTATTCCACCATCTGTCACGTCTGGGGCAAATGTCAGGAACTGGGCAGGGCAGCTCCAAACTAACTGGGCTTCTCTCGGTGCAAATAGATGGTTGAGAGAGTGGCGCTAGAAAAGCACAGCAAGTCAGATAGTATCTAAGGAACTGGAGAATCGATGTTTCGGGCAAGACCCCTTCATCAGGAATCCTGATGGGTGCTGACTCGGATGTTGCCTGACCTGCTGTGCTTTTCCAGCACCACTCTGATCTCCAGCATCTGCAGTCCTTACTTTCTCCTGCAAAAAGATGGTGCCAACTCTAGGCATTTTTAAATCCCAGAATATCCTAACAGTGGGGATTTATGTGGAAACGTTATGCAGTAGGTGAGTCTAGAATTGGATGAGAGGGATACTATTGGGATAGGGTGGGTAGTTAATGATCCCTGTTGGCTCAGAAGTGGCAATAAAATGGACCAGTACCTGGGATGAAAAACCCTCAAAAAAAATATTGGCACTTAACTGAAAGAAAAAGGATTCATCCTGTGATTTTTGACAACAATATGAGAATCCCTGATGAGAAAGCCTGGGCCCCAAAAAATTGCACATCAGCACATTTGTTTTGCACACTCTGTCAGGAAAATGAAACACAACATAGGACCTGGCACAGATGCTGCCAGATTGACTGAGCTTTTCCGGCCATTTCTGTTTTTGATAGGATTTGTTAAGATGAGTTTACGCTGATAATCCTAGACCATAGCCAACTGGAAACTTTTCAGCCAAGAACGACATTATAATCTTAAAACTCAAACTCCAACAAGAATGAAAACTGATTGCTACAAGCCTTGCAATCTTGTCTTTCTAAAAATCACGGAGACCATAGCTCATATAGAAATTGACAGTTTTGAACATTTCAGTGAAATCAAAGAGGCTGTTTGAAGGTAGAAATTAGCAGCGATTAAAACCAAGTCTTGAAAATAATGAGGTTGAACTTAATAACAACTAAGAGTCCTTGTGTGTGTTTAAGGCTGAGATCAATAGATTCTTGATTATTAAGAGAATCAACTCTAATGGGGAATGGGCAGGAAAGTGGACATAAGGAGTGTCAGATAGGCCACGATCTTCTTGAATGGTGGAGCAGGCTTGAGGGGCGGATAGCCTACTCCTGTTTCTAATTCTTATGGTAAGACACCACTCCCAAATTATCCTGCAGCCTTCAAGTGCAGTATAAAGATTAGAACAAAGACTAGATCTTTTAGACTCATTTATCTCATTTAGTGTGTGGCACGGTGGCACAGTGGTTAGCACTGCTGTCTCACAGCGCCAGAGACCCGGGTTCAATTCCTGCCTCAGGCGACTAACTGTGTGGAGTTTGCACGTTCTCCCCGTGTCTGTGTGGGTTTCCTCCGGGTGCTCCGGTTTCCTCCCACAGTCCAAAGATGTGCCGGCCAGGTGAATTGGCCATGCTAAATTGCCCGTAGTGTTAGGTAAGTAAGGGGTAAATGTAGGGGTATGGGTGGGTTGCGCTTCGGCGGGTCGGTGTGGACTTGTTGGGCCGAAGGGCTTGTTTCCACACTGTAATGTAATGTAATGTAAATCTAAATCTAATCTAAATCTCGCTTAGGTCACTCAATGAGTTCAAGTACTGAGGCTCAAAGATAATTCTCTCCACTGGGGCGGAGTCATTTGTCAACTCAGTGGTCTTCATTCAGGAGATATAGATGAACACAATTGTAATAATTGATGAATATCAGAGTTGAAATGTTCTGCTTTGACAATAATTGAAGTTTAGAACGGGATTCTCTGAGAAATAAGAGTATTTTCTCTCTTTCTCCTCGAACCTATCTAACATTGGGATTGATTCTTTTCCCACCTGGCTTTAAGTGCATGTTTAGACCTTTAATAAACTCTGATATAATTTAGAATTTATGTTGTCTCACAGAGTCTTCAGTGACTCAACAATCCGATGCTGTTTGGAGGGGTGTACATTACTGAGGTATAGCCCCAGACTATAATAATGTGCGGGATATTATTATAGAAATATAGAATCATTGAAAATAGGTGCAAGAGTAGGCCATTCAGCCCTTCAAGCCTGCATCACCATTCAATATGATCATGGCTGATCACTCAATCTCAGTATCCCACTTTCTGTTCATGTTCCTTGATCCCTTTAGGTGCAATGGCCAAGTCCAGCTCCTTCTTGAATATACCCAATGAACTGGCCCCAGCAGCTTTCCATGAGAGATAATGCCATGAGTACGCAACAATGAGTGAAAAAATTCTTCCTTATCTCAATCCTGAATGGTTTACCCCTTATGATTAGACTGTAACCCCTAGTTCTGGATTTCCCCAACATTGAGAACATTATTCCACATCTAGTCTGTGGAGTTTCACAGGATTTTGTGTTTCTATGAGATTCCCCTAATTCTAAATTCCAGTGAGTACAAGCCCAATCAATTCAATCTTTCTTCATGTATCAGTCATCTTGGTTAAATAGGCTCACAGGAAGATGGGAATACTCTCAGTTAAATACTTTACTTTGCAGACAGATGTATTGGTGCTTTAAACTCATTTAGCATCTTGAGAATTTCTTTCTCAATCTACAGTTCAAACAAATAATTTGAGAGGTGTTATGTTCAGAGATTATAATTCACCAGAGTTGTACCCATGTGTTTGATACAGAGCTCATTATTTATATGTAAGTAAATCTTTTTGATAAGTGTAGAACGAGTGCTTTATTGAGAGTGGTACAAAGACCTAAATTTAGATCTCTGGATCAGGTCTAGCTGACCTTAACTCAATATAACATTGGGGTTTAGAAATTCTTTGCAAAGTTAATATCAAAATCCTCACTGAATGTCCTAACAAGATGACATATTCTATCAGAATTGGACACGTCTTTCAGTTAGCAGTTCAGGTAATTGATTATGTTAATAAACAAAATTCCATTTAGGACCTCCATCAGACCAAGTGATGGGAGATGACACTGATGCAAATAGAGCCATAGAGCCATAGAGATGTACAACATGGAAACAGATCCTTTAGTCCAACTCGTCCATGCCGACCAGATATCCCAACCCAATTTAGTGTCACCTGCCAGCACCTGGTCCTTATCCCTCCAAACCTTTCCTATTCATATACCCATCCAGATGCCTGTTAAATGTTGCAATTGTATTAGCCTTCATCACTTCCTCTGGTAGCTCATTCCATACACGTACCACCCTCTATGTGAAAAAGTTGCCCCTTAGGTCTCTTTTATATGTTTCCCCTCTCACCCTAAACCGATGCCCTCTAGTTCTGGATTCCCCCACCCAGGGAAAAGACTTTGTCTATTTATCCTATCCATGCTCCTCATGATTTTATAACCCTCTATAAGGTCCCCTCTCAGCCTCCGTCGCTCTAGGGAAAACAGCCCCAACCTATTCAACCTCTCCCTATAGCTCAAATCCTCCAATCCTGGCAACATCCTTGTAAATCTTTTCTGAACCCTTTCAAGTTTCACAACATCCTTTTGATAGGCAAGAGACCAGAACAGGATGTAATAAGGGGTATGGGTGGGTTGCGCTTCGACGGGTCGGTACGGACTTGTTGGGCCAAAGGGCCTGTTTCCCACACTGTAAGTAACCTAATCTCAAATCTAATTCAAAATTTAATCTAATCTAAAAATCTAATTCAATCTAATCTAATCTAATTCTAATTCAAATCTAATCTAATTCAATGGGCCAAATGGCCTAATTACTACTCCTATGTCTTACGGTCTTATTAGCAGCTATTCATTCTCCCAGGCTAGTCTTTATCCCCTCCTTAGTCTGTTCAACTGTTTCTCTTAGGGCACTATCTCCACCTAACATTTGTACCTTCCTCTCCCCAGTATAAAAACCCATCCTTTTCCCAGCTACAATCAGTTCTGAAGAAGGCTCACTGGACCCAAAATGTTAACTCTGCTTTCTCTCCACAGATGCTGCCTGACCTACCTGAGATTTTCCAGCAATTTCTGAATCCAGTAAAAATCTGAAATGAAGCAAAAAGTCATTACGGGACCTAAGTGCAAGCAGGAGAGTCAACGTTTTGGACATAATACCTTCATGAAGAATGTGGGTAATGGGGAAGTGCGTTGTGAGGGGTTAGCTTGGAAGGCGATAGGTAAATGCATGGGATGTGATAGTGATAGGTCAGAGCGGATAGGTGGGAAGGAAGATGGACAGGTAGGACAGTTCAAGATGGCAATGCTGAGGTGGAGGGTTGGATCTGGGATGAGATAGGGGAGGGGAGATGAGGAAACTGGTGAAATCGACTTTGATGCCATGTGGTTGGAGGCTCCCAAGGTGGAAGATGAGGCATTAATTGTCCAGTGATAAATACCACCAGACCATTGCCTCCCAAATGTTTCTACACCACGTATTGCTATGGACAGTTCACAACAACACATCTACCCTTACCAAAGTTCAAATTCTTTGTGACATTAGTTCAACACCTCAACCTCTACCACATATGATATCACACCACTGTTTTTATCAATCTATGCATGTTGAGCCAGACTCTGCAATATCTTGAGATTAAATTGGTTCAAAAAGAAAGTGACATAGTCAGAAAATGCTACTTCACCATGAAAAAACCCTCAAAAACTCAACCTTCCGGATGTCAGCTCGAGACTCCAATGAGGGAAAAAACCAAACATGAGCAATACATTGAGCAAGTAATTAACATTGTATATCATGGACCTGGGGCATGGAAACATGGTCCTTACAACCACAGGATTTGAAAAAGAGTCCATGTTTTGTCATTCACCACTTCTTTACCCTTAATTATGAGATCTTCCCACATACAGGCAGACATTCTTAAAAGCTTTGACATGGAATCACAGCAGGTCAGGCAGCATCCAGGGAACAGGAGATTCGACGTTTCGGGCACAGGCCCTTCCTGAAGAAGGGCCTGTGCCCGAAACGTCGAATCTCCTGTTCCCTGGATGCTGCCTGACCTGCTGTGCTGTTCCAGCAATAAAGTTTCAACTTTGATCTCCAGCATCTGCAGACCTCACTTTCTCCATGGAATCACCTCAAGAATCAGGTCTATTTGGATTTATTTACCATATTTGGCAACGTGGTCCTTCTAATGCTACTCCACAATTTCTCCTTAGACATTACGACGGAGCAATTATTACCTATGCAGTATTCCCACAGACACCTGGGAATCACTGGCCCAAGACCCTCCAAAGTAGAGGAAGAGCATCCAGAAAGATGCCAGCACCTCAAGACTTGCTGTTGGGAAAAATCAGAAGCCAGGCCAAAACAGCACAAGGCGCGGGCTGCTACACCAACTCTCCCACACACACCTTCGCGCGACCACCTTCTTCCACAGACTGTTACACTTGGTGCAGCCGCATCGATCTGTACAGCCACCTACAGACTGACCTTGAGAGTGGAAGAGTCTTCCTCGTCTGTGAGGGACCACCAATGAATGAATGATTACCTATTGAAGGCAGATAAGACTTGTCAGACCAGTAATGTCCTGGGTGCCACATTACAGCGAGCATGTAAAAGCATGGGAGAGAATGCAGAAGCAGTTTACAATAAAGATTCCAGGGTTGAGAAGCTTCAGTTATGAGGCTAGTTTGAAGAAGTTGTGAATTTTTCTTTGGTTGAGAGTGTGGTGCTGGAGAAGCACAGCAGGTCAGGCAGTATCCGAGGAGTAGGAGAATGCTGCCTGACCTGCTGTGCTTTTCCAGCACCACACTGATCTCCAGCATCTGCAGGCCTCACTTTCTTCTAATTTCTCGATGGTGACAAGGCGGCAAAGGGAAGATCTGATCAAGGTTTTCAAAATTCTGAGCAGGCTGAATCGATTAAATGGAGAGAAACAGTTCTGCTTTGCCAAAAGAAAGAGAGCAGAGATTTAACATAATTTGCAAAAGTAGCATGGGTGGAAGCAAGGGGAGAAAACTCAGTGGATAGTCAGAGTGTGGAATCCATTGCCTGGAAGTGTGATGGGGTGGCATGGTGGCTCAGTGGTTAGCACTGCTGCTTCACAGCGCCAGGGTCCCAGGTTCAGTTCCAGCCTTGGGCGACTGTCTGTGTGGAGTTTGCACATTCTCCCCGTGTCTGCGTGGGTTTTCTCCGGGTGCTTCGGTTTCCTCCCACATTCAAAAAATGTGCAGGTCAGGTGAATTGGCCATGCTAAATTGTCCATAGTGATTAGGTGCATTAGTTGGGGGGTGGGTCCCTCTTCGGAGAGTCGGTGTGGACTTGTTGGGCCGAAGGGCCTGTTTCCACACTGTAGGAAATCTAATCTAATGAAGGTGGGTTCAATTGAGGCATCAAAAGAAAATAGATCATGTTTTGAATGAAAATGTGCAAGGGTATGGGGAAAAGCAGGTGATTAGCATTAGGTAATGATGCTCATCTGGTGGGCTGAATGGCCTCTCTGTGCCATAACAATTCTGTGATTTCCTGATAGTATGTTGCTGAAAACTAACACTTACAAATGATTATTTACAAACACTTTGGGTTATGATTGGATGGATAAGTTTGATCAGATGTTTGTTAATGAACATAAGGCAAAAAAATAAAATTGTCGCAAAATAATTATCACCTTAATGGGTCTTGCTCGCTTTTAGATTGGAATTCCAATAAGACATAAGAACTAGGAGCAGGAGTAGTCCATCTGGCCCATTGAGCCTGCTCCACCATTCAGTGAAGTTATAGTTTATTCGGCAATTCCTTATTAACAGTATTCCAGGCATATACAGCGCATACAAGGCGCTAGGAATGTCATATTGCTGAGCACTACACCTTTCCTGCAGAAATGTAAAGATCAAACACTATCCAATTGCTTTAAACCAATGCCCAGCTGGATGAGTGGTAATGGCTATTCACTCTAAACTAGGGCAGGTATGATGGTACAAAGGGAAACAAAGAGGATGAGATTTCTCTTGTATTGTCATGTTGTATTCCAATGGGACACAGTTATAAAATTTCCTATGACACTTCAGAATTCCCTAGCATTGGAGTTTATTTACTTTATTCCTAGTGTAAGCAAATTAGCTGTGACAGTCAAGAGTAACTACAAAAAGCATTAGTGTATACTACCAGAACTATCAAATCATACATCTGATGATGCACCATTGTCTGGTGGAATATTTTGATGATTGTACATTGAGAGCGAGAACATGGTCATACCTTTAAATTGGTCTTTTGCAGACTTTATCAAATCAAGCGACACTTCCTGATGTTACAATAGAACACTCAACCTTGACAGACATTGACTCATTTCAAATGGCTTCTATACTGCCAGCAGATCAATGGAATAAAGTTCACAGCCTCAGTAAGATTGGGGATTTCACTAAGCTCTAGAAATATCTTACAGTATTTGAAATGTCCCTAGTCAAGGGTTTTTGAAATAAGCTATTCACGTTTCATTTAAAACCCATTTTGAGTCATGTCCTTGGTGATGGACATTCTTTCCTCAATGACCTCACTCTCTATAAGAGAAAGAGCTCTTGCTGAACTATGTCTCAGATCATTCTTCACAATATATGACCAATACTTGGAAACACTGCTTGTTTAGTTCAGTCTAACAAATGGAGGAGACTAGATAGTCTTTTTGCAGTCCCATTGATCAAGCAATCAAAAATCTATTACAAACAGTGAGGAATTTTTAACTTAATTTCCATTACTTCAGGGTCATTGAGGGAACATGGATAACCTTCAATATTATCAGATGACATGTCCCCACTTGGAGTCCAATTCCACTTTTAATTCTCCTTCCATGATGTACAATTTCCCTCGCGTGGAGGAAGGCACTGATCTGGGGTTCCATCTCAGTCATAAGTTGGAGAAACTTAAGCAATATGGGAAGGTTTTGCATAAGGCAAACTGCCCAATCAGTTAGACTGGATCATTGGCAACATTTCTCTTTGCAAAACAGATCTTACATGAAAATGTTACATCCTCTGGACTGTGAAACTCCAGCATTGTTTAATCTTCTGTTTATTTTTTCAGCAAGCTAATTACAGTTCCTGGCCTGTCATAGAGCTTGGGACCAATGTTTTACAACTTACTTAGTCAGGGATATTGCGAAAACAGCAAAACACTTACTGTTGCAAATTGATTTAAAGAATATTTGGCAAACCCCAGGTTGGTTTCAGGCAATAGATCGAATTGTAGAGTCAATGCCAGGATTGTTCTGCTACAAAAACTGCCTGTGAATGGATAACTAACACTGAGTATTTGAAAGTACTTTTGGTGCCTTTTGTACATTAAATACAAAGAACAGTACAGCACAGGAACAGGCCCTTCAGCCCATCAAACCTGTGCCAACACACAAGACCTTCCGAAACTAAAAACCTTTTCCCTTTACGCTGTCTATGTCCCTCTATTAGGAGAAAGTGAGGTCTGCAGATGCTGGAGCTGAGTCGAGAGTGTAGTGCTGGAAAAGCACAGCAGGTCAGACAGCATCCGAGGAGCAGGAGAATCTATTCCCAACTAATTGTATATCTGTCTAGCCGCCTCTTAAACTTAGATTCTTGCATCAAAACCTTGCAACTTGACCAATCTTGGTTCTCTTTTTGGACTTCACTTGCTTCAGCCTGTCTACTTTCACTGACACATGTGCTGCTTAAGAGATAGTTGAAATTTAAAACAGGATTTTCTACTGGAAGTAAGATTGAATTTCCTTTATTTCCCCAGAACCTATTTAACATTGATATTGGTTCTTTCCATCTGACTCTGAATGACACATTTAGTTTAAATTAAAGTTTTAGAATTTATATTGTCCCACAGTTTTCAGAAACTTGAGAATCCCACTCCTTAGGTTAGAAAGTGAGGACTGCAGATGCTGGAGATCAGAGCTGAAAATGTGTTGCTGGAAAAGCGCAGCAGGTCAGGCAGCATCCAAGGAACAGGAGAATCGACGTTTCGGGCATAAGACCTGAAGACGGGCTTATGCCCGAAACATCGATTCTCCTGTTCCTTGGATGTTGCCTGACCTGCTGCGCTTTTCCATTCCCACTCCTTACTCTATTTGGTAGGGGAGGACGTTATTGAGGGCTAACTCCCAGACCCTAACAATATCCCGGAAATTATGACGTAGGAGCAGGGTTAGGCCGTTCGCCTCTCGAGTTGGAGAAAGTGAGGACTGCAGATGCTGGAGAGTCAGAGTCGAGAGTGTGGTGCTGGAAAAGTACAGCAGGTCAGGCAGCATCCGAGGAGCAGGAGAATCAACGTTTCGGGCATAAGCACTTCCTGATGAAGGGCTTATGCCAGAAAAGTTGATTCTCCTGCTCCTCGGATGCTGCCTGACCTGCTGTGCTTTTCCAGCACCACACTCTCAACCCACATTCTGCCGATCGAGTCTGCTTCTCGACTCAAATAAGATTGTGGTTGATCTGATAATCCTGAACTTCACTTTCTTGCCTTTGCCCTATAATTTTTGATTCCTGTACTGTTTAAAGGTCTGCAGATCCTTGCCTTGAATGTACTTAATGACGCAACTTTAAACTAGTTTAAAAGATGATTAGGAAGATACTAATACTATTGGCTGGATTTTTTTCCTTTGGGTAGATCTGGGTAAGTCCATTTAACATCTCTGTCTTTCTTGATCTAAAATTAAAGGGAAACATTTGAGGTGTCCTCCTGTTCTGTGCTTATCCCAAAAGGGATAATCCATTATCCCTCCCGCAACCAGCATTCCCTCTCAGCCAACTTTCTTCAGTACAACAACAACAGTAAACCTCAGTCATCACCCACCCCACATCTGCCAAAAAAACTCCACTGCATGGGCAAAACAACCTCCCTCCACACACTACCCCCCCCCAGCCAAAACTCCTTCCTGAGTCATCATTGGAAACAGATTATCAGTGCCGTGTGTGGGAACTTGCTGTGTCCAAAACAACTACCACCTGCTATTATAAATTCGTTAGGAGCCACTTTGAGGTGCCCTGAGAGCAGGAAAGGCACTAGCTGAATGCATTTTGTCAAGGCAGAGAATCACCAGCCTGTGAGTAAATGCACCCTTTGCAACAAAGTCAGGAGTTTGCGGGGGGAAGAGGGTTGGAATTTGTCTCAATAGAAAACAGCAGCCCACTCAAATAATGGTCAGGTCGCCACTGTAGGATTCTCCGTGAAGTCTGAAGGGAATCAGAAATGGTGTGATGTACTCTTATCATACATTCTGAGATTCATTCATCGCCGGTCTCTGTTCCTGCGCCTGCAGTCATGGGGAAGGTGGTACTAGGCCAGGGAAGCAGTAGTCAGAGCCTTTAGGTTCTCCCAGTGTTGTATTGACATTGCAGTGTTGTTCTTGACTTTCATTCTCCTGTCTGCATTTTTCTTTAAAGATCAGGATCTGGATATATCATGTCCCACTAAAGGCTTGGGCTGGTTTCTCCACCAACAGCAAAATTTCCAGGCAGACAACACTTTGAAAGCTCAGGTTTATAGACAGACAGAGATTGGAGTTGAAAAGCCCATGCTGTTTGGGATACCAGTATTCCCGGAGGCTATGGGAAGCAGCCCTGGGGTCCAACATAAAAGAGAAGATTCTTGTGCTGTTCCCTGTGGCGATGAAAGAGAAAAGCAGGGAGTGGGCCTGCTAATTGAGAGGATGATAAAGATTATTGCTTCATGGTGATTATGTCTAATGACACGCTAAATGCAAGAGGACAGCGAGTTCCGGGGAAAGAAAAGAACTTGAGAACAGGTTTTCCTAAAACTAAAGTCTCATGTTGCTAAATATTAGTTGCAGTTATCTGTTCTTCAGGACAACTGGCTGCTCTGACAGGTAATTGGTGTCTCATTATTTATGTGAGGACAGCATTCGTGATGGAAATACCAGCTTTTCATACCATAACCCCCCTAACCTCTCTAACCCTGAAGTCTTGTGCCTCATTTTGCGTTGCCATTGGTGGTTGGGTCATCAGCATCCTAGACCCACACCCTAAATCCATCTGTGTTTGGAACTCCCTCATCAACTTTAAGATCCTGCTTTAACTCACTCTCTGTTGGTTCATGGGATATGGGTGTCACTATGTTCATACCTTAATGGCCCTGGAGAAGGTGGTGGTGAGCTGCCTTCTTGAACCAATGCAATCCTTGGACAGTGCTGTTGAGAAGGGAGCTCCAATATATTGGCAGTGAAGGAATGATGATATATTTCCAAGTCAGTAAGTTGTGTGTCTTGGAGGGGAACTTGCATATGGTGATGTTCCCATGTTGCCCTTGTCCTTCTGGGAGGTAGACATCATAGACTTAGATGTTTCCATGTTGCCCTTGTCCTTCTGGGAGGTAGACGTCATAGACTTAGATATTGCAATCGAAAGAGCCTTGGTGAGTTGCTGCAGTGCATCTTGTAGATGGTACACACTGCTGCCAGTGTGTTTCAGGGGTGAAGGGAATGAACGTTCAAGTTGGTGGGTATGGTACCAATAAAGCAGGCTGTTTTGTCCTTGATGACATCCATTGTCTTTTCGGGTCTGCGTTGACTGCGGTTGTTTCCAGGGCTTAGATCATTGTTGGGCAGTCTGTCTCGTTTAATTCCTTTTCTTCGACTTTGTTTGGGAGGACTGAGTGGTTTGCTAGGGCCATTTCAGAGAGCAGTTAAGAGTCAACCATGTCGCTGCGGATCTGTAGGCATGATCAGGTGAGGGTGGCCATAAAAGGTAATAGGGAAGCAGATTAATCTTTACAACAAACCTTTATGGTTAGCATTGGAGTAGTTTTAAATTCCATGTTTATCAACCAAAATCTAATTTCACCACTGCCATTTCTCCCCAGTGATATTACCTGTATACCATACCAGCAGAATCCTTTTAGAATTAGAATCGCCACAGTGTGGAAACAGGTCTTTCGGCCCAACTAATCCACACTGACCCTCTGAAGGGTAACCCATCCAGACCTATTCCCCTAACCTACACACTCCTGAACATTATGAGCAATTTAGCATGGCCGACTCACCTATTCTGCGCATCTTTAGATTGTGGGAGGAAACCAGACCACTCAGAGGAAATCCACATGGGGAGAATGTGCAAACTGCACACAGACAGTTGCCCAAGGCTGGAATCGAAACCAGGTCCCTAGTGCTGTGAGGCAGCAGTGCTAACCACTGAGCCACCACGCTACCTATTTTAGTCAAGAAGAGATTTGGGATGCCTTTCTACTTTAGACAATTGCAACTTTATTTTAGTTGTTCCAGCATCAAGTGATGGAATGTTTCTGGTTCAGTTAGCCATGTTGCGTTGAGTTAATTCATCCCAACCACAGAAACAAAGGAGGAGCTATAACTGGCTGCAATGCACAGGGAATCCCAGGAGACGGCGACACTCAATCCCTTCATCTTCTCATTACGAAGTGATCCAGTATCCCCTCCACAATGTGGGTTTGTTTTGAATGCTAGTGGCACTATATATATAAACATGTTTCTGTTGTTGTCTTGAGTGGATATTGAAGAGAGATAGCTGTAAAACTCCTGGCTAACTCACCTACGGACCGCTGCTGCCAGAGTCTGGTGTGAAGAATCGTGAGAACATCAAGGTGTTACTGGGGCTGGTGGAAATCCTAAATCTAACCCGACAACTATCACAGCTCCTTTTTTTTAATTCATTCATGGGGTGAGCGTGTCGCTGGCTGGGTCAGCATTTATTGCCCATTCCTAATTTGCTCACACCGCAGTGAAGAGTCAACCACATCGCTGTGGGTCTGAAGTCACATGTAGGTCAGACCAGGTAAGGATGGCAGTTTCCTTCCTTAAAAGGACATTATTGAAACGGGTGGGTTTTTCTAACAATTGATTCATGGTCATCCGTAGAAATCCTTGAATTCAAATTTCACCATTTTCCGTGGTAGGATTTGAGCCCAGGTGCCCAGGACATTACCTAACCCTATGGATTAATCATCTAGCGATAATACCACTAGCTCCTTGCTTCTCCAGTGATATGGCGGTTCTGTATTTTATCTCAGATTAATCCAACCAACGCAGCTACTGGCTGTGACAGCACTAGAGAAACAGTGACAGCCCCTTGTCCTTGATCAGACAGCTTCAATTCCCCAAACCCCAACAAACATGCTGCTTTCACTCGATGTAGGTTTTCAATTCCTTCCATGCCTTCATTGGAAGGGTCAGGGAGCTCAACTGGCTACAGTGTGGTATAGAACAACGCCAATGCTACAGATTCAATCCCTGCACCTTCTGTGGCAGGTTATTGACGGCTCAACTCCTTGCCTTATCCCTGGTTTGCAGAGTGATGCCCCTCACCCTAGATATAACAAATGGTCTCTTTCCATTGGAGAGAAATGCTTATGGAGGGTGGTATGGTGGCACAGTGGCTTGCACTGTTACCTCAGTGCTAGGGACCTGGGTTTGACTCCATCCCTGGGTGATGGTCTGTGCAGAGTTTACACATTCTCCCCACATCCATGTGGATTTCCTCCCACAAAGATGTGCAGTTTAGATGGATTGGCCTCTGGAAATGGTTATGGGGTAGGCTTGGCAGGTGGGATGCTGTTCAGTGGGTCAATATGGAATCAGTGGGTTCCACACTAGAAATTCTATGATCCTTGACCATGGCTAACTACTTTTCCTGTTTTTGAAATAGTCAACTTTGATCCCAAGCTAGGAGACGGACACAACTGCAGATGATGGAGTTCAGATTCAAGAAGTGTGGTGCTGGAAAAGCATAGATCAGGCAGTATCCGAGGAGCAGGAGAGTAAACATTTCGGGCATAAGTCCTATTCCCCAGATACTGCCTGACCTGCTGTGCTTTTCAAGCACCACACGTTTTGAATTTGACCCCACGCTATCGGTTTCAAACCTGTCATCAATTTTATAGAAATTGACTCACAGGGCACAGGCATCGCTGGTTGGGCCCAGTATTTATTGCCCATCCCTAGTTGCCCCTTGAGAAGGTGGTGGTGAGCTACCTTCTGGAACCGCTGCAGTGCTATATGCTATGAGTAGACCGACAATGCTGTTGGGGAAGAAATTCCAGGATTTTGACCCAGTGACAGTGGAGGAATGGTAATATATTTCCAAGTCAGGGTGGTGAGGGGGTGAACTGTAGTGGGTGTCTTCATGTACATGCTGCCCTTGTCCATTGAGATGGAATGGTCACGAGTTTGACAAGTGTTATCTGAGGAGTTTTGGTGAATTGTCATGGATACCTCTTTTATTGCTCCTTTACATGAAAACCTCTGAGGGATATCCGTCAAACTTTCACCGGAATGAATCATCCATATAGCTCCATCTTTACGGTAGCAGCAAATCTTACCTCGTGATAAAAACATTACTTGAGCACGTTAGAGAGTGGAGGGTGACTATTGACCCTGTTTTAATCCAGGTGGTCTCGTCTGTCTCTTTTCTGTTACTGGATGCCTTTATGTCTTGATATTTTTTTATTTCTGGGTCACTAATGCAGATAATTGCTGCAGGATTTTCTCTGTCTCACTGACCGTTTATTGCACTGAAGCGATGACAGGGATCTGATCATGGGACTTCTCTCATTGTTTTGCACCGTCATTGTTAGTTTTTGGTGACTGCAGACAGGCCCATGAGGACATTGTCTGAGCACAGAAAGCTAGACATGTCATCACCCACATCTGCCCAATCTCTGTGCACCACCACACTCTGTCCTCAAAGCAACAGTGGCGGGTAGAGATTGTCACACATCTCCTTCTGGAATGTGCCTTTGCAAATGAAGTCTGGAGAAAGATGCAGTGCTTTTTCCTCAAGGGTCGCCCGAGCAGCTCCGTGACACAGGACTCTGGGCTCTACGGGCTGTTCCCCAGGACATGTGCTGGGACAAACAAACATCAACTGTACCTAGAAGACCATGAACTCAGTGAAAGGCACTCTTTGCTCTGGCTGAAATGTGGACTTCCAGAGCAAGGAGTTGACTGTGACCAAGTGTTGCGGACTTGCACATTCCAAAGTCCAGGACTACGTGCTGAGGGACGCACTAAAGCCTGGGGCAGCTGCTGCCAAGGTGCAGTGGGGAAGGACCACTGTCTGAGGTCTTATGGCCAAAGTACAGCAGGGCTCTGTTCAGTTATTGGACCCTCCTGGAGGCTCAAACATATGTGCAGTAGAACCTTGATTATCTGAATGAGATGGGTGGGAGTATTTTGTTCGGATAATTGATTGTTCGGATAACCAATCTGATTGTAAACAAGCAGTAATTTATGAGTGCTGGTTATCCGAACATTTCTCGATTATCCAGCAATGCACGCCATAATGCTGTCGAATTGATAACCAAATGCTGAGTTGCCTAATGCCGTTTTTATGGGACCTTGCGATCTTGTTTGGATAATTGATTTTCAGATAATCGAGGTGGTACTGTATATAATATCTTGCATAAGAAAAAAATGTCTTGGGTTTGTTTGTTGGAACTGTTGGAAAAGTCAAACTCCAATGTTTGTATGTTCTCCATATGCTAAGACTGTACAGAACCAAACAACTTTAGTGGCTGTGTATACAAAGATTTGAACAAAATATATATTTGAAATAAAGAAAATTCCTGCAGTGATGCAGCTGCTCTGGTGCCTGATATTCTCCAGCTCCAGTCCTGACCATCCTGTGAGGATGAACCAGTTTGATGACACTCTCAGCCCTGAGCCAGGAGGTTGTCCCATTTGGACTCAGAGGCTGGAAGTACTGTGGTGAGTAACTCACTCCTGACTGCCCAGAACCTGTTCACTATCTGCAATGCTCAACTCAGGAATGTGATGGAATCCTTGCCATTAGCTTGAATGAGAAAGATGCTCTAAACAACACAAGCAGCTTGATACCGTCGAGCATTCAGTCCCTCCGTCACTGATGCACAGTGGCGACAATGTGAGCCACCACTAAGATGGAAATCATCAAGGCTCTCCACCACCTCAAAACAAAAGAGTAACAGTTGTATGGAATCATCTCCACCTGCAAGTTCCTCTCTGAGCCTCACACCAACTTGAGTCGGAACTCATCCTACTGTCCCTGAGCCAAATTCCTGAAACTTCCTTCCTACCAGCCCTGTGGGGCTGCTTACCCCATGGACTGCAGTAGCTCACCACCACTTCTCCCAGGGCAATTAAGGATGGGCAGCTAATGCTGGCCCAACCAAGAAATGCCCCCATTCTTTCAAGATTTTCTTAGCATTCTAGATTAGTGCAGAAGAAGGCTGCAGCAATCATGGAATAATTATTACATTCACGGGACATGGCATCACTGTCTAATTGCCCAGAGGGTATTTAATAGTCAACCATATTGCTGTGGAGCTGGAGTGGCATCTAGGCCAGAGCAGGTAAGGATAGCAGCTACCTTCCCTAACTGACGTTAGTGAACCAGATGAGTTTTTCCTACAATTGACAATGGATTCATGATCATCATTAGACTCTTAATTCCAGATTTTTAAAATTGAACTCAAATTTCAACATAGCATTTGATCCCAGAACCCCCAGAACATTACCTGGTCACTGGATTAATAGCCCTGTGGTAATACCACAATACCATTGCCTCCCCAGCTCCTCATTGAAACAGTGCAATTGGATCTTTTACAACATTGTAAGAGGGTATTGAGTTAATATCTGATCTGAAAGACACACCCTCAGGACTGCAACAGAGAATTAGCTTTACTTTTGAGCTCAAGCCCCAGAATGCAATTTAAACCTAAACCCATCTGACTCGATCAGCAAGTGAGTTACCAACGGTATCCAAGTTGAAATGGTAAAGAATTGTGATTGAATAGAGAAAGGTTATGTTCTTTGAGGGCTCCTTATTAAAACCTGGTCGGAGAGAGTGGGGAAAGAGTAGGAGAAGCTCCTGACCACAAAAAGGGATGTAGGTGCTTAGACTCTTGGACAGACTACTTCATATATCTTTAAGGGAAAGTTATAATGAAGCAGAGGAACTACATGGCTATGGGGAAAGAGAGCAGGGGAGTGGAACCTATTGAGGAGCCAGTAAAGTGATGTAAATCTCTACTTATATCCAGAGGGGCTAATACTTTTTGAAAGAAAAACCAGAACATCAGATTCTGCCAATAAAAACACATATGATAGGGATCTGGTTACTTTGCTTGAACTTCTACCCAATCAGTTTATAGATTCCTGAGTCCTTTGGTTTCCTTTCTTATTCGCATCTCTTTAAAGCCTGACTTCTTTTCTCATTCCTTTGCACTCCTGGCTAGACTTTAATCTTGGAGACTTTTGTTTCGGTTTCTTGCCTCCTACCAGAGCCTTAGCATTAAGACAAAAGGCTGTTTACACTAATAGACTCCCGAGCCTTTCAGAGCCGAAACAAATAGCACAGTGGTAACCGAACAGAATTGAACATTTCAACGTTTTTCCATCTGTTCACAAAACCAATATTGACCCAAGCCCCCCCACTGTATGTCTGCCTTAGTCAAAGTTTTACCAGACAAATAAGGTTTATATAGAACAGACCCCAGGAGGTGAGGCTAAACGAGAGGGAATAATAGAATGTCCGGGATTGTTCACTCCAACCAGCTCATAAGGGATGAGCCAAGCTCCCTTGTCGTTGCCTGTAGGTTTATCTTGAAAGGTCTGACGCCAAGCAGCCTGTCTCCATGGGCTGGTCTGAGGCCATGCATTGTTCTTGCCCTGAGGAGAAGGCTGGCCCAAGGTGATGGCAATCAGTTCCATCCAGTCAGCTTAGGTGATCTGGAGAATTAAGTTTTCATGAAACAGGCCCCATTTGATTAGACGTTAGTTAAAAATACCCAGTTGAGGAAATCTGAAATACAAACACATGAGGGCCCTATAAATGCAAAAATCAAAATTAATTCCCTTATTCAATACATGAACATGCACATTGCACATCAAATACATTTTATTTGTAGATTTATCCTTTAAAGCATTTTCTTTAATGATGGGTATCTAAGATCTAATGAATCCTGTCAGTTGAATCCAGCAGCTCATTAAAGGGCAGGTTAGCAAGGACATGGAGGGGCACCATTGTCATGTGACCCAACAGACTAAAAGTGTTAGTGTCCCAACCTCAGCTGATTAAAAAAAATTGTCCTGTGTACAAGGGCTCTGTCCTTGGGCCTCTACTGTTTGTAATTTTTATTAATGACTTGGATGAGGGGATTGAAGGATGGATCAGCAAGTTTGCAGACAACACAAAGGTTGGAGGTGTCGTTGACAGTATTGAGGGCTGTTGTAGGCTGCAGCGAGACATTGACAGGATGCAGAGATGGGCTAAGAGGTGGCAGATGGAGTTCAACCTGGATAAATGCGAGGTGATGCATTTTGGAAGGTCGAATTTGAAAGCTGAGTACAGGATTAAGGATAGGATTCTTGGCAGTGTGGAGGAACAGAGGGATCTTGGTGTGCAGGTACATAGATCCCTTAAAATGGCCATCCAAGTGGACAGGGTTGTTAAGAAAGCATATGGTGTTTTGGCTTTCATTAACAAGGGGATTGAGTTTAAGAGTCGTGAGATCTTGTTGCAGCTCTATAAAACTTTGGTTAGACCACACTTGGAATACTGCGTCCAGTTCTAGTCACCCTATTATAGGAAAGATGTGGATGCTTTGGGGAGGGTTCAGAGGAGGTTTACCAGGATGCTGCCTGGACTGGAGGGCTTAACTTATGAAGGGAGGTTGACTGAGCTCGGACTTTTCTCATTGGAGAAAAGGAGGAGGAGAGGGGACCTAATTGAGGAGTACAAGTTAATGAGAAGCATAGATAGAGTCGATAGCCAGAGACTATTTCCCAGGGCAGAAATGGCTAACACGAGGGGTCATAGTTTTAAGCTGGTTGGAGGAAAGTATAGAGGGGATGTCAGAGGTGAGTTCTTTACACAGAGAGTTGTGAGAGCATGGAATGCGTTGCCAGCAGCAGTTGTGGAAGCAAGGTCATTGGGGACATTTAAGAGATTACTGGACATGCATATGGTCACAGAAATTTGAGAGTGCATACATGAGGATCAATGGTTGGCACAACATCGTGGGCTGAAGGTCCTGTTCTGTGCTGTACTGTTCTATATTCTATGTACACTGAGATGGACAGGCCTGAAGACTCCAAGTTTACTCCATTTTTATTCAGCCCCTTCCTGTTTTCCCTACCTACTCCTCATCTTCAATGATTTACCTTGCACGTAAACAGGCTTTTCAAGTACACAGAGTCATTAATGCATGGAGACGTACAGCACAGAAACAGACCTTTGGGTCCAATTCGTCCAGATATCCTAAACTAATCCAGTCCTATTTGCTGCACTTGGACCATATCCCTCAACCCTTCCTATTCATACACCACCCAGATGCCTTTTAAATGCTGTCATTGTACCAGTCTCCACCACTTCCTCTGGCATATTCAACTGGCCACACGGGTGATTTAACTGGTAGTTAATAATTGGTGGTTAATAGAAAAAAACAAAGTCACGGTGATTTGGTGATAGGGGAAAGAAACTGTTCAGTTGTTCTGGACATGCGAAAAAAAGAAATAAATAAGTATGATAGGGCTCTTGTGGCACTATGGTAGTGCCTCTCCCTCTGGGCTAGGAGGCCTAGATTTACGTATTCCAGAGATGTGTGATAGCAACTCCAAAACAGGTTGATTAGAAAGTGAATCAAAAGGGATACATGCAATCCTACAAACTAGGAGCAGCAATTGGCTACTCTCTTCCTCAAATTTTCAATAAGATTCAGGCTGAACGAGACAGTAATGTGGAGTCATTCAATATCCTTTCACCCTCTTGCTCATTAAGAATTTTTCTTTCTCTGTATTTAAGATTTTCAATGACACTGCTTCTACTGCCTTAGGAAGGAAAAAGTTCCTAAGACTCAATCAACTGAGAGAAAGGAATTCTCCTTATCTGCCTTAACAGAGCAATTCCTTATTTTTAATAAGTGATTCCTCATTCTAAAATCTTCCACAAGAGGAAACAGCTTCTCCATAACTGTTTGGACCCCTTAGGAACAGAATGTTACAGCTCAGTCACCCTTACTTTTGAAACTCCAGCAGATTTAAGCCCAGCCTGTCCAGTGTTTCCTCAAGACCACCCACCAATTCCAAGGATTAGTCTAGTGAACGTTGTCTGAACTGCCTCCAATGCATTTACACTATTCCTTAAAAACAGGGTGAGCATTACAGTACACAGCACTTGAGGGGCATGGATAGTGTGAATAGACAAGGTCTTTTTCCCAGTGTGGGGGAGTCCAAAACTAGAAGGCACAGGTTTAAGGTGAAAGGGGAAAGATTTAAAAGGGACAACTCGTTCATGCAGAGGGTGGTGCGAGTATGGAATGAGCTGCCAGAGGAAATGGTGGAGGCTGGTACAATGACAGCATTTCAAAGGCATCTGGCTGGGTATATGAAAAGGAAGGGTTTAGAGGGATATGGGCTGGCAAATGGGATTAGATCAGTTTAGGATATCTGATCATCATGGATGAGTTGGACTGAAGGGTCTGTTTCCATGCTATCACTCCCGGCACCTTCCCCTGCAACCGCAAAAAATGCAAAACTTGCAGCCACACCTCCCCTCTTACTTCCCTCCAAAGCCCCAAGGGATCCTTCCATATCCGCCACAAATTCACCTGCACCTCCACACACATCATTTACTGCATCCGCTGCACCCGATGTGGCCTCCTCTATATTGGGGAGACAGGCTGCCTACTTGCGGAACATTTCAGAGAACACCTCTGGGACACCTGGACCAACCAACCCAACCACCCCGTGGCTCAACACTTCAACTCCCCCTCCCACTCCACCAAGGTCATGCAGGTCCTTGGACTCCTCCATTGCCAGACCATAGCAACATGACGGCTGGAGGAAGAGCGCCTCATCTTCCGCCTAGGCACCCTCCAACCACAAGGGATGAACTCAGATTTCTCCAGTTTCCTCATTTCCCCTCCCCCCACCTTGTCTCAGTCCCAACCCTCGAACTCAGCACCGCATTCCTAACCTGCAATCTTCTTCCTGACCTCTCCGCCCCCACCCCCACTCCGGCCTATCACCCTCACCTTGACCTCCTTCCACCTATCGCATTCCCGATGACCCTCCCCCAAGTCCCTCCTCCCTACCTTTTATCTTAACCTGCTTGGCACACCCTCCTCATTCCTGAAGAAGGGCTTATGCCCGAAACGTCGATTCTCCTGCTCCTTGGATGCTGCCTGACCTGTTGCGCTTTTCCAGCAACACACTTTCAGCTCTGATCTCCAGCATCTGCAGTCCTCACTTTCTCCTAGCCATTTCTATAACTTTGTGATCTCAATGTTCTGTGACTGAGAAATAATCTCCCTACTTTTATATTCAATTTTTCTTGAAACAAACAATAGCATTCAATTCGTTTTCCAAATATCTTTGTGTATCTGCTGACAAATCTTCTGAGAGACATACAGTAGGAGACCCAGAACCATTTGCATCTTGGAGTTCTGAAATCTCTCACCATTGAGAGGTATGCTTTTTTCATTCTTCCTGTCAAAATAATTGTATGCTTAATATTAACAGTTGATTAGCTATCCACCTAACCCACTTATATTCCTTTATAGCTTCCTCATGTCCTCTTCAACACTTAAGCTACTATTTGCATATTTTTAGCACAGAAGTTTATGATTAGATTCCTAGAAGTGCTTATGCCCGAAACGTCGATTCTCCTGTTCCTTGGATGCTGCCTGACCTGCTGCGCTTTTCCAGCTCCCTTCAGTCCAACCCAACCCTCCAAAGAGTAACCACCCAGACCCACTTCTATCTGACTAATGCACCTAACACTACGGGCAATTTAGCATGGCCAATTCACCTGACCTGCACATCTTTGGACTGTGGGAGGAACCCCACACATGGAGAGAACATGCAAGCTCCACATAGACACTCACCCAAGGCTGGAATCTAACCTGGGACCCTGGTGCTGTGAGGCTGCAGTGCTAACCACTGAGCAACTGTGCCACCCAGGCTTTTGGGCCTAATTTCCATTCAGATGCATTCCTTTCATAGAATTCTTACAGCGTGGAAGCAGGCCATTCAGGCCTTCAAGTACACACCAACCCTCTAGCATCCTGCCCAATCCCTGTATTTTCCAGGATAAATCCACCTAGCCTGCATGTCCTGAGACATTTTGGGCAATTTAGCATGGCCAATCCACCTAATCTGCAGACACAGGGGAGAACGTGCAAACTCCATACAGACAGTTGCCTGAGTGTGGAATCCGAACCCGGATCCCTAGTGCTGTGAGGTAGCGGCGTGAACCACTGAGCCAACATGCCACCCTTTCTGTCATGGCCTGGGCCAGAATTTATTGCTCATCCCAAATACCCAGTTAAGAATCTACCCCATTGCTGTGGGTCTGGAGTCATATGCCAGCCAGACCAGGTAAAGATGGCAGATTTCTTTCCCTAAGACGACATTAGCAAACCAGATGAGATTATACAATAATTGCTGCAATGGTTAAATGGTCACCAGTGTGCTTTTTATTCCAGATTATTATAGAATTCAAATTTCACCATCTTCCGTGGAGGAATTCAAATCTCCAGCCTGAGAACATTAAGTTGGGGTTCTAAAGTACTCAGAGCTAGTGAGTATTGCAGATACTCTAGTGACTTTCCCAATATTACGTGCAATAGGAACCACTGTCTTTAAAACATTGAGCCACATGAGGACATATTAGATCAGATGGATAAAAACTGGATCAAATATGAAAGGAAAGCCTTAAACAAAGCTGAGGGAGCAATAGCAGTTGAGAAGGAGAGACCAAGGGAAGAAATTCCAGAATTTAATGCTTTCACAGCTGAAGGTACAGCTGCTAGTAATGGAGTGAGCAAAATTAGAGAGGTTTAATTTACAGAAATGCAGAGGTCTTAGTGTTGTCAAGCCTCAAGAGATGATGGAGTAGGGAGATTTGAAGACAAGAATATTGAACATTCATTTGGGTGAGATACAGGAAGTTTGGCCACATCTGTGTGTTAATAACTGGGTAGGCGATCAGAGTATCAAGGAGGATACAAGAAGAATACCCTGCCTTCATGTGGCTCTCCATCAAAAATTTGCTTGATAATGCTCCTGTGAGGTACCTTGGGAAGTTTTACTACGTTATGGTGTGGTACAAATGCAACCTCTTTGAAGTTCTATAATTTGCTTCACAATGCATATTGTGACATAACAAACACGAGAAAATAAGCGATTCCACTTCATAGTTCTTGTCTCTTGTAACTAATGTCACACTATCAGCTGCTGCCTAGAGCATGTTGTAAACTAAAAACTTTCCAAAGCAATATCTCAGGCCATAAAGTAAGGTCCTTGTACATCAAATGCACCATCATTAGCTGGTAGTGAAAGCGTTTTTAGTGTTTTATTGCAGTCACTGTCTGCACAAGCTAATAAAATCACCCTGTCAGAGAATCCATCCACCATTAAGGTGTAAATACCAATTCCAAGCCGGCAGTGCTTGTGAATTAATGCCCAGGTTTCATATGTTATGAATTAGCATCAAGTTGTCTCTTTCTAAATAAGTCCCAAAGGTTTCATTTGGCAATGACAATGGGTACAGAATCAGCAAACACATTTAGGGTTTAGGAAGGATACAAGTTGGGACCAGACAAAGGTTTCAAAGGAAATTTACTGACAATGGAGGCAGTTTGGAGAAGCTGCACTCAGCTGATTGTGAGAAAGGAGGGATTTTCTTATGAGGAAAAATTGAGTAGGTTGAGCTTGTTCTCATTGGAGTTTAGAAGAATGAGAGGAGGCCTTATTAAAACATAAGATTCTTTGAGGACTTGACAAGTCAGCTGCAGTAAGGTAATTTCCCTTTGTGTGAGAGTGTGGGATCAGAGGACTTAATACCAGAATAAAAAGTTGCCCATTTAAGACAGATAGAGTCGTCGAGTCATAGAGATGTACAACACGGAAACAGACCCTTTGGTCCAACTCGTCCATGCCGATCAGATATCCCAACCTGCTAGCACCCACCCCAGGGAAAAGACTTTGCCTATTTATTCTATCCATGCCCCTCATGATTTTATAAACTCCATATGGTCACCCCTCAGCCTCTGAAGGTCCAGGGAAAACAGCCCCAGCCTATTCAACCTCTCCTGATAGCTCAAATCCTCCAATCCTAGCAACATCCTTGTAAATCTTTTCTGAATCCTTTCAAGTTTCAGAATATCCTTCTGATAGGAAGGGGACCAGAATTGCATGCAATATTCCAAAAGTGGCCTAACCAATGTCCTGTACAACTGCAACATGACATCCCAACTCCTGTAGTCAATACTCTGACCAATAAAGGAAAGCATACCAAATGCCTTCTTCACTATCCTATTTACCTGCGACTCCACTTTCAAGGAGCTATGAACCTGCACTCCAAGGTCTCTTTGTTCAACAACATTCCCTAGGACCTTACCATTAAGTATAGAAGTACTGCTCTGATTTGCTTTCCCAAAATGCAGCACCTTGCATTTATCGGAATTAAACTCCATCTGCCACTCCTCAGCCCATTGGGATTTCTTCTCTCAGAGGAATCTGTGAAATTCATTGTCACAGAGGTTGGGTCATTGCATTTCTATGGATCAATTTTTAATGAGTAAGGGAATCAAAGGTTATTCAGAGAAAGCAGAAAAGTGGCATAGAGGATTATCAGATCAACTATAATCACATTGAATGGCCAAGCAGGCTGATGGGCCGAATGGCCTACATCCTATGGTCTTCCAGATGAATTCCAGAAAAGGATAGGTTTTTGCACTGTCTGGATTGGGGAACCTGGATTTATTGTCCCTGGAACTGAAGGAGTTATTCCAGGTTTCGGCAAAGTAGACAAAGAAAAGCTGTTCCCATTAACCGATAGAAAGGCTCAGGAGAAAGAGGAGAGATTTAAGGCTCTGGGTAAGGGATGCAGGGGCATTGTGAGTAAGCGCATTTTTATACAGCAAGGTGTGGAGGCTAAAAGCAGAAACACTGAATGCTTTCAATAAGCAATTAGACACGCATTGGAGGAAAATGCAGGTGCTTGGCCATACTTAGAATGGCGAAAGTGAGGACTGCAGATGCTGGAGATCAGAATCTAGATGAGAGTGGTGCTGGAAAAGCACAGCAGGTCAGGCAGCATCCGAGGAACAGGAAAATTGACATTTTGGGCAGGAGCCCTTCATCAGATTCTCCTGCTGCTCGGATGCTGCCTGACATGCTGTGCTTTTCCAGCACCACTCTAATCTATACTTAGAATGGCGTGATGGAACTGATTGGATCATCCTACAGTGAACTAACAAGGACTTGGTAAGCCCAACAGCCTGCAGCAAAACAAGCCAGATGGGAGTATACTGGAGTCCAGGAAAGTGAGATGCTACTTGATTGAAATGTACAGATGAAGGAAGGTTTGCTCTCCCCCTCCCCACTCCCCCCATACAGAGGGTCATAAGTCTTTGGAATGGTCTTCCACGAAAAGCAGCAAAAAGGAGAGTCTTTGAATGTTCCTAAGGCAGGGGTAGAAAGATTCTAGACAATCAAGTGGAGGTAGGTAGATGTGAAATGGTCTGATCAACCATAATCCTATTGACTGAAGGAGCAGACTGCAGGGGTCAATTCCTGCTCCTACTTTGTTGATTGACAAGCATGTTTGTAATGAATCCAGGACTTTGAGAGACGGATTTTGCAGTCGGCTGTTCCTGATTGGAAAGTCTGCAGTCAGCTGAAACCAGGGGAGGCTGACTGTGACCTACCCCTGTAATGTGGGCTAGATGTGAACATGGTGGGCAGGCCACCTGCTTTACCCTACAATTAGCCTCTGCCTTTAAATACCCCTGTGGGTGGGGAGCTATAAAACCCAGCCTTAGGAGGAGAAATGTCTTCACCCAGAGAGTGGGGAGCCTGTGGAATTCACTATTGCAGAAAGCGGTTGAGGCCCAAACATTAAAAAAAATCAAGGAGGAGTTGGATACAGCACTTGGGGCTGAAGGGTTAGAAGGACATCAGGATAAAACAGGGACAGGTTTTTGAGATTGATGTTCATCCATGATCCTAATGAATGGCAGAGCAGTCTCAATGGACTGAATAGCCTGCTGCGATTTTCTATGTCAGCTACAGCAGCATAGTGCCCTTGGCTGAGTGACCAGCCATTGATTCTACACCATCCCTTCTGTCTTGAGTAGGTCTAATGAAGTTGGTTACAATATAGATGGAGAAAGTGAGGACTGCAGATGCAGGAATCCTGAAGAAGGGCTTATGCCCGAAACGTCGATTCTCCTGTTCCTTGGATGCTGCCTGACCTGCTGCGCTTTTCCAGCAACACATTTTCAGCTACAATATAGATGCCCAGAAATATAGATGCCCAGAAATTTGGACAGGGAACTCCCAGCTTTCAGGCTCTAGGCCATGAATCTGACTCAAAGAGTAATCCACAAGCTCGTTACAAACTGTAAGTGCACCATCTGCCATATTGACAAAAGCCACAAAATGTTACCATGACCTGGTTATGCTTGAAGAGGCATTAATGCTGTTGACAATGTGAAATAACTGCTCAGAGGCCAGTATCCTGTTGCCCCTTATTTACATGAGCTGTGACCAACCAGCTCAGAGCCAGTTCCTAGAATGCAGAGACTCTCTGAATCTCCTGTTGATCTTTTTTTTTAATGGATAGCGTTTTTACAGGACCTTGAGATCTTGTTCAGATAATCTAAAATTTGGATAATTGATGTTTGAATGATTGAGGTTATTCTGTAAAACTAGTAGGTTTCTGAGGTCATAAAGTCATACAGCATGGATACAGACCCTTCGGTCCAACTTGTTCATTCTAACCAGGTTTCCCAAACTAGTTCCATTTGCCCAGGTTTGGCCCATATCCCTCTAAACATTCCTTTTCATGTACGTTTTTTAAACACTGACATGAAATATTCATTTAGTATCTCACCTATCTCCCGAGGAATCTTCAGTTATTGTTTTTTGTTAGAGTGAACAGAACCTCTGACACTCCTGTTTATTTTTTCTTTTTACCGCCTAACCGCGGTAGTGCTTATTAAATCCCCCGCACCCATGTTGTGTGTGTGCAGGTGTGAGGCACAGTGAGAGACACAAGGTGCACGAATCTTTATTCCGTTTCCACCACCAGGAAGATAGGAAATACCCGAGTGGCCAGTGACAAGCACTGCCCTTTACTCAAAGGGCAATGCTGTGTGATCAAACAGTGAAGGGGAGGGCAGGGATTAAATCAAAATAGAGTTGGAGGGAGAAATAATGCACTCCACTCCCTGCGGCGCCCACCTTTCCCTGAACAACTCCAGGGTGTTGGTGGACACCGCGTGCTCCTTCTCCACTCAGGGCTGCCTCTCTAACAGTGCAGCACTCCCACACAGGGCTACCCCACCACCCCTGATAGTGCAGAACTCCCACTCAGGGCTACCCCCGCCACCCCTGACAGTGCAGCACTCCCACTCAGGGCTACCCCCCTCACCCCTGACAGTGCACACTCCCACACAGGGCTACCCCCCCCCACCCCTGACAGTGCAGCACTCTCCAACAGGGCTGCCCCCCCTGACAGTGCAGCACTCCCACACAGGGCTGCCCCCACTGACAGTGCAGCACTCCCACTCAGGGCTGACCCCCTGACAGTGCAGCACTCCCACTCAGGGCTGCCCCCCCTGATAGTGCAGCACTCCCACTCACGGCTGCCCGCCCCCCCCTGACAGTGCAGCACTCTCACTCAGGGCTGGCCACCTGACAGCGCAGCACTCCCACTCAGGCTGGCCACCCCTGACAGTGCAGCACTCCCACTCAGGGTTGCCCCTCCCAACCCGACAGTGCAGCACTCCCACTCAAGGCTCCCCCCCCCACCCCTGACAGTGCAGCACTCTCACTCAGGGCTGCCCCCCTGATAGCGCAGTACTCCCCACTCAGGGCTGCCCCCCTGACAGTGCAGCACTCCCACTCAGGGCTGCCCCCCGACAGTGCAGCACTCCCACTCAGGGCTACGCCCCCCACCCCTGATAGTGCAGCACTCCCACTCAGGGCTACTCCCCCCACCCCTGACAGTGCAGCATTCCCACTCAGGGCTACCCACCCCACCCCTGACAGTGCAGCACTCCCACTCAGGGCTACCCCCCCCACCCCTGACAGTGCAGCACTCCCACTCAGGGCTACCCCCCCCCACCCCTGACAGTGCAGCACTCTCACACAGGGCTACCCCGCCCACCCCTGACAGTGCAGCACTCCCACTCAGGGCTACCCCCCCCACCCCTGACAGTGCAGCACTCCCACTCAGGGCTACCCCCCCCCACCCCTGACAGTGCAGCACTCCCACTCAGGGCTACCCCCCCCACCCCTGACAGTGCAGCACTCCGACACAGGGCTGCCCCCCCTGACAGTGCAGCACTCCCACTCAGGGCTACCCCCCCCACCCCTGACAGTGCAGCACTCCCACTCAGGGCTACCCCCCCCACCCCTGACAGTGCAGCACTCTCACACAGGGCTGCCCCCCCTGACAGTGCAGCACTCTCACACAGGGCTGCCCCCCCTGACAGTGCAGCACTCCCACTCAGGGCTGCCCCCCCTGACAGTGCAGCACTCCCACTCAGGGCTGCCCCCCCTGACAGTGCAGCACACCCACTCACGGCTGCCCGCCCCCCCTGACAGTGCAGCATTTCCACTCAGGGCTGCCTCCCCTGACAGTGCAGCACTCCCACTCAGGGCTGCCCGCCCCCCCCCCTGACAGTGCAGCACTCCCACTCAGGGCTGGCCACCTGACAGCGCAGCACTCCCACCCAGGGTTGCCCCTCCCAACCCGACAGTGCAGCACTCCCACTCAGGGCTGCCCCCCCTGACAGTGCAGCACTCCCACTCACGGCTGCCCGCCCCCCCTGACAGTGCAGCACTTCCACTCAGGGCTGCCTCCCCTGACAGTGCAGCACTCCCACTCAGGGCTGCCCGCCCCCCCCGACAGTGCAGCACTCCCACTCAGGACTGCCCGCCCCCCCCTGACAGTGCAGCACTCCCACTCAGGGCTGGCCACCTGACAGCGCAGCACTCCCACTCAAGCTGGCCCCCCCTGACAGTGCAGCACTCCCACTCAGGGTTGCCCCTCCCAACCCGACAGTGCAGCACTCCCACTCAGGGCTGCCCCCCTGACAGCGCAGTACTCCCACTCAGGGCTGCCCCCCTGACAGTGCAGCACTCCCACTCAGGGCTGCCCCCCTGACAGTGCAGCACTCCCACTCAGGGCTGCCTCCCCTGACAGTGCAGCACTCCCACTCAGGGCTGCCCGCCCCCCCCCCCTGACAGTGCAGCACTCCCACTCAGGGCTGGCCACCTGACAGCGCAGCACTCCCACCCAGGGTTGCCCCTCCCAACCCGACAGTGCAGCACTCCCACTCAGGGCTGCCCCCCCTGACAGTGCAGCACTCCCACTCACGGCTGCCCGCCCCCCCTGACAGTGCAGCACTTCCACTCAGGGCTGCCTCCCCTGACAGTGCAGCACTCCCACTCAGGGCTGCCCGCCCCCCCCGACAGTGCAGCACTCCCACTCAGGACTGCCCGCCCCCCCCTGACAGTGCAGCACTCCCACTCAGGGCTGGCCACCTGACAGCGCAGCACTCCCACTCAAGCTGGCCCCCCCTGACAGTGCAGCACTCCCACTCAGGGTTGCCCCTCCCAACCCGACAGTGCAGCACTCCCACTCAAGGCTCCCCCCCACCACCCCTGACAGTGCAGCACTCTCACTCAGGGCTGCCCCCCTGACAGCGCAGTACTCCCACTCAGGGCTGCCCCCCTGACAGTGCAGCACTCCCACTCAGGGCTGCCCCCCGACAGTGCAGTACTCCCACTCAGGGCTGCCCCCCTGACAGTGCAGCACTCCCACTCAGGGCTGCCCCCCTGACAGTGCAGCACTCCCACTCAGGGCTGCCCCCCTGACAGTGCAGCACTCCCACTCAGGGCTACGCCCCCCACCCCTGATAGTGCAGCACTCCCACTCAGGGCTACTCCCCCCACCCCTGACAGTGCAGCACTCCCACTCAGGGCTACCCCCCCCACCCCTGACCGTGCAGCACTCCCACTCAGGGCTACCCCCCCCACCCCTGACAGTGCAGCACTCTCACACAAGGCTGCCCCCCGTGACAGTGCAGCACTCCCACACAGGGCTGCCCCCCCTGACAGTGCAGCACTCCCACTCAGGGCTGCCCCCCCTGACAGTGCAGCACTCCCACTCAGGGCTGCCCCCCGACAGTGCAGCACTCCCACTCAGGGCTACGCCCCCCACCCCTGATAGTGCAGCACTCCCACTCAGGGCTACTCCCCCCACCCCTGACAGTGCAGCACTCCCACTCAGGGCTACCCCCCCCACCCCTGACAGTGCAGCACTCCCACTCAGGGCTACCCCCCCCACCCCTGACAGTGCAGCACTCTCACACAAGGCTGCCCCCCGTGACAGTGCAGCACTCCCACACAGGGCTGCCCCCCCTGACAGTGCAGCACTCCCACTCAGGGCTATGCCCCCCACCCCTGATAGTGCAGCACTCCCACTCAGGGCTACTCCCCCCACCCCTGACAGTGCAGCACTCCCACTCAGGGCTGCCCCCCCTGACAGTGCAGCACTCCCACTCAGGGCTGCCCCCCCTGACAGTGCAGCACTCCCACTCAGGGCTGCCCCCCCTGACAGTGCAGCACTCCCACTCACGGCTGCCCGCCCCCCCTGACAGTGCAGCACTTCCACTCAGGGCTGCCTCCCCTGACAGTGCAGCACTCCCACTCAGGGCTGCCCGCCCCCCCCTGACAGTGCAGCACTCCCACTCAGGGCTGGCCACCTGACAGCGCAGCACTCCCACCCAGGGTTGCCCCTCCCAACCCGACAGTGCAGCACTCCCACTCAGGGCTGCCCCCCCTGACAGTGCAGCACTCCCACTCACGGCTGCCCGCCCCCCCTGACAGTGCAGCACTTCCACTCAGGGCTGCCTCCCCTGACAGTGCAGCACTCCCACTCAGGGCTGCCCGCCCCCCCCGACAGTGCAGCACTCCCACTCAGGGCTGGCCACCTGACAGCGCAGCACTCCCACTCAGGCTGGCCCCCCCTGACAGTGCAGCACTCCCACTCAGGGTTGCCCCTCCCAACCCGACAGTGCAGCACTCCCACTCAAGGCTCCCCCCCCCCACCCCTGACAGTGCAGCACTCTCACTCAGGGCTGCCCCCCTGACAGCGCAGTACTCCCACTCAGGGCTGCCCCCCTGACACTGCAGCACTCCCACTCAGGGCTGCCCCCCTGACAGTGCAGCACTCCCACTCAGGGCTGCCTCCCCTGACAGTGCAGCACTCCCACTCAGGGCTGCCCGCCCCCCCCCCTGACAGTGCAGCACTCCCACTCAGGGCTGGCCACCTGACAGCGCAGCACTCCCACCCAGGGTTGCCCCTCCCAACCCGACAGTGCAGCACTCCCACTCAGGGCTGCCCCCCCTGACAGTGCAGCACTCCCACTCACGGCTGCCCGCCCCCCCTGACAGTGCAGCACTTCCACTCAGGGCTGCCTCCCCTGACAGTGCAGCACTCCCACTCAGGGCTGCCCGCCCCCCCCGACAGTGCAGCACTCCCACTCAGGGCTGCCCGCCCCCCCCTGACAGTGCAGCACTCCCACTCAGGGCTGGCCACCTGACAGCGCAGCACTCCCACTCAGGCTGGCCCCCCTGACAGTGCAGCACTCCCACTCAGGGTTGCCCCCCCTGACAGTGCAGCACTCCCACTCACGGCTGCCCCCCCTGACAGTGCAGCACTCCCACTCACGGCTGCCCGCCCCCCCTGACAGTGCAGCACTTCCACTCAGGGCTGCCCCCCCTGACAGTGCAGCACTCCCACTCACGGCTGCCCGCCCCCCCTGACAGTGCAGCACTTCCACTCAGGGCTGCCCCCCCTGACAGTGCAGCACTCCCACTCACGGCTGCCCGCCCCCCCTGACAGTGCAGCACTTCCACTCAGGGCTGCCTCCCCTGACAGTGCAGCACTCCCACTCAGGGCTGCCCGCCCCCCCCGACAGTGCAGCACTCCCACTCAGGGCTGGCCACCTGACAGCGCAGCACTCCCACTCAGGCTGGCCCCCCCTGACAGTGCAGCACTCCCACTCAGGGTTGCCCCTCCCAACCCGACAGTGCAGCACTCCCACTCAAGGCTCCCCCCCCCCACCCCTGACAGTGCAGCACTCTCACTCAGGGCTGCCCCCCTGACAGCGCAGTACTCCCACTCAGGGCTGCCCCCCTCACACTGCAGCACTCCCACTCAGGGCTGCCCCCCTGACAGTGCAGCACTCCCACTCAGGGCTGCCTCCCCTGACAGTGCAGCACTCCCACTCAGGGCTGCCCGCCCCCCCCCCCTGACAGTGCAGCACTCCCACTCAGGGCTGGCCACCTGACAGCGCAGCACTCCCACCCAGGGTTGCCCCTCCCAACCCGACAGTGCAGCACTCCCACTCAGGGCTGCCCCCCCTGACAGTGCAGCACTCCCACTCACGGCTGCCCGCCCCCCCTGACAGTGCAGCACTTCCACTCAGGGCTGCCTCCCCTGACAGTGCAGCACTCCCACTCAGGGCTGCCCGCCCCCCCCGACAGTGCAGCACTCCCACTCAGGGCTGCCCGCCCCCCCCTGACAGTGCAGCACTCCCACTCAGGGCTGGCCACCTGACAGCGCAGCACTCCCACTCAGGCTGGCCCCCCTGACAGTGCAGCACTCCCACTCAGGGTTGCCCCTCCCAACCCGACAGTGCAGCACTCCCACTCAAGGCTCCCCCCCCCCACCCCTGACAGTGCAGCAGTCTCACTCAGGGCTGCCCCCCTGACAGCGCAGTACTCCCACTCAGGGCTGCCCCCCTGACAGTGCAGCACTCCCACTCAGGGCTGCCCCCCGACAGTGCAGTACTCCCACTCAGGGCTGCCCCCCGACAGTGCAGTACTCCCACTCAGGGCTGCCCCCCTGACAGTGCAGCACTCCCACTCAGGGCTGCCCCCCCGACAGTGCAGCACTCCCACTCAGGGCTACGCCCCCCACCCCTGATAGTGCAGCACTCCCACTCAGGGCTACCCCCCCCACCCCTGACCGTGCAGCACTCCCACTCAGGGCTACTCCCCCCACCCCTGACAGTGCAGCACTCTCACACAAGGCTGCCCCCCGTGACAGTGCAGCACTCCCACACAGGGCTGCCCCCCCTGACAGTGCAGCACTCCCACTCAGGGCTGCCCCCCCTGACAGTGCAGCACTCCCACTCAGGGCTGCCCCCCGACAGTGCAGCACTCCCACTCAGGGCTACGCCCCCCACCCCTGATAGTGCAGCACTCCCACTCAGGGCTACCCCCCCCACCCCTGACAGTGCAGCACTCCCACTCAGGGCTACCCCCCCCACCCCTGACAGTGCAGCACTCTCACACAAGGCTGCCCCCCGTGACAGTGCAGCACTCCCACACAGGGCTGCCCCCCCTGACAGTGCAGCACTCCCACACAGGGCTGCCCCCCCTGACAGTGCAGCACTCCCACTCAGGGCTACGCCCCCACCCCTGATAGTGCAGCACTCCCACTCAGGGCTACTCCCCCCACCCCTGACAGTGCAGCACTCCCACTCAGGGCTGCCCCCCCTGACAGTGCAGCACTCCCACTCAGGGCTGCCCCCCCTGACAGTGCAGCACTCCCACTCAGGGCTGCCCGCCCCCCCCCTGACAGTGCAGCACTCCCACTCAGGGCTGGCCACCTGACAGCGCAGCACTCCCACTCAGGGTTGCCCCTCCCAACCCGACAGTGCAGCACTCCCACTCAGGGCTGCCCCCCCTGACAGTGCAGCACTCCCACTCACGCCTGCCCGCCCCCCCTGACAGTGCAGCACTTCCACTCAGGGCTGCCTCCCCTGACAGTGCAGCACTCCCACTCAGGGCTGCCCGCCCCCCCCTGACAGTGCAGCACTCCCACTCAGGGCTGGCCACCTGACAGCGCAGCACTCCCACTCAGGCTGGCCCCCCCTGACAGTGCAGCACTCCCACTCAGGGTTGCCCCTCCCAACCCGACAGTGCAGCACTCCCACTCAAGGCTCCCCCCCCCACCCCTGACAGTGCAGCACTCTCACTCAGGGCTGCCCCCCTGACAGCGCAGTACTCCCACTCAGGGCTGCCCCCCTGACAGTGCAGCACTCCCACTCAGGGCTGCCCCCCTGACAGTGCAGCACTCCCACTCAGGGCTGCCCCCCTGACAGTGCAGCACTCCCACACAGGGCTGCCCCCCGACAGTGCAGCACTCCCACTCAGGGCTACCCCCCCACCCCTGATAGTGCAGCACTCCCACTCAGGGCTACCCCCCGCACCCCTGACAGTGCAGCACTCTCACACAGGGCTGCCCCCCCTGACAGTGCAGCACTCCCACACAGGGCTGCCCCCCCTGACAGTGCAGCACTCCCACTCAGGGCTACCCCCCCCACCCCTGACAGTGCAGCACTCCCACTCAGGGCTACCCCCCGCACCTCTGACAGTGCAGCACTCTCACTCAGGGCTGCCCCCCCTGACAGTGCAGCACTTCCACTCAGGGCTGCCTCCCCTGACAATGCAGCACTCCCACTCAGGGCTGCCCGCCCCCCCCTGACAGTGCAGCACTCCCACTCAGGGCTGGCCACCTGACAGCGCAGCACTCCCACTCAGGCTGGCCCCCCCTGACAGTGCAGCACTCCCACTCAGGGTTGCCCCTCCCAACCCGACAGTGCAGCACTCCCACTCAAGGCTCCCCCCCCCACCCCTGACAGTGCAGCACTCTCACTCAGGGCTGCCCCTCTGACAGCGCAGTACTCCCACTCAGGGCTGCCCCCCTGACAGTGCAGCACTCCCACTCAGGGCTGCCCCCCGACAGTGCAGTACTCCCACTCAGGGCTGCCTCCCCTGACAGTGCAGTACTCCCACTCAGGGCTGCCCCCCTGACAGTGCAGTACTCCCACTCAGGGCTGCCCCCCTGACAGTGCAGCACTCTCACTCAGGGCTGCCCCTCTGACAGCGCAGTACTCCCACTCAGGGCTGCCCCCCTGACAGTGCAGCACTCCCACTCAGGGCTGCCCCCCGACAGTGCAGCACTCCCACTCAGGGCTGCTCCCCAACAGTGCAGCACTCTCACGCAGGGCTGCCCCCCCTGACAGTGCAGCACTCCCACGCACGGCTGCCCCTCCCAACCCGACAGTGCAGCACTCTCACTCAGGGCTGCCCCCCCCCCACTGAAATTGCAGCACTCCCACTCAGGGCTGCCCCCCTCCCGACAGTGCAGCACTCCCACTCAGGGCTGCCCCCCACCCGACAGTGCAGCACTCTCACTCAGGGCTGCCCCCCTCTGACAGCGTTGCACTCCCACTCAGGGCTGCCCCCCTCCCGACAGTGCAGCACCCCCACTCAGGGCTGCCCCCCTCTGACAGTGCAGCACTCTCACTCAGGGCTGCCCCCCCTGACAGCGCAGCATTTCCACTCAGGGCTGTCTGCCCGACAGTGCAACACTCCCACTCAGGGCGCCCCCCCCCACCGAGTGCAGCACTCCCACTCAGGGCTGCCCGGCTTGACGTTTTGTCCTCCAATTTCTGTAGCAGAATTTGTGGATGGCACGATGGCACAGTGGCTAGCACTGCTGCCTCACAATGCTAGAGACCTGGGTTCAATTCCTGCCTCAGGTGACTGTCTGTGTGGGCTTTGCACATTCTCTGGGTGCTCTGGTTTCCTCCCACAGTCCAAAAATGTGCTGGTTGGGTGAATTGAGCATGCTAATTGCCCCTAGTGTTAGGTGATGGGGTAAATGTTGGGGGATGGGTGGGTTGGAAACAGGGCCTGTTTCCACACTGTAACTAATCTAATCAATTTGAATCTTCAATTGTGTTTAATATTGTCCCTTTCAACACTCATCTTTCCACATTTATTAACTCTTTATAAAGTTTTTAATTAAACTTAAAGCTTGCTGATTGGAATTGACTGGACCAGGAGTTAATCCTTTCACTGAGGTAATACTACAATTTCTTCAATTGATCAAGAACAGTGACAATCAAACAAAGTATATATCATATGAATTTGGCAGCCCTGGCAAAAAGTATATCGGGTGAAAGCCTCAGGCAAGGGCAGCTTTTATTATCCATCCATAATGACCCTGGAGAAGGTGGTGGTGAGCTGCCTTCTTGAACTGTTACTGTCCATGTACCCTCACAGGACTAGGAAGGGCTGCAACAGCAAAGCGACAGTGGGTAGCATGGTGGCTCAGTGGCTAGCACTGCTGCCTCACAGTACCAGGGGTCCGGGTTCGATTCCCACCTTAGGCCACTGCCTGTTTTGAGTTTCCTCTGGGTGCTCCAGATTCCTCCCACAATCCAAAGGTGTGCAGATTATGTGAATTGGCCATGCTAAATTGCCCATAGTGTTCAGTGATGTCCGGGTTAAGTGCATTAGTCATGGAGAAATGTAGAGTAATCGGGTAGGGGAATGGGTCTGGTCGAGTTACTCTTCGGACGGTCGGTGTGGACTTGTGGGGCTGAATGGCCTGTTTCCACTCTGTGGGGATTTTGTGACATAGTTCCAAGTCAGGATGGTGTGTGGCTTGAAGTGAAACTTGAAGCTGATGGTGTTCCCAGAGCTTCCTGTTCTTACCCTTCCAGGTGGTGCAGATGTGAAAGGTGCTAGAAACAGAGCCTTAGTGAGTTGTTGCAGTGCATCTTGTAGTTGGTACACAACGCAGCTCCTTTGAATCAGTGATAGGAGGTGGGAATGTTAAGGGTGCTGTTGTCTGGGACCTTTCATGAGCTGGTGAGCAAACAAGTGAGTGTTCAGAGGGAACTGCTCCATTGCAATCCACACTCAACAAGTGAACTTGGTCATGTCGACATCTGGAGGGATAAAAAGGAATGAATCTTCTATGACCTCATTACAAAAGTGGTCATTCTTCAAAGGAGCATGTAATATGGGAATCATGGGAACCAATTTCTACTCAGCAAGTTCCCACAAATAGCAGCATAATAACAATCAGTAATCCACTCAGTTTTCATGGTGTTGATTGTAAAAGCAATATCAGCCACACCACCAGAGATTACTTCTGTGCTCTTCCTCAAAATACGTCATTGAATTTTACTACATCTAAACTAAGGCATCAGTTGGTGCTTTGCATTCCACCTTGAAATAGATTAGAGTGGGTGCTGGAAAAGCACAGCCGGTCAGGTAGCATCCGAGGAGCAGGAAAATCGATGTTTCGGGCAAAAGCCCTTCATCAGGACTGAATCTGGAAATTCACCTGGAAATGGCAGCTCTGACAGTGCAGCTCTCGCTCTGGGCCGTCAGCCTTGATTCTCTGAGCTCAAATCTCTGTGAGGGGGTGGGATTCAAACCCACAATGGCCCAATCAAGTAAGCAGCCTGTACAGACTCCAAATGGAGACAGCCACCTCTGCGTTGGTCAGGCCAGGACACTGGGTGCCGACTCATCTCTTACTGAACAGGAGCCATCAGAAGTTCTGAGGGTGGGGGAAGGTGGAAATGTGCAGACAAAAGGGAACCAGACAATGTGATGGGGGACAGCCAACAATGGTGAGGCTGCTTGATCTTCATTCTGTCAGTGCCTGAGGGGCAACGGTCAGTACTAATTACTACCTTTAATTAAAAGCGATAATCACTCAGCTTGGATGAGAGGCCTTAGCAACAGCAAGCAATCAATCTTAAGGAACTTGCTGCGGATTTAGTATAAAGTATATCTGATCCATCCAATTTGCTCAGGGATGGTTTTATATTTTAGCTGTCTGATTTGTTGTTCCTCATTAAAGTAGGAGTTACAAATCTCAGATTCATGCAGAGTGTGAATAAAGAAGCCTGTGGCAAACACTGACAGATAAAGTAAATTAGCATTCCCACTGGCTACATATTGTATGCTCTGCTGACGAGATTTAGCTTCAAATGCCCATTTTTTTAAAACTGTGAGAACACCACAGGGTGGTGAACTGTGGAGTTTATTAACTAGACCGAGACCCTGTGCTCAGCTGGACAGCCCCTGCACTCCTGAGAGGCGGGGGAGCAGTGGCTCGGACAAAAACACCTCTCCTGCTGCTGGATTCTGGGTAATGGTTCATCGCCCATGCTGTGCGTCCAATCAGAACTGAAAAGGCCAAACACAGGGTTGGAGCCACCTGCAGAATGGCCTCCCCACTGTCTGCCTTCAGGCTTGGTGCTGGGGCACCACATTCCCATCCCTTCATCACTTCTGAGCCCAATCAGGACATTCACCCTGATTCTCCAATGCTGTTAACCCTCTGCCTCCAAGAGCAGTGAGCAGCGAACAAAATCACTTTGTGAAGTACTTGCCCATAAGCACATTCTGTGATACCTGAGACATGTTTGTACTCTCATAAACAAACCTGTTGCACACTTACAACTAGTTCCACCCCTGCATTGCTCTGAGAGATGTAAAATACACCACAAGGGTCACAGAAAGTGAAAAGGACCTGGCAGATATGCACCTTGGAAAAGTTTAACTACTTGCTGGGTTTCTGCTGAGCAGGATTAAAATTGCTTTCACCATCTCCACTCTTTCACTAAGAGATGTTGGCCCATTTCAAAGAACTAAGTTATCGTCTGTAGGCCATTTTTCACCAGAGCATTAGTTTGTTTGATTAGTTTGATTTATTGTCATTACATGTACCAAAATACAGTGAACAGTGTTGTTTCACGTGCTCGACAGGCAGGTCATGTTGTACAAAGTGCATCAGGGTAGTAGGATAAAGTGCAGAATAAGTGTTACAGCCACAGAAGGTACACAGAGAGAGGGGGATCAGAATTAGCATTTGAGAAATCCATTCAAAAGTCTGATAACAGCAGGGATGAAGCTGTTCTTGAAACTATTCATACATATTTTCAGGTTTTTACATTTTCTGCCTGGTGGAAGAGGGTGGAAGAGGGTATAACTGGGGTGGGAGGGCTCGTTGGTAATGTTGGCTGCTTCCTGAGGCAGTGGGAGTACAGGTGGAGTCAAGATTAGAGTAATGCTGGAAAAGTACAGCAGGTCGGGCAGCATCCAAAGAGCAGGAAAATTGACATTTCGGGCAAAAGCCTTTCAGTAGGAATGATGAAGGGCTTTTGGCTGAAACATCGCTTTTCCTGCTCCTCAGACGCTGCCTGACCTGTTGTGCTTTTCCAGCACTACTCTAATCTTGACTCTAATTTCCAGCATCTGCAGTACCCACTTTCACCTGGGGGTACAGCTGGAGTCTGATTGTCAGAAATTTTGTAAATGGAGTTGGGGCAGAATTTGGCCATACAGTCATGAGAGTATGAGAAGTATAGTGGAGGCTGAGTACTCAGCCTTGCGGGGCTCATGTGTTGAGGATTACAGTGGAGGTGGTGCTGTCACCTGTTCTTACTGATCACAGTTTATGGGTCAGGAAGTTAAGGATCCACTTAGAGGAGGGAGCTGAGATGTATGTCTTGAACTTTCGAGATAAGTCTGTTTGGAATTATGATGTTGAAGACGGAGCTGTAGTCAATAAATAGGAGCCTGATGTAGATGTGCTTGCTATCTAAGTGCTCCAGGGATGGGTGTAGGACCAGGGAGATGGCATTTGCCATGGTCCTGTTGTAAAGGATCAAGGCAATCTGGTAGACTGAGTTGGTGAGCCATAGCTAACCTAACGAAGCACTTCATTATTATGGAGATCAAAGACGCTGAGTGAGTGTCATTGAGACACTCTGCATGATTTTTCTTTGGATGATGGTGGTCTTCTTGAAGCAGCTGGGAACTTCAGATCATAGTAAGGAAAAGTTAAAGATGTCAGTGAATGGGGACTCTGTCTGAGCCAACTGCTTTCTCTGGGTTCACCTTCAGGTAGACCAATCTCACATCTGTGGCAGTGACTGTGGGTATAGGTGTACCCGAGACTGTTGGAGAAGGTGACATCATTTCACTGACCGTCTGTTCAAAACGAGCCCAGAATGCATTGAGCTCATCGGGGAGAGATGTACTGTTGCCTACGGTCTGTTTGACTTTGCTTAGTAGCCCATTTTAGAGGTTAATAAAATCATGAGGGGCACGGATAGGGTAAATAGACAAGTCTTTTTCCAGGGTGGGTGAGTCCAGAATGAGAAGGCATAAGTTTAAGGTGAGAGGGGAAAAATTTAAAAAGGACCTAAGGGGCAACGTTTTCACGCAGAGGGTGGTATGTGTATGGAATGAGCTGCCAGAGGAAGTGGTACAATTACAACATTCATATGGCATCTGGATGGGTATATGAATAGATGGGTATATGAATCACATATGAATATATGATTTAGAGGGATATGGGCCAAGTGCTGACAAACGGGACTAGATTAGGTTGGCATGGACTAGTTTGACCGAAGGGTCTGTTTCCGTGCTGTACATCTTTATAACTCTATGACTTGGTGTGTAAACCTTGCCACAAACGATGGGTGTCTGTGTGGTTGGTCTGGGTCTCAAACTCAGTTTGGTATTGCCTCTCAGCATCTCTGATGGCCTTATGGAGGTCAGACTTGATTTCCTCTATAGGTCAGAGCTGCCTGACATGAACACCACAGACCTGGACTTCAATAGGGAGTGGATCTCCTGGTTCATCCATGGTTTCTATTTGGGGAACATTTGGATTAACTTCTTTAGCACATGTGAGGTTTATAAAGCCATGAAGAGTCTAGGTAAGGGGAAGAGCAAAGTTCTTTTCCCAAGAGTAGGTGAGTTCAAAATTGGACAGCATAATTTTAAGATGAAAGGAGAAAGATTTAATAGGTATGTTAAGTGCAACTTTTTTACACAATGTTGTTGGTATGTGGAGTGAACTACCAGAGTAAGTGGTAGATGCAGGTGCAGTTAAACATTTAAAAGATGCTGGACAGGTACATGAATAGGAAACGTTTAGAGGAATATGGGCCAAATGCAAGTAAATGGGACTAGTTTAGTTTGGGAGACCTGGTTGGCATGGATGAGTTGGACCGAAGGGTCTGTTTCTGTGCTGTATGACTCTTTGAATACATCTGTCCCATATTCTGAATAATCTCCAGCAATCAAGACTAGTTCAAACCTGATTCACACTGTCATGTTGAGAAACCTAGGTGTATCAGTGTGTTCTTTCTGCAAGTATAACACAGTCAAAAAAACTCTATGATGGCTTTTAAAGACATGCGATTGTACACCTAAACGTACAAGCGACTTAATAAAATCAGAAATTCCAGGACTGAAGCCAGCATTAAAATAGCAGATGGATGAATGTTTTACAAGAAAGTTGAGGATTCATCAGTTATTGCCAAGCTATTTTTATTCAAAAATTACATATGGGAGTGAGATAAAGAAGAGAATAATTCACCTTTAACAATCAATTCTTTATTGAATTTTCAGTTCATGTACTTCTCTCCCCACTTGGCAAATACAGGAGAAAGTGGCACACACACACACACTGACACAGACACGCATACACACTGAGACACACATACACACAAACACACACACACACATACACACCCATACACATACAGGCACACAGATACAGACACACACACATACACATACACACACATACACACACATGCACACAGACACGCATACACACAGACATACACACATGTACACACACAGATGTGCACACACACATACACACACAGAGACACACATACACACACAGACACACGCAAACACACACACGCACATACACACAGACACGCACACACACGTACACGCACACACATACACACAGACACACATACACACACACAGACACATACACATACACATACACACATAGACACGCACACACACATACACATACACACTGAGACACACATACACACAAACAGACACACACACACATACACATCCATACACACACAGGCACACATACACAAACAGACACACATACACACACATACACACACACAGACACATACATACACACACAGACACAGACACGCACACACACACGCATACACTTACACATACATGCACACAGACACGCACATACACACATGTACACACACAGATGTGCGCACACACACATACACACACACAGACACATATACACACACCTGAGAGGGAATTTCTTTCACTCAGAAGGTGGTGTGTGTTTGGAATGAGCTGCCAGAGGAAGTGGTGGAGGCTGGTACAATTATAACATTTAAAAGGCATCTGGATGGGTACATGAATAGGAGGGGTTAAGGGGGATATGGGCGAGTGCTGGCAAATGGGAGCAGATCAGTTTATGATGTCTGGTTGGCGTGGACATAGGAATTGAAGGGTCTGTTTCTATACAGTATGTCTCTGTAACTCTATTTGCCTGTACCCAATGGAATGTTTTTGCAAGAGGACCCTTTAGAGTGGGAGTGCAACTTGCAAAGTGTGTTGTGACATTCTGACCATTTACATTATTGATGGGAAAACTATAACCAGACACACATAACCAGAAATACCCGTGTATTTGTTTCTGGTGTTGTGAGATTTTCTCCCAATATTGTGAAGTCAGTATTGACCCCGCCATTACAAAGTACGTTTTCCCTCTGGGCTTGTGTGCCATTTGGATTTGTTTAGTGTAACACTTAGAAAGAGGGATAATTATTAGACTGTGTCGATGCAAAATAGTACAAGCATTGGCTCAGTAAGAATAGAATCACTACAGTGCAGGAAGAGGCCATTCAGCCCATCAAGTCTACAACAAGCCTTCAAAGTGCAATCCACTCAGACCCACCCCTCTCCATAGCACCACATTTCCCAAGGCTAACCCACTTAGCCTGCACTTCCCTGGATGCTACAGGACAAGTTAGCATGGCCAATCCACCTAACCTGCACATCTTTAGACTGTGGGAGGAAACCAGAGCACCTGGAGGATACTTATGCAGACATGGGGAGAATGTGCAAACTCCACACAGACAGTTAGCCGAGGCTGGAATCAAACATGGGTCCCTGGAGCTGTGAGGCAGCAGTGCTAACTGTTGTACCACGGTGCTATCCTATATTAGGTTTCTTAATTTCTTGCCTGAATGGCTTGGCACAGATTTTCAATTCTATAAGGTGCCCCAGGCTCTCCGCTGAGAGGATAAGATTTCTTTCTATCTGTCCTATTAAATCCTTTCAATATCCAACAACAAAAAATCACAAACAAAACTAGCAATCTGTAGTTCAACGGGGCTGCTTTTAAATTGAGTATGGTACTGGAAAAGTACAGCAGGTCAGGCAGCATCCGAGGAGCAGGACCATAAGCCGTTCATCAGGAAACTTCATCCTCGGATGATGCCTGACCCGCTGTGCTTTTCCAGCACCACACTCTCAACTCTGATCTCCAGCATCTGCAGTCCTCTCTATCTCCTGCTTTTAAATTGAGCCCATTAGAATTGGAAATAGGATCAACACTCATTAAACCCCCTGGTCCATTGCCCTGTGAAGTAAGTGGGATGCAGTGCTGAGGTGGGCATCAAAAGCAACACATCTCCCCCACCCCAGCCCCCTCCCCACTCCCGGCCCCTGATTCCCAAGGGTTTGCCTTCCTCATGACTTGGGGACAAAATAATTGCCAGGTTTATAGAGAATAATCTTAACATTTCAATACGACAAAGAACTGTGGATTCCGAAGATCTCTGAAACAAAAATAGGAATTGCTGGAAAAACTCAGCAGATTTGGCAATGTCTGTGGAGAGAGAAACAGAGTTAAAGTTTTGAGTCCAGTGACCTGAGGAAAACAGTAATAGTTATGATAATGGCAGGGGATGAGGGAGAAAAGCAATGAGCAGTTAAATGGAGAGGAAGCTGAGACAGAGAGAGAGAGAGGAAGACAGTTAGTCAGACAAAAGAATGAACGATAGTGAGCCAGGGAAGAAGGAAAACTGATAATGAGGAGAATAAGTGGTTAAAATGGAATTGGCGGTGCTTAAAGCAGTCGAGAGTGCGGTGCTGGAAAAGCACAGCTGGTCAGGCAGCATCCAAGAAGCAGGAGAGTCGACATTTCAAGCATAAGGTCTTCATCAGGAATTCTCCTGCTCCTCGGATGCTGCTTGACCAGCTGTGCTTTTCCAGCACCACACTCTCGACTCAGACCTCCAGCAGCTGCAGTCCTCACTTTTACCTAGCGTGCTTAAAGCAGCCCATGTCATGGCAGAGTCTGGGCTGTGGGAGTGGGTAAAGGACTTGGAAGAAGGTGCTAAAATTATTGAATGAGATATTGGGTCCGGAATCTGTGGGGTCCCTCAGTAGAAAAGGAGGAGGTACTATTCCAGCTTGCACTGAGCTTTACTGGAGCACAGCAGCAAGCCTGAGACAGATGTTTGACCAGGGAACACAGGGGTGTGTTGAAGTGGCATGCAACTGGAAGCTCAGGGTCACTTTTGCAGACAAAATGTACGTTCCCAGCAAAGCAATCACCCACTGAGCAGCAGACCACATTGCGAGCAGCGAATACAATGGGCTAGAGTCATAGAGTCAGAGATATACAGCACAGAAACAGACGCTTCAATCAATACGTCCATGCAACGAGATATCCCAACCCAATCTAGTCCCACTAGCCCATATCTCTCCCAACCCTTCCTAGTCATATACCCATCCAGATGCTTTTAAATGCTGTAATTGTACCAGCCTCCATCACTTCCTCTGGCAGTTCAGTCCATACACGTACCACCCTCTGCATGAAAAAGTTGCCCTGTAGGTCTTTTTTATATCTTTCCCCTCTCACCCTAAACCTATACCCTCTAGTTCTGGACTCCCCTACCCAGGGAAGAGACCCTGTCTATTTACCCTATCCATGCCTCTCATGATTTTGTAAACCTCTATAAGGTCACCCCTCAACCTCTGACGCTCCAGGGAAAACAGCCCCAGCCTATTCATCCTCTCCAGATAGCTCAAATCCTCCAACCCTGACAACATCTTGTAAATGTTTTTCTGAACTCTTTCAAGTTTCACAACATCTTTCCGATAGGAAGGAGATCAGAATTGCATGCAATTTTCCAAAAGTGGCCTAGCCAATGTCCTGTACAGCTGCAAAATGACCTCCCAACTCCTGTACTCAATACTCTGACCAATAAAGGAAAACATACCAAACACCTTCTTCATTATCCTATCTAATTGTGACTCCAATTTCAAGGAGCTATGAACCTGCACTCCAAGGTCTCTTTGTTCAGCAACACTCCCAAGGACCTTACCATTAAGTGTATAAGTCCTGCTAAGGTTTGCTTTCCCAAAATGCAGCACCTCACATTTATCTGAATTAAACTCCATCTGCCACTTCTCAGCCCATTGACTCATCTGGTCAAGATCCTGTTTTAATCTGAGTTAACCTTCTTTGCAGACCACTACATCTCTAATTTTGTTGTGATCTGCAAACTTACTAACTATACCTCTTATGCTCACATCCAAATGACAAAATGTGGTGGACCCAGCACTGATCCTTTTGGCACACTAACACCCTCTGTCTTCTACCTTTGAGCCAATTCTGTATCCAAATGGCTAGTTCCCCCTGTATTCCATAAGATCTAACCTTGCTAATCAGTTTCAAATGGGGAATCTTTGTCGAACACCTTACTGAAGTCCATATAGATCACATCTACCACTCTGCCCTCATCAATCCTCTTTGTTACTTCTTCACAAAACCCAATCACGTTTGTGAGACATGATTTCCCACGCACAAAGCCATGTTGACTATCTCTAATCAGTCCTTGCCTTTCCAAATAAATGTACATCCTGTCCCTCAGGATTCCCTCCAACAACTTGAGCACCACTGAGGTCAGGCTCACTGGTCTATAGTTCCCTGGCTTGTCCTTATCACCTTAGCCAAAATTAGCCAACCTCCAGTCTTCTGGCACCTCATCTGTGACTATCGGTTATACAAATATCTCAACAAATGGGCCCAGCAATCACTTCTCTAGTTTCCCATTCTAGAATTCTAGGGTACACCTGATCAGGTCCTGGGGATTTATCCTAGATTGAGTGAAGTCCAGGTAAATCACTGCTTCAGCTGGAAGTTGTATTTGGGACTTTGGATAGTGAGGAGGGAGGAAGCAAATGTGCAAGTGTGACACTTTCTGCGATTGCAGAAGAAGGTGCTGTGGTTGTTTTAATTTTTTTCCAAGAGCATCCCTCCAGTGAGCTGATTGAGTCTGCTCTCTGTTGCAACGTGCGTTTCACATTAACTGACTGAAGTTACAATCAACCGGTAATATGTTTACAAGAATGATTCTGGGGATGAAGGGCTTGGCGTTTGAGGAGCAGTGAGGACTTTGGTCTGTACTTGATGGCATTTAGAAGGATGAGAGGGATGTTTGAAACTTGCAAACACTGATAGGCCTGGATAGAGTGGACGGAGAGAAGCTGCTTCCACCAGTAGGAGAGACGAGGACCTAAGGGCACAGCCTGAGAGTGAAGGGGTGACACTTGGGAACTGAGATGAAGAGGAATTTCTTCAACCAGAGGTTGGTGAATCTGTGGAACTCATTGCCACAGAGGGGTATGGAGGCCAAGTCATTTGAGTGTATTTAAGACAGAGATAGATAGGTTCTTGATTTGTAAGGGGATTAAAGGTTATGGGGAGAAAGCAGGAGAATGGGGTTGAGAGAATATCAGCTATGATTGAATGACAGAGCAGACTCAATGGGCTGAATGGTCTTCTATATTTTATTATGGGCTGATGATGCAGTCTTTTGAGGGATATTTTTGTCACTAGTCAATGTGTAGTCAGACTGGGAACCAGTGTCACTTCCCATTTTGGTGTGAGCTGATTTCCAAGCAATTGAGGAAAAACTCCCAACAGTGTTTTCTTCTTTCTCTGTCTCTTATTGAAATTTCTGAAATAAAATCCAATATACTCCAGCAGGACAGAAACCATGCAAACAGCAGCTCTGTATAATAAGAACCGTCTGTGAAAGCCACTGGTTGACCCGGGAGAACACTGAAAAGCAATTAATTTGATGAGGTCCTGCAGTTTGCTCACCATAAAAATTCTCAGCATCAGTTTCTCATGATTTGTTACCTCACTGTGCACGATATAGCTAGTGAAGTGTGAGTGCCTTACAACACCTTTAACTCTTTATAGTCAACAGCTCCCCTGGTAGACAATTTCGGTGTGCAATGCAATAGCTCAAAGTAACTATCAGACAAAGAGAGCGCTGAACAGAAAGGAAACATGGAGGGAAACTTTAGGAAGACATGCATTTATGCAACAGTTATCACAGCCTCTCAGAATGTTTTACAGCCAGGAAAATACGTTCTGATGTGTTATTTGTGGAAAACACGGCAACCAACTTGCACACAGCAAGCTCCTTTCCCCAGTATTCACAGATGATGTGTTTCAATGCTGTTGATGAGGAACAGGAGTAGGCCATTCAGCCCTTCAAGCTATTCCAGCAGTCAGTGAGATTATGGCTCATCTGTGGCTTAACTCCATATACCTGCCTTTGGCCCATAAACCTTAATACCTTTGCTTAACAAACATTTATCTCTCTCAGATTTAAAGTTAACAACTGATTCAGCATTCACTGCCATTTGTGGAAGTGTTCCAAACCCCTCTCACCTTTTGTGTTTTGAAGTGCTTCCTAACACTTTTCCCGAGTGATCCGGCCCTAATTATCAGAAGATACCCTCTAGTTCTAGAATCCCCAACCAGTGGAAATATCATATATATTTGTGTAAAAGTCAAATTTTTTAGACTATTTTTTAAGTACAAGTTTATGGGGTTGACTATTTCATGGATACCACTTTTGAGGGGCTGAAATTCATGCTACAGTCCAAAATGCTGTATCATTTATATAAGCCCAATTGATCTCTAAACAAATAAAGAAAAAAATGAATTACGGTAAGATGGCCGTATTCCGCAAGTGTTACAGGGGAACTGAGCTCAGCTGAGCTGCACACAATGGGAGGGTGTCACCTGACTCTGACCTGATGCGTCTTAAACTTTTTTGCGAAATTGGCATGAGTTGTACATCAAAACACAATAGCAAGACAAAAATTTCATTGCCTCATTGCAACATTTATGTACAGGATAATATCTTGACTCACAAATGTTGATCTGTTATCTGTGAAGAACTAAGGTCAACTTTTGCATGAGATATATGGAAAATTCCAGAATTTTTGGCCAGAAATAGAGGTTAAGTTTTATGAGATCGATTTTTACTTAAGTATGTACAATAGTTTATTTACCCTGCCTTTTTCTGTTAATATCTTGAGGACTTTGATCAGATCACCCCTTAACGTTCTAAATTGATTGTGGAATGAATATTGGGCATCTCTCTCATCTGAGAGAAACCCCCAGCTGTGAGTTGAGCAGCATCCAAAATCTTTACCATCAACGCTGAAGAGGAAGACTGGGCCTTAATTGAGCCTTTCATCCACTCTGATCCTTCTGTCAATATAATACTTGAGCAGCACCACACTGGACAGTCACCTCAGTGGTGTTTGTGACCAAGTGTCCAGTGTGGGGTCTTGAACCCCTGACCTTCTGATTGAGATGTGAACATTCTCACTGATCCAAGAGTTGTAAGGAATACTGACTGGAGTTGTTGTAATTTGAAAATTCTTAACCTTATTTTCAAATTGCTTGTTCTGCTCTAACACCATATCTGAAATATTAGCAGTCATCTAATTCTGGACTCTTGATAACCCCAGTTTTAATCACTCCACCACTGTGGCCATAAAATCTCCCTAAACTGTTCCACCTTTTTGATCACCTGACCTATAAAATCACCAATGTGACTTGGTGTCAGAGTTGGCTTTGTCTCATCCCTGTACAGTCCCTTGTGCTGTTTTAATGAGTTCAAGATGCTATGTAATACAAATTGTTCCTCTGTAGAGGTCATTTCCTGATTTTTGCAATGTTGGGACAAAGGGAGCTTACACACACCCCAGAGTGCACCTTACAGGTTGAGTTGTAACAGGTTGATGTCTCAAGACACTGTTCAAAAGGGCCACAACACACTGCAGCACACCAGAACTGCAAAAAGAGGAAGAGGAACACCTATAGAAGGTATTCGCAAAAAACGGATATCCTCGCAATTTCATCAACAGATGCCTAAGGGAAAGACAACGGAACGAGGACATGCCGCAACCCAAAGGACTAGCCACACTACCATACATCAAGAACATCTCTGAAATGACAGCCAGACTACTGCGACCACTAGGACTTATAACAGCACACAAACCAACAGCCACTCTCAGACAACAACTCATCAAAACGAAGGACCCGATACCCAGCATGAGCAAAACTAACGTAGTGTACAAAATCCGATGCAAGGACTGCACAAAACACTATATAGGACAAACAGGAAGACAGCTAACGATCCGCATCCACGAACATCAACTAGCCACGAAACGACACGACCAGCTATCCCTAGTAGCCACACACGCAGACAACAAGCAACATGAATTTGACTGGGACAACACTACCATTATAGGGCAAGCGAAACAAAGAACAGCCAGGGAATTCCTAGAAGCTTGGCACTCATCCACAAACTCCATCAACAAACACATAGACCTGGACCCAATATACCGGCCACTACAGCGGACAGCTGAAACAGACAACCGGAAGCGGCAGGGATAGGCCACTATAAATGCCGGAGGAAACACCACAGAAGCGCTTCACAGGAGGCTCCCAAGCACTGAGGATGTCACCTAGACAGGGGACGAAACGTCTGCAACAAAAACTTCCAGCTCGGCGAACAGAACCACAGCAACGAGCACCCAAGCTACAAATCTTCTCACAAACTTTGAACCCAATTCAGTGCTGAACAAGATACATTGGGAGCCCATCTCCCTGCTCTCACCCAAGCTTATTGGGGACTGGGATGTTGAGGTACCCCAGGGTTTTCTGCTTATCGAGTTACCCAGTTTGTAACAGTGCTGATCTCTGCATGAATGCCCCCCAATCCAGCAGGGGTTGTGTTCACCATGATGATTGTCATTCCTCTCACTCCTTTGTGAAGGTAGCATCTGTGAGTATCTCACTCAGAGAACTCATGGTATAAAATCCTGACACTATTGGTGGCTCAACATTCCAAACTATGCTCCAACTGGAGGCAGCTTCCCACCAGCATCCTGGCATTGTCCAAGTATCACTATGGAATTTATTTTATTTCAAATGTGCTCCTTCCCTGAATACATACACTCTCTATAAATGAGCACACAAACTAGGAACAAGGGTATGCCACTCACTCATAGAGATGTACAACAAGGAAATAACCCTTTGATCCAACTCATCTATGCCGATCAGGTATCCTAATCTAACCTAGTCCCATTTGCCAGCACTTGGCCCATATCCTTCTAAACCCTTCCTATTCATATACCCATCCAGATGCCTTTTAAATGTTGTAACTGTACCAGCCTCCATTACTTACTCTGGCAGCTCATTCCATACACACGCCACCTTCTGCGTGAAAAAATTGCCCCTTAGGTCCCTCTTAAATTTTTCCCCTCTCACCCTAAACTTATACCCTCTAGTTCTGGACTCCCTCACCCCAGGGAAAAGACCTTGTCTATTTACCCTATCCATGCCCCTCATGATTTTGTAAACCTCTATAAGGTCATCCGTCAGCCTCCGACACTCTAGGGAAAAACAGCCCCAGCCTATTCAGCCTCTCCCTACAGCTGAAACCTTCCAACCCTGGCAACATTTTTGTAAATGTTTTTTGAACTCTTTCAAGTTCCACAACATCCCTTCCAAATGGAAGAAGGTCAGAATTACACACAATAGTCCAAAAGTGGCCTCATTAATGTCCTGTACAGCCGCAACATGACCTCCCGACTCATATACTCAATGCTCCAACCAATAAAGTAAAGCGTACCCAACGCCTATCTATGTGGGACTCCACTTCCAAGGAACTATGAACCTGTACTTCAACATCGTTTGTTCAGCAATGCTATCCAGGACCTTCCAGAACTAGACAGCATAGGTTTAGGGTGAGAGGGGAAAGATATAAAAGGGACCTAAGGGGTAATGTTTTCATGCAGAGGGTGGTGCATGTATGGAATGAGCTGCCAGAGGAAGTGGTGGAGGCTGGTACAATTGCAACATTTAAAAGGCATCTGGATGGCTATGAAGGGTTTGGAGGGCTTTGGGCCAAGTGCCGGCAAATGAGCTAGCTTAGTTTGGGATATCTGGTCAGCATGGACGAGTTGGGCTGAAGGGTCTCTTTTCATGCTGTACATCTCTATGACTCTCTGACTCTATTAAACGTCCTGCTCTGATTTGTCTTTCCAAAATGTAGCATCTCACATTTATCTAAATTAAACTCCATCTGCCACTCCTCAGCCCATTGGCCCATTCTGACCAAGATCCTATTTTACTGTGAGGTAACCTTCGCTGTCCACTACACTTCCAATTTTGGTGTCATCTGCAAAGTTACTCACCATACCCACTGTGTTCACATCTAAACCATTTATACATGTCCTTTGAGTCTGCTGTACTATTCAATTAGATCACGGCTGATCTGACTTTAGACTCAACTCTGCACAGGTAAACCTTCAAACAGGTTGCCCCCCACTTAAACACAAAGTTACTAATATAAAGATGGAAAGTTGCTGCGTGTGTGCTGGAAGAAGTCAGGCAACCTATACCTCTGGTAAATATGTACAGTCAACGTGGCTCAAGGGCAGATCCCAGGAGAAAAAGCACATTCCCTCCATAGCTCACTTAAAATTGGAACCATACCATCAGACAACATGAGCCGGGCCTGTGTTTAGTAGGGCTATAATAATGGCTGCTGTATTCACTGAGTGGTGTTAGGTTATCATTGACTGAGCTATAATCAGTCTGGCCCTAGCATTGCAACCAACCTCACAAACAGACCCTGGTGGAAAGGCGATTCTTAAAAGGCGTGGTGACAGGAAGCTCTGGGCACCTTGAACCTTTAAAACTTTTCACGGTGTAATCCAGTTAGTGAGAGCGACATCAAAATGGCCTGTTGAACTTCCTCAGTTTCATCTCTGTTCCTCATTAGCATCAATGATAAACTAATATAGAGACTTGGATCTTCTACAATGTGTCTGAAAGGAGGATGGAAGGTATTTTATTATGTCGTATAATAGAATATTGGAACATAATTTTACAGTACAGAAGGAGGCCATTTGATCCATTATGCCTGTTCCAGCTCCCAAAAGAGCCACCCAGGTAGTCCCACTCTCCAGCCCTATCTCCATAGCCTTCTAAATTCATCACTTTCAAAGATATAGCCAGCTCTCTTTTGACACCTCTTGTGGAATCCGCATCCGTCACTCTCCCAGGCACTGCTTTCCAAATTCTAACAATTCTGAGTAAATAAATTTCTCCTCATCTCGCTCCTAGCTCTTTTGCTGACAATCTTGAAATTGTGACCCTTAGTTACTGACATACCAACTGGTGGAAACAGAATATCCTTCTTTAACCTGTCAAAATTTTTCATAATTTTGAACACCCCAATAAGGTCACCTTTGAATCTTCTCTGCTCCCAAGAGAGTAAGCTCAATCTCTCCAATCTTTCCCTGTATCTAAAATCCTTCATTCCTGGTATCGCTCCAAGAAATCCCCTTTGAACTCTCTCCAGGGGTTCCTTACATTTAACATCCTTCCTTATATCAGCTACCCAGAATTGAACGCAATACTCCAAATGTAGTCATATTACAATATGATTGATGTGGGAAAATTGTTCCTGTTGGAGTGGTTCTTTAAACAAAAATTTGAAATTGGATTCTGTGAGCCTGGGTATATTGGGACATCTTGTGGGAGTTGTCATTGAGCCCGTGCTGTGACATGATGTCATTGTGCTTCCTGACACACTAACCTGGTGCAGCACACATGGCATACAGTTGGGCAAACATACAGTCAGTTCTGCTATAACAGGGTAGTTCTGCGCTCATGCAATCCAATGTTATTAGAAAATTGCATAATATCAACCATTTAAACTAAAGGGGCTAGAATTGCGTTATAACCAAAACACTCATTGTCAGCAAGGCCTTATCATAAGCTGTGAAATACACTCATCCCTCCCTCTTTAAGACACCCATTAATATCCACAGGATGAATTTCACAGAGGTGAACTGTCAGTTATCATCAAACCGGTGTCTTCTCCATGGCAGTAGCTCTACCAATTAGAATCCACTGGCTAATAAATCAGCATACTGCTTCTCACACTGTTCTTCTTCTCCCCCCTTACTTTGGTATTCTTGCAAACTATCCTGATGAGTGTAAGACAAAGAGCTTCGACAAAATGTCTTCTTTCAGCAGTGCTATGGGATAATGACAGAATAAACTAAATTTACATTTATATTGCTCAGTGGTTAGCACGGCTGCTTCGCTGTGCCAGGGACCGAGGTTTGATTCCAGCCTCGGGTGACTGTCTGTGTGGAGTTTGCACATTCTCCCCTTGTCTGCATGGGTTTCCTCCCATAATCCAAAGATGTGCAGGTTAGGTGGATTGGCCAAGGGAAATGCAGGGATGGGGTGAGACGAGATGGGATGCTCTTTAGAGGGTTAGTGTGGACTTGATAGTCCAAATGGCCTGCTTCCACACTGTTAGGATTCCATGTTTTGGCTGAATATCCTTAGTTTTAGTGAAAGTTTGGTAAAATTTTAGTTTCTTCTTGTAGACAAGGTATGTTAATACGTCTGAAAAATCACAAGAGTGAGGAATCACAGAACAGCTGATTAGAGAGGGATGGCTCCCACAAATACGTTGGGGCTATGCATTTAATCTAATGACATGGCATAAACTGAGAGAGCTTTTCTCACTGACTCAGGGGAATGCTCTGCAGAGGTTGTGTCGTGAAGCCTGAGTCCCCTTCATGTTGTGGCCGTGTCTCTGCATTCAGAATTGATGGTAACGTCACAATCCGGCAAAATATAGGCTCCTTTTGAAAGGGTGGAAATCAGAGTAATTGCAGAGTGTGTTGTCTTCCGTCAATTGCCAGTAGTTAGTCCCAGCCTTTTAACTTTAATCCACTCTAACTCATTAAGGATTTTCTATAAATTAATTCTGTAAATTTATGCTGTCAGATCTTTCATTGGCTCAAAGTTGTACCTTAACTTGTTTGATGATAGAAATTCAACACTTATTAAGTGGAAAGGTTTTTAATTGAAGGAAATTCTATTGCAAATTGAGTTTACTCCATGAGTAAGACAGAGTCTGGGTACCATAACCCAAAAGGAGATTATTTGGCCCATTTTGCTGATGTTGGTGTTTGCAGTTTGCTCTGAAATGCAAGTCACTGGAACACAATGACACAGCTGAGCCTATACTAGAGAACAGCACCCCCCTCCCTAATTCATGAGATGTCACCTCTCAGTTTGACCACAGAAACACAGCAAAACGGCAAAGCTGTTTCATAAAACAACATTTATGCATCTGTTTGTTTTAATGGATCAATACAGATACTGGATTAGTGTTAGTTTCCCGAAAAGGTTTACCATAATTTCATTTTGTGTAATGTAATCTGTCAAATAACTATTTTCTCTTGGAGTATTAAGATTAGATTACATTACAGTGTGGAAAAAGGCCCTTCGGCCCAACAAGTCCACACCGACCTCCAACCCACCCATACTCCTACATTTACCCCTTGCCTAACACTACGGCCAATTCACCTGACCTGCACATCTTTGGACTGTGGGAGGAAACCAGAGCACCCGGAGGAAACCCACGCAGACATGGGGAGAATGCGCAAACTCCACACAGTCAGTCGCCTGAGGCGGGAATTGAACCGGGGTCTCCGGCGCTGTGAGGCAGCAGTGCTAACCACTGTGCCACTGTCCCACCCACTATGTAATGTGAAACATTTTAACATGTGTAATGTGAAAATGTCCATACTTTTATTTCTGGAATGAATTAATAATTACTGTGATATGATTTTGAAAAGTAATGTATATACATTTACCAATGAGAGAGTAGCGAGAGGTTTATAGTTTCCTCAAATTCTAATTTATTCTGATTCGCTTTTTGAGCTGTGAAGTGAACTTGGGTAGGATCAGTAGCCATGATATGGAGGTGCCGGTGTTGGGCTGGGCTGGACAAAATCAGAAGTCAAGAGACAATAGGTGCAGGAGTAGGCCATTCTGCCCTTTGAGCCTGCACCACCATTCAATATGATCATGGCTGATCATCCTTAATCAGTATCCTGTTCCTGCCTTATCTCCATAACCCTTGATTCCACTATCCTTGAGAGCTCTATCCAACTCTTTCTTAAATGAATCCAGAGACTGGGCCTCCACTGTCCTCTGGGGCAGAGCATTACACACAGCCACCACTCTCTGGGTGAAGAAGTTTCTCCTCATCTCTGTCCTAAATTGTTTACCCCGTATTTTTAAGCTGTGTCCTCTGGTTCGGCACTCACCCATCAGTGGAAACATGTTTCCTGCCTCCAGAGTGTCCAATCCTTTAATAATCTTATATGTCTCAATCAGATCCCCTCTCAGTCTTCTAAACTCAAGGGTATACAAGCCCAGTCGCTCCAGGCTTTCAGTGTAAGGTAATCCCGCCATTCCAGAAATTGACCTCGTGAACCTACGCTGCACTCCCTCAATAGCCAGAATGTCTTTCCTCAAATGTGGAGACCAGAACTGCACACACTACTCCAGGTGTGGTCTCACCAGGGCCCTGTACAGCTGCAGAAGAACCTCTTTGCTTCTATACTCAATTCCTCTTGTTATGAAGGCCAGCATGCTATTAACCGTCTTCACTACCTGCTGTACCTGCATGCTTACCTTCATTGACTGGTGTACAAGAACACCCAGATCTCTCTGTACTGCCCCTTTACCTAAATTGATTCCATTTAGGTAGTAATCTGCCTTCCTGTTCTTGCCACCAAAGTGGATAATCATACATTTATCCACATTAAATTGCATCTGCCATGCACCTGACCACTCACCTAACTTGTCCAGGTCACCCTGTAATCTCCTAACATCCTCATCACATTTCACCCTGCCACCCAGCTTAGTATCATCACCAAATTTGCTAATGTTATTACTAATACCATCTTCTATATCATTAACGTATATTGTGAAAAGCTGCGGTCCCAGTACTGATCCCTGCGGTACCCAACTGGTCACTGCCTGCCATTCCGAAATGGAGCTGTTTATCACTACTCTTTGTTTCCTATCAGCCAACCAACTTTCATTCCAAGTTAGTACTTTGCCCCCAATACCATGCACCCTAATTTTGCTCACTAACCTCCTATGAGGGACTTTATCAAAAGCTTTCTGAAAGTCCAGGTACACTACATCTACTGGATCTCCCTCGTCCATCTTCAGAGTTACATCCTCAAAAAATTCCAGAAGATTAGTCAAGCATTATTTCCCCTTCATAAATCCATGCTGACTCTGACCTATCCTGTTACTACTATCCAGATGTGTCGTGATTTCATCCTTTATAATAGACTCCAGCATCTTTCCCACCACTGAGGTCAGACTAACTGGTCTATAATTTCCTGCTTTCCCTCTCCCACCTTTCTTAAAAAGTGGTATAACATTAGCCACCCTCCAATCCGCAGGAACTGATCCCGAATCTATCGAACTCTGGAAAATAATCACCAACACATCCATGATTTCTCGAGCCACCTCCTTCAGTACCCTGGGATGTAGACCATCAGGCCCCGGGGACTTATCAATCTTCAGACCTAACAGTCTCTCCAACACCAATTCCTGGCAAATATAAGTTCCCTTAAGTTCAGGTCCTTCAGCCACTGTTACCTCAGGGAGATTGCTTGTGTCTTCCCCAGTGAACACAGATCTGAAGTACCAATTCAATTCTTCTGCCATTTCTTTGTTCCCAGTAATATATTCCCCTGTTTCTGTCTTCAAGGGCCCAATTTTAGTCTTAACCATTTTTTTGCCTTTCACATACCTAAAAAAACTTTTATTATCCTCCTTTATATTATTGGCCAGTTTACCTTCGTACCTCATTTTTTCTCTGCATATTTCCTTCTTAATAATCCTCTGTTGTTCTTTAAAAGCTGTCCAGTCCTCCTTTTTCCCACTTATCTTTGTTATACTTTTTCTCTTTTAACTTTATATGTTTCTTAACTTCCCTCATCAGCCACGGCCACCCATGCCTCCTCCTAGGATCTTTCTTCCTTTTTGGAATGAACTGATCCTGCAACTTTTGCATTATACACAGAAATATCTGCCATTGTTCCTCCACTGTCATCCCTGCTAAGGTATTGCACCATTGAACTTTGGCCAGCTCCTCCCTCATAGCTCCATAGTTCCCTTTATTCAACTGAAAAATTGTCACTTCTGATTGTACCCTCTCCCCCTCAAATTGCAGATTGAAGCTTATTGTATTACGGTCACTACTTCCCAATGGCTCCTTCACTTCGAAGTCCCTGACCAATTCTTGTTCGTTGCACAATACCAGATCCAGAATTGCCTTCTCCCTGGCAGGCTCCAGCACCAGCTGCTCTAAGTCACACAACACCAGGTTATAGTCCAACAGGGGTTTAATTAAAATCACAAGCTTTCAGTGAAGTCCCCCGACAAAGAAGCAGTGCTAAGTCTCCTGATGAAGGAGCAGTGCTCCGAAAGCTTGTGATTTAAAATAAACCTGCTGGACTACAACCTGATATCGTGTGACTTCTGATTAGGACCAGTCGGGTTAATCGCAGGGTCTTAGATCCTGACTAAGTCAATACTTCCCAAATGCTTTCCCTCTCTGACCCCAATATGAGGCTTGAAAATGGTCATAACTCCTTCGGCAAGTGCTGAATCAGGGAGGCGAAGGTACATTAGAGCAGGGGGATGCAAATTGGAGCTCACGACCCCTCACATTTCAGCGCATGCCCCCATATAGAATTCTGAGTCCCACATTGGGAAGCCCTGGTCTAAGTGCAGGTCTGCAAACAAATTTGAGCATCTCTGCATGACAGCCACCTGAGAAGTGAGGTTGCTGTGCCTTCCTCCCCAAAATGTTAGCTCAGGAACAAGAATCTTTTTTATTTCAAAAATATACTTCAATCATATTTTTAAAACGTACATGGCCACTAGAGCAATTCAGTCCTGTACACTCAGGAAAGGGATCTATTCAATGTTCAAAGTCAGTCAGACAGATACAGCTGCTTTGTCACTGATTTGCCATTTATACAATTGTAATGGTTCGTAATAGACGCTTACTAATGAATTGGCAATGTAGCTTTCCTCTGAGTCAGGCCCCAGTTGTTTAGTGGATTTTTGTCTGACCCAACTCTTGCATTTTTCTTCATTTTACGTGTTTTTCCTACAAACACAGATCTGGCAGTGGTTCTTCATGTAAATGAGTTCCGCTTCCAAGCTTCATTTGTTCAGCTCGTTTCGACACAACAGCATCCAAAGTACTGTAGGGCCCACTCAGTCACAGATTGTATCAGCCTTATAGACTGCCCTACAGCCAACTCTCTGACATTCCTCCTTGCTGCTGGTTTGAGTTTATTAAACATGGAAAGAATGTTGGGCGCGCTTGAAAGAAACCGTGAAAATTGTTCCATCAGTCCCAGAATGTGATGTGGCGGTAGTTTGGTCCGACTGTGAGGTTGAGAATTCTCACAGCAATCCAGGGAGTCATTCAGAAATACATAGCGGGTGCAGGTTAGCGTGCTATAGAGTAGGGTGGCACAGAGGCTAGCATTGCTGCTCTGTGGTAATTAGGACTCACGTTCGATTCCAGCCTCAGGTCTCATTGTTTCTTCATATGTTACTGTACAGAACCGAGCTGCTTTAGTGACTGAGTATGTATATAAAGATAGTTTATGAATAAAGTCTATTTTTGAAATTAAAGCCTACATAGGGTTTGCATGTTCTCCTTGTGCCTGCAAGTGTTTCCTATCGGTGCTCCAGTTTCCTCCTATTGTCCAAAGATGTACAGATTAGGGTGGATTGACCAAGGGAAATTATCCCATACCGTCCAGGCATGTGACGTTTAGGTGGATTGACTAAGGGAAATTGTCCCATATCCACTCACCAATGCCCTGGTGTTAGCTGACTTATGTTAGTTTATGGTTCAACATAAATGATTAGATCAGATTACTTACAGTGTGGAAACAGGCCCTTTGGCCCAACCCGCCGAAGCACAACCCACCCAGACCCATTCCCCTACACCTAACACTACGGACAGTTTAGCCTGGACAATTCACCTGACCTGCACATTTTTTGGACTGTGGGAGGAAACTGGAGCACCCGGAGGAAACCCACGCAGACACGGGGAGAATGTGCAAACTCCACACAGACAGCCACCTGAGGCGGGAATTGAACGCGGATCTCTAGCGCTGTGAGGCAGCAGTGCTAACCACTGAGCCACCGTACCGTAAAGCTTCAATTTAAAAATTTTCATCCTTGTGTTCAAATCCCCTCATGGCTTCATTCCTCCATATTTCAGTAATCTCCTCCAGCACCATAGCCTCTCAAGATCCACATGATCCTCCAATTCTGGCCTCTGTTTCTGCCTCTGCAATGCCCATTGCGCTACCATGCTTTTAATTGCCTGGGTACAAAGCTCAGAAATCCATTTCCTCAACCTATGTACCTTTTTAATATCCCCCCCTTTTTTCAAGTCACCTCCCTCTTTGACAAGCTGCACAGCAAATGTCCAAACATCAGTTTGTGACTTGCAATGAAATTGTATCTGATAAAATCCAACAATCTGAAACATTATATTTAAGGTGAGAGGAGGAATATTTAAAAAGGACATGAGGGACATCCGTATGTGGAATTAATCACTAGAGGGAGTGATGGATGCAGGTACTGTTATAACATTTAAAAGACATTTAGATAAGTACATGAATAGGAAGGGTTTGGATGGATATAGGCAAAACACAGGAAACTGAAACTAATTTGGTTTGGGAGCATGGTTGGCATGGACGAGTTAGACTGAAGGGTCTGTTTCCATGCTGTATGACTCTGTGATTCTATTAACTGTAGGGTTTTTCTCTCGACAGACGCTGACTGACTTGGCATTTCTGTCGAGAGTATAATGCTGGGAAAGCAAAGCAGGTCAGGCAGCATCCGAGGAGCAGGAGAATTGACGTTTTTGGCGTAAGCCCTTCATTAGAATTCCTGATGAAGGGCTTATGCTCGGAACGTCAATTCTCCTGCTCCTCGGATGCTGCCTGACCTGCTCTGCTTTTCCAGCATTATACTCTCGAGTCTGATCTCCAGCATCTGCAGTCCTCCCTTTCTCCTCCTCCTTGCTGGCATTTCTGTCATATATTGTTTCCATTTCAGATTTCCAGCATCTGTAGCATTTTACTTTCATTTACAGTCGGTTCTGCTATAACGTGTTCTGTTCTTATGCAATCCTGTATTGTAAGAAAACCGCGTAATAGTATCACCATTTAAACTAATGGTGCTGGAATCACGTTATAACCAATATACGCTTTAAAAGTTAGTGCTTTAGAAACGGTGTCTCCAATTTGTCAATCGCATTATCGCAAATTTGCCTTAACGAAACGCGCGTTATAGCAGAAAGATCTGTATCATAATCACTTCTTTCAAATGATGTTTTATGAAGTTAAAGATGCTATAGAATGCAAGTTGTTGTTACAAGCAGTGTGTGTAAGAAAGAGGTGTTTTTAAAAATGGGTGAGCCACAATTTTCTCTTGAGTCCCTGCTGCTCTCAGTCAGGCATGAACATGACACTATACAGCTTGATTTTATTTAACTTACGTAGGAGGTGAGGTGTAGTCATAAAACAACCACACTGGGAAAAATATTCCCGACTCCACTGTTATGAACTCTGCAAAATACCACTTACAAATGATCTGTAATTTATTCTTTTGTTTCTTTAATTATGTACAAATATTGAACACTTCTTTCAATCCTTGTGTTGTAAAGCTGGGGGGTGTTTGGCTCATGCAGCTGCTTGCAATGCGGTTGCCAGATCGTGTTTGCAATCCGCAGCCTCTGTTTTAACTACCTGCTTTACAATTGTGACTATATCTAAATACCTACTGGACTACAAAAACCCTGTGGGACGTCTTAGTGTCACAAAAGGTACGGCCTCTCTTTTTAACCTGCATGGGTTTGGAACCCATGCTGCTGTTTGCATCATTGTGAGGAATTGCCTGGTGTGCAAATCATAAGGAAGAATGTCCCCAGTCCCACAGCTCTCTTGAGTAATGTTTATTGTGCAGTGATTTGGGTTTTGTGGCAATGAAGGGGATATTTATCAGTTGTTCCTCAACGCAATGAACGTGGACAGAGTCGATAAACTGTGGTGCTGGTAAAAGCTCAAAGGGTTAAGCCCAAAACATCGACTCCCCTGCTCCTCAGATGTTGCCTGACCTGCTGTGCTTTTTCCAGCCCCCCACTTCATCGGCACTGCCTTCTCCAGCATCTGCAGTCCTCACTATCTCCCAATGAACATGGGCAGTCAGGATGTCTGATTTAACCAACCCCACACTCAGCCTCCCAACCACATTCTTGGGACAAGACTACACCAATAATGAATGGTTAGCCAGTCCAGATTATGAATCAACATCTGTATCTTATTCAAAAAGCAAGTTTGTAATCAGGGTATTTTCCCCGACATCGTCCAACTCCAGCCTCCAACGACCTCCTCCCCCAGGGTTATCTGGGTAACTACTAATGGTCTTAGCATATGGTCAGTTTCACACTTGTGTACGGAAACACTGCAAACAGAATAAACAGATGGTCGGGACAAATTAAAATCAGCATCCAGTCATTTTTTGAAACAAAACTGACCAAACACTAATCAATGGAAGCACATTTGGGGGTCAGACTGAGTCAACTACAAGAAACCAAAGAACCACAAACAGAAAAGCTTTCCATTTTTTGTAAGAATTCAAAATTCCTTGGCTGCCAGAAATTTGGGATAAAACTCTGGAAATCTTCAGTCACATCAGTGGAGAGTTCATGTTTCGGGTCAAAGTCACATTATCTACTGTGAGCAGTTTTGGAGATATACTGGCATTGGGGCAGTCCAGAGAAGGTTCACAAGATTGATTCCAGGTATGAAGGGACGGTTATAGGAGGAGAGGTTGAGTAGGTTGAGCCTGTGCTCTTTGGGATTTGGAAGAATGCAAGGTGACCTTAATGAAACATTAAAGATCCTTAGAGGACTTCACAGAGTAGATGTGGAAAGGTTGGTTCCCCCTGTGGGAGTCTAGGACCAGAGGACATAATCTCAGAATAAAGTGTGGTATACTTAAGATAGCTAGAAGAGGAGAAGTTTCTAGTCTCAAATAACGAAATCTGTGGAACTCTTTACCACAGAGAGCTGTCAACCCTGGGTTGTTAAGAACATGCAAAGCTGAGATAGATTTTTAATTCTTAAGGAAATCAAGGGTTATGGGGTTAAGGCAAGAAAGTGGAGTTGAGGATTATCAGATCAGTAATGATCTCATTGAATGATGGAACAGACTCAATGGATTGAATAGCCAACTTCTGCTTCTAAATCTGACAATCTAAAGAAAATGTGTTTTAAATTGTGGTTGCTGTGCAATTTAGTGGTGGTCTCCTAATCAGTCAGTCACAATGCAATACTCAGCAGGTCAGGCAGTATCTGTGGAAAGAGAAACTGAGTTACTGTTTCCGATCAGTGACCTTTCACCAAAACCAGTCAGGTAGTCGATTAAATCTCGACTGCAGGAATGAGCCCTGAGGTTTCAGCTTTTTAAAGCAGGGACTCTTTTAGTGAACAAAATAATTCCTCTACCCAACCGAAGGAGTTGGTGGCACAGTGATATTATCACAAGACTATTCTAAAGACCCAGATAATGCTCAGGGCAGCTGGGTTAAAATCCAAACGTGTGGAATTAAAAGTCTAATGATGACTAGGAAAGATTGTCACGAGTGCCCTTTACAGAGGGAAATCTGTTATCCTTACCTGGTCTGCATATAACTTCAAACCCCCTGCAATGTGGTTGACTCCTAACTACCCTCTGGGTAGTCAGAGATGGGCAATAAATACTGGCCTAGTCACATCCAGTGAATTAAAAATAACAATATTCCTTTATTTGCTTTATTGGCAGAGTATCCTAAGACAAGCTGAAATAAGAACACAGCAGAACGGCATCCCTGGAGCTATGTTTCCGACGAGGTCTCCAAGACCCCCAGTCTGCCCAGGTCACAAACTGGACCCATACTGCAGTGCAGCCGTGTGCAGCTTTCCATAACTTGGGATGATCATTGCTACATTTCGCACGTTGGCTCAGTGGTTAGCACTGCTGCCTCCAGTACCAGGGTCCCAGGCTCGATTCCAGCCTCAGGTGACTGTCTGTGTGGAGGTTGCACATTCCCCCCGTGTCTGCATGGGTTTCCTCCAGGTGCTCCGGTTTCCTCCCACAATCCAAAGATGTGCAGGTTAGGTGAATTGGCCATGGTAAATTGCCCATAGTGTTAGGTGCATCACTCAGAGGGAAATGGGTCTGGGTGGGTTACTTTTGAAGGGTCTGTGTGGACTTGTTGGGCCGAAGGGCCTGTTTCCACACTGTAGGGAATCTAATCTAATCTAATGTAATTTCCTCTGTCACATTGCCTCCCTCCTCCCTTCGAGACTCTTGACAACTCAGCTTAGACACAGTAGCTGTGGAGGTTGACAGACCTGAAATTGCAGTGTTAAGTGCTACATTTCTATTTTATTTCACACCGAGTGCTCACTGGAAGGCAGGTGTAATGGAAATCCTGAACTATACTTTGGGAAGCTACAAATAATCCAGAGGTTTTGTTGGGTTTGACCACTTTGTTTTGGCACTGAGCTACATTTTGGGGTTAAGTGAAACACAGGCAGGATTCAGTCTATCTGGCCAAGTCCATGTGTTTCTTTTGTCTGTTTAGCAGACCACAACTGAGGGTCATCTTGGATGAACTGCTTTTGGGGCATGTTCAATGATAAAGTGGATCAGTCAGAGGCAGTGGGAGAAACAGCTGCCAGAGGCTGGAGGCCACATGTGGAGGTTGTGGCGTGAGCAGGGGCCACATGCTGGGGTGTTTTAGAAGCTGTTGGCCCCTTCCCCTCCCACGGGCCGTCCCTGGGGTGAAAACCGGAGGTCTGGCTAGCTGCCAGACTGCTTTCCTCAGCTTCCGAACACAACATTGCCCCGAAATGCGTGTGCCCAAGGCTCCAAATCGCAGGCTGTTGTTGGTGCAAGCAGCACCCATTTAATCATAGGCCTTAAAGGCTAGTCACATTCTGACAGGGCGGATTTCTTAAAGCTGAACTGCTCCATATGTTCGGTATTTTTTTGTCCAAATCGGCTTAAAGGTTATGAGGATTCAAGGCTGGCCACGTATTCTTCCAATCCTGACAATCTCTGGCACCCTTCCTCTACTGGATACTTTAGCCATCTCTTCCCTAAATTCTGGAATTCCCTCTTCAACCTTTTGCATCTCTCTCTCTCTCTTTAAAATCTCCTTCAAACATACCCTTCTGACTGAGCTTCTGGTCACCTATTCCAATAGTTGGCTCAGTGTCAACTCCTGTCTGTGCCGTCCTGTAAAGCATTTCTGTATTAAAGGTGCTAGATGAATACAATTTGCTATTGTTGTAGGTTTGTCTGGAAAAGGACAAAGCTGAAAGCAGAGGTGTGGGGGTGAATGAGGAAATCATCATAAGTTCACAGCTGCCATTATTCAAACATCAGCCATCGCTACAGGTTCCCTGTCTGGGATACCCGGTTGGGATACCTGTTTGGATTACCTGGCCGGATGCCTGGTTGGGATACCTGTCTGGATTACCTGGCTGGATATTTGTCTGAGATACCTGGTTGGGATACCTGGAGCCCACTTAATGTGTTTGGCTGGATTCACAACTCCAGAATTGTGCCCCCTGCAGGTAACCTGGATCCAAGTGCTGGCACTGCCTGTGGCAATCAAGTAATTTAGCATCTTCAATGTTATACCTCCAATCGTTTGCACAGGAATTGTCTCTATTGTAGTGCCTCAAATACCACTAAAGAAGATGATGTTACATACACTTGTGGACTGAAGAGCTTAGGGTCTCCAAGCAAAAAGCCTGAATGTGAGGTGCTACATCTTGGGAGAGCAAGTTAGAACAGGACTTATACACTTAATGGTAAGGTCCTGGCGAGTGTTGCTGAACAAAGGGACCTTGGAGTGCAGGTTCTTGAAAGTGGAGTTGCAGGTAGATAGGATAGTGAAGGAGGCATTTGTTATGCTTTCCTTTATTGGTCAATGCTTTGAGTGTAGGAGTTGGGAGATCATATTGTGGCTGTACAGGACATTGGTTCGGCCACTTTTGGAATACTGAGTTAAATTCTGGTCTTCCTGCTAATAGAAAGGATGTTGTTAAACTTGAAAGGGTTCAGAAAAGATTTACAAGGATGTTGCCAGTGTTGAACGGTTTTAACTAACAGGGAGAGGCTGAATAGGCTGGGGCTGTTTTCCCTGGAGTGTTGGAGATTGAGGGGTGACCTTCTAGAGGTTTATAAAGTCATGAGGGGCATGGATAGGATAAATAGACAAAGTCTTTTCCCTAGGGTAGGGGAGTGCAAAATGAGAGAGCATTGATTTAGGGTGAGAGGGGAAAGATTTAAAAGAGACGTAAGGGGCAACGTGTTCATGCAGAGGGTGGTGCATGTATGGAATGAGCTGCCAGAGGATGTGGTGGAGGCTGGGATAATTACAACATTTAAAAGGCAACTGGATGGGCATATGAGTAGGAAGGGTTTAGTGGGATGTGACCAAATACTGGTAAATGGGACTAGATTAGGTTAGGATATCTGGTCGGCATGGATGAGTTGGACTTAAAGGGGTGTTTCTGTGATATATGACTTTATGACCCAATTTGACATTAACTACTGCTCATTGTCTCTATAACAACATCTATCATATGAATGGAATGTGTAATTAGTTGCTAACATGCAATAAATAATGTCTTGTTAATTATAACAGCCTCTCCTAATTAGGAGATAGTGAGGTCTGCAGCAGTGTCAATAAAGTGAGGCGCTGGAAAAAGCACAGCAGGTCAGGCAGCATCTGAGGAGCAGGAGAGTCAACATTTCTGGGCAGAACCTTTCACCAGGACTTAATAAGAGGGACTGGATGTCCATGTGAAGATGAGGTGTTGGGGACTGGGAAATCAAAAGTTGTGGAGAGCGTGAGTGGTGTCTCAAACGTATATGGGGACTTCCTGGACCAAGGGGAACAGGACAGAGTCAAGGCAAGGGGAAGTGCTTTTCCTCCACCTTTCCAGGTCGAGCAGGCCTGGTCATATTCCACAATTAAACAGAATGATGGCAGCAGAATTGAGCTGCCTCATACAACATGGTTCTTGCCTCTGATTAAGAAACTTTCAGAGTGCAGAGGCTGAGAATCAAGGGCATTTTCTTGGCCAGCACTCCCAGTGGGATACTGAGGAGAATTGAGAAGATGTTAGCCCAAAGTCCCATCTAATCACGCTGGTGGAGGTGTACATCCTGTAAATCTCTGTGACTCTAAGGAGAAGAAGAGCAGTCAGATTGATATAGCCCACATTCTGCACTTTGGTTTTGTTTTTACAGATTAGATTACACAGTGTGGAAACAGGCCCTTCGGCCCAACACGTCCACACCAACCTGCCAAAGCACAACCCACCCAGACCCATTCTCTTAAATTTCACCCCTTCACCTAACACTACGGGCAATTTAGCGTGGCCAATTCACCTAACCTGCAAATGTTTGGACTGTGGGAGGAAACCGGAGCACCCAGAGGAAACCCACGCAGACACGGGGAGAACGTGCAAACTCCACACAGACAGTCACCTGAGGCAGGAATTGAACCCGGGTCTCTGGTGCTGTGAGGCAATAGTGCTAACCACTGTGCCACCGGGCCGCCCATTTTGGGTTCAGTTAGCTCGGTTGGCTGGACGGCTGATTTGTGACGCAGAGCAACAGCGAGGGTTCAATTCCTGCACCGGCTCCTTCTCAACCTTTCCCCTTGCCTTCCCTCAAGTGAAACCAGCACCAGTCATCTCTCTGTAATGAGAGAGCAGCCTGGACCAATAGGACTATGGTGACTTTACCTTAACAATGAAACATCCCAAGGAGCCTTACAGGATCATTATGAAACAGAGCATTTCCAAGCAACTCAGGAAGATGTCAGATTCCCAGAAGATTGTTCAGAGGTAGGTTCGGAGAAGTGTCTTATAGGAGGAGAGTGAAGAAGAGAGAGGGAGGGAGAATGCCAGAGCTCAGGGTCCAGGCAACTCAAGGCATGGATATATAATGCTGAAGTGTTTAAGGGCAGTGGCATAACGTAAAACAAAGAACTGTGGATGCTGGAGATCTGAAACGAACACAGAAATTGCTGAAGAAACTCTGCAGATCTAGCAGCATCTGAGGAGAAAGAGCAGGGTTAATGTTTCTGGTCCAGTGAGCCTTCATCAGAACTGATAGAGCAGAGGCAGTCTACTTGAGTTCTGGAAAAGGATCTTCTCAACTGCAATGAAAAGCAGGTTATAACCATAAGGCCATAGGAGAGGAAATTAGGGCATTTGGCCCATTGAGTCTGCTCTGTCGTTCAATCATGGCTGATAGGTTTTTCAACCCCATTTTCCTGCCTTCTCCCCATAACCTTTGATTCCCTTGGCAATGAAGAACTTATCTGTGTCTTAAATATACTCAATGACCCGGCCTCCACAGCCTTCAGTGATAGTGAATCCCATAGATTCCCCACTCTCCGGCTGAAGAAGTGTCTCCTTATCTCCATTCTACAGAGCCTTCTCTTTACTCTCAGACTGTGCCCTCGGGTCCTCGTCTCTCCTACCAATGGAAACATCTTCCCAATATCCACCTTGTCCAGGCTGTTCAGCACTCTGAAAGTTTCAATTAGATCCCCCTTCATCCTTCTAAACTCCATTGAGTATAGTCCCAGACTCCTCAAACATTCCTCATATGTTAAGCTTTTCATTCCTGGGATAATTCTCGTGAACCTCCTCTGGACCTGCTGCAGGGCCATTACATCCTTCCTGAGATATGGGGCCCAAAACTGCGTACAACAATCAACGTGATCTGACCAGAGACTTGTAGAGCCTCAGAAGCACATCCCTCCTTTTATTTTCTAATCCTCTCGAGATGAATGACATTGTATTTGCCTTCCTAACTACTGATTCAACCTGCAAGGTTACTTTAAGAGAATCCTGGACTAGGACTCCCAAGTCCCTTTGCACTCCAGATTTCTGAATTTCCTCCCCATTATCTGGCCATTGTCTTTATTGATGTTTGTGAGAGCTGATTGCGCACAAGCTTGTATTTCCTACATTAGGAAGGTGTTTCAAAGGTATTACATTTCAGCTGAGCAACTCCTGACATCATGAGGTTGTGAGGGGTGCTATATAAATTCAAGTCACTTTGTCAAGCAGAAAATTGGCATCTTTTCTCACACAAATATAACATGTGCAGACAATGATATATCGGCCAACACACAAAACAATGCAGTCTGAATGTCTGAAAACAAGCCTTCCAGCTCAGTGAGCAATCTTACATCCAGAACAGCGCAGGCTATTCCCAAATCCTCCTCTCACCTAAAGCTTCATAGAATTGATTGATTCTCAATTTGTGACAAGGGTTCTTTTTATGTGGGACAGTAGTAGTGTAGCCCAGAAATTGGTTGGTGTCTCTTGCCAGGATACTTTGACTGTGGAAGGTACGTTCTTAACATGGCCACACACATCAGTTGTCAGCCTGTTAAGTCCTCCCTACACGCTCAATGGCAGGTGGCAAGAGCAGGAAAGCTTCCTGGTCAGCCGTCCTGCAGAGAGCAATGAAAAACCTGCTCAGCACTTTTCACAAAATTGCAGACCCACCCAATGACTGTCCCATGGCCCAACCCTTGGAAATGAATGGAGAAGACAGATGATAGAGGTTGGGGAGGAGGGAGGGATCACTCAGAAATCATTTACTTATCACAACCAGTCAGTGTTTGCTTTGCAATGTGAGCCTGGAGTTATCTGGAAAGTCAGAGAGAAGTGGCCGCCCTATCAGAGTCAGGGATCTGTGTTGGTGCAGTGGGGAGACTATCATAATTTCTCCCCCTTAGCAAGAGAGCTAATCCCTTCACCTGTAAGATCATGATTTGGAGGAGCCAGTGTTGGACTGGGGTGGATAAAGTTAAAAATCACACAACACCATGTTTTAGTCCAACAGGTTTATTTGGAAGCACTAGCTTTCGGAGTGCTGCTTCTTCACCAGGGGGATGTGGAGCAGAATCATAAGACACAGACTTTATAGCAACAGGATTGCAGTGTCATGGAATGCATTATTAAACAAATCTTGAAAAGATGAAAGAGTTAAGATAAATTTGTTTAATATTACATTCCATGACACTGCAATCCTGTTGCTATAAAGTCTGTGTCTTATGATTCTGCTCCACATCCCCCTGGTGAAGAAACAACGCTCCAAAAGCTAGTGATTTGAGCTACAGGAAGAGGTTGAATAGGCGAGGGCTGTTTTCCCTGGAACGTCAGAGGTTGAGGGGTGACCTTATAGAGGTTTATAAAATCATGAGGGGCATGGATAGAATAAATAGGCAAAGTCTTTTCCCTGGGGTGGGCGAGTCCAGAACTAGAGGGCATAGGTTTAGGGTGAGAAGGGAAAGATATAAAAGAGGCCTAAGGGGCAACTCTATCATGCAGAGGGTGGCGCGTGTATGGAATGAGCTGCCAGAGGAAGTGGTGGAGGCTGGTACAATTACAGCATTTAAAAGGCATCTGGATGGGTATATGAAAAGGAAGGGTTTGGAGGGATATGGGCTGGGTGCTGATAGGTGGGACTAAATAGGGTTGGGATATCTGGTCGGTATGTATGAGTTGGACCGAAGGGTCTGTTTCTACACTGTACATCTCTTTGACTCTATGATTCCAAAACGCCTGTTGGACCATAACCTGGTGTTGTGTGATTTTTAACCCTGGAAGATCACACTGACTGTGCTGCTCGTTCTTTTAGCCCCACACTCTAAGTCGGGAAGCAGAGGAACTTGGGACAAGAGGAGACCATTCCTCCCCTTGACTCTTCCAACTAGATCCTGACAGATTCTGCGTGGCAATGTAGTTGACTCTGGGTAATAAAGGATGGGCAATGAATGTTGGTCTAAGCCAGTGACACCCACATCCTGTGAATGAATTTTTGAAAAATCTTGGGTTGTGTACACAAATCCCTTGAGAACTTTAACATCTAGAAGTCTGTCAATCTCAATCTTGAATGCACAACTGTCTACAACGTAGAAATATCTATCCCAGAGTGAAGAATGTGAGGAAGAAAACCACTGAAGCGAAGCCAGAATGAAAATGTCTCACCTGTGTCAAGAGTGGAAAAATACACCATGTTCAGGAAAGTCTCAGTTCAGCCCAGAAAATTTGGCTTACAAGTTGTGAGGAAAATGGGACACGAGATGAATTTAATGCCTCTGTGTCAATTTGTCAGGAATATGGTAAAGAATTAATTTCCACCCTTGAGAGGTGAGAGACAGGAGTCTTAACAAATAATGTGTACTGTCTTCTGCTACCAGAGGGATTGCCCACAGTCTCTTTATATTAACCCTGCGGGTTCAATTCCCAAGCAATGCTAAGTGTCTCAGTCTCATAGGGAAAGGTGAAAATGATGAGTCAATCTCGCCTCCTTGCTATCTACAACAATATTGGGTTGCATTTATACAGCATCTTTAACACAGTCAAACCATCACACTGGGTTTCACAGGAGCAATTATCAAGCAAACTTTGGCATAGCACCACAGAAAATGATTTTGGGGCAGATGCCAACATTTTGGTCAGAAATTCGGTTTTAAGGAAGGAGGAGAGAGAAGTCATAAAATTGTAGAATTCTGAGAGAAGCCATTTGGCCCATCGAGTCTGCACTGACCCTCCGATGAGCATCCCATTGCCCCACCCTATCTTCATAACCTCACATTTCCCGTGTTACTGGGTCAACACCATCGCCTTAAAAATTCACACCTCCCATCACTGAAAGAAAGCAGCAGCAGTGTGTACCATCTACAAGATGCATGGCAACAACTCACTGAGGGTTCTTCAACAGTACCTTTCAGAGCTACAACCAGTAACATTGACAAGGGCAGCAGATGTAGTGGAACATAGAGTCATAGAGATGTACGGCATGGAAACAGATCCTTCAGTCCAACTCGTCCATGCCGACCAGATATTCCAACCCAATCTAGTCCCACCTGCCAGCACCCGGCCAATATCCCTCCAAACCCTTCCTATTCATATACCCATCCAGATGCCTCTTAAATGTTGCAATTGTACCAGCCTCTTCCTCTGGTACCACTTTCTCCTGTAAGTTCCCCACTGAGCCATTCACCACCCTGACTTGGAACCGTGCCACCAGTATCACTAGGTCCAAATCCAGGATCTTCGCTCTCCCTAATAGTATGTGGGATCCCCTGCACCGAAGGGAGTGCCGTGGGTCACCACCAGGGCAGTTTGGGATGGCTGAGAAATGTTGCTCACATTCCGCAAACAAACAAAATAGGCAACCATGGAGGGGGCATTTTAAATTTTAAAAAACTTAATTGCATTTACTTAAAAAAACTTTTTTTTTAAAAGCTTCATAATGACTGTAATTATGAGTAAGGAGAGGCTTCATTCAGAGTTGATATAACCTAGGCCCAAAGCGCCCCCTAATGTCGCTAAAGAGATTTGCAGCTGGAAGCAGTCACTCCTACAGTCAGCTTAATTGAAGATGGAGTGGAGTCCCCTGGAGGAGTTGCGATGCTTGCCTTCTTGCTGGTGGAGACTCTCGTTGGCTCGTCCAAGGAAGACCCACTGAACCAATCAGGTAGTGGTGAGGCCACCAGCAGGGGGCAGGAATGGGAACTATTGCAGGGATCTGGCTGTGGGTTTGTTGGAAATCCCACCCAATGAGACCTGCAGCAAATCAGACCCCCTTGGAGTCACAGGGATTATACAGAACTCAGGACAAAGGGATGTGATGTGATGGGAGCGGTGGCTGTATGCAGAGGGGAGAAAGGGGCACAGGTTTCTGAAGTTGGGAGTCCCAGGGAGACAGACAGAACAGGGGGGTAGGAAGCAAGAGCTTGGTGCGGGAGGGGATAGGTCCTAGGGAACTATTCTGACTGGTGTCCAGTCCCTCAATCAGGCCCAGATTGTCTTTGTTTGAGGAATAGCCCTGCCCATATCCTGAGGTGTTGACGTACCCACTGAGATAGCAGCTCACTCTCTACATTCCCATAGCGATAGGCTGCGGTTCTTATGTAGTCATTAATGAGCTATTTCAGGACCTCAATTGCCAACCGTGGGTGGGAGGTCAACCCCAGGACCCTCCTTGACCCTGAAGAAGGGCTTATGCCCGAAACGTCGATTCTCCTGCTCCTCGGATGCTGCCTGGCCTGCTGCGCTTTTCCAGCACCACATTTTTCAACTCTGGTCTCCAGCATCTGCAGTCCTCATTTACTCCCAGGACCCTCCTTCCCAGGTGTTAATCCCACTGGAAACTAGCTGTGGGTTTGAGTACTCCATCACCCTGACTAAAAGTCCCCTTTCCAGTTCTAATCTTGTCCCCTCTATTTGCAGAATATTCCACCCAGACTTACTAAAAACAAACCTGCTTCTTTGATAGTACAGTGAAAAGATTAAGTTTTACCATTTCAGAAGTAAAAGTCGCCAAATCGAAATCAGAGTTGGCAGTAACAAATAAGAGTGGGGTTTGGTCAGGAAACGTGGTGGGATGGCTGCTGTGTGGGCCAATGTGCAGAAAGACTTTTTTTCAAACACAGGAACTGATGGTGGAACTTCCATGGGACTAGACAGCAAGCTAGCATGGGCTGAGTGGTCTCCTTTTGTGCTATAATCACTCTGAAAGGCTCAACCAATTTATCCAGTGAGTGACCTAATCACCAGGCCCATTTTTCCACTGGATTCACTGATCTCTGCCAGGGCAGTGAGCCTGTCACGTCCGGGCTGTGGTGAATCAACCATTTGACTATGATTTACAGGATGTTGCCAGCAATGGACGGTTTGACGTATAAAAATAGACAGGAGAGGCTGGGACTTTTTTCACTGGAGCATAGGAGGTTGAGGGGTCACCTTTTTGAGGTTTATAAAATCACAAGGGACATAGGTAAGGTGAATGACAAGGGTCTTTTCCCTAAGGTTGGGGCGTTCAAAATTGGATAATATTTTTAAGGTGAGAGGAGAAAGATTTAAACAGGACATGAGGGGAACGTTTTTACACAGAGTGGTTTGTGTGTGGAATGAACTGGGAGTCCCTCTCCCACTACAACTCCCAGGTCATTTCCTCTGCCCTGAAGCTCTTCTCCTTTGCCACCTATCCACTCCACCCTCTCCTCCCTGACCTATCATCTTCATCTCCTCCCCCACTCACCCATTGTACTCTATGCTACTCTCTCCCCACCCCTACCCTCCTCTAGCTTATCTCTCCACGCTTCAGGCTCTCTGCCTTTATTCCTGATGAAGGGCTTTTGCCCGAAACGTCGATTTTGCTGAAGCTCCTCGGATGCTGCCTGAACTACTGTGCTCTTCCAGCACCATTGATCCAGAATCTGGTTTCCAGCATCTGCAGTCATTGTTTTTACCCTGCCAGAGGAAGTGGTGGATGCAAGCACAGTTACAATGTTTAAAAGACATTTGGATAAGTTCATGAATAGGAAATGTTTGGGAGAATATGGGCCAAGAGCAGGCAGGTGGGACTAGTTTAGTTTGGGAACATGGTTGACATGGACTGATTGGACCAAAGGTTCTGTTTCCATGCTGTATGACTCTACTGACTCCATAAGCATTTGGTATGTCTAAACTGTCTACATTTTATTCATTCACAGGATGAGGGCATTGCTGGCTAGGCCAGCATTTATTGCCCATTCCAGAGGGCAGTTAAGAATCAAACACATTGCTGTGGGTCTGGAGTCACATATAGCCCAGACCAGATAAGGAAGGCAGTTTCCTGCCCTTAACGACATTAGTGAAAATGCATTTTCCCCGACTACAGTTTCATGGTCAGCATCAGATGCTTAATTCCAGATTTTTATTGAATTCAATTTCCACTATCTGGCAGGGAAGAATTCAGGCCCAGGTTCCCAGGATATTACTTGGGTCCCTGGATTAACAGTCTAGCAATAATGCCTCCAGACCATTGCCTCCCTATACAGATGGCAAAATCATCCCTTGTTACCTACTTTCAGGTTACTGTCCAATATTTGTCCCTCAACCCACAACATTCAGAAAAATGGCTTGTCTGGTCACTTCGACTCAATGCAGTTTGTGGGAGCCTCCTGTGCATTAATTGGCTGCCGCATTTCTTACATCACAATGGCAGCCAAACTTCAAACTGATCCCATTGGCTATACAACATATCGGGACATTCAGGAGTTGTCAGTTGTGATGTCTGCCTCCCATGGTCAAATAGTTAGAGCACGTGGGTGAGATATCCCAGCACATGTTGGCACTTTTCAAGAACTTCCTAGCTCCCAGTGACTAATCACCTATGACTGTGCCAGTGTAGCAGCAGCTGCTTAAATAAGACCGTGAGACATAGGAACAGAAGTAGGCCTTTCAGCCCATTAAATCTGCTCTACCATTCAGTGAGAAGGTGGCTGATCTGATAATCCCCAAATTCACTTTCCTGCCTTTTCTCCATAATCCCTCATCCACTGATTTAAAATCTGTTTATCTCAGCCTTGAATATATAAAATGAGGCACCAGACCTTCTTAATAGGTTCCATTCATCTATTCCATATCTCTTTATATGCCTCATTTGGTCCAATAACATTGCAATGAAGTACCTTGGGAGGTTTAGCTATGTTAATGGCTCTACATAAATGCAAGTTGTTGTTTTAGTTACCAATCAGCAAGAGTGGGTTCAGTCAACCTCTCTTAAACCATCATTGAATGATTGGATAAATTGTACAAATGACTTTTAATGATCATGGGCTGACAGTGATGGACTGAGTGTCTGTGGTATCAGAGTTTGCTAATTTCTTGTTCTGAATTTGACTTAGCTGTGTCACACCATCCCCTAGTGGTGGGTTGAGGAATTAAATTCCGATGAAGGTGAACAGGAAAGCAGTTTTCCAACACGGATCACAGGGCAGGACAATGGGAATTATGAAAGGACAGGAGAGTGCACGGGCAGACTGTTTCCTTTAGTGGAGGCATTCATGAATGGAAGGCCACAAAGATACAATTAGGTGCAAAAGATTTAAAACAAAGCAGGATAAACCTATTTTCACAAGAAACTATAGAATTCACTCCCAAGGCAACAGGCTGAGGTGAGGTGGAAACTGAGTCAAAGGTCAAAGTTGAGTTGGATGGGTGGATATAGCTGTTTCAGGAGGGGATAGACATTGATGATAAAATCTATTTATTGAAATGAAGGCTAAACAGGTTGAGTGATGTGGCTTCTAAGTAAGCATTTCCTTGCAAATCAGTGCATAACCTATTCCTGGCATTGTCAAGGTACAAATCTTCGAGGAGGGCTGCAGATGCTGAAGATCAGAGCTGAAAAATGTGTTGCTGGAAAAGCGCAGCAGGTCAGGCAGCATCAAAGGAGCAGGAGAATCGACGTTTCGGGCATGAGCCCTTCTTCAGGAATGAGGAGGGTGTGTCCAGCAGGCTAAGATAAAAGGTAGGGAGGAGGGACTTGGGGGTGGGGCGTTGGGAATACGATAGGTGGAAGGAGGTTAAGGTGAGGGTGATAGGCCGGAGAGGGGGTGGGGGCAGAGAGGTCAGGAAGAAGATTGTGAAGGTACAGTCAGTAAAAATCAGGCAAATGCTTATTGCACTTATCTTTTTGATTTGAACTCTTGTAAAGCATACTGGGATGTTTTCCTCTAATAGAGGCGTTACATGATTGTAAGTAGTTGTTATAGTATTCTTCTGTCTGCTATTTTAATGAAGTTACTAATTTACTGAAGGAGATTTCTATCTTAAGGTATATTTCATAGAATCATACAGTGGGTACACTTGCCGGTATTGGTCAGTGCACTGAGTATAGGAGTTGAGATGCTATGTTGCGGCTATATAGGACATTGGTTCAGCCACTTTTGAATACTTCAATTCTTGTCTTCCTTCTACAGGAAAGATGCTGTTAAACTTGGAAGAGTTCAGAAAAGGTTTTCATGGATGTTGCCAGGTTTGGAGGGTTTGAGGGTGAGATTGAATAGGCTGGGGCTATTTTCGCTGGAGCTTCAGAGGCTGAGGGGCGACTTTATAGAGGTTTAGAGAATATTGAGGATAGGGTGAATAGCCAAGGTATTTTTCCCAGGGTAGGGGAGTCCAAAACTAGAGGGCATAGGTTAGGGTGAGAGGGGAAAGACTTAAAAGGGACCCAAGGGGCAACTATTTTACACAGAGGGTGATGCATGTATGTTGAAACTTTATTGCTGGAACAGCACAGCAGGTCAGGCAGCATCCAGGGAACAGGAGATTCGACGTTTCGGGCACAGGCCCTTCTTCAGGAATGAGCAGAGAGTGTTCAGCAGGAGAAGATAAAAGGTAGGGAGGAGGGACTTGGAGGAGGGGAGTTGGAAATGTGATAGGTGGAAAGAGGTCAAGGTGAGGGTGATAGGTCGGAGTAGGGTGGAGGCGGAGAGGTCAAGAAGAAGACTGCAGGTCAGGAAGGCGGTGCCGGGCTGGAAGGATCCAGCTGAGACAAGGTGGGGGGAGGGGGGATGAAGAAACTGGTGAAGTCCAAGTTCATCCCCTGCGGTTGGAGGGTTCCCAGTCGGAAGATAAGACGCTCCTCCTCCGACCGTCGGGTTGTTGTGGTTTGGCGGTGGATGAGTCCAATGACCTGCATATCCTCGGTGGAGTGGGAGGGGGAGTTGAAATGCTGTGCCACAGGTTGGTTGGGTTGGTTCGTCCGGGTGGCCCAGAGGTGCTCTCTGAATCGCTCCGCAAGTAGGCGGCCTGTCTCCCCAATATAGAGGAGGCCACACCGGCTGCAGCGGATGCAGTAAATGATGTGGGTGGAGGTGCAGGTGAATCTGTGGCGGATATGGAAGTTTCCCTTGGGGCCTTGGAGAGAAGTGAGGGGGGAGGTGTGGGCGCAAGTGTTGCACCTCCTGCGGTTGCAAGGGAAGGTGCCGGGAGTGGTGGTTGGGTCGGTGGGGGGTGTGGATCTGACAAGGGAGTCGCGGAGGGAGTGGTCTCTACGGAAAGCTGATAGGGGAGGGGAGGGAAATATATCCTTGGTGCTGGGGTCTGTTTGGAGGTGGCGGAAGTGACGGCGGATGATGCGCTGTACATGGAGATTGGTGGGGTGGTAGGTGAGGACCAGTGGGGTTCTGTCCTGGTGGCGGTTGGAGGGGCGGGGCTCAAGGGCGGAGGAGCGGGAAGTGGAGGAGATGCGGTGGAGGGCACCGTCGACCACGTCGGGGGGGAAATTGCGGTCCTTGAAGAAGGAGGCCATCTGTGTTGTACGTATTTTGAACTGGTCCTCCTGGGAGCAGATGCGGCGGAGACGAAGGAATTGGGAGAATGGGATGGCGTTTTTACAGGGGGCAGGATGGGAGGAGGTGTAGTCCAGGTAGCTGTGGGAGTCGGTAGGTTTGTAGTTTCTACTACAAACCTACCGACTCCCACAGCTACCTGGACTACACCTCCTCCCATCCTGCCCCCTGTAAAAACGCCATCCCATTCTCCCAATTCCTTCGTCTCCGCCGCATCTGCTCCCAGGAGGACCAGTTCAAAATACGTACAACACAGATGGCCTCCTTCTTCAAGGACCGCAATTTCCCCCCCGACGTGGTCGACGGTGCCCTCCACCGCATCTCCTCCACTTCCCGCTCCTCCGCCCTTGAGCCCCGCCCCTCCAACCGCCACCAGGACAGAACCCCACTGGTCCTCACCTACCACCCCACCAATCTCCATGTACAGCGCATCATCCGCCGTCACTTCCGCCACCTCCAAACAGACCCCAGCACCAAGGATATATTTCCCTCCCCTCCCCTATCAGCTTTCCGTAGAGACCACTCCCTCCGCGACTCCCTTGTCAGATCCACACCCCCCACCGACCCAACCACCACTCCCGGCACCTTCCCTTGCAACCGCAGGAGGTGCAACACTTGCGCCCACACCTCCCCCCTCACTTCTCTCCAAGGCCCCAAGGGAAACTTCCATATCCGCCACAGATTCACCTGCACCTCCACCCACATCATCTACTGCATCCGCTGCAGCCGGTGTGGCCTCCTCTATATTGGGGAGACAGGCCGCCTACTTGCGGAGCGATTCAGAGAGCACCTCTGGGCCACCCGGACGAACCAACCCAACCAACCTGTGGCACAGCATTTCAACTCCCCCTCCCACTCCACCGAGGATATGCAGGTCATTGGACTCATCCACCGCCAAACCACAACAACCCGACGGTCGGAGGAGGAGCGTCTTATCTTCCGACTGGGAACCCTCCAACCGCAGGGGATGAACTTGGACTTCACCAGTTTCTTCATCCCCCCCTCCCCCCACCTTGTCTCAGCCGGATCCTTCCAGCCCGGCACCGCCTTCCTGACCTGCAGTCTTCTTCTTGACCTCTCCGCCTCCACCCTACTCCGACCTATCACCCTCACCTTGACCTCTTTCCACCTATCACATTTCCAACTCCCCTCCTCCAAGTCCCTCCTCCCTACCTTTTATCTTCTCCTGCTGAACACTCTCTGCTCATTCCTGAAGAAGGGCCTGTGCCCGAAACGTCGAATCTCCTGTTCCCTGGATGCTGCCTGACCTGCTGTGCTGTTCCAGCAATAAAGTTTCAACTTTGATCTCCAGCATCTGCAGACCTCACTTTCTCCTCCGTGATGCATGTATGGAATGAGCTGCCAGAGGAAGTGGTGGAGGCTGGTACAATTACAACATTTAAAAGGCATCTGGATGGGTAAATGAATAGGAAGGGTTTGAAGGGATATGGGCCAAATGCTGGTGAGTGGGACTAGATTAATTTAGGATAAGTGGTCGGCATGGACGAGTTGGACCAAAGGTCTGTTTCTGTGCTGTACAACTCTCTAATCGCAGAACAAAACAGCACAGTCAGAGGACCCTTGGCCCAATATATTGATGCTGATGTTTATTAGAGTTATCTGCTGAAGGTCATCTGCTGTTATTTGCTCTCATTTCTTTAAAAGTTGCCAATTTCTCCTGACAATAAAGCCCAGGTAACACGTGAATTGTAATTAATAAAAGGCAGAACATTTGTCCTATTGGCATCATCACTTAAACTAAAGAATGTTCTTCAAACCATGTCTAGATCAAGCCATGAGATTAATTTCACCCTTGAGTGCACCAGATGTTTGCACAGTCTTTTTAACAGATTCACTGAGAAAAGCAACCAGAAACAGAGTCTGATTTTCCATTTCTGAATGATAAACCAACAGCAGTGACCATGTCCCTCAAATGAGTGAAACCAGCTCACTCAATGTAGACGATCCTCCATTGCACAGTTGAATTCAGCATGTCTGAGATTACCCCATGCATTGGACTAAGGGATGACAGAGAGTCTGGGTAATGTTACAGACAAACAGGGCCAGCTGCTCTCTCAGGTCATAGGGATGAGGCACAGACAATTTAGGTGAACCCTACAATTTGATAAATGTTTAGGTTTGAGCCCTGCTCTGTGTTGTGTTAGCTAATCGCAGCTCGGATTTCAGCAAGGGAGCAATCGTTGACCTGTGTGCCTGTAAGCTGGAAACACTGAGAGGAACCAGGGTCTATCTATAGTGAGAGTCAACAGATGTGTAGCTGGAAAAGCACAGCTGGTCTGACAGCATCTGAGGAGCAGGAGAGTCAACTTTTCAGGCCGAAACCCTTCTAAGTGTTGACTTTCCTGCTCCTCGGATGCTGTCAGACCAGCTGTGCTTTTCCAGCTACACATCTGTTGACTGGCTTCCAGCATCTGCAGTCCTTACTGTCTCTATTGATGGTGACATTGGCTAATGGACAGTGAGGTGGGCTTGAATTGACATATCCACTTCTGTTTCTCTTGGATGGTTTGTCTTCAATGACTGGTTGGGTCAAGATCTGTCTCACTTCAACTTCAGGATCTGGGAATACTTCGCTGGGGAGGTGATGGCCGAGTGGTATTAGAACATAGAACAGCACAGGCCCTTTGGCCTGCAATTTTATGCCGACCTTTTATCCTACTCTAAGAACAATCTAACCCACATACCCTACGTTTTACTATCATCCATATACCTATCCAAGAGATGCTTTAATGTCACCCGACCATTAATCCAGAGACCTCAGGTAATGTTCTGGGGACCTGGGTTCCAATCCTGCCATGGCAGATGGTGGACTTTGAATTCAATAAAAACAAATCTGGAATTAAAAGTCAAATGGTGGCCATGAATCTATTGCCAATCACTGGGAACAAACCCACTTGATTCACTAATGTCCTTGAGGGTAGGAAACTGCCATCTTTACCTGGTCTACATGTGACTCCAGACCCACAGCGATATGGTCGACTCAAAACAGCCCTTTGGGCAATTAGGGATGGGCAATAAATGCTGGCCTGGCCAGTGATGCCCTCATCACGTAAATGAATATAAGAAAATGGTCAAATACCAACCCACCCCCACCCCTTTAACTCGCTAAGGTCAATCAGGGTAAGGCCCTGGAAGGCGTTGTCAACAACAGATATATACTTAATTCCAGGAAAAGCATGCGGGGTGCTCCAAAATCAAGGGTTAAATACGTTGCAGCTGGATTGGCAGATTGCCATTGCAAGGAGCCGACAAGGTAATGCTTTGTGACGTATTTTACACTCCAAACAGGTTCAACCGAGAGACGTCAGCCAATAGCTACTTACTCAGTCAGAGAGCAGGTCTTGTGATTGTTATGGTTATATAGCAGCAACATTAATCTGTAGGCATTTGAGTAATGAGCAAGCAGTGAAGAGGGAACATGACAAATAGCAAGTTATGCCCTAACTGTTACCAAACAATAAGTTTTTAATAGAATGAAACCTTACCCACTTGTCACACTGATGAAACGGCAGTCTCTCTCAAATGGATGTGAAATATTTTGAAGCAGTGAAGTCAGTCTGGGGCGGCAGCTTCTCCCTAGTCCATATATATATACACACACACAGACACACACACACATTATAATATTGCCCAACCAACCAACATCACTAATGCAGATTATCTGGTCATTAGTTAATTGTTGTTTGTGGGATCTTGCTGTGCACAGATTGACAACTGTGATATCTACATGACAACACTGATTATACTTCAAGAGTACTATTTCACTCATAGAATGAGGGCATCTCTGGGATAGCCAGCATCTAATGACCCATCCCTAATTGCCCTGGAACAGAATGGCTTGTTCAGCCATTTTAGAGGGTAGGGTCAAAAAGTGTGGTGCTGGAAAAGCACAGCAGGCCAGGCAGCACCCAAGGAGCAGGAGATTCAACGTTTCGGGCATAAGCCCTTCATCAGCCCTTCCTGACCTCCTGTGCTTTTCCAGCACCATACCTTTTGACTCTCATCTCCAGCATCTGCAGTCCTCACTTTCTCCATTTCAGAGAGTAGTTAAGAATCTCCCATATTGTTGCAGATCTGGACTCATGTATAAGCCAGATCATGCAAGGACGATAGATTTCCTTACCTAAAGGACATTAGGGAATCAGATTGGTGTTTTTGACAATCCACAATGGTTGAGGAGAAAGTGAGGTCTGCAGATGCTGGAGATCAGAGCTGGAAATGTGTTGCTGGAAAAGCGCAGCAGGTCAGGCAGCATCCAGGGAACAGGAGAATCGACGTTTCGGGCATAAGCCCTTCTTCAGGAATGGTTGCATATTCACCATCCGGGCTAGTGTTTAATTCCAAACTTTCATTGAATACAGATTTCACCAACTACCATGGTTAGATTCAAACCTGTATCCCCAGCACCTGGAGCTCTGGATAATTAGTGCAGTAAGATTAACACCATATCTCCACCTCCCTTGAAGCTCATTAGCTGTAAAATGTTTTGAGATGAGGGATGAGATTGAGAAAGGCACTATATGGATACAAGTTACTTTTTATCCCTTATACAGCCATAGCTTGGAAAAAGACTCCGGACCAAATTGTCCAACTTGTCCATGCCGACCAGATAGCCTAAACTAATCTAATCCTATTTGCCAGTATTTGGCCCATATCCCTCTAAATCCTTCCTATTCATGTATCCAGTTGCCTGTGAAATGCTGTAATGTACCAGCCTCCACCACTTGCTGTGGTAGCTCATTCTGTACATACACCACCCTCTGTGTGAAAAGATTGCCCCTTAGGTCCCTTTTTAAGTTTTCATTTATATCACTTACTCACCCAATCTGCATTAATTCCCCATTGTCTTATGCAACATGAGTTAATAGTGATAGATTAGTAGATCACTGCTGTGGATCACTGATCTGGCTTGGGTATGAGGTAATCTGGTTCCCCGATACATGGAGAAATTGGGATCAATTTCTCAAGGCCTGATTGAGAGGATAATGAGGTCTACAGGAAGGTGGGAAACTATCAGTTATTCTCAAGCAAGATACATCAGGAGTGCTGATTTCCATGGCTGAGCCAATGCTTGCTGTTCCAGTTAAATAAGATTCTGAGGTGCAGAAAGAAGGACCTCCATTTACATAGTACCTTTCACATCCTCAGGTGGACCTCCAGCAAACATTACAGCATTGTCATTGCATTGTAAAAGACTGACTTCCATTTATTTAGCCCTTTGCACAGGCTTTGGACAACTGAAAGCATTTCATAGTCAATAAAGCTCTTTTCAGGTGTGGCCACTGCTGTAGAAAGGCAGCAGTTAAATGGAGCACAGTATACTCCCATAAACAGTAGTTTTGTATTGATTGATAATCCCATATGTTGATTGAGGGATAAATACTGGTTGTATAAGTTAATGGTTCTGAAAGAGCTAATGTTGAGGTTGCATTAGACTATGCTCAATTTGATTATGACATCCAGTCTTTGGATGGTGTTATCTCACAGTTAGCATGACAGTATGGCTTTACCAGACCAGGCTAATGATGACATCACTGTATCATACCATGTGACTTGAGGGTATAAAGATTTCAATCTCCATCTTACCTTGGGATCACTTGAAGCATGCTGCTCTGTTGAAACCGACTATCTTAATATGAGCCAAGACACTTGGGTGTTTCAGAAAGGTAGCATTTGTGTATAATAGTTAGCTGTAATAAACGCTGTTAGATTCTTCGTTATCATGATCTCCACATTGTGTTTCTTATGTTCTGAGGAATAACATGAGCACTGCTGCTGCTGAAAACAAACTCACATCACATTGAGCAGTCTAGCACAAGGTACCATAAGGCATAGGAGTGGAATGAGGCCATTCAGCCCATCGAGCTTGCTCTGCCTTTAATTGTAGCTGGTATGTCTCTCAACTCCTTTCTCCTGCCTTCTCCTCATAAGCCTTGAACCCCTTACTTATTAAGAACGTATCTACCTCTGTCTGAAGTAGACAAGCTCCTGATGGAGACAGATGTGTTCATCCTTGGCCCCTGATCATTGTAAGTAATTATACCCAACTAGTCAATGGAACATACACCTACTATGATCATGCAATGAGCTGCCTCGAGTTGTGTGAGACTGTTCTTGTTCAGACTCACCAGTGGCTTACCCTCTACCGCTGGACATTGGACAGGCCCTCAGGCCCAGTCCAGAAGGGAGGATTAGAGGCCTTCTGAGACCAGTGGCTTTCACAGGGGCTTGGGTATTTTATGACCCCAGACAATGCTATAGGCAGCGCTATGAATGGGTTACACTCTTGAGTACATTTGTAAGTCGAGTTGTACGTAAATAGGAACACAGTGCAACACAACATAAAATAACCATTCATATTTACGAGCAAACATTAGAATTAATCATTTGATCACAGGCCCCAGTTAAATATGACTGACTGCCTTCCACAAAGTGGCTAACATTTGCTTTTGTGGCTGAATAGGGACAGTGCACAGGATTATTCTGTCTGGCCATTCTTCCGGGATCATTAGAACTAATATTAATGCACCCATGTATGGAATCTTGTTTATGAGTGTTTGTGTGTCAGACGTTTGTAAATCAGTGACCACCTCCTAAGTTTCCATGAGCTGTTTGATTGTGTTTTTGTTACAGCGCCCCATTGGGTTGTCCAATGATTTGTTAATTTGATGTTTAGGAAAGTAGAAAGGAGGCTTGGTTTCAGCACCAGATCTCAACACCCAGAACCCAATACGACACTGACTAGAGCACCTCTGCCCAAAATAATTTCATAGGATCTTTCATATCCACCTGAGAGAGGAGGTAAGCTTCCATTTACCTCTCAGCCAAAACAATGGTGCCTCTGACAGTGCAGCATTCCACTGGCCAAGAGCAGCATTGGAGTGTCAGTTTTGAGTTTTGGCCTTCAGCACCCACAAACATCTGACTTAGATAAGGTTATTACCAACTGAACTACAGTCAAGCAATAATACTGTGATTACAATTGAAACTACTCCCTGCTTTACTTTCCCTGTTAAAATGTTGCATTACAAGATACAAGAAAATAGATTGGTTTGAACAGAGTCCTGGCCGGTGTAATGGATGATACTCTGGTTTATCAGCGACAACTTATATTTACGTTGCACCCTTAACGGAGTAGATGTCCCAAGTGCTTTATATAAGCATAATCAGCCAGAAAAAAGGGCAGACAGCCAAGAGGAAACTGGGCAGTCACCCAGCACACAGCAAGCTCCCATAATCAATAATGTCACAATGACCTGATGATCTGAGTTGTAATGTTGATTGAAGGATAAATATTAACTAGCATACTGGGGAGAATAACTCTTCTGTCCTTCAGAACAGTGCCATAGATTCTTTACACAGTATCTGACAGGCATCATGTCAATTATCGCATTGTTATTTGTGGGAGCTTGCTGTGCATTAATTGGCTGCCATGTTTCAGGCTTTACAACATTCACCACCTACCAAAAATGTACCCTTTGTTGACCGTAAAGCCTTTTGAGAAATCTCTCGGTTGTGAAATGTCATATTTCCTTTAGAGGTGGGAGATATCATAGCAACCTATAAAATTTCAACAGGACTTCACAGGGTAAGTACAGGGGGGAATCTTCTCGATGACTCTGGAACCGGTTGTCAAAATCGTTCTCCCAGACAGTGGGGAGCCTGTGGAAGTCTTTGCCACAGAAAACAGTTGAGGCCAAAACATTGAATGTTTTCAAGAAGAAATTAAATATTGGAGATACCGGTGTTATTCTGGGGTGGACAAAGTTAAAAATCAAACAACGCCAGGTTATAGTCCAACAGGTTTATTTGGAAGCACACTAGCTTTCGGACCGTGGCCCCTTCATCAGGTATTTTACACAACCACCTGATGAAGGAGCAGCGCTCTGAAAGCTAGTGCTTCCAAATAAACCTGTTGGACTTTAACCTGGTGTTGTGTGATTTTTAACTAATTAACTATAGTTCTTAGAGCTTAATGAATCAAAGGGTATGAAGAAAAAGCAAGGGCAGGATGCTGAATTAGATGATCAGGTATGATCATATTGAATGACAGAATTGGTTTGAAGGGTTGAATGGCCTATCCTGTTCCTAGTTTCTATGTTTCTGTTGATGCTGTTTGCCAGTGATCCCATTAGGGGCCTGCGTGCAAAGTTTACAGTTGGACCAATTGACACTGAGTTTATCTTTGGCCAGGACTAAGGCAATGTTAGTCCATTTTGATTTCATGGGATTGGAGACCTCTCCCAGCTAGGCCGAGACCACCAGGAAACCTCAGGCCACCCCTGTCCTGATCGCACCTGCATTCCCCCTCCTGATGGGAGGATCCCGGAAGAATGGCCAGACAGAACAATCCTATGCACTGTCCCTACTCAGCCACAAAAACAAAGTTTAGCCACTTTGTGGAAGGCAGTCAGTGATATTTAACTGGGGCCTGTGATCAAACTGGAGCCTCTATATTGCTATAATAGCTGAGATACATAGCATCGATGGTACAAAAATGTTTTTAGCGTGGTTGGTTTCTGACAGTGTTTAAGCCACCACTGGCCTCTCTCCATCTACTCTTGTACCAGCAGGTAGGTGATAGGGTGGCTCAGTGGTTAGCACTTCTTCCATTATAGTGCCAGGGACCTGGGTTCAATCCCAGCCTTGGGGGACTGTCTGTGTGGAGTCTTCCTGTACTCCCTGTGTCTGCATGGGTTTCCTCCAGATGCTCTAGTTTCCTCCCACAGTCCAAAGATGTGCAGGTTAGGTGGATTGGCCAGGGATGAACAGGCTAGGTAAATACCGGTATAGGGTAAGGGTCTGGGTGGTGGTGATCTTCAGAGGGTCAGCAGTGACTCAACGGGCTGATTGGCCTCTTTCTGCACTGTGTAGATTCTAGGTTTTATATTCAGTTTGTTCCCTGGGTAAGATTCCTGGTTGGATTTGTTAGTGACTGCATCTTACAGTTAAAACTCTGGTTTTGAACAGACAACAGAGCTGACTCAGAGAAGAGAAGATGTGATTGTACGCCCCATGCCAGACAGACTGACACACACGAGCTCCCTTCAATCCTGTTCATGCCTTGCCTTCAGTGCACACAACCCAGCAAATTACAAATGTTCGTTAGCATGGAGACTGAGTTGTGTGCACTTCTTTAACTCTAACCTTCTGGTGTTTACTTAACCTCACAACTGCTGCAGTTCTGACCTGATTCTCGAAGAGGTCATGTTAGAGGTCACAGGTCGTCCCTCCCCCTCATTGTGAGAAGGGCGAAGAAAGGGATAGGGAACATGCTGCCCACACCTTTTGAGAAAATGGAAGAAAGCGCAGAAACAGCAAGGTCAGTCATTTATACGTGGTTTCCTTCCAATAGTTTGAAAAGGCTTCACTTAAAAGGTTAAACAAAGGTGGAAGAATCAGTCAATCAGATCTGAAGGGGTCGTGTTGAAGTTCCAGGCTTTGATTTTACGCACATTGGCTGTGAATTTTGTACAAATTGAATAACACTGGGTGCACAGAACAGCAGAATCAGGTTTTCAACCCTGACACCCTGCATTATCCTCACCAAAACTCAACTGTTCATTCACCTCCAATGACACCAAAGCTTTCAGTGGACGTTGCTCCTGGGCCAAGAGCTGTGATTTACTCAGAGTCATGGGACACAGTGTCATAGCATGGCAATCTCTCAGCCCGCTGTGACCTCAGCCTCAAGGTGATTTTAGAGCGATCTCCAATTCTCTCAGTAGACTCAAGTTGAAACCTGATGCAGTCTGGAATCAAGCCCCAGCATGGACTGGAGTCAAGGCCCAGCGTGAAGTGGAGGCTAGGTGCTGGCATGGACTGGGTCGGAAGGACTGTTATTCTGAATTCTTTATTTCTCTATTTTCTAATTTATTCCTATGATCTGTAATGCTGAACATTTTATTTCTTTACTTTTGTATTTCTTTTCCTTAAGAATTTGTTCTTAGGTACCTTTATACCTTGCCATAGGTGCCAACATGTAAACTCCTCACTGTACTTATTTCAGTCCATGTGACAATAAAGCTAACTACAAACCGAAAGAACTGCAGATGCTGTCAATTAGAAACAAAACCCGAAGTTGCTGGAAAAGCTCAGCAGGTCTGGCAGCATCTGTGAAGAGTAGCAGCTCTGAGGAAGGGTCACCGGGCCCGAAACGTTAACTCTGATTTCTCTGCACAGGTGCTGCCAGACCTGCTGAGCTTTTCCAGCAACTTCTGTTTTTGTTTCTGATAGTAAACCTAATTCAAAACAATTCAATGCTATTCCTCAGTTGCATATAAACCTGTGGAGCTTCCTTACAAAGCCTTTTTGCCTTTCGATCTCTGTCTTGTCCTTTTAAAGCACTCTTTAAGACCTACCCCTCCATTTAAAAGGAAAGCCAACATCCTGGAGCTGACCACATCAACTCCCCCTCCTACTCCACTCCACCAAGGAATTGCAAGTCCAGAGCCTTCTCCACCATCAAATCCAAGCTTGGAGGAAGAACACCTCATCGTCCCCCTTGGGACCCTCCAACCACACGGCATCAATATCAACTTCACCAGTTTCCTTATCTCCCCTCCTCCCCACCTTATCCCAGATCCAACCCTCCAACTCGGCACCACCCTCTTGACTAGTCCTACCTGTCCATGTTCCTTCCCACCTTTTCGCTCCACCCTCTTCTCCGACCTATAACCATCACCCCCCCACCTTCATCTACCTATCGCCTTTCCAGTTACCTTCCCCCTCCCACCCCACCCCGACCCTTCTATTTCTCTCTCAGCCCCCTCCCCCCCCCCACCTCCACATACCTGATGAGGGGTTATGCCCGAAACGTCGACTCTCCTGCTCCTCGGATAGCAGCATCACACTTTCCGACTCTGACTCTTCAGCATCTGCAGTCCTCACTTTCTCCAACTGTAAAGAACCAAACTACTTCTGTGACTATGTATAATTATAAAGAATTATAAAAAAAAGGTATATTTTTGGAAATTAAAGCAAAAGGTTGTGAAGGTGGGGCTTGTGAAGAATGGTAACCTGCAATTATATGAGCAAGAGGAAGGATGATTTATAGGGCTGCGATCTTGGACTAACAGATTAGCTCTTTCAAAAAGATGGCATTGGAACAATGGGCCAAATGGCCTCCCCTAGTATTGTATTGAAGCATTCTATGATCTATCAGACCACTTTTATATTCACCCTGTTCCAGTGAACTAATCACAGGCCACATCCCAACATTACTTGCTGTACATTCTACACCCATGTCCCAAAATAAGAGAATTTCAAAACAGGGATCAGTGATGGCTACTAAGATTAAGGAGTCAGATGTAGTTATGTACCATTGGAGGCTTGCTCACGTTGACTGAACTAAAGCAGGGAAGGTGACTTCATTCAAGCCTTGGATGGCTTAACCCTCTTGATAAACCAGTCATTCCAGGACTCAGGTCTAAGTCTTAACAAAGCTAAACTGGGCTAATGCTCAGTGGAATGTTGAAGGTCAAGAGGTGATTTGATTGATGTGCTTATGATTTTGAAAAGTGTTTTAAGATAATTATTTTTCTGCTGGTGGAAGAACCTGGGGCATGGGAGTGTAATGTTAATGTCTGAACATGGGCACTCAGGAGAGCAGTCAACAACACTTCTTCACACAAAGGGTAGAACTCGCTCCCATAATGACTTGGTCAATTGATAGCTTTCAATTTGAGATGAAAAGATTTTAGTTAGCCAAGGTTTATAGTTAGCCATGGCAGGTGGATGGGGTTAGTTTGTAGATTATCCATAATCTCACCCAATGATGGCACAGACTCTGGGGAGGGGGATTAAATGGTTGATTCTTGTACCTACAACTGGCTGTCCATTAACAGCAGTGGAGGAGCCTCACTTCAACAAATAGGAAATTGGCAAATAGGAGGAGACACTTGTCTGTGGGTCCCACTGGCTGTTGGCTCCACAAAGCTTTTTGTAATTCTTATTAACATCAAGACATTAGTGGCACATAGGCGTTATATGTCTTCACTTGTACATTCTTCTCCCTGGAATGAAGTGGCTGAACTATCTCTGATAGAGACAAAAACCCTGCAGATGCTGGAATCCAAGGTAGACAAGCAGGAGACTGGAAGAACCCAGCAAGCCAGGCACATCCGGAAGTGGAGAAGTCAACATTTCGGATGTAACCGTTCTTCAGGACTATCTCTGATGGTTGACAAATGTGGAGCAGGAAGAACACGGTAGGTCAGACAGCAGCCGTGGAGCAGGAAAGTAAACAGTTAAGTGAAGGGTTTAAGGCTGAAACGTTGCCTTTCCTGCTCCTCGGATGCTGTCTGACCTGCTGTGCCCTTCCAGCTTCACATCTATTGACTCTGACTTCCAGCATCTGCAGTCCTTACTCTCTCCTTTCGCTGGTGGTTACTTGCTAATGTCTGCTTGATGTCAAAATAGCTGATACTTGTTTTCAGATCCCTCCATGGCATCACTGTCCTCATCTCTGTAACCTCCTCCAGGCTCACAGCTGCCCAGATCTTTGTGTTCCTCCAATGTCAGGCATCCTATATTTCCTCAATGTCAGGCAACCTATACATCTGCAATGTCAAGCATCCTGTGCATCCTCAGTACAGGCATCCTGTACATCCTCAGTGCAGGCATCCTGTACATCCTCAGTGCAGGGATCCTGTGCATCCTCAGTGCAGGCATCCTGCACAATCTCAGTGCAGGCATCCTGTGCATCCTCAGTACAGGCATCCTGTACATCCTCAGTGCAGGCATCCTGTGCATCCTCAGTGCAGGCATCCTGTACATCCTCAGTGCAGGCATCCTGTACATTCTCAGTACAGGCATCCTGTACATCCTCAGTGCAGGCATCCTGTACATTCTCAGTGCAGGCATCCTGTACATCCTCAGTGCAGGCATCCTGCACATTCTCAGTACAGGCATCCTGTACATCCTCAGTGCAGGCATCCTGTGCATCCTCAGTGCAGGCATCCTGTACATCCTCAGTACAGGCAACCTGTACATCCTCAGTGCAGGCATCCTCTGCATCCTCAGTGCAGGCATCCTGCACATTCTCAGTACAGGCATCCTGTACATCCTCAGTGCAGGCATCCTGTACATCCTCAGTGCAGGCATCCTGCACATTCTCAGTACAGGCATCCTGTACATCCTCAGTGCAGGCATCCTGTGCATCCTCAGTGCAGGCATCCTGTACATCCTCAGTGCAGGCATCCTGTACATCCTCAGTGCAGGCATCCTGTGCATCCTCAGTGCAGGCGTCCTGTGCATCCTCAGTGCAGGCATCCTGTACATCCTCAGTGCAGGCATCCTGTACATCCTCAGTACAGGCATCCTTTATATCCTCAGTGCACGCATCCTGCACATTCTCAGTACAGGCATCCTGTACATCCTCAGTGCAGGCATCCTGTACATCCTCAGTGCAGGCATCCTGTACATCCTCAGTGCAGGCATCCTGTACATCCTCAGTACAGGCATCCTGTACATCCTCAGTGCAGGCATCCTGTACATCCTCAGTACAGGCATCCTGTACATCCTCAGTGCACGCATCCTGCACATTGTCAGTACAGGCATCCTGTACATCCTCAGTGCAGGCATACAGTACATCCACAGTGCAGGCATCCTGTACATCCTCAGTGCAGGCATCCTGTACATCCTCAGTGCAGGCATCCTGTACATCCTCAGTGCAGGCATCCTGTACATCCTCAGTGCAGGCATCCTGTACATCCTCAGTGCAGGCATCCTGTGCATCCTCAGTGCAGGCATCCTGTGCATCCTCAGTGCAGGCATCCTGTACATCCTCAGTGCAGGCATCCTGTACATCCTCAGTACAGGCATACTGTACATCCTCAGTGCAGGCATCCTGTACATCCTCAGGGCAGGCATCCTGTACATCCTCAGGGCAGGCATCCTGTGCATCCTCAGTGCAGACATCCTGTACATCCTCAGTGCAGACATCCTGTACATCCTCAGTACATGCATCCTGTGCATCCTCAGTACAGGCATCCTGTACATCCTCAGTGCAGGCATCCTGTACATCCTCAGTACAGGCATCCTGTGCATCCTCAGTACAGGCATTCTGTACATCCTCAGTACAGGCATCCTGTGCATCCTCAGGGCAGGCATCCTGTACATCCTCAGTGCAGGCATCCTGTGCAACCTCAGTACAGGCATCTTGTGCATCCTCAGTACAGGCATCTTGTGCATCCTCAGTGCAGGCATCCTGTGCAACCTCAGTACAGGCATCCTGTGCATCCTCAGTGCAGGCATCTTGTGCATCCTCAGTACAGGCATCCTGTACATCCTCAGTGCAGGCATCCTGTGCAACCTCAGTTCAGGCATCCTGTGCATCCTCAGTACAGACATTCTGTGCAACCTCAGTACAGGCATCCTGCACATCCTCAGTGCAGGCATCCTGTGCAACCTCAGTACAGGCATCATGTGCATCCTCAGTGCAGGCATCCTGTGCATCCTCAGTACAGGCATTCTGTACATCCTCAGTACAGGCATCCTGCACATCCTCAGTACAGGCATCTTGTGCATCCTCAGTGCAGGCATCCTGTGCATCCTCAGTACAGGCATTCTGTGCAACCTCAGTACAGGCATCCTGTACATCCTCAGTGCAGGCATCCTGTGCATCCTCAGTGCAGGCATCCTGCACATTCTCAGTACAGGCATCCTGTACATCCTCAGTACAGGCATCCTGTACATCCTCAGTGCAGGCATCCTGTACATCCTCAGTGCAGGCATCCTGTACATCCTCAGTGCAGGCATCCTGTACATCCTCAGTACAGGCATCCTGTACATCCTCAGTGCACGCATCCTGTACATCCTCAGTGCAGGCATCCTGTACATCCTCAGTGCAGGCATCCTGTGCATCCTCAGTGCAGGCATCCTGTACATCCTCAGTGCAGGCTTCCTGTACATCCTCAGTGCAGGCATCCTGTGCATCCTCAGTGCAGGCATCCTGTGCATCCTCAGTGCAGGCATCCTGTACATCCTCAGTGCAGGCATCCTGCACTTTCTCAGTACAGGCATCCTGTACATCCTCAGTGCAGGCATCCTGTACATTCTCAGTACAGGCATCCTGTATATCCTCAGTGCACACATCCTGCACATTCTCAGTACAGGCATCCTGTACATCCTCAGTGCAGGCATCCTGTACATCCTCAGTACTGGCATCCTGTACATCCTCAGTGCAGGCATCCTGTACATCCTCAGTGCAGGCATCCTCTACATCCTCAGTACACGCATCCTGTACATCCTCAGTGCACGCATCCTGCACATTCTCAGTGCAGGCATCCTGTACATCCTCAGTGCAGGCATCCTGTACATCCTCAGTGCAGGCATCCTGTACATCCTCAGTGGAGGCATCCTGTACATCCTCAGTGCAGGTATCCTGTACATCCTCAGTACAAGCATCCTGTACATCCTCAGTGCAGGCATCCTGTACATCCTCAGTACAGGCATCCTGTACATCCTCAGTGCAGGCATCCTGTACATCCTCAGTGCAGGCATCCTGTACATCCTCAGTGCAGGCATCCTGTACATCCTCAGTCAGGCATCCTGTACATCCTCAGTACAGGCATCCTGTACATCCTCAGTACAGGCATCCTGTACATCCTCAGTGCAGGCATCCTGTGCATCCTCAGTGCAGGCAACCTGTACATCCTCAGTGCAGGCATCCTGTGCATCCTCAGTGCAGGCGTCCTGTGCATCCTCAGTGCAGGCATCCTGCACATTCTCAGTACAGGCATCCTGTACATCCTCAGTGCAGGCATCCTGCACATTCTCAGTACAGGCATCCTGTACATCCTCAGTGCAGGCATCCTGTACATCCTCAGTGCAGGCATCCTGTACATCCTCAGTACAGGCATCCTGTACATCCTCAGTGCAGGCATCCTGTGCATCCTCAGTGCAGGCATCCTGTACATCCTCAGTGCAGGCATCCTGTACATCCTCAGTACAGGCATCCTGTACATCCTCAGTGCAGGCATCCTGTACATCCTCAGTGCAGGCATCCTGTACATCCTCAGTGCAGGCATCCTGTGCATCCTCAGTGCAGGCATCCTGTACATCCTCAGTGCAGGCTTCCTGTACATCCTCAGTGCAGGCATCCTGTGCATCCTCAGTGCAGGCATCCTGTGCATCCTCAGTGCAGGCATCCTGTACATCCTCAGTGCAGGCATCCTGCACTTTCTCAGTACAGGCATCCTGTACATCCTCAGTGCAGGCATCCTGTACATCCTCAGTACAGGCATCCTGTATATCCTCAGTGCACACATCCTGCACATTCTCAGTACAGGCATCCTGTACATCCTCAGTGCAGGCATCCTGTACATCCTCAGTACTGGCAACCTGTACATCCTCAGTGCAGGCATCCTGTACATCCTCAGTGCAGGCATCCTCTACATCCTCAGTACACGCATCCTGTACATCCTCAGTGCACGCATCCTGCACATTCTCAGTGCAGGCATCCTGTACATCCTCAGTGCAGGCATCCTGTACATCATCAGTGCAGGCATCCTGTACATCCTCAGTGCAGGCATCTTGTACATCCTCAGTGCAGGTATCCTGTACATCCTCAGTGGAGGCATCCTGTACATCCTCAGTGCAGGTATCCTGTACATCCTCAGTACAGGCATCCTGTACATCCTCAGTGCAGGCATCCTGTACATCCTCAGTACAGGCATCCTGTACATCCTCAGTGCAGGCATCCTGTACATCCTCAGTGCAGGCATCCTGTACATCCTCAGTGCAGGCATCCTGTACATCCTCAGTGCAGGCATCTTGTACATCCTCAGTCAGGCATCCTGTACATCCTCAGTACAGGCATCCTGTACATCCTCAGTGCAGGCATCCTGTACATCCTCAGGGCAGGCATCCTGTACATCCTCAGTGCAGGCATCCTGTGCATCCTCAGTGCAGACATCCTGTGCATCCTCAGTGCAGGCATCCTGTACATCCTCAGTACAGGCATCCTGTGCATCCTCAGTACAGGCATCCTGTACATCCTCAGTGCAGGCATCCTGTACATCCTCAGTACAGGCATCCTGTGCATCCTCAGTGCAGGCATCCTGTACATCCTCAGTACAGGCATCCTGTGCATCCTCAGTACAGGCTTTCTGTGCAACTTCAGTACAGGCATCCTGCACATCCTCAGTGCAGGCATCCTGTACATCCTCAGTGCAGGCATCCTGTACATCCTCAGTGCAGGCATCCTGTACATCCTCAGGGCAGGCATCCTGTACATCCTCAGGGCAGGCATCCTGTGCATCCTCAGTGCAGGCATCCTGTACATCCTCAGTACAGGCATCCTGTGCAACCTCAGTACAGGCATCTTGTGCATCCTCAGTGCAGGCATCTTGTACATCCTCAGTGCAGGCATCCTGTGCATCCTCAGTACAGGCATCCTGTGCAACCTCAGTACAGGCATCTTGTGCATCCTCAGTGCAGGCATCCTGTACATCCTCAGTGCAGGCATCTTGTACATCCTCAGTATAGGCATCCTGTACATCCTCAGTAAATGTATCCTATACATCCTCAGTACAGGCATCCTATACGCCCTCAGTACAGGCATCCTGTACATCCTCAGTATATGCATCCTATACATCCTCAGTAAAGGTATCCTATACATCCTCAGTGCAGGCATCTTGTACATCCTCAGTGCAGGCATCCTGTGCATCCTCAGTACAGGCATCCTGTGCAACCTCAGTACAGGCATCTTGTGCATCCTCAGTGCAGGCATCCTGTACATCGTCAGTGCAGGCATCTTGTACATCCTCAGTATAGGCATCCTGTACATCCTCAGTAAAGGTATCCTATACATCCTCAGTACAGGCATCCTATACGCCCTCAGTACAGGCATCCTGTACATCCTCAGTAAAGGTATCCTATACATCCTCAGTACAGGCATCTTGCACATCCTCAGTATAGGCATTCTGTACATCCTCAGTACAGGCATCTTGTACATCCTCAGTACAGGCATCTTGTACAACCTCAGTACAGGCATCCTGTATATCTCAATGTCAGGCATCCTGTGATCCCAATTCAGGCATCCTATACGTTCTCAATGTTCATCACTTCACCATTGGTAGCTGCTTTGGATCTCCATTGTTAAATATTTTTGTCGTTCAACATCACTCTGCTCCTTTAAGATACTTCCTTAAAACCTACCTCCTTGACCAAGTTTTGGTCACCTCTCCTCATAGTTCCTTATGCAACCTGCTGTTCGTCTGGACAATGGTAAGCCTGTGCAATTCACTACCACTGAAAGTAGTTAAGGCCAAAACATTCTGTGTTTTTAAGAGGGAGGCGGATATAGTTGTCGTAGCTAAAGGAATCAAGGAATACGGAGGGCAGTGCGGGTTTGGATATTGAGCTCAATAATCAACTGTGAGAATATTGAATCGGCAGCAGCAGTGAAAAGGCCTACTCCGGCTCCTGCCATCTGCGTTCCACAACATTACAGGTTCTATATTAATGCAAGTTGTTGCCGATGAAGCCTCTTTATCCTCACTCCTGCTCGTTATACTCCTGCTGTTGTACCAGGGGCACGGCTGTCAAAACGAGACCCAGAATAGCTCCAAACTTTCCTTTAATGGGTTCTAAATGAAGCAAGCACAACGAGATAATGACAGACCTTTTCCTTCTGTGACAACATTAGTTCCAAGCTTTCACAGTCTCTGCTAACAGATGGGAGTCATCCCCCAGCCAGCAACAACCACCTTGTTTCAATGTGGCTTTGTCGAGGCTTTAATTGATCCCTGGGTTGTATGGCATTGTCTTCTACAGTAACAATGGATCTGACAAGTGGTTTTGAACATGCTTTGAGAGGGGAAAGGGGTTTAAATGCATATTCAAGATTGATGACTCGAAATGCTTGCAAGAGCACTTTCAACATAGAGACACTTACCATGCCACAGTATCAAGGGCTTGAATACCTTTGTCACAGCAGAATCTTCACAAAAGGACAGAACAAGATCCTGATTTTACAAAGATTGTCTCTCCCCAGATGCCTTAGTGAACAAATTACAGAAAGGATGAACAAAATTTCCTTCTATCTCACAATTTTCCGATTGCATGATGTCCCAAAGTGCTTAATCCTAACAATCAAAAAACAGAAAATGGTGAAAACACCCAGCAAGCCCGGTGACATATGTGGTGAGAAAAACAGAGTTAACGTTCAGATTAATGAGAACTGTTTTTAATTATCTCTCTCTCTCTCTCTTGACTGGATGACAATTTCTTGTTTTTGTTTCAGATTGCCAGTATGCACAGTAGTTTGTTTCTGTAATTTTTCTGACATGATCTCTGTTATTTAGGTTTTTAAAATCATGAGCCAGACGGACAGTGTAGTTAGGTAAGGAACTATTGCTGCTTGTAAAAAATATGTGTGAGATGGCTTAGATTGAAAGTGATTGGTAAAAGATGCAAGGGTGATAACAGAGAGAAAGCTAGCAATCAGGGAATGGAATGCATGATGGAGGCAGGTTCAATTGAGACTTTCAAGAGGGCACTGCATGGTTATTTGGAAAGAAATGGTGAGCAGGAGAAAAGAAAGGCACTAGAATCAGTGCAGGGCTGAACAGTCTTTTTCTACACCATAACAAGTCTCTATTCTGTACTAAGTACTGGAGTAGTGAATCCGAAATTAGCACAGAAAGTGCTGGAGAAACCCAGCAGGTCTGGCAGCATCTGGGGTGAGAGAAATGGTTAACGTCTCAAGTCCACTTCTTCAGAATGGAAACCTGCTAACCTTAGTTAACGACCAGCTATCCTTAGTAGCCACACACGCAGATGACAAGCAACATGAGTTCAACTGGGACAACACTACTATTATAGGACAAGCCAAACAGAGAACAGCCAGGGAATTCCTAGAGGCATGGCACTCATCCACAGATTCAATCAAGAAGCACATCGACCTGGACCCAATATACCGACCACTGCAGCGGACAGCTGGAACTGATAACCGGAAGCGGCAGAGACAAACCACAATAAATGCCGGAAGAAACATCAGAGAAGCACTTCACAGGAGGCTCCCAAGCACTGAGGATGTCACCGACAAGGGGACGAAATGTCTGCACCACAAATTCCCAGCTCGGCGAACAGAACCACAACCACAAGCACCCGAGCTACAAATCTTCTCACAAACTTTGAACCTGCTAACCTTTTTTTATATCCTTACAGTGTGGAAACAGGCCCTTCAGCCTAACAAGACCACACTGACCCCCTGAAGAGTAACCCACCCAGACCCATTCCCCTACATTTACCCCTGAGTAATGCACATAGCCCACACATCCCTGAACACTATGGGTAATTAGCATTGCCAATTCACCTGAACTGCACATCTTTGGATTGTGGGAGGAAATAGGAGCACCCGGAAGAAACCCACAGACACGGGGAGAACGTGCAAACTCCACACACTCATCTGAGGCTGGAATCGAACCAGAGTCCCCGGTGCTGTGAGGTAGCAATGCTAACCACTGAGCCACCGCGCCACCCCATGAGCCTTTGATGTACAGAACAGGTGCCGCCAGGATAATAGAGAATCAACTCTCCAATGTTCTTCACATAGTTCCATCTTGTACATCCACCCAAAATACGCGGACAAAGCCCTTTTTCTCAACATTTCCGATGAAGGCAACGTGAGTCTCCCTCAGTACTGTACTGATGTAGCAGTGTGGGTTACCTGTTCAATGTTTGTGGTGGGGTTTGAACTTAGAATGTTCTGAGCAAAATGCTTTTCAAGCCGGGTGCAGTGTTGAGTTGTTCGGTTCTTTTTCTTTTCACTTTTAATCCTCACCCACTGGTTGCCAGCAACCGGGGATGGCACGGTGACTCAATGGTTAGCACTGCTGCCTCACAGTGCCAGGTACACGGGTTCGATCCCAGCCTCAGGCAACTGTCTGTGTGGAGTTTGTACATTCTCCCTGTGTCTGTGCGGGTTTCCTATGGGTGCTCCGGTTTCCTCCCATGGCCCAAGATGTGCAGGTTACATAGATTAGCTATAGTAAATGCAGGGTTACTGGGATGGGGTGGGATGCTCTTTGGAAGGTTGGTGTGGACTGGATGAGCTGAATGGCTTGCTTCCGCACTCCAGGGAGTCTGTGTCCTAAGGGACGCAATTCCTAATTAACCTGTTCAGAGAGCTGTTCTGACATACCTGGGCGGCACAGTGGCTCAGTGGTTAGCACTGCTGCCTCACAGCGCCAGAGACCCGGGTTCAATTCCCGCCTCAGGCGACTGACTGTGTGGAGTTTGCACGTTCTCCCCGTGTCTGCGTGGGTTTCCTCCGGGTGCTCCGGTTTCCTCCCACAGTCCAAAGATGTGCAGGTCAAGTGAATTGGCCATACTAAATTGCCCATAGTGTTAGGTAAGGGGTAAATGTAGGGGTAGGGGTATGGGTGGGTTGCGCTTCGGCGGGTCGGTGTGGACTTGTTGGGCCGAAGGGCCTGTTTCCACACTGTAATCTAATCTAATCTAACCTCTGGAACAGGTGGAACTTGAACCTCAGTCTCCTGGCTCAGAAGTTGGGACCCTACCACTGTACCACAAGACTGAGATCAACCAGCACACCTCAAATAATTGACTTCAGCTGACTCAATAGAGTTTAGGAAGAAGTGAGGACTGCAGATGCTGGAGATCTGTAGATGCTAGATCAGAGTGGTGCTGGAAAAGCACAGCAGGCCAGGCAGCGTCTGAGGAGCAGGAAAATCGACATTTCGGGCAAAAACCCTTCATCAGGAGACTTTTTCCGATCAAACGTTTTCAACTTTCTTCAGTATTTTACAATCCTTATTTAGTTATTCAATTGATCCGTGTTTGGTTATTTGAGTCTGATAACTAATCTACACACAGTGTGCTTGATTGGGCAAACCTGGATATTGATTGAGAGCTAAACTACGCAGAAAGACGTTAGGAGTTGAGCAGGGAGGCGAACGTGCTACTGCTGACAATTCAGGGGACTTTTCAACTTAAATCCCATTAAGAAATTGATGGCTTCAAGGATGTCAATGATTTACTTTCAGAAATCTTTTACTCCAGTTGAGAGCAATGGACATTAATGTTAAGCACGGTGCAAAACTAATATCCTAATCAGTGCCATTGGTATCCTTCATGAGAAGTTGGTAAAATGTACCTCTAAACCTCTGTATTAGGCCACGGAGACCAATTAGTTTTGAAGGGCATCAGAGCCTGTTGAAAGTGTGTATAAAACAAATTTATTTGTAATTTATCATTTCAGCCTGTAGTGATATCTGGTTAGAAATATAGGTTTGATTTGAAAAGTAAGTGAATTGATTATTACTTAGCACAGTCAACAAGGAAAATATTAACAATTGTTTAATTACTGAAACAAAGGTCTTGAAGACAGAAAGCAACACCATAAAGTTGTACAGTATGGAAACAGACCCATTGGTCCAACTCGTCTATGTTGACCAAATTTTCCAAAATAAACTAGTTCCATTTGCCAACATTTGGCCCATATCCCTCTAAACCCTTCCTATTCATATATCCATCCAGGTGCCTTTTAAATGCTATAATTGTACCAGCCTCCACCACTTCCTCTGGCAGCTCATTCCATACACACACCACCCTCTGCATGAAAATATTGTCCCTTAGGTCCATTTTTAATCTTCCCCCTCTCACCTTAAACCTATACCCTCTAGTTTTGGTCACACCTAACCTGGGGAAAAGACCTTGACTATTCACCCTACCCATGGTAATACTTCTGAAAGTATTACTTTTCAAATCTTTCACTCAGTGTTCCAAGGTTTAATTTGATATATAAGTTGATGGATATTGTGTTATTAGAGAATGTGAGATAGAGTCAGAGAGTCAGAGAGATGTACAGCATGGAAACAGACCCTTCGGTCCAACCCGTCCATGTCGATCAGATATCCCAACCCAATCTAGACCAACCTGCCAGTACCTGTCTCATATCCCTCTAAACCCTTCCTATTCATTTACCCAGCCAGATGCCTTTTAAATGTTGTAATTGTACCAGCTTCCACCACTTCCTCTGGCAGATCATCCACGTACCACCCTCTGAGTGAAAATATTGCCCCTTAGGTCTCTTTCGCCTCTCACCCTAAACCCTAGTTCTGGACTCCCCCATTCCAGGGAAAAGGCTTTGCCTATTTATCCTGTCCATGCCCCTCATGATTTTATAAAGCTTTGTAAGGTCACCTCTCAGCCTCTGATGCTCCAGGGAAAACAGCCCCAGCCTGTTCAGCCTCTCCCTATAGCTAAAATCCACCAACCCTGGCAATATCTTGTAAATCTTTTCTCAACCCTTTCAAGTTTCACAACATCCTTCCAATAGGAAGGAGACCAGAATTGCACGCAGTGTTCCAAAAGTGACCTAACCAATGTCCTGTACAGCCGCAACATGACGTCCCAACTCCTGTACTCAGTACTCTGACCAATAAAGGAAAGCATACCAAACACCTTCTTCTCAATCTAATCTACCTATGACTCTATTTTCAAGGAGCTATGAACCTGCACTCCAAGGTCTCTTTGTTCAGCAACATTCCCGAGGACCTTACCATTAAGTGTATAAGTCCTGCGAAGATTTGCTTTCACAAAATGCAGCACCTCACATTTATCTGAATTAAACTCCATCTGCCACTTCTCAGCCCATTGGCCCATCTGGTCCAGATCCTGTTGTAATCTGAGGTAACCCTCTTCGCTGTCCACTACACCTCCAATTTTGGTGTCATCTGCAAACTTACTAACTATACCTCTTATGTTCACATCCAAATCATTTATATAAATGATGAAAAGTAGTGGACCCAGCAACGATCCGTGTGGCGCTCCACTGGTTACAAGCCTCTAGTCTAAAAAACAACCCTCCACCACCACATTCTGTCTTCTATCTTTGAGCCAGTTCTGTATCCAAATGGCTAGTTCTCCCTGTATTCCATGAGATCTAACCTTGCTAACCAGTCTCCCATGGGGAACCTTGTCGAATGCTTTACTGAAGTCCATATAGATCACATCTACTGCTCTGCCCTCATCAATCATCTTTGTTACTTCTTCAAAAAAATCAAGTTTGTGAGACATGATTTCTCATGCACAAAGCCATATTGACTATCCCTAATCAGTTCTTTCCTTTCCAAATACACGTACATCCTGTCCCTCAGGATTCTCTCCAACAACTTGCCCACAACCAACGTTAGGCTCACTGGCCTTTGGTTCCCTGGCTTGTCCTTATCACCTTTCTTAAATGGTGGCACCACGTTAGCCAACCTCCCGTTTTCCAGGCCCTCACCTGTGACCATTGATGACACAAATATCTCATCAACGGGCCCAGCAATCACTTCCCTAGCTTCCCACAGAGTTCTAGGGTGCACCTGATCAGGTGCTGGGGATTTATCCACGTCTATGCATTTGGTTTATTTTTGACTATTCTTAGATATTCCAAGATCTTGGATGGTCTTGAATGGTTACCAGTACCACAAAACTGAACTTCATTAGATTTGGCATTACATCTTTTGATAGTTTTTGGCACTGTTGCATAAATATACACCTAAAGTGTGCTGTTTGTTAATTTCTGTTAATGAAATTGTAAATTTAGCAAATCTTCTCATTGAAGTTTTCTGTTTTAACTGAAACAAATCCTACACTTGGATTTCCCGAAGTGGGAAATATATTTTCTGAAGAGGGAAATCCTGGACCTTTGAAATATCTGAAATGTTTATGGCTGAACTAAGGTTTATTAACTTGAAGCAGGCTATTTGGAAGATGATAATATCAGCTTTTTCTTTTCCTGTGGCATAGTTATCTCGGTCTTACAAGCACTAAATGTTTATGGAATTGTCTAGCTTGAACTCAGCAGGCAGAAGTTATCAGGGAAGTATTTCTGATTTAAGTTAGCTCTAAGTTAGAGTTAAAAAGACACAAACCACTTTGAGAAGATTTTGGTTTTACAGATGAAGAATGCTTACAATGAAGTCTGGACACCACCATGTTGTGAGGGACTGGTTCTGAAAGGGTTAAAGTTGGAGGCTGCATGAAGCTCCACTCAATCTGATGATGTCATAATGATTTTGGTTTGGAAAGGGAGAATGCCTAAGGGTCTTGTAGGGTGAAGACCAATATCTAAGAGAAAGTGAGGACTGCAGATGCTGGAGATCAGAGTCAAGAATGTGGTGCTGGAAAAGCACAGCAGGTCAGGCAGCATCAGTTCCTGACGAAGGGTTTATGCCCGAAACATCAATCCTCCTGCTCGTTGGATGCTACCTGACTTGCTGTGCTTTTCCAGCACCACACTCTCGACTGAAGACCATTATCTGCATGACTTTCATTGGTCTTAGTAACAATGCCTAATTCACTGATATTTATCTCTGTGTGTGTGTGCGCGCTTGTGTGTATACGCACATGTGCCTGTGTGTGTCTCTGTCTGTGTGTTTTTGTGTGTGTGTGTGTGTGTTTTGTTTCCATGAAGATGCCAATCACAGTACCTAGAGCCACAACAGAGTGATTTCATGTCCACCATTGCCAAAAAGATGAGGCAGCATTGTTGACATTCCATTAAAAATAGCACTCACCTTAAACCCAGCTTGGCACCATGCAAGTCTGTACATGTCACTGATAATTGCCATTAAATATTTTCTCCGCATGATGCACACGCATCCATGTATAGACACAAAAAAGTATTCAGTCAAAATACGGAAATGTTGTAAGAAAAATACCAAACACCTACCTTTTCTCAGTGGAATGCTTTGGGTGCTTGATCCAAATAGTTTTGAATGTGTGGAGTGATGTCTGACGTCAGCATGGTCATGTTCCCTGAGGTGCTGAGTGGTGCCACCTTCCTACTGGCAACTCAAAATATCACATTAAACTTTACATGGTGACTAGATAAAGATCAGGACTTGAAGAAATATTGTGATCTTGGCAAGGAATGTACACTGTGACATTCGGGAGTTTTGAAACTGTCCTCAGGCACCTCAGTATGAAATCCTCAGCATGAAATCTGATGAGAAAAGTTTTGAGGAAGAGTCAAATTGGAGTCCAAATGTTAATTTCATTTTTCTCTCTTTGTAGAGCTGCTGCCAGGTAAAACAAGGGCTGCAGATGCTGGAAAACAGAGTCTAGATTAGAGTGGTGCTGGAAAAGCACAGCAGTTCAGGCAGCATCCGAGGAGCAGGGAATTCGACGTTTCGGGCAAAAGCCCTTCATCAGGAATAGATGATGAAGGGCTTTTGCCTGAAACGTCGATTTCCCTGCTCCTCGGATGCTGCCAGAGTTGCTGCCAGACCAGCTGAGTTTCCCCAGTACTTTCCCTTTTTATTTCAGATCTCTACCTGTAATAACATTTTGTTTTTGTTTCAGAGAAGATTTTAATTCTAATGCACTTTCTAATGCAATTTTCCATTTGCCTGACATGGGATTTATCTTAAATGTAAAGGCTGGAATCTCACCAGGGATATGAACTACAATGAGGAATTCGGCAAACCCCATCTCAATTATTGAAATTAAATTGCCGTGCCTTGTACCCATTTCACATGTGGTGTTGATAGATTATCACAAACAGTGGCGAATTTCCAATTTACAATCTTGTAAAAGCTTGTACATTGCTTGTTAAATGCCTTGCTAAAAGCCCAAAGCATCACCAGTTGCAATCTTGCCAAACCCACCATAAAAACTAAATAAAAACTGAAAGAAATGTAGATGCCATAAATCAGAAACAAAAACGGAAGTTGCTGGAAAAGCTCAGCAGGTCTGGGCAGCATCTGTGGAGAGAAATCAGAGTTAACGTTCGGTGACCCTTCCTCAGAACGTTAACTCCGACTTTTCTTCACAGATGCTGCCAGACTGGCTGAGCTTTCCCAGTAACATCTGTTTTTGTTTCACTATAAAAACTCGTCATTGGGATAATGCCACATGGAAACCAGAGTGAATTCTTAGTGGGTTCAACTCACCAGTCCAAATGACCTCCATTTTTAGACTCTGTGCACCAACACCTTTTTTTATTTATTCATTTGTGAGATGTGGGCATCGCTGTCTGGGTCAGCATTTATTGCCACATCCGGCAGAGATTTTTCTGCACATCCAAACACCTCATCTACAGTGTCTGTTGCTCTTGATGTGGTTTCCTCTACATTGGGGAAACGGGACGCCAACTTGCAGAATGTTTCAGAAAACATCTCCGGGACACACGCAACACCACCCTGTGGCTGACCACTTCAATTCCCTCTCCCACCCTGCCAAGGACATGCAAGTCCTGGGCTTCCTCCAATGCCAAATCCAAGCCCCCTGATGCCTGGAGGAAGAACACCTCATCTTCCTCCTTGGGGCCCTCCACCACATGGCATCAATGTCAATTTCACCAGGTTCCTCATTTCCTCTTCCCCCAGGTCCAACCTCCCAACTCGGCTGCCCTCTTGAACTGTCCTACCTATTTATCTTCCTTCCCACCTATTCGATCCACCCTCTGCTCTAACCTGTCACCATCACCCCAACCTCCATCTACCTATCACCTTCCAAGCCAACTTCCCACAGCCCCATCCCTCTCTCATTTATCTTTCAGCCCCCTTGGCCCACAAGCCTCATTCCTGAAGAAGGGCTTATGCCCAAAACATCAACTCTCCTGCTCCTCGGATGTTGCCTAACATGCTGTGCTTTTCGAGTGCCACACCTTTTGACTCTAATGTCCAGCATCTGCAGTCCTCACTTTCTCCTTGAGAAGGTGGCGGTTAGCTGCCTTCTTGAACCGCTGCAGTCCATGTACACACAATGCCACTATAGAGGAATTCCAGGATTTGACCCAGCGACACTGTAGAAACGGCGATATCTTTCCAAGTCAGGACAGTGAGTGGATTGGAGGGGAACTTGAAGGTGGTAGTGTTCCCGTGTATCTGGCACGCTTTGTGAGCACTGGCCACAAGAACCCCGCATCCAAGGACATTGGCACCCATCATGTGCCAACCTCTTACAGCCCTCATGGCACATCTCCGTTCCCCTTACAGGGATTTATGCAGCAAATTTCATTGTTATGCTGTCTTCAGTGGCACACAGGCAGAAGTGGGTGCTGTAGATGCTGGAGATTAGAGTCAAGATTAGAGTAGTTCTGGAAAAGCACAGCAGGTCAGGCGTCATCCGAGGAGCAGGAAAAATGACATTTCGGGCAAAAGCCCTTCAGTGCCTTCAGTGGCACACACCCAGCTCCTGGACTGGACCAGTCTGTTTCTCTCCAGGTACTTTACTTTCTCTCACAGTGGGCTCACTAACGTTGAAGCCTATCCAGATGTTCACAGAATCCCCACCTCGCCTTCCCTTCTTGTACTTTGTCCCTTCAGTACAACGCTCAGTGTCTGGCTGCTTGCTGTGCCATTTAGAACAGCCTGGAAGCTTATCCTCCGCCAAGTCAAGGGCATTTGCCTTCACACGGAGGTTTCTGACTGAAGTGGCTGGGCACCCCCTCTGACCTCCATGTCGAGAATCATTGACCTTGCTTCTGGCAAACATATGCTGCATATTATTGAGATGAGATCTGCAGTTAATAAGGTTGTTATCGATCAGTAATCCCCGAAATTTAGTTAAAAAATCGAACAAGTTGTTCCCAACATTGAGTTAGTGATCGCTGAAATTCCTATGTGCTTCTGCCGCATTGCCCCCCACCATAGTCCACGTCTTTCAGGTCCCTTTAAAATTCCATTCGCAGTGATACAGACCACTGAATATTGTTTAAGGCAATGGTAGATATATTCTTGACCATAAGAGCCAGTCAAAGGGCATCTGTGTGAGGCAGGAAAATGCATTTGAAGCCACAGTCAGGCCCAGCCCAGACCCTAATTCCTATGTTTATAGTCACACAACGCCAGGTTACAGTCCAACAAGTTTATTTGGAAGCACTAGCTTTCAGAGCACTGCTCCTTCATCAGGTGGTTTTGGAGTATAAGATCGTAGGACTGTAACTTTAAAAGAGTTTTGGAATTTACATCTGAAAGAACTGAAACCTACATGCCCATTCTAAAAGATGAGAGGCTTAACAAACAATCCAGGTCTTTTACAATATATAACTTCAGTTACATCACACTGTAAACTTTTGCTATAAATTCTGTGTCTTACGATCTTATTCTCCACAACCACCTGATGAAGGAGCAGCGCTCCGAAAGCTAGTGCTTCCAAATAAAACTGTTGGACTATAACCTGGTGTTGTGTGATTTTTAACTTTGTACACCCCCAGTCCAATACCAGCATCTCCAAATCATTCCTATGTTTGTACAAGAATCAAACATGTGCCTTCGGTCACTGACAGAAACTTCCACTCAATGGAAATAAAATCCAGCCTTCACCTTGGCAAGTGGAGAATGTCACATTCTGTGATGAACTGGCCTGCATAACCCACATTAACACACATATTTATGGCTGCCTCTGTCTCAGTGACAATGAAAGATTTGTTCGAGAGAAGAATGTAACCCTGGCTGTCTATAATCTCCCACAGATCAACAAAAGAATCAGCTCTCATTCATGTTTTATTTTTGTTCCTTTCCAGTCTTGAATGCTTCCACAGGCTTCAGCCATCCTCTTGAGTCATCACGATTCATGTCCTGTCAGCTATTCGCCTGCATGGGCCGTCGCTTTTGAACCTCAATCCCAGTTTTGCTGGATCCACATTCAGGATTGGACCCTGACGTAACGATCAGAAATGTTCCTCAATTGCCAGGGTGCTTTTCTGTTCTTTTCACGGGAAAACTGTAATATTCTCATCTGCTGAGTGGGAGGTGGGGCGTGTGAATGTCTGGGATCTTCTTGGCCTGTGCAGACTTTTTCCACTGCATATATTAAAAAGGCACTCCCGGTGCAATGTTACTGCGCAGCCCACTGGTCCGAGAGACAAAATAATAATAGAATTGCCAAGAAATACTTCCTGCTTTAAAACAGGAGATACTGAAGCTGTTTTACCTGGAACAGAGAAATAGATTTGGTTTGATTTAGTACTGCCACATGTACCTAGGTACAGTGAAAAAGTGTTGTTTTGTGTCCATTATGGGCAGATCATACCAAAAAAAAGTGCTTTAGGGAAATAGAACAGACCGAGGAATACAATGTTACGGCTCTACCCCAAGGCTCCCAGCCTCGTTCCTGATGAAGGGCTTTTGCCTGAAACGCCGATTTTAACCCTCCTCGGATGCTGCCTGACCTGCTGTGCTTTTCCAGCACCACTCTAATCTTGACTCTGAGTTCCAGCATCTGCAGTACTGACTTTCACCACACAGAGTAAGGTCAACATTAAATTTAAAATTTAAATTTAAAAAGAAGTGACCCAGTGAAAATCTTGGAGATTATGGTAGAATTTTTGTAGGCGTAGAGGTTTCTTCTTGTGGGATCAGTCAGGACACTAATTTTCGGTGGTTATTGCTAAATCCAACAGGGAAACAAGGAGCAGTGTCTTTCTTCAGAGATTGTGGTGAATGTGGATCTTGCTCACACAGGGAGTGATGGATTCTGGATTAGTGGTGCTGGAAGAGCACAGCAGTTCAGGCAGCATCCAAGGAGCAGCGAAATCGACGTTTCGGGCAAAAGCCCTTCATCAGGAATAAATCCCTTCAGGCTTCTGCCCGAAATGTCGATTTCGCTGCTCCTTGGATGCTGCCTGAACTGCTGTGCTCTTCCAGCACCACTAATCCAGAATCTGGTTACCAGCATCTGCAGTCATTGTTTTTATCAGGGAGTGATGGAGGTGAATGATATCAATGCAGTTAAAGGGAAGCTGGAGAATACATGAGGGAGAAAGTAGCAGAAAATATTCTCAGATTGGCATCCCAGCCACAGCCTGAGCTCAAATGGAACTTGGGAAAAGGTGCTGGTTATAAGTTAATTCATAGATAGTTGGCTGAGAATTTGACTGGACATATATTTATATTTGTATGCATAGGGAAAAGTAATTGGTGACAGAGTTGGTGCTGTGTGATTTGGAATAAAATTCTGACTGGAAGACCATGTATTGAAACTCTCTCTAATCAACATTTAGCCTCTGGGGTTTGATAATAGATGAGGGAGTGATCATGTGCCTAACAAAGAGTAGCAAATATGGGTTTTGCTGAATGACTTGTTTCTGTGTGGTAAATTCTATACAGCTCTGTAAAATGCTTTCTGGGTGCTGCAAGACTTGAAGGATGTTCCTGATTACTGGGGAATCATCCTCTATCCTCCCACTCATGCCCAACCAGGCTGTGACGTGCCTTTAAATGCAGAATGCAGCCGTTTGTGGAGACTGACAATCCACTGTGTCACAAGCTAATTCTGTCAAAGTGTTCACAGCATGTGGTCTGAATCCATCAGGAGCAGGAGAGTTACATTTGTCATAGCGTTGATCGATGGGCAATCAGGAGAGACAGGTGGGAGGCAATGTCCCCAAGTGGAAAACAAGAAACAAAACATAACCTTGTCCAAAAGGAACTGTGATACATTTCAAGCAACATTGTGAAACACAAACTCTGATGCCTTCCTTTTTCCCAGATTGGTTTCACCTCTTGCTCTTTCGGAGGGAAACATGGAAAGAGAGGGAATCTACTTAATGCAGTGAAGGAAATAAACCATACAGGAATGGCACGTCCAGAATTATCTCAAGCTAAATGATGGATTGGTTCAACCTCCTAAAGAGGGTAAAAACAATGACTGCAGATGCTGGAAACCAGATTCTGGATTAGTGGTGCTGGAAGAGCACAGCAGTTCAGGCAGCATTCAAGGAGCAGTAAAATCGACGTTTCGGGCAAAAGCCCTTGATCAGGAATAAAGGCAGAGAGCCTGAAGCGTGGAGAGATAAGCTAGAGGAGGGTGGGGGTGGGGAGAAAGTAGCATGGAGTACAATGGGTGAGTGGGGGAGGGGATGAAGGTGATAGGTCAGGGAGGAGAGGGTGGAGTGGATAGGTGGAAAAGGAGGTAGGCAGGTAGGACAAGTCCGGACAAGTCATGGGGACAGTGCTGAGCTGGAAGTTTGGAACTAGGGTGAGGTGGGGGAAGGGGAGATGAGGAAACTGTTGAAGTCCACATTGGGGTTGAAGTGTTCCGAGGCGGAAGATGAGGCGTTCTTCCTCCAGGCGTCTGGTGGTGAGGGAGCGGCAGTGAAGGAGGCCCAGGACCTCCATGTCCTCGGCAGAGAGGCAGGGGGAGTTGAAATGTTGGGCCACAGGGCGGTGTGGTTGATTGGTGCAGGTGTCTCGGAGATGTTCCTTAAAGCGCTCTGCTAGGAGGCGTCCAGTCTCCCCAGTGTAGAGGAGACTGCATCGGGAGCAACGGATGCAATAAATGATATTAGTGGATGTGTAGGTAAAACTTTGATGGGTGTGGAAGGCTCCTTTAGGGCCTTGGATGGAGGTGAGGGAGGAGGTGTGGGCGCAGGTTTTGCAGTTCCTGCGGTGGCAGGGGAAGGTGCCAGGATGGGAGGATGGGTTGTAGGGGGGCGTGGACCTGACCAGGTAGTCACGGAGGGAACGGTCTTTGCGGAAGTTGGAAAGGGGTGGGGAGGGAAATATATCCCTGGTGGTGGGGTCTTTTTGGAGGTGGCGGAAATGTCGGCGGATGAATTTTTATGCAAAGGTTGGTAGGGTGGAAGGTGAGCACCAGGGGCATTCTGTCCCTGTTACAGTTGGAGGGATGGGGTCTGAGGGCGGAGGTGCGGGATGTGGACGAGATGCGTTGGACAGCATCTTTAACCACGTGGGAAGGGAAATTGCGGTCTCTAAAGAAGGAGACCATCTGGTGTGTTTTGTTATGGAACTGCTCCTCCTGGGAGCAGATACGGCAGAGGCGGAGCAATTGGGAATACGGGATGGCATTTTTGCAAGAGGTAGGGTGGGAAGAGGTGTAATCCAGGGAGCTGTGGGAGTCAGTGGGTTTGTAAAAAATGTCGGTGTCAAGTCGATTGTCATTAATGGAGATGGAAATGTCCAGGAAGGGGAGGGAGGTGTCAGCGATGGCCCAGGTAAATTTAAGGTCAGGGTGGAATGTGTTGGTGAAGTTGATGAATTGCTCAACCTCCTCGCGGGAGCAGTCATCAATGTAGCGGAGGAAGAGGTGGGGAGTGGTGCCGGTGTAATTACGGAAGATCGACTGTTCTACGTAGCCAACAAAGAGACAGGCATAGCTGGGGCCCATACGTGTGCCCATGGCTACCCCTTTGGTCTGGTGGAAGTGGGAGGATTCGAAGGAGAAGGGTGAGGACCAGTTCGGCCAAATGAATGAGAGTGTCGGTGGAAGGGGACTGTTGGGGATGTCGGGAGAGGAAAAATACGGAGGGCTTGGAGGCCCTGGTCATGGCGGATGGAGGTGTAGAGGGATTGGATATCCATGGTGAAGATGAGGCATTGGGGGCCGGGGAAATGGAAGTCTTGGAGGAGGTGGAGGGCGTGGGTGGTGTCTCGAACGTATGTGGGAAGTTCCTGGACTAGGAACAGTCGATCTTCCGTAATTACACCGGCACCACTCCCAACCTCTTCCTCCGCTACATTGATGACTGCATTGGCACCACCTCATGCTCCCGCGAGGAGTTTGAGCAATTCATCAACTTCACCAACACATTCCACCCTGACCTTAAATTTACCTGGACCATCTCTGACACCTCCCTCCCCTTCCTGGACCTCTCCATCTCCATTAGTGACGACCGACTTGACACTGACATTTTTTACAAACCCACCGACTCCCACAGCTACTTGGATTACACCTCTTCCCACCCTATCTCTTGCAAAAATGCCATCCCGTATTCCCAATTGCTCCGCCTCTGCCGTATCTGCTCCCAGGAGGACCAGTTCCACAACAAAACACACCAGATGGCCTCCTTCTTTAGAGACCGCAATTTCCCTTCCCACGTGGTTAAAGATGCCCTCCAATGCATCTCGTCCACATCCCGCACCTCCGCCCTCAGAACCCACCCCTCCAACCGTAACAAGGACAGAACGCTCCTGGTGCTCACCTTCCACCCTACCAACCTTTGCATAAACCAAATCATCCGCCGACATTTCCGCCACCTCCAAAAAGACCCCACCACCAGGGATATATTTCCCTCCCCAGCCCTTTCCAACTTCTGCAAAGACCGTTCCCTCCGTGACTACCTGGTCAGGTCCACGCCCCCCTACAACCCACCCTCCCATCCTGGCACCTTCCCCTGCCACCGCAGGAACTGCAAAACCTGCGCCCACACCTCCTCCCTCACCTCCATCCAAGGCCCTAAAGGAGCCTTCCACATCAATCAAAGTTTTACTTGCACATCCACTAATATCATTTATTGTATCCGTTGTTCCCAATGTGGTCTCCTCTACATTGGGGAGACTGGACGCCTCCTAGCAGAGCGCTTTAGGGAACATCTCTGGGACACCAACACCAATCAACCACACCCCCCTGTGGCCCAACATTTCAACTCCCCATCCCACTCTGCTGAGGACATGGAGGCCCTGGGCCTCCTTCACCGCGCGCTCCCTCACCACCAGACGTCTGGAGGAAGAATGCCTCATCTTCCACCTCGGATTACTTCAACCCCAGGGCATCAATGTGGACTTCAACAGTTTCCTCATCTCCCCTTCCCCCACCTCACCCTAGTTCCAAACTTCCAGCTCAGCACTGACCCCATGACTTGTCCTACCTGCCAACTTCTTTTCCACCTCTCCACTCCACCCTCTCCACCCTGACCTATCACCTTCATCCCCTCCCCCACTCACCTATTGTACTCCATGCTACTTTCTCCGCACCCCCACCCTCCTCTAGCTTATCTCTCCACGCTTCAGGCTCTCTGCCTTTATTCCTGATGAAGGGCTTTTGCCCGAAATGTCGATTTTGCTGCTCCTCAGATGCTGCCTGAACTGCTGTGCTCTTCCAGCACCACTAATCCAAAACCAACCTCCTAAAAGACCACCTTTAGGAATTTCTTCACATCGGTTGGTCAAACTCTGCAATGGGTGGTGCACCTGGGATAGTGGGTCTTTGAGCATCACTTTTCACTATGCGAGTTACATCACTGACCCTTCTTGACAAAACAATTGATTTTAACTGGAAGGTGAGATCTGTTTTTCAAAAATATATGTTATTCCTAACCATTGGGGAAAAAAAGCAAGATTTTTCAAATAGAATACTACACAACTTGCAATAAAACTCAGGAAGTCCTGAGGAAAGAGCTGGAAATGTGTTGCTGGAAAAGCGCAGCAGGTCAGGCAGCATCCAGGGAACAGGAGAATCGACGTTTCGGGCATAAGCCCTTCCTGTTCCCTGGATGCTGCCTGACCTGCTGCACTTTTCCAGCAACACATTTCCAGCTCTGATCTCCAGCATCTGCAGACCTCACTTTCTCCTCAAAGTCCTGAGGAAAGGTCACTTGACCCCAGACGTTAATTCTGATTTATCTCCAAAGATGCTGACAGATCTGCTGAGCTTTGCCAGCAGTTGCTAGTTTTGTTTGCAATAAAAGTCTTGCTGATGTACCATTCAATATGTTTGTGATAGTCTTAATATTCACAAAATTCATCTCGGGTGTGTGACCCAAGGTCAAATATATTTGAAATTAGGAATGACAGACATGCAATGTATGTAATTTTTCCTCCACACATCGTGTTCCACTCTGATATCCCTCAACACATTTCAACTGGAAGATCATTTTTCTCCATGCTCTTTGATCCTGTTTTGCAACCCGATTGTCCTCAGTGAGACATTGAACTGAAAGCCATCCAATTCCATTGACTTATGTTGCCCCTTGTGCCGATGCCCACATTTCTGCTTCATAGTGGGATCATGACACTGTGGGGCCAATGTCACACCGCCACTTCAGTGACCATGTGCAGAGGTCAATTAGCCAAGCCCGGCCTCTTGCTGCACATCTCCTGGATTGCACCTTGCTGTCACTCAGCAGCTGGCATGGTCTGAGCGGACCTTCCGATATCTGTGAGTAGATCATGATGAGCAGGGAGTCTGTGCTGAGCATTTGCAGCAGCACAGCACATTCTGAATAATGTGCGTATAGTAATTCACTTTTGTACAAAACCTTTAACCTAGCAGGTTCCAAACCCAAGTCAAAAAATGTGGTGCTGGAAAAGCACAGCCAGTCAGGCAGAATCCGAGGAGCAGGAGAGTTGATGTTTCAAGCGTAAACCCATCATCTGAAGAGCTTATGCTCAAACGTCGATTTTTCTGTTTCTCCTGACTGGCTGTGCTTTTCCAGCACCACACTTTTTGACTCTGATCTCCAGCATCTGCAGTCCTCACTTTCTCCTAGGTGCCAAACCGAACCCCACTCGTCCCTCCAAGATATTTCTTAGGAACGGCATGACATAATAGGAGTCAAGTGCCTACAATCAAAGCAATTGGCTTTGTCAGGACGACAGCACGAGAGAGAGGGATGCAGAGCGGTTTATGGAGGGAATTCCAGAGATAAAATCTGAACAAGCTGAGGGAACATCCCCCAGTCGTGGGACAAAGAAAACTATGGAGTTGCAAAAAGGCAGAATTAAAGATGCATGAAATGCCAAAATCGAAGGAGTCCAGAGGTGTAGGAGGGGTGTTAAACCTTCTGAGATGGGGAGGTGTGAGATCATGGAGGAATTTGAAGACAACAACAATCATTTTAAAATTGAGATGTTGTTGGATTGGGAATCTAAATAATAGAATACAGTCCCAGTGGATGAACTGCAAAGAGAAATTAGATCCAGCTCTTTATGAATATACCAGACCACTGTCAAGGGAGCTGGATTTGTTAGTATTGCTAACTTCCTGACATCTGATCTGAACAAATGCTTACAGAGAAGGAATGTTTGCTGCTCTCATTTATATTTACCACGTGAACTCCATAACAAATGTCAGGATTTAGGGTTTACATCTGTATAGTGGTGCTTATTTGACCTGTTTTGCTTTAAATAAGAATCAATTAATTTCCATTTACAGGCACAATGACAGCATCTACATGTGTTAACCTCATCTGATGATGAAAGAAGCTCTAATTAGCAACAAGGAAGGGGGTCAATGAGGTATTACCAAGTTTGGTGGTGTGGTCTATTCTTTCGAATTTTGTCTTTTGTGATGTGTTTCCATTACAATGGGGACTAAAACTTTTTTTAAGATTCTTTCACGGGAGGTTGGTGTTGCTGGCTAGGCCTGCATTTGTTGCCCTTGCCACTAGCATTCCCTCTAAACAGTTCCAACACTATTCCCAGCAGCACGGACCTCGGAAGTCCACACAGAAGATAAAAGAATTACAGGGAACTTAGCTTATTATGGAATAGCTTTCTGGACCATTTCAGAGGGAGGTTAAGGTCATTGGTCACTGATGTAGAATGATTGTTTTTGGTGGGAAGCCCTTAGGCCAGCCAGCAGTCATGACACCCTATACACTCTTAGTCATGGAGTCATAGAGATGTATAGCATGGAAACAGACCCTTCGGTCCAACTTGTCCATGCCGACCAGATATCCTAACCTAACCTAGTCCCATTTGCCAGCACTTGGCCCGTATTGACAGCTCCTATTGTAAGTTGCAATGTCACTATCTTCTATTTAGTTTTTGTATGTCAACATTTAATGCTGCAGTTGCAAAGTCAAACCATTGTTTGGCTGAGGAGTGTGTTTCTGAAGTCTCTCTCCCAACTCTCAAGCTACTTTATATGTAAAATAATTAAATTCATCAAATGTTTATGAGGAATGCCACAAAGAGTTGAACAAAGATAATTTAAAAAAAAAAAATTGCACTTGAAGAAGACCTGATAATTGGTTCCACACGGTGGCTCAGTGGTTAGCACTGCTGTCTCACAGCACCAGGGACCCGGCTTTGATTCCACCTTCGGGTGACTGTCTGCATGGAGTTTGCACATTCTCCCCATGTCTGCGTGGGTTTCCTACAGGTGCTCCAGTTTCCTCCCACAGTCCAAAGATATGTAGGTTAGGTGGATTGGGTAAAAATAATGACTGCAGATGCTGGAAACCAGATTCTGGATTAGTGGTGCTGGAAAAGCACAGCAGTTCAGGCAGCATCCAAGGAGCAGTAAAATCCACATTTTGGGCAAAAGTCCTTCATCAGGAATAAAGGCAGTGAGCCTGAGGCGTGGAGAGATAAATGAGAGGAGGGTAGGGGTGGGGAGAAAGTAGTATAGAGTACAATAGGGAGTGGGGGAGGGGATGAAGGTGATAGGTCAGGGAGGAGGATGGAGTGGATCGGTGGGAAAAGAGGATAGGCAGGTAGGACAAGTCATGGGGACAGTGCTGAGCTGGAAGTTTGGAACTGGGATGAGGTGGGGGAAGGGGAAATGAGGAAACTGTTGAGGCCCACATTGATGCCCTGGGGTTGAAGTATTCCGAGGCGGAAGTTGAGGCGTTCTTCCTCCAGGCATCTGGTGGTGAGGGAGCAGCAGTGAAGGAGGCCCAGGACCTCCATGTCCTCGGCAGAGTGGGAAGGGGAGTTGAAATGTTGGGCCATGGGGCGGTGTGATTGATTGGTGTGGGTGTCCCAGAGATGTTCCCTAAAGCGCTCTGCTAGGAGGCGTCCAGTCTCCCCAATGTAGAGGAGACCGCATCGGGAGCAATGGATACAATAAATGATATCGGTGGATGTGCAGGTAAAACTTTGATGGATGTGGAAGGCTCCTTTAGGGCCTCAAATGGAGGCGAGGGAGGAGGTGTGGGCACAGTTTTGCAATTCCTGCAGTGGCAGGGGAAGGTGCCAGGACATGAGGCTGGGTTGTGGGGGGGGGGGCGTGGACCTGACCAGGTAGTCATGGAGGGAACGGTCTTTGCGGAAGGCGGAAAGGGGTGGGGAGGGAAATATATCCCTGGTGGTGGGGTCTTTTTGGAGGTGGCGGAAATGTCGGCGGATAATTTGGTTTATGCGAAGATTGGTAGGGTGGAAGGTGAGCACCAGGAGCGTTCTGTCCTTGTTACAGTTGGAGGGGTGGGGTCTGAGGGTGGATGTGCAGGATGTGGACAAGATGCGCTGGAGGGCATCTTTAACCACGTGGGAAGGGAAATTGCGGTCTCTAAAGAAGGAGGCCATCTGGTGTGTTCTGTGGTGGAACTGGTCCTCCTGGGAACAGATACGGCAGAGGCGGAGCAATTGGGAATACGGGATGGCATTTTTGCAGGAGGTATGGTGGGAAGAGCTGTAATCCAGGTAGCTGTGGGAGTCGGTGGGTTTGTAAAAAATGTCGGTGTCAAGTCGGTGTCATTAATGGAGATGGAGAGGTCCAGGAAGGGGAGGGAGGTGTCAGTGATGGTCCAGGTAAATTTAAGGTCAGGGCAGAATGTGTTGGTGAAGTTGATGAATTGCATTGGCCATGCTAAATTACCCATAGTGTCCAGCGATGCATTAGCCATGGGACATGCATGGTTATACGGATAAGGTGGAGACATAGGTCTGGGTGGGCAACTCTTCAGAAGGTTGGTGTGGACTTGATGGGCTGAATGACCTGCTTCCACACTGTAGGGATTCTACAATTCTATGTGACTGTCTGAATGTAGGGAAGTAGTGACTTGCTGATGATCCCATTTATTTTATCTGAACACAGGGTGTTAATGAGAAAGGAGAAGTTGCTTTCATACATCCCAGTGTATCTAAAAGAGCATTATATTCTGGTTCAGAAAGTACGTTTGAAATGTAGTCATGATTATAATGCAATAAGCAAGCTTTATATTTTATATTTTGGAGCACAGCAAGATCCTACAGCAGAAATGAGTTCACAGATATCTAGAAAGATGCAGTGGAAAGTGTTTTGTTGCCAAAATCCGGTGCCATTTTGAGTTACAAAAGAAATTACGTAAACAAAGGAAAATCACCAGCTAAGCGGTTTTCGGGGGGATAAATGCTGGTCAGGGTATCTGGGTCACAGTTCAAGCTGTAAATTGAAAGCGGGAATGATTTTGTCCATGACTGCCCTTAGTTGTTGAGAGAGTAGCAGGACATTTGTCAGATAGCTTGTCTGAAGGATTTCAAGCATACGCTGGCACGTGCTTCTCAAGTTAGCAACTTGACAAATGAGTGAATTGAATGACATACAAAAAAAAAGGAGAAATAAACCAGCTGCATTCACAGTCAGAATAATGGCCATCTCACATGAGCTCTGTTGGAAATATACTGTATCCCAACTGTGGGAAAGATGCAAAACAGCTGCCTCATTCACCTGTTACTTTGATACAAACTGATTGCACTAAAGTACTGAGATACAGCTGTGAATGTGTCCGCAGTGAATGAATATTATGGACAATGTTGTGACTGAAAGAGTTTGATAGTGTTTCAAGTTGTTTGGAACAGTTTAATGCTTTTTCTTATGTCTATTCTGATGCATTATTGACTAGCCTCCCACATATCTGCAAGCTAGGCATTTGTGAAAACTGTTGTCTGTGACCTAGTTTGCACCAAGTATAATGAAGAAGAGTTATACCCGAAACGTTGACTTCTCCATCTCCTGGTGCTGCCCGGTTTGCTGCGTTCTTCCAGCATCCTGTTTGCCGACTTTGGATTCCAGCATCTGCAGTTTTTTTTGTCTCTAGTCAAGAACAAGAAGGCAGCAATTCAATTGATCTGCAAACAAAACAAGGGTAGAGTGTGGAAAGACTTTTTCACGCAGCGTGTCGTTAGGGTATGGAATGCACTGTCTGAAAATGGGGTGGAGGCTGGTTCAATGGAAACATTCAAAAAGGACAGTGGATGATTGTTTGGTTTAAAACAAAAGTGAAGTGCGAAGGTATGGGGCAGTAGCAGGAGATTGACGCTTGGCAATGATGCTCATCTACCAAGCCGCTCAGGTAAAACAGGTCAAATGGCCTCCTTCCAAACTGTCATAATTCTGTGATTCTGAGTTCTGGTCAATAATTACAACCCACTATCAGATCGTGCCAATACTTTTTTTTATTTGATTGGTATCAATAATACAAAAGGTTTAAGCTATACAAATGCTGCTGTAGAATTCAGGGAGTAGCCACAGTATGGGATCTGTGATATCGACAATATAAGGGGGTGAATCTGCTCCGAGGTTGATGGGGAGATAATGTCCCAGCAGTATCTGTCCCGAGAGCTGTTTGGTGAACTGGAAGGTCCTTCCCTCCATACGGTTCTAGTTAGTGGGCGCCTACAGAATCAGTGTAAGCACATGGCAGACATCTGGAGGGATAGGAAAAGGAAACAACTGTTCCCATGGTAACCATCTGTTACTGCTTGAGAGCTGAAGAGTCAGCTGGAAAATCAGTTGTAGCCATTGTGACCACATGTAATTCTGAAGGTGACCAATCAGCCCATCGAATGAATCCATTCCTTTTCTCGTTCCCCACAACTGTGCTATAGCTTTGCTTGATAAGTATTTATTCATGGGTTGTACTTTTACTCATTTGAAAAGTTTCATAAAAAACATAGCCACAATAAAGCTTCTATCAGCTCCAGATGTACCTCAGTTGGACTGTATGATGAGTGACAAGGTTCCCATGTTAACATTCCTGCTTCTTGCTGAGTTTCCATATAAAATTCATCATTTTTTTAATACATGTTCCACCTATGAAGGTGGTGGGACTTGAACTTAAACTGCAGGTAAGGACACTACCACTGCACCCACAAGAGTGGCCAACAGTTGTACTGTTAGAGTATTGGCCTATGCCTAGGCAGAGAGAGACCAGGTAGGTTTGCAAATCCTTGACAATATCCCACCAATTCCTGTCTGATAGGGAAGTCAGGCAGATTTGCAAACGTTTGACAATATCCCGGCAATCCCTGTCTGACAGGGAAATTAGGGAGATTTGAAATGTTAGACAATATGCCAGCAACCCCTGTCTGATGAGGAAATCAGGCAGATTTGCAAACGCTCGACAATATCCCAGCAATCCCTGTCTGAAAGCTCATGGATATAAGGATGAGGGTCAGTTTCGTGCTGTGATGCTGCAGAGGTCATGACTCAGGGCAACAACAAGTTCCATTTAGGTACCATCTTCAAATTAGTATAATCGTAGAATCCCTACAGTGTAGAAACAGGCCATTGGTCCAACAAGTCTGCACCGAACCTCCAAAGAGTATCCCTCTCAGACCCATTCCCCTACATTTCCCTGTGACTAGTGCACCTAGCCTACACATCCCTGAACACTATGGGCAATTTGGCATGGCCTATCCACCTAACCTGCACATCTTTGGACTGTGGGTGGAAACCAGAGCACCTGGAGGAAACCCACACAGACAAGGGGAGAATGTGCAAGCTTCACACAGACAGTCATAGAGTCATAGAATGTACAGCATGGAAACAGACCCTTCAGTCCAACCCGTCCATGCCGACCAGATATGCCAACCCAATCTAGTCCCACCTGCCAGCACCCGGCCCATATCCCTCCAAACCCTTCCTAATTATATACCCATCCAAATGCCTCTTCAATGTTGCAATTGTACCAGCCTCCACCACTTCCTCTGGCAGCTCATTCCATACATGTACCACCCTCTGTGTGAAAGAATTGCCCCTTAGGTCTCTTTTATATCTTTCCCCTCTCACCTTAAACCTATGCCCTCTCGTTCTGGACTCCCCGACCCCAGGGAAAAGACTTTGCCTATTTACCCTATCCATGCCCCTCATAATTTTGTAAACCTCTATAAGTTCACCCTTCAGCCTCCGACGCTCCAGGGAAAACAGCCCCAACCTGTTCAGCCTCTCCCTGTAGCTCAGATCCTCCAACCCTGGCAACATCTTTGTAAATCTTTTCTGAACCCTTTAAAGTTTCACAACATCTTTCCGATAGGAAGGAGACTAGAATTGCACGCAATATTCCAACAGTGGCCTAACCAATGTCCTGTACAGCCGCAGCATGACCTCCCAACTCCTGTACTCAATACTCTGACCAATAAAGGAAAGCATACCAAACGCCTTCTTCACTATCCTACCTACCTGCGACTCCACTTTCAAGGAGCTATGAACCTGCACTCCAAGGTCTCTTTGTTCAGCAACACTCCCTAGGACCTTACCATTAAGTGTATAAGTACTGCTAAGATTTGCTTTCCCAAAATACAGCACCTCGCATTTAGTTGAATTAAATTCCATCTGCCACTTCTCAGCCCATTAACCCATCTGGTCAAGATCCTGTTGTAATCTGAGGTAACCCTCTTTGCTGTCCACTACACCTCCAATTTTGGTGTCATCTGCAAACTTACTAACCGTACCTCTTCTGCTCGCATCCAAATCATTTATGTAAATGACAAAAAGTCGAGGGCCCAGCACCGATCCTTGTGGCACTCCACTGGTTACAGGCCTCCAGTCTGAAAAACAACCTTCCACCACCACACATTCTGTCTTCTACCTTTGAGCCAGTTCTGTATCCAAATGGCGAGTTCTCCCTGTATTCCATGAGATCTAACCTTGCTAATCAGTCTCCCATGGGGAACCTTGTCGAATGCCTTACTGAAGTCCATATAGATCACATCTACTGCTCTACCCTCATCAATCTTCTTTGTTACTTCATCAAAAAACTCAATAACGTTTGTGAGACATGATTTCCCACGCACAAAGCCATGCTGGAATCGAACCTGGTTCCCTGGCACTGTGAGGCAGCACTGCTGACCACTGAGCTACCATGCCACCCATATTCTACCAGACTGCTTCACAGGGTGTGGGTTAACAGACAATATTTGAATCCATTCTGTCTGTAAGATGGCAGAACACGTGTCCAAAAACCTGTTCCGCAAGGAGTTTTAAGCTTGTAAGAGGTGGGGGAGGTATACTGGTTTCAGGAGTGTATTTCGGAGCTTATTGGACCCAGGTCCCTGAAGAGGAAGCTTCATGGGGAGGAAGGGTCTCAAACTACTGTGGAAAGGCACTTCAGGACAGCAAGGGAGAAAACTCTAAAAACCACCAGGGTGAAATTTCCCTTGCTTTTTAAATTTGTACGGCAGTCTAACCTTTGTTTCTAGGTGTTGTTGCTCTGTGATGCCCAGCTGTTCAGCAGGGCCCAATGTGACAGATGAACCTCTTGTTTCAGAACAGAAGCAACAAAGCAGATGAAAACATTCTAAACTCCTCAATGCCATTTAAAGAAAAACACAACAGTGCTTGTAGCTCATAGCCCAGCCACCCACAGCTATATGAAACCTCGTAAGAAGGCAAATAGGGTCAGGCTTAGGTCAGAGGGCATTTACACCCACCATTGTCTGAAGAGAAGGTCACATCCTTCTGCTTTTTTACTGGATTCAAAATGATGGGCAAAGAATGTGGCGAAAGTAACAAGCAAGACAGGACCACAGCTTTGTTCTGCTGATAAAGGTCTTTCATAAAAAGGTTAAACTGAGGGTAAGAAATAAAGGTCCTTCTGTCAAATTACTGTATTGGTGAAGAAATGTCATCGGTGACCTTTGAGGTCAAAGTGCAACCTTTCTTGTTGCTCTGCACGCTTTGCCTTTGTGACTCTCCAATTATGAACCTTCTGTGTGTTAATCAAGCTCCTTGTAACCTGAATGTTGCAAAGGCAATAGCTAAAACAATTCCTAATCTTTAGAAGCTAATAACAAAGATGCCTTGTTGAAATGACCTCTGCTAATCTCTGGCAACCTTGTGTGATTTATTGTTTGTTGTACCTTTTCACCTTTGCCATTTTGTATTTTGTCCTACTCACAGTGAAAGAGTGCACTCCAATTTTCCTCTCGAAAGCAGTGTCTCCTGTTTGGATGATGTCCCTGCAGTTCCAAATATGTCACACCACTTGTTCAATATCTGGTCCTGAATAGAGTCACAGAGATGTACAGCACGGCAACAGTACCATTTGGAAGAAGACGATATGACCATTGAAAGAAGCCGTGGCGAGGTACATTTATAGAGAACCCTCAAGAGTGGGACACGGTTTGGGCTGCAGCAAAAGAGATGATAAAGGGAAGGCCATAGGTGGAGACTTACTGCTCACTGTCCTGCATGGGACCAGAGGAATTGGTCTACAGAAGTTGATAAAATCCATTTCCAGCTTTCTGTGGGAATACAGCACTTAGAGAATGACAAATTCCAAGAGTTGCTAGGTGACAGGCTTATTACTAGGATCCAATAGGTCAATCAGGAGAGATCAGGGATCACTGAAAAACAGTTCTGGGGTCACAATGAGTTGGACAAAATCAGGTCAGACTCAATGGCAATATTGTAGCTTTATAGCTGCACTGCAGGGAAGGCACCTAGACTCTGTGTGACCCTTGTAGTTGGGGACCCAGTGAGAAGTCCAAATCTGTCACATAGCTCAGTAGCTGGGTCGAGGGGAAGAAAAGACAAAGGCTGTTCTAGTTTGGAGAAGTTAGCTTGTGAGATGCTCAGAGGATGCCTTCAGTGCACCTGAGAGAGTGGGGGACTGAATAATTGAAAGGGGGTTAAACATGGAGCTCAGAGAAAAGCCAGGGCAGTTTCTTGCTTGTTGAAGCTATCTGTCAGTGTGGAGCTGTGTGTGTGGATAAACACTGGAGTGCAGTTTGCAGAGTCCAGGGGAATGTGGACTAAGGAAAGGAGGACAATCAAGCAGAGCTGGAGCAGTCATTAAACCAGTGCATGATGGGGCAGCTCTGAAGAAATGGGGATTCAAGACCAGATTGGCAAAAATTATGAATTATGATGCCTTCTCAAGTTGATCATCCATTGGGCATTAACGCCTGTGAGATGTTACTGAGAAATCCAGGAGATCTTCTGGCTGCATTTTCTAATTGATTTACTTCAGGGTGCGTTTAATCATGGTATTACTCATGCTTACCAGCTGTTAATTCTGGGTGTTGGAAATAAGTTGTACATGTATCATGCAATATATTAATGTTCTAACATTGTACAATAAAGTTTATTTTTGTTTTGTACAAGCTGTGAAATCTTATGATTTTATTCTTTATGTCTCCTGGATCTCACCTTTTGTCTACATGAAAAATAAAGCTTATTGGTCTGGGATCAGAACAGTCCTCATTAGCAAAGTGTTTGTTTACCTAATATATTTTCCATAGGAAGCCATCCCAGTCATTTAGCCAGCCAATATAAGCACAGCTTGACAGGAGTCAAGGATCAGACATTCCCAAGTGAATGCAGGAATACTGCTGCAGTTTGTTATGGAAAAACTGCACCATTTATTACTATCCAGGTCTGCAACTTCCTATTGGGGCACTAGTTTTTAAGGGAATATTCTAGGGCCAGGCCCATCCATCCAGATCCATGAAGGTAGGAGGTAGACTCTATAGCCTCAAGAGACCCTGAAATGTTTCATAAACAATGAAGGCATTTTCTTTCAATTGCGGGTGTTGTTGCAACTTAGGGAAACAGCAGTCAATGAGGAGCAGGTTTCCTCAAATGACAATCTATTCCGTTTCAGTGATGAAAAGTGTGGTGCTGGAAAAGCACAGCAGGTCAAGCAGCATCCGAAGAGCAGGAGAGTCGACGTTTCGGCATAAGCTCTTCATCGGGAATGTGGGAGTGGAGAAAGGGTTGGTGAATGTGGGTTTCCTCCGGGTACTCCGGTTTACTCCCACGATCCAAAGATATGCAGGTCAGGTGAATTGGTCATGTTAGGTGCATTGGTCAGAGGGAAATGGGTCTGGGTGGGTTACTCTTTGGAGGGTCGGTGTGGACTTGTTGGGCTGAAGGCCTGTTTCCACACTGTAGGGAATCTAATCTAATCTATGTAAAAAAAAAGGAGGGTGGGAGCTGAGGTAGCTGGGAAGATGATAGGTAGATGCAGGTGGGGGACGATGGTGATAGGTCAGAGGGAAGGGGGGAGTAGATATGTGGGAAGGAAGTTTGACAGGTAGGACAAGTTCAAGAGGGTGGTGCCAAGTTGGAGGGTTGGATCTGGGATGAGGTAGCGGGAGGGGAGATGAGGAAACTGGTAAAGGCAACATTGATGCCATGTGGGGGGAAGGTCCCAAGGTGGAAGATGAGGTGTTCTTCCTCCAGGCATCAAGTGGCTTAGATTTGGCAGTGGAGAAGACTGTTTCAGTGATGTTGATCAGGGGAGAAATATTTGCCCAGATACCAGGGTGACATTCATCTGCTCTACTTTGGAATGCTGCAATTTGCAATGAATTCCCTTTTTAACTTGCTTAATTTCTTGGGCTTCATCTGGAGGCTACACGGCACTGAGGATGTCACCCAGTAGGGGGACAAAACGTTTGCAAAAATAAGCCAGCCAGCTCAGCGAACCAACCAACACCGCTGACGCGGGTAGTGCTATAGAACAGAGGGGCCTAGGGTTTCAGGCACATAATTCTTTGAGGTTTGCACCACAGGTAGGAAGGGTGGTTAAGAAGGCGTTTGGCACGCTTGCCTTCATTGCTCAGACCTTTGAGTATAGAAGCTGGGATGTCATGTTGAGGTTGCACAGGACATTGGTGAGCCTCTTCCTGAATACTGTGTACAGTTCTGGTCACCCTGTTATAGGAAGGATATTAATGACTTGGAGAGGTTCAGAAAATTTTACCAGGATGTTTGAGGGTTTGAGTTATAAGGACAGGCTGGATATGCTGGGACGTTTTTCACTGGAGCTTAGGACATTGAGGGATGACCTTATATGGGTTTATAAAATCAGGACGGACATAGATAAGGTGAAGAGCAGGTGTGTTGTCTTTAGGGTGGGGAATTTCAAGACTAGGGGCTATATTTTTGAGGTGAAAGGAGAGAGATTTTAAAAACAATTTTATACAGCGAGTGGTTCATGAGCGGAATGAACTTCCAGAGGAAATGGTGGGTGTGGGTACAATTACAATGTTTAAAAGACATTTGGGTAAGTTCATGAATAAGAAACGTTGGAAGGGATTTGGGTAGGTGCAGGTAGGTGGGAATAGATTAGTTTGGGATTATGACTGGCATAGACTAGTGTAACTGAAGGCGTCTGTTTCTATGCTGTTTGACTCTACGACTACCAGAGAGCGGAGACAGGAACTGGGTCTGATCTCTCATCCGAACGTCAGCACCTCTGACAATTCAGGACTCCCGTAGTGAAGTATCAGCCCAGATTCTTGTGAGCAAGTCTCTGGGATGGCACTTGAACCTGCAATGTTCTGACTCACCATTATCATCATGGATCTCCTCAGCTCAGATTGCTGCATCTGCACAAAGGGTCAACTTGGTTCCAATCTCCTGGTTGAAAAATGTGTTGCTGGAAAAGCGCAGCAGGTCAGGCAGCATGCAAGGAGCAGGAGAATCGACGTTTCAGGCATAAGCCCTTCTTCAGGAATGAGGAGGGTGTGCCAAGAAGGCTAGGATAAAAGGTAGGGAGGAGGGACTTGGGGGAGGGGTGTTGGGAATCCGATAGGTGGAAGGAGGTTAAGGTGAGGGTGATAGGCCGGAGAGGGGGTGGGGGCGGAGAGGTTGGGAAGAAGATTGCAGGTCAAGAAGGTGGTCCTCCACTTCCCGCTCCTCCGCCTTTGAGCCCCGCCCCTCCAATCGCCACCAAGACAGAACCCCACTGGTCCACATCTACCACCCCACCAACCTCCAGATACATCGTATCATCCTTCGTCATTTCCGCCACCTCCAAACAGACTCCACCACCAAGGATATATTTCCCTCCCCTCCCCTATCAGCGTTCCGGAAAGACCACTCCCTCCGCGACTCCCTCGTCAGGTCCACACCCCCCACCAACCCAACCTCCACTCCCGGCACCTTCCCCTGCAACCGCAAAAAATGCAAAACTTGCGCCCACACCTCCCCCCCTCACTTCCCTCCAAGGCCCCAAGGGATCCTTCCATATCCGTCACAAATTCACCTGCACCTGCACACACATCATTTACTGCATCCGCTGCACCTGATGTGGCCTCCTCTATATTGGGGAGACAGGCCGCCTACTTGCGGAACATTTCAGAGAACACATCTGGGACACCCGCACCAACCAACCCAACCGCCCCGTGGCTGAACACTTTAACTCACCCTCCCACTCCACCAAGGACATGCAGGTCCTTGGCCTCCTCCATTGCCAGACCATGGCAACACGACACCTGGAGGAAGAGCGCTCATCTTCCGCCTAGGAACGCACCAACCACAAGGGATGAACTCAGATTTCTCCAGCTTCCTCATTTCCCCTCCCCCCCCCCTTATGTCAGTCCCAAACCAAGGACTCAGCACCGCCTTCTTGACCCGCAATCTTCTTCCCAACCTCTCCGCCCCCATTCCCTCTCCGGCCTATTACCCTCACCTTAACCTCCTTCCACCTATCGCATTCCCAATGCCCCTCCCCCAAGTCCCTCCTCCCTACCTTTTATCTTAGCCTGCTTGGCACACCTTCCTCATTCCTGAAGAAGGGCTTATGCCCAAAACGTCGATTCTCCTGCTCCTTGGATGCTGCCTGACCTGCTGCACTTTTCCAGCAACACATTTTTCAGTTCTGATCTCCAGCATCTGCAGTCCTCACTTTTTCCAATCTCCTGGCACCAAGAAAGTCACAACAGACCCAGGCCAAAAGCAGAGAAATTATTTGCTCAATCCCGTCACTTCACAAAGTCAAGCCTGACTCTAGGCATTCGTACAGAGATCTCAAAAGCAGCAAAGTGCTGATTTGGAGCTGCATTCTGCATGCAATGAAGCATACGGTGGGGGAGGTGGGGGTGGGGGGGGAGGGGGGGGGGGTGCGTCTTTGGATCCCAGGCGCTGAGAAAGTGCCTCAATATCGCAAACAAAAACGATACAACATGCCAATGAAATCTCCAAAGGCAGACAGCTTGCTTTTCAAATGTGTTTCAGTTAATCATTTCCTGACAGTTTTTAAGTCAAATTGGCCACAAACCCTCTCTCTTTTCAGAAGAAGCATGCCAGTGGAAATAATCTCTTCCGTTTTGTCTTTCTCCTTATCCCTCAAGAAATTACCTCCTTTCTTTAAGCAGGCTCCTTTTATCTGTGTAATCTTTAGGCCTCAACAAAGTACTTCCACCGCACGGAGGTTTGTCCTGTTGAGCTCCTCACTCAATGCGAATGAAATCAAAAATAATGAATTATTTGAATGAACAGATTCTGTCTTTCATGAAATATTAACGAGCGCCTACAGTATTTGTACACCTTTTTGTGTGGGTTTTCCTTCCAGTAATCTGGAAGCTTTGAACATGTCAATGTTGACATAAGTTTCCCTGCAGCCCTGTTTAACAGGAAAGGCCGAGATTTCAAGGGTGTTTATTTTGTACATTTCTGGGGTTTTAGCAAACACCTGGCAATAATCCACTCTGTCCTGGTTTAAATACCATGATCAATGCTGACCATCATATCAAGAGTTCTTGTTGTATTTAATGTTTTTGATTTTTTTTGCGAGGATATAAATCTTTTCTCCTGACATCGCCCCCCCCCCGCCAATTTCTGAAGCCTTTACTGTAGGCCAAATGTGTCGCTCTGTGGCGTTTCATTTATTCCTGAGGCTGAATCAGTTTTATATCAAAGCTGTTTCATAGTGGATGAAGATAATTCTTCCCCTGATGGTCCTTGTCTGAGATGGAAAGGAAATAATATTACATGCTGTAAGCAATCGAGGCCATGTTCCATAATGTTGTGGTGTCAATAGCTGGTGTTCGTATGTCTTTTACCACTTCTTATAATATTCACTTTCTTTCTATCTCTCTCCAACAAACCTTGAGGAAAATAAGAGGGAAGAACCAGTCAAACAGCCCTTGCCTTTGCATGACCTGTTCGTTCAGAAAATTGTCTATGTTTCAACATGGAACTGATTCAATAATGAGAATTAAACATCATGAATTAAATAGTGGAGTTTTTTAAAGATTTGTTTATGAGATGAACAGGAGAAAGTGAGATCAGAGTCGAGAGTGTAGTGCTGAAAAAGCACAGCAGATCAGGCAGCATCTGAGGAGCAGGAGAATCGACGTTTCGGGCATCAGCTGATGAAGGGCTTATGCCCGAAACATCGATTCTCCTGCTCCTCGGATCCTGCCTGACCGGCTGTGCTTTTCCAGCACCACAGTCTCGGCATGAGATAAACAGGGCATCACTGGCAAGGTCATCCATACACTCCTCATGAGAAGGTGGTAGTCAGCAGTCTTTACTTAAATTTATCTTTAGTGGGTGTCACTGGCTAGACCAACATTTGTCGCCTCCATCACTAAATTCCCTGGAGAAGGTGGTGGTGAGCTGGCTTCTTGATGTGCTACAGTGCCCATTCGGTGGAGGAGACCCACACTGCTGTTAGGAAGGGACTTCTAGATTTTGACCCAGTGATACTTAAGGAATACTGTGGTAGTACCGGTTAATCAGGATGGTGTGGAGGCCTGGTCAGATTCTGGTGCATCTTTACCTTTGCCTGTCTGGTGGTAGTGGTTGTGGGTTTGGAAGGTTCTGGCACAGGAGCCTTGGTGAGTTACTACAGGGGCATTGTACATCAGTGGTGGAGAGAATGCATCTTAAACGTGCTGCCAATCAAGAGTTCTACTTTGTCCTGGATAGTGTTGAGCTTCCTGAGTGTTGTTGGAGCTGCACCCATCCAGGTAACTGGAGAGCTTTCCCTCGTACCCCTGACTTGTGCCTTGTAGATGGTAGACAGACTGTGGGGAGTCAGGAAGTGAGTTACTGCAGAATTCCCAGCCTCTGACCTGATTTTGCAGCTAAAGTTTTTATGTGACTGGGTCCACATCAGTGGTAACCCCCTCCCCCACCCCAATGTTGAACTGCTTAGGCCAATGTACTCGTTAAAGGAAAAGCTGAAAAATGAAAGGTTTGGAGATTAAACCACTTCAAACTAAAGCAGGAATCTAAAGATGAGATTTCACTTGAGAACCCAGGGTACTATCATGTACTGTGTTGTGCCATGCTGGAATCACCTCTTCCAACACTTAAGGAATACTGTGGTAGTACCAGTTAATCAGGATGGTGTGGAGGCCTGGTCAGATTCTGGTGACTAAACCTGTGACAGGTTTGTTTGACTTCATTACATTGCACTTGTCTACAGATGTACTAAAGAAGACTGAATCATGTCAACTATTTTGTCTGATAATCCTTTTGAGAAGTGCCTAAGGGCCAGATTAAAGATTCTTTAAAAATAATTGTTTTTGTTAAACAAAATACAGCCACTTTTTGTGGCATGGTGTGATAGAGAGACTGAATGGAGTTTCCCCATCCTTCACTGTATACCAGGCGTGTACTAGGGAGACAGATGAAGATCATTGCTTTGGAGAAATGTGACAAATTAATTCTTTTCACCCAGCAATGTGGTGCAGTGAAGAACAAGAACAAACCTGTCTCTCAAGGCTCAGTAATGTTGTCAGTACTTGATTTTTAAAGATCACCCCACTGGGACATGTAATGACACACCTTCAAATTAGGTGAGACTGTGCCACAAGACCTCTTCTCATTTCCTACTGCACCTAGCGTTCCCAGATAGTCCCCTGTCCAGGTACCAAACAGAAACAAAAACAGAAATTGGCAGAGAAACTCAGCAGGTCTGGCAGCATCTGAGGAGAGAGAAACAGAGTTCACACTTAAGTTCAGACACTCTTCACAAGAACTAAAAGCAGCTGGGGAACACGTATTTATTACTGATGACAGGGGATGGGTTTGGGAGGGGGAAAGAATGAATATATGGAGATGATGCTGACACAGACAGAGAAAGAGAGAGAGAGAGAGAAATAGGAGATGTAAACAAAGGGATTACTGATGATAAATCGAGAGGGCAATAAATGGTGAGTAGGATGTGAGCGATGAGTGTGAAAAGTGTGAAAAGGCTGTTCTGGGAGTAACCCATACAAAGCGGTAGGTGGGAGTGTTGGGGTAGGTAACAAATATGGTGAAATTGTTAAACTCAGTGTTGAATTCTGATGGCTTTAAGCTGCACAATGGCTCAGTGGTTAGCACTGCTGCCTCACAGCACCAGGAACCCAGGTGCAATTCCACCCTCGGGTGACTGTCTGTGTGGAGTTTGCACATTCTCCCTTTGTCTGTGTGAGTTTCCTCCAGTTTCCTCCCACAGTCAAAAGACGTTCTGGTTAGGTGGACTGGCCATGCTAAATTGCCCAGAGTATCCAGGGTTGTGCAGGCTAGGTAGGTTAGATGTGCATATTAGGTGGATTGGCCATGCTAACTCATCCACAGTGTCCAGGGTTGTGCAGGCTAGGTAGACTAGATGTGCATATTAGCTGGATTGGCCATGCTAAATCACCCACAGTGTCCAGGGTTGTGCAGGCTAGGTGGGTTAGATGTGCATATTAGGTGGATCAGCCATGCTAAATCACCCACAGTGTCCAGGGTTGTGCAGGCTAGGTGGGTTAGATGTGCATATTAGTTGGATCGGCCATGCTAAATCGCTCATAGTGTCCAGGGTTGTGCAGGCTAGGTAGGTTAGATGTGCATATTAGGTGGATTGGCCATGCTAAATCACCCACAGTGTCCAGGGTTGTGCAGGCTAGGTAGGTTAGATGTGCATATTAGGTGGATCGGCCATGCTAAATTACCCACAGTGTCCAGGGTGGTGCAGACTAGGTGGGTTAGCCATGGAAACTACAGGGCTGGAGTGAGTCTGGGTGAGATGCTCTTCAGAGGGATGGTGTGGGCGCCATGGGCCGAATGGCCCATTTCCACACTGTAGGGATTCTATTATTCTACAAGTCAGAACATGAGGTGTTGTTCCTCCAGCTTGCGTTGAGCCTGGTTCTACTTAGCTTCCAAAATCAGAACAAGATTGAATATTTTCAGATGAGTCGATACAGTTTCAGCTCCAAAATGATAACAAGTACCTGAGCTGAAGTTGGCCAACTTAGCACACAATTTATTTTCCTTTATCAGTCTTCTCCCAACAATAAACCATTTGACATCCTTCTCCTGATCTGGAGCCTGAATATTCAGTGCACAGCTAAAGGTTTCCTGTTGCCTATAGTTCTGCCCTGAAACAGTAACTGACACTCCTCCACTCACCTCCCCCAACCACCCTCAACAATGGATCCCTGCAGTAGACAAACCAGATAAAGAAAGAATTCTTCAAAATAATCCATCTAATCTGAAACTCAATTGAAAACTTCCTGGTAAAGCAGGTGAAAAGAAGATTGTTTGTGTGTAATCAGCATTCAAGTGCTCACCCAGTGCTCAGGATTTTAAACTGATTCATTTGTGGGCACTTGACCATTAAAGTTGGCCCAACAAGTAGCAGTAGTGTTTTTAATGAGCTATTCATGTTTCCAATAAATGCCATGGCGATGGGGTATGAATATCCACTGGGGACAGCATGCTGTCTCTATTATGCACATCAGCACAGGAAACCTCTTACCAATCACAATGGAGTTCTGGAGTTAGGAAAGCTGCTTTGACTTGGATTTAACTCTTGCAGTGCTGGTTACTGTCATGATATTGAGTCATGGAGTCTTAGAGATGTACAGCATAGAAACAGACCCTTCGGTCCAACTCGTCCATGCCGACCAAATATCCCAACCCAGTCTAGTCCCACCTGCCAGCACTTGGCCCATTTCCCTCTAAACCCTTCTTATTCATATCTCTATCTAGATGCCTTTTAAATGTTGTAATTGTAACCACCGACACCACTTCCTCTGGCAGCTCATTCCATACACGTACCATTCTCTGTGAACAGTTTTCTCCTTGGGTCCTTTTTATATCTTTCCCCTGTCACCCTCAACCTATGCCCTCTAGTTCTGGACTCGCCCATCCCAAGGAAAAGACCTTGTCTACTCACCTTATCCATGCCCCTCATGACTTTATAAACCTCAAAATGTCACCCCTCAGCCTCCGAGACACCAGGGAAAACAGCCCCATCTTCTTCAGCCTCTCCCTATAGCTCAAACCCTCCATCCCTGACAACATCCTTGTAAATCTTTTCTGAACCTTTTCAAGTTTCACAACATCTTTCCCATAGGAGGGAGATTGGAATAGCACATAATATTCCAAAAGTGGCCTCACCAGTTTACTGTACATCCGTAACATGACCTCCCAACACCTATACCTAATGCTCTGACTAATAGCTTTCCATCCCCATGGCCAGCAGTAACTCAAGCTGGATGAACAGAGGGCAGGATATCATTCAGACAGTTGAATTTTAGAACCTCTCTCACTGTCTTCAAGCTAGAAATTCAGGACAACTCAGTAAATATTTCTTAATAATCTGCAAATCCCCATCTGTTTGAGACAGGATAGTACTGTGCACACTACCTGTCCATCTGATGGGAACAGCGAGGTAGGTTCCATGTGTAAGGGACCAGTTGAAGAACAGTCAATCTTTATGCAACTTTCGATTAATGTTTCATCAATAAAACAAAGATGCTGGGAATCTGAAACAAAAACAGAAACTGCTGGAGAAACTCAGCAGCTCTGGCAGCATCGGTGGAGGGGGACATGATTTGGAAGTGCTGGTGTTGGTCTGGGATGTACTAAGTTAAAAATCACATGACACCAGGTTATAGTCCAACAGGTTTTTTTGGAAGCACTAGCTTTCGGAGCACTGCTCACTGCTCCTTCATCAACCACCTGATGAAGGAGCAGTGCTCTGAAAGCTAGTGCTTCCAAATAAACCTATTGGACTATAACCTGGTGTGGTGTGATTTTTAACTGTGGAGGGAGAAGCAGAGTTAGCATTTCAAGTTCATTGACCATCAATATGTTAACTCTGCTTTCTCTCCACAGATGCTGCCAGACCTTCTGAGTTTCTCCAGTAATTTCCATCGAAGTTTCTTGTCACCTTTTCAGGATGATTTGTTCTCTGTTGTTTTTATATTTTGACATTTGCTGCTGAATATCATTCTAGAATTCGGAGACGGATGTTGGTAAAATCCTTTAAAAGTCAAATGATTGAAGGACCGTTTGAGACTAAAAAAGACAGAGGCAGCATGTCAACGGGGCTCCTCATTTAAGAAACCCTGATGATAATCAAACACTCACAGCACCATCTGCAGTGTCTCATAGCAATTGTCACGTCATGTTAAAACTACTGGAAGAATTGGTTTCACTCTTCATGGCTTTAATGATCAAGATGGTACATGATGGTATGAGATATAAAGAAAGGCTGGAAAAACTCAGGTTGTTTTCTCTGGAGCAGCAGAGACTGAGGGGAGACATGATAGAGATCTATAAAATTACAAGATGCATGCTTAGGGTTGACACTCAGAATCTGTTTCCCAGAGTTGAAATATTGAACACGGGGTGGCATGCACTTAAGGTGAGAGGGGAAAAGTTCAAAGGAGATGTGAGGGGCAAGTTTTTTACACAGACGGTGGTGGGAGTCTGGAACACGCTACCGGGGGTGGTGGTAGAGGCAGATACAATAGGAGTGTTTAAGAGACTTTTATATAAGCACATGAATATGCAAGGAATGGAGGGATAAGGAGCAAGGCAGGCAGAAGGGATTAGTTTAATTTGGCGTCATGTTCAGCATGAAATTGTGGGCTCACAGGCCAGTTCCTGTGCGGTACAGTTCTATGTTCAATGTAAGATGAAAGAAGGACTGCCCCCCCCCCCCCCCCCACAAAGAGATTCATATGTGACAGAAGAGAACATTTCACCTTCCATTACCCCCACCAATCATATTGTCAACCATTTAAAACCACACAACTGATAATGACCACGGCCAGTTATTAAATGCTGTTCTTGTGATTCCAGCTGAAGATACTCAGGAGAACTACTTTGCTCTTCTTCAATTAGAATCAAGAGAAAGAGAGAATGAAAAGAAGAATGGAAGAGAGTTACGTTTATATTGCGGCTTTCACAACCACTGGACTTCTCAAATGGGTCACTTTTCAAATACCGTCATCACAGAAAAATGGCAGCCAGTTTATGCACAGCAAGATCCCTCAAGCAGCAATGTGATGACAATAATCTGTTTTTGCCTGAGGGATATATATTTGACCTGGACACTGCCAGTAACTTCCTACTCATCTTTAAAGTCGTGCTGCGAGATCTTTTATATTCACTTGAGCAGAAAGAGATGGTTTGGGATGGTTTGCCATCCCAGCAGAAAGATGGCACCTGCAACTATGTGGTGCTCCCTCAGTGCTGCACTGGTATGTCTTTGTATCCAAAGTACATAGATTAAAGTGGAAATTTGATGATTACATGATGACTAGAATCACCAGATCATTTGGTTGCAGTGATTTTAAATTCACACAAAACAGTGACATTGGTTTCGGTAAGTGTGTTTAGTGGGAGGAAATTTCCAAGCTAATTCTCCGCTTCCCTTCTCCCTGGAACCTTTGACGTCCTCCTAAGCAGGAAGGCAGCAAAATATCTGAAACACAGCACCCTGACAGGCACCATTCCCACTGTCTTCATTCACAAGTTAACCTACATCCAAAAAAGATCAGATCAAAATGCTCATTAGTCATTTAAATTACAAAAAGAAGGTAAAGTTGCGATAGTGCCAGAGGACTGAATGAGCTGCTCTCTCATTAGAGAGAAATGGCTGTGGGTGATTTAACCTGAGGGTCACCATGCCTCAGGTGGGGGGAGAGTTTGAGAGGGAGAGTCTTTCATGTTAACCTCAGACAGTGTGGAAATTGAGCCTCTGCATCATGAAATCAGCCATCCAGCTAACTGAGCTAACTGACCCCCCGAATACAATGCTTAGGAGAGAGTAAGGACTGCAGATGCTGGAATTCAGAGTCGATAGATGTGAAGCTGGAAGAGCACAGCAGGTCAGACAGCATCGGAGGAGCAGGAAAGTCAACATTTTGGACTGAAACCCTTTATCCTCCAGTGATAGATGTCCCAGCCTGTCCAACCTCTCTTTATAACTCAAATCTTCTAACCCATTAACATCCTGGTAAATCTCTTCTGTACCCTCTCCAGCTTAATAATACCCTGCCCATATCAGGGCGACCGGAAGTTGACTCAGTACTTCAGAAGTGGCTTTACCAATGTCCTGTACTACCTCAACATGACATCCCAACTCCTATACTCAAAGGATTTTGCAATGAAGGCAAGCATGTTAAACACCTTTATAACCACCTTGTTTGTATGTGAAATTTACCAATACCTCTACCAATGTCATCTACTGCATCTGTTGTACCTGGTGTGGTCTCCTCCACATCAGGGAGACAGAACTTCTTCTTGCTGATCATTTCAGAGAATATCTCTGGGACATCCGCACTAACCAATCCCACCGCCCAGTGGCCAAACACTTCAACTTCCCCTCCCACTCCGTCAAAGACACGCAGGTCCTGGGCCTCTTCCATTTCCGAACCGTTACCAACCAATGCCTGGAGGAGGAACGCCTTATATTCCTCCTTGGGACCCTGCAGCCACACAGGATAAATGTGGATTTCAACAGCTTCCTCATTTCTCCTCCCCCGACATTATCCCAGTCCCAAGCCTCCAACTCGGTGGCACCCTCCGGACGAGTCCATCACTGCCCCCTCCGACCGATCACCTTCTCCCTCACCTTCATCCACCTATTGCTTTCCCAGCTACCTCCCCCCAAACCCAACCCCCCCCCTCCCATTTATCTCTCAACCCCAACCCACAAGCCTCATTCCTGATGAAGGGCTAATGACCGAAATGTTGATTCTCCTGCTCCTCGGATGGTGCCTGACCTGCTGTGCTTTTCCAGCACCACACTCTTGACTCTGATCTCCAGCATCTGCAGTCCTCACTTTCTTCAGTTTGTATGTGAAGCAAACTTCAAAGAATTATGGACTCAAAACATTAACTTTGTTTTCATCTCTCCACAACAGTCTCCAGACACGCTGAGTTTCTCCAGCAATGCCTGTTTATGTTTGTTTCAGATTGCCGGCATCTGCAGTTCTTTGTTTACTAACAAACGATACCATCCATGTGCCATAATGTGAGGTCTTTTCTAATTGTTAACTATCTTTGCATGAAGTACTAAATTATAATTGTCACAAATTCCTTAAATAAAAGAAAATAAACAATCAAATAACTTGATCTAAGTGGTTTTGAATTAAGTTTACAAATGTAGAGATTCACAAGCATCCATTAAAAAAGACCCAAGGAAAGCAACTGGTTCAACAGAGAATTGCTTTATTTTTTCAAATAATAAGGTGCAGTATATTTGTATTTTTGTTTGGAGCTGAGAGATAGGAGGGACTTGGAAATTACATCAGGAGAGCTGGGGGTGTGAGAGCACTGCTGACCACTGAACAGTGTGAGATTTAAATGTTACTCATCTGTGTGAATGGACACGCTGTGCAGATATATGTGAATCACACACCAGATGCGTGAGAGCTCAGGAGACTCAGCACGAATGCAGTTAAGATCTGTTTAAGTGATGTCTGAGCAACTTAAGTACCATCAATTCCTGCTAAATGATTAACCAGTTTTTCAAAATATTTACCTTCCTTTTACGCCCTACTGGCCTGAAAGCAGTGACTAATACAACATTCCATTGGCGCTGCGATCCAACAGTGTCCTTCCTAAATGATCACTCAACAAAAATAACTTACATTTATATAGCATCTTTAACACAGTAAAACATCCCAAGTTACTTCACAATAGCACAATGGAGATCAGAGTCGAGAGTTTGGTGCTGGAAAAGCACAGCAGGTCAGGCACCATCCGAGGAGCAGGAGAATGCTTGGCACATAGCCATTTAGGTACAAGGACATGTGATTGAAAAGCTTGAGAAAGAGGCAGCAGGAGAGAAAGGAGGACAGTTTTCAGAAGAGAATTCCAGACTTTGGGATTGAGCAGCTGAAGGCAGAGCACCAGAAATCAAAAATGTGCAAGGGATTAGAATTCTTCAGAGTCAACCCAGACCTTGAGTGTTGACAGGGTTTTCAAAGTGAAGAGAGTGAGTTCCTCTGTCTGCGTCTCTCTTTCTGTCTGATTCTCATCATTATCCTCATCTGTATCTGCCATGATCTGTCACATGTGTATCTGCTGGTGTTTCCGTGAGCCTCCCTTGTTTATTCCACACTCACAATCTCATCACTCCCTCTTGTCCCTTCTCCGTGTAATCAGAAAGAGTAGTCATAATAATTCCCTCAAACATCTTCCCCGTTGGTAATGCAAACAATAAAGGCTGGAGACTACAGCGGGTTAGACAGCTTCCATGGTTCTAAGATGACCATTTCAGAGAGCTGTCTAATGGGTTAGTACAGATATAAATGAGGGATTTGCACATCACACGGTGGCTCAGTGGTTAACATTGCTGCCTCACAGTGCCAGGGACCCAGGTTCAATTCCAGCTTTGGGTGACTGTCTGTGTGGCGTTTCCCCCGGGTGCTCTGGTTTCCTCGGACAATCCAAAGATGTGCAGGTCAGCTGAATTGGTAATGATACATTGCCCATAGTGTTAGCTGCATTAGTCGGGGTAAATATAGGGTAGGGGAATGGGTCTGGGTGGGTTACTCTTCGGAGGGTCGGTGTGGACTTGTTGGGCCAAAGGGCCTGTTTCCACACTGTTGGAATCTAATCTAAATGCACTAGAAGTTCACCAAAGTTCATCGGTTGCACCTTCCAAACCCAAGACCACTTCTATCTAGAAGCACAAGGGCTGCATATACATGGGATACTTACCACCTGCAAGTTCCCCTCCAATCCACTCACCATCCTGACTTGGAAATATATCGCTGTTTCTTCAGTGTCACTGAATCAACATCCTGGAATTCCCTCCTTAACAGAATTGTGGGTCAACCTACAGCACACGGACTGCTGTGCTTCAAGAAATTAGCTGACCATCACCTTCTCAAGAGCAACTAGGGACGGGCAATAAATTCTGGCCCAGCCAGTGATGCCCATATCTCATAAGTGAATGAGAAAAAATGGTACTGAGAGTCTTGGTGGACACTGTGTGCACATACATAACTTTGTGGATTTTTTTTGCACATACAGAAGTGGTCTTACACACAACTTGAATGTTCTTTTACTCTAGCACTGAATCACCTGTGCTTCCAGCTGAATAATTTATATGCAAAGCCCATTAAGTGCAATGGTTGGAGGTGGGGGGGGTGGCAGTAAGAGTTTTAAGGTTCCTATTCTATTAAAAACATATGTTCTTCATGTTCATTTTAACAATTTTATTTGTAACAGAATTATTGAATCCTGTCTGCCAGCGACCTCTTTATGAGTGAAGACCATTGCAAAAATGCTCAAAAAATATTTTCCGGCTCCATGAATCCTTTGTAACTTGTCCTCAAGTAGTCCAATAAAGTCTTTCATACTTCTCCATCCCTTCATGTGATGGTAAAAGCTTTTCCCATCACTGCCTGGACCTGAGAGTGGTATAAGTGGAGACAGTCAATGATTTGGAAAGTGTACGGAATAAATTCTGGCCCAGCCAGCGATGCCCATATCCCGTAAGTGAATGAGAAAAAATGGTACTGAGAGTGTTGGTGGACACTGCGTGCACATACATAACTTTGTGTACGTGCTGCACATACAGCACAGAAGCAGACCTTTCAGTCCAGCTCATCCAAGCTGACCAAGTTTCGCAAACTAAACTAGTCTCATTTGGCCCATATCCCTCTAAACCTTTACTGTTCATGTACCTGTCCAAATGTCTTTTAAATCTTGTAACTATATCTGCATCTACCACTTCAGTTCATTCCACATACAAATGACCCTCTGTGTGAAAATGTTGCCCCTCAGGTCCCTTTTAAATCTTTCCCCTCTCACCTTAAGCCTATGCTGTCTAGTTTTGGACTCCTCCACCCTCGGGAAAAGACCCTTAGTATTCATCTTATCTATGCCCCTCATGGTTCCGTAAACCTTTATAAGGTCACTCCTACGCTCCAGTGAAAAAAGCCTCAACCTATCCAACTTCTCCTTATAACTCAAACCCTCAGGGCTGTGGAGATGGAGCACAGGAATCGGGGAGTTGGCATTGACTTGATGGGTGAATGGCCTCCCTCTGTGGCTATCGGGCCACATTTGTCTCCAATGGCCTTTCTCATTATCTTTCCAACTGATCTAATTGCGGCTTTAGTTGTCTTTCGTTGTTTCTGGAGCCTATAATTGTTTAGTTGAGTATAAGGTGACATTGGCTTGTCGCAATATTTTTGTTTACAATACATTATCCTTGTCTTTGTCCATGGTTGATCAGTGACATTGTTTTTTCCTTAACATGCCGGAACTCTGCTTCCGACTTCGAGCATATTGATATCATGTTTATTTTTGTTCTCCAACCCTTAGCGTCCAGTTTTCTCACTGCATTGGCATCTGCTGGTAGTGAGTGAGGCACATTTTGCCAAGTCAACTGACTTTGAAGAACCTTAGACAAACCCTGGTCTGGAGACCAGCAGCAGCCAAGTGGCCCACGCAGTTTTCAATCTTGTTTTTCCTTATCATAATTGACCTTACGACCTCAAAAGGCAGGTAAGAGATAGAGTTGGTGGAGTTGGAAATCTCCTGAAGATTACCGGATGGGTTTCTGTGCACTCCAAATGCAGCCCGTTAGACTTCTATCATCGGTTAGAATTACAGCTTATATCTGCATTTACAGGATTTTCCTGTATTCCTTTTGTATTGTTTCCTGTATTCCTCATTCCTTTTGGCTTTGTTTCCTTTATTTCGGCTGTTATTTTTATCCCGGTTTTGTAACCAAGTGTGTAAACAAGATGGCACCGATTTTATTGATGGAGTCAAGATGGTGGTGAAGAGTGGGCAACTTTCATTCCAGTGGTGGTGAAGGGGACTCATGCCTGGTGACCACGTCCATGACACACGGAGGAGCACTTAACAAGAAGGAGTGTAAAATTGGCCATATTCTTTATTTTTCTGCCTTTGTATTCAATGCCTTTTGTTTATTTTCCGTGTTTCAAGATGGGACTAGAGAGTGGCGATGCCATACAACACTTTTCACTGTATTTTGTAACAAGATACACGTGTCAATAAAAAATCAAATTTGCATAAACACACCTCCGGGACCAACTTATGCTCCACTCGAGCCTCTGTGCCTCATTCCCTTTGCATCACTCTCTGTTCGATTCTCCCTCGTATCTTTATAACCTTCCCCTTAAATGAATCAAAGCTAAATCGGTAAATGTGAGGTGTGGCATTTTGGAAAGGCACATCTGGGCAGAACTTGTACACTTAATGGTCCTGGAGAGTGTTGGTGAACAAAGAGACCTTGGAGTGCAGGTTCATAGTTCCTTGAATGTAGAGTCGCAGGTAGACAGTATGATGAAGAAGGCATTTGGTATGCTTGCCTTTATTGGTCAGTGCATTGTATATAGGAGTTGGGAGGCCATGTTGTAGCTATACAGGATATTGGTCAGGCCACTTTTGGAATACTGCTAGTCTCCCTGTTGTGTAACTTGAAAGGGTTCAAGAAAGATTTACAAGGATTTGCCAGGGTTGGAAGGTTTGGGCTAAAAGGAGAGCCTGAATAGGCTGAGGCTCTTTTCCCTGGAGCATCGGAGGCTGAGTGATGACCTTATAGAGGTTTAAGAGATCATGAGGGGCATGGATAGGTTAAATAGTCAAGGTCTTTTTTCCGGGGTAGGGGAATCACAAACAAGAGGGCACACATTTAAGGTGAGAGGGGAAAGATTTAAAAGCTGCCAGAGGAAGTGGTGGAGGCTGGTACAATTACAATGTTTAAAAGGCATTTGGATGGGTATACGAATAGGAAGGGTTTGGGAGGATATGGGTCAAATGCTAATAGATGGGACTAGATTGGGTTAGGATTTCTGGGCCGATCGAGTGAATCCTGAGAAGAGTACAAAGGCAATAGGAGTATACTTAAGAGGGAAATCAGGAGGGCAAAAAGGGGACATGAGATAGAATTAAGGAGAATCAAAAGGGTTTTTACAAATATAATAAGGACAAAAGGGTAACTAGGGAGAGAATAGGGCCCCTCAAAGATCAGCAAGATGGCCTTTGTGTGGAGCCACAGAAAATGGGGGAGATACTAAACGAATATTTTGCAACAGTATTTACTGTGGAAAAGGATATGGAAGATATAGACTGTAGGGAAATAGATGGTGACACCTTGCAAAATGGCCATGTTACAGAGAAGGAAGTGCTGGATGTCTTGAAATGCATAAAGGTGGATAAATCCCCAGTACCTGATCAGGTGTACTCGAAAACTCTGTGGGAAGCTAGAGAAGCGATTGCTGGGCACCTTGCTGAGATATTTGTATCATCGATAGTCACAGGTGAGATGCCGGAAGACTGGAGGTTGGCAAACGTTGTGCCACTGTTTAAGACGTGTGGTAAGGACAAGCCAGGGAACAATAGACTGGTGAGCCTGACCTCGGTGGAGGGCAAGTTGTTGGAGGGAATCCTGAGGGACAGGATGTACATGTATTTGGAAAGGCAAGTATTGATCATGGATAGTCAACATGGCTTTGTGCGTGGGAAATCATGTCTCACAAACTGGATTGAGTTTTTTGAAGAAGTAACAAAGAGGATTGATGAGGGCAGAGCAGTAGATGTGATCTATATGAACTTCAGTAAAGTGTCCGACAAGGTTCCCCATGGGAGACTGGTTAGCAAGGTTAGATCTCACGGAATACAGGGAGAACTAGCCATTTGGATACAGAACTGGCTCAAAGGTAGAAGACAGAGGGTGGTGGTGGAGAGTTGTCTTTCAGACTGGAGGCCTGCGGCCAGTGGAGTGCCACAAGAATCAGTGCTGGGCCCTCTATTTTTTGTCATTTACATAAATGATTTGGATGTGTACAGTTAGTAAGAGGTACAGTTAGTAAGTTTGCAGATGACACCAAAATTTGAGGTGTAGTGGACAGCAAAGATGGTTACCTCAGATTACATCGGGATCTTGACCAGGTGGGCCAATGCGCTGAGAAGTGACAGATGGAGTTTAATTCAGATAAATGCGAGGTGCTGTATTTTGGGAAAGCAAATCTTAGCAGGACTTATACACTTAATGGTAAGGTCTTAGGGATCGTTGCTAAACAAAGAGACCTTGGCATGCAGGTTCATAGCTCCTTGAAAGTGGAGTCACAGGTAGATAGGATAGTGAAGAAGGCATTTGGTATGCTTTCCTTTATTGGTCAGAGTATGAGTACAGGAGTTGGGAAGTCATGTTGCGGCTGTACAGGCGTTGGTTAGGCTACTGTTGGAATATTGCGTGCAATTCTGGTCTCCATCCTATCGGAAAGTTGTAAAACTTGAAAGGGTTCAGAAAAGATTCACAAGGATGTCGCCAGGCTTGGAGGATTTGAGCGAGAGGGAGAGGCTGAACAGTCTGGGGCTGTTTTCCCTGGAGCGTTGGAGGTTGAGGGGTGACCTTACAGAGGTTTACAAAATCATGAGGGACATGGATAGGATAAATAGGCAAAGTCTTTTCCCTGGGGTCGGTGAGTCCAGAACTAGAGGGCATAGGTTTAGGGTGAGAGGGGCAAGCTATAAAAGAGACCTAAGGGGTAATATTTTCACACAAAGGGTGGTACGTGTATGGAATGAGCTGCCAGAGGATGTGGTGGAGGCTGGTACAATTGCAACATTTAAAAGGTATTTGAATGGGTATATGAATAGGAAGGGTTTGGAGGAATATGGGCCGGTGCTGGCAGGTGGGACTAGATTGGGTTGGGATATCTGGTCGGCATGGACGGGTTGGACCGAAGGGTCTGTGCTGTACACCTGTATGAACTCTTAACAACTGCTTATCAATTTCCAGCATCTGCAGTGTTTAGCTCTCATTTGAACGTTGCTATATCTTGACTTCTCTGTACTCCCATTGAAATGCATCAACTCGTACGGCCAACAACTGTTCACCCGTTTAGAAAAATGCTGTCGTTGAAAGGGATTGTCAGAACTGGTAGTAACTATGCCAGGAATGCCGATGCGATGGATGGGCATCAGACCACCAGCTGGTGTTACTTCAGGAACCAGTCCATGTGCAGAGGGGAGACAGGGGAGAGCGTCGGTCCCCCTGAGCTGCTTCGCAATGCTCCTGATTCAATCTGCTTCCAGCAATTGGCACCGTGAAGGCGCAATGAGGGAGGCACATTGCAGACATCTGGAGAGGCATGATTTCGACAGCCGCTGTTTCTATAGAAACAGTGCACCACAGCGGGTGAACAGCTGGGAGTGCAGTGGGAAGCCACGTTAATGTAGGGCTGCAGGAAGTTTTCTTGGCACTTGGTGCTTTTCCCCTGAGCAACGGAGCCTCGTCAGTCGACATGCTGTGACCGTAACCTGTTCTTTCAATTTAGAAGACAATTGCTATTCAGGACATTCTTTTTAAAAAAAGGAGCTGTAAATCCCTCTTAAATCCTTCAATTTCTTTTCAAGGCTGGGCTTGTTCGGAGAGCTCTTCCATTTGAGGCAAGTTCACGTTATGGGGGGAGATCTGGGGACGACGGTCAGAATTTCCCAACCCAGGGCGAGTTCATGTCTGAGGATGGTGAAGCTGTGATGCCTGGGGTCCCTGTAGTGTCCTGGACTCACTGTTTGGCATCTGCAGTCAATTAATTTCAGCTGAAATGCATAACCATTTCTGGGGGAGGAGATGTGACTCCCCAACCTCCCCTTTCACAACAACTGATACTTTGTAGAATTGTACAGTACAGAAGAGGCCCCGCGTCTGTCAGGCCTGCGCTGACCAAACTACTCTCTTGGAACCAGAAACTGCTGGGAAAACTCAGCAGGTCTGGCAGCATCTGTGGAGAGAAAGTGGGGCCATTTGACCCAAAACATTAGCTGTTTCTATCTCCATAGGTGCTGCCAGACCTGCTGAGTTTTTCCAGTTTCTGATTTTCAGCATCCACAGTCCTTTGTATCTTTTTCGCTCGGTGTCTCAATCTACAATAGTCCCACTTTCCTGCACTCGGCCCATAGCGTTGACATTTCAAGTACTCATCCATGTATCTTTTTAATGTTGTGATGTTCCCACCTCAACTATCTGCCCAGATAGTGCATTCCAGACCCTAGCCATCCTCCAGGTGAAACATACTTTCCTCAAATCCCCTCTAAACTTTCTGTCTTTCACCTTAAAATGACATCCCCTTTCTTATTAACCTTTCATTGGAATATCCAACTTCGGAGCATCTGTCTGCCACTGGCCATGAGTGGAAGCAATCATTATTCTATAGGAACTGATTCCAAAGCTGAATATCCACCCCAGCGGCTGTCCTCAGGAGCAAGATTTCATTGAATGGTGGAACAGGCTGAATGGCCTACTCCTGTTCCTACTTTCCTAAAATCAAGAGGAAATATTGCTGTTCCTTAGCCGTCGTCTCTGAGATTAGCATCAGCATCCCCAGCTGTATCAGCTCATCCATTGATGAAAGTGAGACTTTCATACGGCCAAAGGGAGACTTACGTTTATGTAGCGTCGTCCACAACCTCAAAATGCTCCCCCAGCCAGCAAAGTCGAGTCACTGATGTAATGATGGAAACGTGGCAGCAAACCTGCATACAGCAAGATCCTGCTGTGGGCTAAAGGACCATCACTATACTGTCAGGCAGGGGGTAAATATTGCCCATGGAGGAGCTGGAGGGGGTACAAGGGGGTCTCCCTCACTTCTCTTCAAATTGTGTGCTTACATGCGAGGGAAGGTGGGGCATTGGTTGATTGTTCCACCTGAAAGATGAGTTTTCCAATTGCACTTCAAAATAAGATAAACAAGTGCAATCATTCCCAAACTGTGGGTCGTAACATTCACCCCCATTCCTGAGCAAGTGGTGGATGTGGATGCGGGTACAGTTGCAACATTTAAAAGATGTTTGGTTAAGTTCACAAATAGGAAAGGTTCGGAGGGATATGGGCCAGGAGCAGGCATTTGGGACAGGTTTAGTTTGGGATTATGTTCGCCGTGGACAGGTTGGACTGAAGGGTCTGTTTCCGTGCTGTAGGACTCTACATGACCATCCATAAATATCAAGGCCAAAGAATGAAGTTGAATCAACCAGATCAGAACTGTTTCCTCAGTCAATTGGAAAGCATTCTGAAACAGGGAATGCTGACTAATTCTCCCCCTCCAAGGTTGACAGGTTGTGTGGCCAATTTACAATACAAGAACTTAGGGAGGAGAGAATTGGCCATAGACCTGTTTCTGATCAGTATACTAGCGATCCCACAGGATGTTCACACACATATGACATCAGCTGAGGGTAAAATCATGTTGAGTTGTAAAATGTCTAAAGAGGAACTATCCTTTGGGTTGCAGCATCTATGCTGACAGAAGAAGCTTATCTGTTCTCAGTGTGGTGCCAGAGGTGCAGATAGCATTCTTGTGACACAGCGGTAGTGTCCCTTCATCTGAGCCAGATGATCCAGTTTTGCAAGTGACATACAATCTCTGAACAGAATGATTAGAAAAATATCTATCAGAGGAACAGGATTGCATCAGGAAGATTTCCCCTTCGTGACTCTCCTGCCCATTTATGGTACTCTCAGTAAGCATGATTGCCTTAGAGCAGTGTTTTATATTTGGTTGAGGTGAATCAAAGCAATCTAGAGATGTTGTCAGTTTCTAAATGTGCTGAAACTCTCTGTACAGTGTTTCATAATTCAATACTTTAAAATGCCTAACCAATGTTTCAGTTCATGACTTCCACTAGCTTCTGTGCTATCTGCTCACTTTGCTCTGAATCAACACTCAGGCTTGACCAGTCAAGCACAGCGAATGTAAATCAGTTACCTGTTTCACATAAATCAAACATAGAATAGTTAAACCATTGAACCCTGTGCAATCCCAATACCATCTCCTATTGTGTCCACTTATGTTTCCTCAAACGAAGCTATCCAAAAAGTAGGCTGACTGCTCCCCACCCCACCCCCATTTCCTTGTGGGGCATGTCTGTGACCAGAAAAGTTGTTTGATTTGCCTGTATAACAATATCACTGCACTTCAATATAACCACTACACTCTGGAAGCAGTTGGGAAATTGCTAGGTGTCAGGATAATGTGTCATACAAATGTAGGAGTCTTTGTTGCCTTTTACTTGTATGCAATTACGAAATGCTTGCCTTGCCTAGTGGTTTTCATGACAACTAGATGACTCACAAGGCTTTATTGCCCAGGAAGTATTTTTTTGAAGTGTTAATCGCTGCTGTGGGCAAACACAGCGGCCAACTTGTGCACAGCAAGCTCACACAAACTGCACTGCGAGGATGGCCAGGTTTTTGTGATGTTAATTGAGGGATATAGAGTCATAGAGATGTACAACACAGATGGTTCAACTTGTCCATGCCAACCAGACACCCTAAATTTATCTAGTCCCATTTGCCAGTACTTGGCCCATATCCCCCTAAACCTTTCCTATACCCATCCAGATGTCTTTTAAATGTACCAGCCTCCACCACTTTCTCTGGCAGCTCATTCCATACACACACCACCCTCTGTGTGAGCAAGTTGCCCCTTAGGCCCCTTTTAAATCTTTTCCCCTCTCACCCTAGGAACTATGGGAGGAAACCACAGCACCCAGAGGAAATCCACACAGACAGTCACCTGAGGCTGGAATTGAACCCTGGTTCCTAGTGCTGTGAGGCAGTAGTGCTAACCACTGAGCCACCATGCTTCTCCAGGTCAAAATATACAACAGACACAAATTCTAGTCAGATATATTCTGAATATTTTCCTTATTTACTTACTTGCCTCTCCCCTTCTCTCTTAAAAACATTGAGTCCTTACTGGGCTTTATATCAAACTAACAAGACAGCACCTTACAAATGGAAAGTGGGACGTGAGTATAAGCAAAAGAGGGGGAGGGGGATATCTCCTTATTGTGAATAGATTTGGACTAATTGGATCTGGATCTAGGTTCCCAAGTGTGGGTTCCAGGCTCCCTCCAGTGGAGAAGCAGCCCATGTCTGGTGAACAAAGTTAAAAATCACACAACACCAGGTTATAGTCCAACAGGTTTAATTGGAAGGACTAGCTTTCGGAGCGCTGCTCCTTCATCAGGTGGTTGTGGAGTACACGATTGTAAGGCACAGAATTTATAGCAAAAGTTTACAGTGTGATGTAACTGAAATTATACATTGAAAAATACCTTGATTGTTTGTTGAGTCTTTCATCTGTTCGAATACCATGATAGTTTCACTACTTTCATATGTATATCACAAAATGGTTTTTTAGAAGTTACATTTTCAGGTTAACTATAGCAATTGGTGTCAGCCAGATAATATGTTGAAGGTGTTAGCCCCCTGTGTTCCCTGTCTGTGCCATAATCATGTCTGGTGAATTACACAAGAATGTAAAGGAGAGAAACTGTACACTTTCACAGCTACTCAGAGTCCAGTTGGTTTGACAGCCAGAATAGCTATGATTATGTACAACTCTGTCGGGTTTAATCCCCAATTTCTGCTGAAGAAGACATGGGACCTCCATCTTCACCTTCCCCTACACCGAGATTGAGCAAGGCAACAATAACCAATAATGCCACTGGGAGAAGTCTTGAATAAACTCAGCGACCAAGTATCCACAGCTCTCTGGGGGAGAGAATTACAAATGCTCAGGACCTCCGAGTGAATAAATTTCTCCTCATTTCAGTCCAAAATTGATGTTGGATTAATGGCGCTGGAAGAGCACAGCAGTTCAGGCAGCATCCGAGGAGCAGGAAAATCGACGTTTCGGGCAAAAGTACCACTAATCCAGAATCTGGTTTCCAGCGTCTGCAGTCATTGTTTTCACCAAAACTGATGTTCCCTAATCCTGAGACCATGCCCTCTAATTCCAGACTCTGCAGTTGGGACAATCAGTCTCAGCCACGATGCTGTTAGGGACAGAGTTCTAGAATTTTGACCCTGTGACTTTGAAGGAACAGCGACATATTTCCAAGTCAGGATGGTGAGTAGCTTGGAAGGGAACCTGCAGGGGGCAGTGTTCCCATGTGTCTGCTGCCCTTGTCCTTGTGGATAGTGGTGATTGTGGGTATGGAAGGTGCTGTCTAAGAACTTTGTGCTGGGTAGACGCCAGTGTTGTAGCTACACTGGAATAGCTTGGTTGGGGGAGTAGTTAGTTCTTGAGCATAAGTCTTCAATACTATTGACAGAATGTCTAGGAGAAAGTGAGGACTGCAGATGCTGGAGATCAGAGTCAAAACGTGTCATGCTGGAAAATCACAGCAGGTCAGGCAGCATCTGAGGAGTAGGAGAGCACATTCTTGATGAAAAGCTTATGCTCGAAATGTCGACTCTCCTGCTCCTCGGATGCTGCCTGACCGACCCTATGCTTTTCCAGCACCATACTTTTTGACTATTGTCAGAATGTCATCAGGTTGCTGAGGCATTCCTGTCTCCAATGCCTTCAGCTATTTCTTGATATCATGTACAGTGAATTGCTTGACTAAAGCTTGGCTTGATATAAATGGTTGACTTGCTCAGCCATTTCAGGGGGCCGTTAAATGTCAATACCGTTAAGACCATAAGATGCAGAAGCAGAAGTAGGGCATTTGGCATATCAAGTCCAGTCTGCCACTCAATGAGATCTAATAATCCTCAACTCCACTTTCTTGCATTATCCAACACCCTCAATCCCCTCACTGATTAGAAGTTTAACTATTTCAGCCTTAAATCCATTTAATGACCCAGACTCAGCAGCCTGGGTCATTAAATGCAGGTCATTCTCCTTTCAACATAGACTGGGGAAACACAGATAATTGGAGCGGGAGCAGGCCATTCAGCCCTTCGAACCTGCTCCGTCATTCAATATTGTGTATTTGGAGGCAGATTTCCTTCCCAGCTAATGGTTTGAAAGCCATCATTATAGAGATCTACTTTTAATTCCAGACTCATTAACCGAATTCAAATTCCACCAGCTGCCATGATGAGATTCACACCTGCATCCCCATTGGACTGGACATCTGGATTACGAGTCCAGTGACATTACCATGACTCATTGGCTTGCCAATGGAATGTAGATGGTCACAGTGCTACTTGTGAAACAGTGCTACTGAAACATTGGCTGCCATCTTCCTCTGTATTAGAGGGACTACACCTTACAATTACCTCAATGGCTGTAAACTTCTTTGGGACAGCCTGGAGTTGTGAAAGGTGCTATGGAAATGCAGGTCTTTCTCCTTTCAACATAGACTGGGGAAACACAGATAATTGGAGCGGGAGCAGGCCATTCAGCCCTTCGAACCTGCTCCGTCATTCAATATCATCATGGCCAATCACCCAACTCAGTCCTGTGTTCCAAGTTCTGCCCAAACCCACAGAGCCCATGGTGCGATTGTAGGCGGAAGGAAGATGGCTGAAACATTATCTCAGAAACAAATGTTCTCCACGTTGATGGCAGAGTAGACTCCTGGGCCCGAGCTTTGTCCATTCCATTTGTTTCTTTTCTCTTTCCTCTCTCCTTTCTTTCTTTTATTTTTTCCTTCTTGTCTCTGGGGTGAGGGCCAGCAGAGAAACCCAGCCTCCACATGGACTTGAACTTCCAGCCTCAGTGTGGAGCCCTGCCTTAGTATGAACTCAAACTCCGACTTTAGAGTGGTCTCTAACTCCCAGCCTCAATGTGGACACTAGCACCCGGCCTCAGTGCGGTCTCTAACTCCCGGCCTCAGCATGGTCTCTAACTCCCAGCCTCAGCGTGGTCTCTAGCTCCCAGGCTCAGTGTGGTCTCTAATTCCCGCCCTCAGTGTGGTCTCTAACTCCAGGCCTCAGCGTGGTCTCTAGCTCCCGGCCTCAGTGTGGTCTCTAACTCCCAGCCTCAGTGTGGTCTCTAATTCCCGCCCTCAGTGTGGTCTCTAACTCCCGGCCTCAGCATGGTCTCTAACTCCCAGCCTCAGCGTGGTCTCTAACTCCAAGCCTCAGTGTGGTCTCTAACTCCCAGCCTCAGCGTGGTCTCTAACTCCCAGCCTCAGTGTGGACTCTAACTCCCAGCCTCAGTGTGGTCTCTAACTCCCGGCCTCAGTGTGGTCTCTAGCTCCCGGCCTCAGTGCGGTCTCTAACTCCCGGCCTCAGCGTGGTCTCTAACTCCCGCCCTCAGTGTGGTCTCTAACTCCCGGCCTCAGCGTGTTCTCTAGCTCCCGGCCTCAGTGTGGACTCTAACTCCCAGCCTCAGTGTGGTCTCTAATTCCTGCCCTCAGTGTGGTCTCTAACTCCCGGCCTCAGCATGGTCTCTAACTCCCAGCCTCAGCGTGGTCTCTAACTCCCAGCCTCAGTGTGGTCTCTAACTCCCAGCCTCAGCGTGATCTCTAACTCCCAGCCTCAGTGTGGACTCTAACTCCCAGCCTCAGTGTGGTCTCTAACTCCCAGCCTCAGTGTGGTCTCTAGCTCCCGGCCTCAGTGTGGTCTCTAACTCCCGGCCTCAGTGTGGTCTCTAATCCCAGCCTCAGTGTGGTGTCTAACTCCCGGCCTCAGCATGGTCTCTAACTGCCAGCCTCAGCGTGGTCACTAGCTCCCGGCCTCAGTGTGGTCTCTAACTCCCAGCCTCAGTATGGTCTCTAACTCCCGGCCTCAGTGTGGTCTCTAAATCCCGGCCTCAGCGTGGTCTCTAAATCCCGGCCTCAGCGTGGTCTCTAACTCCCAGCCTCAGTGTGGTCCCTAACTCCCGGTCTCAATGTGATATCTAACTCCCGGCCTCAGTGTGGTCTCAGCCACTCGGCCTCAGCGTGGTCTCTAACCCACGGCCTCAGTGTGGTCCCTAACTTCCACCCTCAGTGTGGTCTCTAACTGCCGGCCTCAGTGTGGTCACTAACCCCCAGCCTCAGTGTGGTCTCTAACTCCCAGCCTCAGCGTGGTCTCTAATTCCCAGCCTCAGTGTGGTCGCTGCCACTCGGCCTCAGCGTGGTCTCTAACCCCCGGCCTCAGTGTGGTCTCTAACTCCCAGCCTCAGTGTGGTCTCTGCCACTCGGCCTCAGCGTGGTCTCTAACCCACGGCCTCAGTGTGGTCTCTAACTCCCGGTCTCAATGTGGTCTCTAACTCCTGGCCTCAGCATGGTGTCTATTCCCGGCCTCAGCGTGCTCTCTAACTCCCAGCCTCAGGGTGCTCTCTAGCTCCCAGCCTCAGTGTGGTCTCTAACTCCCGGTTTAAGCGTGGTCTCTAACTCCCAGCCTCAGCGTGGTCTCGAAATCCCAGCCTCAGTGTGGTCCCTAACTCCCGGCCTCAGTGTGGCCTCTAACTCCCAGCCTCAGTGTGGTCTCTAACTCCCAGCCTTAGTGTGGTCTCTAACTCCCAGCCTCAGTGTGCTCTCTAACTCCCAGCCTCAGTGTGGTCTCTAACTCCCGGCCTCAGTGTGGTCTCTAACTCCCGGCCTCAGTGTGGTCCCTAACTACCGGCCTCAGCGTGGTCCCTAACTCCCGCCCTCAGTGTGGTCTCTAACTCCCGACCTCAGTGTGGTCTCTAACTCCCGGCCTCAGTATGGACTCTAACTCCCAGCCTCAGTGTGGTCTCTAACTCCTAGCCTCAGAGTGGTCTCTAAATCCCAGCCTCAGTGTGGTCCCTAACTCCCGGCCTCAGCGTGGTCCCTAACTCCCGGCCTCAGTGTGGTCTCTAACTCCCGACCTCAGTGTGGTCTCTAACTCCCGGCCTCAGTATGGACTCTAACTCCCAGCCTCAGTGTGGTCTCTAACTCCTAGCCTCAGCGTGGTCTCTAAATCCCAGCCTCAGTGTGGTCCCTAACTCCCGGCCTCAGTGTGGTCTCTAACTCCCGGCCTCAGTGTGGTCACTAACCCCCAGCCTCAGTGTGGTCTCTAACTCCCAGCCTCAGTGTGGTCTCTAACTCCCAGCCTCAGCGTGGTCTCTAACTCCCGGTCTCAATGTGGTCTCTAACTCCTGGCCTCAGTGTGGTGTCTATTCCCGGCCTCAGCGTGCTCTCTAACTCCCAGCCTCAGTGTGGTCTCTAACTCCCGGTTTAAGCGTGGTCTGTAACTCCCGGCCTCAGCGTGGTCTCCAACTCCCAGCCTCAGTGTGGTCCCTAACTCCCAGCCTCAGCGTGGTCTCCAACTCCCAGCCTCAGTATGGACTCTAACTCCCAGCCTCAGTGTGGACTCTAACTCCCGGCCTCAGCATGGTGTCTAACTCCCGGCCTCAGCGTGGTCTCAAACTCCCAGCCGCAGCGTGGTCTCTAACTCCCAGCCTCAGTGTGGTCTCTAACACCCGGCCTCAGTGTGGTCTCTAACACCTGGCCTCAGTGTGGACTCTAACTCCCGGCCTCAGCATGGTGTCTAACTCCAGGCCTCAGCGTGGTCTCAAACTCCCAGCCGCAGCGTGGTCTCTAACTCCCAGCCTCAGTGTGGTCTCTAACACCCGGCCTCAGTGTGGTCTCTAACACCCGGCCTCAGTGTGGACTCTAACTCCCGGCCTCAGCATGGTGTCTAACTCCAGGCCTCAGCGTGGTCTCAAACTCCCAGCCGCAGCGTGGTCTCTAACTCCCAGCCTCAGTGTGGTCTCTAACTCCCGGCCTCAGTGTGGTCTCTCACTCCCAGCTTCAGTGTGGTCTCTAACTCCTGTACTCAGTGTGGTCTTTAACTCACGGCCTCAGCGTGGTCTAAAGCTCCCGGCCTCATTGTGGTCTCTAACTCCCAGCCTCAGTGTGGTCTCTAACACTCGGCCTCAGTGTGGTCTCTAACTTCCAGCCTCAATGTGGTCTCTAACTCCCAGCTTCAGTGTGGTCTCTAACTCCTGTACTCAGTGTGGTCTCTAACTTCCAGCCTCAATGTGGTCTCTAACTCCCAGCCTCAGTGTGGTCTTTAACTCACGGCCTCAGCGTGGTCTCTAACACTCGGCCTCAGTATGGTCTCTAACTCCCGGCATCAGCGTGGTCTATAACTCTCGGCCTCAGCGTGGTCTCTAACTCCCAGCCTCAGTGTGGTCTCTAATTCCCGCCCTCAGTGTGGTCTCTAACTCTCGGCCTCAGCATGGTCTCTAACTCCCAGCCTCAGCATGGTCTCTAACTCCAAGCCTCAGTGTGGTCTCTAACTCCCAGCCTCAGCGTGGTCTCTAACTCCCAGCCTCAGTGTGGACTCTAACTCCCAGCCTCAGTGTGGTCTCTAACTCCCGGCCTCAGTGTGGTCTCTAGCTCCCGGCCTCAGTGTGGTCTCTAACTCCCGGCCTCAGCGTGTTCTCTAGCTCCCGGCCTCAGTGTGGACTCTAACTCCCAGCCTCAGTGTGGTCTCTAATTCCTGCCCTCAGTGTGGTCTCTAACTCCCGGCCTCAGCATGGTCTCTAACTCCCAGCCTCAGCGTGGTCTCTAACTCCCAGCCACAGTGTGGTCTCTAACTCCCAGCCTCAGCGTGATCTCTAACTCCCAGCCTCAGTGTGGACTCTAACTCCCAGCCTCAGTGTGGTCTCTAACTCCCAGCCTCAGTGTGGTCTCTAGCTCCCGGCCTCAGTGTGGTCTCTAACTCCCGGCCTCAGTGTGGTCTCTAATCCCAGCCTCAGTGTGGTGTCTAACTCCCGGCCTCAGCATGGTCTCTAACTGCCAGCTTCAGCGTGGTCACTAGCTCCCGGCCTCAGTGTGGTCTCTGACTCCCAGCCTCAGTATGGTCTCTAACTCCCGGCCTCAGTGTGGTCTCTAAATCCCGGCCTCAGCGTGGTCTCTAAATCCCGGCCTCAGCGTGGTCTCTAACTCCCAGCCTCAGTGTGGTCCCTAACTCCCGGTCTCAATGTGATATCTAACTCCCGGCCTCAGTGTGGTCTCAGCCACTCGGCCTCAGCGTGGTCTCTAACCCACGGCCTCAGTGTGGTCCCTAACTTCCACCCTCAGTGTGGTCTCTAACTGCCGGCCTCAGTGTGGTCACTAACCCCCAGCCTCAGTGTGGTCTCTAACTCCCAGCCTCAGCGTGGTCTCTAATTCCCAGCCTCAGTGTGGTCTCTGCCACTCGGCCTCAGCGTGGTCTCTAACCCCCGGCCTCTGTGTGGTCTCTAACTCCCAGCCTCAGTGTGGTCTCTGCCACTCGGCCTCAGCGTGGTCTCTAACCCACGGCCTCAGTGTGGTCTCTAACTCCCGGTCTCAATGTGGTCTCTAACTCCTGGCCTCAGCATGGTGTCTATTCCCGGCCTCAGCGTGCTCTCTAACTCCCAGCCTCAGGGTGCTCTCTAGCTCCCAGCCTCAGTGTGGTCTCTAACACCCGGTTTAAGCGTGGTCTCTAACTCCCAGCCTCAGCGTGGTCTCGAAATCCCAGCCTCAGTGTGGTCCCTAACTCCCGGCCTCAGTGTGGTCTCTAACTCCCAGCCTCAGTGTGGTCTCTAACTCCCAGCCTCAGTGTGGTCTCTAACTCCCAGCCTCAGTGTGCTCTCTAACTCCCAGCCTCAGTGTGGTCTCTAACTCCCGGCCTCAGTGTGGTCTCTAACTCCCGGCCTCAGCGTGGTCCCTAACTCCCGGCCTCAGTGTGGTCTCTAACTCCCGGCCTCAGTGTGGTCCCTAACTACCGGCCTCAGCGTGGTCCCTAACTCCCGGCCTCAGTGTGGTCTCTAACTCCCGACCTCAGTGTGGTCTCTAACTCCCGGCCTCAGTATGGACTCTAACTCCCAGCCTCAGTGTGGTCTCTAACTCCTAGCCTCAGCGTGGTCTCTAAATCCCAGCCTCAGTGTGGTCCCTAGCTCCCGGCCTCAGTGTGGTCTCTAACTCCCGGCCTCAGTGTGGTCTCTGCCACTCAGCCATAGCATGGTCTCTAACTCACGGCCTCAGTGTGGTCCCTAACTTCCACCCTCAGTGTGGTCTTTAACTGCCGGCCTCAGTGTGGTCACTAACCCCCAGCCTCAGTGTGGTCTCGAACTCCCAGCCTCAGCGTGGTCTCTAACTCCCAGCCTCAGTGTGGTCTCTAACTCCCGGTCTCAATGTGGTCTCTAACTCCTGGCCTCAGCATGGTGTCTATTCCCGGCCTCAGCGTGCTCTCTAACTCCCAGCCTCAGTGTGGTCTCTAACTCCCGGTTTAAGCGTGGTCTGTAACTCCCGGCTTGAGCGTGGTCTGTAACTCCCGGCCTCAGCGTGGTCTCAAACTCCCAGCCGCAGCGTGGTCTCTAACTCCCAGCCTCAGTGTGGTCTCTAACTCCCAGCCTCAGTGTGGTCTCTCACTCCCAGCTTCAGTGTGGTCTCTAACTCCTGTACTCAGTGTGGTCTCTAACTTCCAGCCTCAATGTGGTCTCTAACTCCCGGCCTCAGTGTGGTCTCTAACTCCCGGCCTCAGTGTGGTCTCTGCCACTCAGCCATAGCATGGTCTCTAACTCACGGCCTCAGTGTGGTCCCTAACTTCCACCCTCAGTGTGGTCTTTAACTGCCGGCCTCAGTGTGGTCACTAACCCCCAGCCTCAGTGTGGTCTCGAACTCCCAGCCTCAGCGTGGTCTCTAACTCCCAGCCTCAGTGTGGTCTCTAACTCCCGGTCTCAATGTGGTCTCTAACTCCTGGCCTCAGCATGGTGTCTATTCCCGGCCTCAGCGTGCTCTCTAACTCCCAGCCTCAGTGTGGTCTCTAACTCCCGGTTTAAGCGTGGTCTGTAACTCCCGGCTTGAGCGTGGTCTGTAACTCCCGGCCTCAGCGTGGTCTCAAACTCCCAGCCGCAGCGTGGTCTCTAACTCCCAGCCTCAGTGTGGTCTCTAACTCCCAGCCTCAGTGTGGTCTCTCACTCCCAGCTTCAGTGTGGTCTCTAACTCCTGTACTCAGTGTGGTCTCTAACTTCCAGCCTCAATGTGGTCTCTAACTCCCAGCCTCAGTGTGGTCTTTAACTCACGGCCTCAGCGTGGTCTAAAGCTCCCGGCCTCATTGTGGTCTCTAACTCCCAGCCTCAGTGTGGTCTCTAACACTCGGCCTCAGTATGGTCTCTAACTCCCGGCATCAGCGTGGTCTATAACTCTCGGCCTCAGCGTGGTCTCTAACCCCCGGCCTCAGCGTGGCCTCTAACCCCCGGCCTCAGCGTGGTCTCTAACAATCAGCCTCAGTGTGGACTCTAACTCCCGGTCTCAGCGTGTTCTATAATGCCCGCCCTCAGTGTGGTCTCCAACCCCCGGCCTCAGTGTGGTCTCTAACTCCCGGCCTCAGTGTGGACTCTGACTCCCTGTCTCAGTGTTTTCTCTAACTCCCGCCCTCAGTGTGGTCTCTAACTCTCGGCCTCAGTGTGGTCTCTAACTCTCGGCCTCAGTGTGGTCTCTAAATCCCGGCCTCAGTGTGGTCTCTAACACCCGGCCTCAGCATGGACTCTAACTCCCGGTCTCAGTGTGGTCTCTATCTCCCGGCCTCAGTGTGCACTCTAACGCCCGACCTCAGTGTGGTCTCTCACTCCCGGTTTAAGCGTGTTCTCGAACTCGCAGCCTCAGTGTGGTCTCTAACTCCCGGTCTCAGTGTGGTCTCTAACTCCCGGCCTCAGCGTGGTCTCTAACTCCCGGCTCAGTGTGGTCTCTAACACCCGGCCTCAGTGTGGACTCTAATTCCCGGTCTCAGCGTGTTCTATAATGCCCGCCCTCAGTGTGGTCTCCAACCCCCGGCCTCAGTGTGGTCTCTAACTCCCGGCCTCAGAGTGGTCTCTAACTTCCAGCCTCAGTGTGGACTCTAAGTCCCGGCCTCAGTGTGCTCTCTAACTCCCGGCCTCAGAGTGGTCTCTTACTCCCGGACTCAGCATGGTGTCTAGCTCCCGGCCTCAGTGTGGTCTCTATCTTCCAGCCTCAGTGTGGTCTCTAACTCCCAGCCTCAGCGTGGTCTCTAACTCCAGGCCTCAGTGGGTCTCTAACTCCCAGCCTCAGTGTGGTCTCTAGCTCCAGCCTCAGTGTGGTCTCTAACCCCCGGCCTCAGCGTGGTTTCTAACTCCTGGCCTCAGCGTGGTCTCTAACTCCCGGCCTCAGCGTAGTCTCTAACTCCCGGCCTCTGTGTGGTCTCTAACTCCTGGCCTCAGTGTGGACTCATACTCCCGACCTCAGCGTGCTCTCTAATTCCCAGCCTCAGTATCCTCTCTAACTGCTGGCCTCAGCGTGGTCTATAACTCCCGGCCACAGCGTGGTCTCTAACCCCCAGCCTCAGTGTGGTCTCTAACACTCGGCCTCAGTGTGGACTCTGACTCCCTGTCTCAGTGTTTTCTCTAACTCCCGCCCTCAGTGTGGTCTCTAACTCCCGGCTTCAGTGTGGTCTCTAATTCCCGGCCTCAGCATGTTCTCTAATACCGGCCCTCAGTGTGGTCTCTAACTCTCGGCCTCAGTGTGGTCTCTAACTCTCGGCCTCAGTGTGGTCTCTAAATCCCGGCCTCAGTGTGGTCTCTAACACCCGGCCTCAGCATGGACTCTAACTCCCGGTCTCAGTGTGGTCTCTATCTCCCGGCCTCAGTGTGCACTCTAACGCCCGACCTCAGTGTGGTCTCTCACTCCCGGTTTAAGCGTGTTCTCGAACTCGCAGCCTCAGTGTGGTCTCTAACTCCCGGTCTCAGTGTGGTCTCTAACTCCCGGCCTCAGCGTGGTCTCTAACTCCCGGCTCAGTGTGGTCTCTAACACCCGGCCTCAGTGTGGACTCTAATTCCCGGTCTCAGCGTGTTCTATAATGCCCGCCCTCAGTGTGGTCTCCAACCCCCGGCCTCAGTGTGGTCTCTAACTCCCGGCCTCAGAGTGGTCTCTAACTTCCAGCCTCAGTGTGGACTCTAAGTCCCGGCCTCAGTGTGGACTCTAACTCCCGGCCTCAGTGTGGACTCTAACTCCCGGTCTCAGCGTGTTCTATAATGCCCGCCCTCAGCGTGGTCTCTAACTCACGGCCTCAGTGTGGACTCTAACTTCCAGCCTCAGTGTGGACTCTAAGTCCCGGCCTCAGTGTGCTCTCTAACTCCCGGCCTCAGAGTGGTCTCTAATTCCCGGACTCAGCATGGTGTCTAGCTTCCGGCCTCAGTGTGGTCTCTATCTTCCAGCCTCAGTGTGGTCTCTAACTCCCAGCCTCAGCGTGGTCTCTAACTCCAGGCCTCAGTGGGTCTCTAACTCCCAGCCTCAGTGTGGTCTCTAACTCCCAGCCTCAGCGTGGTCTCTAACTCCAGGCCTCAGTGGGTCTCTAACTCCCAGCCTCAGTGTGGTCTCTAACTCCCGGCCTCAGCGTGGTCTAAAGCTTCCGGCCTCAGCGTGGTCTCTAACACTCGGCCTCAGTGTGGTCTCTAACTCCCAGCCTCAGCGTGGTCTCTAACTCCCAGCCTCAGTGTGGTCTCTAACTCCTGGCCTCAGCGTGGTCTCTAACTCCCAGCCTCAGCGTGGTCTCTAACTCTCGGCCTCAGCGTGGTCTCTAACTCCTGACCTCAGTGTGGTCTCTAAATCCCTGCCTCAGCGTAGTCTCTAACTCCCAGCCTCAGTGTGGTCTCCAACTGCTGGCCTCAGCGTGGTCTCCAATCACTGGCCTCAGTGTGCTCTCTTACTCCCAGCCTCAGCGTGGACTCCAACTCCCGGCCTCAGTGTGGTCTCTATCTCCTGGCCTTAGTGTGGTCTCTAACTCCCGGTTTAAGCGTGTTCTCTAAGTCCCGCCCTCAGCGTGGTCTCTAACTCCCGGCCTCAGTGTGGTCTCTAGCTCCAGCCTCAGTGTGGTCTCTAACCCCCGGCCTCAGTGTGGTTTCTAACTCCTGGCCTCAGCGTGGTCTCTAACTTCCGGCCTCAGCGTAGTCTCTACCTCCCGGCCTCTGTGTGGTCTCTAACTCCTGGCCTCAGTGTGGACTCATACTCCCGACCTCAGCGTGCTCTCTAATTCCCAGCCTCAGTATCCTCTCTAACTGCTGGCCTCAGCGTGGTCTATAACTCCCGGCCACAGCGTGGTCTCTAACCCCCAGCCTCAGTGTGGTCTCTAACACTCGGCCTCAGTGTGGACTCTAACTCCCTGTCTCAGTGTTTTCTCTAACGCCCGCCCTCAGTGTGGTCTCTAACTCCCGGTTTAAGCGTGTTCTCTAACTCCCGGCCTCAGTGTGGTCTCTAATTCCCAGCCTCAGTATCCTCTCTAACTGCTGGCCTCAGCGTGATCTATAACTCCTGGCCACAGCGTGGTCTCTAACCCCCAGCCTCAGTGTGGTCCCTAACACTCGGCCTCAGTGTGGACTCTAACTCCCTGTCTCAGTGTTTTCTCTAACTCCCGCCCTCAGTGTGGTCTCTAACTCCCGGCTTCAGTGTGGTCTCTAAATCCCGGCCTCAGCGTGTTCTCGAACACCCGCCCTCAGTGTGGTCTCTAACTCTCGGCCTCAGTGTGGTCTCGATGTCCCGGCCTCAGTGTGCACTCTAACGCCCGACCTCAGTGTGGTCTCTCACTCCCGGTTTAAGCGTGTTCTCGAACTCGCAGCCTCAGTGTGGTCTCTAACTCCCGGTCTCAGTGTGGTCTCTAACTCCCGGCCTCAGCGTGGTCTCTAACTCCCGGCTCAGTGTGGTCTCTAACACCCGGCCTCAGTGTGGACTCTAATTCCCGGTCTCAGCGTGTTCTATAATGCCCGCCCTCAGTGTGGTCTCCAACCCCCGGCCTCAGTGTGGTCTCTAACTCCCGGCCTCAGAGTGGTCTCTAACTTCCAGCCTCAGTGTGGACTCTAAGTCCCGGCCTCAGTGTGGACTCTAACTCCCGGCCTCAGTGTGGACTCTGACTCCCGGTCTCAGCGTGTTCTATAATGCCCGCCCTCAGCGTGGTCTCTAACTCACGGCCTCAGTGTGGACTCTAACTTCCAGCCTCAGTGTGGACTCTAAGTCCCGGCCTCAGTGTGCTCTCTAACTCCCGGCCTCAGAGTGGTCTCTAACTCCCGGACTCAGCATGGTGTCTAGCTTCCGGCCTCAGTGTGGTCTCTATCTTCCAGCCTCAGTGTGGTCTCTAACTCCCAGCCTCAGCGTGGTCTCTAACTCCAGGCCTCAGTGGGTCTCTAACTCCCAGCCTCAGTGTGGTCTCTAACTCCCGGCCTCAGCGTGGTCTAAAGCTCCCGGCCTCAGCGTGGTCTCTAACACTCGGCCTCAGTGTGGTCTCTAACTCCCAGCCTCAGCGTGGTCTCTAACTCCCAGCCTCAGTGTGGTCTCTAACTCCTGGCCTCAGCGTGGTCTCTAACTCCCAGCCTCAGCGTGGTCTCTAACTCCCGGCCTCAGCGTGGTCTCTAACTCCTGACCTCAGTGTGGTCTCTAACTCCCGGCCTCAGCGTGGTCTCTAACTCCCGGCCTCAGCGTGGTCTCTAACTCCCGGCCTCAGCGTGGTCTCTAACTCCCAGCCTCAGTGTGGTCTCTAACTCCCGGCCTCAGCGTGGTCTCTAACTCCCGGCCTCAGCGTGGTCTCTAACTCCCGGCCTCAGCGTGGTCTCTAAATCCCGGCCTCAGCGTGGTCTCTAACTCCCGGCCTCAGCGTGGTCTCCAACTGCTGGCCTCAGCGTGGTCTCCAACCACTGGCCTCAGTGTGCTCTCTTACTCCCAGCCTCAGCGTGGACTCCAACTCCCGGCCTCAGTGTGGTCTCTATCTCCTGGCCTTAGTGTGGTCTCTAACTCCCGGTTTAAGCGTGTTCTCTAAGTCCCGCCCTCAGCGTGGTCTCTAATTCCCGGCCTCAGTGTGGTCTCTAGCTCCAGCCTCAGTGTGGTCTCTAACCCCCGGCCTCAGTGTGGTTTCTAACTCCTGGCCTCAGCGTGGTCTCTAACTCCCGGCCTCAGCGTAGTCTCTACCTCCCGGCCTCTGTGTGGTCTCTAACTCCTGGCCTCAGTGTGGACTCATACTCCCGACCTCAGCGTGCTCTCTAATTCCCAGCCTCAGTATCCTCTCTAACTGCTGGCCTCAGCGTGGTCTATAACTCCCGGCCACAGCGTGGTCTCTAACCCCCAGCCTCAGTGTGGTCTCTAACACTCGGCCTCAGTGTGGACTCTAACTCCCTGTCTCAGTGTTTTCTCTAACTCCCGCCCTCAGTGTGGTCTCTAACTCCCGGCTTCAGTGTGGTCTCTAAATCCCGGCCTCAGCGTGTTCTCGAACACCCGCCCTCAGTGTGGTCTCTAACTCTCGGCCTCAGTGTGGTCTCGATGTCCCGGCCTCAGTGTGCACTCTAACGCCCGCCCTCAGTGTGGTCTCTCACTCCCGGTTTAAGCGTGTTCTCTAACTCCCAGCCTCAGTGTGGTCTCTAACTCCCGGTCTCAGCGTGCTCTCTAATTCCCAGCCTCAGTATCCTCTCTAACTGCTGGCCTCAGCGTGGTCTATAACTCCCGGCCACAGTGTGGTCTCTAACCCCCAGCCTCAGTATGGTCTCTGACACCCGGCCTCAGTGTGGACTCTAACTCCCTGTCTCAGTGTTTTCTCTAACGCCCGCCCTCAGTGTGGTCTCTAACTCCCGGTTTAAGCGTGTTCTCTAACACCCGGCCTCAGTGTGGTCTCTAATTCCCAGCCTCAGTATCCTCTCTAACTGCTGGCCTCAGCGTGGTCTATAAGTCCCGGCCACAGCGTGGTCTCTTACCCCCAGCCTCAGTGTGGTCCCTAACACTCGGCCTCAGTGTGGACTCTAACTCCCTGTCTCAGTGTTTTCTCTAACTCCCGCCTCAGTGTGGTCTCTAACTCCCGGCCTCAGTGTGGTCCCTAACTACCGGCCTCAGCGTGGTCCCTAACTCCCGGCCTCAGTGTGGTCTCTAACTCCCGACCTCAGTGTGGTCTCTAACTCCCGGCCTCAGTATGGACTCTAACTCCCAGCCTCAGTGTGGTCTCTAACTCCTAGCCTCAGCGTGGTCTCTAAATCCCAGCCTCAGTGTGGTCCCTAGCTCCCGGCCTCAGTGTGGTCTCTAACTCCCGGCCTCAGTGTGGTCTCTGCCACTCAGCCATAGCATGGTCTCTAACTCACGGCCTCAGTGTGGTCCCTAACTTCCACCCTCAGTGTGGTCTTTAACTGCCGGCCTCAGTGTGGTCACTAACCCCCAGCCTCAGTGTGGTCTCGAACTCCCAGCCTCAGCGTGGTCTCTAACTCCCAGCCTCAGTGTGGTCTCTAACTCCCGGTCTCAATGTGGTCTCTAACTCCTGGCCTCAGCATGGTGTCTATTCCCGGCCTCAGCGTGCTCTCTAACTCCCAGCCTCAGTGTGGTCTCTAACTCCCGGTTTAAGCGTGGTCTGTAACTCCCGGCTTGAGCGTGGTCTGTAACTCCCGGCCTCAGCGTGGTCTCAAACTCCCAGCCGCAGCGTGGTCTCTAACTCCCAGCCTCAGTGTGGTCTCTAACTCCCAGCCTCAGTGTGGTCTCTCACTCCCAGCTTCAGTGTGGTCTCTAACTCCTGTACTCAGTGTGGTCTCTAACTTCCAGCCTCAATGTGGTCTCTAACTCCCAGCCTCAGTGTGGTCTTTAACTCACGGCCTCAGCGTGGTCTAAAGCTCCCGGCCTCATTGTGGTCTCTAACTCCCAGCCTCAGTGTGGTCTCTAACACTCGGCCTCAGTATGGTCTCTAACTCCCGGCATCAGCGTGGTCTATAACTCTCGGCCTCAGCGTGGTCTCTAACCCCCGGCCTCAGCGTGGCCTCTAACCCCCGGCCTCAGCGTGGTCTCTAACAATCAGCCTCAGTGTGGACTCTAACTCCCGGTCTCAGCGTGTTCTATAATGCCCGCCCTCAGTGTGGTCTCCAACCCCCGGCCTCAGTGTGGTCTCTAACTCCCGGCCTCAGTGTGGACTCTGACTCCCTGTCTCAGTGTTTTCTCTAACTCCCGCCCTCAGTGTGGTCTCTAACTCCCGGCTTCAGTGTGGTCTCTAATTCCCGGCCTCAGCATGTTCTCTAATACCGGCCCTCAGTGTGGTCTCTAACTCTCGGCCTCAGTGTGGTCTCTAACTCTCGGCCTCAGTGTGGTCTCTAAATCCCGGCCTCAGTGTGGTCTCTAACACCCGGCCTCAGCATGGACTCTAACTCCCGGTCTCAGTGTGGTCTCTATCTCCCGGCCTCAGTGTGCACTCTAACGCCCGACCTCAGTGTGGTCTCTCACTCCCGGTTTAAGCGTGTTCTCGAACTCGCAGCCTCAGTGTGGTCTCTAACTCCCGGTCTCAGTGTGGTCTCTAACTCCCGGCCTCAGCGTGGTCTCTAACTCCCGGCTCAGTGTGGTCTCTAACACCCGGCCTCAGTGTGGACTCTAATTCCCGGTCTCAGCGTGTTCTATAATGCCCGCCCTCAGTGTGGTCTCCAACCCCCGGCCTCAGTGTGGTCTCTAACTCCCGGCCTCAGAGTGGTCTCTAACTTCCAGCCTCAGTGTGGACTCTAAGTCCCGGCCTCAGTGTGCTCTCTAACTCCCGGCCTCAGAGTGGTCTCTTACTCCCGGACTCAGCATGGTGTCTAGCTCCCGGCCTCAGTGTGGTCTCTATCTTCCAGCCTCAGTGTGGTCTCTAACTCCCAGCCTCAGCGTGGTCTCTAACTCCAGGCCTCAGTGGGTCTCTAACTCCCAGCCTCAGTGTGGTCTCTAGCTCCAGCCTCAGTGTGGTCTCTAACCCCCGGCCTCAGCGTGGTTTCTAACTCCTGGCCTCAGCGTGGTCTCTAACTCCCGGCCTCAGCGTAGTCTCTAACTCCCGGCCTCTGTGTGGTCTCTAACTCCTGGCCTCAGTGTGGACTCATACTCCCGACCTCAGCGTGCTCTCTAATTCCCAGCCTCAGTATCCTCTCTAACTGCTGGCCTCAGCGTGGTCTATAACTCCCGGCCACAGCGTGGTCTCTAACCCCCAGCCTCAGTGTGGTCTCTAACACTCGGCCTCAGTGTGGACTCTGACTCCCTGTCTCAGTGTTTTCTCTAACTCCCGCCCTCAGTGTGGTCTCTAACTCCCGGCTTCAGTGTGGTCTCTAATTCCCGGCCTCAGCATGTTCTCTAATACCGGCCCTCAGTGTGGTCTCTAACTCTCGGCCTCAGTGTGGTCTCTAACTCTCGGCCTCAGTGTGGTCTCTAAATCCCGGCCTCAGTGTGGTCTCTAACACCCGGCCTCAGCATGGACTCTAACTCCCGGTCTCAGTGTGGTCTCTATCTCCCGGCCTCAGTGTGCACTCTAACGCCCGACCTCAGTGTGGTCTCTCACTCCCGGTTTAAGCGTGTTCTCGAACTCGCAGCCTCAGTGTGGTCTCTAACTCCCGGTCTCAGTGTGGTCTCTAACTCCCGGCCTCAGCGTGGTCTCTAACTCCCGGCTCAGTGTGGTCTCTAACACCCGGCCTCAGTGTGGACTCTAATTCCCGGTCTCAGCGTGTTCTATAATGCCCGCCCTCAGTGTGGTCTCCAACCCCCGGCCTCAGTGTGGTCTCTAACTCCCGGCCTCAGAGTGGTCTCTAACTTCCAGCCTCAGTGTGGACTCTAAGTCCCGGCCTCAGTGTGGACTCTAACTCCCGGCCTCAGTGTGGACTCTAACTCCCGGTCTCAGCGTGTTCTATAATGCCCGCCCTCAGCGTGGTCTCTAACTCACGGCCTCAGTGTGGACTCTAACTTCCAGCCTCAGTGTGGACTCTAAGTCCCGGCCTCAGTGTGCTCTCTAACTCCCGGCCTCAGAGTGGTCTCTAATTCCCGGACTCAGCATGGTGTCTAGCTTCCGGCCTCAGTGTGGTCTCTATCTTCCAGCCTCAGTGTGGTCTCTAACTCCCAGCCTCAGCGTGGTCTCTAACTCCAGGCCTCAGTGGGTCTCTAACTCCCAGCCTCAGTGTGGTCTCTAACTCCCAGCCTCAGCGTGGTCTCTAACTCCAGGCCTCAGTGGGTCTCTAACTCCCAGCCTCAGTGTGGTCTCTAACTCCCGGCCTCAGCGTGGTCTAAAGCTTCCGGCCTCAGCGTGGTCTCTAACACTCGGCCTCAGTGTGGTCTCTAACTCCCAGCCTCAGCGTGGTCTCTAACTCCCAGCCTCAGTGTGGTCTCTAACTCCTGGCCTCAGCGTGGTCTCTAACTCCCAGCCTCAGCGTGGTCTCTAACTCTCGGCCTCAGCGTGGTCTCTAACTCCTGACCTCAGTGTGGTCTCTAAATCCCTGCCTCAGCGTAGTCTCTAACTCCCAGCCTCAGTGTGGTCTCCAACTGCTGGCCTCAGCGTGGTCTCCAATCACTGGCCTCAGTGTGCTCTCTTACTCCCAGCCTCAGCGTGGACTCCAACTCCCGGCCTCAGTGTGGTCTCTATCTCCTGGCCTTAGTGTGGTCTCTAACTCCCGGTTTAAGCGTGTTCTCTAAGTCCCGCCCTCAGCGTGGTCTCTAACTCCTGGCCTCAGCGTGGTCTCTAACTTCCGGCCTCAGTGTAGTCTCTACCTCCCGGCCTCTGTGTGGTCTCTAACTCCTGGCCTCAGTGTGGACTCATACTCCCGACCTCAGCGTGCTCTCTAATTCCCAGCCTCAGTATCCTCTCTAACTGCTGGCCTCAGCGTGGTCTATAACTCCCGGCCACAGCGTGGTCTCTAACCCCCAGCCTCAGTGTGGTCTCTAACACTCGGCCTCAGTGTGGACTCTAACTCCCTGTCTCAGTGTTTTCTCTAACGCCCGCCCTCAGTGTGGTCTCTAACTCCCGGTTTAAGCGTGTTCTCTAACTCCCGGCCTCAGTGTGGTCTCTAATTCCCAGCCTCAGTATCCTCTCTAACTGCTGGCCTCAGCGTGATCTATAACTCCTGGCCACAGCGTGGTCTCTAACCCCCAGCCTCAGTGTGGTCCCTAACACTCGGCCTCAGTGTGGACTCTAACTCCCTGTCTCAGTGTTTTCTCTAACTCCCGCCCTCAGTGTGGTCTCTAACTCCCGGCTTCAGTGTGGTCTCTAAATCCCGGCCTCAGCGTGTTCTCGAACACCCGCCCTCAGTGTGGTCTCTAACTCTCGGCCTCAGTGTGGTCTCGATGTCCCGGCCTCAGTGTGCACTCTAACGCCCGACCTCAGTGTGGTCTCTCACTCCCGGTTTAAGCGTGTTCTCGAACTCGCAGCCTCAGTGTGGTCTCTAACTCCCGGTCTCAGTGTGGTCTCTAACTCCCGGCCTCAGCGTGGTCTCTAACTCCCGGCTCAGTGTGGTCTCTAACACCCGGCCTCAGTGTGGACTCTAATTCCCGGTCTCAGCGTGTTCTATAATGCCCGCCCTCAGTGTGGTCTCCAACCCCCGGCCTCAGTGTGGTCTCTAACTCCCGGCCTCAGAGTGGTCTCTAACTTCCAGCCTCAGTGTGGACTCTAAGTCCCGGCCTCAGTGTGGACTCTAACTCCCGGCCTCAGTGTGGACTCTGACTCCCGGTCTCAGCGTGTTCTATAATGCCCGCCCTCAGCGTGGTCTCTAACTCACGGCCTCAGTGTGGACTCTAACTTCCAGCCTCAGTGTGGACTCTAAGTCCCGGCCTCAGTGTGCTCTCTAACTCCCGGCCTCAGAGTGGTCTCTAACTCCCGGACTCAGCATGGTGTCTAGCTTCCGGCCTCAGTGTGGTCTCTATCTTCCAGCCTCAGTGTGGTCTCTAACTCCCAGCCTCAGCGTGGTCTCTAACTCCAGGCCTCAGTGGGTCTCTAACTCCCAGCCTCAGTGTGGTCTCTAACTCCCGGCCTCAGCGTGGTCTAAAGCTCCCGGCCTCAGCGTTGTCTCTAACACTCGGCCTCAGTGTGGTCTCTAACTCCCAGCCTCAGCGTGGTCTCTAACTCCCAGCCTCAGTGTGGTCTCTAACTCCTGGCCTCAGCGTGGTCTCTAACTCCCGGCCTCAGCGTGGTCTAAAGCTCCCGGCCTCAGCGTGGTCTCTAACACTCGGCCTCAGTGTGGTCTCTAACTCCCAGCCTCAGCGTGGTCTCTAACTCCCAGCCTCAGTGTGGTCTCTAACTCCTGGCCTCAGCGTGGTCTCTAACTCCCAGCCTCAGCGTGGTCTCTAACTCCCGGCCTCAGCGTGGTCTCTAACTCCTGACCTCAGTGTGGTCTCTAACTCCCGGCCTCAGCGTGGTCTCTAACTCCCGGCCTCAGCGTGGTCTCTAACTCCCGGCCTCAGCGTGGTCTCTAACTCCCAGCCTCAGTGTGGTCTCTAACTCCCGGCCTCAGCGTGGTCTCTAACTCCCGGCCTCAGCGTGGTCTCTAACTCCCGGCCTCAGCGTGGTCTCTAACTCCCGGCCTCAGCGTGGTCTCCAACTGCTGGCCTCAGCGTGGTCTCCAACCACTGGCCTCAGTGTGCTCTCTTACTCCCAGCCTCAGCGTGGACTCCAACTCCCGGCCTCAGTGTGGTCTCTATCTCCTGGCCTTAGTGTGGTCTCTAACTCCCGGTTTAAGCGTGTTCTCTAAGTCCCGCCCTCAGCGTGGTCTCTAATTCCCGGCCTCAGTGTGGTCTCTAGCTCCAGCCTCAGTGTGGTCTCTAACCCCCGGCCTCAGTGTGGTTTCTAACTCCTGGCCTCAGCGTGGTCTCTAACTCCCGGCCTCAGCGTAGTCTCTACCTCCCGACCTCTGTGTGGTCTCTAACTCCTGGCCTCAGTGTGGACTCATACTCCCGACCTCAGCGTGCTCTCTAATTCCCAGCCTCAGTATCCTCTCTAACTGCTGGCCTCAGCGTGGTCTATAACTCCCGGCCACAGCGTGGTCTCTAACCCCCAGCCTCAGTGTGGTCTCTAACACTCGGCCTCAGTGTGGACTCTAACTCCCTGTCTCAGTGTTTTCTCTAACTCCCGCCCTCAGTGTGGTCTCTAACTCCCAGCCTCAGCGTGGTCTCTAACTCCAGGCCTCAGTGGGTCTCTAACTCCCAGCCTCAGTGTGGTCTCTAACTCCCAGCCTCAGCGTGGTCTCTAACTCCAGGCCTCAGTGGGTCTCTAACTCCCAGCCTCAGTGTGGTCTCTAACTCCCGGCCTCAGCGTGGTCTAAAGCTTCCGGCCTCAGCGTGGTCTCTAACACTCGGCCTCAGTGTGGTCTCTAACTCCCAGCCTCAGCGTGGTCTCTAACTCCCAGCCTCAGTGTGGTCTCTAACTCCTGGCCTCAGCGTGGTCTCTAACTCCCAGCCTCAGCGTGGTCTCTAACTCTCGGCCTCAGCGTGGTCTCTAACTCCTGACCTCAGTGTGGTCTCTAAATCCCTGCCTCAGCGTAGTCTCTAACTCCCAGCCTCAGTGTGGTCTCCAACTGCTGGCCTCAGCGTGGTCTCCAATCACTGGCCTCAGTGTGCTCTCTTACTCCCAGCCTCAGCGTGGACTCCAACTCCCGGCCTCAGTGTGGTCTCTATCTCCTGGCCTTAGTGTGGTCTCTAACTCCCGGTTTAAGCGTGTTCTCTAAGTCCCGCCCTCAGCGTGGTCTCTAACTCCCGGCCTCAGTGTGGTCTCTAGCTCCAGCCTCAGTGTGGTCTCTAACCCCCGGCCTCAGTGTGGTTTCTAACTCCTGGCCTCAGCGTGGTCTCTAACTTCCGGCCTCAGCGTAGTCTCTACCTCCCGGCCTCTGTGTGGTCTCTAACTCCTGGCCTCAGTGTGGACTCATACTCCCGACCTCAGCGTGCTCTCTAATTCCCAGCCTCAGTATCCTCTCTAACTGCTGGCCTCAGCGTGGTCTATAACTCCCGGCCACAGCGTGGTCTCTAACCCCCAGCCTCAGTGTGGTCTCTAACACTCGGCCTCAGTGTGGACTCTAACTCCCTGTCTCAGTGTTTTCTCTAACGCCCGCCCTCAGTGTGGTCTCTAACTCCCGGTTTAAGCGTGTTCTCTAACTCCCGGCCTCAGTGTGGTCTCTAATTCCCAGCCTCAGTATCCTCTCTAACTGCTGGCCTCAGCGTGATCTATAACTCCTGGCCACAGCGTGGTCTCTAACCCCCAGCCTCAGTGTGGTCCCTAACACTCGGCCTCAGTGTGGACTCTAACTCCCTGTCTCAGTGTTTTCTCTAACTCCCGCCCTCAGTGTGGTCTCTAACTCCCGGCTTCAGTGTGGTCTCTAAATCCCGGCCTCAGCGTGTTCTCGAACACCCGCCCTCAGTGTGGTCTCTAACTCTCGGCCTCAGTGTGGTCTCGATGTCCCGGCCTCAGTGTGCACTCTAACGCCCGACCTCAGTGTGGTCTCTCACTCCCGGTTTAAGCGTGTTCTCGAACTCGCAGCCTCAGTGTGGTCTCTAACTCCCGGTCTCAGTGTAGTCTCTAACTCCCGGCCTCAGCGTGGTCTCTAACTCCCGGCTCAGTGTGGTCTCTAACACCCGGCCTCAGTGTGGACTCTAATTCCCGGTCTCAGCGTGTTCTATAATGCCCGCCCTCAGTGTGGTCTCCAACCCCCGGCCTCAGTGTGGTCTCTAACTCCCGGCCTCAGAGTGGTCTCTAACTTCCAGCCTCAGTGTGGACTCTAAGTCCCGGCCTCAGTGTGGACTCTAACTCCCGGCCTCAGTGTGGACTCTGACTCCCGGTCTCAGCGTGTTCTATAATGCCCGCCCTCAGCGTGGTCTCTAACTCACGGCCTCAGTGTGGACTCTAACTTCCAGCCTCAGTGTGGACTCTAAGTCCCGGCCTCAGTGTGCTCTCTAACTCCCGGCCTCAGAGTGGTCTCTAACTCCCGGACTCAGCATGGTGTCTAGCTTCCGGCCTCAGTGTGGTCTCTATCTTCCAGCCTCAGTGTGGTCTCTAACTCCCAGCCTCAGCGTGGTCTCTAACTCCAGGCCTCAGTGGGTCTCTAACTCCCAGCCTCAGTGTGGTCTCTAACTCCCGGCCTCAGCGTGGTCTAAAGCTCCCGGCCTCAGCGTGGTCTCTAACACTCGGCCTCAGTGTGGTCTCTAACTCCCAGCCTCAGCGTGGTCTCTAACTCCCAGCCTCAGTGTGGTCTCTAACTCCTGGCCTCAGCGTGGTCTCTAACTCCCGGCCTCAGCGTGGTCTCTAACTCCCGGCCTCAGCGTGGTCTCTAACTCCTGACCTCAGTGTGGTCTCTAACTCCCGGCCTCAGCGTGGTCTCTAACTCCCGGCCTCAGCGTGGTCTCTAACTCCCGGCCTCAGCGTGGTCTCTAACTCCCAGCCTCAGTGTGGTCTCTAACTCCCGGCCTCAGCGTGGTCTCTAACTCCCGGCCTCAGCGTGGTCTCTAACTCCCGGCCTCAGCGTGGTCTCTAACTCCCGGCCTCAGCGTGGTCTCCAACTGCTGGCCTCAGCGTGGTCTCCAACCACTGGCCTCAGTGTGCTCTCTTACTCCCAGCCTCAGCGTGGACTCCAACTCCCGGCCTCAGTGTGGTCTCTATCTCCTGGCCTTAGTGTGGTCTCTAACTCCCGGTTTAAGCGTGTTCTCTAAGTCCCGCCCTCAGCGTGGTCTCTAATTCCCGGCCTCAGTGTGGTCTCTAGCTCCAGCCTCAGTGTGGTCTCTAACCCCCGGCCTCAGTGTGGTTTCTAACTCCTGGCCTCAGCGTGGTCTCTAACTCCCGGCCTCAGCGTAGTCTCTACCTCCCGGCCTCTGTGTGGTCTCTAACTCCTGGCCTCAGTGTGGACTCATACTCCCGACCTCAGCGTGCTCTCTAATTCCCAGCCTCAGTATCCTCTCTAACTGCTGGCCTCAGCGTGGTCTATAACTCCCGGCCACAGCGTGGTCTCTAACCCCCAGCCTCAGTGTGGTCTCTAACACTCGGCCTCAGTGTGGACTCTAACTCCCTGTCTCAGTGTTTTCTCTAACTCCCGCCCTCAGTGTGGTCTCTAACTCCCGGCTTCAGTGTGGTCTCTAAATCCCGGCCTCAGCGTGTTCTCGAACACCCGCCCTCAGTGTGGTCTCTAACTCTCGGCCTCAGTGTGGTCTCGATGTCCCGGCCTCAGTGTGCACTCTAACGCCCGCCCTCAGTGTGGTCTCTCACTCCCGGTTTAAGCGTGTTCTCTAACTCCCAGCCTCAGTGTGGTCTCTAACTCCCGGTCTCAGCGTGCTCTCTAATTCCCAGCCTCAGTATCCTCTCTAACTGCTGGCCTCAGCGTGGTCTATAACTCCCGGCCACAGTGTGGTCTCTAACCCCCAGCCTCAGTATGGTCTCTGACACCCGGCCTCAGTGTGGACTCTAACTCCCTGTCTCAGTGTTTTCTCTAACGCCCGCCCTCAGTGTGGTCTCTAACTCCCGGTTTAAGCGTGTTCTCTAACACCCGGCCTCAGTGTGGTCTCTAATTCCCAGCCTCAGTATCCTCTCTAACTGCTGGCCTCAGCGTGGTCTATAAGTCCCGGCCACAGCGTGGTCTCTTACCCCCAGCCTCAGTGTGGTCCCTAACACTCGGCCTCAGTGTGGACTCTAACTCCCTGTCTCAGTGTTTTCTCTAACTCCCGCCTCAGTGTGGTCTCTAACACCCGCCCTCAGTGTGGTCTCTAACTCTCGGCCTCAGCGTGGTCTCGATGTCCCGGCCTCAGTGTGCACTCAAACGCCCGCCCTCAGTGTGGTCTCTCACTCCCGGTTTAAGCGTGTTCTCGAACTCCAAGCCTCAGTGTGGTCTCTAACTCCCGGTCTCAGTGTGGTCTCTAACTCCCGGCCTCAGCGTGGTCTCTAACTCCCGGCTCAGCGTGGTCTCTAACTACTGGCTCAGTGTGGTCTCTAACTCCCGGCCTCAGTATGGTCTCTGACACCCGGCCTCAGTGTGGACTCTAACCCCCGGCCTCAGCATGGTGTCTAACACCCGGCCTCAGTGTGGACTCTAACTCCCAGCCTCAGTGGGCCTCTAACTACCAGCCTCAGCGTGGTCTCGAACTCCCAGCCGCAGCGTGGTCTCTAACTCCCAGCCTCAGTGTGGTCTCTAACTCCCAGCCTCAGTGTGGTCTCTAACTCCCGGCCTCAGTGTGGTCTCTAACTCCCAGCCTCAATGTGGTCTCTAACTCCCAGCCTCAGTGTGGTCTCTAACTCCCGGCCTCAGCGTGGTCCAAAGCTCCCGGCCTCAGCGTGGTCTCTTACTCCCAGCCTCAGTGTGGTGTCTAACACTCGGCCTCAGTGTGGTCTCTAACTCCCAGCATCAGCGTGGTCTCTAACTCCAAGCCTCAGCGGGGCCTCTAACCCCCGGCCTCAGCGTGGTCTCTAACACTCAGCCTCAGTGTGGACTCTAACTCCCGGTCTCAGCGTGTTCTATAATGCCCGCCCTCAGTGTGGTCTCCAACACCCGGCCTCAGTGTGGTCTCTAACTCACGGCCTCAGTGTGGTCTCTAACTCCCAGCTTCAGTGTGGTCTCTAACTCCTGGCCTCAGTGTGGTCTCTAACTCCCAGCCTCAATGTGGTCTCTAACTCCCAGCCTCAGTGTGGTCTCTAACACTCGGCCTCAGTGTGGTCTCTAACTCCCGGCATCAGCGTAGTCTCTAACCTCCGGCCTCAGCATGGTCTCTAACACTCAGCCTCAGTGTGGACTCTAACCCCCGGTCTCAGCGTGTTCTATAATGCCCGCCCTCAGTGTGGTCTCCAACCCCCGGCCTCAGTGTGGTCCCTAACCCCCGGCCTCAGCGTGGTCTCTAACTCCCGGCCTCAGCGTAGTCCCTAACTCCCGGCTCAGTGTTTTCTCTAACTCCCGCCCTCAGTGTGGTCTCTAACTCCCGGCCTCAGCGTGGTCTCTAACACCCGGCTCAGTGTGGACTCTAACTCCCGGCCTCAGCATGGTGTCTAACTCCCGGCCTCAGTGTGGACTCTAACTCCCAGCCTCAGTGGGCCTCTAACTCCCAGCCTCATCGTGGTCTCGAACTCCCAGCCGCAGCGTGGTCTCTAACTCCCAGCCTCAGTGTGGTCTCTATCTCCTGGCCTTAGTGTGGTCTCTAACTCCCGGTTTAAGCGTGTTCTCTAAGTCCCGCCCTCAGCGTGGTCTCTAACTCCCGGCCTCATTGTGGTCTCTAGCTCCAGCCTCAGTGTGGTCTCTAACCCCCGGCCTCAGTGTGGTTTCTAACTCCTGGCCTCAGCGTGGTCTCTAACTCCCGGCCTCAGCGTAGTCTCTAACTCCCGGCCTCTGTGTGGTCTTTAACTCCTGGCCTCAGTGTGGACTCATACTCCCGACCTCAGTGTGGTCTCTAATTCCCAGCCTCAGTATCCTCTCTAACTGCTGGCCTCAGCGTGATCTATAACTCCCGGCCACAGCGTGGTCTCTAACCCCCAGCCTCAGTGTGGTCCCTAACACTCGGCCTCAGTGTGGACTCTAACTCCCTGTCTCAGTGTTTTCTCTAACTCCCGCCCTCAGTGTGGTCTCTAACTCCCAGCTTCAGTGTGGTCTCTAAATCCCGGCCTCAGCGTGTTCTCGAACACCCGCCCTCAGTGTGGTCTCTAACTCTCGGCCTCAGTGTGGTCTCGATGTCCCGGCCTCAGTGTGCACTCTAACGCCCGCCCTCAGTGTGGTCTCTCACTCCCGGTTTAAGCGTGTTCTCTAACTCCCAGCCTCAGTGTGGTCTCTAACTCCCGGTCTCAGCGTGCTCTCTAATTCCCAGCCTCAGTATCCTCTCTAACTGCTGGCCTCAGCGTGGTCTATAAGTCCCGGCCACAGCGTGGTCTCTTACCCCCAGCCTCAGTGTGGTCCCTAACACTCGGCCTCAGTGTGGACTATTACTCCCTGTCTCAGTGTTTTCTCTAACTCCCGCCTCAGTGTGGTCTCTAACACCCGCCCTCAGTGTGGTCTCTAACTCTCGGCCTCAGCGTGGTCTCGATGTCCCGGCCTCAGTGTGCACTCAAACGCCCGCCCTCAGTGTGGTCTCTCACTCCCGGTTTAAGCGTGTTCTCTAACTCCCAGCCTCAGTGTGGTCTCTAACTCCCGGTCTCAGTGTGGTCTCTAACTCCCGGCCTCAGCGTGGTCTCTAACTCCCGGCCTCAGCGTGGTCTCTAACTCCCGGCTCAGTGTGGTCTCTAACTCCCGGCCTCAGTATGGTCTCTGACACCCGGCCTCAGTGTGGACTCTAACTCCCGGCCTCAGCATGGTGTCTAACACCCGGCCTCAGTGTGGACTCTAACTCCCAGCCTCAGTGGGCCTCTAACTACCAGCCTCAGCGTGGTCTCGAACTCCCAGCCGCAGCGTGGTCTCCAACTCCCAGCCTCAGTGTGGTCTCTAACTCCCAGCCTCAGTGTGGTCTCTAACTCCCGGCCTCAGTGTGGTCTCTAACTCCCAGCTTCAGTGTGGTCTCTAACTCCTGGCCTCAGTGTGGTCTCTAACTCCCAGCCTCAATGTGGTCTCTAACTCCCAGCCTCAGTGTGGTCTCTAACTCCCGGCCTCAGCGTGGTCCAAAGCTCCCGGCCTCAGCGTGGTCTCTTACTCCCAGCCTCAGTGTGGTCTCTAACACTCGGCCTCAGTGTGGTCTCTAACTCCCGGCATCAGCGTGGTCTCTAACTCCAAGCCTCAGCGGGGCCTCTAACCCCCGGCCTCAGCGTGGTCTCTAACACTCAGCCTCAGTGTGGACTCTAACTCCCGGTCTCAGCGTGTTCTATAATGCCCGCCCTCAGTGTGGTCTCCAACACCCGGCCTCAGTGTGGTCTCTAACTCACGGCCTCAGTGTGGTCTCTAACTCCCAGCTTCAGTGTGGTCTCTAACTCCCAGCCTCAGTGTGGTCTCTAACTCCCAGCCTCAATGTGGTCTCTAACTCCCAGCCTCAGTGTGGTCTCTAACACTCGGCCTCAGTGTGGTCTCTAACTCCCGGCATCAGCGTAGTCTCTAACCTCCGGCCTCAGCATGGTCTCTAACACTCAGCCTCAGTGTGGACTCTAACCCCCGGTCTTAGCGTGTTCTATAATGCCCGCCCTCAGTGTGGTCTCCAACCCCCGGCCTCAGTGTGGTCCCTAACCCCCGGCCTCAGCATGGTCTCTAACTCCCGGCCTCAGCGTAGTCCCTAACTCCTGGCTCAGTGTTTTCTCTAACTCCCGCCCTCAGTGTGGTCTCTAACTCCCGGCCTCAGCGTAGTCCCTAACTCCCGGCTCAGTGTTTTCTCTAACTCCCGCCCTCAGTGTGGTCTCTAACTCCCGGCCTCAGCGTGGTCTCTAACACCCGGCTCAGTGTGGACTCTAACTCCCGGCCTCAGCATGGTGTCTAACTCCCGGCCTCAGTGTGGACTCTAACTCCCAGCCTCAGTGGGCCTCTAACTCCCAGCCTCATCGTGGTCTCGAACTCCCAGCCGCAGCGTGGTCTCTAACTCCCAGCCTCAGTGTGGTCTCTAACTCCCAGCCACAGTGTGGTCTCTAACTCCTGTACTCAGTGTGGTCTCTAACTTCCAGCCTCAATGTGGTCTCTAACTCCCAGCCTCAGTGTGGTCTCTAACTCCCAGCCTCAGTGTGGTCTCTAACTCCCAGCCTCAGTGTGGTCTCTAACTCCCAGCCTCAGCGTGGTCTCTATCTTCCAGCCTCAGTGTGGTCTCTAACTCCCAGCCTCAGCGTGCTCTCTAACTCCAGGCCTGAGTGGGTCTCTAATTCCCAGCCTTAGTGTGGTCTCTAAAACTCGGCCTCAGTGTGGTCTCTAACTCCCGGCCTCAGTGTGGTCTCTAACTCCCAGCTTCAGTGTGGTCTCTAACTCCTGTACTCAGTGTGGTCTCTAACTCCCAGCCTCAGTGTGGTCTCTAACTCCCGCCCTCAGTGTGGTCTCTAATTCCCGGCATCAGCGTGATTTCCAACTCCCGGCCTCAGAGTGGACTCAGACTCCCGGCCTCAGCGTGGTCTCTAACTCCCGGTCTCAATGTGGACTCTAACTTCCGGCCTCAGTGTACTCTCTAACTCCTGGTCTCAGTGTGGTCTCTAACTCCTGGCCTCACCGTGGTCACTAACTCCCGGCCTCAGCGTGGACTCTAACTCTCGGCCTCAGAGTAGATTCTAACTTCCAGCCTCTGTGTGGTCTCTAACTCCTGGCCGCAGTGTGGGCTCTAACTCACGCCCTCAGTATGGACTCTAATTACCGGCCTCAGCGTGTTCTATAACTCCCGGCCTCAGTGTGGTCTCTAACACTCGGCCTCAGTGTGGACTCTAACTCCCGGTCTCAGCATGTTCTATAACGCCCGCCCTCAATGTGGTCTCTAACCCACGGTTTAAGCATGTTCTCTAACACAAGTCCTCAATGTGGTCTCTAACTCCTGGCCTCAGTGTGGACTCTAACTCCCAGCCTCAGTGTGGTCTCTAACTCCCAGCCTCAGCGTGGTCTCCAACTGCCGGCCTCAGCGTGGCTTCTAACCCCTGGCCTCAGTGTGGTCTCTATCTCCTGGCCTCAGTGTGGACTCTAACTCCCGCCCTCAGTGTGGTCTCTAACTCCCGGTTTAAGCGTGGTCTCTAATTCCCGGCCTCAGCGTGGTCTCTAACTCCCGGCCTCAGCGTGGTCTCTAATTCCCAGCCTCAGTATCCTCTCTAACTGTTGGCCTCAGCGTGGTCTCTAACCCCCAGCCTCAGTGTGGTCTCTAACACTCGGCCTCAGTGTGGTCTCTAACTCCCTGTCTCAGTGTTTTCTCTAACGCCCGCCCTCAGTGTGATCTCTAACTCCCGGTTTAAGCGTGTTCTCTAACTCCCGGCCTCAGTGTGGTCTCTAACTCCCGCCCTCAGTGTGGTCTCTAAATCCCGGCCTCAGCGAGGTCTCTAACTCCCAGCCTCAGCGTGGTCTCTAACTCCCGGCCTCAGCGTAGTCTCTAACTCCCGGCCTCTGTGTGGTCTCTACCTCCCGGCCTAAGTGTGGACTCAGACTCCCGGCCTCAGCGTGGTCTCTAATTCCCGGCCTCAGCGTGGTCTCTAACTCCCGGCCTCAGCGTGGTCTCTAATTCCCAGCCTCAGTATCCTCTCTAACTGCTGGCCTCAGCGTGGTCTATAACTCCCGGCCTCAGTGTGGTCTCTAACCCCCAGCCTCAGTGCGGTCTCTAACACCCGGCCTCAGCATGGACTCTAACTCCCGGTCTCAGTGTGGTCTCTAACACTCGGCCTCAGTGTGGTCTCTAACTCCCTGTCTCAGTGTTTTCTCTAACGCCCGCCCTCAGTGTGATCTCTAACTCCCGGTTTAAGCGTGTTCTCTACCTCTCGGCCTCAGTGTGGTCTCTAACTCCCGCCCTCAGTGTGGTCTCTAAATCCCGGCCTCAGCGTGGTCTCTAACTCCCAGCCTCAGCGTGGTCTCTAACTCCCGGCCTCAGCGTAGTCTCTAACTCCCGGCCTCTGTGTGGTCTCTACCTCCCGGCCTAAGTGTGGACTCAGACTCCCGGCCTCAGCGTGGTCTCTAATTCCCGGCCTCAGCGTGGTCTCTAACTCCCGGCCTCAGCGTGGTCTCTAATTCCCAGCCTCAGTATCCTCTCTAACTGCTGGCCTCAGCGTGGTCTATAACTCCCGTCCTCAGTGTGGTCTCTAACCCCCAGCCTCAGTGCGGTCTCTAACACCCGGCCTCAGCATGGACTCTAACTCCCGGTCTCAGTGTGGTCTCTCTCTCCCGGCCTCAGTGTGCACTCTAACGCCCGCCCTCAGTGTGGTCTCTAACTCCCGCCCTCAGTGTGGTCTCTAATTCCCGGCCTCAGCGTGATTTCCAACTCCCGGCCTCAGAGTGGTCTCTAACTCCCGGCCTCAGCGTGATTTCCAACTCCCGGCCGCAGAGTGGACTCAGACTCCCGGCCTCAGTGTGTTCGCTAACTCCCGGTCTCAATGTGGACTCTAACTTCCGGCCTCAGTGTACTCTCTAACTCCTGGTCTCAGTGTGGTCTCTAACTCCTGGCCTCACCGTGGTCACTAACTCCCGGCCTCAGCGTGGACTCTAACTCTCGGCCTCAGAGTAGATTCTAACTTCCAGCCTCAGTGTGGTCTCTAACTCCTGGCCGCAGTGTGGGCTCTAACTCACGCCCTCAGTATGGACTCTAATTACCGGCCTCAGCGTGTTCTATAACTCCCGGCCTCAGTGTGGTCTCTAACACTCGGCCTCAGTGTGGACTCTAACTCCCGGTCTCAGCATATTCTATAACGCCCGCCCTCAATGTGGTCTCTAACCCACGGTTTAAGCATGTTCTCTAACACAAGTCCTCAATGTGGTCTCTAACTCCTGGCCTCAGTGTGGACTCTAACTCCCAGCCTCAGTGTGGTCTCTAACTCCCGCCTCAGCGTGGTCTCCAACTGCCGGCCTCAGCGTGGCTTCTAACCCCTGGCCTCAGTGTGGTCTCTATCTCCTGGCCTCAGTGTGGACTCTAACTCCCGCCCTCAGTGTGGTCTCTAACTCCCGGTTTAAGCGTGGTCTCTAATTCCCGGCCTCAGCGTGGTTTCTAACTCCTGGCCTCAGCGTGGTCTCTAATTCCCAGCCTCAGTATCCTCTCTACCTGTTGGCCTCAGCGTGGTCTCTAACCCACAGCCTCAGTGTGGTCTCTAACACTCGGCCTCAGTGTGGTCTCTAACTCCCTGTCTCAGTGTTTTCTCTAACGCCCGCCCTCAGTGTGATCTCTAACTCCCGGTTTAAGCGTGTTCTCTAACTCCCGGCCTCAGTGTGGTCTCTAAATCTCGCCCTGAGTGTGGTCTCTAAATCCCGGCCTCAGCGTGGTCTCTAACTCCCAGCCTCAGCGTGGTCTCTAACTCCCGGCCTCAGCGTAGTCTCTAACTCCCGGCCTCTGTGTGGTCTCTACCTCCCGGCCTAAGTGTGGACTCAGACTCCCGGCCTCAGCGTGGTCTCTAATTCCCGGCCTCAGCGTGGTCTCTAACTCCCGGCCTCAGCGTGGTCTCTAACTCCCAGCCTCAGCGTGGTCTCTAACTCCCGGCCTCAGCGTAGTCTCTAACTCCCGGCCTCTGTGTGGTCTCTACCTCCCGGCCTAAGTGTGGACTCAGACTCCCGGCCTCAGCGTGGTCTCTAATTCCCGGCCTCAGCGTGGTCTATAACTCCCGGCCTCAGTGTGGTCTCTAACCCCCAGCCTCAGTGCGGTCTCTAACACTCGGCCTCAGTGTGGACTCTAACTCCCTGTCTCAGTGTTTTCTCTAACGCCTGCCCTCAGTGTGGTCTCTAACTCCCCGTTTAAGCGTGTTCTCTAACTCCCGGCATCAGCGCGGTCTCTAACTCCCGGCTTCCGTGTGGTCTCTAATTCCCGGCCTCAGCGTGTTCTCTTACACCTGGCCTCAGTGTGGTCTCTAACTCCCGGCCTCAGTGTGGTCTCTAAATCCCGGCCTCAGTGTGGTCTCTAACACCCGGCCTCAGCATGGACTCTAACGCCCGGTCTCAGTGTGGTCTCTCTCTCCCGGCCTCAGTGTGCACTCTAACGCCCGCCCTCAGTGTGGTCTCTAATTCCCGGCCTCAGCGTGATTTCCAACTCCCGGCCTCAGAGTGGTCTCTAACTCCCGGCCTCAGCGTGATTTCCAACTCCCGGCCTCAGAGTGGACTCAGACTCCCGGCCTCAGTTTGTTCGCTAACTCCCGGTCTCAATGTGGACTCTAACTCCCAGCCTCAGTGTGGTCTCTAACTCCCGGTCTCAATGTGGACTCTAACTTCCGGCCTCAGTGTACTCTCTAACTCCTGGTCTCAGTGTGGTCTCTAACTCCCAGCCTCACCATGGACACTAACTCCCGGCCTCAGCGTGGACTCTAACTCCCGGCCTCAGAGTAGATTCTAACTTCCAGCCTCTGTGTGGTCTCTAACTCCTGGCCACAGTGTGAGCTCTAACTCACGCCCTCAGTGTGGACTCTAATTCCCGGCCTCAGCGTGTTCTATAACTCCCGGCCTCAGTGTGGTCTCTAACACTCGGCCTCAGTGTGGACTCTAACTCCCGGTCTCAGCATGTTCTATAACGCCCGCCCTCAATGTGGTCTCTCACCCACGGTTGAAGCATGTTCTCTAACACAAGTCCTCAATGTGGTCTCTAACTCCCGGCCTCAGTGTGGACTCTAACTCCCAGCCTCAGTGTGGTCTCTAACTCCCAGCCTCAGTGTGGTCTCCAACTGCCGGCCTCAGCGTGGTCTCTAACCCCTGGCCTCAGAGTGGTCTCTATCTCCTGGCCTCAGTGTGGTCTCCAACTCCCGCCCTCAGTGTGGTCTCTAACTCCCGGTCTCAATGTGGACTCTAACTTCCGGCCTCAGTGTACTCTCTAACTCCTGGTCTCAGTGTGGTCTCTAACTCCCGGCCTCACCATGGTCACTAACTCCCGGCCTCAGCGTGGACTCTAACTCCCGGCCTCAGAGTAGATTCTAACTTCCAGCCTCTGTGTGGTCTCTAACTCCTGGCCACAGTGTGAGCTCTAACTCACGCCCTCAGTGTGGACTCTAATTCCCGGCCTCAGCGTGTTCTATAACTCCCGGCCTCAGTGTGGTCTCTAACACTCGGCCTCAGTGTGGTCTCTAACTCCCTGTCTCAGTGTTTTCTCTAACGCCCGCCCTCAGTGTGATCTCTAACTCCCGGTTTAAGCGTGTTCTCTAACTCCCGGCCTCAGTGTGGTCTCTAACTCCCGCCCTCAGTGTGGTCTCTAAATCCCGGCCTCAGCGTGGTCTCTAACTCCCAGCCTCAGCGTGGTCTCTAACTCCCGGCCTCAGCGTAGTCTCTAACTCCCGGCCTCTGTGTGGTCTCTACCTCCCGGCCTAAGTGTGGACTCAGACTCCCGGCCTCAGCGTGGTCTCTAATTCCTGGCCTCAGCGTGGTCTCTAACTCCCGGCCTCAGCGTGGTCTCTAATTCCCAGCCTCAGTATCCTCTCTAACTGCTGGCCTCAGCGTGGTCTATAACTCCCGGCCTCAGTGTGGTCTCTAACCCCCAGCCTCAGTGCGGTCTCTAACACCCGGCCTCAGCATGGATTCTAACTCCCGGTCTCAGTGTGGTCTCTCTCTCCCGGCCTCAGTGTGCACTCTAACGCCCGCCCTCAGTGTGGTCTCTAACTCCCGCCCTCAGTGTGGTCTCTAATTCCCGGCCTCAGCGTGATTTCCAACTCCCAGCCTCAGAGTGGTCTCTAACTCCCGGCCTCAGCGTGATTTCCAACTCCCGGCCTCAGAGTGGACTCAGACTCCCGGCCTCAGTGTGGTCTCTAACCCCCAGCCTCAGTGCGGTCTCTAACACTCGGCCTCAGTGTGGACTCTAACTCCCTGTCTCAATGTTTTCTCTAACGCCTGCCCTCAGTGTGGTCTCTAACTCCCCGTTTAAGCGTGTTCTCTAACTCCCGGCATCAGCGCGGTCTCTAACTCCCGGCTTCCGTGTGGTCTCTAATTCCCGGCCTCAGCGTGTTCTCTTACACCTGGCCTCAGTGTGGTCTCTAACTCCCGGCCTCAGTGTGGTCTCTAAATCCCGGCCTCAGTGTGGTCTCTAACACCCGGCCTCAGCATGGACTCTAACTCCCGGTCTCAGTGTGATCTCTCTCTCCCGGCCTCAGTGTGCACTCTAACGCCCGCCCTCAGTGTGGTCTCTAACTCCCGCCCTCAGTGTGGTCTCTAATTCCCGGCCTCAGCGTGATTTCCAACTCCCGGCCTCAGAGTGGTCTCTAACTCCCGGCCTCAGCGTGATTTCCAACTCCCGGCCTCAGAGTGGACTCAGACTCCCGGCCTCAGTGTGTTCGCTAACTCCCGGTCTCAATGTGGACTCTAACTCCCAGCCTCAGTGTGGTCTCTAACTCCCGGTCTCAATGTGGACTCTAACTTCCGGCCTCAGTGTACTCTCTAACTCCTGGTCTCAGTGTGGTCTCTAACTCCCGGCCTCACCATGGTCACGAACTCCCGGCCTCAGCGTGGACTCTAACCCCCGGCCTCAGAGTAGATTCTAACTTCCAGCCTCTGTGTGGTCTCTAACTCCTGGCCACAGTGTGAGCTCTAACTCACGCCCTCAGTGTGGACTCTAATTCCCGGCCTCAGCGTGTTCTATAACTCCCGGCCTCAGTGTGGTCTCTAACACTCGGCCTCAGTGTGGACTCTAACTCCCGGTCTCAGCATGTTCTATAACGCCCGCCCTCAATGTGGTCTCTCACCCACGGTTTAAGCATGTTCTCTAACACAAGTCCTCAATGTGGTCTCTAACTCCCGGCCTCAGTGTGGACTCTAACTCCCAGCCTCAGTGTGGTCTCTAACTCCCAGCCTCAGTGTGGTCTCCAACTGCCGGCCTCAGCGTGGTCTCTAACCCCTGGCCTCAGAGTGGTCTCTATCTCCTGGCCTCAGTGTGGTCTCTAACTCCCGCCCTCAGTGTGGTCTCTAACTCCCGGTCTCAATGTGGACTCTAACTTCCGGCCTCAGTGTACTCTCTAACTCCTGGTCTCAGTGTGGTCTCTAACTCCCGGCCTCACCATGGTCACTAACTCCCGGCCTCAGCGTGGACTCTAACTCCCGGCCTCAGAGTAGATTCTAACTTCCAGCCTCTGTGTGGTCTCTAACTCCTGGCCACAGTGTGAGCTCTAACTCACGCCCTCAGTGTGGACTCTAATTCCCGGCCTCAGCGTGTTCTATAACTCCCGGCCTCAGTGTGGTCTCTAACACTCGGCCTCAGTGTGGACTCTAACTCCCGGTCTCAGCATGTTCTATAACGCCCGCCCTCAATGTGGTCTCTCACCCACGGTTTAAGCATGTTCTCTAACACAAGTCCTCAATGTGGTCTCTAACTCCCGGCCTCAGTGTGGACTCTAACTCCCAGCCTCAGTGTGGTCTCTAACTCCCAGCCTCAGTGTGGTCTCCAACTGCCGGCCTCAGCGTGGTCTCTAACCCCTGGCCTCAGAGTGGTCTCTATCTCCTGGCCTCAGTGTGGTCTCTAACTCCCGCCCTCAGTGTGGTCTCTAACTCCCGGTCTCAATGTGGACTCTAACTTTCGGCCTCAGTGTACTCTCTAACTCCTGGTCTCAGTGTGGTCTCTAACTCCCGGCCTCACCATGGTCACTAACTCCCGGCCTCAGCGTGGACTCTAACTCCCGGCCTCAGAGTAGATTCTAACTTCCAGCCTCTGTGTGGTCTCTAACTCCTGGCCACAGTGTGAGCTCTAACTCACGCCCTCAGTGTGGACTCTAATTCCCGGCCTCAGCGTGTTCTATAACTCCCGGCCTCAGTGTGGTCTCTAACACTCGGCCTCAGTGTGGACTCTAACTCCCGGTCTCAGCATGTTCTATAACGCCCGCCCTCAATGTGGTCTCTCACCCACGGTTTAAGCATGTTCTCTAACACAAGTCCTCAATGTGGTCTCTAACTCCCGGCCTCAGTGTGGACTCTAACTCCCAGCCTCAGTGTGGTCTCTAACTCCCAGCCTCAGTGTGGTCTCCAACTGCCGGCCTCAGCGTGGTCTCTAACCCCTGGACTCAGGGTGGTCTCTATCTCCTGGCCTCAGTGTGGTCTCTAACTCCCGCCCTCAGTGTGGTCTCTAACTCCCGGTTTAAGCGTGTTCTCTAATTCCCGGCCTCAGCGTGGTTTCTAACTCCTGGCCTCAGCGTGGTCTCTAACCCCTGGCCTCAGTGTGGTCTCTAATTCCCGGCCTCAGCGTGGTCTCTAACTCCCGGCCTCAGCGTGGTCTCTAATTCCCAGCCTCAGTATCCTCTCTAACTGCTGGCCTCAGCGTGGTCTCTAACCCCCAGCCGCAGTGTGGTCTCTAACTCCCGCCCTCAGTGTGGTCTCTAACTCCCGGTTTAAGCGTGTTCTCTAATTCCCGGCCTCAGCGTGGTTACTAACTCCTGGCCTCAGCGTGGTTCTCTAACTGCCGGCCTCAGCATGGTTTCTAACTCCTGGCCTCAGCGTGGTCTCTAATTCCCGGCCTCAGCGTGGTCTCTAACTCCCGGCCTCAGCGTGGTCTCTAATTCCCAGCCTCAGTATCCTCTCTAACTGCTGGCCTCAGCGTGGTCTCTAACCCCCAGCCTCAGTGTGGTCTCTAACACTCGGCCTCAGTGTGGTCTCTAACTCCCTGTCTCAGTGTTTTCTCTAACTCCCGCCCTCAGTGTGGTCTCTAACACCCGGCCTCAGTGTGGTCTCTAACTCCCAGCCTCAGTGTGGTCTCTAACACCCGGCCTCAGCGTGGACTCTAACTCCCAGCCTCAGCATGGATTCTAACTCCCGGTCTCAGTGTGGTATCTATCTCCCGGCCTCAGTGTGCACTCTAACTCCCGGTTTAAGCGTGTTCTCTAACTCCCGCCCTCAGTGTGGTCTCTAACTCCCAGTTTAAGCGTGTTCTCTAACTCGCGCCCTCAGTGTGGTCTCGAACTACCGGCCTCAGCGTGGTCTCTAACTCCCGGCCTCAGCGTGATTTCCAACTCCCAGCCTCAGAGTGGACTCAGACTCCCGGCCTCGGTGTGGTCGCTAACTCCCGGTCTCAATGTGGACTCTAACTCCCAGTCTCAATGTGGACTCTAACTTCCTTCCTCAGTGTGGTCGCTAACTCCCGGTCTCAATGTGGACTCTAACTCCCAGCCTCAGTGTGGTCTCTAACTCCCGGTCTCAATGTGGACTCTAACTTCCGGCCTCGGTGTGGTCTCTAACTCCCGGTCTCAATGTGGTCTCTAACTCCCGGTCTCAATGTGGACTCTAACTTCCGGCCTCAGTGTGGTCTCTAACTCCCGGTCTCAATGTGGACTCTAACTTCCGGCCTCAGTGTACTCTCTAACTCCTGGTCTCAGTGTGGTCTCTAACTCCCGGCCTCAGCGTGGACTCTAACTCCCGGCCTCGCCGTGGTCTCTAACTCCCGGCCTCAGTGTGGTCTCTAGCTCCCAGCCTCAGCGTGGTGAATAACTCCCGGCCTCACCGTGGTCTCTAACTCCCGGCCTCAGCGTGGACTCAGACTCCCGGCCTCGGTGTGGTCGCTAACTCCCGGTCTCAATGTAGACTCTCACTCCCAGTCTCAATGTGGACTCTAACTTCCTTCCTCAGTGTGGTCTCTAACTTCCGGCCTCAGTGTACTCCCTAACTCCCAGCCTCAGTGTGGTCTCTAACTCCTGGCCGCAGTGTGGCCTCTAACTCACGCCCTCAGTGTGGACTCTAATTCCCGGCCTCAGCGTGTTCTATAACTCCCGGCCTCAGTGTGGACTCTAACTCCCGGTCTCTGCGTGTTCTATAACGCCCGCCCTCAGTGTGGTCTCTAACCCCCGGTTTTAGCATGTTCTCTAACACAAGTCCTCAATGTGGTCTCTAACTCACGGCCTCAGTGTAGTCTCTAACTTCCGGCCTCAGTGTGGACTCTAAATCCCGGCCTCAGTGTGGTCTCTAACACCCGGCCTCAGCATGGACTCTAACTCCCGGTCTCAGTGTGGTCTCTCTCTCCCGGCCTCAGTGTGCACTCTAACGCCCGCCCTCAGTGTGGTCTCTAACTCCCGCCCTCAGTGTGGTCTCTAATTCCCGGCCTCAGCGTGATTTCCAACTCCCGGCCTCAGAGTGGTCTCTAACTCCCGGCCTCAGCGTGATTTCCAACTCCCGGCCTCAGAGTGGACTCAGACTCCCGGCCTCAGTGTGTTCGCTAACTCCCGGTCTCAATGTGGACTCTAACTCCCAGCCTCAGTGTGGTCTCTAACTCCCGGTCTCAATGTGGACTCTAACTTCCGGCCTCAGTGTACTCTCTAACTCCTGGTCTCAGTGTGGTCTCTAACTCCCGGCCTCACCATGGTCACTAACTCCCGGCCTCAGCGTGGACTCTAACTCCCGGCCTCAGAGTAGATTCTAACTTCCAGCCTCTGTGTGGTCTCTAACTCCTGGCCACAGTGTGAGCTCTAACTCACGCCCTCAGTGTGGACTCTAATTCCCGGCCTCAGCGTGTTCTATAACTCCCGGCCTCAGTGTGGTCTCTAACACTCGGCCTCAGTGTGGACTCTAACTCCCGGTCTCAGCATGTTCTATAACGCCCGCCCTCAATGTGGTCTCTCACCCACGGTTTAAGCATGTTCTCTAACACAAGTCCTCAATGTGGTCTCTAACTCCCGGCCTCAGTGTGGACTCTAACTCCCAGCCTCAGTGTGGTCTCTAACTCCCAGCCTCAGTGTGGTCTCCAACTGCCGGCCTCAGCGTGGTCTCTAACCCCTGGACTCAGAGTGGTCTCTATCTCCTGGCCTCAGTGTGGTCTCTAACTCCCGCCCTCAGTGTGGTCTCTAACTCCCGGTTTAAGCGTGTTCTCTAATTCCCGGCCTCAGCGTGGTTTCTAACTCCTGGCCTCAGCGTGGTCTCTAACCCCTGGCCTCAGTGTGGTCTCTAATTCCCGGCCTCAGCGTGGTCTCTAACTCCCGGCCTCAGCGTGGTCTCTAATTCCCAGCCTCAGTATCCTCTCTAACTGCTGGCCTCAGCGTGGTCCCTAACCCCCAGCCTCAGTGTGGTCTCTAACTCCCGCCCTCAGTGTGGTCTCTAACTCCCGGTTTAAGCGTGTTCTCTAATTCCCGGCCTCAGCGTGGTTACTAACTCCTGGCCTCAGCGTGGTTCTCTAACTGCCGGCCTCAGCGTGGTTTCTAACTCCTGGCCTCAGCGTGGTCTCTAATTCCCGGCCTCAGCGTGGTCTCTAACTCCCGGCCTCAGCGTGGTCTCTAATTCCCAGCCTCAGTATCCTCTCTAACTGCTGGCCTCAGCGTGGTCTCTAACCCCCAGCCTCAGTGTGGTCTCTAACACTCGGCCTCAGTGTGGTCTCTAACTCCCTGTCTCAGTGTTTTCTCTAACTCCCGCCCTCAGTGTGGTCTCTAACACCCGGCCTCAGTGTGGTCTCTAACTCCCAGCCTCAGTGTGGTCTCTAACACCCGGCCTCAGCGTGGACTCTAACTCCCAGCCTCAGCATGGATTCTAACTCCCGGTCTCAGTGTGGTATCTATCTCCCGGCCTCAGTGTGCACTCTAACTCCCGGTTTAAGCGTGTTCTCTAACTCCCGCCCTCAGTGTGGTCTCTAACTCCCAGTTTAAGCGTGTTCTCTAACTCGCGCCCTCAGTGTGGTCTCGAACTACCGGCCTCAGCGTGGTCTCTAACTCCCGGCCTCAGCGTGATTTCCAACTCCCGGCCTCAGAGTGGACTCAGACTCCCGGCCTCGGTGTGGTCGCTAACTCCCGGTCTCAATGTGGACTCTAACTCCCAGTCTCAATGTGGACTCTAACTTCCTTCCTCAGTGTGGTCTCTAACTTCCGGCCTCAGTGTACTTCCTAACTCCCAGCCTCAGTGTGGTCTCTAACTCCCGGTCTCAATGTGGACTCTAACTTCCGGCCTCGGTGTGGTCTCTAACTCCCGGTCTCAATGTGGTCTCTAACTCCCGGTCTCAATGTGGACTCTAACTTCCGGCCTCAGTGTGGTCTCTAACTCCCGGTCTCAATGTGGACTCTAACTTCCGGCCTCAGTGTACTCTCTAACTCCTGGTCTCAGTGTGGTCTCTAACTCCCGGCCTCAGCATGGACTCTAACTCCCGGCCTCACCGTGGTCTCTAACTCCCGGCCTCAGTGTGGTCTCTAGCTCCCAGCCTCAGCGTGGTGAATAACTCCCGGCCTCACCGTGGTCTCTAACTCCCGGCCTCAGCGTGGACTCAGACTCCCGGCCTCGGTGTGGTCGCTAACTCCCGGTCTCAATGTAGACTCTCACTCCCAGTCTCAATGTGGACTCTAACTTCCTTCCTCAGTGTGGTCTCTAACTTCCGGCCTCAGTGTACTCCCTAACTCCCAGCCTCAGTGTGGTCTCTAACTCCTGGCCGCAGTGTGGCCTCTAACTCACGCCCTCAGTGTGGACTCTAATTCCCGGCCTCAGCGTGTTCTATAACTCCCGGCCTCAGTGTGGACTCTAACTCCCGGTCTCTGCGTGTTCTATAACGCCCGCCCTCAATGTGGTCTCTAACCCCCGGTTTTAGCATGTTCTCTAACACAAGTCCTCAATGTGGTCTCTAACTCCCGGCCTCAGTGTAGTCTCTAACTTCCGGCCTCAGTGTGGACTCTAACTCCCGGCCTCAGCATGGTGTCTAACTCCCGGCTTCAGTGTGGACTCTAACTCCCAGCCTCAGTGAGCCTCGAACTCCCAGCCTCAGCGTGGTCTCGAACTCCTAGCCTCAGTGTGGTCTCTAACTCCCGGTCTCAGTGTGGTCTCTATCTCCCGGCCTCAGTGTGGTCTCGAACTCCTAGCCGCAGCGTGGTCTCTAACTCCCGGTCTCAGTGTGGTCTCTATCTCCCGGCCTCAGTGTGCACTCTAACGCCCGCCCTCAGTGCGGTCTCTAACTCCCGGCCTCAGCGTGTTCTATAACTCACGCCCTCAGTGTGGTCTCTAACCCCCAGTTTAAGCATGTTCTCCAACACAAGTCCTCAATGTCGTCTCTAACTCCCGGCCTCAGTGTAGACTCTAACTTCCGGCCTCAGTGTGGACTCTAACTCCCCGCCACAGTGCGGTCTCTAACTCCTGGCCTCAATGTGGTCTCTAACCCCCAGCCTCAGTGTGGTCTCTAACACTCGGCCTCAACGTGGTCTCTAACTCCCAGCCTCAACGTGGTTTCTAACTCCTGGCCTCAGCGTGGTCTCTAACTCCCAGCCTCAGCGGAGTCTCTAACTCCCGGCCTCAGTGTGGACTCAGACTCCCGGCCTCAGCGTCGTCTCTAATTCCCGACCTCAGTGTGGTCTCTAAATCCCGGCCTCAGCGTGGTCTCTAACTCCCAGCCTCAGTGCGGTCCCTAACACCCGGCCTCAGCGTGGTCTACAACTCCTGGCCACAGCGTGGTCTCTAACGCCCGACCTCAGTGTGGTCTCTAACTCCCGGCCTCAGCGTGTTCTCTAACACCCGCCCTCAGTGTGGTCTCTAACACCCGCCCTCAGCGTGGTCTCTAATTCCCAGCCTCAGTATCCTCTCTAACTGCTGGCCTCAGCGTGGTCTATAACTCCCGGCCTCAGCGTGATCTCTAACCCCCAGCCTCAGTGTGGTCTCTAACACTCAGCCTCAGTGTGGTCTCTAACTCCCAGTTTAAGCGTGTTCTCTAACGCCCGCCCTCAGTGTGGTCTCTAACTCCAGGCATCAGCGCGGTCTCTAACTCCCGGCTTCAGTGTGGTCTCTAATTCCCGGCCTCAGCGTGTTCTCTAACACCCGGCCTCAGCGTGGATTCTAACTCCCGGCCTCAGCATGGACTCTAACTCCCGGTCTCAGTGTGGTATCTATCTCCCGGCCTCAGTGTGCACTCTAACGCCCGCCCTCAGTGTGGTCTCTAACTCCTGGTATCAGTGCGGTCTCTAACTCCCGGTCTCAGTGTGGTCTCTAACTCCCGGTCTCAATGTGGACTCTAACTTCCGGCCTCAGTGTACTCTCTAACTCCTGGTCTCAGTGTGGTCTCTAACTCCCGGCCTCACCATGGTCACTAACTCCCGGCCTCAGCCTGGTCTCTGCGTGTTCTATAACGCCCGTCCTCATTGTGGTCTCTAACCCCCGTTTTAAGCATGTTCTCTAACACAAGTCCTCAATGTGGTCTCTAACTCCCGGCTTCAGTGTAGTCTCTAACATCCGGCCTCAGTGTGGACTCTAACTCCCGGCCTCAGCATGGTGTCTATCTCCCAGCCTCAGTGTGCCTCTAACTCCCAGCCTCAGCGTGGTCTCGAACTCCCAGCCACAGCGTGGTCTCTAACTCCCAGCCACAGCGTGGTCTCTAACTCCCAGCCTCAGTGTGGTCTCTAACTCCCAGCCTCAGTGTGGTCTCTAACTCCCAGCCTCAGTGTGGTCTCTAACGTCCGGCCTCAGCATGGTCTCTAACTCCCGGCCTCAGTGTGGTTTCTAACTGCCGGCCTCAGCGTGGTCTCTAACTCCCGGCCTCAGTGTGGTCTCTAACTCCCAGCCTCAATGTGCTCTCTAACTCCTGGCCTCAGCGTGGTCTGCAACTCCCGGTCTCAATGTGGTCTCTAACTCCCGGCCTCATCGTGGCCTCTAACTCCCGCCCTCAGTGTGGTCTCTAACTCCCAGCCTCAATGTGCTCTCTAACTCCTGGCCTCAGCGTGGTCTGTAACTCCCGGCCTCACCGTGGTCTCTAACACCCGGCCTCAGCCTGGTCTCTAACTCCCAGCCTCAGTGTGGACTCTAACTCCCGGCCTCACCGTGGTCTCTAACTCCCGGCTTCAGCGTGGTCTCTAACTCCCAGCCTCAGTGTGGACTCTCACTCCCAGCCTCAGTGCGGTCCCTAACTCCCGGCATCAGTGTGGTCTCTAACTCCCAGCCTCAGTGTGGTCTCTAACTCCCAGCCTCAGTGCGGTCCCTAACTCCCGGCCTCAGCGTGGTTTCTAACTCCCAGCCTCAGCGTGGTCTCTAACTACCAGCCTCAGTGCGGTCCCTAACTACCGGCCTCAGTGTGGTCTTTAATTCCCGCTCTCAGTGTGGACTCTAACTCCCAGCCTCAGTGTGGTCTCTAACTCCCAGCCTCAGCGTGATCTCAAACTCCCAGCCTCAGTGTGGTTTCTAACTCCTGGCCTCAGCGTGATCTCTAACTCCCAGCCTCAGCGGAGTCTCTAACTCCCGGCCTCAGTGTGGATTCAGACTCCCGGCCTCAGCGTCGTCTCTAATTCCCGACCTCAGTGTGGTCTCTAAATCCCGGCCTCAGCGTGATCTCTAACTCCCAGCCTCAGTGCGGTCCCTAACTCCCGGCCTCAGCGTGGTCTATAACTCCTGGCCACAGCGTGGTCTCTAACCCCCAGCCTCAGTGTGGTCTCTAACACTCGCCCTCAGCGTGTTCTCTAACTCCCAGCATCAGCGTGTTCTCTAACACCCGCCCTCAGTGTGGACTCTAACTCCTGGCCTCAGCATGGTCTCTAACTCCAGGCCTCAGCGTGGACTCTAACTCCCGGCCTCTGCATGGACTCTGACTCCCGGTCTCAGTGTGGTCTCTAACTCCCGGCCTCAGCGTGGTCTCTAACTCCTGGCTTCAGTTTGGACTGTAACTCCCGGCCTCAGTGTGGACTCAGACCACCGGCCTCAGTGTGCTCTCTAACTCCCGGTCTCATTGTGGACCCAGACTCCCGGCCTCAGCGTAGATTCTAACTTCCAACCTCAGCGTAGATTCTAGCTTCCAGACTCAGTGGGAACTCTATCTCCCGGCCTCAGTGTGGACTCTATCTCCCGGCATCAGTGTAGATTCTAACTCCCGGCCTCAGTGTAGATTCTAACTCTCGGCCTCAGTGTAGATTCTAACTCTCAGCCTCAGTGTCGATTCTAACTCCCGGCCTCAGTGTAGATTCTAACTCCCGGCCTCAGTGTAGATTCTAACTCTCGGCTTCAGTGTCGATTCTAACTCCCGGCCTCAGTGTAGATTCTAACTCCCGGCCTCAGTGTAGATTATAACTCCCGGCCTCAGTGGAGATTCTAACTCTCGACTTCAGTGTAGAATCTAACTCCCGGCCTCAGTGTAGATTCTAACTCCCGGCCTCAGTGTAGATTCTAACTCCCGGCCTCAGTGTAGATTCTAACTCCCGGCCTGAGTGTAGATTCTAACTCCCGGCCTCAGTGTAGATTCTAACTCCGGGCCTCAGTGTAGATTCTAACTCTCGGCCTCAGTGTAGATTCTAACTCCCGGCCTCAGTGTAGATTCTAACTCCCGGCCTCAGTGTAGATTCTAACTCCCGGCCTCAGTGTAGATTCTAACTCCCGGCCTCAGTGTAGATTCTAACTCTCGGCCTCAGTGTAGATTCTAACTCCCGGCCTCAGTGTAGATTCTAACTCCCAGCCTCAGTGGGGACTCTAACTCCCAGCCTCAGTGTGGTCTCTAACTCTCGTCATCAGCATGGACTCTAAGTCTCGGCCTCAGTGTAGATTCTAACTCCCGGCCTCAGTGTAGATTCTAACTCTCGGCCTCAGTGTAGATTCTAACTCCCAGCATCAGTGTAGATTCTAACTCCCAGCCTCAGTGCAGATTCTAACTCTCGGCCTCAGCGTAGATTCTAACTCTCGGCCTCAGTGTAGATTCTAACTCCCGGCCTCAGTGTAGATTCTAAATCCCGGCCTCAGTGTAGATTCTAACTCTCGGCCTCAGTGTAGATTCTAACTCTCGGTCTCAGTGTAGATTCTAACTCCCGGCCTCAGTGTAGATTCTAACTCTCGGCCTCAGTGTAGATTCTAACTCTCGGCCTCAGTGTAGATTCTAACTCTCGGCCTCAGTGTAGATTCCAACTCCCGGCCTCAGTGTAGATTCTAACTCCCGGCCTCAGTGTAGATTCTAACTCCCGGCCTCAGTGTAGATTCCAACTCTCGGCCTCAGCGTAGATTCTAACTCTCGGCCTCAGTGTAGATTCTAACTCCCGGCCTCAGTGTAGATTCTAACTCCCGGCCTCAGTGTAGATTCTAACTCCCGGCCTCAGTGTAGATTCTAACTCCCGGCCTCAGTGTAGATTCTAACTCCTGCCCTCAGTGTAGATTCTAACTCTCGGCCTCAGTGTAGATTCTAACTCCCGCCCTCAGTGTAGATTCTAACTCTCGGCCTCAGTGTAGATTCTAACTCTCGGCCTCAGTGTAGATTCTAACTCCCGGCCTCAGTGTAGATTCTAACTCTCGGCCTCAGTGTAGATTCTAACTCTCGGCCTCAGTGTAGATTCTAACTCTCGGCCTCAGCGTAGATTCTAACTCTCGGCCTCAGTGTAGATTCTAACTCTCGGCCTCAGTGTAGATTCTAACTCTCGGCCTCAGTGTAGATTCTAACTCTCGGTCTCAGTGTAGATTCTAACTCCCGGCCTCAGTGTAGATTCTAACTCTCGGCCTCAGTGTAGATTCTAACTCTCGGCCTCAGTGTAGATTCTAACTCTCGGCCTCAGCGTAGATTCTAACTCTCGGCCTCAGTGTAGATTCTAATTCCGGCCTCAGTGTAGATTCTAACTCTCGGCCTCAGTGTAGATTCTAACTCCCGGCCTCAGTGTAGATTCTAACTCTCGGCCTCAGTGTACATTCTAACTCTCGGCCTCAGTGTAGATTCTAACTCTCGGCCTCAGTGTAGATTCTAACTCTCGGCCTCAGCGTAGATTCTAACTCTCGGCCTCAGTGTAGATTCTAACTCCCGGCCTCAGTGTAGATTCTAACTCTTGGCCTCAGTGTATATTCTAATTCCAGGCCTCAGTGTAGATTCTAACTCTCGGCCTCAGTGTAGATTCTAACTCTCGGCCTCAGCGTAGATTCTAACTCTCGGCCTCAGTGTAGATTCTAACTCTCGGCCTCAGTGTAGATTCTAACTCTCGGCCTCAGCGTAGATTCTAACTCTCGGCCTCAGTGTAGATTCTAACACTCGGCCTCAGTGTAGATTCTAACTCCCGGCCTCAGTGTAGATTCTAACTCTCGGCCTCAGTGTAGATTCTAACTCTCGGCCTCAGTGTAGATTCTAACTCCCGGCCTCAGTGTAGATTCTAACTCTCGGCCTCAGTGTAGATTCTAACTCTCGGCCTCAGTGTAGATTCTAACTCTCGGCCTCAGTGTAGATTCTAACTCTCGGCCTCAGCGTAGATTCTAACTCCCGGCCTCAGTGTAGATTCTAACTCCCGGCCTCAGTGTAGATTCTAACTCTCGGCCTCAGTGCAGATTCTAACTCTCGGCCTCAGTGTAGATTCTAACTCTCGGCCTCAGTGTAGAATCTAACTCCCGGCCTCAGTGTAGATTCTAACTCCCGGCCTCAGTGTAGATTCTAACTCCTGCCCTCAGTGTAGATTCTAACTCTCGGCCTCAGTGTAGATTCTAACTCCCGCCCTCAGTGTAGATTCTAACTCTCGGCCTCAGTGTAGATTCTAACTCTCGGCCTCAGTGTAGATTCTAACTCCCGGCCTCAGTGTAGATTCTAACTCTCGGCCTCAGTGTAGATTCTAACTCTCGGCCTCAGTGTAGATTCTAACTCTCGGCCTCAGCGTTGATTCTAACTCTCGGCCTCAGTGTAGATTCTAACTCTCGGCCTCAGTGTAGATTCTAACTCTCGGCCTCAGTGTAGATTCTAACTCTCGGTCTCAGTGTAGATTCTAACTCCCGGCCTCAGTGTAGATTCTAACTCTCGGCCTCAGTGTAGATTCTAACTCTCGGCCTCAGTGTAGATTCTAACTCTCGGCCTCAGTGTAGATTCTAACTCCCGGCCTCAGTGTAGATTCTAACTCCCGGCCTCAGCGTAGATTCTAACTCTCGGCCTCAGTGTAGATTCTAACTCTCGGCCTCAGTGTAGATTCTAACTCTCGGCCTCAGCGTAGATTCTAACTCTCGGCCTCAGTGTAGATTCTAACTCCCGGCCTCAGTGTAGATTCTAACTCTCGGCCTCAGTGTAGATTCTAACTCCCGGCCTCAGTGTAGATTCTAACTCTCGGCCTCAGTGTACATTCTAACTCTCGGCCTCAGTGTAGATTCTAACTCTCGGCCTCAGTGTAGATTCTAACTCTCGGCCTCAGCGTAGATTCTAACTCTCGGCCTCAGTGTAGATTCTAACTCCCGGCCTCAGTGTAGATTCTAACTCTTGGCCTCAGTGTATATTCTAATTCCAGGCCTCAGTGTAGATTCTAACTCTCGGCCTCAGTGTAGATTCTAACTCTCGGCCTCAGCGTAGATTCTAACTCTCGGCCTCAGTGTAGATTCTAACTCTCGGCCTCAGTGTAGATTCTAACTCTCGGCCTCAGCGTAGATTCTAACTCTCGGCCTCAGTGTAGATTCTAACACTCGGCCTCAGTGTAGATTCTAACTCCCGGCCTCAGTGTAGATTCTAACTCTCGGCCTCAGTGTAGATTCTAACTCTCGGCCTCAGTGTAGATTCTAACTCCCGGCCTCAGTGTAGATTCTAACTCTCGGCCTCAGTGTAGATTCTAACTCTCGGCCTCAGTGTAGATTCTAACTCTCGGCCTCAGTGTAGATTCTAACTCTCGGCCTCAGCGTAGATTCTAACTCCCGGCCTCAGTGTAGATTCTAACTCCCGGCCTCAGTGTAGATTCTAACTCTCGGCCTCAGTGCAGATTCTAACTCTCGGCCTCAGTGTAGATTCTAACTCTCGGCCTCAGTGTAGAATCTAACTCTCGGCCTCAGTGTAGATTCTAACTCCCGGCCTCAGTGTAGATTCTAACTCCCGGCCTCAGTGTAGATTCTAACCCCCGGACTCAGTGTAGATTCTAACTCTCGGCCTCAGTGTAGATTCTAACTCCCGGCCTCAGTGTAGATTCTAACTCTCGGCCTCAGTGTAGATTCTAACTCCCGGCCTCAGTGTAGATTCTAACTCCCGGCCTCAGTGTAGATTCTAACTCCTGGCCTCAGTGTAGATTCTAACTCTCGGCCTCAGTGTAGATTCTAACTCTCGGCCTCAGTGTAGATTCTAACTCTCGGCCTCAGTGTAGATTCTAACTCCCGGCCTCAGTGTGCTCTCTAACTCTCGGTCTCAGTGTGCTCTCTAACTCTCGGTCTCAGTGTGCTCTCTAACTCTCGGCCTCAGTGTAGATTCTAACTCTCGGCCTCAGCGTAGATTCTAACTCTCGGCCTCAGTGTAGATTCTAACTCCCGGCCTCAGCGTAGATTCTAACTCTCGGCCTCAGTGTAGATTCTAACTCTCGGCCTCAGTGTAGATTCTAACTCTCGGCCTCAGCGTAGATTCTAACTCCTGGCCTCAGTGTAGATTCTAACTCTCGGCCTCAGCGTAGATTCTAACTCCGGGCCTCAGTGTAGATTCTAACTCTCGGCCTCAGTGTAGATTCTAACTCTCGGCCTCAGTGTAGATTCTAACTCTCGGCCTCAGTGTAGAATATAACTCTCGGCCTCAGTGTAGATTCTAACTCCCGGCCTCAGTGTAGATTCTAACTCTCGGCCTCAGTGTAGATTCTAACTCCCGGCCTCAGTGTAGATTCTAACTCCTGGCCTCAGTGTAGATTCTAACTCTCGGCCTCAGTGTAGATTCTAACTCTCGGCCTCAGTGTAGATTCTAACTCTCGGCCTCAGTGTAGATTCTAACTCCCGGCCTCAGTGTAGATTCTAACTCTCGGCCTCAGTGTAGATTCTAACTCTCGGCCTCAGTGTAGATTCTAACTCTCGGCCTCAGTGTAGATTCTAACTCCCGGCCTCAGTGTAGATTCTAACTCTCGGCCTCAGTGTAGATTCTAACTCCCGGCCTCAGCGTAGATTCTAACTCTCGGCCTCAGTGTAGATTCTAACTCCCGGCCTCAGCGTAGATTCTAACTCCCGGCCTAAGCGTAAATTTTAACTCCTGGCCTCAGCATAGATTCTAACTCCTGGTCTCAGCATAGATTCTAACTTCCAGTCTCAGCGTGGACTCTAACTCCCGGCCTCAGTGTGCTCTCTAACTCTCGGTCTCAGTGTGCTCTCTAACTCTCGGTCTCAGTGTGATCTCTAACTCTTGGCCCCAGTGTGGTCTCTAACTCTCGGCATCACTGTGGAGTCTGACTCCCGGCCTCAGCGTAGATTTTAACTTCCAGCCTCAATGTGGTCTCTAACCCCCGACCTCAGCGTCGTTTCTAACTCCTGGCCTCAGTGTGGAACCTAACTCCGGGCCTTAGCACAAATCCAAACTCCTGGCCTCGAGGTGAAGCCCAGTGCATTGGAAGGACTATTATTCTGGATTCTTATTTCTCTATTTTTCTAATTTATTACTGAACTTTGTATTTCTTCATTTTTCTATTTTTTCCCTAAGAATTTGTTCTTAAGGTTCTGTACCTAGGTACCTTGCTATCTAAGTTTTCATTGTAATAATAACTCTTAACTTTTTACTGTACTCATGTGAGAATAATGCTAATTCTAATTCAAACGGTCATTGTAGTAATTGTAGGCTGAGGGTCACCTTGTGTTTTGCCATTATCAGAGGGCTCCAGTTGCATGTTTCTTCCTTTTCCATTTGTCTGTTCCATATGGGGTGGCATATGGAACGGTGATGGCACAGTGGCTCAGTGGTTAGCACTGTTGCCTCACAGCACCAGGGACCCGGGTTTGATTCCAACCTCAGGTGACTGACTGTGTGGAGCTTGCACATTCTCCCCGTGTCTGCGTGGGTTTCCTCCGGGTGCTCTGGTTTCCTCCCACAGTCCAAAAAATGTGCAGGTAAGGTGAATTGGCCATGTTAAATTGTCAATTAGGTGCCTTAGTCAGAGGGAAAAGGGGTTTGGGTGGGTTACACTTCAGAGGATATGGACCTGTTGGGCCGAAGGGCCTGTTTCCACTCTGTAGGGAATCTAATCTATTATGCTAAAGAATATATTCTGCCTATTTTGTTACGATGATGACTCCCATTCCTAATCTTTCATCAAGGATGTCACACTGGTGTATTCCCCACACTGATTTTTACAGGATTATGCACCATGACTTTAGGTCACCTCCAAACAAAACCATCCCTAAAAAAGGATCCCACACACCACTTACACACTCCAGGATTGGATTACTTTGAGTTTTCTGGTCACAATACCAAAATATTGCATGCAACCTCAGCCCCTAGTACGTGTTACAGTTCTATTAGCCACAAAATGGCTTTGCTCAGACAGAAAGCAGTTGTCTGTTATTTCTGGAGGCAGTAGACAATTACAACAGCATTTCTAATGCTGGCAGGTCAATACCTGTCTGATGTGGCTTAAAAGGAGATCATGTGAAGGAAATTGTAATCCTTGATGTTTTTTTCTCTGCCATCGATGCTGTATCGTGACCTGCATTGTGAAAATACTGAGCCTCCTCTTTATTGCCAGGCACTTAAGCAGCAGTTTAATCTGGCAGGGTTTAGCACATAGAGACAAAAAAACCCCTGCATTTATATGACACCTTTCACAGCCTCTGAACATAGAAGTACATGCTCTATCTTTCGCTGCCTCTCCATTATTCATTTCTGCCTTTTCAGTGAGAGGGGTTGTGTCATTTTCCAATGTGCATGTTTTCCAAAACTGCTTTGATACCAGTATCACCATCGCGATGTCTGCATTTGTGACTGTCCTTGAAACGATTTGAAACAGAATGTGGAAAAGGTTTTTGCCACATTTTCTTACAAAGTCGGCCCATCCAACATCAACAACACTGGAGTAAATACACGATGTGTACAGTGGGTGGGACAAGCTGCAGCACACAGCTAGCATTTCGCTTGCTCACTACATTTTCCATCAGAAAAGAGATTAAAATGTATGGAAGTGTATTCACACAGGAAGTTTGGCATTAATCTTTAACCATTGATTGTAGACAATAATAAGCCCTGCTTTCCCCTATTTGAGACAGCACAGTGACTCAGTGTTGAGCACTGCTGTCTCTCAGCGCCAGGGGCCAAGTCAATTCCAGACTTGGGTCACTGTCTGTGTGGAGTTTGAACATTCTCAGTGTGTCTGTGTGGGTCTACTCCATGTGCTCTGGTTTCCTCCCACAGTCCAAAAATGTGCAGGTTAGGTGGATTGGCCATGCTAAATTGCTCATAGTATCCACAGATGTGCAGGCTGGGTGGAAATGCAGGGTTGTGGGGATTGGGTGATGGTCAGCGTGGTCCCAATGGGCTGAATGGCCACCTCCCACATTGTAGAGATTCCAGCATTTGAGCTTATTCCTTTGGTTGAATCCTTTAACAACATCTCTCCTTTGGCAGGGAGACCAGAACTGAACACAGTATTCTAAAAGTGGACTCACCCATGTCCTGTACAGCTGCAACATGACATCCCAACTTCTATACTCGATGCACTGACTAATAAAGGCAAGTTTACCAAACGCCTACTTCACAATCCTGTCTATCTGCCATTCCACTTTCAAAGAACAAAGCACCTGCACCCCTACATCTCTTTGTTCACCAACACTCCCAGAATCCCACCATTAAGTGTACAAGTCCTGCCCTGACTTGCCTTTGCAAAATGCAACTCCTCACATTTAGTAAACTCCATCCACCACTCCTCAGCCCATTGGCCCATCTGATCACATTGAGGAACCATGCTCATACATCAGATACACCAGCTGGGATCTGCACCCTTAGCTCAGGGCAAAGTGATAGAATTTAGTAAACAGCAAGCTGGATTCCATACACCAAATATCATGTGATTACCACATAATTGATATCTATTAGCCATAATCAAAAAAAAAAAAATACAAGATGATTAGGGGTTTAGATAGGGTCGACAGTGAGAATCTTTTTCCACGTATGGAGTCAGCTATTACAAGGGGGCATAGCTTTAAATTAAGGAGGGGTAGGTATAGGACAGATGTTAGGGGTAGGTTCTTTACTCAGCGAGTCGTGAGTTCATGGAATGCCCTGCCAGTAGCAGTGGTGGACTCTCCCTCATTATGGGCATTTAAGCGGGCATTGGATAGGCATATGGAGGATAGTGATGGAAATGTGTTGCTGGAAAAGCGCAGCAGGTCAGGCAGCATCTAGGGAACAGGAGAATCGACGTTTCGGGCATTAGCCCTTCTTCAGGAAGGATAGTGGGCTAGTGTAGGTTAGGTGGGCTTGGATCGGCGCAACATCGAGGGCCGAAGGGCCTGTACTGCGCTGTATTCTTCTATGTTCTATGTTCTATATATTATTCATTAACAATTAATGTGTTATCAGAGTTTTATAATTCTACCTCTCCTTTACCTTGAAGGTGTGTTCGGAAGGGAGAGTTCTAATTGATTGTAGCAATACGGATGATGCCAGAGTATGAAGGCCTGTAATATGGAAGCTAAGAAATATTGGCTAATGAATGATTTTGCCTTGCCTCTCATTTCATAGAATCCCTACAGTGTGTACACAGGCCATTTGGCCCAACAGGTCCAGACCAACCCTCCGAAGAGTAACCCACCCAGACCCATTCCCCATGGCGAATACATCTAATTTACACATCCCTGAACATTATGGGCAATTTCCCATGACTAACTCACCAAATCTGCACATCTTTGGACTGTGGGAGGGAACTGGAGCACCCAGAGGAAACCCACACAGACACAGGAAGAATGTGCAAACTCCACACAGACAGTCACCCGAGTCTGGAATCAAACCCAGGTCCCTGGTGCTGTAAGGCAGCAATGCTAACCACTGAGCCACGATGAGTCAGCTCAAGTAATTAGAGCAATTTATGATCAGAGTGTGCTGTTATGGGCAAAGCAGCTCTGCAGAATAGAAAGGTGCTACCAGTGAAGATTGGGGAAGATGAAGCAACAGGTGGAGGCCATTCAACCCCTCTGGTTCATTCTGTTATTAGTGCGATCATGGATTCTCTGTATTTTAACTCCATTTATCTGGCTTGACCTGGTCACTTTCACCAAATAAAATGTATGACAAACATATTTTGAACTTTTAAGTCTACACCCCACTCCAACTCACCCACCCCCACTTCAACTTACTTTCCAGGGAGACATGATTTGGAGGTGCTGGTGTTGGATTGGGGTGAACAAAGTTAAAAATCACACAACACCAGGTTCTAGTCCAACAGGATTATTTGGAAGCACTAGCTTTCGGAGCGCTGCTCCTTCATCAGGTGGTTGTGGAGTATAAGATCGTAGGACACAGAACTTATAGCAAATGTTTACAGTGTGATGTAACTGAAGTTATATATTGAAAAAGACCTGGATTATTTGATAAGTCTCTCATCTTTTAGAATGGGCATGTTGGTTTCAGTTCTTACATATGTAAATTCCAGAACTTTTTTTAAAGTTACATTCTCAAGTGAACTTTAACAGGCACCGTGTTGGCCCAGATAGTGCATTGAGGGTGTGGGCTACACCAGCCACACCACTGCCAGGGTCCCCGCTCTGGGCTACACCAGCCACATCACTACCAGGGTCCCCGCTCTGGGCTACACCAGCCACACCACTGCCAGGGTCCCCGCTCTGGGTTACACCAGCCACACCACTGCCAGGGTCCCCGCTCTGGGCTACACCAGCCACACCACTGCCAGGGTCCCCGCTCTGGGTTACACCAGCCACACCACTGCCAGGGTCCCCGCTCTGGGCTACACCAGCCACACCACTGCCAGGGTCCCCGCTCTGGGCTACACCAGCCACACCACTGCCAGAGTCCCCGCTCTGGGCTACACCAGCCCCCTCACTGCCACTGCCAGGGTCCCTGCTCTGGGCTACACCAGCCCCCTCCCTGCCACTGCCAGGGTCCCTGCTCTGGGCTGCACCAGCCACTCTACACCACTGCCAGGGTCCCCATTCTGGGCTACACCAGCCCACTCCACACTATTGCCAGGGGCCCTACTCTGGGCTACACCTGCCCACTCCACACCATTGCCAGGGTCCCTGCTCTGAGCTACACCAGTCCACTCCCTGCCACTGCCAGGGTCCCCGCTCTGGGCTACACTAGCCCACTCCCTGCCACTGCCAGGGTCCCCGTTCTGGGCTACACCAGCCCACTCCCTGCCACTGGCAGGATCCCTGTTCTGGGCTACACCAGCCCACTCCACACCATTGCCAGGGTCCCTGCTCTGAGCTACACCAGTCCACTCCCTGCCACTGCCAGGGTCCCCGTTCTGGGCTACATCAGCTCACTCCACACCATTGCCGGGGTCCCTGCTCTGTGCTACACCAGCCCATGCCCCACCACTGCCAGGGTCCCCGCTCTGGGCTACACCAGCTCACTCCACACCACTGCCAGGGGCTCTGCTCTGGGCTACACCTGCCCACTCCACACCACTGCCAGGGTCCCCACTCTGGGCTACACCAGCCCACTCCGCACCATTGCCAGGGGCTCTGCTCTGGGATATACCAGCCCACTCCCTGCCACTACCAAGGCTGAAAAATATGTTGCTGTAAAAGCGCAGCAGGTCAGGCAGCATCCAAGGAGCAGGAGAATTGACGTTTCGGGCATAAGCCCTTCTTCAGGAATGAGGAGGGTGTGCCAAGCAGGCTAAGATAAAAGGTAGGGAGGAGGGACTTGGGGGAGAGGCGTTGGGAATACGATAGATGGAAGGAGGTTAAGGTGAGGGTGATAGGCCGGAGAAGGGGTGGGGGGAGAGGTCGGGAAGAAGATTGCAGGTCAAGAAGGCGGTGCTGAGTCCGAGGATTGGGACTGAGATAAGGTGGGGGGAGGGGAAATGAGAAGCTGGAGAAATCTTCATTCATCCCTTGTGGTTGGAGGGTTCCTAGGCGGAAGATGAGGCGCTCTTCCTCCAGGCGTCGTGTTGCCATGGTCTGGCGATGGAGGAGGCCAAGGACCTGCATGTCCTTGGCAGAGTGGGAGGGGGAGTTAAAGTGTTCAGCCACGGGGCGGTTGGGTTGGTTAGTGCGGGTGTCCCAGAGGTGTCCTCTGAAACGTTCCGCAAGTAGGTGGCCTGTCTCCCCAATATAGAGGAGGCCACATCGGGTGCAGCAGATGTAGTAAATGATGTGTGTGCAGGTGCAGGTGAATTTGTGATGGATATGGAAGGATCCCTTGGGGCCTTGGAGGGAAGTGAGGGGGGAGGTGTGGGCACAAGTTTTGCATTTCTTGTGGTTACAGGGGAAGGTGCCGGGAGTGGAGATTGGGTTGATGGGGTGTGGACCTGACAAGGGATTCATGGAGGGAGTTGTCTTTCCAGAATGCTGATAGGGGAGGGGAGGGAAATATATCCCTGGTGGTGGGGTCTGTTTGGAGGTGGCGGAAATGACGGCGGATGATACGATGTATCTGGAGGTTGGTGGGGTGGTAGGTGAGGACCAGTGGGGTTCTGTCCTGGTGGCGATTGGAGGGGCGGGGTTCAAGGGCGGAGGAGCGGGAAATGGAAGAGATGCGGTGGAGAGTATTGTCAACCACGTCTGAGGGGAAATTGCGGTCTTTGAAGAAGGAGGCCATCTGGGTTGTTCTGTATTGGAATTGGTCCTCCTGGGAGCAGATGCGGCGGAGGCGAAGGAATTGGGAATATGGGATGGCATTTTTACAGGGGGCAGGGTGGGAGGAGGTGTAATCTAGGTAGCTGTGGGTGTCGGTCGGTTTATAGTGAATGTCCATGTTGAGTCGGTCGCCCGAGATAGAAATGGAAAGGTCTAGGAAGGGGAGGGAGGAGTCTGAGACGGTCCAGGTAAATTTGAGGTCGGGGTGGAAGGTGTTAGTAAAGTGGATGAACTGTTCAACCTCCTCATGGGAGCACGAGGTAACGCCGATACAGTCATCGAAGTAGCGGAGGAAAAGGTGGGGGTGGTGCCAGTGTAGCCGTGGAAGATGGACTGTTCCACATATCCGACGAAGAGGCAGGCATAGCTGGGGCCCATGCGGGTGCCCATGGCTACTCCATTGGTTTGGAGGAAGTGGGAGGATTGGAAAGAGAAATTGTTCAGAGTGAGGACCAGTTCAGTCAGTCGAAGGAGGGTGGCAGTGGAAGGGTACTGGTTGGTACGGCGGGAAAGGAAGAAGCGGAGGGCTTTGAGTCCTTCGTGATGGGGGATGGAGGTGTACAGGGACTGGATGTCCATAGTGAAGATAAGGTGTTGGGGGCCGGGGAAGCGAAAATCATGGAGGAGGTGGAGGGCGTGGGTGGTGTCCCGAACGTAGGTGGGGAGTTCTTGGACTAAGGGAGACAGGACCGTGTCGAGGTATGCAGAGATGAGTTCGGTGGGGTAGGAGCAGGCTGAGACGATGGGTCGTCCGGGGCAGTCAGGTTTGTGGATTTTGGGCAGGAGGTAGAAACGGGCGGTGCGGGTTTGTGGGACTATGAGGTTGGAGGCGGTGGATGGGAGATCCCCAGAGGTGATGAGGTTATGGATGGTCTGGGAGATGATGGTTTGGTGGTGGGAGGTGGGGTCATGGTCAAGGGGGCAGTAGGAGGAGGTGTCCGCGAGCTGGCGTTTAGCCTCAGCAGTGTAAAGGTTGGTGCGCCAAACTACTACCGCGCCTCCCTTGTCTGCCGGTTTGATAGTGAGGTTGGGGTTGGAGCGGAGGGAGTGGAGGGCTGCACGTTCTGAGGTTGAGAGGTTGGAGTGGGTGAGAGGGGTGAAGAGGTTGAGGCGGTTAATGTCGCGGCGGCAGTTGGCTATGAAGAGATCGAGGGCGGGTAAGAGGCCAGCACGGGGTGTCCAGGTGGATGGGGTGTGTTGGAGGCGGGAGAACGGGTCGTCAGAGGGTGGGCGAGAATCCTGGTTGAAGACGTAGGCACGGAGACAAAGGAGGCGGAACATTTGTTCGATGTCTCGCCGCGTGTTGAACTCGTTAATCCGAGAGCGTAGGGGAATGAAGGTGAGGCCTCTGCCGAGGACTGATCATTCATTTTCAGACAGGGGGAGGTCTGGAGGGATGGTGAAAATACGGCAGGGCTGGGAGCTAGGACCTGGCACCGGGTGTGGGGCTGGAGCTGGGAGTGGGGACGGGGTTAGGCATGGGGGCGGAGATTGGCGTGGGGGCGGATATGCATGCGGCGTGGTCGTTGTGCAGGTGAGTGACGGCAACTCCGGGGGCGGAAGTGGCTGCGGCGATGGCAGAAACAGTGTTGTTCCCAGTGGCTGTGGACTCCGGGGAGGCCGCGAATCTGTCGGTGATGGTCTGCCACTCCACACCACTGCCAGGGTCCCTGCTCTGGGCTGCACCAACTCACTCCCTGCCACTGCCAGGGTCCCCGCTCTGGGCTACACCAGCCCACTCCACACCACTGCCAGGGTCCCCGCTCTGGGCTACACCAGCCCACTCCACACCACTGCCAGGGTCCCCGCTCTGGGCTACACCAGCCCACTCCACACCACTGCCAGGGTCCCCGCTCTGGGCTACACCAGCTCACTCCACACAACTGCCAGGCTCCCCGCTCTGGGCTACACCAACTCACTCCCTGCCACTGCCAGGGTCCCCGCTCTGGGCTACACCAGCGCACTCCCTGCCACTGCCAGGGTCCCCGCTCTGGGCTACACCAGCTCACTCCACACAACTGCCAGGCTCCCCGCTCTGGGCTACACCAACTCACTCCCTGCCACTGCCAGGGTCCCCGCTCTGGGCTACACCAGCTCACTCCACACAACTGCCAGGCTCCCCGCTCTGGGCTACACCAACTCACTCCCTGCCACTGCCAGGGTCCCTGCTCTGGGCTACACCAGCTCACTCCACACAACTGCCAGGCTCCCCGCTCTGGGCTACACCAACTCACTCCCTGCCATTGCCAGGGTCCCTGCTCTGAGCTACACCAGCGCACTCCCTGCCACTGCCAGGGTCCCCGCTCTGGGCTACACCAGCTCACTCCCTGCCACTGCCAGGGTCCCCGCTCTGGGCTACACCAGCTCACTCCCTGCCACTGCCAGGGTCCCCGCTCTGGGCTACACCAGCCCACTCCACACCACTGCCAGGGTCCCCGCTCTGGGCTACACCAGCCCACTCCACACCACTGCCAGGGTCCCCGCTCTGGGCTACACCAGCCCACTCCACACCACTGCCAGGGTTCCCGCTCTGGGCTACACCAGCTCACGCTACACCACTGCCAGGGGCCCACTCTGGGCTACACCAGCCCACTCCCTGTCACTGCCAGGGTCCCCGCTCTGGGCTACACCAGCTCATGCTACAACACTGCCAGGGTCCCTGCTCTGGGCTACACCAGCCCAATCCCTGCCACTGCCCGGGTCCCTGCTCTGGGCTACACCAGCGCACTCCCTGCCACTGCCAGGGTCCCCGCTCTGGGCTACACCAGCGCACTCCCTGCCACTGCCCGGGTCCCTGCTCTGGGCTACACCAGTCCACTCCACACCACTGCCAGTGGTCCACTCTGGGCTACACCAGCTCACTCCCTGCCACTGCCAGGGTCCCTGCTCTGGGCTGCACCAGCTCACTCCACACCACTGCCAGGGGCCCACTCTGGGCTACACCAGCCCATGCCACACCACTGCCAGGGGCCCACTCCATGCGGAAGCGAGAGTCCCACTCCAGTCTTCACAGGCTGACCGATTCTGTACCCACCCCGCCTCTGAAGATGCCACCACCGCTCAGGAACCCACTGAAGCCAGCTTTTTACCGGAGAGCTGTCCTTATCAGGCAGGTGTGAGAGGAAGAAGGGAAAAGAAAAAGAAAGAGGCGGATGAATAGGACAAGTCCAGTCGCAGGAACCCGGACGCCATCGCCATCTGTTTGAGATTATTGAAGCATCTTAAGTGCCCTCATTTAGACTGTCACTCAGCGTGCAGCTAATGAGGCTCAGTTGGGAAAAGCATTAAATTGCAGATCTAAGCATCCCTGATTCAATCCTCGGTTTTGGTGGTGAATTCCATTGGTTTAGTCCTCTTGCAGTGTAGTGGTAGTGTCTCTGGACCGGGAGATCCAGGTTCACATCCTATCTGCTCCAGGGTATCTGTGAACAGGTTGATTAGAAGGTACATAAAGCAGGCTCTTCCCCCAACAACTTTATTTTAAAATGAGGACCTCTTGTGTCACAGTGGTAACGATCCTACCTCTGGACTCAGAGACCTACGTTCCAGTCCTACCTGTTCTAACGGTGTGTAATAATGTCTCTGAACAGATTGACTACAGGAAAGTGCTAAAGAATACTTCAGTTGAAGATTGTGGGCGGCACGGTGGCACAGTGGTTAGCACTGCTGCCTCACAGCGCCTGACACCCGGGTTCAATTCCTGCCTCAGGCGACTGACTGTGTGGAGTTTGCACGTTCTCCCCATGTCTGCGTGGGTTTCCTCCGGGTGCTCCGGTTTCCTCCCACAGTCCAAAGATGTGCAGGTCAGGTGAATTGGCCATGCTAAATTGCCCGTAGTGTTAGGTAAGGGGTAAATGTAGGGGCATGGGTGGGTTGCGCTTCGGCGGGGCGGTGTGGACTTGTTGGGCCGAATGGCCTGTTTCCACACTGTAATGTAATCTAATCTAATCTAAGTGTCCCTGGCTCAATGCTAGGTTTCAGTGTTGAACTCTATTCATGAACATAGCACAGTACAGGCCCTTCGGCCCTCGATGTTATGCTGACCTTTTGTCCTACGCTAAGATCAGACTAACCTACATACCCTTCATTGTACTAACTTCCATTTGCCTATCCAAGAATCACTTAAATGTCCCGAATGTATCTGACTCTATCACCACTGCAGGCAGTGTATTCCACACACCCTCCACTCTCTGTGTAAAGAACCTTTGTCTGACATTCCCCCAAACCTTCCTCCAATTACCTTAAAAATATGCCCGTTCATGAAAGACATTTCCACCCTGGGAAAAAGTCTCCTACTATTCATTCTATCTACGCCTCTCATCATGTTGTACACCTCTATCAAGTCACCTCTCACCCTTCTTCACTCCAATCAGAAAAGCCCTAGCTCCCTCAACCTTTCTCCATAAGACATGGCCTTCAGTCCAGGCAGCATCCCGGTAAATCTCCCCTGCACCCTCTCTGAAGCTTCCACATCCTTCCTACAATGAGGCGACCAGAACTGAATACAATATTCCACTGTGGTCTAACCAGGGCTCTATAGAGCTGCAGCATAACCTCACAGCTCTTATACTCAATCCCCTTGCTAATGAAAGGTAACCCAGCATACACCTTCTTAACAAACCCTTTCAACTTGGGTGGCAACTTTGAGGGATCTATGAACATGAACCCTATGATCCCTCTATTCCTCCACACTGCCAGGAATCCTGCCTTTAACCCTATATTTAACATTCAAATTCGACCTTCCAAAATTAATGACTTCACTTTTACATTTAGTACATGTGTGGTGGAGTGGTAGTGTCCCTACCTTTGGACCAGGAGACCTGCTACAGCGATGTGTAGTGACAGATTAGTTCGAAAATATAATTTATACACAGAGGACTTTGAGTCTCTGCTACATAAGCCACGGGTGGCACAGTGGCTTAGAGGGCGGCATGATGGCTCAGTGGTTAGCGCTGCTGCCTCACAGCGCTAGGGACCCAGGTTCGATTCCATCCTTGGGCAGCTGTCTGTGTGGAGTTTGCACATTCTCCCTGTGTCTGCGCGGGTTTCCTCCCACAGTCCAAAGATGTGCAGGTTATGTTAAATTGCTTATCATGTTAGGTGCATTAGTCAGGGGTAAATGCGTTTGGGTGGGTTACTCTTCACCGAGGGTTGGTGGGCCGAAGGGCCTGTTTCCACACGGTAGGTAATATAATCTAAAACCTCTCCTCTCAATTTAACTCTTTCAGCCTTGGTGATATTCTGGTGAATCTATAACATATCCCCTCCAATTTAATATATCTTTTCTGATGTCGGGTGGAATTAAAAGAGAGGGAAAATGAAGACAAATAAAACATTTAAGGATGATGTTGTAGCAAAGGAGGGGGAGATGAATGGTTTTGAAGTGATTGTAATGATCAAAGGGTCATCCCTCAATAGTGAGGTAAAGACATGGTGCAAGTGCTGGAGATGAGCCTCAGACCAGAGCCAGAGGCAAGGTTGGAACAATTAGGGCTGTTCTCTCAGGTAGAATAAGAGGAATTTATAGTATGGAAGGAGGCCATTCAGTCCATTGTGATCATACTGACCAAACATGAAACCTTTATCCACTTTCCACCTCTTTCTCTAAAGTCCCGATGGAGGCCATTCAACCCAACTGCAGATCCAAATACCTTTCACATGTTATTTTTTAATGATATAGTTAGCCACCTGACGAAGGAGTGCTCTCCGAAAATTTGTACTTCCAAATACAGAGGAACCTCAATTATCCAAACAAGATGGGCGAGCACTATTCTTTTGGATAATTGATTATTCACTTAAATGATTCAATGCCTCTCCTCTGGGGCTCGGAGTTTCCTGAAGTTTCCTTTTTCCTTGCTGTGCCTGCCTTGCTCACTCTCTCTGTCTCAGGGTTTGTTTCTGAGCAGACACACACTTGTGTGTAAGGGACCTGCTGCATTCTGAAGCCTCCTGCATCCCCATCACCCCCTCCATCAGTTCAATGGGATTGAGACAGTGAGCACTTGCTAAGACCGCTCCCCGTTCAGGAGATCAGGCAGCAGCACACCGCGTGTGAGACCCTGCCCCCTGTCCACCCCGAACCCTGCAACCCTGCCCCCCATCTCCCCCAACCCCATTTAACCCTGCTCCCGTTGCCCCCCACCCTGTCCAAACCTGCCCGCCCATCCACTCCTATCACCCCCCTGTCCGTGGTCCCAATCCCATCCAACCAGGCCGCCCCGCTCCACCCCCTCCTCCATTGCGTCCCCGTTGGCTCCCGCCCCACCCCCTCTCCAGGGTAGCCAGACTGGACACCAACAGTAAGTCTGCAGCTGCCTTTGGGGGGATGATAACGTATACACACACACACGCACACACACACACGCACACCCACACACGCACACACACTCACACACCACACGCACACACACACAAAGGCACACGCACACGCACACACACACGCACACACACGCACGCACATGCACACACACACGCACGCACACACATGCACACACATACGCACACACACACACGCACACACACACACACGCACATACACACAAGTACAGCACACACACGCACATTCACACGCGTACAGCACACACACGCACACCCACACGCACACATACACACACACGCACATACACACGCACACACATGCACACACACACACGTGCACACACACACGCACATGCACACACACACACGCGCACGCACACGCACACACGCACACACACACACACATGCACACACACACGCATACACACACACATGCACACACACACACACACACACACACACACAGTGCCACACACACAACTTTTTACTGCACTTTACTGACATGTCCCACCTTTGCTCCGTGAAGGACAATGTTGGAGAGATTATCTGGAAAAGGGGGGGGTTTAAGTTACACCCCTGTGTAGAACTCCAGGGAAAGTGTTGGGGGGGGAGGGAGGAGAAAGAGAGAGAGAGAAAGACAGAGAGAGAGAGAGAGAGACTGGGAGGTCAGACTTTTGGAGATGGTGCCTGGGCTCCCAGCGATGTCCAGGACTGTTCTTCGCAGAAGTTCTGTAAACTGGGTTCATTTTTAATCATTGTAAACAAAAATCCCGATCAGTGTTGAAACACCTCTTTGATGTAATGTCTGTATCGGGACCTTGAGACCTCCTTCCGATAATCTGAAATTCGGATGATTGATATTTGGATAATTGAGGTTCCTCTGTAAACCTGTTGGACCATAACCTGGTGTTGTGTGATCTTTAAGCTTGTTCACTCCCGTCCAACACCACATCTCCACAGCATTGTGAGAGTGTTAGAGGAGATAGGACAGACTACAAGGTCTTGCAGAGAAATCTGGGGCAGGACGGGGGGGGTGGGGGGGGGGTGGGGGGAAGGGGGTGGGGGTTGGAGAAAATGAATGTGACAGAGCAGCATTTAACCTACTAACCTTTAAAAGATTGTTTCTCTGACTTGAGAAACTTCACATTTTACACTTTGACCACGGGGTGGCAGACAAATTCCATTTACGTCCTCGAATTCCACAGCTCTCCATGAATTTTGCTGAGTCAGGGGGAGGATTTTATGTCTGTTCATAATCACATACTGTGTCGGCGCCTTACAATAGGGGTCCCTTGTGAAGAGAAATTGGCGTTGAAAGATTCAGTCGCAAATCGTTTCAGTTCCCTGCTTCTTGAATTCTGCGTTACAACAGCTTCCATGACATAGCCTCCCCCAACTCCACTCCCCCAACACCCCACCCAACATAACGAAATGCCTCCAGAAACCTCATGGGAGTATCCAAAAGCTAAGTTAAAAACTGAAACACTGAAAGAGGTAGTCAGGCTGATGAGCAAAATCTCAATCAAAGCGATAAGTGTCAGGGATTGTACTCAAAGGGGGAAAAACAAGTGAAGAAACGGCGTGGGAATTGTAGAGCTGAGGATATACACATTTGAAGATACTATTAAGTTCTGAGATAATCGAGAAGCTGGAATTGGATAAATGCCAAATACCTCAGAGGTTAATGGGGCTGAAGGAAATTCCACGGTGCAGGGTTGGTGTGAGGGGGTTGTCAGGGTATGGTTTTACACAAGCTGAAAACTAGTCATAAATTCGTAGAGATGTGCAGCATTGAAACAGACCCCTTTGGTTCAACTTGTCCATGTTGACCAGATATCCTAAATCATTCTAGTCCCATTTGACAGCACTTGGCCCATATCCCTCTAAACCCTTCCTACGCATATACCTATCCAGATGCCTTTTAAATGTTGCAATTGTACCAGCCTCCACCATTGCCTCTGGCAGCTCATTTCATACACGCACCACCCTCTGTGTGAAAAAGTTGCCCCTTAGGTCCTTATTAAATCTTTCCCCTCTCATCTTAAACCTATGTCTCTAGTTTTGCACTCCCCCATCTCGGGGGTAAAACCTTGTTTATTTATCCATGCCCCTCATGATTTTATAAACCTCTATAAGCTCCCCTCAGCCTCTAACGCTCCAGCCTGTTCAGCCTCTCCCTATAAATGAAACCCTCCAACTCTGGCAACGTCTTTGTAAATCTTTTCTGAACCCTTTCAAGTTTCAGACGTCCTTCCTATTGCTGGGAGACCAGAATTACACACTGTATTCCAAAAATGGCTTTAACCAATGTCCTGTACAGCCCCAATTTGACTCTTAACTCCTATACTCAGTGCACTGACCAATAAAGGAAAGCATACCAAATGCCTTCTTCACTATCCTATCTACCTGCGACTCCACTTTCAAGGAACTATGAACCTTCACTCTAAGGTGTCTTCGTTCAGCAACATTCCCTCAGGACCTTACCATTAAGTGTATAAGGCCTGCTCTAATTTGCCTTTCCAAAATGCAGCACCTCGCATTTATCTAAATTAAACGCCATCTGCCATCCCTCAGCCCATTGGCCCATCTGATCAAGATCCTGTTGTACTCTGAGGTAACCTTCTTCACTGTCCACTGCACCTCAAATTTTGGTGTCATCTGCAAACTTACTAACTGCACCTCCTATGTTCATATCCAAATCCTGTATATAAATGATGTGCAAGGATGAGAATTTTAAAGCTGACATGTTGTTTAATTAGTGGTCAATGTAGCAGAGAGTGAAAGGTGAACGGGACTTGGCACAAGTTAGGGTATGGCCAGCAGACAATCTAACTTATTGACAGTAACATGGCCAGCAGCACTTTGGACTAGTCAACTCTAGAGATGGCTAAGTCATGATGAGGAGCAGATGGACTCAGGCAAGGACGCAGTTGGACATTACAAGAAGATGGCTTCCCTAACTACCCTCGTGATAGCCTAGTATTCGGGAAGCCATCAGAATTAGGGAACTGGAGAATGCAGAGTTGTTTAACGCAGAGTCTATAGAGGGTGGATATTCCTGTCCACATTAGTTCAAAGTCCTAAAGTGATGCCAAAAGTGTGGGTTCAATTTCTGCACCAGCTGAGGTTACCATGAAAGCCCCACCTTCACCTCACCCCTTGCCTGAGGTGTGATGACCCTCAGGTTAAACCACCCCCAGTTGTCTCCCTCTAATGAGAGAGTTACCCTGAGGGGAGCAGGACTATTACAGCTTTATCTTTCGATGGCCCTATTGTGGCACAGTGGTAATGTCCCTACTCCTGGACCGGAAGGCCTAGTTTCACATCTGGTCTGCTCCCGACATGTGAAATAACATCTCTGAACAGGTTAATCAGAAAAATTGGTTAATAATTAAAGGACGTGCCATGCTGTCACCTTGAGACTGTGCTCGTGATGTTTGTGAGGAGTAGGATCAGCGTTTGACATCAGATTCCTTGAGACTCAGACCAGGATTTCCTGAGCTTTGAGCCTTTGGCCTGAGGATTGACCTCCACCTAGATCACACTTTGAATCTCATGTGCACAGAGGCTGAGGGATGATCTAATTGAGGTGTTTAAAGCATCAAAAGTACAAATCGAGAGAAACCGTTGTTGTAGGTCAACTCAACAAATTGTTAAGTCAGAAACCAAGTCCACGATGATTAATTTTCACACAAACACAGGGAGAGACAGCCTTATTACCATAAAGTAAGCAACCAATGTCGGTTGGTTATAGAACATTGCAACATATATGTTATATTACCCACTGCTTACCCACAGATTTTAAAGAGTTTGTCTCTATTTTACCCAAGAATGACACTATCTGGCCTCTGGCCTCTCTTCATAGATCTGTGGTTCCCATTTGCTTTTACAGTAGGACTGAAGGTTTGACACTTGAAGCTGATTCAACCCGTTCACCCTCCTGCAGGGGGTGGTGCAAGACTAGTGGAATGGGACATCCTGTTACATTTAGAGATTGGCCATTCAGCTGGGCAGGTCAAGAAGATTTCTACACACAAGGGACAGAGTGGAGATCTGGAAAATCTGGGTGTCAATGCAAGATTTTAAAAAGTAAACATTTTTTGTTTGTCAAGATTCACGTCAGACATGATCTAATTGTATAGCAGGGCAAGTTTGACGGCTGAATGGCCTCCTCCAGTTTGTCTTATCTGTCCCTACATTGCATCCCATGCATATTACCAATGACATGATATCCAAACATCATCTGCAAAACATAGTCTCCTGAAAACCCTGTCTCTTCAAGCAAGAACTACTGACCTAAGTATATGTTGGGAGTATGGCAGAGCTTCAACCTCAGGGAATGGATTAAAACTCAATCCTTGCTGCCAAGGCGTTCATCATTGCCCAGGATGGACACAGAAGAAAAACTCAACTCATCCTTGCCTGTCAGCTGCAGCTCCGCGGGTCTGTTCTCACCTCCAAACCTGCAAGTTGCGGATTCACTTGTTTGATCCAGGCTGACGTTCCCAGTGACGTACCAAGGGAGTGCTGCATTGTCAGAGGTGTCAGCTTTAGGAAGAACTACTGCTGACCTCATCCATGGTGTCTCGGCCAATATCTCTCCATCAGCTAATATCGCTGAGTGACGTGATCTGGTCTTTATTAGAAAAGAGCTTGCTGTACACAAATTGGCTCCTGTAGGGACCTACACAAGCTCAGTGGCGACATTTCAGAAATGTTTAACAGGCTGTAAAGAGCTTCGGAATATCCTGACGGTGTGGAGGATGCTATATAAATGCAAGTTTATTGATGGCACAGCCGCCTCCCCCTAGTCAGATTCTGCTTTGTGGTTTGTATTGTACAAACCCTGGGCAATAAAGAGTTGTTGTGTGAAGCTGAATGTATCTCACACGGGGTGGGTTTGTTGCACCATCCTCTTTCCTGGGAGGTATCTACAGAGTCTGCGTGGTCTAGTGTAGGCAAGGAAAACCACTTCCTGGTCTACCTAGAAAAGGCTCTTATATTGAATTAAAAAACAAGCTTATTATGTGTTGGCATCTAGTTACAGGTTACATTGATTTGATGGATATTGTTAGAGAGACTATGAGGAGGACTTGGACATTAGCTCATATTGCTTTGAGCTTTTAAGTCTTTTGCCTAAAAGTCCCAATAATATCATCATAGGAGGACTGGACAGGCTAGATGCAGGAAGCACGTTCCCCGATCTTGGGGACGTCCAGAACTAGGGGCCACAGTCTAAGAATAAGCAGTAAACCATTCAGGACCAAGATAAGGAAGAATTTCTTCACGCAGAGAGTTGTGAAGTTGTGAAATTCAGAAAACTGTTGAGGTTAGTTTATTTTATATATATATATTTAAGAGGGAGCTGGACATGGCCATTGCACCTGACGGGATCAAGGGATATGGAGAGAAAGCGGGAGTGGGATACTTAAAATGCATGATTAGCCATGATTGTATTGAATGGTGCTGTGAATTTGAAAGGCCGAATGTCCTACTCCTGCTCCTATTTTCTACTTTTCTATGTAAAGCAGGAACCGGGAACTAAGTTGGATGACTAGCCATGATCGTATTGAATGGTAGAGCTGGCTTGAGGAGTCAAATGGCGTATTCCTGGTCCTATTTTCTATGTTTCAATAAAGAGAAAGATCTGCAAAAGTAGTTCACTTCACTGGTCATGCAGTACAACATTAAAGCAAGAGAGAGGCTAACAAGGATTACAGTTCCATTCACATGATCTCCTTTTAAGTCAAATCTAACATATCAATCTCTCAGTAACAGTCCCTCAGTCCCTGTTGTTGTGCCTGGTGCCAACAGAGATAGCCAGTATCTGAGTAAAGCCATCTTGTGGATAATATGTACTAAGTACGTGTAGACTCTCTGACCCAGGTGGCCTGTGTTCACGTGCCACCTAGCCCAGCACTGCGTCATTACATCTCTCAGTGATTGATTGGAAAATTTTATAGATGTAGACCTTTAGGAGTCCTTATGGTAGTGTCCCAAACTCTGAACCAAAAGCTCTCATTCCAACCACTATATGTATCATAACATCTCTGAATGGGTTGATTCCAATGTTTGTATAGGGAGACTTAACAAAACTGTCTGTGAGTTGGGTTGGAAGGTATGTCTGGCAGAAGATACAGAAGCTTGAACACATTCACCAACAGGTTCAAGAACAGCTTCTTCCCTGCTTTTATTAGACGCCTGAACGGACCTCTGTAACTCCATATCTAATGGTGATCTTGCTTTGTGCCCCTCCTGTGCAGCTGTAACATTATTATACCTCGCTCTGTCTAAACACCCTCTGATCTGGATGTTCTCGTTTGCTATGATCTGCCTGTACTGCTCGCAAAATAAAACTCTTCACTGTACTTAGGTGCACGTGACAACGATAAATCAAATCAAGTACTTTTTCACTTCGTAGATGAAAATAAGACTGGGTAAACTTTGGATCCAGTGTGCATCTTCACCAATGGGATTACTGGAATATAGGAAAGGGGTCACTGGGATCCGGGTGGAATTACAGTAAAATGGAAAGCCACTGAACACATGGAGTTAATTGGTCTCCTTTTCGAAGGGACCAGCAGTCTCGATAATCCAGGCTGTGATTGAGAGAAAAGGTACAGGATTGAGCATTTTAGCATTGCCGCTCTCTGTCTTTTTGAATTCTGGAAGCTCAATGCATTCATTTTTGTATGATGGTACTTACAAATCAACTCCCAAACTAAAAATTGATTTTAAAATATGTTTAACAATAAACCATCAGCTCAAATTAGGGTAAAATAAATCTTCGGTTATGTTACTTTTTATATATTATTGTTACAGAATTCGAGTCCTCTGCTATAAAATTCTCATGTTTTGATATTACGCACACTGATAAATTTATAGCCTGACCTTCAAAATTTCACAGAGCAACAACAGGGGAGTATGGAACACATCATGCCCATCCTCTGGACTAGGGGAGGGTTTGACAACTGCAGAATGTGCTTTCATATTATTGGAGGTTGCTAATAGGCCAGGTTACTGTTTGTAAAGTTCTGCCTAAAATGCACCAAGCTGTTGGAAATAGCTGTGGAAGAGAGAGAATAGACGCTGTTATTTTCCATTCATTTTAAGCTGATGGTCTCCAGAGGTTAGAAGAGTAAGAGGCAATCTCTGAATTCTTACAGCACAGAAGGAGGCCATTCAGCCCATTGTGCCTGCAGTGGTTTGATTACTGAGTGAGAATTTCCTTTTCCTCATTTCCCTCCACACCATTACTACCCAAAACATCATCCGATGCGCCTCTTGAATGCCTCAATTCAACCTCCAAAAAAACTGCAGATGCTGAATAAGCAGGAGGCTGGAAGAACATAGCAAGCCTGCGAGCATCAGCAGGTGGAGAAGTTAACATTTTCGGGTCCAACCCTTGTTCAGGACTGAAATGTTGACTCCTGCACCTCCAGATACTGCCTGGCTTGCTGTGTTCTTCCAGCCTCCTGCCTGTCAACTCCAAACAGTTCCAGTCTGTGCATTCCAAATCCCAACCACTCACTGTGTGTGAGCTGTTATATTTTGGTAAAGCAAAACAAGGCAGGACAATTAATGACAGGGTTCTGGGGAGTGTTGCTGAACAAAGAGACTTGAGTGCAGATTCATAGTTCCTTGAATCTGGGGTTGCAGGTAGACAAGGTGTTGAAAGTATGACTCTTTCCAGCAACCACTGTAGTTGTTTTTTAATTGCTCAGGTAAGCTGTTGTAGGTATATTGTTGCTTGGAAGAGTTTGCGGTGTTACAGCTTGTTCCTTATATGATTTGATTCATTCTTGATATGTGGGTGTTGCTGGTAAAATTGGTATTTATTGACCATCCCAAACTGATGGTAAGCCAGATTCATGATTGAGTAGCTTCATAGAATCTACACAATGCTGAAACAGGCCATTTGGCCCAACAAGTCCACACTGACCTTCAGAAGAGTAACCCACCTGGACCCATTCCTCTACATTTACCCTTGACTAATACACCTAAACTACACATCCCTGAACACTGTGGGCAATTTCCCAAGGCCAAACCACCTTAACCTGCACTGACTGCGAGAGGAAACCTGAGCACTCAGAGAGGACCCGGGCAGACAAGGGGAGAATTTGCAGACTCCGCACAGACAGGCGGCCGAGGCTGGAATCGAACCTGGGTCTCTGGTGCTGTGAGGCAGTGGTGCTAACTGCTGAGCTACCATGCAGTGCTTGCTGGATTATTTCAGAAAGCGGTGAAGAATAAATCGCATTGTGTGTCTGGATTCACACATTGGTCAGACTCAATAAAGACAAGAGATTTCCCTTTTGAAATGCTTGGGGGGGGGGATTGTGGGTGGTGGTTTTACAAGGAACAATAGAACGGTCACTCAGATTGATGCTTTGTCTTATCCTAGATTGATTTCACTGGATTGAAACTTTCCAGCCAACATCCCTGTGTTACCCACACCTCAGGACTGTGCAATAAAGCAAAAATCTGCAGATGCTGGAAATATGAAATAAAAACAGAAAGCGCCGGAAAAAACTCAGCAGAACAAGCAGAATCCGTGGGGAGAAAAACAGAGCTAACATTTTGAGTCAGCTCTGAACAAGGATCACAGAACTTAAGACATGAATCACATTTCTCTCTCTCCATCACTGCTGCCAGACCTGCTGAGTTTCTCCAGCAATTTCTGTTTTCACCTCAGGACTATTTGCCCAGTAACATAAGAGTCGAGAGTGTGGTTCTGGAAAAGCACAGCAGGTCCAGCAGCATCTGAGGAGCAGGAGAATCTGCATTTCGGGCAAAAGCCTTTCATCAGGAATGAGGCTGGGAGCCTCGGGGGTGGAGAGGTAAATGGGAGGGGAGTGGAGCCAGGGGGAAGGTAGCTGAGTGTGCATTAGGTGGATGGAGGTCTGGTAACATAAGCCCCACTCTCTCATACACGGTCTACAGTACAGATGGACTGTAAAGGACACTTGGAGATCCCAAAAAGTGCTACACAAATGCAGATACTTTCTTTCTTAAGACCCAGCTGCTCCTCCTTCTGTCGGTTGAATGGGGAGTGCTTCAGGACGATGTCAATGGCTCGGGCTGATCTGCTGTCCCAGCTGAGGTAGCTCAGAGCAGCTTGTCTCTTTAACGTGCCCTAGGCGTGAAGTGTTGTGGTGCCTATCAAGCACTGTGGACATTTGACTGGCTGACAGAGAGAGAGAGAGAAAGCTACCATCACAATGGTGGATGACCTCATCTCTCTTCGTATCTGAGGCCTGTTGCCTTCTGGTACCCCATCTATCAACACTCTGGCTGAAACCATTAATAATCACTGAATTTCTTCTGCGCCCAGAGTCAGAAATAAGGTCTCAAATTTGTTCAGTGCATTTTACATCCCTGGGTTACTTTCCAACCTCATTGTCACGTTGACAATACAGGAATCATCATGGTAAGTTTAATAAGTCCATAGAATCGTAGAATCGCAACTGCATGGAAACAGGCTATCTGGCCCATCGAGTCCACACCAAACCTCCAAAATCCATCCCAACCAGGCCCACCCTCCCCAACCCTATCCCTGTAACCCTGCATTTCTCATGACCAATCCACCTTAACCTGCCCATCTTAGGACTGTGGAAGGAAACTGGAACACCCATGCAGACATGGAGAGAAAGTGCAAACTCCCCACAGACAGTCACCTGAGGCTGGAATCGAGCCCAGGTCTCTGGCACTGTGAGGCAGCAGCTTAGGGGCGGCACAGTGGTTCAGTGATTAGCACTGCTGCCTCACAGCGCCAGGGACCTGGGTTCGATTCCAGCCTTGGGTGCCTGTCTATGTGGAGTTTGCACTTTCTCTATGTGTCTGTGTGGGTTTCCTCTGGGTGCTCCAGTTTCCTTCCACAGTCCAAAGATGGTCAGGTTAAGGTGGATTGGCCATGGGAAATTGCCCACAGCGTTCAGGGATGTGTAGGTTATGTGCATTAGTCAGGGGGAAATGTAGAGTAATAGGGTAGGGGGAATGTGTCTGAGTGGGTCACTCTTTGTTGGGCCAAATGGCCTGTTTCCACACTGTAGGAATTCTATGCAGGGGATGTTGTTTAAAAATGTTGGGAGAAAGATGACCAAGGGGCTATGCACCAAAAGCTTGTGATTTCAAGTAAACCTGTTGGACTAAAACCTGTTGTATTGTGACCTCTGAATTAGACAATAACATTCATTTCTTCAGATGGTCATAACCAATCAACTATTTTTAAGATAACTCGTTGATGTGACAAAGGCTCGCCTTGATGTTAAATTCACACTGCCTTAACCAGCTGCACCATTACTCCATCCAATATACTTTTTCTCTGTATTTAGATTTTTTGAAAAGTTATTTTTTGTGTAAGCCTTACATATCCACATCCAGAGGTGTTACATGGATAGTCCTTCTCAGTTTCTCCCTGAGATTACGACCATCACAGATTCCAGTCAGATTGATTTGTGTAATATCTAGCAATGGCTGAGTGCAGGGAAAGTTACTTTTCAGATACTCTCTTGGCTGAAGACCTGTGTCCTAAAACTAGCCAAACTGTCCTGGTAAAGCTGCCACACTGTGACAAGCTGCCCTGAGGTATCCAGTCCACAGAAAGCAGGAAAACCCCAACGGGTAACAAATACCATCCGACCAGGCTATTTCCAAACATAAGCAATCTCCCTCATTGGGAAACATCAGCATGGAGCTGGACTGCAATGATTGCCCCAGTGTCTTTCCTCAGTTGGGCTAAAGCATACTCATTGACATTATCAAAATATCACATTTTTCACATCACAAACGATGCAAATTGTGCAATTGACTTGCGTTTTTGATTGCCAAACACCTCAGTATCACAGCTGGCCTCCTTTAAAGCCCAATGTTGGTTCATTTCTGCACAATCAAATTGTGGGAGTGGAAAGACAGTGTGGAGAATATTTCTGAAGTGGTGTCTTAAAGTCTCGTTCGCTCCTGGCCCCAGGAGTCCAAAATGGCAGACAAGAAATGCTCCTTGCTCTGTAATTAATGAGGTTTTATCATGACACAGTAAATCGCATTGAGTAAATGTTCGTTTTTACCCTTGTGGTTTTCTTTAGAGCTTCATCAAATCCCTCTAATTTCACTTGAAGTGATTAACAGTAATAGCTCTTTTCGGATCTCAATAATGTCAGATTGGCTGTACATCGGGCACTGCTGGTTTAACATTCCCTGAACGGTGCTTTCTGCTGTGTTACTGGTGTTGTTGCAATGCTTCACCCTAAGTCAAGTCTCATTGATCACAGCCACCTGTTGCGAGGCAACGCAAGTGCTTTTGCAGCTGTAGCTCCCTGATGTGTGGTGGTGTGACTCTGAGAATCCTCATTCCATTCCGCAAGAGAACAAGAACGGAACATAGTTACAAATCACCCAACACAAGGCTATAGTCCAACAGGTTTAATTGGAAGCACTAGCTTTCAGAGCGTCGCTCCTTCATCAGGAGGTTTGAAGGAGCGTCGCTCCGAAAGCTAGTGCTTCCAATTAAACCTGTTGGACTATAACCTGGTGTAGTGCGATTTTTAACTTTGTACACCCCTGTCCAACACCGGCATCTCCAAATCAAGAACAGAACATGCATTCGTATAGCACCTATAAGCAGCAAAATGGCCCGACGTAACTCACAGCCGCATTATCAGCTAAAATTTGATACAGAGCCTATTTAGAAGATATCCAGGCCAGTAACGTAAAATGTAGATTTTAGGGACAGTCTCCAAGGAAGAAGAAACCCAAAGAGACAACATTTCCTGATGGTCTGGTAGGTAATGGGACCAGATAGGTAAGGGGACCAGAGGAAAGGGGACCAGGGGTAAGGGACAAAGGGTAAGGGGACTGGGGTAAAGGGACAAGGGGATAAGGAGACCAAAGGGTAAAGAGACCAAGGGGTAAGGGGGCCAAGGTATAAGGAGACCAGGGGGCAAGGGGACCTGGGAGTATGGGCACCTGTGGGTAGGGGACCAGGGGGTAAGGGACCTGGCAGGTATGGGGATCTGATAAGTAAGGGGAACTAGTAGATAAGCAGAAGAAGTATTTGAAGAGATCAGGTAGGTAAAGACACCTAATATGTAAGGGGACTGGGTCAGTAAAGGACATAAGTAGAAAAGGATCCTGATAGATAAGGGGACTGGAAGGTAAGGGGACTGGAAGGTAAGGGGACCAGGCAGGTATGCAGAACAGGCAGGAATAGGGAATGAGTAGGTATGGGGAATGGGTGGGTAAGGGGAACAGACAGGAATGGGGAATGGGTAGGTAAGGGGATTGGGTAGTTAAGGGAACCTCAAGAGGTAAGGGAACCTAATAGGTGAAGATATCTGGAGTTAACAGACCCTTGGAGGTAAGGGTTCCTGGGAGACAAGGGTTCCTGGGAGATAAGGGTTTCAGAGAGGTAAGTGTTTTTGGGAGGTAAGGGTTTCAGGGAGCTAAAGGTTCCTGGTAAATAGGAGGACGACTTGGTAAAGAATTAACAAATGAATTTCTATCGGATTCCTCCTGTGTTCTCAATCTCTGGTTCCTTTCCATGCTGTGATAGTGCCAATTCGTTGGTGTAGTGTTCACAGGCTGTGCTGGTCACCTAATTCCCAACTGTACTTGCTTGTGCATCATGCTTAGTGCCAGTCTTCCAAATGTGTGAAATCTACTCTGAAGAATGGCCGAGGTACTGAGGGGCATGGGCAGGTTTGTAGGCCCAGCATGTGCCAGATTTCTGACCAGGTGAGATTAATGAAGAATGAAGGTCAGTAATACAAACCAACCACTGCACCGAAGACGCTGACAAAGCATCGTGTATACTTCTACTTATCAATTATCGCTGCAAGAGAAAGTTAGTTAAAGCTATGAGCTGTTAAAACAAAAGCCTCTGTCTTATCTCAGCCTTTCAAACAGATTATGCACATTGATTCATTATCACATGGAGGAGATAAAATATACATGGAACATTTTGTTGAAGGATGTGCCTCAAGGTCCAGTTTCTCACTTCTGCACAAATCATAGATGACATATCTTTCTCTGATAACTCCATTTCCCCATCCATCAAGAGCTTAATGTTCTTTGTGATTAAGTGCCATCCCTATCTTCCAGGAATAAGTCATCAGATCTATGCTATCTGCATCATTGCAGTGAGCAAGACCATCAGACCTTGGGACATCTCCATAGAAACTTAGTGATTGCACTTGATGGTCAAATTGACAGGGGGAGGAACTTGGAAACATTATGTTGCTTCCCAGAGCAAGCTAATCCAGGACTGTCAAAAGTATTGCCCAGTGATGCAAAGAGAGTGAATCTGACCAAAGATTCCAACTCAACTGTGTGTCTGCCAACTGAGAAATCAATGCTGCCTAATTGGTGTGATGGCTGTTTTCTGGACAGATCAGAACACTGTATGACCTATGTTTTTTTTTCGATTAGATTACATTACTTACAGTGTGGAAACAGGCCCTTCGGCCCAACAAGTCCACACCGACCCTCCGAAGAGCAACCCACCCAGACCCATTCCCCTACACCTAACACTACGGGCAATTTAGCATGGCCAATTCACCTAACCTGCACATTTTTGGACTGTGGGAGGAAACCGGAGCACTCGGAGGAACGATCTACAAACATCAAATGAACAAGCGATTCAGTAATCTGCTTCTTAGTGGTGGGTAATGACTGAATAAAGAGTATTAGCTAGCATACCAGAAAGAATGGCTTGCTCCTCTTTATGTACTTTTTTTTTATTTCCACCAAGACTAGCAGGTTGTGCCTTGGTTTAAAGTCTATTTTTGAGGCGTGGTCCATACCACTCATGCCTCTAGGTCTTAAGGTTGTGGATTCAAGTTCCATTCCAGGATTGCATGATTGACTTGGGAGCCATGGAACACCTCCAGTGCAGATAGAGGCCATTCGACCCATCAGCAGCAACACTCTGAAGACCATCCCACCATCAAACATGGCCAAGCCACCTAACCTGCATGCCTTTGGACTGTGGGAGGAAGCCAGAGCACCCGGCAGAATACCAGAAGAATGTGCAGAATAGACAGTCACCTAAGGCTGGAATCAGACTTGGGTTTCTGGAACTGTGAGGCAGCTGTGCTAACCACTGAGCCACCATGCCAATCTGTTTTCTCAGATAGGTCTAAAAATATGAGGACGGGATGTCATAGTGTTATTATTGCTAGACTGTTAATCTGGAAATCCAGGTAGTGTTTTGGGACCCAGATTCAAATCCCACCTTGACAGATGGTGCAATTTATTTTCAATTAAAGCCTGAACCCATTAACATGAAACCAATTGTTGGGGAAAAGCCCTTTGGTTCACTCATGTGTTTCATGCCATCCTTACTTGGTCTGGCCCACATGTGACTCCAGACCCACAACAATATTGTTGACATTTAACTTGGTGATTAGAGATGTGCTATAAATGCTGGCCTGGCCAGTGATGTCCACATTCTGTGAACGAACGAATGAATCCCACAGTGGCTCAGTGGTTAGCATTGTTGTCTCACAGTGCCAGGGACCCTGGTTCTTTGGGGAGTTTGCAAATTCTCCCCGTGTCTGTGTGAGTTTCCTCTGGGTGCTCCGGTTTCCTCCTAAAGTCCAAAGATGTACAGGTTAGGGTGAATTGGCCATGCTAAATTGCCCATAGTGTTCAGGGATGTGTAGGTTAGGTGCATTAGTCAGAGGGTAAATGTAAAGTAGTAGGGTAGGGGAATGGGTCTGGGTAGGTTACTCTTCAGAGGGTCGATGTGGACTTGTTGGGCTGAAGGGCCTGTTTCCACACTGTAGGCATTCTATAAAAATAGAACAGCCATGGGGCTTGATTACCAGTATCGAGGCTTGTATTTATCCCTCAGTCAACGTTGCATGAACAAATTATTTTGTCATTTTTGTCGTTGTCCTGCTGCTGTTTGTGGGAACGTGCTGTGTGCAGATAGCTTGTCATGTCTTTTGCAAATTAAGCAAAAAGTACATTTCAAAAAAAGTGGCTGGTGAGTGTGTCGGAGCATCTTGAAAGTCTGACAGGCGCTACAGAAATGCAAGATTTTTTTTTAAAAATCGATATTTTATGGACAAGAGGAGAGAAAATTGCCCAACAGGAAAAGCACACAATGCAAAAAAAAGAGCAATTTAAGACATTTCGTCCCTATCAATAGAATTGAACCTTGGAGAACAAATTGGTTGTTTGTATTTTTTAAACAAGCAAATGATTTTCTCTCCCAATCAGCAATTATACAATCGATTTTCCATAAGCTTTTTTTCTGCTTAATGGTGAATATGTTAAAAATTAAGGACAGGGCTTTGTGTAATATTCTGTATCGCAGATGATTCTGAACAAGACCATGATAAATCATTCTTTTAGTGTTCATTCCAATTTCTCTGGCAGGTGACTCAATGTGCTGACTTTGCAGGAGTCTTCAACCATCATTGTTGGTTTTCCCACCCTCTAGTCCATCCACCATGTGACAGCTCTTCATTTGTGAGAGAGAATTAAATATAGCTGCAATTATCAGAGTGCAAGTGGCTGAGCTAACCTGGTCTGGCAGCATCTGTGTAGATAGAAACACAGTGAGTGCTTCAAATCTATTCTTCAGAATGGGAATGGAACTGACTGATTTGTTCTTCAGAGACCTGGAATAGACTCAATGGGCTGAATGGCTTTCCTCTGCGCTGTAATGGTTTACAAGGATGTTGCCAGCATTGGAGGGTTTGAGCTATAGGGAGAGGCTGGGACTGTTATCCCTGAAGGGTCAGAGGCTGAGGGGTGATGTTACAGAAGTTTATAAAATCACGAGGGGCATAGATAGGTGAATTGCCAAAGTCTTTTCCCCAGGGTAGGGGAGTCCAAAACTAGAGGCTAGAGTTTTAGAGTGAGAGGGGAAAGATAAAAAAGGGACCTAAGGGGCATCTCTTAGAGGGTGGTACGTGTATGGAATGAGCTGCCAGAGGTAGTGGTGGAGGCTGGTACAATTGCAACATTTAAAAGGTGACTGGATGGGTATGTGAATAGGGAGGGTTTAGAGGGATATGGGCCAAATGCTGGCAAATGGGACTAGATTGGGTTAGGATATCTGGTCGGCATGGGCAAGTTGGACCAAAGGGTCTGTTTCCGTGCTGTACATCTCTATGACTCTATGATCAATGCTCGAAATGAGGCGAATGGGTCAATGTGTGACCACTGACAATCCAGGACTATAGGGAGACACTTTCTGCTTGGCTGAGACCTAGATTCTAGGTCATGCTTCAATTCATTGGTTTTGAGGCATTTTGTGACATTCTGAGAACTTGAAAGGTGCTATGTGAATGCAGATTTCTTCTAATATCTGCAGCAGCTTTTACATCATTGACCTGTCACTGACAAGGCAACCTATTGTACAAACAGCATGATCTCACAAGTAGCAATGAAGGGAAAAGTCCAATGCTGGACGTATGCTTCTCAATTTTAAGTTTTGAAGAAATCAAACAGCACCAAATCTGGGTAGTAGTTGCCAGTGTTTGTTACACCCTGAAGCAGACTTGAGAGGCATGAAGCAGTGTTCTAAGTATCTTTACTCAGAGAGTAGTAGGGGTGTGGGACACACAGCCTTCAACACTAGTAGACTCGCCAACTTTAAGGGCATTTAAATGGTTATTGGCTAGGCACATGGATGAGAATGGAATTGTGTAGTTTAGATGGGCAGGTTAGATGGGCAGGTTAGCGCAACATAGAGGGCCAAAGGGCCTGACTGTGCTGTAATGTTTTATGTTCTATGTTAAGTTCATGGGATAATCAGATGCTTTCTAATTACTAGAGATCTGAACACCCTAATTACCCGAAAAGCCTTAGATGTTAAGGCACATATTATTTTTCAATCTGTTTTACACATCAAGTCCCAAGTTCAACCAAAGCAAGATTGGGAGTCCAGTCTGCCACCTGCTGTCAGTCAGGAGTATTGCTGCTGCTTAGTTAGCAATCACACAACACTAGGTTATAGTCCAACAGGTTTATTTGGAAGCACTAGCTTTCAGACCGCCACTCTTTGTCACTTCCTGATGAAGGGCTTTTGTACAAAACATTGATTCTCTTGATCCTCGGAAGCTGCCTGACCTGCTGTGTTTTTCCAGCACCACACTCTTGACTCTAATCTCCAGCATCTGCAATCCTCATTTTTGCCTCGGTGAATTTTAACTTTGTCCACCCCAGTCCAACACTGGAGTGATGCTTCTGCTTAGGCTGACCCAAAGCAACAAGTTCATCTCAAGCCAAACAATTTCATCTCCTTTGGCCCTGTTGTGCACGCATTGACGCTCTGCTACAGTAAATATTACCACATTTGCATTGTTTTGCCCGCATCCCAACACCCAGTTCCTTGTTCATTCAATGTTAAGAGCCAACACTGCTGAACCCAATCCCATCCTTAGCCAAAGTCAAACAATGAGGCCATTGGTTAGTGGCGCATAACTGACTACACCCTCCTTAGGTAAGGGACACTGTATCCAACTGTGACACCCTCTACCTCAGGCTTGGCGGAAATCTGATGACTACTCAGAGCTTAAACAGAAAAATAATTCAACTGAAGTCTTCCTCGTATCTTCTGGGTGGAGCAAAACCACGGACTGAGCCAGTGGGAGGAACCAGGATGAGAAAATTTGTCAGTGTTATTCTGGTCGGCTCGTGGCAGAGTCAAGGTGCTTACTTTGGATTGGGGCCTGGTTGTCTGTGGTTACGGTGAAATATTTAGATTATCTCTAAACCTTTAACCCTTTTGGTTCACCCTTTTTGAAACACTGTTGAACTTCTGTCATTTTCATCGCATTTAACTTGCTACCATTTGCATGCAGGTCTTCGTACAGGAGTGGAAGACTGCTTGTTCAGACCAATTAATGAGATGGCTGTTGTTTCATCAGTGAGTTCCAATGCTATTGGCCATTTGGCAATCTCAGGCAATTTTGGAAAATGAATGAGCATTTCCCTTTTGGCAAATGGTAGTAGAAAAAACATTTCATTTGTCTCCGGGCAGGTTGTACCATGTTACAAACTTTCTGAATAATTGCAAGAGACAAGGCTAATGGATGCATTTTCCTTCCCAGTCATTTAATAGATGCACACTAATTAACATATTGATTCTTTCTCACAATCCACAATTTCCTTGCATCTGCAATTAAACTATACTCTGGCATTTGTTCAATACATCATAAATCTAAATGATGAAAAACAAAACTTATTCCAGATATTGATTTGAGATCTTATATCATTTTTCTGTTCAGAAAGGTAAGTCATAAATCTTTGGCAGATGAAGGTTGAATGTTCAATCCACTTTGCAGTAAGCTGTATTGGATTTTGTAAGCAGGGGGAATAATGCTGTACTTTTCCATTGCTAAAAGGATCCTTAGTCAGTGACAGAAACTTATACAATATAGTCATTGGGCAACAATGAATTCCATTTTCCAATACATTGTTGAGTGGTTTTTGTAGCTAATTTTCTGGTCAATACTCCAGCAACACATTCAGCATATTGTGACTGGAATGTGGTGCTCTGGTCTTCACCATCCAGCAAATCATTGAATCCCTCCAGTGTGGAAGCAGGTTATTCAGCCCAATGAGTCTGCACTGTTCCTCTGAAGAGCATCCTACTCAGACCCATCCCCCTACCCTATAATCCTGCATTTCCCACGGCTAATGCCCCGAACCTGCACATCCCTGAACACTGTGAGTAATTTAGCGTGGCCGATCTATCTGCACATCTTTGGACTGTGGGAGGAAACCAGAGCATCGGGAGAAAAACACACAATTGCCTAAGGGTGGAATTGAACCTGGGTCCCTGGTGCTGTGAGGCAGCAGTGCTAACCACTGAGCCGCGATGCTGTCAAATGGAGCACACAAATAGAGAAATAGCAGGATTTACCTCTTCTGAGAACTATTGGACAAATAGCCATGATCCTATTGAATGGAGGAACAGAGATGAGGGGCCGAATGGCCTATTCCTGTTTCTATTTCTTATGGTTCTACAGATAATGTGCAGAAATGCCACATTTGTCAAACGGAATTTCCATTTCTGAAGGCCACTTAATAAACAGCTAATAATCAAAACAAACAATTATACAACAGGACCTCCTCCATCTCAGGCCCACTGGATAACTATCTATTCCTCCCAGCTAAACAACTTCTCTGTCTCAGGAACACTGAACCACGACAATTTACTCAGGAATGCTGCATTGCAATCAGTCAGATAAGCTTTTGTCAATCAGACTCTGAGACACTTCATGCTCCAAGTGGCAAATCCCATTGAGTGGTCTGCTTTCTGATGATCCCAATCCCTGCTCAGTCTCTTAATCCCGTGCAAATAAATCTGGGATCTCCAGCTGTCTGGGGTGGGAAAGGTGCTGAACACTTGCTATACGCACTGGCTGACCACATCACAGTGAGGGGTGGTGCTGGGTGGGGAGACAGTGATGGGATTGGAATTTTCCCCAAGCTTCCTGTTCTTCTGGAGGCAAATGCTGCAATCACTTTCCAGTACATAGCAAGTGCTCACAGCCTGGAAATGGAAAAGTGATTGGATCTTCTGCATTTTGCTGCTGCTGACCAGGAGACCAGAAAAATTCTCTGTTTCCCTCTGCAGTGTACCTGCTCAAACAGGCAAGTTCTACTTGATGCTTAAAACTAGCACCTTGGGTAATGTTGTAGAACACAGAGGGGGAAGTGAGGACTGCAGATGCTGGAGATCAGAGTCGAGAATGTGGTGCTGGAAAAGCGCAGCAGGTCAGACAGTATCCGAGGAGCAGGAGGATCGACGTTTCAGGCAAGAGACTTTCATCAGGAATGAGGCTAATGAGCCGATGGGGTGGAGAGATAAATGGGAGGAGGGTGGGGCTGGGGTGAGGGTAGCTGAGAGGAGAACTTCTTCAAGGTAGGAGTTCTAGGGGTTCAGGTACATAACTCTTTGAGGTTTGCATCACAGATAGACAGGGTGGTTAAGAAGACATTTGGCACACTTGTCTTCACTGCTCAGACCTTTGAGTGTAGGGGTTGGGAGCCATATTGAGGTCATGCAGGATGTTGGTGTGACCTTTTAGATTAGATTACTAACAGTGTGGAAACAGGCCCTTCGGCCCAACAAGTCCACACCGACCCGCCGAAGCGTATAGCACCCGGACCCATACTCCTACATTTACCCCTTCACCTAACACTACGGACAATTTAGCATGGCCAATTCACCTGACCTGCACATCTTTGGAATGTGGGAGGAAACCGGAGCACCCGGAGGAAACCCACGCAGACACGGGGAGAATGTGCAAACTCCACACAGAGAGTCGCCTGAGGCGGGAAGTGAACCCGGGTCTCTGGCGCTGTGAGGCAGCAGTGCTAACCACTGTGCCACCGTGCCGCCCACCTCTTCTGGAATACTGTGGACTGTCTGGTCTTCCTTTTATAGGAAGGATATTGTTAAAGCTGGAGAGGATATGGAAACGATTTACCAGGATGTTGCCAGAAATGGAGAGTTTGAATCACAAGGAGAGGCTGGGACCTTTTTCACTGGAGTGTAGGAGGTTGAGGGGTGGCCTTATAGAAGTTTATAACACCATGAGGGGTATAGATAAGGTGATTGGCAAGTGACTTTTCCCTAGGGTGGGGGATTTCAAGACCAGGGGACATATTTTTAAGGTGAGAAGAAAAAGATTTAAAAAAGACACGCTGGCAATTGTTTTACACAGAGAGTGGTTCGTGTGTGGAATGAGCTTCCAGAGGAGGTGGTGGATGTGGATACAGTTACAACATTTACTAAGTACATGAATATGAGATGTTTGGCGAGATATGGGCCAAACGGAGGCAGTTTAGTTTGGAATTATGGTTGGCATGGACTGATTGGACCGAAGGGTCTGTTTCCATGCTATATGCTGTATGCTGGTGTCACTGACAGTACTGCACTCCCTCAAGCCTGCAGCAAAGCTCCAGTTTCGATTATATGCTCGAGTATTGTAATGGGATTTTAACTCAAAATGGTCTGATCCTGATGTGAATGTGTTGAAGGTACCAGTGTATATTGTATCACAAGGGAAACATGACACCCAACACTCAGTAGAACAGTTGGGGGGGCTGACCAGATGTTAAGAGGGATGGAAGGACAGACATGTGGAGGAGTTTAGGAAGAGACTTCCAGAGAGCTGTACAAAGCTCTACGAGAGAGATGAGGAGACACCACAGCTGGAACAATGAGTGGACCAAATGAGGGGCTTGTGTAACAACTTAAAGCTTCTAGGTACCAAGAGCAAATCTTAGACCTCCAGCGAAAAACTGAGCCATGAGCAAATAATAGGGTGTCCTCTCTCAGTGGAGACAGAAACGCATTTGCTTTCACATCTCTGGGCTAGAGAAAACAGATTGACTGAAACGAGGAAAGGAGCAAATATTTGTGCATTGCCTGTAAAGGAGAGAGAAAGAATCATTCAGGAACTGAACTTGTAACGTATCTGGTTGCCAATCTGATTAAACAGTCCTTACACTGGAAGAGTGAGTATGGACTGTATCAGGACAGCGCAATGTAAAATCTGAAGGAATGTTCAGACCGTGCCAAAAGAACAAGTGGGAGAGAAATGTGTAAAGGGATTCTCTCAGCCGAGGAAAAAAAAGAGCAGCTTGCTTTTGCTAAGCTGTCAAGATAAAACTGCATGTGTGTAAGAACAAGGTAAGGAAACAGCAACACACTCACACTTGAAAAATTGAGTTAAAAACGAGCCATTAAGAAACTGGATGTCACTGTGTGGTCCCTTTCTTAGGGGTGGAGGGGGGTGTGGGTTTTTTTAGATATTTCTACTGAACATGGGTCCTCAGTTTAATGACTCATTTGAAAAATGACACCTCCAATGATGCAGTGTTCCCTCAGCACTGCACTGAGGGGTCAGCCAGTGTTCAAGACCTTTGACTTGGGTTGAATGCTTTTTATCTTCTGACTCAGAGGTGAGAATCGTGCAAGTCCAAAACTGAAAGCCCTGAATATTCAAGGAGGTAAGAAATAGTAGCAATTCAATAAAGACAGTAAAGATTCAGTGATGTATAACCTACCTTTTTTTGTTGGTCATCTTGGTGCAAATAGGGAAGTCTCCCAATGAGGCCAATCAATGGTTATCACAACAAAATGACTGGATTGCTCGCAAACTGATTCCTGGCCAAATATACTTTCAAACTGGTTGAGTGACCAGTCCAGAATTGCACATAGGTGGAACTGGATGTTCTTGTCACCCTGGCAACAAGGTAGGAGATGGGAGCACTGGCAATATAGCTGAGGAAGCCATCATTAAGGAAGCCTATTATCTTTCTACTCCCAGTGACAGAAAACAAGGCAATACAGCCCCCTGCAGGGGGCTGGCAATTAGAACCTATTAAGTGGCCAAGTTAAGGGCCACTTTCCACCAATACTGGCATTTTACCCACATCAGGTTAAGTCTGCCAATATGGCAACTTCCAACAGCATTCTGGGATTGCACACCCTGTTCCCCCCACACCTTGATGGTTGCTCCATATTTCACGAAGAGACCCCCCCATTATCAGGGCCTGACAAGGGCACATTTAATGAAACACAACATACCCCTGGTTTAATTTTCAGTTTAAAAATATACATTATTCATAAATTGTCTGTAAGTAAATACAACAACTGCAAAACAGGTCCGTATAGATGTTGCAGAAGATACAGTGAAGTTTTGATATTGCTCATTGCACCGACAATCCAGTTGCAACAAAAAGGCATTTTCTAATCGTGAAAGGAAAATATTTACATTCCCAACAAGGCTACAAGGGTGTCTCAAAAATCTAATAGACCATCATTATATTTTGGTAGGAAGACCTCAGACGGTGGTCTTTCTCCACTGTGACTTTGCGGCAGCTGCCCCAAGCTTTAGTGCATCTCTCAGTCTGTAGTCCTGGACCTTGGAAATGTGCCAGTCTGCAACACTCATTCGAGGTCAACTCCTTGCACTGGAAGACCAACAATTTTTGGGTAGACCAAAGAGCGTCTTTCACTGACTTGATGCCCTTCCAGGCGCAGTCGATGTTTGTCATGATGTGTTTGTCCTGGGGAGCAGCCTGTTCTGATTGCCAGGCACACTTGGCTGGTCCCAGCTTATCCCCAACTATAGTTACCTCTCTCTAAGGCTTCCTACTGCTGAGGTGCCAACTCCCAGTGCAGGTGCTGCACATGCTGAAGTGCTGGCTCTCTGACTGGGCATGTTGTGGTGGTGTGGGGGGTAAAAATGGGCACCGCCTCCATTGGATGGCAGCCCTGAAGACTGCATATTGATTGGCTAATGTAGCAGAGGAATTGCTTCTAAGTCCTGCTGCCAGTCATGTGACCAGCACCTCATAAATCATTGCATTCACATTCAATTAACTGGCAGATGGAATACACTGTGGGAAAGTGACATCTTATGCACTTTGGTACAAAAATTAGAGGCATAGACTATGAACTAAATGCAGAAAGGCTTTGAAAATCTGAAGAACAAAGGGACTTAGGAGAATTGTTCAGCATTCTTTTAAGGTTAACATGCAGATTCAGTTAGCAGTTAGGAAGGCAAATGCAATGTTAGCATTCATTTTGGGAGGGCTGGAATTCAAGAGCTGAGACTATATAAGGCCCTGGTTATTACCGTGTTTGGAATATTGTGATCCATTTTGGGTCCCAAATCTAAGGAAGAGTGTGCTGGCATTGGAGGGGATAAGGAGGAGGTTTACACAAGAATGACTCTGGGGATGAAGGGCTTGTTATGCGAGGAACAATTCAGAACTCTGGGTCTGTACTCGATGGAGTTTTGAAAGATGAGAGGGGGGATCTGATTGAAACTTAGAGGATACTGAGAGGCCTGGACAGAGTGAACATGGAGAAGGTGTTTCCACCAGTAGGAGAGACTAGAACCTGAGGGCACAGCCTCAGAGAGGGGGCATGACTAACTGAGATGAGGAGGAATCTCTTCAGCCAGAGGGTGGGAAATCCTTTTAACTCACTTCCACAGAGCGCTGTGGAGGCCAAGTCATTGAGTATATTTAAGATAGGGCTTAAGATAAGCCCTGAAGAAGGGCTTATGCCCGAAACGTCAATTTTCCTGTTCCTTGGATGCTGTCTGACCTCCAGCAACACATTTTCAGCTCTGATCTCCAGCATCTGCAGCCCTCACTTTCTCCTCCTATATTTAAGATAGAGATAGATAGGTTCATGATTAATAATGGGGTTAAGAGAAATGAGGAAAAGGCAGGAGGATAGGATTGAGAACCATGTTAGCCATGATCAAATGGTGAAGCAGACTCGATGGACTAAATGATCGAACAGTCTTGATGGTTATGAAGCACTTTGAGAAATCCTCTAAGTTTCAATCAGATCCCCCCCTCATCCTTCGAAACTCCATCGAGTACAGACCCAGAATTGCTTCATAAATGCAGATTCTGTCTTTACATTATGCCTCTGATACTACAACTTGACATTCAGTAACCCAGTTAAATGCTAAACTACAGGTTTCTTTGATTGATTCCCTGGATCACTGTTCTGATTAATACAGGCTACCACTGTTCTATATAAGACACATTCCCTGGTGTTATAATGGGGAAACAGCCCAGTATTGGCCTGTCAGCATCCAGAGTGAGAAAGGAGAAGAAAGCAAAGTTAATTTGTAATCTTTATCAAAACTGGAAATTCAATGCTCTCAATTCAGCTGAGGGTCTGTTAGCTTTTGGTGCTGATCAGCAGTAGTTTGATCTGACTCGTTAGTTTAAAACTGCTCAATTTAAATAATTGGCTCATCTGGATCTGTGCTTCCAAAGCAAACTTGGCTTTGAATGACCAGGGGTCGGCTTTAAAGTGGAAACATTATCCACCGTTACTCTTTGGGCATGACCTGCTTCACAAATACAACAAGTTCCTGTTTCCAGCCCTAATTTTACTTCCTCTGTGCTTATTTACATCCAATCAAATTGCAACTTAGCTTCTCATTCCTGTTAATTGTTGGAAACAGACGTGAGCCAGGAAATGTATGCAGAGCTCTTAGAACATTCAGTTGGTAAAGGCTGTGTGTAAATAATACTTACTGGGGAAGTCACAGGCTCTGAGCTGGTTTTTGTACTGGCAGCTGTGTCTGGAACCAAAGAGCAGAGATTTACGATAATCGGGAAAGTAACCACATAGGAGCATGTGAAGCAGTAATGTTGAACATGGGGAGTCACTCCGATCAGGACCCTCTACCTGAAAGGGCAGTAGAAGCAGATTTGAGAATTACACTTGAAAGGGAACTGGATAAATACCAGAAAGGATGAACTTGTAGGGCTACAGGGAAAGTGTAAGGAAGGGAGGGATTATCTGGTAAATTCTTTCAAAGAACCAGCACAGATATGTTTAACTAAATAGCCTCCCTCTGTGCAATATTGTTCTATGAAACTTCCTTCCACACTTATTTTCACTTTGTTGGTTTATTCAGTGACAAGAATGCCACCCAGTAGGCAATGGACATTTTATGTCAGAGATCTGAATCTGATTTGGCAATCTCACAACTAGGTGACGTAACAGCTGGCATGTAGTAGAACAATGTACCTCTGAGCGAGGTGGAATCCTGAATAATTTTCTTTTTCTAACTGATGGGTTTGGAAGCCAATCATTCCCTGTCTTGGCTCCCACTTGGTGCTTTTCAGAACAGGGAGAAAGTGAGGACTGCAGCTCAGAGTCAAAACGTGCGGTGCTGGAAAAGCACAGCAGGTCAGGCATCATCCGAGGAGCAGTACAGTTGATGTTGCGAGCATAAGCTCTTCATCAGGAATGTCCCCTCCCTCGAAGACAGAGGAGAGCTATCTCAACCCAGTGTACTGTGTGGATGATACAACTACACAATGAAAGATGACCCAAGGACATGATTGTCGGCATAAGCCTCAGACTGTGCAACATTCCTCATTATCACCTCAGTAACTCAGACAATCAGAGATTCTCTTCCCAGCAAACAGAAGTGGTGGCAACATCTATCCTGTTCTTAGCTTCCCTTTCCAAAGTGAGATCTGACCCATTCCCCACAATATCCACTGCAGATAGGAAAAGGAGGCAGTTGCAGAATTCCAGCTGTACGGCATTGAACTCCATGGTTTCGGCACCAATCTGACCCAGACTGACCCTTCAACCAACTGAGTCAACCTGCAGCCCCCTGCCTCAGTCGTATACTGTTATGGAGCAACCAGATCCCCTCAAAACATTTCAAGAAGGTAGCCCTACCCTATCTTTTCCAGTTGTTTTAAGCAGGTGTAATATGGATATTCCAGGAGGGATGTAACTGGCCATTCCACTTGGTTTAAAACAAAACAGAATTTATTTACATACAAGAGAAGAAAAGAGAACAGAATATAGAATAACATAACATATCTGAAAACCCAATCAGCTTTTACAACTTAAAGATGCTGTTCCAAATCTTGCAACATCCCCCTAAACACCCCCTTAGCAAATCAAAGGTGAAATCAAGCACAGGTTCTTACAGGAGAGATGTCAGAGAGAGAGAGAGGAACAGTATGGATCTGCTTCTTTGGGTCTCCAGCTAAAACTCAGCCAGCAGCATCAAACAAAACAGCTGCTAAAACCAAACCCTGAACTGGGAGAACTGGCCACCACCTTTTCATTGTACAAGTGTTTTTAAAAGCTTCTTTGAGTAATTAAACCCAGACATATTGGGACCTCTGCCTTTATGACCACTCTGATAAAAAAAACAAGGACAACATGACCTTGTTAAAGGAGAAGCATCGTCACAATAGGCTGCTGGGGAATGTCCACTGTGTGTTGTGGTCTGGCACTGGGCCAGTGATGGTCCAGGCACCAATTTTCTTCCTGTTACATGGCTGACCAGGAAATTCTCTCACTCTCACTACTCGCATTGGTGTGTGTTGTAAGGATTCCCAAGCTGACATCCAACCTGTTCAGTCACAGCATGGACACACCTTCCTTGTCCACCATGTCCTGGAGTGAGACTAGAATCCAGAGCTTCTGCCTCTGAGGCAGGAACACTACCCAATGTGTCATGTCGCATCAGTACTTAGGGATCACACAGGAGAGCAACTGAGGCTCAACATGAGGTGCTGTCTGTCTATCTTCAGGAGTGGAATGGGAACTTTCTTGAAAATGGAACAACTCCTCCACTGTCCTGATGGATGAAAACAGTTCTTCATCCTGATACGAACCTTTACAGGTCAGAAGGTTGCAGGCTTGACATCCCACTCAGGTTTTGTTGTAAGGACTGATCTCAATACTAAGGGCGTTCTTCTATTAACTCAGCCCCTGAAGCCCGGAGGAGAGAAACCCAGCCTCACAACAATCTCCATTCACATTGATGTTGGGCAGGGACAGAGTGAGGTTCAATTGTGATGACTAGTTTTGTCATCTGCTGGCATTGACAGTCAAAGCTTCACATACATAATGCAATTGGCACCAGATGGCTCCTGCCACCTGTAGCATTGCTCCGAGACCTGAGTCAGGGGAGCTGCACTGAATATACCACTAACACAAGAATGGAAACCAGTCAAAACGGTGGTGGGAACATGACAGCTGGATAACAAATAATGACTGTACATAATAAGTGGTTCTTTACGAAGTTAATTTGCATGAAATGCACACGTTTGAAACATGGATTGAAGCTTGCAATCTGACCCTTGCTTCTGCCAGAATATTATATTTTAATGTGGTAGTTTTAGTGTAATTAATTGTAAATACAACAAATGACTGTTTATGATATGTTTAACAAACGGCATTTATTAACAATTTAGTCAGTTTATGATACAACTATACTGCTTTCTGAGGTAAAAACAATTACTGCAGATGCTGGAAACCAGATTCTGGATCAGTGGTGCTGGAAGAGCACAGCAATTCAGGCAGCATCCGAGGACAGGCAAAATCGACGTTTCGGGCAAAAGCCCTTCATCAGGAATAAAGGCAGATAGCCTGAAGCGTGGAGAGATAAGCTAGAGGAGGGTGGGGGTGGGGAGAGAGTGGCATAGAGTACAATAGGTCAGTGGGGAAGGAGATGAAGGTGATAGGTCAGGGAGGAGAGGGTGGAGTGGATAGGTGGAAAAGGAGCTGGGCAGGTCGGACAAGTCCGGACAGGTCAGGGGATCAAGTTGCTGGAGGTTAGAAGCTAGGATGAGGTGGGGGAAGGGGAAATGAGGAAACTGTTGAAATCCACATTGATGCCCTGGGGTTGAAGTGTTCCGAGGCGGAAGATGAGGCGTTCTTCCTCCAGGCGTCTGGTGGTGAGGGAGCGGTGGTTTCTGGTTGACTAAAGGACAATAATGTTGAATTGTCACTCATTTGTATTCCAGATACTTTCTGATAAGCCTGCTCAGAGATTATAATATACCACAGGAGCAGGTGGGACTTATACCAAAGCCTCCTTGTTTATAGGTGGAGACACTGCCATCACACTCCCTTCACATATGCTCTGCATTTCATTTCACTTTTGATTTCTTAGCTTCATTTCTTAGCTTAGCGGTTTTCGAGAAGATTTGTAGCTCAGATTTGTAAGTTAGATCGCTGAGCTGGAAGGTTTGCTTTCAGACGTTTCAGCACCATACTGGGTAACATCATCAGTGAGACTCTCCGATGAATCGCTGGTAGTATACCCCGCCTCTCTATTTATAGGTCTTGGTCTCTTGAGGCGGGTGATGTCATTTCTAGATTTTTTTTCAAGAGAAGATAGATAGGATCTAAATCAAAGTGTTTATTGATGGAGTTCTGGTTAGAATGGCATACCACTAAGAATTCTCCTGCATGTCTTTGTTTCACCTGTCCTAGGATGTGTGTGTTGTCCCAGTCAAAGTGGTGTCCTTCTTTGTCTGTATGTATAGAAACTAGTGATAGTGGGTCATGTCTTTTCGGGCCAGTTGGTGTTCAAGAATCCTGGTGGCAAGTTTCCTGCCTTTTCCTTATCTCTTGAGAGCAGGATATTATAGGACCACAAGTAATTGCAGCCTCTCTGGTATCGTACCCAGGGCGGGCTGTTCACATCTGAACATAGCTATTATCTGTAGGGCTATTGGAAGTGTGCCCGTGATCTCCTCAACTGCATGTGTCATGAGCTATTGCATATCAGTAAGGAGCAGGATCCATCAATCAGTCTTCTGTTTACCTCACAACATTGTAAAAAATACTTCATTGTCTGTAAAATGCTTTGAGCTATCCCAGGGTTGTGAAAGATGCTACATAAATTCAAGACTTCCTTCTTTGAACCGAGGGTTGATGTACTCAATGAGGGGCCCCTTCTACCATATTGGCTTGTATTTTCTTGTATATGAAAGATTAAGGTTGATCTATGTAAGGTACTTAAGATGATTAATGGAATAAAATGTATAAATAATGTTATGTTATTGGATTTAGAGTGCTGTCCATTTTGGAGCTTAACATACAAATGGCCCAGAACCTGTAGCACTTTGGACATAGGCTGTGTAGGGAGATTACACTCTAAAGCTGTAAATAAATCTACTAGAAGTATTCAAGTAAACAGAATCCACAAATCTCAGTTGTCTAACATTCAGATAACACAAGAATATTACTACAGATAAAGAGAAACAATTTCACTGGTGGAGCAGAACGAGGGGTCAAATTCTTAAAATTAAAGCCAGATTATTCAGGACTGGAAAAAACAAATATATCTTCACATACATTTTTATCAGGACTCTATTTGAGATCTCAACAAAAAGGTTTTGTTCCATATTTGGAATTCCAGAATTCTCTCCTCTAAAACTGTAGGTCCACTGCCAATTTCAAGATTGACTAAGGTTGACAGATGTTTGTGAAGTAATTGTATCTATAGATATGCAATAAACCTTTTTGTTGAGATATCAAATAGAGTCCAGGTATAAATTGTCCATGATTTATTTGAATGAAGAAACAAGCTTGAGGGATTATTGGTCTCTTCCTGTTTCTAATTCTGCACAAAGTGAGTTTGCAAGCTGGTCCTTTGAAAAAGCTACAGATCAAAGAACAAATGTCTAATGATTTGAATTCTGAGGATAATAAATCTCTGTTCAAACTCAGGAAGTCCTGTTTGAAAGAAGCATGAGGTTTCTCTTCCTTCATATCTTTGGTTTCTTCCTGCTCCAAAAGGGCAGATTCCTAAAAATAGTATTCATTAAAAGATAAAAAAAGTAATGATCGTGTTGAGGATTTGGGGCCATTTTAACTATTGAATAGACAAAAGTAAGAAAAGAAAATACTGGAAATACCCAGCAGGTCAGATATGAGGTGGCGGGAGTTCAGAGTGGTTGTGGGGAACAGAACTAACACGTCAAGTTAGTGACCCTTAATAACAATGAATACATGGAAAGCAAGACAGTGAACTGAATTACATAATATAATTCACTTGCAAAGCATAAAGGCAGCAGTAGTACACTGGTAGTGTCCCTGCCTCTGAACCAGAAGTCCTGGCTTTCATGCTCACCTACTCCTGAGGCGTGTAAAACAGGTTGATATAGACAACTTTCAAGATAGGGGCATATTTTTAAGGTGAGAGGAGAAAGACTTAAGAAGAGGGTGGTTTGTGTGTGGAATGAACATCCAGAGGAAATTGTGGATGCCAGTACAGTTAGAATATTTAGCTAAGCACATGAATAAGTACATTTTGGAGGATATGGGTGGCGGGACTAGGTTACTTCGGGATTATGGTTGGCATGGACTGGTTAGACTGCAGGGTCTGTTTTTGTGCTGCATGACTCGATGATTCTATGAATCTGTGGGCTGAGATTGCAGCTCATGAATAATCACTAGCAATTGGCATTCATGGAAACAGCCAAAGAAAGTAAGCAGTGACAGGAGTGAAGAAGGAAAATGGTAGTCTCTAGTGGGGAGGAATATAGCAAATGCTTAATTGCAAAATACTGTCTAAGTTGAGGTATGGCTACTTTACTCTCAGTCCAAGAGTTAAACAGTGTTAGCCTGTATTTTTATTGTAGGTAGGTGAGTAGTGGGTGGTTAATGGGCTTTCACCTTCATTGATCTGCCATTCATTTCAGCCATCACACGCTTATTCATTTCCTGGGACATAAGGTGGCACTGAGTGTATGGCTCAGGGATATGACTGTATAGAGTGCGCCTTAAACCAGAGACCTTGAGACTGTCATTTGGAAAGTCAAGTTCGACACATGTTACTCCAATTACCTGCAGCCTTGTTATCTCAGACACTATCAAATTCAAATGCTCTTCTCCTGCAAATAGTTTCTCTTTAATGAATTGGTGGGTTTGTTTGGATTGTAATGGGAGGCATTTATCCTTGTCAGGACGCATTACATTAGTGCTGGTGAAGGGAATGTAGTCCCCAGGATCAGCATCAAGATTTTGCAAGTTGCAACCAAATATCTTAGAGTCACTCATTATTTCACGGACTCCTTCAAGGAGCTGGAAGTGCTGTGGACACTGCCAATTTGGCCAGCTCCAAATTCCGAACATTGAAATCTGTGATTGTGGTGCTGAAACAAGGGAACTGACCAGGTTGGCAAAGCAGAACACATGAGAATGATCGTTGTGGTCAAAGAGGGAGCACCCAAAGCTCAAAACACGGTGCAAATTTGATCTATTCATTTTACTTTCTGCTTTGATAGAAGTGCCTTTGGGCCAGAGCAGCTTTTAATTACTTTTCATAGATTCCACTGATATTTTGGGGAAAAAAAATCACAGAAAGGTCAGGTGTTTGAAGGTGGCAGACATATTGAGACTATAGTTAACATTGTATGTATTCATAAAGAGAGTAACAGCAAAGTGCTGTGAATGATGAAGATCCGAAATATAAACAAAAAGTGCTGGGAAAACTCAGCAGGCCTGGCAGCATCTATGGAGAAGACAACAGAGTCAATGCATTGTGTCCAACTCTTGGAAAATTCTTAATAGAAAGTATTTTGGACAATTTCTTGGAACAATAGGTTATGGATTGAACCAGTGATCTGGCTACATTGGATCTGGTAATGTCTAACGCGGCAGGTTTAGTAAATGATCACAGAGTAAAAGATTCTCTAAGGAGCAGTGATGATAACTTTAGCGTTCAGCTTGAGAGTGAGGGCATTGAGTCCAATCAACTGTGTTGTACTAAATAAGGGCAATTACATAAGGATTGAGTTCCAAAGTGGCTAGAATGGACTGGGAAAGGAGTTTAACAGAAAAGTTGATTGAAGAGAGTGAAGAAAATAGTTAATGACTACAACAAAGATATATCCCAGTGAGTAAGGAAGACTCTACAAAAAGGACTTGGTTAATTAAGGAAGTTAAGAACAGAAATATAAAAGCAAATACTCCGGATTCTGAATCTGAAATGAAAACAGGAAGTGCTGGAGAAACTCAGCAGGTCTGGCAGCATCAATGGAGATGGGGAACAGAGGTAACATTTTGAGTCCCAGTATGACTCTTCTTACAAATTGTTCTGAAGAAGAGTCACACTGCACTAAAACATAAACTGAGGACAAACTACCAAGTAACATAACAATTCAGGAACAGTTTCTTTAAATATATAAAATGGAAGTGAATAGCTAAAGTGAACATTTACCCCTAGGAGGACCTAGCTGGGAAAATAATAATTGGGACCGAGAAGAAGGCAGAGTTGATTACAGACTTTGGATTGGTTTTCACAGTAGAACACATTAATAGCATTCCCAAAAATAGGTCATTATCAAGAAACTAAAGTGTGGAAAGAAATAAACAGATCACTGTGATTATGGAAACTAATGAGGGTAAGGGTCAATAAGGCCCCTGGACCTGAGGGGTTGCTGAATTAAGATTTTAAAGGAAGTAATTGTGGAGATGAAGGAACTGAGGGCATTGTCGCTAAATTTGCAGATGACACAAAGATAGATGGAGGGACAGATAGTGTCAAACGTGGGGGGCTGCGAAAGGACTTGGACAGGCTACAGAGTGGGCAAAGAATGACCAATGGAATATTGTGTGGGAACGTGTAAGGTTATTGACTTTGGTATGAAGAAAACAGGCATAGACTATTTTCTGAATGGGAAAGATTTCGGAAATCTGAAGCACAGAGGGATTTGAGAGACCTAGATCAAGATTCTCTTAAGGTCAACATGCAGGTTCAGTTGGCAGTTAGGAAGGCAAATGCAACATTAACATTGATTTCAAGCGGGTTAGAATACAAGAGCAGGGATGTACTGCTCAGGCTGTATAAAGTTCTGTGTATTTGGAATATTGTGAGCAGTTTTGGGCCCATATCTAAGGAAGGATGTGTTGGCCTTGGAGGGGTCCGGGAGGGGGGGTGGGTTTACAAGAATGATTCCCAGGAGGAAAGGCTTGTGATATGAGGAGTGGTTGAGGACTCTGAGTCTGTACTCAGTGGAGTTTAGAAGGATGACGGAAATCTGACTGAAACTTACAGGTTACTGAAAGTTAAAAATCACACAACACCAGGTTATAGTCCAACAGGTTTAATTGGAAGCACACTAGCTTTCGGAGCATTGCTCCGAAAGCTAGTGTGTTTCCAATTAAACCTGTTGGACTATAACCTGGTATTGTGTGATTTTTAATTTTGTACACCCCAGTCCAACACCGGCATCTCCAAATCAAGGTTACTGAAAGGCCTGGATAGATTGGATTTAGAGAAGATGTTTCCACTAGTAGGACAGACTAGGACCTGAGGGCACAGCCTGAGAGTGAAGGAATGACCCTTTAGAACTGAGATACGGAGGAATTTCTTCAGCCAGAAGGTGGTGAATCTGTGGAGCTCATTGCCGCAGAAGGCTGGGGAAGCCAAGTTACTGAGTGTATTTAAAACAAATAGATAGATTCTTGATTAATAAGGAGATTAAAGATTACAGGAGAAGGCAAGCAAATGTGATTGAGAAATATGTCAGCCATGTTCAAATGGCAGAGTTCTCGATGGGCCAATTGGCTTAATTCTGCTCCTACATCTCATGGTTTAATGGTCTGGTGGAGATAGTGGATGCACCCAGTATAATCTTTCAAGGATCCCTAGATTCTGGAAATATCTCAGAAGATTGGAAAACTGCCAATGCAGCATTCAAAAAGGGAGTGAGTCAAAAATCAGGTAACTATAGGCTAATTAGCTCAACATCTGTTGGGAAAATACTGTCAAGGATGTAATGGCAGAGCATTTAGAAACTCTTCACATAATAAAGCAGAGTCAGCATGGTTTCATGAAAAGGAAATCTGCCTGACAAATTCACTACAGTTCTTTGAGGGGATTATCAGCAAAATAGATAAAGAGGGACAATGAGATAAGGCGCATTTGAATTTCTAAAAGGCTTTGAATAAGATGCCACACATAAGACTATGCAATAAGAGTCCATGGCGTTGGGAGATAGTGTGTTACCATGGCTAGAGAATTGACTAACTTTCAGAAGACAGAGTTGGGAAAAAGGGACATTTCTGGGGCTTCAGGGACCAGTGCAGGAGGCTTACACATTCACAATATATATTAATGACTTGAATGAGGGAAAGGAATGTACAATCAACAAACACACAGAAAGCTAAGTTGTGAGGATGACAGAAGGATAGAGGATATAACGGGCTACAAAGTGAAGTTGAGTAGAAACTCATCCCTCCCCAATGAACTCAATGCATTTCGTGCTTGTTTTGACAGACAGTCAGTGAAATGATGTCACCTGCTCCAACAGCCTCAGGTTCATCTGTACCCACAGTCACTGCCGTAGACATTAGATTGGCTTTCTCGAGGGTGAACCCATGGAAAGCGACCGGCCCGGATAGAATCCCCGGCTGTACACTCAGACCCTCTGTGGACCAGCTGGCCGGACTATTTGCTGACATCTTTAACCTCTCCTCACTCTGATGTGAGCTTCCTACCTGCTTCAAAAAGACCATTATCACCCCGATGCCAAAGAGAAATCAGGCAATGTGCCTTAATGACTACCACTCAGGGGCTCTGACATCCATTGTTCTGAAATGCATCAAAAGCTTAGTAATCGCACATATCAACTCCAGCCTCCCGGATGGCCTTGACCCACCACAATTCACCGACCATCAGAACAGATCCATGGCAGACACCATCTCCATGGCCCTATATCCATCCCTGGAACATTTTGCGAGCAAGGACACCCACATCAGGCTCCTAGTTATTGTCTTTAGCTCCGCCTTCAAGACCATAATTCCAAGCAAACTCATCTCCAGACTCCAAATCCTAGGACTCTGTTCCCTCTGCACCTCCACTTCCTGACCCACAGACTGCAATCGGTAAGGAGAGGCTACAACACCTCCTCCACGATAATCCTCAACACCAGTGCCCACAAGGCTATGTTCTTAGCCCCTTACTATACTCCCTATACACTCACAACTGTGGGGTTAAATTCAGCCGGAGCTGCATTTACAAATTTGGTGATGACACCACCATTGTGGTTTGGATCTCAAATAACAACAAGATGGATGACAGGAAAGAGATGGACAGCTTCGTGCAATGATGTAATGACAACAATCTCTCCTGCATCACCAGCAAAATGAAGGAGATGGTCATCAACTTCAGGAAGCAGAGTGGAAAACCCACCCTATCTATATAAATGGTGCTGAGGTGGTCTAGAACTTCAAGTTGCTCAGAGTAAATGTCATCAACGATCTGTCCTGGTCCATCCACATCAACACTATGGTCAAGGAAGCATATCAAAGTCTCTACTTCCTCAGGAGGCTAAGGAAATCCACCATGTCTACAATGACTCTCACCAATTTGTATGGATGCACCATAGAGAGCATTCTATTGAAATGCATCACAGGTTGGTATGGCAACTGCTCTGCCCAGGATGGCAAGAAATTACAAAGAGTTGTGAACATTACCAAAAACCAGCCTTCCCTCCACTGACTCCGTCTACACCCCCCCCCCCCCCCCACTGCTCAGGGAAGCAGTCAACATCATTAAAGTACTGTCCCACCCCAGTTATACTCTCTCCCATCCTCATCCATTAGGCAGAAGACATAAAAGTTTGAAAACACACACCAACCGATTCAAGAACAGCTTCTTCCCCACAGCTATCAGGCTTATGAATGGACCTCTCATATATTAGAGTCAATTTTACTCTGCACCTTCTCTGTAGCTGTAACACTACATTCTACATTCTGGTCTATTACCCTTATGATTTGTCTGGTAGGCATGCAAAGCAATACTTTTCACTGTATCTCAGTATATGTGACAATATTTATCATAGATTGAATCACTACAGTGTAGAAACAGGCCATTCAGCTCAACAAGTCCACACTGACCTACCGAAGAGTAACCCACCCAGACCCATTCCCCTACATTTACAGCTGACTAATGCAGCTAACCCACACACCCCTGAGTACTGTGGCCAATTCACTTAACCTGCATATTTTTTGGATTATGGGAGGAAACCAGAGCACCCTGAGGAAATCCACACAGACATGGGGAGCATTTTCAAACTCCACACAGACATAACTCGAGGCTGGAATCGAACCTGGGCTCCTGGCGCTGTAAGGCAGTAGTGCTAACCACTGAGCCATCGTGCCACCCAATAACATCAATCAAATCCAATAAAATAAATCAACTCAAATAAATATGGACAGCTTAAGTGAGTGAACAAAACTTGGTAGATGGAAAATAATGTGGAAAAATGTGAACTTACGCAAGAAGAATAGACGTGCTGAATATTACTTAAATGTGGAAATATTACAGAAAACTGCAGCTCAGAGGGTTTGGGGTCTTTGTACGTAAATCATGAAAAGCCAGTGTTCAAAGTTTAGTAAATGGTAAGGAAAAAGCAACTAGAATGTTGGCTTTTATTTCAAAGGGAATGGAGTATAAGAAATAGGGAAGTCTTGCAAAAAGTATTCAAGACACCAAGTCAGACCATAGCTGGAATACAGTGAATAGTTTTAGTTCCCTTATCGCATGGACAATATACTGACCTTGGAGACCATCCAGGGAAGGTTCATCAGGTTTATCCTGAGTGCGGAGGGATTGTATTGATTAGGTTAGGCTTGTACACTTTGCAGTTCATGAGAATAAAAGGAGACTTTATTGAAACATGCAAGATTCATAGGGGGCTTGACAGGATAGGTGCAAAGAGATTGTGTCCCTTTGTGGGAGAGTCTATGACCAGAAGGCATGATGTCAAAGTGAGGGACTGTTCACTTTCGGAGGAGATGGGCAAGTTTTTATTTAGGATTAGTGGTCCTGGAAGAGCACAGCAGTTCAGGCAGCATCCGAGGAGCAGTAAAATCGACGTTTTGGGCAAAAGCCCTTCATCAGGAATAAAGGCAGAGAGCCTGAAGTGTGGACAGATAAGCTAGAGGAGGGTGGGGGTGGGAGAAAGTAGCATAGAGTAGAATAGGTGAGTGGGGGAGGGGATGAAGGTGATAGGTCTGGGCGGGGGGAGGGTGGAGTGGATAGGTGGAAAAGAAGATAGGCAGGTAGGACAAGTCATGGGGACAGTGCTGAGCTGGAAGTTTGGAACTAGGGTGAGGTGGGGGAAGGGGAAATGAGGAAACTGTTGAAGTTCACATTGATGCCCTGGGGTTGAAGTGTTCCGAGGCGGAAGATGAGGCGTTCTTCCTCCAGGCGCCTGGTGGTGAGGGAGCAGCGGTGAAAGAGGCCCAGGACCTCCATGTCCTTGGCAGAGTGGGAGGGGGAGTTGAAATGTTGGGCCACAGGGCGGTGTGGTTGATTGGTGCGGGTGTCTCGGAGATGTTCCCTAAAATGCTCTGCTAGGAGGCGTCCAGTCTCCCCAATGTAGAGGAGACCGCATCGGGAGCAATGGATACAATAAATGATAATAATGGATGTGCAGGTGAAACTTTGATGCATGTGGAAGGCTCCTTTAGGGCTTTGGATGGAGGTGAGGGAGGAGGTGTGGGTGCAGGTTTTGCAGTTCCTGTGGTGGCAGGGGAAGGTGCCAGGATGGGAGCGAGGGTTGTAGGGGGGCGTGGACCTGACCAGGTAGTCACGGAGGGAACGGTCTTTGCAGAAGGCGAAAGGGGTGGGGAGGGAAATATATCCCTGGTGGTGGGGTCTTTTTGGAGGTGGCGGAAATGTCGGCGGATGATTTGGTTTATGCGAAGGTTGGTGGGGTGGAAGGTGAGCACCAGGGGCATTCTGTCCTTGTTACAGTTGGAGGGGTGGGGTCTGAGGGTGGATGTGCAGGATGTGGACAAGATGCGCTGGAGGGCATCTTTAACCACGTGGGAAGGGAAATTGCGGTCTCTAAAGAAGGAGGCCATCTGGTGTGTTCTGTGGTGGAACTGGTCCTCCTGGGAACAGATACAGCGGAGGCGGAGGAATTGGGAATACGGGATGGCATTTTTGCAGGAGGTAGGGTGGGAAGAGGTGGAATCCAGGTAGCTGTGGGAGTCGGTAGGTTTGTAAAAAATGTCAGTGTCAAGTCGGTCGTCATTAATGGAAATGGAGAGGTCCAGGAAGGGGAGGGAGGTGTCAGAGATGGTCCAGGTAAATTTAAGGTCAGGGTGGAATGTGTTGGTGAAGTTGATGAATTGCTCAACCTCCTCGCGGGAGCACGAGGTGGCGCCAATGCAGTCATCAATGTAGCGGAGGAAGAGGTGGGGAGTGGTGCCGGTGTAATTACGGAAGATCAACTGTTCTACGTAGCCAACAAAGAGACAGGCATAGCTGGGGCCCATACATGTGCCCATGGCTACCCCTTTGGTCTGGAGGAAGTGGGAGGATTCAAAGGAGAAATTGTTAAGGGTGAGGACCAGTTCAGCCAAACGAATGAGAGTGTCAGTGGAAGGGTACTGTTGGGGATGTCAGGAGAGGAAGAGACGGAGGGCTTGGAGGCCCTAGTCATGGCGGATGAAGGTGTACAGGGATTGGATATCCATGGTGAAGATGAGGCGTTGGGGGCCGGAGAAACAGAAGTCTTTGAGGAGGTGGAGGGTGTTGGTGGTGTCTCGAACATATGTGGGGAGTTCCTGGACTAGGGGGGAAATAGGACAGTGTCGAGGTAGGTAGAGATAAGTTCAGTGGGGCAGAAGCATGCTGAGACAATGGGTCGGCCAGGGTGGTCAGGCTTGTGGATCTTGGGAAGGAGGTAGAACCAAGCAGTGCGGGGTTCCCGGACTATGAGGTTGGAAGCTGTGGGTGGGAGATCTCCTGAGGTGATGAGGTTCTGTATGGTCTGGGAGATGATGGTTTGGTGATGGGGGTGGGGTGGGGTCATGGTCAAGGGGGCAGTAGGAAGAGATATCCTCGAGTTGGCGTTTGGTTTCAGCGGTGTAGAGGTCAGTGTGCCAGACTACCACTGTGCCCCCTTTATCTGCTAGCTTGATGGTGACATTGGGATTGGAGCAGAGGGATTGGAGGGCTGCGCGTTGTGAGGGTGAGAGGTTGGAGTGGGGGAGGGGGTAGACAGGTTGAGCCGGTTAATGTCCCGGTGGCAGTTGGAAATGAAGAGGTCGAGGGCGGGTAATAGGCCAGTGCGGGGTGTTCAGGTGGATGCAGTATGTTGGAGGTGGGCGAAGGGGTCCTCGGAAGGTGGGCGGGAGTCCTGATTGTGAAAGTAAGCTCGGAGGCGGAGGCGACGGAAGAATTGTTCGACGTCACGGCGTGTATTAAATTCATTTTACGGAGGGGGATGAAGGTGAGTCCTTTGCTGAGGACTAATCATTCGTCCTCAGTGAGGGGAAGGTCTGGAAGGATGGTGAAAACTCGGCAGGACTAGGAGCTGGGATCTGGTGTGGGTGTGGAGCTGGGAGTGGGGGCGGAGCCAGTAACTGGAATGGGTGTGGTGGTGGGGGGAATGGGGGTGGAGTCATGAGCTGGGATGGTGTTCCCCTCAGGGTTCTGGGGGCCGGGAATGGTGACAGTGGGATATGTGGGCGGTGTGTCAGCAGAATGCACGTGAGTGGTGTTGGTGGGGGTGGAAGTGGCGGCAGACACGGCAGTAGGGGTGGCAGAAGTCACTGAGCATGTGACAGAGCATACTCAATCTGAGGAATTCTCTCACCAAGATGGCTGGACTGTTACAGATATTGAAGTCTGAGATAGGTTTTTAATCTGTAAGGAATCAAGGGTTATGGAGTAAGGGCAGGAAAGTGGTGTTAGAGATTATCAGATCGCGCACAATCCCATTAAATGGGACTCAGTGGGCTGGAGGCCTGGCTTCTACTTTTGTATTTTGTGCTCTTGCGATCGGATTAAGTTGCGGAGGTGGACGTAGGTGCTCTTTATGATGCAGATGGTATGGGTTTGAAAGTTCAGGAACTCTGCACTAGCATGACTTGATCACAGGTGGGGAGAAGACAATTGAAATAAATACTCCTGAGAATTGGCAGCCCCAGTAAACCTCTTAAGTCGAATCTTTGTTTAAAGGTTATTTGTCTCAGTTAACAACTATCTCACCTCACAATCAGAACACTCTATTTGTACTCTCCCACAGCAGGTTTCTGAGTTCCCATTAACACACCAAGCACAGTAAGTAGATAGCATTTCAGCAAAATATGGGTTGCTTGTGATCCCATGTCACATTTCAAAATCAAGGGAATTTTATTACCATCTTGGCCAACATCCCCCTTCGGTTATCACTACCAAATGGCCACTTCATCAAAAACATCTCTACATTTCTAAGTAATTCATTGTCTGTGAAGTGTTTTCTGATAAATCGATTTATCAACGTATTGGATGGACAGTGGGGTGCATGTCTAATTTGATGGCTTTCAAAGAGGCAGCAGTGGTGCAGACGGGTGAATGGTTTCTTCTACTGCTTCATTCTATGACTCTAAATTATGTTGTTTAATTATCAGGCTGTACAGTCACGGTGAGGTCTCTGGTGAGCGTTAACTGAAAGTGAATCATTATTCTGTAGTTGCACTGTTTACGGGAGTAACTCAGGTTCCAGTTCATGTTTGTTCTTTGACACAGTCTCTGCACAATAAATCTAACTTCATTAGCTACACTTAGGAGCACAACTACCCTCCAACCTCTCAAAATTAGAGCCAAATGCTTTAGCTTTACCTTCAACCCTGTGGGAGAATTAATTTGTTTCATGCTTTTTTGCCTGCAGTGTGGAGTTAATTGCTTATAGCTGACCAGAACAGTTGGATCCCACCTACATTGCTGTTGTGCGCTCGACCCCATTGTGGAAAAACCCTGCAAACATAAGGTGACCTCCATGTCAATCCGATATGAGTAGAATTTTATGTGGAACCGATCAAATCCTGCTGTTCCTAAAACATACAATTCTGTTTCGGAGCAAGTTTTCAGAGAATTCAACTGAGCTTTATCGCAAGATACAAGACTTGTGTTTGGGTCATTAATGGAGTTGTCATTTCTGGATGGAATTATTCCCACATGATCTCCCACCTTGAATCATCTGCCCCACTCCCCCACCCCCACTCCCATTGCCATTCTTCCATCTCTGGATGCACTGCCTTATCAAGGAGAGGAGAGAAAAGGGAAACCAGCCGGATTAATCATGAATCTTGGTCACGCCCTTTCCCTTCCTCCAGTCCCAGTATTTTTCTATCTTATTGATTCAAATTCCCTTAAAAAGTGAAAACTGTTTCCTCATGATGTTCCCCAGCATTTGCTGCTGGGATTAATTGTGAAGATTTTTCTTCCAATCCTGGAGCGTGCAAGCCAAATCTGGATGCTCAGTTGCCTCAGTCACCATCTTCCTAATGTGCAGCTTTCCTATAGTTGGAGCAGGTGAGTGAATACAGATCCTGGTTAACTAAGAGCAGGACAACATTGCTCTGGGACCAGAGTTAGGTGTGGGCTAGTTCAGGTAAAGATGGCAGATTTCCTTAGCACACAGGATGAGTTCTTACAACAATGAATGATGGACTTTTTTAAATTCACTCATGAGATGTTGGAATCTCTGGCTGACCACAATTTATTGCCCATCTGTAGTTATACTTGAGAAGTTGGTTGTGGGCTGCTTTCTTGAAAAGCTATAGTCCATGTGCTGTGGCCTGACCCACAATGCCATTAGGGGGGAGTTCCACAATTTTGACTGAGTGGTACTGAAGGAATGGTGATATATTTGCAAGTTAGGATGATTAGTGGCTTGGAGGGGAACTTGCAGGTGATCGTGTTCCCATGTACCTGCTGCCCTTGTTCTTCTGGGTGGAGATGGTTGGGGAATTGGAAGATGCTAGCTAAAGTTACATGACCACTATTATCAGGACTAGTTTTTATTGCAGATTTTAAAATATTAATTAATTAAATTTAAGCTCAACCAATTGCCATGGTGGGATTTGGCTGATAGCATTAGCCTGGGTCTCTGGATTACCAATTCAGTGACATTATCACGGGGACAGTAGCCACAATATGAAGGTACCCTGGCAGGTAAGTATCACAGAATAGAAAATGTGTTGCTGGAAAAGTGCAGCAGGTCAGGCAGCATCCAAGGAGCAGGAGAATCGACGTTTTGGGCATGAGCCCTTCTTCAGGAATCACCGAAACGTCGATTCTCCTGCTCCTCGAATGCTGCCTGACCTGCTGCGCTTTTTCAGCAACACATTTTCAGCTCTGATCTCCAGCATCTGCAGTCCTCACTTTCTCCTATAAGTATCACAGAATAGGCTTAAGTTTCTAACACTGAGCTCAGAGTCGAAGATATTTTTGATGGTGCACAGGCAGTTCTAATTTGTCCATTTGATTAGATTAGATTCCCTTCAGTGTGGAAACAGGCCCTTCAGCTCAATAAGTCCACACCGACCCTCTGAAGAGCAACCCACCCAGACCAATTCCCCTACATTTACCCCTGACTAATGCACCTAACACTACGGGCAATGACAAAATAATTTTTCTTGCAATGTTGACTGAGGGATAAATACAAGCTTTGACACTGGTAATCAAACCCCACTGATGATCTATTTTTATAGAATGCCTACAGTGTGGAAACAGGCTCTTCAGCCCAACAAGTCCACACCAACCCTCTGAAGAGTAACCCACCCAGACCCATTCCCCTACCCTACTACTTTACATTGACCCCTGACTAATGCACCTAACCTACACATCCCTGAACACTATGGGCAATTTAGAATGGCGAATTCACCTGACCTGCACATCTTTGGACTGTGGGAGGAAATCGGAGCACTTGGAGGAAACCCACGCAGACACAGGGAGAATATGCAAACTCCAGACAGACAGTTGCCCGAGGCAGGAATTGAACCTGGGTCCCTGGCGCTGTGAGGCAGCATTGCTAACCACTGAGCCACTTGAGGTTTAAAGTTCCTGGGGAAACTCTGTCCTTAGATCAGGACTTCCAAAGGATCCCAAAGCATAATAGTGGCAAATATCTCAAAATTCACCACAGTCAGCATTGGGAGATCCAACCCATTAACTCTATTTCACTTCACAGATGTTTCAGTTTTTCCACACGTGTGCATCTCCAAGTCTGTCACTCGTGTAGCCACACCTGGAATACTGTGGAGAGTGTGGTGCTGGAACAGCGCAGCAGGTCAGGCAGCATCCAAGGAGCAGGAGAATCGATGGTTCGGATGCTGCCTGACCTGCTGTGCTTTTCCAGCACCACACCCTAGACTCTAATATCTAACATCTGCAGTCCTCGCTTTCACCACATCTGGAATACTGCCAGCAGCTATAGACCTTTAAAGGAATGAAGTGTAGATTTATAGAATAATACCTGAATTTCAATGGTTATAATTGAAGGAATGATTAGTCAAACTATGTCTGTATTTCGAAAAATTGATAAGATTAAGGGATGATCTGCTTGAAATTTTCAAATTATTAAGAGAAATAGATATGGGGAAATTATTTCTGTTAGTTGCGGGATATGGAAGGTAGGGGACAAAGTCTAGAAATCAGAGCCAGTTCTTCCTGCAGCAAAATTAGCAAGACGTTCTACCCAGAAAAGATGGTAGAAGTTTGGAATTCTGTTCTGTAAATGGCAATTGAATCTAGGTCCATTGTTCAGATTAAAACTGAGATGGATAAGACTTTTACTAACTATAGAGATTAAGTGGTATCAGAGGAAGGTGGGCAAATGAGTTTTTGTGAGAGATCAGCCACTGTCTCATAAAATGGTGGAAGAAGTCAATAGGCTAAACAGCCTCCTCCTGTTCCTTTGTTCTTATGAAGGCTTAGCAGTTGATCTTGTATAATGAGAAGGCTTCATAACTGAACAGCAATGGGCTTTATAGTTGCACTGATAAAGCAGTAGCCCCAGTCTTCACATTTACCACCTCATAAGCTTTTCGCAAACAAAGTTGCAGTCAAAATCGAGTTGAAACAAGAATACAAGTGCCGTATTCATGAGCTCTGGTTGGACACCTTCCAAAACGTCTGTTAAATTCATTTCCTTAATAAAAGTGGTGAATGTTCCAGATGGTTTTTGGGAGCACCGAGTGATGTATTGATTGATAGTGATTCATCAATTGATTCTGAGGCTGCAATAAAAATTCCTCCTGGGAGTCAACTAAATGATCATCGCTCACTCAAGGGAAACTAAAATTGTTGGCGTTTGGGGAATTGATTAGTTATCAGTCACAAACTGAAATATTTAGTTTTCAGCAGTAGTTTGAGACTGTGAGTCGGTGTCACTTATTATAAAGTCTCTTCCACCTTAATAAGCATCAGCACCCCCCCGCCCCCTCCCCCCCCCACCCCGTTCCTCCCCTCACTAACTACAATTACGAGGCTGTGCTCCTAATTCCTGGATAATTCTGAGTTCCTACTGTTCTCGTCTCTGAGACAGTAACTTTTGGATTCAGGCCATACACCAAGCACTTGAGCTTGTCACATGGGCTGCCTCTCCAGTGCAGTACTATGAAAGTGCTGTACTAGTGCAGGAAGCTCATCCATCCATCAAATGAGACATTAAAACAAGAAAGTGTCTACCTTCTCTAATGGACATTAAAGATACCCAAGGCGGTATTCAAAGAGGAGCACAGTGTCCTTCCAGACACTTGGCTGGTGTTTCTACCCTCAAATGAACACTGCCAAAATAAAGATTAGCTGCTCACACATCTCCTCGCTGTTTGTGAGGAATTGCCAGGACAAAATGGCTGCTGCAAACCAGTCTAGAAAGTATTCCTCTTTTATTTCTTCGGAATAACCGATTGCCATGAGCTGCAGTGCACACCTGGCCTCATCAGCTCATGGAGCCGGGAACGCTTTTCTGGATAATTAATGATATTTCAATGCAGCATTCAGCTACTCGAGGAATCGTTGCTGAGCCCCGTCCTTCCAGATTAAGTGTCAGTGTTTTGAATTGGATAGATTGTACACTCTGCATCGGGGAGAGGTCAGAATGAAGAGGTGGCCTATCCCTGGGTAATTCAGAAATGCAAATGATATGCTGATCACAGGACCCTTTGAATAGCTGCTGCAGATGCCAAAGGATTTTGGCAGACACTTGCATTCTGTCAACAAAAGCTGATTGTTTTTGCATCCGAAAAGTGCACAAAAATCTTTGGGATTTACGTCCGTGCATCGATACCCACTCCCCACACCCAAGGCTTCTTCAAATCCAATGATTTTTTTTCTCTCAAAAACCACTTAAAGAATTAACTGCACTAAAGTTATCCGTGGTATCATAGAATCGCTACAATGTGAAAACAAGCCCTCCGTGCAAGAAGTCCAAACCGACCTTCCAGAGAGTAACCTATCCAGCCTAATGCTCTTAACCTACACATCCCTAAACACTATGGGCAATTTAGCATGGCCAATTCACCCTAACCTGCACGTCTTTGGATTGCCGGAGGAAATCGGAGCACCTGGAGGAAACCCACGCAGACACGGGGAGAATGTGCAAACTCTACACAGACAGTCACCTGAGGCAAGAATTGAACCTGGGTCCCTGAGGCAGTAGTGCTAACCACTGAGCCACCGTGCCACCCCAAACTAGGGATGGGCCATCCAGCCTCATCTTGCCCCTTTTTCATTGAACCTCACCAATTCTTTCACCCTCCCAGATTACTTGACAAAACCCAAGACTGATAAAAAAAGGAATATTTTGGAAAATTCATAGCACACCCTCTCAGGTGATGGAAACCAATCTTGGAGATCACATGAACCAAAGACACTCCTGAATGATGTGACTTCTGTCTCTGTCGAGAATGGGTGCTCAGAGATTGTCACTATAAAAAACTCAAACAGGTTATTTTAGAAGCTCCTGTCGGATCTGAGAAAATAATGTCCCCCCTATTGTGGGATTGAGGAATATAGAGCAGGGAAATCTTTGAGCCCTCTGTGGGGTGTTTGCACATTCATAGATTTCCTACAGCGTGGAAACTGGTCTTTCTGCCCAACAAGTCTACAACAGCCCTCCAAAGAACATCCCACCCACACCCATTCTCCCCAGATAATGCACCTAGCCTACACAGCCCTGAACATGGGCAATCTAGCATGGTGAATTCATCTAACCTGCACATCTTTGGACTGTGGGAAGAAACCAGAGCACCTGGAGGAAAACCACGTGGACACAGGGAGAACGTGCAAGCTCCACACAGACAGTCACCCAAGGCTGGAATCAAACCCGGGTCCCTGATGCTGTGAGGCAGCAGTGCTAAACACTGAGCCACCATGCCACAATAATACTCCTTACAAATGGTTGTCCCTTTCCCATTTGATTGCCCTTATTGTGATAGCTCCAGTGATATTGGTTACTGACAAAGCAGAAATCTTTTTCTTGATCCGTCAATGCCCTGTCTTCTAATGTGAGTGTTGAGTCTGTAGTGGGGTACCTTGTCTTGGCAGTTGGGATGGAGATAAGACATTCATTACCAGCCCCAGCACAATCTGCCAGCTTTCTGCCCATTTCACCAGCCTTCATGCTCCTGAAGTCTATTGCTGTCCTCTTCACTATTTAATATTTTTTCAGGTTTCCTGTCATCGGCACATTTTGCAATTGTACCCAATTTTCAGCTAAGGTTTGTGCAAGCATGGTTGCTAGAGAGATCCATAGAGAGCTCATCCAAATCTCCCACTGTAACCATCAATTTCTCCCTGAAAGGTTTGTCTAGCTTCTCCGTAAATGAATAGAGTCATAGAGATGTACAGCACGGAAACAGACCCTTCGGTCCAACCCGTCCATGCCGACCAGATATCCCAACCCAATCTAGTCCCACCTACCAGTACCCGGCCCATATCCCTCCAAACCCTTCTATTCGTATACCCATCCAAATGCCTGTTAAATGTTGTAATTGTACCCGCCTCCACCACATCCTCTGGCAGCTCATTCCATACACATACCACCCTCTGCATGAAAAAGTTGCCCCTCTTTTATATCTTTCCCCTCTCACCCTAAACCTATGCCCTCTAGTTCTGGACTCCCCGACCCCAGGGAAAAGACTTTGTCTATTTATCGACGGTCCAGGGAAAACAGCCCCAGCCTGTTCAGCCTCTCCCTGTAGCTCAGATTCTCCAACCCTAGCAACATCCTTGTAAATCTTTTCTGAATTCTTTCAAGTTTCACAACATCTTTCCAATAGGAAGGCGACCAAACTTGCACGCAATATTCCAACAGTGGCCTAACCAATGTCCTGTACAGCCGCAACACGACCTCCCAACTCCTCTACTCAATACTCTGACCAATAAAGGAAAGCATACCAAATGCCTTCTTCACTATCCTATCTACCTGCGACTCCACTTTCAAGGAGCTATGAACCTGCACTCCAAGGTCTCTTTGTTCAGCAACACTCCCTAGGACCTTACCATTAAGTGTATTTTGGGATTCTGGGTAATCCAAGATGGAGGACAGGAATCTATACTATTAGTTTCAATTCCCCGGTGGTAGTGAGTTCCACATTCTCACTCCCCTTTTGGATAGCAGTGTTTCTTCTGAATTCCCTATTAGATTTCTAGGTGGCCATCTCATATTGATGGCTTCCAGTTTTGCTGTTCCCCGTAAGAAGAATATTTCTTTCTACATCTACACAACCAAAACCTTTCAGAACTTTAAAGATCCTGTTTAGGTCACTACTTGTCCTTGGTTTTGAGGAGAAAAGGGATCTATTTAATTGGTTTGGTTGATTTGGGTAGTTGGGAATCCATCACATTCCTGATGAAGAGCTTATGCTCAAACATTGACTCTCCTGCTCCTTGGCTGCTGCCTGACCAGCTGTGCTTTTCCAGTACCACACTTGTTGGCTGGTATAGGATGTCAACATGCACATGTTCAGTTCCTGTATTGGCTGAGGTTACCATGAAAGAGTCTCTTTTTCAACCTGTCCTCTCACCATAAACCACCACCAGGCCCCAGTTAGGGAGGAAGACCATGGTGACTTTACTTATTCACACCATTCTGATCTCTCTAAGTCCTTTCAATGCCTTAATGTATTTTCTTATAATATAGTGACAAGAACCACACACAGTGTTCCAAGTGCGGTCTCCTGAGGTTCAGAACAAATTTAGCATAAATGCCCTAATGCTGAAATAAAATAACTATTTAATATTTCTGCCATCACTTTAGTAATGCCTGTGCTGTTATCCTGTCTATCCCTTACATGTCATATTCCCATCACAGCCTCCCTTTGTTATGGATGTTCCTGTAAAATATTTACTATTTGTTTTATGTTTCTCATTTAGCAAATGTAACCCTCCACTTCAGTGCCAAGCAACGTCCTCCCCATTTCCTGAGTTTCAGGTAATTCGTTCTGTAGAGGGAACACTCCTCAACAATGTATGGCTTTGTTTGTGTCTCTCCAGACATGTGAGGGATTCATACTGAGGTACCCAGACAGTGGGGTTGTACACAAGCCCTGGGTTATCTTGAGTCTATTTTGCAAGGACAGCTCTCACTGCACGATTTCAAAGTTTCTCATTTGGCAGATGGGGTGTACCAGAATGAACTAGTTTATTTCTTCCCGTGTTTTCCATTCCTTGTTCCAAAAGATGCCTATTGGTAGATGTTCTTTAAGAAGGTTGATCCATGGGGGGAGATGGATCCATACTGAGATGGAAGGCTGCAGTAAGTGGATTGAACAGACCATCATAGAGTTTGCTATGGTGTGAACAGTGAAGCAGACATGAGGGACTGAATAGCCTACTTCTGATCCAATGTCTCACAATCTTATAGACTAATGTATTATTAACATGGTATGCTCCTTGATAATTAACTTTTTAAACATTTCTGTCCTAATCTCTTCATATTCTCTCTTTTTATGCACTCATCTGCACATAACATATGAGTTTTCCCAATCATCAAAATGCTCCCTTGTGCTTTCATTCATCCAGGGAATACTGTAAAAGGTTAGTTGCTCTTTCATGTTAGCGGAGTGCATTTTCCTGCAATCTCTTAAATACTGTTTTAAAGGTTTCCCATTGTTTGCATAAGGAGAACAGTGAAGATTCATAAGACTTGTTCCCAGGACGGTAAGACTGACTGATGAAGAGAAATTGGGCAAACGGGGTTTGTATGTCTTCCAGCTTTGAAGAATGTGAGGTGATCTCATTGAAAACTACAAAATATTTAAAGGGATGACAGGGTAGTTGCAGCTAAGATGATCTCCCTGGTTGGGGCCACAATTTACAAATAAAGGGAATGTCACTGAGGTCAGTATTGAGGAGAAACGTTTTTACTCAGAGGGTGATGAACCTTTGGAACTCTCTACCACAGAGGGCTGTGGAGGCTCAGTCTTTGAGAATGCCGAAGGTAGAGAGTGATAGATTTCTGATTAACCCTGGAGTACAGGATTATGAGGATGGGGGATGAGTAAAAGACATTGAAATGTTTGATCAGCCATGATCATATTGAATGATGGGGTAGGTTTGATGGGCTGAATGGCCTACTCCTGTACCTGTGTTCCTAAGTATGTAGTGTTGCTTGTTAATGTAGTTGCCCATCTTATTTTCCCTTAGTCCTATACTCAGTCCCTCAAAATCAAGTATTCCCAAATTTATGATCTTGGGTTTGGCCATGCTGCTTTCGATTTAATCAGAATGGCCAAGGAGTCAAACCTAGACTTATTCCAGTCACAATAGCTCAATTAACCTTGGGAAAATCCTTCCACATGCCACAGGAGATCCGTGATAAGGTCCTGATGAGAAAGTGTGTTCACATTTCGGTTTTCTTTCGAGTGCTGAGCCCTGTGTTATTTGCTCAGGATGAACGGTGCCCAACTTCGCACCTCTTTCCTGACCTCTGCGAAGGTACATTCCAAACAATAATGCCTGTCAGTTTCTTGGTGTGCATTGGCACTCAGCTATTGGATGTGCAATCCGATGAGAGAGCCTTCCCCACCACTAGGGAGCTGCACCTTGCTGTTTGTTTGGAAGTTGTGGCAGTGAGGTCTCCCACCGAATGACTTTAACAATCTGTTCAAGGATCCATCCGTTTAGGATCCACCATCTCCTTCCTTACAGGGCCTCAAGTATGTTATGTGCTGACCACCGTGTAATGGACTGGTAGTCAAAGGTGTTTCAATGCACAAACCTTTCCATGAGGAACAATGACTAACTGACTGGAACTTTCTCCAGGAACATGGACAAATTCATCCAACACTCATCATTCGGGGCAGTATCATCGAATAATAGAATCCCCATAGTGTGGAAACAGGCCACTTGGCCCAACAAGTCCACATGGACCCTCCAAAGGGTATCCCATCCAGACCCATTCCTCTACCCTATTACTCTACATTTCCCTGACTACATATCCCTGAACACTGTGGGCAATTTAGCATGGCCAATTCACCCTAACCTGCACATCTTTGGACTGTGGCAGGAAACTGGAGCACCCGGAGGAAACCCACGCAGACCCAGGGAGAATATGCAAACCGTGAGGCAGCAGTGCTAACCACTGAGCCTCTGTGCTGCCTCGCTTGGATTGATGACCAGAGGCATGGCCTTGCGCCACAGACACAATTCCATTTGGAAAGAAAGGAACATCAGACAATACACTTTGGGGGGTGGGGGGCTCAGGTTCATCTCTGATTTGACGTTTGGATTCCCAGTAGGAGTTCTTTGTCTCAGTGTGTGTTGGCAGGTAGTGACACGGGATGTTTGAGTACCAAGAGTGTACACAGAGATTGATGTAGTGCACACAAAGGTGATCATTGGGTGACATTGGGATATTTCTCAGAGATTGCCTCATTCAAACTTCTAGTTTAGAGAATTGCACATGACATCCCTTTGGACTCTGTCTATTCTGATTGAAAGCAGGAGAAGTAATGGTCTTGTGGTAGTGACACTAGACAGTTGATCCAGAGACTCATGGATTGTTCTGGGGACCTGTGTTTGAATCTCATCAAGGCAGATAATGGAAATTTAATTCAATTAAAATCTGGAATTAAGAGTCTAATGATGACCACAAAACTGTTGATAAACACATCTGGTTCACTGAAGAAATGTGACTGGACCTGAAATGTTAACTCTGCTTTTTCTCTCCAGATGCTGTCAAGCCTGTTGAGTTTCTCCAGCAATTTTTGTTCATGTTCTGGTTGACTAGTGCCCTTTAAAGGAAACTGCCATCCTTACCTGATCTGATCTACATGGGACTCCAAACCCACAGCAATGTGGTTGTCTCTCAACTTCCACCTAGATGTTTACCTGGCCAGTGACCTCCCAAATCCTGGGATATGGCCTAGAGTTATACAACAACAACACAGAGAACACCCCAGACCTGATACCTGCAACACCTTAGAGTGCAACAGAATTAAAATTGCTGGAAAAGCTCAGCAGGTCTGGCAGCATCTGTGAGGAGAATTCAGGGTTAACGTTTGAGGTCCGCTGACTCTTCCTCAGAATTTGCCGGAAAAGCAAATTTTAAAAAACTGAGTTCCGAGGAAGGGTCAGCGGACCCGAAAGGTGAACCCTGATTTCTCTCCACAGATGATGTCAGACCTGCTGAGCTATTCCAGCAAATTCTGTTAATGTTTCTGATTTGCAGCAGTTCATTCTGTTTTTACCTGGGAAAGAAAGCTGGATATGGTGCAATTGAAACACACAGCTGAACAATAGAGTACAGAGACTAACTGGTGGTGGTCTTTATTATAGAACTGTGGAAAGGTTACAGTACAAGAACAGGCCATTCAGCTTATCGTGTCTGTATCAGCTGAATAAACTAGCCCCACCCCACTGTCATCCCTCTCTCCAGTTGCTGGTCCATAGCCTTGCAGGGTACATCAGGTCCTTTGAAATGAGTTGGACCCCTGAGGAGCTGCCTTAACTTTTTGGCAAGCCAATTAAGAACGCACAAGGTCATCATTCGGTTGTGTGTTTGGGAGTAGGGCAGCAGATACTGCCTGACACCAAATTCCCGAGTTGTCCCGGGCACCATTACTCACTCGTGCCTCTCTGGGATTGATGGTCTGATGCATAGCCTTGCACCATAGACTGCAACTTGATTCAGAAAAAAAGGAACATCAGACAATGCAGGCTTCAGCAACGGGGGGTGCACACACACACAGAGCCCAGGTTAATCTCTGATTTGACGTTTGAATTCCCAGTAGGAATTCTGTCTCACCCAGGAGCGAGCAGTCTGATCACGTCTGCGTGCGGTTATTGATTAACGCCGGGGTTCTTAGCTGCATTTCCGGGGGGTGGTGTTTTTAAAGCTGCTGTGTATTGCAATCAGGAGAGTGAATGGAGTGAGAGAGAGGGTTGCTGATCTGTATTCTGATTATGCAAATCTGAGAAAGAGAGAGAGAGAGAGAGAGACTGGAGCTTTGTGTGAGCTAGCCTTTACTGCTCTCGCTGGCTGCATCTCTGTCTGTTCCTGGGTGGGTGCAAGCATAACTCCCCCTCAATCCTAACCCTCCCCCTTTCCCATGTCTTAAAAGTCTTGGGGGGGGACCCAGCCAAGGTACCGGGAGGGGCTGTAGCAGCAGCTCAGGAGTTCTGCACGCTCTCTAAGACAGAAAAACACAGAAACATCTCCCCACTTCTCACTGAGTGGGACTATGAGAGAACAGGGCGCCGGGAAAATGACTTTCCCCCTCCAGTTGTTGCTGCTGTCTCTCGCTGTCGATATTTCCTGGGGTTTGTGCCCGGAAAAGGAGCTGGAGAGTAGGGAAGAAGAGGCGAATGTGGTCTTAACGGGAACGGTGGAGGAGATTATGAACGTGGATCCCGTGTACAACACCTACTCCTGTAAGGTAAGGAGAGAGAGTGTGTGTGTGTCAGCGAGAAACTGCATCGGCTGGAACTTACACTCTCTCTGATTAAAGGCGACTGTCTACACGCCACTTGTTGCATGTTACATTCGATCTTACCTGCTTGGGAATTAACTCATTTCATCTCTTTTGAAAGCCTCGTTTTTCGAAGTCCGGTTAGCGAGAATCTGTCTGATCCAAAGGGTTGGGTTAAGGTGCGATTCTCACGCAGCTGAAATCTGACCTTTTCTCCCTTAATGTTACACATTAATTTCTACCAAGGGGAAAGGGCTGGCTTTCACTTCCATTGTGGGTCCTGGAGGTGGGTGACAGCCTCTGTCTGTCTGTAAACCCGGTTTCATTATTTCAAGGCGCCGATTGAATTGGTAAACAGCCCAAGAGTTGGGGCCATGGTTCAGTTTCAATGTCTTTGTTCATTCCTTAAAGCTTTGGTGAGCTTTCAGGGGAAGTTTTCTTCTCGCTGGTAATGCTGACTCTCACCCTCAGTGGGGTTACAATGAGTAAACTCGTAAAAAGGTGGGATTGGTGCCTGTTCGAATTAACATGGCTGCAGGCTACTTAAAAACTACAAAGAGTAATCTTTAAACACTATAGCTGCAGGAGCAACATGCCCAGCAACTTCTGCACAGGAATTCCGACCTGTACTAATATAAGTTTGCTTACATTTCTGATTCAGTTGGACTGCTACATTCCAGTTCATTGGTTCTGCACTGAACTCTAGACTGTTTAAAAGAAATAATATTTTGGTAGATTATAGATTTATATGGATCATCTTGGACTGACTTGTAGTTGAGGAGATCTAGGGTTGGAAGGTTAATTTGACATTTCTGTTTAAGAAAGGGCAAATTAGTAATTAAATTTTACAAAGAAAACAGTGTCTGTTTGGAAGTGTAACTGGTTCTGAGACCACTAAGACTTTGGCAATGAGGTTTTAGCAGTGTCTTGAATGAATTGTTGAAGGGAACTGTGGTGGGTTTTTTTTTGGGGGGGGGGGGAGTGGGTAGCAACTCATCCGTAAAAGATGGGAACAAATTCTCTCGGTGTGAGAGGGAAAAGAGTCATGTGTTCAATTCACCTGAAGGTGGGGACATGAACTCGAAGCTCTCTGGTTTCACCAAGTGAGCCATATTTAAATACACGAGGCTTGACAGTGAGGGTCTGTCAATTAATTTCACCATTGAGGGGAGTCACAGCCCGTTTCACCAATGCCCTTATTTCAAGGCAGCTACTTGATCTGCTGTGCTAGTGCACCTGATTCGATTTTCATCTGGGCGTTGGGGAGGACGGTGGGGGGAATTCCTCTGTCCTCAACAAGTTTCTTTTGTTGAATTGTCCGCACTGCTGAGATGAGCTAACTCTGTGCAGACCATGGATTGAAACTGGACTGTGTTGATCTGCATGACTCAGCACTGAACTGCATGAGCTATTGCAATGCAACCTGTCAGCTTTTGGCTTTACTTTGTGGAGGAATTCTCAGGATTTCTTTGGAATGCTGCAAAAATGTGATGTTAATCCAATTTACCCCACCTCCCAAAAATTACTTCAGGGCGTGGCTCCATAGCCATTGGTTTCACTCGTTAAGATCTGTCGTCCCTGTGTGTCTGCTGTTCATTGCGTGTTTCCAACCATCGCAGTGATGCTCCTTCAACCTTTCGCAGCCCCTGAATTTGGAAATGGGGAAGTCTCTGAGGCTAATTGGAGTGTCCTTATTGCCATTCACTGACACAAGCTAATTCTATCTCCAGCATGAACTGAAGTAAGGTTACTCCACATTGTCGATGTCAGTTGAAGCTTCAGATGATATTGCTAGTGACTGCTAATACAGTTGCTGCTTGTATCCTAACATACACCAAGTCACATCCAACCATCACCAGTGTTCATTAACCATTCCAGCTCACCAAGTGGAATCTCATATTAATAACTCTCATTTTTACTTTCAGATCCCTACGTAGTCTTGCACCTCCTTTATCTCTCTAATCTTCTACAGCTCTTCAACTCCAATTTTTTTTAATTCATTCGGGGGTGACTATGCAGCATTAATTGCCCATCCCTAATTGCCCAGAGGGCAGTTAGAGTCAACCACATTGCTGTAGGTCTGGGATCACATGTAGCCCAGACCAGGTAAGGATGGCAGATTCATTTATGAAAGAACATCAGTGAGCCAGATGGGGTTTCTTGACAATTGATTCACAGTCATCATTAAATTCTTAATTCCAGATATTTATTGAATTCACATTTCACCATCTGCCATGGCAGGATTTGAACTTAGGTCTCCAGAATGCTATACGGGTCAACAGCCCCAGTGATGGTACCACTCTGGCCTCTTGTGCATCTTCAATTTTAATCACTCCCAACACTGGTGACTTCAACTGCAAGGTCCTGAGCTCTGGAATTCCCTTTATAACCCCCCCCCCCCAACTCTGTTCCTTTTAAGAAGCCCTTTAAAGATAATTTCTTTGAAGCTTTTGGCACAGTGGCTTGGTGGTTAGTGCTGCTGACTCATATCGCCAGGGACCCAGGTTTGATTCCAGCCTTGGGTGACTGTCTGTATGGAGTTTTGCACATTCTCCTCGTCTGGGTGGGTTTCATCCGGGTGCTCTGGTTTCTTCCACAATCCAAAGCGGTACAGGTTAGGGTGGATTGGCCATGCTAAATTGCCCATAGTGTACATGGATGTGTATGTTAGGTGCATTAGCCTGGGGAAATGTAGAATAATAGAGGTAGGGGAATGGATCTGGGTGGGATATTCTTTGGAGGGTCGGTGTGGTACCTGTTGGGCCAAATGGCCTGTTTCCACACTTTAGGGATTCTATGATCTCAGAGATGATCTGGTTTCAAATTTTATTTGATTACATTCCTATTAAGTTCCATGGAATGTTTTACTATTCCAAGGGTATTACGTAGTCAAAAATTTTTGTTATCTGCACTGTTGATGTTAGCATCAAAACCTTCTGTTTTGTGAGATTTTTTTCATTTGTTCATGGGATGAGAGCATCACAGACCAGAAGGGCTTTTGCCCGAAACGTCGATTTTGCTGAAGCTCCTCGGATGCTGCCTGAACTGCTGTGCTCTTCCAGCACCATTGATCCAGAATCTGGTTTCCAGCATCTGCAGTCATTGTTTTTACTTTATTGGTGGGCAGTTAAGAGTCAACCTCGTTACTATGTGTCTGGAGTCACATGTAGGCCAGACCAGGTAAGGGCAACAGATTTTCTTCCTCAAAGGACATGAGTAAACCAAGTGGATTTGTAGTGACAATCAATGATGGTTAGGCCAGTTTTTATACCAGATATTTTTTTTTTTTTAAATCCAAATTTCCGCATATGCTATTAAGGGATTTGAGCTCATGTTTGCAGCGTGTTTGTCTGGGGGTCTGGATTGCTAATCCAGTGACATTACCATTACAGCCATGACTCCCCTCCCAGTGACTACACTGCATTACCTACACAGGTAACAGGATAATTCTGTTATAGACTGTAATATGGTTATAATATCCTTGGAAGTTATTGTTAGTACCTATTTCCATGTTCTCAACACTACGTGGAAATAACCAATTAACCGACAGTCATTCTGTTTAGAGTCACTGCAATTATAACTTGTGGGTGGTTTACTCTTTGTAAAAGCTGAACAGCATTCAAGTCGGTCCAAAATACTACTCTCACAAGCAACCACTTTGACTAATTTTACAGGGCAATCCTTGTTTAATGTGAAAACTGGTGGGAGAGCACAAGCATCAGCTCTTAATAGCTGGTCTGAGACGTTGCTGTCTGAGGAGGGGTTAGATGGAGTGGGACGAGATTTTGGAGTTTGTTAAAAAAAATAGCATTGATCTCTTGAAGCTTATGAAGATTCTGAAAACATTTAACAGGTTAGAAGCTGAGAGGTTGCTTTTCCTGGCTGTGAGCCTGGAACTCCGAGGCATAGCCTCAGGGTAAGCCATTGATCATTTCAGACCGAGTTAAGGGAGAAAGAGTCTTGGCTCGAAATGAAGTGAATCTTTGGAGCAGCTGTGACTGCTCGGGTGTGGAGCACACATATGAGAAACAGTCAGGGTTGGTGGATTTTTGGATTCTGGATGAACTGAGGGAGGTGGAGATTGGATGGGGAACTGGGAATGGGATCAAAGGTTAACCTTCCCAACACCCACTTTGAGAAGACTTGGCCTGGGCTAACATACAGAAGGACGGGCTGTGCTAGGTACTGGGGGCAACCAGTAGAAGGAGACATGGCAATGTGGACAGGGGACCAGAAGCAAAATCGAGATGAGCCAACAACACAAGATCGAGATAGAAGCAGAAGTATGCCAAGTGTCAGTTCCTGCTGTCCGCTGCAGTGGCCGGTATATTGGGTCCAGGTCGATGTATTTGTTGATAGAATCTGTGGATGAGTGCCATGCCTCTATCAACAAATACATCGACCTGGACCCAATATACCGGCCACTGCAGCAGACAGCTGGAACTGACAACCGGAAGCGACAGAGACAAACCACTATAAATGCCGGAGGAAACATCACAGAAGCGCTTCACAGGAGGCCCCCAAGCACTGAGGATGTCACCTAGACAGGGGACGAAACGTCTGCAACACAAATTCCCAGCTCGGCGAACAGAACCACAACAACGAGCACCCAAGGTATAAATCTTCTCACAAACTTTGAACTTCAATCCTTAAAATAGGGTCATGGTGGGTAATAGGTAGGAAGCTTGGTCATGCACAGTGAATCATACCGTTAGACTGGACAGGGGGCAACATTAACTGGTCATACTGGAAAATCTCAGCAGGTCTGGCAGCATCTGTAAGGAGAGAAAAAAGCTGACATTTCAAGTCTAACTGACCCTTTGTCAAAGGGCTTTGACAAAGGGTCAGTTAGACTCAACATCAGCTCTTTTCTCTCCTTACAGATGCTGCCAGACCTGCTGAGATTTTCCAGCGTTTTCTCTTTTGGTTTCAGATTCCAGCATCCGCAGTAATTTGCTTTTATTAACTGGTCATAACTCTGTCCACATCACCTCCTAGTGTCTCTGGATTGTAACTGGGACAATGTAATAGAGTTATAATACTATCAATATATTGAGACTTTTCAAATCGCTACCCAGCAAGTGCATCATGTTTGATCACTAGGGAACTATCTGTTAAAATGATAGCACACAGGCTGTGATCCAGAAAGCACAGGGCTTTCAAGCTGCTGGATGATGGAGTCGAAAATTTCAGTCTGTGTTCCTATTGCTCAGCGCTATTGAGTGACTCTTGGAAGAAACAGGAAACGTGGGCACATTGAATGAAGGCAAGGTTAAATTCAAGCTGTTGGAATTTCCCTTTTCCCTAATCCTATTCCATGAGAAGCACATTTTAAATTACCCCAGCCAAAATCAATGTGTGAACGTGATGATGGCTACTTGGAGTGGGTGAGAAGTCAAATCTGAGCCTAACTCTCTCCTCACTGGCCTACAGCTCGTTACTCTCTGGCAGGTTGGAGTTGGACCATGGCAGTGCCTCAGTTTAACCAGCTGATAAGTTTGAGATGTCCTTGCCCAAACCAGTGCTGCCCAGGCTAAGAAAGTAAACTGATACTTTTGTTTTGTTTACCGTATTCTCTCATGGGATTTGGGCATTGGTGGCAAGACCTATTCCTAATTACCCTTGAACAGAGTAGCTTGCTCAGCCATTTCAGAGGGCAGCTAAGAGTTTGAGAATGGAGGTGCATTAAGCCAGACCAGATAAAGATTCAGATCTCCTTCCCTAAAGGACTTTAGCAAGCATGATGGTTTTTATATTTAAAAACAATAATTGTCAAGGTCACCACCACCAGGACTTAGTTTACATTCCAGGTTTATTTATTGAATCCAGCTATCCTGGTGATTTTATTTGATATATTATTGGCACATTTGAAACCATGCTCCCAGATTATGAACCTGGGCCACTTGATGATTAGCCATTACACCACCATCTCCCTTCATGATCTGAGATCCACTGTCTCACATATTAGACGTCGCAACTGAGATTACTATTCTGAACAGGGGACAAGTGAAACAGGAGACCAGTTTCGATCACTGGATAGAAGATGTGCTGTCCGGTAGATAAGTCGATGCTGGCAAGACTTCCACCAAGGCACCAGGAGGTGATTCACCCAAGAAAAATATGTAACGTACCCAAGTGGCTTGAAATAAATGGCGCGTTGATTTAAACTACGGGGAGGTCGGGTGCACTTTGTCGTTTTCACTTTCTATTTAGAGACTGAAACCAATTGCTCCCTATCCCAGTCCATCCCCTCGTACTGTTCTGCACAGGCCCCATGGATACCAACGTGGGAAGCAAGCAGATAGCTAATAAAAAGACAGCATGTGAGACCCACTGAAATATATCTCACTGATTCTCTCAGACATTTGAAGGTCTGATGTTTCACCTCTTGAAAATGCCTCTAGCAATTGGGGGAGGGGTGGGAACAACATGACAGCTATCAGTGGCCTTTTGCTTTCAGAGCTGATTGACACTATTTAATGCAGGAAGCCTCACCACGCATCAGTTCCAGATTTATATGAAAAGTAAATTTCAAACCTGCGACGAGCACTAGGCTGGAGTGAGAAATTCCTTCCCTCTACTTGTAAGCCAATGCCTTTTCAGATGTTGGCTTGGATTTTACTTGAAGGAATGGGAAAAATTCCTCCAAACACACTTTTATTTTTACTTTGCTTTGTGTGAGCTAAGCAAACGCTAACCTTAACTGCGACAGACTGACCTTGCTCCGTGGAAATACTTGAGAACAAAGGGCAAAGCACTGAGGTAGCAGAAGGAAGAGCTTGTCCTTTATAACGGCTTTCGATCAGTCTACGCTTGTTCCAAAGTGCTCCATACAATTGTGTTTTAGATGTGGAATCACTGCTGTCTCATGGGAATGTAGCAAGGCCCCTTACACAACAGATAAGTCAAGGGTAGTGTCAATTTTTTAAAAAAGTGTAGCAAAGAAATGGAGATAAGCCAGAGAATTGGGAGCATTTTAAAAATCAACAAAAGCTGACAAAGAAAAGGGAAAAAAGCCTATGCAGCCTCTCCCTATAGCTCAAGCCCACCAATCCTGGAAACACCCTTGTAAATCTTTTCTGAAATCTTTCAACTTTCACAACATCCTTCCTATAGCTGGGAAATCTGAATGCAGTATTCCAAAGTCTTGTACAGCTGCAACATGACCTCCCAACTCCTATACTCAATGCACTGACCAATAAAGACAAGCGTACCAAATGCCTTCTTCACTACCCTGTCTACCTGCGACTGTACTTTCAGGGAACCTGCACTCCCAAGGTCTCTTTGTTCGACAACACTCCCCAGGACCTTACCATTAAGTGTATGATTCCTGCCCTCATTTACCTTTCCAAAATACAGCACCTCGCAGTTATTTAAATTAAACTCCACCTGCCACCCATTGGCCCATCTCTTGTACTCTGAGGTAATCTTCTTCACTGTCCACTACACCTCCAATGTTGGTGTCATCTGCAAACCTACCAACCAGACCTCCTATGTTCACATCCAAATAATTTAAACTAATAACAAAAAGTAGTGGACCCAGCACCAATCCTAGCAGCACACTACTGGTAACAGGCCTCCAGTCTGAAAAGCAACCCTCCATCAAGACCCTCTCTCTTGCCTTCGATCCAATTTTGTATCCAAAATCAGTTTGGCTTCATGAAAGGGAAAGCATGCATGACAAATGTGTTTTGAGGAGGTGACGTGCAGGATAGCTAAAGGGGAAGGAGTAGATGTAATGTACTTGGATGTCCAAAAGGATTAATAAAGGTGCCAACATTTGGCTATCTAATATGATAAGAGCCCATGTTGTTGGGGTGGGGAGTAACACAGGTAGGGGATTAGCTAATAAAGACAGATTTGGGATAAAGGAGGCTTTTTCAGGATGGTAAGTGGAGTACCACTGGCATCAGTGCTGGGGCCACAATTATTTACAGTTTAGCATACATAATGATTTGGGGATGGAAGTGAAGATACTATCACTCAGTTTGCAGATGATGCAAAAATCATTGGGAAGGTGAATGGTGGGGATTAAAAATGTCTACAGAGCGTTATAGACCAGTTAAGTGAATGAGCGAAAATCTGGCAGATAGAATCTGATGTTAGAAAATATGAGGTTATACACTTTGGCAGGAAGAATAGAGGAGCTGAATAATAGTTAAATGAAGAAGGCTGCAGCACAGAGGGATTTGGGAGTTCTTCTGCTTGCATTACTAAAAGCCAGCAGGAGGTCAGCAGATAGTAGGCAAGACAAATGAAATTGAAGCAGAAATTGTTGAAGAATCTCAACAGATATGGCAGAATGCGTGGAGAGAAGGAGGATGACTGGACCTGAAATTCCAATGCTGCCAGACCTGCTGAGTTTCTCCAGAAGTTTCTGTTTCAGATCTCTAGCATCCACAGTTCTTTGTTTTCTTTTTGTATATATAAAGCTTTATAAAGCTCTGGTTAGGCCCCATTTGGAGTACTGTGTCCAGTTTTGGTCCCCACACCTCAGAAAGGACATACTGGCACTGGAGCGTGTCCAGTGGAGATTCACACGGATGATCCCTGGAATGGTAGGTCTAACATACGAGGAACGGCTGAGGATCCTGGGATTGTATTCATTGGAGTTTAGAAGATTAAGGGGAGATCTAATAGAAACTTACAAGATAATACATGGCTTGGAAAGGGTGGATGCTAGGAAATTGTTTCCGTTAGGCGAGGAGACTAGTACCCGTGGACACAACCTTAGAATTAGAGGGGGTAAATTCAGAACAGAAATGCGGAGACATTTCTTCAGCCACAGAGTGGTTGGCCTGTGAAATTCATTGCTGCAGAGTGCAGTGGAGGCTGGGACGCTAATTGTCTTCAAGGCAGAGATTGATACATTCTTGATGTCACAAGGAATTAAGGGCTACGGGGAGAATGCGGGTAAGTGGAGTTGAAATGCCCATCAGCCATGATTGAATGGCTGAGTGGACTCGATGGGCCGAATGGCCTTACTTCCACTCCTATGTCTTATGGTCTTATATGACAGATGAAATTGTTGGCCTAGTTCTTCCTAAAACTATAATAAGTACTCGTCAAACAATACTTAGAATACTGTGAACAGATTTAGTTTCCTTATCTAAAGAAAAATAACTGGTATTGGAAGCATTCGAGAGAAGAGGGATTGTCAAGTGTGGAGGGATTGTCTTATGTGGAAAGGTTGGTGGTAGTAGGTGCCTGGAACAAGGTGGTAAGTGCCCGGAATGTGTTGCCAGCTGAGGTCGTAGAGGCAGGCAACGTAGATTCATTTAAGGTGCGTCTGGACAGATGCATGAGTAGGTGGGGAGCAGAGGGATACAGATCCTTAGGAATTGGGCTATAGGTTTAGACAGTGGATTTGGATCGGGTTAGGCTTGGACGGCTGAAGGGCCTGTTCCTAGACTGTAAACCTTCTTTGTTCTGAGTAGGTTGAGCCAGTACTCACTGGAGTTTAGACGAATGAGAGGTGACCTTATTGAAACATGCAAGATTCCTAACGGACCTGACAGATTGGATGTAGAAATGATGTTTCCCCTTGTGGGAAAGTCCAGGACCAGAGTGCATCATCTCAGAACAAAGGCTGCCTATTTAAAACCGAGCTATGGATGAATTTCTTCTCTGAGATTGGTGACTCTGTGGAATTCTTTGCTGGTGAGGGCTTTTGAGGTAGGGCCATTAAGTATATTCAAGGCTGAGACAGACAGATTTTTAATCAGTAAGGAAATTGAGGGCTATGGTTATAAGGCAGGAAAGTAGAGGTGAGAACTACCAGATCAGCCAAGATCTTACTGAAAGACAGGGCGGACTCAATGGGCCAAATGGCCAACTTCTGCTCCTATGTCTAGTGGGCTTCTTAAATGATTGTGGATCTGCTATGTTTCATCATGCTACAGCTCACGCAGTAGAACTTGACACTTACATTGTTAAACGTCCCCGTAACACAATTGAGATGGGAATTATTGGACAGTAATCAAGAAGAGTAACCCTCAAAGACTTTAATTCTTCCTTCTTAGCTTCAGGGGAGCAGAGTCTAATCACCACGTTCTAAAGCTGCTCTGGTAGAGATGAGTTATGAATTGAAATTAAGGCTGACTGGTTTCTGCTGAGAATTATGAGGGACAATATATTAGCACAAGTGCCTTGGATGGCTAGGTAAAGCTGTATTGCTTGGTCATGCTAAGCTGCGAACAATCACATGGAGATTCAGTTCCACTCATACAATTGGTTAGAAGGTTTTAAGGAGATCCTTGCTGCAACTTACCCTCTCTCTCTGGAAGTAGTGAAAAGGGCAAATACTTGGGTGAGTTGGTCCTGTGCAGAGACTGACTCCCTTTTCTGATCTTGGTGTTTGAGTGCTGGGCAGATAAAGGTGCACAACACCATTCCTCTGGAGTGGCAGGGCTTGCTTTTCTGTTACAAATCTTGCTTTCGTTACTGTTCCACTCAAGTCTTGGTAAAAACCGAGGAGCATTGTTAACACGTTGGGGTGGGGGAGACAGTTTTGACTGCTCCTAGTTCTGATGAAAGGTCCTAAACCTGAAACGTTAACTCTGTTTCTCTCTCCACAGATTCTGCCAGACCTGCTGAGTGTTTCCAACATTTTGTTTCTATTTTTAGTTTCCAATAGACACAAGATTCAGCTTTTCGAGGATGTTCATGCCAGGCTGAAGCAGAAATGGTGTTAACTATAATTCCACCTGCCGTAAGGGAATCAAGGGTTCTGTGGCTCATAAGACCATAAAATATGGGAGCAGAATTAGGCCATTCAGCCCATTGAATCTCCTCTGCCATCTCACCAGAGCTGATATGTTTCTCAACCTTGTTCTCCTGCCTCTTCCCCACAATCCTTGATCCCCCTTACCAATTAACGACCTATTTATCTCTGTCGTAAATGCATTCAATGTCTTGGCCTCTACAGCCCTCAGCAGCATTTACTTCCACAGAGTCACCACCCTCTGGCTGAAGAAATTCCCCCTTATCTCAGTTCCAAAGTGTCGTCCCTACACTCTGAGGCTGTGCTGTCAGGTCCTAGTCTCTCCTACTGGGGAAACAGCTTCTCCATGTTAACATTGCATTTGTCTTCCTATCTGCCAACTGAACCTGCATGTTAATCTTAAGAGAATCCTAAACTAGGATGACCAAGTCCCTTTGTGCTTCAGATTTGTGAAGCTTTTCACCATTTAGAAAATTGTCCACGCCTTTATTCTTCCTACTAAAATGCATAACACCATGCTTTCCCACATTGTATTCTATGAACCACTCTTCTAGCCTGTCCAAGCCCTTCTGCAGCCTCCCCACTTCAACACTACCTGTCCCTCCATCTATCTTTGTGTCATCTCCAAACTTAGCAACAACGCCTTCAGTTTCTTTTGTCCAGAATGTGGTCCCAATGTGGATCCTTGCAGAACTCCACTAGTCACCTGCTGTCATCTTGAGAAATTCCCTTTTATATATACTCTCTGCCATCTGCCAGTCAGCTAGTCCCTGTCTCTGCCAGTAACTTGCCTCTAACCCCATAGGCTCTTGTCTTATTGTAGTTCTGTTTGCCGAGCTGGGAATTTGTGTTGCAAATGTTTCGTCCCCTGTCTAGGTGACATCCTCAGTGCTTGGGAGCCTCCTGTGAAGCGCTTCTGTGATGTTTCCTCCGGCATTTATAGTGGTTTGTATCTGCCGCTTCCGGTTGTCAGTTCCAGCTGTCTGCTGCAGTGGCCGATATATTGGGTCCAGGTCGTTGTTGTCTCGCAACAACACTACTATTATAGGACAAGCCAAACCGAGAACAGCCAGGGAATTCCTAGAGGCATGGCACTCATCCACAGATTCAATCAATAAGCACATTGACCTGGACCCAATATACCGACCACTGCAGCGGACAGCTGGAACTGACAACCGGAAGCAGCAGATTCAAACCACTATAAATGCCGGAGGAAAGATCACAGAAGCGCTTCACAGGAGGCTCCCAAGCACTGAGGATGTCACCTAGACAGGGGACGAAACGTCTGCAACACAAATTCCCAGCTCGGCAAACAGAACCACAACAACGAGCGCCCGAGCTACAAATCTTCTCCCAAGCTCTTGGCTTATTTAACAACCTCCTGAGCAGCACATTGTCAAAAGCCTTCCAGAAATCCAAATAGTTTATGTCTAACATATTTGTCTTGATGAAGCCGTGATGACTCAGCCCTATATTACAATGCACCTCCAAGTACTCCTAAACTCATTCTTAATAACAGACTCTCAAATTTTCCCGATGACCAAAGTCAGGCTAACTGGTCTATAAGTTCCTGTCTTCTGTCTTCCTTCTTAAACAGGGGTGTTACATTAGCCATCTTCCAGACCTCTGCAACCCTCCCTGACTCCAGTGATTACTGAAGGATCACCACCAATGCTGTGTCTCCCAAATTAACCCACAAACTCCTGCCGTTGCAGCTCCACTGTCTTCCCTGCTTGGCTCCCCTTCCAATCAACTCTGGCCAGCTCCTCGCTCTAGTATTTGTAGTTACCCCTACTCAGTTGTAATACCAATCCATCTGATTCCAACTTCTCCTTCTCAAACTCCATGGTGAGTTCTATCACATTATGAACATCTTTGGGTTCCTTCATCTTGAGCTTCCTAACAAAGTCTACCTCATTACACTTCACCAAATCCAGAACTACCTGATACCTAGTGGTCTCTACCACAAGCTGCTCCAAAAATACATCTGTCTAATGAAGCATCTTGGGATGCTATATTGCTTTAAAGGTGCTTTGAGTGTAAAATGTTGTTTGCATTAAATCCATAGCAGCCCCAGTAAAGGGAGGAACCACCCTAGAGCTGTATACTCTGCTTGTGAACAATAAGCCACTGGCTCAGTCTTTAGCTCTGCCACCCAGATCTAGACTTGACTGTCACTTTGATTCACTCAGGAACACTTTCACTCAAATTAGAGGGTTGTGGGTTCAAACCACAGGCTTGAATACAGCAAGAATTCTGGGCAATCCTGTACAGCACAGAGGGAGCATGCATTGTTGTTGCTATTGCTGTTTGAGTCAGTAAACCCCTGTCTACCTTGATTTGATTTAATATCGCCACTTGTATCGAGATACAGTGAAAAGTTTTGATTTGTGTGCAGTACAGGCAGATCATACCGTACAAAGTGCATTAGGGAAATAAACCGAGCAAGAAGTACAAAGTTACAGCTACAGAGAAGGTGCACACAGAGTGAGATCAACATTAAATTTAAATTTTGAATTCTCGAATGGATGTTGAAGACATGCAATGAATTCTTCCAGTTTGGCAGACACCAGCTAAATGGATTTAAGTTGCTACTTATCCTATTTGCCAAATTTGAAACCTTCCTGTTGCCAAATTGGCTGCTGCAGTTGCTTCCAAAATAGCAAAAACATTTCCAAATTAATTAATTGGTACTGAAACACTCTGGGGCATCCTGAGGATATGAAAAGTGCGGATATAAAAGTTTATCTTTCTTTTTCACTGTTTCTCTGCCAAGTTGCTGTAGGCATTGTACTTCGATCAAACACCTCTTCCTCTCTCTTTGCTTAGTGTCTCAAAGTATGGTTTCCCGTTCTGTCTGCATCTCCCTCCCATGTGTGATGTTACATAGGCATGCTGGTGTTATACTGTCGGCTGGATGATTTGCTTTCATGTGTGACTCATTCTGTTACATGAAGCCAGAAGGTTAGGAGGAAAAGGAGAGGGCTTGTTGGGGATATTGGGGTGGAGGGGGGGGAAGAAGGGTGTTGGAATGGCCTCAGTTGAATGTCGTAGAAAGGCTGCACTGGTTTCTCTTTCTGATTGAATTAGGGGATATGACCTGCTTGAAGTGTCATCACCAAAATGAGTAGAGTCATAGAGATGTACAGCACAGGGGAAACAGACCCTTTGGTCCAACTCATCCATGCTGACCAGATATCCTAAATTAATCTAGTCCCATTTGCCAGCACTTGGCCAATATCCCTCTAACCCCTTTCTATTCATATACCCATCAAGATGCCTCTTACATGTTGTCATTGTACCAGTCTCCTCCACTTCCTCAGGCAGCTCATTCCATACACACACCACCCTCTGTGTGGAAAAATTGCCTATTAGGTCCCTTTTGAATCTTTCCCCTCTCACCCTTAACCTATGTCCTCTAGTTCTGAAAAGACCTTGTCTATTTATCCTATCCATACCCATCATGATTTTATAAACCTCTGAAAGGTCACCCTTCAGCCTCCGTCGCTCCAGGGAAAACAGCCCCAGCCTATTCTGCTGTGAAAACAACAAATGCTGGAGATCCCAGCCAGTCAGACAGCATCCATGGAGAGAGAGAGAGAGTTGAAACTTTATTGCTGGAACAGCACAGCAGGTCAGGCAGCATCCAGGGAACAGGAGATTCGACGTTTCGGGCACAGGCCCTTCCGAGAGAGAGAGAGCAAGCTAATGTTTTTGAGCTGAGAAATTGACAAATTGCTCTCCTGCTTGAGGGACCTTGGTTATGAAGGAACAAGGCAACAAGAGTTGATCATTCAACTCCTCCAACCTGCTCTTACCTGCCCTTCCATTCAGGTAATCATCTACCTGAATGTCATATTCTCACGCTACCCTCATGCCTTGACATCACTAGTAACTAAGAATCTATCAATACCTGTCTTGAAATCAATGACAGGTTTCACAGCCCTCCAGGGTAGAAAATTTTGTTAATATTTGTTGTGATAATTATAAGATTTATTATAACGCAACAGCCTTTTGGATTAGGAAGAGTACAAGCTTGTAAATATATCACTTTCCTGTCTTAAATATTAATGGAGGTAAATTCTGATCAATTTGAGACAAATGTTTCAGTTCCACTGAGCTCTTCAGCAATAAGCAAAAGTGACGTGGGAGAGCGAAACATTTTCATGCAAGTGGTTCAGGTCTGAGTGCACTGCCTGAAAGTATGGTGGAGGCAGGTTTACTTAACACTGAAAGGAGGTCTGGGTTCTTCTGAAAAAGGAAGAAAGTGGAGTTTTGAAGAGAATGTGTCTCCAAGTGTGCATCTCACCTCGAGCCAATCAGTCAAATGGCCTCTTCGTGCCCCCTAATAATTGTGATTTCAGTCAGTAGACTTGACAGTGCTGTTGGAGTCAAGAGTAATCTTAATGATTGTATTGAAGTCCTCGTTATTTATACTCATTGAGCGCTGGTTTAAAAGTGATGTAACTTGCAAAGACTATGGGTGATTTACAGAGGGCATTCCAAGATTCTGACTAGCAAAGGTGAAGGAATGGTAATATTTTTCAAGTCAGGATAGTAAATGGCTTCTTGGGGAAATTGTAGTTGGTGGTGCACCAAGTATCTGCTGCCCTTGCCCCTCTAGATGGAAGTGATTGTGGGTTTGGAATGTGCTCTCTAAGAAGCCTTGGCATGTTTCTGCAGTGTGTCTTGTAGGTAGTTTACATTGCTGCTACTGAGCATTGGGGGTGGAGGGAGTGCCAATGAAGTGGCCTGCTTTGTTCTGAATTTTGTGTTGCTGGAAAAGCGCAGTAGGTCAGGCAGCATCCAAGGAACAGGAGAATCGACGTTTCGGGCATAACGTCGATTCTCCTGTTCCTTGGATGCTGCCTGACCTGCTGTGCTTTTCCAGCAACACATTTTCAGCTCTGATCTCCAGCATCTGCAGCCCTCACTTTCTCCTTGATCTGAATTTTGTCAAGTATTGTTGGAGCTGCACTTATCCAGGCAAGCGGGAAGTGCAGGGGAACCTCGATTATCTGAACGAGATGAACGGGCGCTATTCCATTCGGATAATTGAATATTTGGTTAATCAATTCAATCCCTTTCCTCTGTGGCTCGGAATTTTCTACTAAGTCTGCTCCCTATTCAGGAGACCTGCGGTAGCACAGCATGCACGAGCCCTTGCCTGGCTCCCCCCCCCCCCCCAATCTCATCTCATCCAATATCGCCCCCCGCCCGCCCCTCCACCCACCCCCAACACTGCCCCCTGCCCGCCCCAAACCCTGTCTAACACTGCTCCCATGCTCGACACCTCCCCCCCCCCCCCCCCCCCCCCCCAACCTGCACCCCAAACCCCATCCAACACTGCGCACCCCCCCTCCCCGTCCGCCCGCCCCCATCAGTCCTGGACTGTTCTCAGCAACACTTTTAATCACTGTAAACAAAAAACACGATCTGTGTTGGACACACGTCTTTGATGTAATGTTTCAGTCAGGATCTCGAGATCTCCTTTGGATAATGTGATTTTCAGATAATTGGTATTCGGATAATTGGGGTTCCTCTGTATTCCATAACATTCCTGACTTGTGCCTTGTAGATGGTGGACAGGCTTTGGGGAGTCAGGAGGTGAGTTGCTCGCTGTAGGATTCCCCATCTCCGACCTGCTGTTGTAGCCTCAGTATTTTTGTTTTTAGTTGAACACAGTGCTCCCTCTATAATCAGTCAGCCTAGATGTTGTGCCTGAATCTCAGAAGTGTGACTTGAATCTCCAGCCTTCTCCCTCCAAAGCGAGTGCGGACCCTAAATTCACGAAAGCCTTTAAAAATCATTTCAGTGGAGATCTGCCTCCTGTCTGGAGCAGTCAGTTCGGATATTAATGTCTTGTTGTTGTGCATTGCAGGTACGTGTCTGGAGATACCTGAAAGGCCGTGAGACGGTGAAGAATGAGATTCTCCTGGATGGTGGGAATAAAGTGATGATCTGTGGCTTCGGCGACCCCTTAATCTGTGACAATCAGGTTTCCACGGGCGACACCCGGATATTCTTTGTCAACGTGGCACCGAAGTCGATGTGGCCTGCTCACAAAAACGCGCTGATGCTCAGCTCCAGCCTGATGAGGATTACCCTTCGAAACCTGGAGGAGGTGGAGAACTGCGTGGAAGGTTTGGATTTTATCTTTGTTGTCTCCCTTGTGCTCGTTTGCCCTGCTCCATTTCCCCTCCCTCCCCCACGTCCACCCCCAATTCTGGGTCTCCGAGTAGTTCCTGTAGTCTTGGTGTGAGCATGAGAGCGACTGTGCTACATGACCCTGCATGAGTTATGGCTGACGTTAAAAGTGATGCTGATCAGAAGTCTGGAGGCTGAGTGTTGGCAGAGTGCTCCAACGTGGAAGAGATTGCAGCTGTACCTGAGCTTTTCTTCATTTTACATCCCCACATTTGTTTTTCAAAAAACTACATAGGAGTCTTTAGGAAATGTCAGGAACTTTATATTTTTCCCCTGTAGTATCCAGGTGCTAGAACCAAGAGTTGCTCCTACTGCTGCTTGTCAAGGACAGGCCGTTTGCTATAATGCGCATTTCATCAGCGCGATGGACTGATTGGGGATGCTATTGCTAAAGAGCAAACTTTTAAAACATGTGTTGGGTGTAATGCAATTATATCACCAACGCTTTAAGCGCTGTTTCTAAAGCGCAACTCTTCTATAACTCGGGATTGCACAAGAATGCAACCATCGTGTTATAGAGGAACTGACTGTACTTCAACCACCCCCAAAAGATACAGGAAGGCTTTATCTAAATTACATTTTAAGTGTGTCACCGTTTTATTATGTAGGTAAATGCTGCAGCCAATTTGCTCACAGCAAGGTCTTATCCATAAGTATACATTGTGCACGCAATTAATCTGCTTTGGTTGTATTTGACACAGCAATGTTGACTGGAGTAAAGAAATATGGGATTTTTCACCTAAACAGCTGGAAGAATGGTGGATTAAATCCTTTATCTAAAGGGTGCTGCCTCTGACCATGCATCAGTACCTCAGGTCTATACATTTACATTATGTCCTCAAGCCTTCAAGTGGGATTTGAAGATGACTGTAAGGCGAGAGGACTAACTGAAGTATGCTGTAAACAGTGACAATTGACCTCATTGAGGAAGGGGGAGATCTGTTGGTCACCTTATTGCTGATGTGCTATCCGGTGACACTATGTTGGAAATTTCACTTGTGTGGATGTCAGCCTTGGACTGATGGGAGCTTGTCTCTCATTCTTTCCTCTGTGGGGCCCTCTGCATTTCCTGTGCTTAGGTTCACATGTGTAGAATAACCACACTGGTGTCACGTGAGAGAGTTTCCAGCAGAGATGTACCACAGTTACAGGAGCATGGGTGAAGAATGAAGACCAAACTGGAATGGGGAGGGACGGAAGAGAAATAAAGACACACATGGGGCAGCACGGTGGCTCACTGGTTAGCACTGCTGTCTCAGTGCCGGGGACCCGGGTTCGATTTCAGTCTCGGGCAACTGTGTAGAGTTTGCACGTTCTCCCTGTATCTGAATGAGTTTCCTCCCACAGTCCAAAGATGTGCAGGTCAGGTGGATTGGCCATGCTAAATTGTCTGTAGTGTTCAGGGATGTGTTAGAGTGCATTAGTCAGGGGGTAAACATAGAGTATTGGGGAATGGGTTTAGGTGGGATACTCTTCAGAGGGTCTGTGTGGATTTGTTGGACCAAAGGCCTTATTTCCATATTGTAGGGATTCTGTGATTTAAATGAATCATGGAGTCAGAGTCATACTGCATAGAAACAGATCCTTTGGCCCACCAAATCTATGCCAACCAATAAACACCAAGCTACACTAACCCCATTTACCTGCACTCGGTCCACAGCCTACTATGCCCTGGCATTTAAGTGCTTGTCCAGATGCTTCTTGAATGTTGTGTGTACATGCCTCTCAGGCAGCACACTCTGCCACTGTACCATGCTGTTCCAGAGAAACAGACCCAGCATATCCTGTTTCTCCTCATAACTGTGACTTTTCACCTCCGGCAGCATCCTAGTGAATCTTGTCTGCACCCTTTGCAGTGCAATCATGTCCTTCCAATTAATTGGCAACCAGAACTGCACACGTTATTCCACCTGTGGCTTAACCAATGTTTTATAAAGCTGTAACAAGACTTCCTTGCTCCTATATTCTATGCCTCGACTAATGCAGTGTCCTGTATGCTGCCTTCACCACTCTGTCTGCCTATGCTGACATGTTCAGGGTTTCATGGACTTGTACACCAACGTCCCTTTGTTCCTCAGTACTCCCCAGGGACTAATTGTACATTGTGTAAATCCTTCCCTTATTGTGTAAATCTCTCCCAAATTACATCACCTCACACTTATCAGAATTAAATTCCATCTGCTATTGCTCTGCCCAGTTTACCAGCTGATCAATCAGACTGTACCCTGAGACCGCCCTCCTCAGTATCACCAATTCTCATGTCATCTGCAAACTCATTAATTAAATCTCCTACATTCACATCCAAGCCATTTAATGTACCTAACAAACAGCAAGGGTCCCAGCACCAAACCCTGTGGTACACCACTCCACCCTTTGCCTGCTATTTGTAAACCAGTTTTGGATCCAATTTGCCAACTTGCCTTGGATCCCATAGGGTGCCCTATCAAAAGCCTTACTGAGGTCCATGTACACCTCCTCAACTGAACCACCCTCACCAATATATTTAGTCACCTTTTCAAAAAAATTCTATTAAATTAGTCAGACACGATCTCCTTCTAACAAAGCCATGCTGACTATCCCTGATCAACTCTCCCTTTCCTAGTATTGATTTAATCTAGTCCTTCAGATTATTTTTCCAATAATTTTCCTATTACTGACGTCAGACTAACTGGTCTGTAATCACCTGGCCTATTCCTGCTGCCCTTCTTGAATAAACGAAACACATGAGCTGTTCTCCCATCAACTCCCACTTCACCTGTAGCCAGCAAGGTATCGAATATCTCCATCAGGGCACCAGCAATCTCCTCCTTTGTCTCCCATTACCTATGGGGATTTATGCACCTTTATGCCAATTAAAACATTGAATACCTTCTTATTAGTTTTAACACGTTCTAGACCCTCACCATCCCAACTGAAATCTCCAACTACAATATCTTTGCCCTTTTTGATGCAAACAAAACATATTCATTTTAAGACCTCACCCAAATCCTTTAACTCCATGCCCAGATTGTTCTGTTGGTCTCTAATAGGCTCCAATCTTTCCCTGATAATCCTCTCGTTCATAATATACTTGTAAACTATCTTGATCCTTTCCCTTAACCCCATTGCCGAAGATATTTTGTAGCCCCTGTTTGCCCTCATTTATTTTTGAGCATTTCTCTACACTCTATAATTCTGAAAGGCCTCCCCTCTTTTAGCTGTACCTGACCTAAGCTTTCTTATTTTTCTTTATCCCTTGACTTTCAGAGTTTCCTGGACATTTTGCCCTTCACTTTGAGAAACACGCTGGCCCTCTGAATTTTCTTTTAAAAGGCTCCCACTTTCTAAATGAAGACTTATCCTAGGTAGTTGCTCCCAGATTGATGCACAATACTGAAATTTGCCCACCCCCGAATTTAATTTAAGACCATAAGATATGGGAGCAGAATTGGGCCATTTGGCCCATCAGGTCCACTCCACCATTCAATCATGGCTGATACATTTCTCAATCGCATTCTCCTGCCTTCTCCCCATAACCCTTGATCATTTTACTAATCAAGAACCTCTTTCTCTCTGTCTCAAAAACACACAATGATTTAGTCTTCTGCAGGAATGAGTTCCTCAGAGTCACCACCCTCTCGTCAAAGAAATTCCTCCTCTTCACAGTTCTAAAGGGTTGTCCCTTCACTCTGAGGCTGTGCCCTCTGGTCCTAGATTTGATTTCCTTTTCCCCCCACCCCACTCCAAACCCACAGGCAGGTGAGCATGAACTGTACCCCTTGGGATCTTTCCTGCTTATGAAGGCTGCAGCAGAGGACGGTGAATTCTACATTCTGCTTGTCTCCAATATCGGAGACATTTTTAGTTCTTTTGCTGCCGAACTGGTGAAATCTGAGCTATTTTCTGTGCTCTGTGAACGGAAGATTGCACTGAGCTGTTGGAGCAGGTATTAAACTGGAAAATCACTCCTAAGCACAGGCCAGTCCAGTCGTACAGTAGTTATATAGTTGTGTCAGTTCATGTGATTTTCCACTGTGGGAGAAGTGGTTGGAATTTTCTTGCAATCTCTGAGCTTTCCTCTTCTGGAAGAAACTGAACTTGCATATCCCACTAACATCAAGTGAGATTGCCCAAACACTGATTAGAATGTGGGCTGAAGACTTAACTCTCCAAATTCCTTGCAGTCCTTGATTTTTGAGCATAGCCTAATGAAGCTGAAACACTTCAAGGAAATAAGATTTGTGTCAACACAGGACATGTATTACGATCTGTAAGCACTTCACAGACATCTTTTGTTGTGTTTCTCATTACGTGACTCAGATTTTATTGCGGAACTCTGGTTTCTTGTTTGATGGAGCTGTAAAATTGGAAAAGAAGATTCCAAGTATTTGTGGGCGGCACGGTGGCACAGTGGTTAGCACTGCTGCCTCACAGCGCCAGAGAACTGGGTTCAATTCCTGCCTCAGGTGACTGTCTATGTGGAGTTGTGCACATTCTCCCCGTGTCTGCGTGGCTTTGCTCTGGTTTCCTCCCACAGTCCAAAAATGTGCAGGTTAGGTGAATTGGTCGAGCTAAATTGCCCGCAGTGTTAGGTGAAGGGGTAAATGTAGGGGAATGGGTCTGGGTGGGTCGTGCTTTGGCAGGTCGGTGTGGATTTGTTGGGCCGAAGGGCCTGTCTCCACACTGTAAGTAATCTAATCTAATCTAAAGTGACCACTGATACAGCAAGAGAAAGTTGATCCATGTTTGCAGTATTTGCCACCTGGCAGGTGTGCTGGATTTAGCTTTGTCATTTCTTTTTAAATTTCCACTGCACGTGTAGTCATGTCATTGAACTAACTGTTAAACAATGCCCATAATAAATTTTTTAACTTGAAAAGCCACGTAATGGGGAATTGGATAATAATCTGTGACATGTCTAAATGTTCAGACGAGGAAAAAGGTGGACTTACATTCCAATTCTACATTTCCTCTCCTTATCCTGAAGGTGTTGCCTCTCTGCTGGCGTAGAAGTTACAAGGATCTGTTGTCCTCTGGAATTTTCACATTTGATGATGAATCTTTAATTGTGCCAGCCCAGACTCCAACTTGGAAATGGTTGGCTTGATACAGTTGAACCAGAGCTGGCTGTAACCATCAGTGGATTTAGAGTCATAGAGTCATAGAGATGTACAGCATGGAAACAGACCCTTTGGTCCAACCCATCCATGCTGACAGGTATCCCAACCCAATCTCGTCCCATCTGCCAGCACGTGGCCCATATCCCTCCAAACCCTTCCTATTCATATACCCATCCAAATGCCACTTAAGTGTTGCAGTTGTACTTCCTCTGGCAGCTCCTTCCATACCAGTACCACCCTCTGCGTGAAAACGTTGCCCCTTAGGTCCCTTTTTTTTCTTTCCCCTCTCCCCCTAAACCTATGCCCTCTAGTTCTGGACTTTCCCCACCCCAGGGAAAAGACTTTGTCTATTTATCCTCTCCATGCCCCTCATAATTTTATTAACGTCTATAAGGTCACCCCTCAGCCTCTGACGCTCCAGGGAAAACAGCCCCAGCCGGTTCAGCCTCTCCCTATAGCTCAAATCCTCCAACCCTGGCAACATCCTTGTAAATCTTTTCTGAACCCTTTCAAGTTTCACAACATCTTTCCAATAGGAAGGAGACCAGAATTGCACACAATATTCCAACAGTGGCTGAACCAATGTCCTATACAGCCGCAACATGACCTCCCAACTCCTGTACTCAATACTCTTGACCAATAAAGGAAAGCATACCAAATGCCTTCTTCACTATCCTATCTAACTGCGACTTCACTTTCAAGGTGCTATGAACCTGCACTCCAAGGTCTCTTTGTTCAGCAACACTCTCAAGGCCCTTACCATTAAGTATATAAGTCCTGCTAAGATTTGTTTTCCCAAAATGCAGCACCTCGCATTTATCTGAATTAAACTCCATCTGCCACTTCTCAGCCCATTGGCCCATCTGATTAAGATCCTGTTGTAATCTAAGGTAACCTTCTTCGCTGTCCACTACATCTCCAATTTTGGTGTCATCTGCAAACTTACTTAGTATTCCTCTTATGCTCTCATCCAAATCATTTATATAAATGACAAAAAGTAGAGGATCCAGCACTGATTCTTGAGGCACTCCACTGATCACAGCCCTCCAGTCTGAAAAACAACTCTCTACCACCACCCTCTGTCTTCTACCTTTGAGCCAGTTCTGTATCCAAATGGCGAGTTCTCCCTGTATTCCATGAGATCTAACCTTGCTAACCAGTCTCCCATGGGGAACCTTATCGAATGCCTTACTGAAGTCCATATAGGTCACATCTACCGCTCAATTATTACATGTAATTCCTAATGTAAGCAACGAAAGATCTTTGTTCCTCATGAAATGCCTACAAAACATTAAGCACCTTTGTCTTTCCTCCTATCGAGGAGTAGAACTTTTCTGCAGGGTATTTTTACAAATCTGGTATCTCTGACAAGTGGTCCATCCAACTAGAACGAGTGGGCATAGCCTCAAAATAAGGGCGGGAGCAGATTTCGGACTGAGTTGAGGAGGAACCTCTTCACCCAAAGGGTTGTGAATCTGTGGAATTCCTTGCTCAGTGAAGTAGTTGAGGCTACCCCGTTGAATATTTTTAAGGCAAAGATTGATTTTTAATCAGTAAAGGAAATAAAGGTCATGGTGAGTGGACGAGTGGAACTGAGTCCATGAAAAGATCAGCCATGATCTTATTGAATGGCAGAGCCAGATGGCCTATTCCCACTCCTGGATCTTAGCTTGACACATGTGCCTTCAGTCTCAATGTAGCCAGATCTGACGAAGGAGACACATACCATTCTAACACAATCCAGTTTCAGTCATGTCTGTAGACATATGATATATCCTGGCACATTGACCAGGACTGACTTCTGAAAAGTTACCATTTTAATTATAAATCATTTCATTTTGTTTTTCCTCTCTCCTCCAAGGATGTGGTGTTGGACTACAGAAGACACTTGTAAGACCTTAACTGGAGATTGTATACAGCTGTGGGAACCACATTACAGTAAAGAGTTACTGCATACGGTTACTGTATTTGACAGAGTGCAAAAGGGATTTTCCAGGTTTCAGGAATGAGAGAGTTTGGTTATGTTGGTAGATTGAAGAAGTTGGGACTGTTCTTATTTCGGAAAACAAGGCTGAGAGTAGATTTGATGTAGGTTTTTCAAAATCCTGAGTGAACTGAATAGAGTTGATAGGGAGAAGCTGTTCTAAATCATAAAAGGAAGAACAACGAGAGGGCATAAATTTAAAGTGAGATGCAAAAGAAGCAAGGCGGATGTGAGAAAAACCTTTCCACGTGATGAGTATTTCAGATATAGAATGCATTGCTTGGAGTCTGGTTAAGTTGAGGCATTCAAGAGGGCAAGAGCACATGGGTGGAAATGGTGTGCAAGGGAATGGGGAAAGGCAGGAGGTTGGCACAAGGTTTGAAGAGCCAGCATGGACATGATCACCCAAATGGCCACCTTGAAACAATTGTGATTCAACCCCAGGTCTGATTTTCATTGGCTCATCCCAGCAATGCTTTTTTTAAAATTACAATTGGCTCAGCGAGATGGATGAGGTGTTGGCACAGCTGATAGTCACACCTTAAAAGTAAGGCCGTAAATTGCTATGGGGACAGCCTGGGGTCATGAAAGGTGTTATATAGATGCTAATCTTGCCTTGTGCTCCTTTTTTATTTGCCAGCCCCCTTCAGTACCCATCACCACCACCAACCAACTCGTAGTCTGGGCATACACCTGATTGGGGCCACTTTCCTGGTTTGAGTAATCAAAGCTTACTGTATGGTGCCTTACCATGCCACTTGGTGCAGTAGGCATCTGGGTATTTGACAGAGGCTTCATTTTCCTAAACAAAATGAATTAACTGGAGGTGAAAATGGAGTTGATGCCAGTTTGGGAAAGGTGTGAATGCAATGTTACTTTGTCAGGTGCTTTGGCAGATGTTTTCATCGAGAAGTGGGACCAATCCAATTTTGAAATACTGTGTGGTTTAAATATGTCAGCGGCTCTGAGTGGAGGAGAGAATGTATATAAGGATTAGGAGCGGGAGTAGGCCATTCACCTCCTCGTGGCTGATCTCATCCTCAACTCCACTTTCCTGCCTATGCTCTCATACCCATTACCAATTTAAAAAATCTGTCCATCTCCTCTTGTAATTTACTCAATGTCCCAGCGTCCACTGCACTGTGGGATACTGAATTCCACAGATTCACAACCCATCGAGAAAAATAATTTCTCCTCATCTCAGTTTTAAATCTGCTACCCCTTTCCCCAAAATTCTGACCTCTCATTCTAAACCTATATAAAGAAACAGTGTAAAGTACATGTTGATCTTACAATGGGTATATCTCCTTTTCTTTCTTAAAACAGATGATACAAAGAGTAGGGAAAAAAGATATAATCTTTTTGGGCACAAGATGCAATTAAAATGCTTCAAAGAACTTTTTTGCACAGCGAGTGCTATTGTCTTGGTCAATAACACAAAAGAGTGGCATCAACAAAGATGTTGAATCGTCCCAAAAGGAAATTTGATGAAGGAAATAAACTTGCAGGACTCCAGAGATAAAAAAGGGGAATGGGACTGAGTGGATTGTTCTATCAAGGGCAGTCATGGACTAGATGGACAGAATGGCTGTAATGGTATTATAGTTAGTAGGTGTTTTGGATTTTGGCAACTGATGTTACTGTGAAGAGTGTTGATGGAAACCTAATTTAAGGGTGGGAGTAGTTCTTTGAAACAAGGTCAGCCTGCTGTGTGATGGCAGTACCCCTAAACCATACTCTCCACATTTTCTCAGGAGATCAGCTAACTCAACAACAGCTTCCATTTACTTGATACTTTAAAATGTAACAAACCTGCCAAACTGCATTGCTTGATGAGATGTGGACAAGGACCAATGTGGGGTGATTTTGGAACCTTCCTGGAATATGTAGCTCAGATTGACACTCGGCACTTACCCAGTTGACAATCTGGATGCTGGTCGAGAAAGAGTAATGGTGTGTGTGGAGCTGTTTAGCAATATGTCCTTTCCTATCCTGCACTGTGCTGCTGTTTATTTCATGCCTTGTTGGAGAACAGGCATGAACAATGGGCTGTGCTCCAGTTCTCACTGCAGAACAATACTGTGGATTAGTTGAATTTGTTGCAAAGCCCTGAGCTAATTGGAGGGAAAGTTTGCTTGCTTTACCCCTGAATGGGTGAAAGTCCTTAAGCTGGTGTGTCTATCTTGTAGGCATTAGGTCTATGTGAACTCTTAAGCCCTGGGAATTCAGCCTCCACATAGAGCAGACTGCTCCATTCTATTTGTGCTTATAAAAATAGATTTTTTCTAAGCCCTCAGTTGGTGCTGAGTTACTGGCCTTGTCTCAATCATTGATAAGAGGATAAATAAGCATGTGTGATTGATAGCCTGACTTGGAGTGAGCTGGATTATTCAGCCTGTGCAAGGACTCAGACAGGCAGTCAAATGTTTCTCTTTAACCGGCTTGGCCTTTACTGACTGGGGCAGGCACATAAATTTAGTGCTTTTGCCTCATTTGATGGATAAGTTCTAAATTGGAAGACTTAAATCCACCCATCTGGGATATACCAATGCAGTCATGGATTTGAAATTTAGGAAAGTGGTCATGAAAATGGGCACTTGTGAATTTTGAGGACCCCTCCATCAATCAGGTGTCCTTACATTACTGAGTAATTGGCTCTCATTTCCCAAACTATCTATGAACAGTGCTATACAAGGCTTGTTTGCAAGTAGACCAAGTAACCAGGAAAGCTAATAGCGTGTTAGGGTTTATTGCGAGGGGAATTGAATGTAAGGGTAGGGAGGTTATACTTCAGTTCAGGACATTGGTGAGACTTTGACTAGTGTATTACATTTTAAAGATGGGTCATAGACTGTTGGACAAAATCTTCTGCTTTTAAAAATCAGCCACTGGCTGATGTAGTGGAGAAGCTGAAATTGAACTGTGGCCTGAGAGAACCCAACGATCCCATTAACTGGGATTTGCTGAGACTGTTTGAAATTCCTCCTGCTTTATTAGAATTTTCAGCTGAAGAGACAAGTCTTGACCTGTGACCTCCACATTACATTCTGCATTTGAGTCGTCATTGGTCATGTCTCTCGCCATTGGTCGAGTCTTGGGTATGCGGGAAATTTTTCCTTTGTTTTGTTACACTGCCTTCGTGAAGTAGAGGGCCCGAGTGTGTCACTGGGGTGGGGGTTGGTTGGTGTTGACTGTTGTGGTATTTTCCTGCAAGACTACTCTTGCCACCATCTGCAGATATGGGTAAGAGTTGTTGAGGTGAATCATTGCCATGATTCCTCCTCTGTCTGTGCTTTATGTTGGGCCAATCTTGTGATTAGTGGTACAGGAGAGACCAGCGTAGGGGATTCTTGGATAACAAGAATGTGAATCGCCTGACAGCGGTAAATGCAGCTACAATTGGTCAGATACAGTTGATCCCTGTAAACACTGGGGTAGGACTCCTTGTCACCACCATTGTGTGTGTGTGTGTGTGATCAGTAGAGCAGGGGAGCCAATGGAGCATGACCATTAGAATGACTTTTAGAATCATTTCCTTATAGAACAGCTACAGATGTTCGGGATCGGGGATGTATGCAGAGGTTGACTTAGTAAAGAAAGAGTTTTCTACATGATTAGGATCACCAGCTCCCTCCTATTCCAGGACAAATACATGGTGTATTGAACCAGACTGATCTTTGTCTTAGCCTGTTGAGTTTATTTTTGCTTCATTCATGGAATGTGAGCATTATTAGCTTAGCCAACATTTGTTGCCCATTTCTAAATGGCTTAGAGAAAGTACAAGTGAGATTTCTTAAACTGCTGCTATCCAGATGGTGTGGGTACACCTACACAGTGATGTGCGGAAGGGCATTCTGGGACTTTGACCCAGGAAAAGTAAAGGAATGCCTCTCGTGTGGTGTGTCACTAGCAAGGACTGTAGGCTAGAGAATGGCAGTTCATCATTGTACTTTACATTGTGTTTCTTTACATATGTCTAGCATGAGAGATCCTGGCTTTAGGATAAGGTGTAGCAGATTTTGTAGTGATTTGTAATGAGATCAGCTAGCTGGACCTCCTAGAATAATGGTTCCCTGATTGGACCAGATTAACAGTCCTAATCAGAGAGCCCAGGCTGACGTATAAAAAGGTTCAGTGTCAGAGATACTGACACTCTGGTGCCTAACTCTGTGTGAGGCAGTACTAAAGTCAAGGAATGTTCATGTATGACTTCGTGACAAAATACTGGCCTCTGTAGAGTTATTACAATCATGTTATGGCCCTATCTCTGCCTCCTCTCTGATGGGACTCCCTGAAGGTCTTGACCTTGCAATTTCCGGTTTTTTGAAGATTGCCCACTTGGTTAAGACCACAGTGAGTTACTGGAGAACACTGTACTCTGTGTAAAACATGATTTTGGAGGAAGAAAACAGGCAAGGTGGAAGTAAAATGGATTAATACTTGTGTTGCATTTTTGAACAAGTTATTTGTCTAGAGGGAGGATGTCGAGGATCTATACATTTACACCTTAGTGGAAGTATGTGGGAAGCTCATTAGCAACTCCGTTTGTCATAATCATTCTTCGGCACTGTGTTTTTTCACTTGTTCCTCGATGTGTCTTTGTGAAGCTGCCAAAAGAGCTGACCAATATAAAACATATTTTGCACCTGACTAATGTAAAATACTCCCGTTGCCCCAAACGACACACTCTCTCTCTCTTTCATTCAAGTTGTGCCAAATTCCTTTGTTTTGCAAAACAAACCAGCAGACGCAGACTGAAAGCTCATCTGGCTGTCTGGAATTTGAAGAGTGAGTCTCCAGCTGTCATAAGCACAGGTATTTCCTTAAGACAATGGGAGTAGGTGTATTGCCAGGGATTGCATCTATTATAGGGTCCCCCCTCGCCAAATTCAAAACCCTCCCGTTCTGCCTGCACATCTTGCCCTGTTCTTCCTGTTCCCATTATCTCCTGAAGGCTACAGTAATAATTGGTTGAAACATGGCCTCCAATATCTCAATGAGATGATGGACATGTTCAGTCTGTGAGGGCTGGTTATTGTGGTCAAAAGTTTTGCAGCTGATGTTAACTCCATATCCACAAGTGTGCTTCGTGTACAGGTCTCTAAATAAGGAGACTAAATAAATTTGTTTTTTTAATATGCTTAAGTGACAAGACGAGGTCTGAGAAACACAAGCTCCTCTTTTCGAAATTTTTTTGTTATTCTTTCCCATTAAGTGATTCCTGCAAACTGCATATTACCCTTTCTGTTTTTGCAATGTCACCGTAATGCAAATCCGACTCCAGTTCTGATGGGTCGTGAGTATCAATCAAGGATCTGACCAAAGTGGACTGCTTTCTTTTTTAAAAATGTTTTTTAGCTTTCCTCAGGAAATTTTAAATGATGATTGTGGTCAAGAAGCAAGTTTTCAAAGTAAAAGAGAAGTCACTGTGTTGGAAGCAGAACATGAGGGGACAATATCTCAGACTGCCATAGACATTTTACCACCATTGGATCACCTACCATTTGGAAAAGATTCCTGATGAAAGTCACTTGCCTGAAACATCAATTCTACTGCCTTGGATGCTGCCTGATCGGCTGTGCTTTTCCAGCACCACACTCTTGACTCTGATCTCCAACATCTGCAGTCCCCACTTTCTCCCACCCTTTGGAAAATACCTGTCACTTAATTTATAAGTAAGGTTAAAGAAGCTACCGATTTTCTTAGCTTCCTCATACAAAGCTCAGTGAATATTGACTGCAGCACAAGCAGACAAATCTCCAGAGTACCCGGTTATCACCATGTCTCCCAGCTATGGTCCTGCTATTTGTTTTAACTTTTTTTTCATTGATTTGATTAGATTAGACTAGATTCCCTACAGTACGGAAACAGGCCCTTTGGCCCAACCAGTCCACACCGATCCTCCGACAAGTAACCCACCCACACCCATATCCCTCTGACTAATGCACCTAACACGATGGGCAATTTAGCATGGCCAATTCGCCTAACCTGCACATCTTTGGATTGTGGGAGGAAACCGGAGCACACAGAGGAAACCCACACAGACACTGGGAGAATGTGCAAACTCCACACAGGCTCAAGGCTGGAATCGAACCCAGGTCCCTGGTGCTATGAGGCAACCGTGCTAACCACTGAGCCTTTGCTGCCGAGGCCACCATTTCTTGGTTACCCCTAATTGCCCTTGTCCACAGTGGCTCATTAGGTTATTTCAGAGGACAGTTAAGAGTCAGTGACATTGTGTGGATCTGGAGGTACCCACAAGCCAAGCCAGCTGATGTTCCTTCCCTTCAGGGCATTAGTGAACCAAATTGATTTTTTTACATCAATGATGGATTCATTGCCATCGTCATCACTGAGATCGATGTTCACTTGTGGATTTTATACAGCACGGAAACATACCCTTTAGTCCAATGAGGTCAGGCCGACCATAGTCCCAAATAAACTAATCCCTGCCTGCACTTGGCCAATATCCCTCAACATTTCTTATTCATGTGCTTATCTAAATGTTGTAACTGTACCACTTCCTTTGGAAGTTCATTTCACACACCTGAACCACTCTTTTTAAAAAAAAAATGGATTGCCCTTCATAATCTTTTTAATTTTTGTCTTCTCACCTTACATATATGCCCCTAGTCTTGAAATCTCCTACCCTCGGGAAACGACACCTGCCATTCACCATATCAATATCCCTCATGATTTAATAAACTTCTGTAAGGTCACCCTTCAACCTCCTGCTTAATATCAATTGAATTTAAATCCCACCAGCTATTGTAGTGGTATTGGAGCCCTTATCCCTAGAACATTGGATTACTAATCCAGTGACATTATGCCTGTTCTACCATCTCCCCAGTATGGCATTGGAAGCTTGGACTCTGTAATGATAGCCTTTTGTAAAAACCAAAAGACCTGTGGGTGCTGTAAATCAGAAACAAAAGCAGAAATTCGTGGAAGTGCTCAGCAGGTCAGGCAGCATCTGTGGAGAGAAATCCGAATTAACAACATTTCTGGTCTGGTTTTGAGAAAAGATCACGGGACTCGAAACATTGACTCTGATTTCTCTTCACAGAAGCTGCCAGACTTGCTGAGCTTTTCCAGCAATTTCTGTTTTAGTTTTTGGGCCTTCTGTAAAATACTATTTGAAACCCTTTTAAAAGTATATGGACAAGTTGGACCGAGGGGGCTGTACATCTCTATATCTTCTTCCTTTTCCAAAGTTCCATCTTTATTGTAGAAACTTCCCTCTGGAATGGGATTACTGTGTATCCAGGTAGATTCCAATCTCGGGAAATGGGTTGGGATGATGGTGGACAAATCCCAGCTCACCCCACCGCTAACCTGTATGACAAGAAAACTCAGTTCTGAGGCCATTTGCAAATCGTATACAACTGGGACTGGTGTGTAGAGTTTACTGCAACAGGAACCGTTTAATCTTGGAGTAGGTTCATTGGCTCACAATCATAGGTCTGCAGTGCAGCTGGTTCCTAAAATCCATCTGTTCGCTCTTAGAAAGGCAATTGGTTGAGAGCAAGTCATCTGGCAAGCTCTAATATCATTGCAGCATTTGGGTACCAATGTCAGATAGACCTGGGGAAGTCCCAGCAAAGAGACCAGCACTTTGCTTAGTTGTCTGAACTTTTCCACCAGGGCTGAGGTGTAAAAAGACTTCCATTTGTACAGTGCCTTACCATGACCAGAGATAACCCAAAGCATTTTCCTGCAACAGAAATATTTTAAGTACGGTCACCCATATTGCAATGTAGGAAAACACAGCAGCTAATATGTGCACAGCAGCTAACAAGCCCTTACCCACAGAACTGTGGGGCTGGTTAGCTTGATGACTGGTCTGCTATGCAGAGTGATGCCAACAGTGTGGGTTCAATTTCTGCGTTGGCTGAACTTACCACAAAAGTCCCACCTTCTCAATCTCTTTTTTTTTTCCGCTTATGTGAGAAGCCTCACGTTAAACTCAACATTGACCGCCTCTCTTTAATGGGATGATAGTGACTTTATTAATGTGCAGATAACCTGCTTCAATTATGTTGATTTGAGGGACAAATATTGGTAAGGACACTGGAGAGAATCCATTGCTTATCTTTGAAATAGTGCCACAAGGCCATTTAAATTTCCGGAGACATCAGGTTGCATGTCATCTGAAAGGAAGCAGAGGATTTCCTCACTATTTGTAATGGGATTGCAGGGTGGGAGGTCAGACATTGATCTTTGGGCTCAAAGCCTAGAGTGGGACTTGAACCCGCACTCTTCTGAGCCAGAAGCACATAGTGCTACTAACTGATGTGAGGCAGCCTCTACTCCATAGAGCTGGAGTAATAGAATCATACAGATGTACAGCACAGAAACAGGTGCTTTGGTCTAATTCATCCATGCCGAGCAGATATCCACAACTAACCTAATCCCATTTACTAGCACTTGGCCCATATCTCTCTAAATACTTCCTATTCCTGTACCCATTCAGATGCCCTTTTAAATGTTGCAATTGTACCAGCCTCCACCATTTCCTCTGGCAGCTCATTCCATACATGTACCACCCTCTGCGTGAAAAAGTTGCCCCTTAGGTCCTTTTATATCTTTCTCCTCTCAACCTAAATCCATACCCTGTAGTTCTAGACTCCCCCGTCCCAGGGAAAAGACCTTGTCTATTTATCCTATCCATGCCCCTCATGATTTTATAAACCTCTAAGGACACCCCTAAGCCTCCGACGTTCCAGGGAAAACAGCCCCATCCTATTCAGCCTCTCTCTATAGCTCCAATCCTCCAACCCTGGCAACATCCTTTTAAATCTTTTCTGAACCCTTTCAAGTTTCACAACGTGTTTCCTATAGGAGAGAGGTCAGAATTGAATGCAGGATTTCCAAAGTGGCCTCAATGCCGATCTCCCTGCTATAGGGAAGATGTTGTGAAACTTGAAAGAGTTCTGAAAAGATTAGCTAGAGAAGGGGTATTGGGGGAAAATAATCCGCCGGGTTTCTCGCTCCTATCTCTGTCCAGTGATTACTCTGGGAATGATGTGGGTAGAGGTGACTTGTCAACTGAACTGTACCCATGTGCTGACCTGCATTCAGGAGAGGGAACCAGGGAACTGTTCTGCAGAATGAAGCAACTTTTTAAAATGATGAAACCCAGGCAGAACAAACCACAGTATCCAATAGTTACCGTGCTGCCAAAGATTAATGTCATTGGGACTGGAATGCGAGCTTTATTCCAGTGCTTGAGAAAATCGCCTGATTCTCAAGGTTTTATTTGTGTGTTGCACCTATTCACCAACTTGGATGTGGTTCAGCATTCCCAGAGAACAAAGAGACCTGTATCCTACTAGCTCAGGGAGTGAACCTGGTGCATGTAACAGTATACATTACTGTTCTCTCACTTGACACTAATGCTGTGATAACGTGTGTGTTGGACTGGATGAATTGCATGACCTTTTAAGGGACAATGGTGATCTTCTTCAGTACAACCCAGCCATAAATTTCAAGAAAACAAGATTCTGTTCTCGTTTTCTGCTCATTGTGACCAGTTAGCCATACTATGGAGCTAGAAAGTGGTGAAGAAAACGTCATTTAGTGTTGCTGGTCGGTCCTGAGTTCCTCCTGTTGGTGTATGCTGCAGGAAAGTTGTGCTTGCATGGCATTCCTGTTGGAGACTTGGCTGTGAGGTCTTCCACATTGCCACCATCTGGTATCTAGAACTGTAGGTAAAGGAGACTAATTGAGGTAAAAATTTGTTACCACTATGTAATAAACACAACCAATATCCTATGAAGAGGAATTATATTGGGAAGAGGGTAGGGGTGTCTACCTGTTGCATTAGAACAATCATGGCCCACACCCTTTGTGAACAGTCTTTTTAGATAAAGTGAATTTTCACTTCAGCACTGCGTACATGTGAGCGACCATGAGTATCTGCCTCATTAGAAGGAAGTTTGAATTAAGCGACATCAACAGGAATTCTTGGAGAAGGAAAAACAGCAACTGCTGGAGAAACTCAGCAGGTCTGGCAGCATCTGTGGAGAGAGAGAGAGAAACAGAGTTAACATTTTGAATCCAATATGATTCTTCCTGATGAAGTGTTTGCTATCATTGGCCAGTTTTCTACTCCAAATAAAATTATCCAATGATACCTTGTAGTATAATGGTTTGAGCTCAAGAATTCCAACATTACCCTCACATGAGAAAGTACATAACAGGTTATTTCACTGTTGTGTGCAAACATCATGGCATGGTGGCTCAGTGGTTAAAACTTCAGTTAACAGCACCACAGACCCAGGTTTGATTCCACCCTCAGGCAACTGTCTGTGTGGCGTTTGCATGTTCTCCCTGTGTATGTATGGGTTTCCTCAGGGTGCTCTGGTTTCCTCCCACAGTTCAAAAATGTGCAGATTAGGTGGCCATGCTGAATTGCCTTGTAATCTGCAGGCTAGGTGGATTAACCATAGAGGGGTGGGTCTGGGTGGGATGCTCTTTGGAACGGTGGTGTGGACTGAATGGGCAAATGGCCTGCTTCCACACTGTAGGGATTCTATGATGAGCAGTGTGTAAATTTGCTGACAGAGTTTTCAAGTAGAGACTGATTAGTCTGAAACTCCTGAGAATCCCAGTTATCCGTACAATTTAACTTTTCATGGTATACTGCAGAGCAGCACGGACTGTGTATCCTGGTATTTTCCTTCCTAATGGGAGTAATATGATGCAAAGAGCTTCTTTCATGTTGGAGTGGCATCAATAAAAGAATATGCACTTAGATTTAACCTTTTGAAATCTCTGCCACCCTAAAGTGCTTTATTGTCAATGACATACTAATGAACTGTTAACTCCATGGTTAAGGTAAATACTGCAGATAATTTTCATGCATCTAAGTCCCACCAATAGCAATGAAGTGACAACTGTGTAGTTAAAGGATAAATGCTGGATGTAAGAGTTATCCTGCACTTCAAACAAGTGGGATAACTAATATTCGCCAGACAGGATAGTCAGAGTTTTAGTGTACCCTTACCCAAGAGGTAGATGAAAGACTCAACAAACAATCAAGGTATTTTTCAATGTATAATTTCAGTTACATAACACTGTAAAATTTTTGCTATAAATTTTGTGCCTTAGAATTGTGTCCTCCACTTTCACCTGATGAAGGAGTGACGCTCAGAAAGCTAGTGTGCTTCCACTAATCCTGTTGGACTATAAACTGGTGTTGTGATTTTTAACTTTGTGCACCCCAATCCACCATCGGCATCTCCAAACCAAGAGGTAGCAGCCACCTTACTGTAGAAGATACAGTACTGACCATCCAGTATAGTTTAAAACTAGGGGTAGGGGTTAACGAGGCTGACACACACAATGGTTTGTTGGTTTTGCTTCCAGTGACCAAATTTGAGACATGATTGCAAGTCAAACCTAGAAAATATTGTAAGCCCCTGTGGAGCAATGAATCTTGAACACTTTTAGCATAAATTAACTAACAAAGTTCAACTTACAGATGCTACATTCATTACAGCTGATACCTACTGCCTCGATCCGAATGTGTGTACACGAGGGAGTCCTCTGTCAACCTTCTTCATGCATTGAGCTTCAGGTTGCTCCAGCAACTTTGCTGTCAGAAAGTGGAAGATTTCTCAATGACCGTTTGGTTTCTGTAAAGTTTATTTAAGAGTTTTGACCTAAGAGCTGCTGGACTCCTCAGAGGTCTATCAATCACAGGCTTTGACTTCACCCAATGTTCAGTTCCTTCTATGTTCTAACCTCGAGAGATGACAAATTGCCAAACTATTGGAAAATGTTGCTAAACTGTAAGCAGCTTAGAAGCCCCTGCTTCCCACTGACAAATTGATGTTCCTTTAATTGGGATGTTGGTAGGATTAGCATGAGGGTGACCACACAGCTGGCATTTATACAGTGTACGATGACATTGTCCAAGATCAGGGGAGCGGGAGTTAATGTTGGGGAAGCAGGGAGGCTGCAGAAGGACCTGGACACGGTAGGAGAGTGGGTCGATGGGATATAATATGAGAGGTTATGCACTTTTGTTGAAGAATAGAGGCCTAGACTGTTTTCTAAATGGTGAAAGGCTTTGGAAATCTGAAGCACAAATGGACTTTGGAGTCCTAGTTCAGGATTCTCTTAAGGTTAACATGCAGTTAGCCATTAGGAAGGGATGTGCAATGTTGGCATTCATTTTGAGAGGGTTAGAATACAAGAGCAGAGATGTACAGCTGAAGCTGTGTAAGGAAGATCAGAACATAGGAATTAGGAGTGAGAGTAGGCACTTCAGGCCTCCAAACCCACTCTGAAAATGTGTTGCTGGAAAAGCGCAGCAGGTCAGGCAGCATCCAAGGAGCAGGAGAATCGACGTTTCGGGCATGAGCCCTTCTTCAGGAATGAGGAGGGTGTGCCAAGCAGGCTAAGATAAAAGGTAGGGAGGAGGGACTTGGGGGTGGGGCGTTGGAAATGCGATTGGTGGAAGGAGGTTAAGGTGAGGGTGATAGGCCGGAGTGCGGGTGGGGGCGGAGAGGTTAGGTTAGGTTACTTACAGTGTGGAGACAGGCCCTTCGGCCCAACAAGTCCACACCGACCCGCCGAAACGCAACCCACCCATTCCCCTACATTTACCCCTTTACCTAACACTACGGGCAATTTAGAATGGCCAATTCACCTGACCTGCACATCTTTGGACTGTGGGAGGAAACCGGAGCACCCGGAGGAAACCCACACAGACATGGGGAGAATGTGCAAACTCCACACAGTCAGTCGCCTGAGTCGGGAATTGAACCCAGGTCTCTGGCGCTGTAAGGCAGCAGTGCTAACCAGGTCAGGAAGAAGATTGCAGGTTAGGAAGGTGGTGCTGAGTTCGAGGGTTGGGACTGAGACAAGGTGGGGGGAGGGGAAATGAAGAAACTGGAGAAATCTGAGCCCGAAATGTCGATTCTCCTCCTTGGACGCTGCCTGACCTGCTGCGCTTTTCCAGCAACACATTTTCAGCTCTGATCTTCAGCATCTGCAGTCCTCACTTTCTCCAAACCCACTCTGCCATATAACATGATTGGGGCTGATCTTATTCTGATCTCAACTCCACTCTCCTGCCTGCTCCCCATAGTTCTTTATCCTGCATTTCATCAGAAAGATATCTATTTATTTGATGAATCTGTTGATTGATTCTGCCTCCATTGCACTCTGCGGCCGTGGGTCCCAACCCCCTGGAAGAAGGCGTTTCTCCTCACCTCAGTTTTGAACCTAAGGCTCTGGTCAGACTGCACTTGGAATATTATGAGCAATTTTGGGCCCCGTATCTTAGGAAGGACATTGCTGGTGGTGGAGAGGGTCCAGAGGAGGTTTACAAGAATGATCCCAGGAAAGAAGGTCAGTTGAGGACTCTGGGTATGTACTCGATGGAGTTTAGAAGGATGGTGGGGTGGAATCTGACAGAAACTTATGGAATACTGAGAGGTCTGGACAACGTGGACATGGAGAAGATGTTTCCACTAGTAGGAGAGACTAGAATCTGAGGGCACAGCTTCAGAGTGAAGGGATAACCCTTTGGAACTGAGATGAGGAGGATTTTCTTCAGCCAGAGGGCACAGAAGTGCATGGAGGCCAAGTGATTAATTGTCTTTAAGAGTGATAAATAGGTAGGCTCTTGGTTAGTGAGGGGATCAAGGGTTAAAGAAAGAAGGCAGGAGAATGGGGTTGAGAAACGTATCAGCCATGATCAAATGGCAGAGTAGATTCAATGGGCCGAATGGCCTAATTCTGCTCCCTTATCTTATGATCTAATGGTATCTTTTATTTCAATAATTGTGTACTGTCCACTTTTGTAAATCCAAAAGTCCTCTTTTTCTCTCCCTTTTTATTTCTTTCACATCATTACATTACTTCCCTTGAGAATACATTGCTCTATGGCTAAACTAATAACTTCCTCACAGGCCTGTAATTTCATATAAGTACTTGCTGTGGGTAAGTTTGTTCTTTCCCTGCCTTTCACTCAAAAATAACACTGGAGAATTTGTTCATAGGCATTTCAACATGGGGACAAGTCAAGTGCTGAACCCAGTCTGTGTCTCTGTAAACATACATTTTCCAGTAGAAATCCTAGAATGATGACCAGGAATGGGAATGATGGTTGATTCATCAGCACCTGAGAACTGTTAACTCTACACTGACCAGGGAATAAATCTGGGACAAAAACAAAAATTGCTGGAAAAGCTCAACAGGTCTGGCAGTATCTGTGGAGAGAAATTAACGTTGTGGGTCGAGTGACCCTTCCTCAGAATTTAATAAATCTGGGCCCTTCCTGCAAAGCTGCACTTTGCTTAAAAATGCCAGGTTTACCAAAATGCAAAGCAAAAGTAATTTATAATCATACAACATCTTTAATGGAGAAAACCATATGAGATGCTTCATAACTGTACCAAAGCTGAGCAAAATGATTGTTGACTAGAAGTATTAGCTCTTAAAGAAGGGAATAAAGTGGAGAGGGAAAGGGCTGAGATCAGAAATGGGAGTACTTGAGCTTTGGGACGAGACAGCAAAGACATGACCTACAGGACATGGGACTAGATTAATTTAGGATATCTGGTCGGCATGGATGAGTTGGTGCGAAGGGTCTGTTTCTGTGCTGTACATCTCTGACATGTGAAATATGCAAGAAGCTAGTTGTTGGTGGAAAGCGGACATCTATAAAGTTATTGTGCATCATCAAAAACCAAGGGTTAGATCACCAGAATGAATTGTACATTCACCTGTTGAAGTTTTTGTGAAGGTGCAAAGCAGAGTTTAAAACCTTGAGCATTTTTACCCTGTATACAAATCTGAACCACACTCTGTTTGTTAATTGATCACACCTACAATCACTGCTGATTCCTAAACTGTTGCGCCGTGCTGTAACTAGCTGTCTGTGAATTTTGATGATAAAATGGTTGCTGATACAGTGGTGAGCATATTTGGACACACACACACACACACCCCCCACTGTTGGACCAAAGCCTGCTTGGAGAGCTGCTGTTTGAGATCATGGAGTAGCATTGCTGCCAGACATGTGGAATGAAATATTTGAAATGCCAGAGAAGATTTGGTTTACTGGGGGGTATGGCCAAATTTTCACACCAATTTCACTGTGAGAAATTCCAGGCTGGGGGAGAAATTATTTTTTTTCTCTTTATGTTTCTTTCCTCTGCTCTCCTCAATAACTGACCAGCTTCATTGGTAAATGCGCAGAGAAAAAAATACTTCCGCACTCAGCCCCTGCTTTAATGCTAAGTGTTAGTCTCTGGTCTGGCTAACCTTCATAATCCCATGGCAGTAATCAGCTCGGTTCTGATTCTTTCTTCAACTTGGTGAAGCACCCTGACATCCATTGGAGATTGCATCAAGACTCTGTATGAGCAATGGACTAAATATGCATGGAACCTGAGGGAGGAATGTTAGCCTTGATACTCCTTGCTGTTGTTTCAATGTATAATAGTAGTAGGTGGGACTGGGAGCAAGTGAGGACTGCAGATGCTGGAGATCAGAGCTGAAAAATGTGTTGCTGGAAAAGCGGAGCAGGTCAGACAGCATCCAAGGAGCAGGAGAATCGACATTTTGGGCATAAGCCCTTCATCAGGAATGGTAGGTGGGACAGTGCCACATCTAAAGGATGATAGGATGAGAAGTTGCACAGTGGGCATGATATCCTTGCTATAGTCCCTCCTGTCTCCCACCTTTCTTTTCCTGTATATACTTGTGCTTGAACTGTGACAAACTTGGATGAAGTGTTCTGAGCGTAGGGAGAGTAGGCATTTCCCCATAGCCCTCAATTCACTGGGCGGCATGGTAGTTCAGAGGTTAGCACTGCTGCCTCACAGCACTGGGGACCTTGGGTGACTGTGTGGAGTTCTCCCTGCATCGGTATGGAGTTTCTTCTGGATGCTCTGATTTCCTCCCCCCGCTGTCCAAAGATGTACAAGTTAGGTGGACTGGCCATGCTAATTTGCCCCATAGTCTAGCATTATGCAGGCTAGGTGGATTAGACATGTGAAATGCATGGTCGTTGGGACGGCTGGAATGCTCTTTAGAGGGACGGTGCATCTCGATGGGCCAAATGGCCTCTTTCCGCACTGTAGGAAATCTACCTCAGTAAAAATCTATCCCTGCCTTTGAATATACATAACGACCTCTTGTGATAAGGAACGCCACAGAATCAGTACTCTTGGAGAGAAGAGAATCCTCCTCACATCTGCATTAAATGTGCAACCCCTGAAACTGAGATAGTGCCCTCTGGTCCTAAACTCCCCCCACAAGGGGAAGCATCCTGACTAGAACTACCCTGCCAAGTCTCCGAATGGTTCTCAACATTTAACTCTTCTTTCAGACGCTGCCAGTCCTGCAGAATTTCTAATGCACTTTCTGTTTTAAGTTCAGCAGCATCTGCTGTCCAATGCTTTCAATTTTATGTATCATCATATCTCTGGAATGTGTGCAGTGATTCTTTGCAGAGTCTGGCACGGTTTCCAAGCTCCCTTGCCATGCCATTAAATGACTTCATTGCAAATTTTCTGAATAGAGTGGATAATTGTTCAAAGGCAAACTGAAATCTTAGCCAAGGCTTTACAATTAAAAAAATACTAACCTGATTTCTTTTTACACCTACTAGTGGACTAGTTGTGTACTTGTTTCGTGAATTCAGTTTTAAATATTCCACCGCGAGTCTTTAAGCTGAGCTATTTGAATTTATGGGGGGGATTCCTAGTGCAGAGAAGTCGACATTACCCGAAACATAAAAGTTAGCCAGAGAAAGTATTGGAATAATTTTCTGCATTTCCGTCACTGATTCTTCTAAGAGACAAAAACACTGCAGATGCTGGAATCGAAGGCAGACGAGCAGGAGGCTGGAAGGACACAGCAAGCCAGGCATCATCAGGTGAACAAGTCAACATTTCGGGTGTAACCCTTCTTCAGTACTGAGGGTTACACCCAAAATGTTGACTTCTCCACCTCCTGATGCTGCCTGGCTTGCTGTGTTCTTCCAGCCTCCTGCTTGTCTACCACAGATTCTTCTAAGACCGGTTTGCAGAGAAACAGTAAGCACCCAACAGAATCTTCACATGTGACTGGAGAAATAAAGGTGCAGTCGTGGGTTCATTGATCCTGTCATTATTAAAGGTTGAATAGTTTATTTAAAATCTGTGATTGGACATCAGAGTGAGCCACTCGTTTGCAGCCCAAGGACGGGAGGTCAAACTTATTCACCTTGAAGAAGAGATTTGAAATGAATGCTATAATCATTCTCAGTGGCTACAGAGATAAGTGCTTCAGAAAGTATTACAAAACAGCAGTGAGTCCTGTTCGTCCCAGCAGTTGTACGTTTATCTCAATCATTCTGAGAGCTAGAGTTCACTTTTAGAGCTCTGTGTTTAAAGTTTTTCGACAGTACCCAATAGATATCCTTCTTTGTCTATCCTCATCCTCTTCAGTCAGATACATTGGCTACAAAAGACTGGAGCTCTGTCCATGCCCTCATTTGTACCAACTCTCACTCATTCTTCATCAATGACCTCAAGTAGCTTCTGGTCTGCTGAGATTCTTTCCGGATTGTAAAGTTTTTAGCTCCCTTTTTTATTCAATTCCTCCCATTGCCTCACCCCTGTTTATCTCCTCCAAGGTCTCCTGTGTGTCCTTCCAGTCCTAGCCTCCTACAAAGATCTGGAGTTCCTTCCCTGAATGAGCCCCCACCCCTCTTTCCCTTCCTTCTTTAACATGCTCCTTTCCAGTTCCCATTCAACCAAGGTTTTGGTCACCCACGCTGATATTTTTGTGTGGTAGTGTCTAATTTTGTTTGATGGTGCTTCCATTAAGTGCTTTGGGTCATTTTACTGTGCCTTGTGCTGTAAATGGGCCAGTTTTTCCTGTGTGGCAGCATAGCTGTGGGTCTGCTGTAGATCCTTCTCTTCATGAGCTGGACTAGTCCACCCTGTGACTTAATGGTCACATGGTGCGGATTTGGGTGCTTTTAAATCGACGATCTCTCCCACTTGACCTTTTGGACTTTCTAAGTTTGACCCATCTCCACTGGAATCCAAAAGTACTTTCTTGGCTGTAAAGGAGATGATTGAGAAATGTTGTAGAAATGTGTGCCTTAAAGTTGTGGTATAAATGCAAGATGTTGCTTTAATCAAACTGGCATTTTAAGATTGGATAAAGCAGCAAAGTCAGCCAGTGCCTTACAAAGATGGGGTCAGAAGTCCTGATTACAATGTAGCTTAGATTTGATGTAAAAATAGCAAAAGATATGGTGAAGGCAAGGCTACTTCACTGAAGGAAGAAACAAACTGTAACATGGTGAACAAAAATGTGGCCCAGCTGGAAATTTCGATGAGTGATCATGAGTATATAAGTTGATTTCACGTAAGGTCCAACAATCAAAAAAAAAGGCAAGTGTAGCCAAGATTTGGGATTTCTCAGTTGCTAAAAATTGTAAAATCTTTTTGATGAAGTTAAAAAGGAGACACTGTTTCCACTGGCAGGGGAAGCAGTAACCCAAGGCCACAAATAAGATAATTGACTAAAAAAGCTAGAGGGAAGATGGGGATTTATTTTTAGGCATGGAGTTATTTTGATCTGAAATGCACCACAAAGGGTGGTGGGAATAGGGATGAATGAACAATTTTGTTGTCATGTGTATTTTACTGTGAGAGAAACTGTAAAATACAGTGAAAGTCTTTTCTAGTCTCATCATAATCCAGTGCCACTTTAGATAGTTTTAAAAATAAGAAGAAAAAAAAGGCAGATATAGCTTAGTGTGTCCACCAGACTGGAGCCAGCACATCGTCAATGGCACCCCCACGCCAACCCCCCTCCATTGCCTCGTCACCGGCTAGACTGGAAGCAACTAACGTTGAAGCCGTCGCTCTTCAGGCGCCATTTTTGCCGCTGGGTCGATTCTCCACCACCGCTGGACTCTCCACAGTCAAAGTCTCATCCTCCCGCCAGTGGGCCCGCCTTGTCGATGTCACCATGATGCCCTTTCACCACCGCTTCTGCCAGCGCCAGACCCAGCCAATGACAAAGTTGCCGGGCCTACCTTGCCGACATGGCCTCTGTGGATGTAACAGCTGCCAATTCCGTTACCAGGTACCACGCTTGCCCCAGAAAAGTAAGGAGGGGATCACCTCGAGTCTGCCATGGGCCCACTTGCTACCGTCTGAGCTCAGGACAACAGGTAAGTGAAGGAAACAAAAAAAAACAAGAAAAGAGGGACGAGGAAAAGGAAAGGATGGCAGTCAGAGTGGGCAAGCCCTGACTCAGGAGCCCTACCCCCCTGCCATCTTGATGATGTAGAATTAGATGAATATGAACATATTTGGGAAGGAAAGGAAGCCTTAGGGCTATCTGGGAAAGAACTGGGGAAAGGATAGCATTTGGTCTAATTTGGAGGAATCTCTGAAAGGACTTTGACAGGTATGATGGACTGAATGGACTACGTTCCTACTGTAGGATTCTGAGGCAGGCCCTGCCTCAAAATACAGCTCCCAGGGCATTTTTTTATCTGATGTGGAAGTCATTGGCAAGGCCAATACTTGTTGCCAATCCTAATGGTTTGATAGGCCATTAAGGAATCAACTTCATTATATGTGATTCCAGACCTACGTGCTGATTTCCTTCTCTAATGAGCATTAGTAAACCAGCTGGGATTTTGACAGTCAAGTCATTGTCGCCATTATTGAGGTTAACTTTATATTCCCAACTTTTAAATTGAATTTCAATTTCATAATCTGCTGTAATGGAATTTGAACTCATTTGCCACATCTTCAGCTTACCAGTCCCGCAGCATTACTAATCTTCCCCTTGTCTCCCCTCATGAAGTAAGGTCCATCATCTTTCCCATGAGGTATTCCCAATTAAAAACAAATTGCTTTTTATTCATGGTTCATAGAAAGATATGTTTGAGTAAGTTGGGGAGGAAAGGGTTGGTCCAGGCGCTGACTTTAAGGGGAAGATGGAGATACTTTATGATAGTGCCTTTTGTCTTCCTGTAAGATTTATGAAAGCAAAGACAGATGGTGAATTGGAAGGAGCTACAGGACAGGCGGAGTGATTAATTGGGATGTGGAGTGGATAGTCTGGGAAGAGGCAGGAGATGAGGTGGTTTGTGGGAATCAAAGATAGGGTGGAAAAGCTCAAGAGGGTGCAGGAGGTGAGTTTCTGGGTAAGAATTTTGGTTGTTGTCATTTTGGATGAATGAAGTTTAAACATTATCGATGTAAGAGAAATCTGAAACAAAAATTTACATTGCCTTGAGTTCCGATAACTTATAACCGGTAAAGCTGATAGTCTTCGGGGGAGTATTTCTCATCGATCCTTCCAGTTGTGTGTGTGACTTGCCAAAATTGACAGACAGAAGTCTGCACTTGAACCCTATGTAATTACAAGCCTTCAAAAGTGTGGTTAAGAAATACCTATGCTTTAGTTTTTTTGCTTTTTGTGCTTCAAGCTAGTAGTGTTAATGGCAGGTTAAAATACCAGTCTGGAGTAACTTCGGCTGTTAGTGTCAGCACATACAATGGCCCTGAGGCTGCCTGCTCCTTATCTTTTGGTAGGGCTCTTCATCTCCTTATGCACTATAATGTTTCTTTTATTAGGCAGATACTATGACTTTAAGAGGTGTATTTTGTCCTTTTAAAGGGAGATTTTAAGGTAGATGTGGCAAGTAGTCTACTCGGGACCATGAGAGTAAACAGTTTGTGAGGCCTTGGGATTTTCTTTAAAGTTGGAACAATAGAAGCAGCCTGAATGGGTGGGGTCAAGCTCCCACAGAACCAGGGTTTTTAGTTTTAGCTTTTCAGTAGCAGTTGCTGGGTTTGCAATGTGCAGTATGTCTCTCCCTCCTACTTTCACCCCCACCCCCCGAGACCCTTCTCTCTCTCTCTCTCTCTCTGAGTTTTCTCTTGGTGTTGTTCCTGCTGCACTGTAGAATTGCCTGTGGAGGCCATCTGTTTTACTGAATTTGCCAAGAGTATGTTTACGGTTGTTACTACATTGGAACAGTTACTGTGTAATAGTTAAAAAATCTATTATTCTGTTAAATTTTCCAATAGAATTAAGTTATTTCAATTTTTTTTGTTGTACTTTAACCATTATGTGTAAATATGTATGTTTTGCTTCAAGACCGGTAGCCTGACCAATCCAATTACATCCGGAAGGTACTTGCCTTCAAAATAAAAGAAAGGTTAGGGTCTTGGCTACCTTCTTAATGTATTTTGATGAGATTTGGTCTGGTCCATAACATTATCCATACCTAGTAGCTCCTCAAATATATTTCTCTCGTGCATTGATCAAGACCCCTCTCTTCATATGCTCATTCTGGACTGGTATCTGCTCTCTTACTGATGTCAAAACCATGCAATCAGTTAAATCATTGTTGATCTACATGAATCTTATTAAACCATAGTTTTGTTTATCATGCAATAGTGCAATTTTTGTCTATTCCCACAGTTTGTTTGATCGCCATACATGACTAGTCTTAAACCTATCAAATGCCCTGCTATTTATTCTAACAAAGCCCTTTTTTAAATTTCCTTTAGTTAAGTTGACATTTCCCAAATCATTCAATGAAATGGTAGAGCATTGTTGAAAATAATTCTGCTTGCCAAGGATCAGAACAGCATTTAAAGAAGATTTAATTGCTACCTCTGAGAACAACAGGGAAATAAATATTGGCATTCTTGGAGTATAAGGGAAAGGTTGAGGGATTTTTTTTGTATGTTCTGTACAAAGCCTCCTTGTTGATTTAGTTGGAAGAAGAAAACCTTTGAAAATGTTTAGTGGGATTGCTGTTTGCCCAATTGTGGACCTCACCCATTTCAATTGTTAAATCAGTCCTCTCATAAAACAAAACTCTTCTTAAACATCTGCCTTAAATTGTCATTTTTTTTTATTATTAGTTTTGAACAACTGTCATGCTCCAGTATCCATGCACTATGGGCAAGTAAGTGGGACTAGAGCAGGGTAGTGACGTAGTTTTGGTGGTATAGACCCAATGGGCCAAAGGGCCTTTTCTTTGCGGTATGATTCTGTGATAACATCTTATGTTTGGGTTTCACCCTTCAATGTGTCGAATACATATACTTCCATGAAATGTCCTCTGTGTCACTTCTGTTCAGATTCCATTTCTTCACTCTCTTTGTAACTCAATCTTTGATGGTTTTAAAAAAAAAACTTATTTTCTTTCTCTCTCTCTCTCTCTCTCTCTCTCTCTGTCTCTCTCTTCCCCACTTCACTGGCATGTTAAATACTTGCTCTGACTTCTGACTGAAGTGGTAGTTTTCACATAACCTCCCTCTGACTTATACGCAATTGATGTAAGGATATAATGAAGAACTCTGTTTGATTTCCCAGTCATTGGGGTACCTAACATAGGGAGCAAGAACATAATGAGCTGAAGGACTGGTTTGGGTAACAACTGTTCAGACGAAGTCTTTTCCAAAACTGTAAATTTTAATACACCCTGCAGTTTCCTAAATTTGGTGTTCATCAAGCAGATGGGTAGTTGGGGTCAGAAAGGCTTATTATTCCACAAACCCATCTCCTTAAGAAGGCTCCTGACTGTCCTATTTTAGTGTCAGTGTAGCCGGAACGGGTTTTAGTCTGGAATGCTGCCAAATGTCGTGATGGAGGTGGTTGGATAGTAAGGTTGGAAGGCCTGCATCCATCTGCTGGGATATCCATGCAATTGTGAACATGTCTGTTAGGTTGTTCAGCCAACACCCCTCAAGCCCTCACATCCAGTTTTCATTATGAAGCCAGTTGGAAAAACTGATGCTTGTTTCTTTTGTTTCAAATGATCTTTATAATGAATGCCTAATTGCGTTCCAATAACACCTAATCTACCTAGCTCAGCAGGGAATGCTTACACTGTTGGAGGAATACCAGCCACCTCTCTGATTGTTTTTTGTAGAATTTCCTTTGTTGCAGTTTTTCATTGCCTATGTGTTTGTGAAAGATTAAAAGGTTTGAGGCAGATAACTAATACCTTGAAAATGGCAGAGGTTGATTGATGGCTATTCGTGAAAGCAAGAAACGGAATGTATTGCAATGAGAATATTGAATGGCTTTTTAGTTGTTTAGTTAGAACCAAGGTTCCTCCATGATTCACAATCCCAGAGAGAGCATGACTCCCATCAAAATTGCAGAGCGTGGAGTAATTGAAATCCCAAACTTGGGATACAGTGTGTCGGCTAACTCCCTGGGAACGGCAATCCTGAAATTGGATTCCACCTAGAACTTGCAAGCCTCCTGAATCTACAGATTGCTGGAAATCTGGGCCTATTCTTTGATTTGCATATTCTTTAAATAACGATCCTGGTTGGTTCATCTGGCGTAGTGTTCCCCTCGAATGACCGCCCTCCAAAGCCAGTTTGACCTGCCGGTTATTTCTGTGCACGTTGATCCCAATAATCTACTCTAATTGTAATGGATATTGTTCAATGGTGAGTTTGTGGATGTTCAGGTTAGATTTTTGCACATTTACTACATCTGCTGGCTTCTAGACTAACAGAATCAACTCAACATTCTAACTCCCTCTCATTTTCTGTTTTTCTCTCTCTGTCTCTCCTCTCTTCTTATCTGTCTTTCTCCCCTCTCTTTCCACTCACTCTCTCTCTTCCCCCTGTCTCTCTCTCTCTCTCTCTCTCCCTCTCCCTCTCCCCCCCCAACTCTCTCTCTCTCTCTCTCTCTCTCTCTCTCTCTCTCTGTCTCCCTTTTCCCCACCTTCTCCTCTCTCTCTCTCTCTCTTCTCTGTGTCTCCCTGTACCCGCCATCTCTTATTCTCACTGTCTGTTTCTCTGTCTTCCTGTCTTTCTCTGTCTGTCTGTCTTTGTCACTCTGTCTCTCTCTTTATCTCTGTCTGTATCTCACTTTTTCTGTCACTTGCTTTCTCTATAATTATCTCTGTGTTTCTCTCCCGCTCTCTATCACACTCTTGTTCACACTCGCAATCTTTCTCTCTCTGTTTCATTCTCTCTCCCTGTTTCATTCTCTCTCCCTTTCTCTGAAATCCTGCCAAAGAGTTAATATATCTTTCCCCTTTGAGATGCATCACCATTGAGCCCTTTCAGCCTAATTAGAATATCTACCTTATTGATGCCAGACTCTTAAATCTACTCGGATTATTCTTGCTATGTGCTACTCTTTAGCTCTCTAATTATTTCACACAAGCATTCATTTCAGTGTGTTATCTTCATTGCTCATCCTCCATTACATTTTAATTGCATTGGCACTCTTTAAGCTTCTCATCTTAACTGTGCCTGTACTTTGACAACTTGAAGAATTACTGGCTACAATTTTCAGTATCTACAGCTACACGTCTCCCGACAATATTCTTCTTATGGATTGTCCTTTTGACGTGCCCCTGAAGTTTCCTGACTTACTTTCTCTAACGCTTCAGAGTTTTTCAACGTGGCTGCAGGCAGTAGGAGAAGTGATAGTCTTGTGGTACTATCGCTAGACCTTTAGTCCGGAGATCCCCATAATGTTCGGCGGACCCAGTTTCAAATCCTGCCATGGTGGGATTTAAATTCAGTTTTAAAAAACAATCTGTAATTCAGGGTTTAATGACCACAAATCCATTGTCGACTGTCAGGAAACACCCATCTGGTTCACTAATGTCCTTTAGGGAAGGGATCTGCCATCCTTACCAGGTCTGGCCTGTATGTAAAATTCCAGACCCACAGCAATGTGGTTGACTCTTAACTGCCCTCTGGGCAATTAGGGATGGGCAATAAATGCTGACCTAGCCAGTGACACCCTCATCCTGTAAATACCACTTGTAAATAAATTGTGGCTAACAAGTGATAATCACAGTGCATTTACAGATTTTTAAAAAATGTTTAATTAGTTTCCCTTATTTTGACAGCATTGAGAACAGGATCACCATTTGTCTCCACAATCAGGCTTGCAATTTTATAATCAGTTGTTGCTTGAGGGAATAATTCTCCTGCAATCTCATCAAATGTAGACTTTCTTTTAGCTTTTCAGTATAAGAATGTTTCGAGATGGAAACTGCCATCCTTGCCTGGTCTGGCCTACGTGTGTCTCCAGACCCTCAGCAATGTGGTTGGTTCTTAACTGCCTTCTGGACAATTAAGAATGGGCAGTAAATGCTGACCTAACAAGCCATGCTCTCATCATGTGAATGAGAATTGGAAGTAATCAGATACCATTCACTGTCTCTTCATATTGCTTACACTTCCACTGGGTCACTTACTGTTGCTGAGTTGAACTGAAAAGAGGCCATTTAGCCCATCCAAACTGCACTGGCCCTCTGAAGAGCATCCTGCCCAGCCCCACCTCTTCCTATAACCTCACTGAGCCTGCACATCTCTAGACACTATGGCACGGTCAATCCACCTAACCTGCACCTAACCTGCACGTCTTTGTGTTTGTGGGAGGAAATCATAGCACCTAGGGGCAGCCCACACAGAGAATGTGCAAACGTTGCACAGACAGTCGCCTCAGACTGGAATGGAACTCTGTTCCCTGATGCCATGGGGCAGCAGTGCTAACCACTGAGCCACCTTACTGCCCACAGTCACTTTTCTCATATAAGTGGATGTAACTTTTTGGGAAAGTTGAGACAGGTTCAGTGCACTGTAGATCTCTCTGATTGTGGGTGGATTTGTGTAACAAGGAGCATAACTATCCCTTCCACTGAAGCAGTGCCTGCTCCTAGCTGCTGTGTGCTGTTTGCAATGTACCTTGTAACATTGAGCACAACACTCAATGCTCAGAAACATGTTTGCTTTTGAAAGTACGTGCAACAGGACCCATGTTGTCAAACTCCACCACTGGTACTCCAACCTCCTAGCGCATATTCTCAGTCAATGGGGTGCAGATATTGGAGAATGAATGGCCAAATATGATCTACTGGGGCAAGCATTCAGCAATGAATCAATAGTACAGAAGCTCTGGTCCACTCTGGAGTTCCTACATCAACAATCAGCCAATGGAGTCTAAGATTTGCAGTTGGCCTTTATACCTCATCAGCTGAGTTGCAAGGGATGCGACATCTCGGTGCCCAGCTTCTCCTACACTCCTTTCTTTCAAATCACTGCAGTGTGGAAACGGGCCATTTGGCCCAACAAATCCACACCGACCCTCCACAGAGTATCCCACCCAGACCCATTCCCCTACTTATTACTTTTGCATTTTCCCCTAACTAATGCACCACACCAACACATCCCTGAACACGATGGTCAATTTAGCTTGGCCAATTCATGCAACTTGTGCATCTTTGGACTGTGGGAGGAAGCCCATGCAGACACGGGGAGAATGCGCAAACTCCACACAGGCAGTCGCCTGAAGCTGGAATCGAATCCGGGTCCCTGGCGCTGCGAGGCAACAGTGCTAACCACTGAGCCACTGTGCCACCCCATGCCACTCTGTTTTGTACCTTCTCCAGGGATGGTTGTAACCATACTGTCTATGCTTCTGATAATCTAAGTTGTACTGGGGAAAGAAAGCATTTTAAAGTTCAGTCACTTTAATTTGAATAAAATGCGATTTGCAGAGAACAGGGAAAGAAGCAAGGGAGTGAGACAAATTGAGTTGCTCTTGCAGGGAGTAGACATGATGAGCTGAATGAGCACTGTCTTTGTCACCATTCCATGATTTTAAGACCATAAGACATAAGAGCAAAGGTAGGCTATTCAGCCCATTGAGTCTGCTGCACCATTCAGTGAGATCATGACTTATTTAATGATCCTCAACTCCACTTTCCCCCCATCATCCCCCAATAACCCTTGGATCCCTTTATTGATTAATCATTGTCTATCGCAGCCTTGAATATATTTAATGACACAGGCTTGGCAGTCCTCTGCTATGAAGGCTTCAATAGATTCACTATCCCCTTGAGAGAAGAAAGTCCTCCTGATCTCTGTTTTAAATGTGTGACCTCTTATTCTGAGATTCAAATTGGATTTAACACTTTATCTAATAGTGACACTGGGCCTCTTTTAGATCAAGTGACTGTAATAGAAGCAGACAAACCAGCCATTCTGTACCAATAGTTTTGATGAGATTGGATCACTGAGTAGGACAATCTGAAGAATTAGCTACAGGGTGAGTCCTGTTTATACCCACCTGAGCCAATGGGTCCTTCACCTGGGTTAGATCCCAAAAACATAATGCAACGTCAGGAGTATGAGGCAATTTACCCATGAAACATTGACATTACAAGGCATCATAAACTCTTTCTGCACTTGACTGTCAGCCTGGATGAACCTGTGGTATACGGACCCCATAACCTTCATATCTTAATGATATTGCCACCATTTATGAAAAGATCATTTGGAACAGGAGAAAAAAGATGTGACTTTGTAAATAATCAGGTTATGAGGGAAACACTGTTCACTAAACATATATTTGGGAATTGGAAGAGTGTGGTGCTAGAAAAGCACAGCAGGTCAGGCAGCATCCAAGGAGCAGGAGGGTCGGCGTTTCAAGCATAAGGTCTTCATCAGGAATGATACCTAATGCCCGAAGAAGGGCTTATGCTTGAAACGCCGACCCTCCTGCTCCTCAGATGCTGCCTGACCTGTTGTGCTTTACCAGCACCACACTCTTGACTCTAATCTCCAGCATCTGCAGTCCTCACTTGCTCCTGATAAATTTAGGAATGGAAGTAGGGTGTCAGCATTTGTAAATGGTGCCAGATGCCAAACTGGGAGAGAACTGGTGAAACAGAGACTATGCATCTTCCAGTATTTTGGTGTAAACCATTGTAGAAAGGATTGATAAATGGCTAATAAGAAATTAGGTGGGGGGAAATCATTCTTGGAGAAGCAGGAAAAAGTGTTAATTCCTCAGCGAGTAAGAAACTGAAAGGCATAGAGTCGCAACATTCTGGAAAAATAGATGCATAAATCTCTGAAAGCAGTGATAAAGGTTTGTGAGGCCATAAATACAAAGGCAGACAAATTATTGGGAATTCATTTCTGGAAGAAGAGAATATAAAAGCAGGGGGGTGATGTTAACAATATATAGAAACTTGATTTGGAATATTGTGCACCATTCTGGGGAATTTAGACTGAGAAAAAGGACTGAAATACTGGAGAAACTTCAAGAGGGTTGATGGGGAAAGGTTAAACTCCACTGAATCGGTTGAGGTCAATTAGTGGAGGTGTGCTAGTTGATCTTAATTGAGGATTCTTGCAATTACAGTGGTAGTGTCCCTACCTTGAGCAGATTGTGATATTTATATTCAGTTAAAGCCTCATGACTTCTCGGTGACTGCTGTCAATTGGTGTAAAAACCCAACTGGCTCACAGATGTCTTTCTTTAGGGAAGGAAATCTTATTCTTGCATGATCTGGTCTCTGACTCTAACCCCATGGCAATGCAGTTGACTCATAAGTGCCCTCTGGGCAATTAGGTGTGGACAGTAAATGCTGAGCTGGTCAGTGTCATTGACATCCCATGAGTGAATATGCAAAAGAAATCAGGGAGAATGTGAATGTGATCGGAATATTCCTACAATATTACAATGACCACATTTCAGAAGTATTATGTTGGCTATACAGTGTCCTGAAGTTATGAAAAATGCTAAAATTATTGTTCATAGGACGTGTGTGTTGCTGGCAAGGCCAGTAATTATTACACCTCCCTAATTGCCCTTGAGAATGTGATGACAGGCTGCCGACTTGAACAACGACAATTGACGTGGGATGTAGTTAAATCCACAGTGCTGTTCGGGAGTGAATTCCAGGATTTTGACTCAGCAATACTGATGGAATGCCAACATATTTCCAAGAATCAACATTCCTTCTAGCCACCCCACTGCTCTGAGGTTCCTCTAAGGCATGCCTGACTTCTTGCTTCAGAGTTTGTAGGTCGGTTAGCTCAGATGGTTAGAGCGTGGTGCTAATAATGCTAAGGTCGTGGGTTCAATCCCCACACCGGCCAAGTGTAGTGCTGAGGTTTGCCAGTGCACAATGTTTGCAGTGTCAAAGTTGGTTGTTGTTTAAGACCGTAACGGTGGCTTCATGGTTAGCACTGATGCCTCTCAGCACCAGGGACTCAGGTTTGATTCCAGCCTCAGGCGACTGTCTGTGTGGAGTTTGCACATTCTCCCCGTGTCTGTGTGGGTTTTCTCCCACAGTCCAAAGATGTGCAGGTTATGTGAATTGGCCATGCTAAATTGCCCATAGTGTAGGTTATTAGTTAGGGGTTAATACAGGGTAGAGGAATTACTGTTTGGAGGGTTGGTGTGGACTTGTTGGGTCGGAGGGCCTGTTTCCACACTGTAGGGATTTGAATTAATTAAATTCAACACCACACATCAACTTTGGAGATCCAAGCACCTCAACAAAAATTAGAACAAGTAATAGCCAGAAAAGTGTGTGATTTCAAAGGGAAGTTGCAAATGAAGTAGGATGAGCCTTCTGGGCTGAATGGCCTGTTAAATCAGAAGGTTTACATAAACCCGAAATGGAAACTGATCAAAATCCTATTTAAATGTCAATCCCAAGGATCCTGTTGCACCCCAGTAATTACAAGGCTAACCTATCAGGGCAGCATGGTGGTTAGCACTATTGCCTAGCAGTGCTAGGGACCTGGGTTCAATTCCAGCCATGGGTGACTGTTTGTTTGTTTGTTTGTGTGGAGTTTGCACATTCTCTGTGTGGGTTTCCTTCCACAGTCTAATGATGTACAGATTAGGTGGCTTAGCCATAAGATGTGCAGGGTTACAGGGGAAGTGGGTGGGATGCTGTTCGGAGAGTCCAGTTGGGCCAAATGATCTGTTTGCACACTGCAGGGATTCTATGATCATGGAAGGCCTGTATTTATTCTTAAACATCAAATTCAAAAACTATAAAGTAGCCCCTGCTGGAGCATTGTAACAGAATCTCAACCAACAGGTTAATAGACAATTGTATAAAAAAGAATGAAAACTTACTAAATCAAAATGATGTTAACTGGGATGATGGTGAACTCTCCCAAATATGTCTGAACTGAGCTACATGTTTCGTGACTGTATCACCCACATTGAGCTGTCCCAGCCAGAATCCATTCCCATTCCCATCCCCATCCCTGGAAGTAACTGTGGGGGAGGTGATGGCCTAGTGGTATTGTCGCAGGACTGTTACTCCAGAGGCCCAGGTAATGTTCTGGGGACCCATCGTGGCAGATGGTGGAATTTTAGTTCAATCAAAAAAAAATCTGGAATTTGGATCGCCAATTGTTGGGGGGAGAAAAACACCTGGTGCACTATGCCCTTTCAGGAAGGAAATCTGCCATCCTTACCTGCTCTGGTCTACCTGTGACTCCAGATCCAGAGCAATGTGGTTGATCCTCAACTGTACTCTGGGTAATTAGGGATGGACAATAAATGCTAGGTGAAAGTGAGGACGGGAGATTAGAGTGGTGCTGGAAAAGCACAGCAGGTCAGGCAGCATCCGAGGAGCAGGAAAATTGACGTTTCGGGCAAAAGTCCTTCATCAGGAATGAGGCTGGAAGACTCGGGGGTGGTGAGAAACATGGGAGGGGGGTGGGGCTGGGGAGAAGGTGGTTTAGAGTGCAATAGGTGATGGAGGAAAGGGTAAAGATGATAGAGGAAGATGGAGCGGATAGGTGGGAAGGAGGATGGTGCTGAGCTGGAAGGTTGGAACTGGGGTGAGGTGGGGGGGAGGGGAAATGAGGAAACTGGTGAAGTCCATAATGATGCCCTGGAGTTGAAGGGTTCTGAGGTGGAAGATGAGGCGTTCTTCCTCCAGGCGTCAGGTGAGGGATTGGCAATGGAGGAGGCCCAGGACCTGCATGTCCTTGGCAGAATGGGAGAGGGAGTTGAAATATTTGGCCACGGGGTGATGGGTGTGGGTGTCCCGGAGATATTCCCTGAAGCGCTTTGTGAGAAGGCGTCCAGTCTCCCCAATGTAGAGGAGACCGCATCGGAAGGAACAGTTGCAATAAATGGCATTTGTGGAGGTGCAGGTGAAACTTTGGATGTGGAAGGCTCCTTTGGGGCCTTGGATGGAGGTGAGGTGGGGAGGTGTGGGCACAGGTTTTGCAATTCCTGTGGTGGTAGGGGAAGATGCCAGGAGGGGAGGGTGGGTTGTCGGGGGGGGGGGGGCGTGGACCTGACCAGGTAGTCTCGGAGGGAATGGTCTTTGCGGAAAGCAGATAGAGGTGGGGAGGGAAATATATCCCTGGTGGTGGGGTCCATTTGTAAGTGGCAGAAATGTCGGCGGATGATGTGGTTTATTTGGAGGTTGGTGAGGTGGAAGGTGACGATTGGTGGGGGAGGGGGGTGGGGTGGTGGAGGAGGTGTAGAACCAGGGCCAGTGACGCCTACATCCTGTGCATGAATTTTTTAAAATCCTAAAACTGCTCATCCTGCTGTCTAACCTTACATTTCCTCACCTGTATCAGGCAGATTCGAGGTGAGGGTGTTAACAGATTTGAATGTATGCAACAACCATAAGAGATTGAATGAATAAACTGGGGCTTGTTCTTCTCAGGAAAGTCAGAACCTGCTGCCTGACCCATTGCACATTCTGTACACTCTCTTGGTCTCACATTTCTAGCATTGACAGTATTCCTTTTGTTCTAGACAGGAGATCTGATAGAGCTGTTTAACATTACACAGCACTTGAATAGGGTGGAGGTGGATAAACCATTGTCTTGTGCCTGGTTACTGGTCTGGAATAAGGAGGCACAAATATAAAGTAGCTGTGAATTGATCACAAATTAAGAATTTCGGATGAGTTTTTGTGTCCTTAAATTGCCAATGATAGTCGCTTGAAATTCTCACTCAACAAGTGCTTAGCATTTTTCAAACTTAATGGCCTAGTTTTTGCATGTGAAAGATTTGGTGATAATTTCCTGAAAAATGGACAACATTTAAAAAATTTAAATCAAACTGTTGACTAAACAATCAGAATTGGGTTTGGGGAGGGATATCTACTTCATGAAAGGGCTTCTCTAACTGATTTCTTTTGTTATGTTCAAGTATTTTAACTATGTACAATGTTTAAAAATTAGCAGTACTGAAGTCAGTCATTTAGAACAATAAAGAAGGAACAGTCTGTTGGGGCACCAAGGATTACTTTTGTCTTTTAGTTTTTAACAAAAGACTTCGTGGATGTAGAGCCCAAGGGGAGACAGTGGTGAATTTATTTAGTGGAGGCTGTCTGCGTCTACATAATCACTTAGGCCCTGTAGGTTTTTTGTTAGATTTCCTCTTGTGGAATCTTGCTAAACAAACGTCTTATCCAAGTGTGGAATTCCAGTGTAGTCATTAATTGCTTGTTTTATCTGCTTTTAACTTTGCCGTCTTGACTGTAGTAACCATTTGACAGAATTGCAAACCACCTGCACTTGAAATATTTCTGAAAGCACTTGGCTCGAAGGACTGTCATCATCAACACATAGGGAATAACCTGGTCAACTGGCACTAACGAGGGAATGATGAACTGTTCCACCTGTCCACCTTCCTTGCCATCTGTCTGCTCCACCCTCTGCTCCAACCTATCACCAACACTCCCAACCTTCATCTACCTATCTCATTCCCAGCTACCTTCCCCCAGCCCCAATCCCCTCTCATTTAACTCTCAGCCCGCTTACACTTTATGGTATTTGCCATCTGGGCAAGGGCTCTCTTTGAGAGAGCTCACTGCCTCCAGTCCTCCTTGGTATTTGCTTAATCATTAGGTAGACCCAAGATAAAACATTTAAGAAAGGTGGTAAGGACCAAGCCAGGGAACTATAGACCAGTGAGCCTGATGTCGGTGGTGGGCAAGTTGTTGGAGGGAATCATGAGGGACAGGATGTACATGTATTTGGAAAGGCAAGGACTGATTAGGGAAAGCCATCATGGCTTTGTGCGTGGGAAACCATGTCTCACAAACTTGATTGAGTTTTTTGAAGAAGTAACAAAGAGGATTGATGAGGGCAGAGCAGTAGATGTGATCTATATGGACTTCAGTAAGGCGTTCGACAAGGTTCCCATCGGAGACTGATTAGCAAGGTTAGATCTCATTGTGTACAGGGAATACTAGCCATTTGGATACAGAACTGGCTCAAAGGTAGAAGACAAGCGGGTGGTCGTGGAGGGTTGTTTTTCAGACTGGAGGCCTGTGACCAGTGGAGTGCCAGAAGGATCGGTTCTTGGTCCACTACATTTTGTCATTTAAATGATTTGGATGTGAGCAGAAGAGGAGGTACAGTTAGTAAGTTTGCAGATAACACCAAAATTGGAGGTGTAGTGGACAGCGAAGAAGATTACCTCCGATTATAATGGCATCTTGATCAGATGGGCCAATAGGCTGAGGAGTGGCAGATATAGTTTAATTCAGATAAATGCGAGGTGCTGCATTTTGGGAAAGCAAATCTTAGCCAGACTTATACACTTAATGGTAAGGTCCTAGGGAGTGTTGCTGAGCAAAGAGACCTTGGAGTGCAGGTTCCTAGCTCCTTGAAAGTGGAGTCGCAGGTAAATAGGATAGTGAAGAAGGCATTTGGTATGCTTTCCTTTATTAGTCAGAGTATTGAGTACAGGAGTTGGGAGGTCATGTTGCGGCTGTACAGGACATTGGTTAGGCCACTGTTGGAATATTGAGTGCAATTCTAGTCTCCTTCCTATCGGAATGATGTTGTGAAACCTGAAAGGGTTCAGAAAAGATTTACAAGGATGTTGCCAGAGTTGGAGAATTTGAGCTATAGAGAGAGCGGAACAGGCTGGGGCTGTTTTCCCTGGAACGTCTGAGGCTGAGGGGTGACCTTATAGAGGTTTACAAAATCATGAGGGGCATGGAGAGGATAAATAGACAAAATCTTTTTCCTGGGGTGGGGAGCCCAGGACTAGAGAGCATAGGTTTAGGGTGAGAGGGGAAAGATATAAAAGAGACATAAGGGCCAATTTTTTACACAGAGGGTGGTACATATATGGAATGAACTGCCAGAGGAAATGGTGGAGGATAGTACAATTGCAACATTTGAAAGGCATTTGGATGGGTATATGAATAGAAACTGTTTGGATGTATCTGGGCCGGGTGCTGGCAGGCGGAACTAGATTGGGTTGGGATATCTGGTTAGCATGAATGGGTTGGACTGAAGGGTCTGTTTCCATGCTGTACATCTCTATGACCTCCTTGAAGTATCTCCAGAAGAGTCACTGTTTTTGATAACAAGAAGGTTCACTGCTTGACAACAATAATTGGTCATATTTTGGTCCTTTCGTACACAATGACCAAGATTCTAAGGAGTTGGTACGGATACATCTGCCTCTTGGCTCCACTCACTAACTGTATGAAGCATTTGTAGAATGTATGGAGCCAATGTAACATGAACATTAATTCCTTCAAATAACCATTATTTTGTACAATACATGCCACTGGCTTTAGTCGATGAGGCAGAAACCTCACCATACAGCACGATGAACCTACTGACTGGTATGTGAGAGTATTTTTATTATTTGAATTGGCCTTGACATCAGCTGGGACCTGTTCACGGTCTGGTTGAAGAGTCAAGTACTCCCAGTCTGAAAGTTTATTTCGTGGTCCTGTGGAGTCTATGGATCATGATCATGTTGGTTGTGGGCGATTGTCTTTTCAAGTAATTGAAAAATCTTTTGTTGCGTTTTTGGATGTGCTACATCCCTCTGCTCATGATCTTTAGGCACCCGGTGCGAAGGGATGTGAGCAGATTGGAGGATCTTCTCGTGGGTCTGCTCCTGGGTCTGGTCAGGCTGGCTGTAAACTGGTCCGGGCAGCCTGCTGAGGGGGGGAGGATAACTGCCAACTGTGTGCCCCTCTTCCGTGATTACATTCATGCCTGGGTGCCCTTGGAGAGGGAGCATGCGGTGTCCATGAATACAGGTGGGCAAGGCAAGCGGATAGAGTGTGGCATGGTGGCTCAGTGGTTAGCACTGCTGCCTCACAGCACCAAGGACCTGGGTTTGATTCCACCCTGGGGCGGCTGTCTGTGTGGAGTTTGCACATTTTCTGAGTCTCTGGGTACTCTGGTTTCCTCCCACAATCCAAATACGTGGATTGGCCATGCTAAATTATCCATAGTGATCAAGGATGGGTGGGTTAGCCATGGGGAACATAGGGTTATGGGCTGAGTTTGGGTGGGATGCTCTTTGGAGTATCAGTGTAGACTTGATGGGCTGAATGGCTTGCTTCCACACTGTAGGCGTTCTATGGTCGTGCTTTACTTTCCCCCTCAACACCACCTTTGATGATTTGCAATGCCCGTAAGGGGTATGCTGTTTGATACACAGGTTTTTTTTAACTAGTAGCGGAAAAAATGAATGGTACTTCTCTCCCACCTTTACCAGGGTCAGGGGGAAATTAGCTCCAAATCTTTGGAATTTGGCAATCTTGTTGGGTCGAGTAGCTGTGAATGTTTGCAATTGAGCTGTTAAGAGATATTGAATGAGTACAATTGCTGAGCAGTAGTTCTGTGAAACGTCACATTTTTGTGATCTTTATCCTAAATTCCTTGGCACAATCGCTTCCCCCACAGACCACTAAAGGTAAAAGACAAAGGTGGCGTGAAATGAGCCCACGCAACTTGCTACGTCCCCGGTTCAATCCCCAGTCCGTGGGAAGTTGGTCTGAGTGAGGATTAGCTTCCTGTCTTGTGTGAGAAAATGAGCAACAGTTATTTATCTATTAAACAACAGCTGGTTTGATAATGATATCGTTTGACCAATTGTGAAGAAGGATCAGAAATTTAAAATAAACAATGTCAAGTCGGTCATGGTGCATAGGGAAGTGGTGGGTGCAGTATTTCTGTTGCGCTCCTGGGATATCCATTTAAACCCATTCCCCCCACACGTCTTCATTAACTATTCAATGTCAATTCAAGTTCTGGACATTTTCGTAGCAGATGTTCGATTATGCTAAGTGGTTTGTGAGGCTTCGAACACCCAGCAGTCCAAGGCTTGCAGAGACTTGTCAGATTTAGTAAGAATTTAAACATTTCTTTTCAGTTTTTGCTTCCACTTACAAGGACCCTTTCTGTAATCTAATACAAGTCTCACTTGGCAACATGTTTCACTCAGTAGATCGTTTCTGTATGCGAATTAGTCATGTTTGCTTTAAATTTTTAAAAATCTTTTCTGAGGTATCTTGGATACAGTTTTTAAAATTCTCTCACGGGATGTGGGCAGTGCTGTCCGGACTAGCATTTATTGCCCAGTGTCAACCACATTGTTGTGGGTCTGGAGTCACATGTAGTCCAGACCAGGTAAGGATGGCAGATCCTTAAGGAAGAACAATAATTAATTAATTAATTAACCAGACAAGTTTGTTACGACTTAGCGAGGACCCGGGTGCTAATTAAACCAGACACCCAGAAAAGCTCGCCTCACCTTGTAACCTGTTAAAGTGTGAGTGACAGATAGCTCCTGAATTCCACGATTTAAAGAAAAATAATATCAATTTATTCCTTAACTCCGACAGTGAATATTAAACAACAGCTATTTACAACTCTAAGCCCCACTTTCTCTTAACAGCTTATTATCTACCTCCAATTCTGTAACTCAATATACTGTTCAGAAAAAAAACCCATATTAAAATTACATAACTTAATTTCAAACCACACAGTGGCTGTCATTTCCAATGTTCTTCTTTCAGCTGAAGATCTCCCTGGGTCATCTTTTGTCTTTTGCTGTGAAGATGTTTCATATGAATAAAGGTACTTTTGATAGAGTGTTTTGAATGACAGCATTTCTCGATGAGACTTACTTTCTGTCTGACTTTCAAAATGCCTGTTTTTTTTTTATTACCCCAAACTTCGGGTTGTCTGATTTGGTTCCAGGTTGGCAAGAACAATAAATTCAAACTCGATTGGGTTTTAGTATCCTGGGGCATAATTTAAACCGACTAGCTAACTTTGAATTGTTGTCAAAACAGAACCAACTCAGGTATCTATTTCACAGCCAAATGTTGCATATTTTCAATTTTCCAGTACAGTCTGAAACTGCTAGCTAGTAATATGACATGTGTTAGTAAGCGCTAAGTGCAAAATAGCATTCACTCTCTCTTAAAGGTACAGTATGTGCCTTCACCTTCATAACAGGTTTTTCTGGCAGTCAGCAATTGTTTCATGGTCATTAGACCTTTAATTCCAGATTCATTTTATTGACTGACATCAGCTGAGTTTCTATATTAATAGTGTAGTCTTAATACCTATAGGACAATTTTCCCCACAATTTGATGCAGAGTGATGCCAAGAGCATGGATTCAATTCCTGCACCAGCTGAGGTTACCATGAAGGACTCTCCTTCTCAACCTCTCCCCTCCCCTGAGATGTGATGACCCTCAGGTTCAACCACCTCCAGTTGTGTTTCTCTAGTGAGAGAGCAGCCATAAAGTCTGCTCTCTCGCTAGAGAAACACAACTGTGTTGACTTGACCTTTCCAGTTCAGATACCAGTGACCCTATTTTCAATTGCACATTGGTGCACTTAGAACATTGGGAGAGACTGATGGTATGCAGGTTAGGTGAATTGGCCATGCTAAAAAATATGTTGTCCTTGGTGTTCAGTGATGTGACGACTGGATGGGTTGGCCATGATAAAATAGGGGAAGGGCTGGGTCTAGGTGGAATACTCTTCAAAGGGTCAGTGGAACCCAATGGGCTGAATGTCTCCTTCAGCACTATGGAGACTCTATGATTTGATTGAGAAGTTTTGTTCTGCTTTGGCATCTATTGCCCTCCAGAATGCTGCTGATAATTGCCAGCAGGTTTCTGTCAGGTGCAGCTTATTTGTGTTGGTCAGGACCATGAGTCAAGAATCTTGAAGTGTTTAGAAACATCCCAAGAATGTGATAAGACCAGTTTTGGTTATCTCACCATTATTAAAAGTTGTAGCTGCCAGACAAGATAGGGACTAGATAAAGATTAACAGTTGTGACAATAGATTGATGTTCTGAATATGCAGGTGTACCATAAGTTAAGTTATCATGTCCGTCTTTGGTGAAGTTATGTCCAAATTCACTTGGAGAAATCAATAAAAGCAGGCACAATGTCAGAAACTCATTTAAGGTATCAAATCTGAGTGCAGTTACTTCCAAAACCGTTTGAGAGGTTTCCTTTTTTTATTGAACATTTTTGAATGTTTAATTCATTTTATTTAAACATTTTCTAAGGTTTCCACTACACCATTGTCCAAGTTACTAAGTGGACTAATGCTAGAAATCTGGAGTAAAAATTGAAAGGTGTGGGAATAGTCATTGACTAGCCAACTGTAAAGAGAGAAACTGAATTAAGGTTTTGTCAGAAAGGTGATTGGTCAGAAGCTTTAACCTTGTTTCTCTCTACACAGAGACTGTCTGGCATGCTGAGTATTTCCAGCATTTTGACTGTGAATAGAGTTTATTTCTCTTTTTTTAAAAATTATTTATCAACTAATTATTGTTGCTTTTAATTGGTTCAGCTAAAAAAAGCCATCTATAAGATGTGAGATAGGAGCAGAATTGGCCATTCAGCCCATTGCCAGTCAATGAGATCATGGCTGATTTGCTAATCCTCAGCTTTCCTTTCCAGCCTTTCCCCTATTATCCTGATTCCTTTTAACAATCTATCTATCTCAGACTTGAATATACTTAATGAAGGAGAAAGTGAGGACTGCAGATGTTGGAGATCAGAGCTGAAAATGTGTTGCTGGAAAAGCGCAGCAGGTCAGGCAGCATCCAAGGAGCAGGAGAATCGACGTTTCGGGCATGAGCCCTTCTTCAGGACCCATTATACTTAATGACCCAACCTCTACAGTTTCAATTAGATTAGGATCCCTATAGTGTGGAAAAAGGCCCTTTGGCCCAACAAATCCACACCGACCCTCTGAAGAGTAACCCATCCACACCCTCTGACTAATGCATCTAACATTATGAGCAATTTAGCATGGCCAATTCACCTAGCCTGCACATCTTTGGACTGTAGAAGGAAACTGGAGCACCCGGACGAAACCCATGCAGACGCAGGGAGAATGTGCAAACTCTACACAGACAGTCACCTGAACCTGGAATCGAACCTGGGTCTCTGGTGGTGTGAGGCAGCAGTGCTAACCACTGAGCCACTGTGCCACTTGGATAATCTCTACTGTAAAGAATTTCACAGACTCTCTACCTTCTGAAAGAGGAAGTTCCTCCTTATCTCTGTTCTAATTATTCTGAGCTTATGCTGTCTGATTCTGGACCCTCCCATAGAGGGTAACAACCTTTTCAGCATCTATCCTGTCAAGTCTACTGAGAATCTTGTATGTTGTCTGTATTCTTCTATATTCCCGAATAAAGGCCCACTCTACTCAACCTTTCCTCATTAGATAGTCTCTCCATACCTGGTATCAGCTTTGTGAACCTTCTCTGGACTGTCTTCAATGCCAGCATACATTTTCCTTAGATAAAGAGGCCTCTATCTGCTAACGCAAGGGCCAACTATTATTATTGCAAATCCTAGTCAAAGCCACCTGGCTTCTGTCAGATAGTTCTTGCCCTTGCCCTCACTTTGACCAACTTCAGATTTGGGTTAATTTCTAACACTTTTTTTGATACATATTAATATCAAATACAACATACACCATATTCGGAGTTATACCAGGCTCTAATCTTACTGTTACTGACTTTTTGAAAAACTATTCGATGTTCTCCACATGCCTGTCTGCACAGGTACCTTCACAGTCTCATGGCTAGACTTTCCATTTCTGCCTCACTTCCCATGTGTTTCACACTATCTTAACTCCACCTATATTGTACTATTTATGCCCAGTGAGGTACAGTAGTATGGCATCATTGCAATATTGTTTCAGGATCCTAAAGCTCTAACACTCATTGTCTCTCTCCCATTTTATAGTGGATTGTGGAGGCATGGTGACCTGTCTCCCCATGGCGTACAGATGCACTTACGTGACCAATTAGTGCCCACATAAGTGCCTTCTCCTGCCCCCAGCTCCATCTTACCCTCTGTTAGTGAGTCCTGTGTAGAGTCCTGAAGAAGGGCCTGTGCCCGAAACGTCGAATCTCCTGTTCCCTGGATGCTGCCTGACCTGCTGTGCTGTTCCAGCAATAAAGTTTCAACTTTGATCTCCAGCATCTGCAGACCTCACTTTCTCCTGTGTAGAATGCCTCAGATCTTTAGATGCTTCAGTAACCAGCCACTCAATAACAACCTGAGTGGCAGGGACAGTCATTACCTCAGTAATCAGCGTTCTTTTTTTTTACCAATGCAGAGCTGGTCTAATTTTTGATTTTGCCAGGAATTACAATATAGTGTAAGTAATGATGCTTCTCATTTAATCACATTCTTCCCTATGTCTACTGTCTGTTTCAGTTCTGGAACTCTGAGATTTCAGTGAATCTCCCCTAATTCTAGTTTCTTGGACCTTCCCCACTTGCTTCTTAAACCACTGGCAGTTTTGTCTACAGCTTAGTCGAAAGATGTTGTAAAATTTCCTTCCCAGACCTTTTGGCCCCTCCACCTCTCTCTCTCTCTCTCTCTCTTTAAGGACACTCCTTAAAATCCTCGATAAAACAGTGCAATCAACGCATTTAATGATTTCCTCCTTTGTCTCTGTTTGTTTTCTACCTTACTTGTCTGTGAATCTCCTTGTGATGGTTTCCCTTGTTAAAGCGACTATATTAATTCATGTTGCTGCTGTTAAGTTGGAGCTCTGCGGAACTCCTGCAGGGTTTAACATAGGTATGCTGTGCTGCTCCTCGGATGCTGCCTGAACTGCTATGCTCTTCCAGCACCACTAATCCAAAATCTGGTTTCCAGCATCTGCAGTTATGGTAAAAACAATGCTGTTACAATGGTTGCAGGAAATTCCAGACCATGTAGCTTTCCCCTCCCCGTGCTTTGAACAGCTAGTTATACACTGTTTCTGTTTGATAGCCTTACCTCTACAGATTTACAGATGGCATTTTCACCATCATAGACACTTTGACCTGTTCTGCATCAACAACAAGACCTTTGTCACAATTTCCATATCCGGGATTTTTTTGCCTCTCTGTTGAGTTAGGGGTAGGGTGCATGTACAGGGTACTACCCTCCATTAAACACCAATACAGTCTCTACTTTCTGAAAAGTGCAGTACGTTGGCCGATCTGCCTTCCTTGAGTTGATAGTTTATGTAAGGCCACCTTTGGCACACAAATTCCACGAGATTACAGAACAAGTCCTGCACTGTGTGCTGAGGAAGTCACGTGCTGTGCTCCAGAATGTAAACAGTGCCCAGAAACGGACAAATAGTCGAAATTTATTAATTAGCATTTCCCAGTAGGGGAAGTTTCTCGTTTTATGATGGAACTTTCTCACTTTTTTTTAAGCTTGCTCTCTCTCACCGTACAATAACACTTGTAAAGGCAGGAGTGTGAGGAAACTGCACACCATGAGGCACGATAATGCATCATAGAACATAGAACATTACAGCGCAGTACAGGCCCTTCGGCCCTTGATGTTGCGCCGACCTGTCATACCAATCTGAAGCCCATCTAACCTACACTAATCCATGTATGTCCATATGCTTGTCCAATGACGACTTAAATGTACTTAAAGTTGGCGATTCTGCTACCGTTGCAGGCAAAGCATTCCATAGCCTTACTACTCTCTGAGTAAAGAAACTACCTCTGACATCTGTCCTATATCTATCACCCCTCAATTTAAAACTATGCCCCCTCGTGATCGCCGTCACCATACTTGGAAATAGGCTCTCCCTGTCCACCCTATCTAACCCTCTGATTATCTTATATGTCTCTATTAAGTCACCTCTCAACCTCCTTCTCTCTAACGAAAACAGCCTCAAGTCTCTCCGCCTTTCATCGTAAGACCTTCCCTCCATACCAGGCAACATCCTAGTAAATCTCCTCTGCACCTTTTCCAAAGCTTCCACATCCTTCTTATAATGCGGTGACCAGAACTGTACACAATACTCCAAGTGCAGCCGCACCAGAATTTTGTACAGCTGCAGCATTACCTCATGGTTGTGGAACTCGATCCCTCTATTAATAAAAGCTAAAACACTGTAAGCTGCCTTAACAACCCTGTCAACCTGGGTGGCAACTTTCAAGGATCTGTGTACCTGGACACCGAGATCTCTCTGCTCATCTACACTACCAAGAATCTTACCATTAGCCCAGTACTTTGCATTCCAGTTACTCCGACCGAAGTGAATCACCTCACACTTGTCCGCATTAAACTCCATTTGCCACCTCTCAGCCCAGCTCTGCAGCTTATCTATGTCTCTCTGAAACCTACAACATCCTTTGTCACTATCCACAGCTCAAGCGACCTTAGTGTCATCTGCAAATTTACTAACCCACCCTTCTACGCCCTCATCCAGGTCGTTTATAAAAATGACGAACAGCAGTGGACCCAACACCGACCCTTGCGGTACACTATTGGTAACTGGATTCCAGGATGAACATTTCCCATCAACCACCATCCTCTGTCTTCTTTCAGCAAGCCAATTACTGATTCAAACTGCTATATCTCCCACAATCCCATTCCTCCGCATTTTGTACAATAGCCTACTATGGGGAACCTTATCGAATGCCTTGCTGAAATCCATATACACCACCTCAACCGGTTTACTCTCATCTACCTGTTTGGTCACTTTCTCAAAGAACTCAAGGTTTGTGAGGCACGACCTACCCTTCACAAAATCGTGCTGACTATCCCTAATCAAATTATTCTTTTCTAGATGATTATAAATCCTATCTCTTATAACCTTTTCCAACACTTTACCAACAACTGAAGTAAGGCTCACTGGTCTGTAATTACCAGGTTTGTCTCTACTCCCCTTCTTGAACAGAGGAGCCACATTTGCTGTCCTCCAGTCTTCTGGCACTATTCCTGTAGACAATGACGATTTAAGGATCAATGCCAAAGGCTTGGCAATCTCCTCCTTGGCTTCCCAGAGGATGAATTCTGGATTAGTGGTGCTGGAAAAGCACAGCAGTTCAGACAGCATCCAAGGAGCAGGAAAATCAACGTTTTGGGCAAAATCCCTTCATCAGGATCCTAGGATAAATCCCATCCGGCCCAGGGGACTTATCTATTTTCAGGATTTCTAATACCTCTTCCTTGTGAACCTCAATCCCACCTAGTCTAGTAGCCTGTATGGGACTGCAGCACAGTTCAGTTAATCTCCTCCTGTTTGAGATATAAAGTTTAAAAAAATCACACACCAGGTTATAGTAAAGGAGGCTTATTTGGAAACACTAACTTTCACAGTGCTGCTCCTTCATTAGGTGGGACCAACGCTCTGAAAGCTAGTGCTTCCAGATAAACCTGTTAGACTATAACCTGGTGTTGCGTGATTTTTAATTTTGTCCACCCTAGTCCAACACCGGCATCTCCACATCCTGTTTGAGATAGACAGGACCGTAGGAGGGCTCCCACTTGCTGTTCACCTCTTTGTTTCATTTGTCTGTTCTTGAGTGATCCTGTACGAGCACATGTGCACCAGTGTGTTTCATAGGGGAACGATACAGGTACAGGATGCTACCATACATTAAGCACCATTACAGTGCAGTACATTGTCTTCTTTGCTTTGAGTGTTTATGTAAGGCCAACTTTGGCATACAAATTCCCTGAGAGGGATGTGGAGTTTTACTTAATTCACTCACGAGATGTGGGCATCACTGGCTGGATCATCATTTATTGCCCGTCCCTAGTTGCCCCTTGAGCAGGTGATGGTGAGATGCTTTCTTGAACCACAGTAGTCCATGAGCTGTAGGTAGACCCCACAATGCCAAACTGAAAGGAGGCCCTGAAGACAGCCTTGGATTACAAAGTGAATCTGGAGAATGTAGAGGGTCAGCTGATGAGCAACGAAGAAGATCTCCTAATGATGGGGGTGGAAAGTTTGTATGTATGTGTCATTCAAAATGGATAACAAGGTTAGATTAGTCAGATTCAGATTAATTGAAGGAGGTGATGAAGGAAGATTTAAGCTGCTTAAACAAGGAGGAGGAAGTGAATAATGATGGGAGTCAGCATGAAATTGAAAAATACCAATAACTGAAGAGGAAAGTGAGGTATGGAGGAATGGTCAGAGGACCAGCCCTTAGGTAGATCACCACAGGTATGTAATCATAGTGGCCGAGGACAAGAGCACTGTTTTGTTTTCTTTTGATGTTTCTGACTGGCAACACTGGGGCAATTCAGTATTACAGCTGCTACATAGGGACAGGAATAGGCCTTTCAGCCCCTTGAGGCTGTTCCACTATTCAGTGAGACTATGGCTGATCTGTGGCCTAACGCCATGTATTTGGCCCATATCCCTTAATAACACTGCTTGAAAAATAATTGTCTCTCTCCGATTTAAAATTTAACAACTGATCCAGCACCCACTGCTGTTTGTGGAAGAGAGTTCCAAATCTCTACCATCCTTTGTATGTAAAGGTGCTTCCTAACCATTCTCCTGAATGGTCTGGCCCTGATTCTAAGATCATACCCCCTAGTTCTAAAAAGCCTAACCAGTGGAAATACCCTGTCTTTTCTTGCTTCTATCTTGAAGACTTAGATGAATCCATACCCTTCTAAATTCTAGAGTGGTCCAATCTCTATCATCTCCCTTCATAACGTAACCCTGAAGTTCAGGTATCATCCTTTTATATCTCCAAGGACAAGGACATCCTTCCTAAGGTGTGGTGCCCAGATCTGCAAATGGTGCTCCAAGTGGGGTCTAACTAGGGTTCTGTATAACTGCAGCACCACTTCTGTATCCTTAACAAATCAAAAAAACACATCAGTGATACTTGATGTGAACCCATGTAGGGCAGACTGTTTAAATACTGGTGCCTGTGACTTGATTGGCAAAGTTGTTTATTTTTGTCCATCTAGTGTAGCTAATGTCTCTAACTCGCTGGCATCCAACAACACGGCTTGACTAATTACTTTCACCTGACTGACAGGCAGTTAGACAGACAGATCACTCTCACCACCAAGTTAAAAATCACACAACACTAGGTTATAGTCCAAAGGTTTATTTGGAAGTACGAGCTTTTGGAGCGCTGCTCCTCCGAAAGCTAGTGCTTCCAAATAAACCTGTTGACTATAACCTGATGTCCTGCAATTTTTAACTTTGTCCACTCCATTCCAACTCCGCCACCTCCACATCATGACTCTCACTACCAGGCAATTTCCTGTTTAACAGGGCAACCTAAATTCCATCAGCGGACCACAAGGATTTCCTGTCAATCAGCCTTGGTGAATCCAGAAAGGCTTCCTTGACAGTACTCTCTCTGGCTGGACTGCACTGGCAGAAAAGAGGTGATTGGAATTGAAAATGAATGTGGAAAGTCCCACCAGCTTACGACACGCATCAGCTGAGGGGCAGGCACACTGCTGTTCTCGTGTTTCTTTTCCCACTTGCTCTTGTAAATAAGACTTGCGCTATCAGAAATGCCCCCACACCCCTATCAGGTCTGGAGAATCCATTCAGAATCCCTAGGAGGGGCATCCGAATGTGTGTTAAACTGGGAAATTGTTCTGTCTGGGAATCTGGGTTGGGTTGAAGACAATTGAGTGGCTTCTTTGCAGGAAAGGGGGTAATTAAAGTAAGAGTGGTGGTAAATGCAGCTGGCACCATCACTGCTGTATAAAATTAATGTTGCTTCATGCAGTACAGGTGGGGGGAGGGGCATTGGTGGAGGTGCATGTGCTGGGGGTGGGGGCAAGCTGTGGAGCAGGGAGATGAAGGCCTGCTATTGAGGTGAAACAATCCCCGCTCAACATACCGAGCTAGGCTTCCCAAGAATGCAGGGTAATCTGGAAGTCTGCCTTTGCTTTCCCCCTCCCCCTCCCCCTCCCCCTCCCCCCCCCCACCCAGCCTAGCAGCATCCGCAATGTTGAGTGAAGATTGAAAGATCAGCTGGAATGCAGTCTGCATCTCGATGAGCTTCATTCTTCTGTCTGCCTGTACATGAAAGCTCAGGGAGGGCACAATTCAGAGAGACCCTGCTCTATTGAATCTTTCAGCACCCTCTCGTTCAGTGCAAAGCAGCAAAAGCACAAAATGCCTCAAATGCTTTTATTTTCTACGGCAACCCAAATTTGTATTCTTTTCCTTTCTTTTATTTTCTCTTTTTGTTTTCTACACATGGAAGTGCTGTCACACACACAACCAAAGAAACAAACTTTGTATTTTTCAGACCTGGTTTAATTTGCAGCAGCAAGCTCGCACTTGAAGATTCCAAACCTGCAATTTGTCTTGATTTCAGGTGGATATGTGCTCAGCTGCCTTCAAAACCACTAACAGGCATGGAATCAGAATCACGCCTTTAGCCAACGTTTAAATATTCATTCTAAATAAAAGCTTTTTAATGTGTTCCTCATGAGCAATCGTCTGATTTAATTTCTCTGCATTCTGTAAAGCATTACTCAGAATGGTTTCAGCTGAGGAATAGCCATTGAACTAATTCATTTTATCTAGTATCCTCTGTCTACATATATTGTCTGACTGGTTCATTTGTTTATGTAAATGTAAAACTTCCATGCTCTGTAGGAGAAAGTGAGGACTGTAGATGCTGGAGCTCAGATTCGAGAGTATAGCGCTGGAAAAGCACAGCAGGTCAGGCAGCATCTGAGGAGCAGGAGAATGTCCAAAACGTCCAGTCTCCTGCTCTTTGGATGCTGCCTGACCTGCTGTGCTTTTCTAGCACCACACTCTCGACTTCCATGTTCTGCAGTACCTTAGAGTCATAGAGATGTACAGCGTGGAAACAGACCCTTCAGTCCAACCCATCCATGCTGTCCAGCTATCCCAGCCCAATCTAGTCCCATCTGCCAGCACCTGGCCCATATCTCTCTAAACCCTTCCTATTCATATACCCATCCAAATGCCTCTTAAATGTTGTAATTGTACCAGCCTCCACCACATCCTCTACTTTTGCTTTTGTGGAGGAGTGGAAATTCCATTATTCCAATTTCCTTCAGATTGCTGCTGGTCTGATATAGATTGAGTCAGGTTCTGACATGGAACTAACTACTTTTTAAAGTAATTTAGTTTGCTTTGTTCATGTAGTAATCTAACCTAATTTTCCAGAACCACACTCTCGGCATCAAGTCCCACCTGTTATGATAATATAGTGACTGGAACTATGGCTAGGATGGTCTCATTAGTCATAGAGTTGTAAAGATATACAGCACGGAAACAGACCCTTCGGTCCAACTCATCTGTGCTGACCAGATTTACTAAATAAATCTAGTTGCATCTGTCACCATTTGGCCCATAACCCTCTGAACCCTTCCTATTCATATACCTGTCCAGATGCCTTTAAATGCTGTAATTGTACCAACCTCCACCACTTCCTCTGACAACTTATTCCAGACATGTACTAACCTCTGCGTGAAAAATTTGGCCCATAGGTCCCTTTCTTTCCCCCCTCACCCTAAATAAATCTAGTCCCATTTGCCAGCATTTGGTCCATATCCCTCTAAACTCTTCATATTCATACACCCATCTAGGTGTCTTTTACATGTTGTAATTGTATGAGATCCTTGATTGAGATTGTTAACCTGGGTCAATCAGGGAGCCATGGCTGACAGATAGAAACTGGAGATTCCGTCCTGATTGCTGTTGTCCTTGGGGAGGGGGGGGGGTGTGGTGGTGGTTGGGGATACAGGACAGGTTCTCCTAGAGGTGGCCAGAAGGTGTGTCAGGGTGGATCAAGAGCCAGAAGGGGTATGGGGTGGGCTGCCTTAGAGTGGCCGGAAGGTGGGAGGGACGGGCGGACTGCTGGGGGGAGGGCTGGAGGCGTCTGTATTCTATGCGCTGTTTCCTATATAATTGGACTGCCTTGTAAGTATTTGTTACTGCTTCTTTTATGATGACTGAAAGTGGGATTTGAGGTTTGTCCTCATTTCCCTGAAACTGGTTGAACGGTGGGGTCTGGAGTTTGGCTTTGCCGCTCCTCTCCCTTGAACATTGCTGTTTCTCTGTAATCAGCTGTTAACGTTAACTGTTTTGTGAACTGTACTGTTTAATAAAATTAAGAAGAAAAGAAATTGGAGATTCAGAAGATCTCCTCAGTTTAGGGGCTGTCTTTGAGCTGGCTGGTCACAGACCAGGTGCAGTGAATATGTAAATAAACAGAGACTGGGTGGGAGCGGATACCTGGCTGTGTGCAGTGATTTGATGTAATATATCTAGGTAGATTGATTTTAAAATATCTAAATTGGAAACTGCCTGGTGGTGACAGTTATCTGTCAATCAGCTGAATATATTGATTCAGTTGGTGTTAATTACTACATAACAGGAAGCTCATCCAAGAAGTCATTAGAGCCTACTCAAATTGTTTTCAAACCATGCATTCAGTAAGGAGATGCATTTACTGTCAGGCGACGATACCTGAGTGAGATGTAGACCAGACGAGTAGCAAATGAGCTTTATGTGGATATTTGGTGCAGTGAGCTGCTTTAAGTATTACATATTGCATTGAGTAAAGTGTGTTAAGTATAAGTTAAAATTATCAGTAGATTAGATTAGATTACTTACAGTGTGGAAACAGGCCCTTCGGCCCAACAAGTCCACACCGACCCGCCGAAGCGCAACCCACCCATACCCCTATATTTACCCCTTTACCTAACACTACGGGCAATTTAGCATGGCCAATTCACCTGACCTGCACATCTTTGGACTGTGGGAGGAAACAGGAGCACCCGGAGGAAACCCACCCAGACACGGGGAGAATGTGCAAACTCCACACAGTCAGTCGCCTGAGTCGGGAATTGAACCTGGGTTTCTGGCGCTGTGAGGCAGCAGTGCTAACCACTGTGCCACCGTGCCACCAAATATCCACATAAAGCTCATTTGCTACTCGTCTGGTCTACATCTCACTCAGGTATCGTACTTGTAAGTTTGTCGAGTAGTTAGATTTATTAAGCTAAGGCCAAGTTAAATGAAGTTAATACAAGTGAAGTCAAGTTAAAACATGCAGAGCAGCTAAGTCACATTGAATATGTGTCCTGTAGTGTGTGGGAAAATGCATGATGCTACTGGTGAACTTGATAAACATATGTGCAGGAAGTGTTACCAATTCCAGAAACTGGAACTCTGGGTTTTGGAGCTGGAGTGGCAGCAGAGTTACTGTGTCGCATCAGTGAGGCTTCGAGATACGTGTGGATAGCATCCTCAGAGAGGTGGTGACACCACAGGCTAGAGACATGGTGACAGAAAGAGAGGCTTGACCTTCAGGCAGCTCAACACTATCGGGGAGATAGTGAAGGTGTTCTGAGCTCGCTAATCCGTTTGCAGTTTTGGACACTGGTAAAGACATTGTTTTCTTAGAGGAGTGTCCGCAGAAGAGATTCAGGCTTTGGGCTCTGTCATGCATGTCTTACCTTATTCTACACACTAGCTACAAGCATAGTTCACTGCGGCTGTAAAGCCATACCTACCAAGTGAAGGCTGTTCCCCACATTCCTTGTCCAGGCTTCTGCAGAAATGGTTAGTGGCAATTTGACAGATTAGAGTCCTGCCAGAAGCATCGATTTTCCTGCTCCTCGGATGCTGCCTGACCTGCTGTGCTTTTCCAGCACCACTCTAATCTTGACTCTAATCTCCAACATCTGCAGTCCTCACTTTCGCCTAGCAATTTGACAGATGCAACCAACCAGACAACATTGCTTGGTGGTCTCGCATGTTTGCACAGTGCTACTGTGAGACATGGCGACATGTAAGCTGGATCCACCTAAGGGGACATCTGATGGAGCTGAAAATGTATTGCTGGAAGAGCGCAGCAGGTCAGGCAGCATCCAAGGAGCAGGAGAATTGAGGATTCCTGAAGAAGGGCTCATGCCCGAAACGTCGATTCTCCTGCTCCTTGGATGCTGCCTGACCTGCTGCACATTTCCAGCAACACATTTTCAGCTCTAATCTCCAGCATCTGCAGTCCTCACTTTCTCCTGGGCGGCACGGTGGCACAGTGGTTAGCACTGCTGCCTCGCAGCGCCAGAGACCCGGGTTCAATTCCCGCCTCAGGCGACTGACTGTGTGGAGTTTGCACGTTCTCCCCGTGTCTGCGTGGGTTTCCTCTGGGTGCTCCGGTTTCCTCCCACAATCCAAAGATGTGCAGGTCAGGTGAATTGGCCATGCTAAATTGCCTGTAGTGTTAGGTAAGGGGCAAATGTTGGGGTATGGGTGGGTTGCGCTTCGGCGGGGCGGTGTGGACTTGTTGAGCCGAAGGTCCTGTTTCCACACTGTAATGTAATCTGATGGAAACAACTTTCACGTTGTTTCACTGCCAGGTCTGTATTGTTTTTGCCATCTGATTATTTTGACATTGGCTGTAGATGTGAGCATCCACATACCAAGCTGGTGGGCCCCTCCACTGTAATGTGGAGCTAAAAGGCATTTATTAAGAGGGGCACAGAGTACAAGAATGAGGAGGTGATATTGAATTTGTATAAGATACTTGTTAGACCTTAGCTGTAATTATTGTATACAGTTGTGTGTATTGGAAGGATGTGAACAAGTTGGTGACAGTGAAGAAGTGGTTCACGAGTGGTTTCAGGGATGAGAAACTTCAGTGATGAGGATAGATTGAAGAAGATGGGACTGTTCTCCTTGGAGAGAAGGAGGCTGAGAGGACATCTGCGAGAGGTTTTCAAAATCAAACTGGCTGAATACAGGAGGTAGGGAGAAGCTGTTCCCACTCAAGAAAGGGCCACAATGGTTCATGATCTATAGAAATGATGTGGGGATCAATTGCAATATTTCCAAATCTGTCCCCAAATTGGGTGGGAATGTAAGTTGTGAAGGAGAGGCAAGAAGGCTTCAAGAAGCCTTAGAGAGGTATATGAATGAGCTAGAACATGGACTTGTTGGGCCAAAGGGCCTGTTTCCACACTGTAAGTAATCTAAATGCAATATGATGTGAATAATTTTACAGTTACACACTGAAAATAAGAGAAACAAGCTAAATATTTCTTGAATAGTGAGAGGTTGGGAAGTGTGGGTTTTCAAAGAGACCTGGTGTCCTTGTTCATGAGAATGAAAAGCTAACGTGTAGCTATAGCAATGAGTTGGGAAGGCACATAGAATGTTAACCTTCATTGCAAGTGGATTTGAATACAATGTCTTGCTGCAGTTGTACAGTGCTCGAGTGAGACTGTGCCTGGAGTATTCTTTACAGTTTTTGTCTTTTTACCTCAGGAGAAATACACTCGTCATAGTGGGAGTTCAATGGAGGCTTACCAGATTAATCCCTCAGATGACACAATTTTCATGAGGCCAGATTGAGATAACTGGGTCTGTATTCTCATGATTTGGAGATGCTGGTGTTGGACTGGGTGGACAAAATTGAAAATCACACAACACCAGGTTATAGTCCAACAGGTTTATTTGGAAGCACTAGCTTTCAGAATGCAGTTCCTTCATCAGGGGGTTGTGGAGAGTAAGACAGAATTCTGAGGTTAGTGAATTATTGGAACTCTTATCGTAGAAACTGTGGAACTCCATTAATGAGCAGGTTCAAAACAGAAACAAACACCAAAAATGCTAGAGAAATGCAGCAGAAACCGGGAAATTCTGAAGAAGAATCATATTGGTCTACAAGACAGTTTCTCTGTCCATGGATGCTGCCAGTCCTGCTGAGTCTCTCCTCCATTCTCTGTTTGTTTCAGATATTCAGCATCTGTAGTATTTTGCTTTTAAGTTCAAGACAGAATTGTGGAGGTTAGTAACATCAAAAGATGTTGCGGAAAGTGGCATTGAGGTAGATGATCAGTCATGATCTTATTGAGTGCTGGAGTAGGCGCCACTGTTGGTAATGCTAGATTCCAGCTCTGTAATAGCAGGGAGCTAGGGCCACAAACCTGTGGGGCCTGCTGTCTTAATATTACTGAAATGTATGACTTTAACTTAGACTTACAGAGAGGTACAGCATGGAAACAGACCCTACGGTCCAACATGTCTGTGCCGACCAGATATCCTAAATGAATCTAGTCCCATTTACCAGCACTTGGCCCATATCCTTCTAAACCATTCCTATTTATATACCCATCCAGATGCCTTTTAAATGCTGTAATTGTACCAACTTCCACCACTTTCTCGAGCAGCTTATTCCTTACACGCACCACCCTCTATTTGAAAACGTTGCCCCTTAGGTCCCTTTAAAATCTTTCCCCTCTCACCCTAAACCTACGCCCTCTATTTCTGGTTTGTCCCATCCCAGGGAAAATACTTTGTCTATTTACTTGGGGAGAGCCATTTAGATTTGTGGATCTGTGATTCTGATGAGTGAATGTATGAATCATGGTGCACCTTGAAGGCTCTGGCCACTCTGAGTGTTGGGAACAAATGCCACTGCCTTGCAACTGTTTGTGAACTGACCTTTTCACAATAGGAACTGCAGTTTTGTAGCAGAACACTGCAGCGCTAGGTTTATATATGTACAGGCTGCCAGGGTCTGAACTGGGGATGGCTGGGCGCTAAATGTGCTGACTGTGCAGTCGTCTGATTTGAACACTCTCTCTGCACACATCCTTTGCAGAGAGGGGTTTGGGAGCTGGGAAGGTCTCTCACTAGCCCATGGAGCAGTGAGCAGATCAATTTCATTTAAGAGCCTTATCTGAGGTCAATTGAAGGCAGATGACTGGAACGTCTAGTCAGGAGAAACTCAGCTCACCAATTGACATCAGCAGGTCTGAATGTTGGTATTTGGCCTTTATTTATGTTTCATGGTGGCAAATCCCAGGGAAGAAGCACAGACTCAATACTGCACTAGTATTGACATTAGTCATGTCTTCCAGCTGTGTGATGTCCTTGTGATGCAAACAGACATGAATTGCAACTGCCAGCCATATCAATACAACATTGTGTAGAGAAAAGGGTGTGGGTGTCAATGTGCACAGTGAAACACAGGGGAATAAGGGGAGATCTGAAGTCTAGTGCCTCACAACGAGTACTCGAGATAGACTGGAGATCACAGCTGGATAACTGTGCATCATGATAACAGGACGATAGATCTTTTCCCACACTGCAGCTCCTTGTATTTGCTGAAATTCCAGTTTTCTCCACTCCTCGCATTTCCTCCGCCCCCCCCCCCCCCCCCCACCCTCCAGTAACTGTGGCTGGGAAGTGAGGGGGAGGCTACGTTATCTCCCTCTCTTTATTTTTCCTTCCAGTGGATTGAGAGTAAAACTCTCCAGGGGGATTTTCTTTATCTGGAGAGCGGCTGAATAATTTGTGTTGCTCAACAGTAACAGGATCCCAACATCTATAATAGACAGGGCAGTGTGATTTCCTTGTTTCTGAAAGTGGTCTCAGCTTGAGTATTAGGTGGCCAATCCCAGCCTGTATACACCAACCCGGATTTTATACTCGATCGTGCCACTATTGAGCTTCCCAGACTTTGTTTTATCTCTAATCTTAAGTCAATGCTCATTTGCTCCTTTTGTTCTAGAGGCTGATTGTTTGCCACATTGGGTTAGCATTTCAGCAAAGTTGCTATCCTCAAGGAATAGCTTCTATTCATGATGTGTTCTGGTCACCCGTTTCCCATTCCTACATGCAGAGAAGATGTTTCCACCATTGGGAGAAACTATGATCCCAGGGCACAGCCTCAGAGTGAAGGGATGACTCTTCAGAACTGAGATGAGGAGGAATTTCTTCAGTCAGATGATGATGACTCTGCGGAACTCATTGCCATAGAGGGGTGTGGAGGCCAAGTCTTTGAGTGTATTTACAACAGAGATAGGTTCTTGATTGGTAAGGGGTCAAGGATTACAGGGAGAAGTTGGCATTGAGAAAAATATCGGCTATGATCAAACGGCTGAGCAGGATCACTGGGCCAAATGGTCTGATTCTGCTCCTGTATCATGTGGTCAGGAATGTATGCTGTCCAAGTGTGGAGGAAAATGGGGCGACTGCAGACTAAGGTTCAGCTACCTTCTTGGAGTATAGAGGCGACAGGCAACTGTGGTTTTCCTCCGTCAAAGACTGATCTATAGAATAATAATTGTGCTGGAAACACACATGAATGGAGCTTTACTGTCTGGTTCAGTGCCTCATGCTGTGCAGTCAACATCATGGGGCATTGCTTCACCAAGTGAACAGGTTCACTACCATCAGGGGACACCATAGCATACCGCACAGAAACAAACCCTTCGGTCCAACTCATCCGCACCAATCAGACATCCCAATCCAACCTTGTCCCATTTGCCTGCATTTGGCCCATATCCCTTCCATTGCGTATACATATTCAGATGTCTTTTAAATGCTGTAATTGTACCAGCCTCTACCACTTCCTCTGGCAGCTCATTCCATATGCGCACCACCCTCTGCATGAAAACGTTGCCCCTTGGATCCCTTTTAAATAATTCCCCTCTCACCTTAAATCTATGCTCTCAAGTTTTGGACTCCCCACCCCAGGGAAAAGACCATGGCAATTCACCCGATCCATTCCCCTCATGATTTTATAAATGTCAGTCTCTGACACTGCAGGGAATAAAGCCTCAGCCTCTATTCAATCTCTCCCACAGCTCAAAATTGCCAGAGCCTGGACACTTCGGTTCAGATCACACCAATGGTGCTTCAAATTTAGTTTTTTTTTTCTGCTCTCCCCCCCCCCCCCCCCCCGAGGTCTGCGCACAGGCAGCAGCCTCAGAAACTGGAAGTGAGTGCGCGGATGATGTCAGTTAGCATACACAGAACCTCCCAGAGGCTACCCAGCAAATGTCAGGCCCCCCTACAGCAGCTGGTGGATTCTTCTTTTATTAAAATATCACCGAGGTCACTTTTAGAATACTGCGTACAGTTCTGGTTGCCTTTCTGTTGGATGGATATTGTTAAACTCGAGAGAAAGTTTACAAGGATGTTGCCAGGACTGGAGTGTGCGAGTTACAGGGCGTTCTGCTATAACGTGTATCTCGTCAGCACGAATTGGCTATAACATGATTGATGAATTGTGGACATGGTTTGGATAACACAAACTTTCTACTGAATGGGATAAGTAATTTTCTACAGCAATCTTGTACAGCGTCTTTCTATAGCAGTTTTCTTTAGTGCAATATTCTATAGCATGAGGTTGCAGAGGAATGCAACTGTCATGTTATAGCAGAAAGACCTGTATAAGGAGGGGCTGAATAGGCTGAGGCTGTTTTCCCTGGAATGTTGGAGGCTGAGGTGTGACCTTATTGAGGTTTATAAAATCATGAGAAGCATGGATAGAGTAAATAGACAAGGTACTTTCCTGAGGGTGGGGTGTCCAAAACTACAGGGCATAGGTTTAAGGTGAGATGGGAAAGATTTGAAAAGAACCTGAAGGGTAACGTTTTCACTCAGGGTGGTGCGTGTATGGGATGAGCTGCCAGAGGAAGTGGTGGAGGTGTGTGCAGTTACAACATTTTAAAAGGCATCTGGATGGGCACATGAATAGGAAGCTTTTAGAAGAATATGGGTTAAATGCTGGCAAATGGGACTGGGTTGGATTGGGATGTCTGATTGGCACAGATGACTTGGACCAAAGGGTTAATTTCTATGCTGTATGACACTTGGAATGAAAAAATGAATTAATGACAAAACTCTAGAATGGAGAGTTAGTTTCACTCATTGTAACAATGTTATCCATTGTGATATAAATCACATCTGTTTCGCTAATGCCTATCGGGGATCTGCCCTTCTTACTGGTCTGGCTGACATGTGACCCCAGATCCACAGTAAAGTGGTTGACTCTTAAATGCTCCCTGAAATGGGCATGCAAGTCACTTCAAAGGCAGTTAGATGTGGGGAAACTCATTATCTTTGCCAACAATAGCCACATTCCATGAGAGAAACATTTTTAAAAAATCAATTAATGTGGTTTGCAGTCATGCATGTCACAGAGCAGAAGTCAGGAATCTAGTCTGTGCTTCCTGGCAGAGCTAAACTGGCTTATGTCCCATAGGATAGTGAGTACCTGAAAGGATTAACCACCATCACAAGATATACTCTGTCCCTCAGTTTATAAAGGGCCATATGAGAGCTTTTACAGCACTGCCGTAGTGCCCCTATGTCTTGGCCAGAAAATGTGGGATCAAGTCCCATCTGCTCCAGAGATGTGTCATTACATGTCTGAACAGATTGATTAAAAATATCTAAAGGGTCATTCCTGGGAGGAACTGACTAGTCTTACCCCAAATTGTGCTGGTTACCAATGCTGTATGAAAAATGTTCTTGTAACTGGAATGTGATCTTACGATTCAGTTGGATTGATGGTATCACAAGAGATAATCACATATCTTAGAAGTAACTAGCTACCACATACTCTCTAATAAACCTATTCACTGCTCCCCAAGGTTGAGCCTGCTATGATTTGAATGAAGTTAAAAATCATACAACAGGTTATAGTCCAACAGGTTTAATTGGAAGCACTAGCTTTCGGAGCGACGCTCCTTCATCAACCATCTGATGAAGGAGCAGCACTTTGAAAGCTAGTGCTTCCAATTAAACCTGTTGGACTATAACCTGGTGTTGTGATTTTTAACTTTGTACACCCCAGTCCAACACTGGCATCTCCATATCATGATTTGAATGGGAATTGTGGTATCAGTAATCTAGATTAATGCAAAACAAGTGGTGAATCTACCCAAGAGATCCCAGAACATAGCTGACATTATAAGCTGGTTTCAGCAGCGATGACCTGCTAATAAGTGCTTGCAGAAACTGAATCCAAGAAGCAAATCTGAATTGATCGAGAGCAGCACATTTGTGGCTACATTCCATTTCTGACTTTCAGCAAGGAAGATTATAAAATAGTTTTTTTTGTGTGTGTTTTTAGAAGGTCTGTCAAAATCTGAATCCTAGATATGATCATTGAAGCTTTCTAGAGGATGCTGGGTGTTGGGGAAAGAAAGAGAGAGGGAGATGGCTGAAACAACAGCGGTGAAGGCTGAAGATTGAAGATAAGGTAGATTAATCATTGAATATGGTGCCCTGTGCAGAGGGATTGGTGCAGATTGTCCAACAGTATGTTCATCGACATGGGAAATGGCCAATGCCGGTGAGATGCTAAGAGAGGGCTCTTTATCCTCTTCACTTCGTGTCTGGACCTGGGTTTATTGTCTTGGACTATACCCTGGCACTCCTTTCAGACTGAATATTGGCTTGTTTTAAAGTTGATCAAACAGAATTCAATTTTAATTTAAACCTTTGTGTGGGAGACAGGAAGTTGAAAAACTGCTTGTAGTGAGATGTAGGAGGACAAGAAAACTGACCTGGATCTTGCTTCAAACCCACCAAATTCCTTGCCCCTACCTTAGCCCTGAAATAATGTGCTGGCAGAGATGGTCTGGTGAAACAGATTTCTGAAGCATTCAGACTAGCCCTAACTCATGAGGAGGAATTTTACTAGGATTCCGACAGATATTGAAGAGAAGTAAACAAGAAAGGCAAAAAAAGAGTACTTGTATTGATAAAACACTTTTTTCATGTTCACCAGACAACTCAAAACATCTTACAACCAATAAAGAACATGAAGTATTCTTAATGATGTTGTACAGTAATTGTGGCAACCAATTTGCACTCAGCAAACAGCAACGTGATGATGTTCAGATCATTTTTGTTCTGTTTAATTGATTTAAGGAAGACTTTGCCACACTTTTTCACAACGGTGTCAGTGATATGTAAGGCCGTAAGACCAGAAGGCATAGCAACTGAAATTAGGCCATTCTGCCTATCGAATCTAATCTGTGAATCACTCATGGCTGATAGGTTGCTCAACCTCATTTTTCCACTTTCTCTTTGCAACAATTGATCTCCTTGGCAACAAGGACCTCTCAATCTCTGTTTTAAATATAATCCCTGACCTGGCCTCCACAGCCTTTGGTGGCAATGAATTCCATGGGTTCATCACTTTCTGGCTAAAGAAATTTCTCCTTATCTCCTTTCTGAAGGGTATTCAGAGGTATTTTCTTTACTCAGAGTAGTAAGGACGTAGAATGCCCTGCCTGCAACAGTAGTAGACTCGTCAACTTTAAGGGCATTTAAATGGTCATTGGATAAACATATGGATGAAAGTGGAATAGTGTGGGTTAGGTGGGCTTCAGATTGTTGCACTGATCTGTGGAACCATCAAGGGCCGAAGGGCCTGTACTGCACTGTAATGTTCTATGTATTCCCTTTACTCTTAGCCTGCGCCCTCGGGTCCTCGTCTCTCCTGCTGATAGAAGCATATTCCCAATGTCCACTCTGTCCAGGCCATTCAGTATTCTGTAAGTTTCAATCAGATCCCCCCATATCCTTCTAAACTTCATAGAATGTAGTCCCAGAGTCCTCATTTTGTACTTCCACTCACGCTGTGGAGATGGGGCAGCAATTTAACTGTCCTTCTATTGGCTGGCATTTCTGACAGCCCTCTCTCAGCACTGTACTGCAGTATCGGTCGTGGGTTTTGGACTGGTATTCCAGGTCTGGTAAAGTTATTTGATTCTGGAATTGTGTGACTTGAATGTGCCGTGGTTGACAATACTGAAGTATGTATGGGCCAAAGTTTGGAGAAGCCATGTTTTCTTGGCCTCAAATTGCCTTTTCGGTTAATAACCAAAGTGCAGCTAAATTCCAACCTTTTTTTGCAAGTACTATAAACTCGCTGGACTTGACAAGTAACAACAGCAGAGTAAGTGTGCAGACACATTTGGTTGTGTATTTGAGTGATAGGGTCACTTAACCTGGCTGTTTAAGTAGATTAGAGATCTGTTGCTGTTTCCTCAAGGGATGCTTTTGGATGTTTGAGATTCTTGGCAATAGTCGAAGAGTGTGGTGCTGGGAAAGTACAGCCAGTCAGGCAGCATCTGAGGAGCAGGAGAGTTGATGTTTTGGGCATAAGCCCTTCAGGGGCATGAAGGGCTTATGCCTGAAGTGTCGATTCTTGTGCTTTTCGGATGCTGCCTGACCTGCTGTGCTTTTCCAGCAACACACTCTTCGACTCTGATCTGCAGCCCTCACTTGCTCCATTCTTGGCAATAGACAAACTGGAGTGTATTAGAGAGAGGTGAGTTGGATAGAGCATCAAAGAACGATAGAGCATCACTATCTGGCTCACCGAGCATGCGATGGGAACGAGAGGAATTTAAACTAGTGACGATTCTGCCAATGATTCAGCTCCTGACAAAGGAATCATGTGAAATTAATTTACTGAAGGAGTGGATTCAACAATACAATGGAATAATTAAATCAAACTGTTGATGTAATCAGTTTAACTGGACACTTCACAAATGGCTATTACCTCTGGCCCACGCCTAACCCTGCCCCCACTCCCAGCTCCAGCCTCACACCAGGTCCTAGCTCCCAGCCCTGCCGTATTTTCACCATCAGTCCAACAATCCCGCATCTGCCGTTTCTAACCTCCTGCCCAAAATCCACAAACCTGACTGCCCCACCAACCCATTGTCTCAGCCTGCTCCTGCCCCACCGAACTCAGCTCTGCATACCTTGACACGGTCCTGTCTCCCTTAGTCCAAGAACCCCCCACCTACGTTCGGGACACCACCCACGCCCTCCACCTCCTCCATGATTTTCGCTTCCCCGGTCCCCAACGCCTTATCTTCACCATAGACATCCAGCCCCTGTACACCTCCATCCCCCATCACGAAGGATTCAAAGCCCTCCGCTTCTTCCTTTCCTGCCCTTCCACTGACCTTTCCACTGACACCCTCCTTCAACTGACTGAACTGGTCCTCACTCTGAACAACTTCTCTTTCCAACCCCTCCACTTCATCCAAACCAAAGGAGTAGCCATGGGCACCCGCATGGGCCTCAGCTATGCCTGCCTCTCTGTAGGATATGTGGAACAGTCCATCTTCCGCAGCTACACTGGCACCACCCCCCACCTTTTCCTCCGCTACATTGATGACTGTATCGGCGCTGCCTCATGCTCCCACGAGGAGGTTGAACAGTTCACCCACTTTACCAACACCTTCCACCCCGACCTCAAATTTACCTGGACCGTCTCAGACTCCTCCCTCCCCTTCCTAGACGTCTCCATTTCTATCTCGGGCGACCAAATCAACACGGACATCTACTATAAACCGACCGACTCCCACAGATACCTAGACTACACCTCCTCCCACCCTGCCCCCTGTAAAAACGCCATCCCATATTCCCAATTCCTTTGTCTCCGCCGCATCTGCTCCCAGGAGGACCAGTTCCAATACTGTACAACCCAGATGGCCTCCTTCAAAGATCGCAATTTCCCCCCAGACGTGATCGATGATGCCCTCCACCATATCTCCTCTACTTCCCGTTCCTCCACCCTTGAACCCCGCCCCTCCAATCCCCACCAGGTCAGAACCCCACTGGTCCTCACCTACCACCCCACCAACCTCCATGTATAACGTATCATCCGCCGTCATTTCCGCCACCTCCAAATGGACCCCACCACCAGAGATATATTTCCCTCCCCTCCCCTATCAGCGTTCCAAAAAGACCACTCCCTCTGAGACTCCCTCGTCAGGTCCACACCCCCCACCAACCCAACCTCCACTCCCGGCACCTTCCCCTGCAACCGCAAGAAATGCAAAACTTGCGCCCACACCTCCCCCCTTACTTCCCTCCAAGGCCCCAAGGGATCCTTCCATATCCACCACAAATTCACCTGCACCTCCACACACATCATTTACTGCATCCGCTGCACCCGATGTGGCCTCCTCTATATTGGGAGACAGGCTGCCTACATGCGGAACGTTTCAGAGAACACCTCTGGGACACGCGGACCAACCAACCCAACCACCCCGTGGCTCAACACTTCAACTTCCCCTCCCACATCACCAAGGACATGCAGGTCCTTGGACTCCTCCATTGCCAGACCATAGCAACACGACGGTTGGAGGAAGAGCGCCTCATCTTCCGCCTAGGAACCCTGCAATCACAAGGGATGATCTCAGATTTCTCCAGTTTCCTCATTTCCCCTCCCCCCCCACCTTGTCTCAGTCCCAACCCTCGAACTCAGCACCACCTTCCTAACCTGCAATTTTCTTCCTGACCTCTCCACCCCCACCCCCACCCGGCCTATCACCCACACCTTAACTTCCTTCCACCTATCGCATTTCCAACGCCCCTCCCCGAAGTCCCTCCTTACCTTTTATCTTAGCCTGCTTGGCACCCTCTCCTTATTTCTGAAGAAAGGCTCATGCCTGAAACGTCGATTCTCCTGCTCCTTGGATGCTGCCTGACTTGCTGCGCTCTTCAAGCAACACATTTTCAGCTATTACCCCTGGCGTGCCATTTCTTTAATTCCTTTTCAATTACGTATCCAATTTCCTTTCGGAATGATGTTGTCTTCCTACATATGCTAAAGCATTTTGTGTTCTAATAGTCCTCTGTGAAGTCTGTCTTCTTATTGTCCTTTTAATGATTCCTGGTCACAGATTCAACTGACTCGTGTAATCATCTTCATTCATCCTCTGTTAACCTCTGATAAATTTTCTCTTATGCAGTCTTCCTGATGGGATGGAACATGGAGCCATTGTTTTGTAAATCCTTCATAACTGTAATCATGTTACTGCTGTACTTTTACAATATTCTGTCTGGGGATAATTTTGTTTTCTCTGTGCAATGTTTTTAGATCTGATTCTGTGCAGATTGAGAGGAAGTGAGGACTGACTGCAGGAAGGTATTCTGTTCACTGTTAAATTTTTTTCCCCAGTATTTAGTTTCAATAAAATCTCAAACTGTACAGTTCATTCACAGCACTTCCAATGAATTGATACAACAGACGCTCTCTGTCTCATTCACATTCTCACTCTCTGACACTCTGTCCCACCTGCTCGCATGCTGTCTCATTTGTGCTCTCATGCTCTATCTCTGCCTCTCTCATTCTCGCCCCACTACTCTCTCTCATCACGCTCTTTTGGTGTTTCATGTTTTGCTCTCCTCCCTCCCTCTCCCCCTCTTGCTTTCTCTCATGTGCACTCTCTCCCGCTCCAGTCTCTCTTGTTCTCTCTCTCTGAGTCAGAGTCATGCAGATGTACAGACGGAATCAAATCCTTCGGTCCAACTCGTCCATGCCAACAGAGACCCCAACCCAATCTAGTCCCACCTGCCAGCACCCAGCCCATATCCCTCCAAACCCTTCCTATTCATATACCCATCCAGATGCCTTTTAAATGTTGCAATTGTACCAGCCTCCACCATTTCTTCTGGCAGCACATTCCATACACGTACCACCCTCTGCGTGAAAAGGTTGCCCTTTAGGCCTTTTTTATATCTTTCCCCTTTCACCGTAAACCTATGCCCTCTAGTTCTGGACTCCCCGACCCCAGGGAAAAGACTTTGCCTATTTACCCTATCCATGCCCCTCACAATTTTATAAACCTCTATAAGGTCACCCCTCAGCCTCCGGCGCTCCAGGGAAAACAGCACCAGCCTATTCAGCCTCTCCCTATAGCTCAAATCCTCCAACCCTGACGACATCCTTGTGAATCTTTTCTGAACCCTTTCAAGTTTCACACATCTTTCCATAGGAAGGAGACCAGAATTGCACGCAATATTCCAACTACTTTCCCTTTCCGATAGAAAGAGATATTTCAAGGATTATGGTTTGGATAGTTCTGGAATAATGTATCTTTTCGTGTTCAGCGGCCAATGGGAAGATAGATGGGGTGATCAGTCCTGTTGTTGCCTGTCCTTGCTCCTGATCGGAATGCTGATCTTCCACATAAGCTGAAATGCTTTGTACTGGATGCTTGTGACTACATAGTAGCCATGTTACAGATGTCGATGTCACATCTGGAAATTGGGTGTGTGTTTACCCACACTGAATTCCTAACTTTCTAAAATAGATTTGTTTTGCATTTTGCAGTTGGTGAAGTACTGCAGCCACACCCATAAAGGATCCCAAATTCATCTTCAAATCCTGAACATCAAGTGTCTGCTGTGATTAATAAAAATGTGCACCCTCTGGTTGTCTCACCACACCCAGTTTCTCTGAAGTCAGTTGGGTTGTGTGATGGCCCAGTTGGGGACCAGAAAGGAACCTTGTATGTACAGGATACGGTTTCTAGTCTGGAGAGTGTGATGCTGGAAAAGCACAGCAGGTCAGGAAGCATCCGAGGAGCAGGAGAATCGATGTTTCGAGCATAAACCCTTAATCAGGAATGAAGGGCTTATGCTCGAAACGTTGATTCTCCTGCTCCTCGGATGCTGTCTGACCTGCTGTGCTTTTCCAGCGCCACACTCTTAACTCTGACCTCCAGCATCTGCAGTCCTCACTTTTTCCACAGTTTCTTGTCTGTGTCCTTCTCTCTCCTGCTCTCCTCATTGGAATGGACATGAGCATCCCAAAATTTGTGCGTGTGTCTGCACAAGTTTAACAGGAAGCTATTAGAGTAGGAATTGTCTAAACGTTACCAATTTCTTCAGGGTCTCTGTGTTAGTCACATCAGGACCTGGATATCTTTTTCACAAAAAAGCCTCTTGCAACCTCAGGACATTCCAGAACGCTTTACAGCAAAACAACTTCTTTCTGAAATGTATTCACAGTTGTGGTGTTGGTCACTGGCAGCCAATTGGCATGCAGCAAGCTCCCATGAACAATATCCAGCTAATTTTGTTTTTAATGATGTCAATAATATTATAAAAACTGCTGAGTTGGTTGGGCTTGTTTGCGATGCAGATTCAATTCCTGCCTGGGTTACCATGTAGGTCCCAGTTTCTCAAACTTTCCCCTTGTCTGAGGCCTGCTGACCCTCAGGTTAAACTCGCCAACTCTCTCTCTAATAGGAAATCAATTCTATGGAACCCTGTCCCTACTGTGACTTTACTTCAATACCGAGGAGGACACTGGAGAGTAAAAATTTTGTTTAGTGTCTTATTCAAAAGATGGCAAAATCTGTGGTATAGCCTTGCTGTGTATTGCACTGGGCCATGTCAACTTTAGTGACTGGTCCAGAACTTGAAATGCTGCAACTGATCATGGCTGACACAATGCTAAGGGAAGCATTGTCCTCTATACTATAGAACAGTGCTCTGCTATGCATATATTTTCTTTAATCATCTTAACGTCTTTTGCTGGCAAGTGTTTGGAGAAGGTGGTTCTGGATTTACAGGAAAATTAGTTTAAGCCATTTTGAGAATGTATTCAACCAGAGTGTAAATTTAGAATGTAAATCTGGCCCAGTTTAAATCAAATATAAAGCTTTGTGGTTAAAAGACTTTGTTCTGAGTAAAATAAATGAATTCCACTTGCTAACTTTCTCAGATGTATTTCTGACTGTAGTGGTTCCGAATTACAGAGGGGTTTGAATGAGCTGATTTTTCAGATGGGGGATTGACCTTGGGCTAACCCATGTTTAGCTGCAATTATCATTCCATGACCCTTTTCTGGCACATTTGCAGGTCTGGTTCGGGCAGGTTTGGGGTCTAGTGCACAGGATTCCGAGTCAACAGTTGGCAATGACGTGTTCATGTGTGAAGGTTGCTGCTTGAGGGAGAGCTATCAATACGTGTTCCCATTGCTCAAAAATGTGTTCTCCATTTTTTTTGTATGGAAGTGGGAAGAAAAGGTAACACACTGATTCACCAAACGTGACTTTGCTAATCTACAGTGTGTCCCAGTAGATAATGTTCAGGGTGCAATAGATACTTTATTTTGCTGCATTGTAGATTTTCCCACTGCTGGTTAATTGGAAGTTTTAGAACAGATCCTTTTGAAAACTGGTTGGAAGGGCATTTTAACAGCAGCTACAAGCATTCAAAGGACGACGGGTGCCAAGCTCAAAACCTTTCAACCATTACGATTGTTGCTATAGTAACAAGCGTAGGTTTGTAACGATGTCCAGAAACACTTCCCTATCCTGCGCTAGGAACTGGAGGCTGGTCATCTTGCAATTGATAGGTTAAGCACGGAATGAATTTTCCCTGCCATCAAGCTGCTAAATGCAGATCAATTTAGTCACTTAATTCCCTACATAACTCTTATTACTTTTTCTACGGGTCATAAGCCACTCCTCTCGGCGTACTGAATTGAATTGCAATATTGCAAATCCTCGTTTGTAATTAACTTAAAACCTCTTTATGGAACCTAATAACAGTGTCAAGTATTTATAGCGCGGATGCTTCATACCAAATAACTGCAAGAGTAATTCTTTTATCTGAAATGTGATGGAATCAGCAACAGAGGCACTGAGGTTAGTCTTGATGTGCTCCAAACCCCAAATGAATTCTGAAATCTGTCTATGTTTCTCAAAATCAATTTTTAGTGACGTTGTTAAAAATTTTCAGTGAGTCAAGAAGGGTTTTGTAACGGGATGAATCGGCTATTCATTTTTAAATAAAGCCCCTCATTTTAACATTCTTCCAGACTTATTACAAGCAACTTCAAAGCGATTTTGAGGGGTTGCGGGGGAGGGGATAGTGTAGGGAAATACAGTTATAGCATTCTCATTAATGAAGTTTTAGTCTTTTTTTATTCACTTTTTGTTCTGTTGCTATCTGACTCTGAATGGTATCACACACTGCATGATTGTGCCCATGAGTTTGACTAAGAATTGACCGTCTTTTATGCTCAGACCGCAGTCAGTATTCATTGGGTTTGCAACAGCGTAATGGTTCATGAGAAACAAATGCAGATTCCCGATGGGTTAGTGGGTAAATGAAGTGTCAGCTACATAGATCACGATTTAAATCTGGGTTGGTGTTGACTTGCAGAGTCTGACATAACATCGATTGTGTGAAAAAGCCTCTAGAACATGTGATCAGGGACAGAATGACTAAACAGTTGATAAAACAATAGGTGATCAGAGAGAATGGAATTGGGATATGTGGGTCCTAGTTAACCTAATTGGATTGGAGGTCACCAGCATTAATAGGTAGGACAGTGCCGATGTTGTCTTTCTGAAGGCGTTTAGTAATGATCCACACAATATTGAAGGCAAACTTATGTGTGTAGAATTTGGAGATTAACATGGTTGTTAATCAGTTGGTAGTTAGTAGACCGAGAATAAGGATAATGACTTTGTTTTCTGAGCGAGAAGATGTGACCAATGGTTTACCCAATGGGAGGGACTCTTGCAGTGCAGAGGTAGTGTCCCTGCCTCTGACCGAGTAAGATAAAAGAAAGAACTATGGATGCTGGACATCTAAAATTAACAAATGTGCTGGAGAAACTCAGCAGCTCTGGCTGCATCTGTGGAGAGAAAGAAAGAGAGTTAATGTTTTATGTCCAGTGACACTTCATCAGAGGGCCTGGGTTCCAGTCCCATCTGCTCCAGAGATGTGTCATAACATGGTGATTAAAACATCAATCATCAGGCTGTATAGGCTGATTAAAAATCTATCTTTTTGTGATCTGTAGAGATTTCAGCTATTCATCGTGTACATGGGAGTAGACCAGCACTACATAAGGTAGAGTAGTAACTTGCATAGGTAGGAGAATTGAGTTAATTATTGGGTGGCACAGTGGTTAGCACTGCTGCCTCAACAGCGCCAGAGACCCAAGTTCAGTTCCCGCCTCAGGCAACTGACTGTGTGGAGTTTGCACATTCTCCCCGTGCCTGCGTGGGTTTGCTCCGGTTTCCTCCCGCAGTCCAAAAATGTGCAGGTTAGGTGAATTGGCCGTGCTAAATTGCCCATAGTGTTAGGTGCAGGGGTAAGTGTAGGGGAATGGGTCTGGGTGGGTTGGTCTTCGACGGGTCGGTGTGGACTTATTGGGCCGAAGGGCCTGTTTGCACACTGTGAATAATCTGATCTAGTGACAGGCTAAGTGGTTTGGAAAAGCCATCTATGTTAGAGAGGAGTTCTACATGAGCAGGTCTTTCACATTGTATCTGTGAAAGACAAATGGAAATGCTACCTTCATTCTAGAGTTATTTATGTATACAATAACCCCGCCCCGATACACACTGCGGATAGGATGGGATACGTACCTCCTGCTCCCTGCTACCTCTACTATGTCCCAGTCGCGGTAAACTGCGGATACGGGGGGTCGCCCTGTATAACCTAAAAGTATGCACAGTAGAAAAGATCTTGATCAAAGGGTTCGATTACAAAAGTGTGGAAGTGGCCTTAGTTTTACAGAGCCTTGGTCCTAGGCCATCTATTGTAGTACATTTAAATCCGAGCACCAAATCTGAGCTGAGATATATTTGCCTTGGAGAGAGTACAGTGTAAATTGCCAAGAGTTATACTAGGGCTTAAAGGATATAATTGGCGACAAGTTGCATAAATTTGGTTTGTTCTCCCCTGTGTTTAGAAAGTTGATGAGTGATCTAATTGGAGTGCTCAGTAAATTAAAGTATATGAAAGGTTAGAAACAGAAATAATTTCCTCTGGTGGAGGCCCCTGCAATAAAAAGGAAATAAACATTAAATTTAGAATGAGATCATTTCGGAGTAAAATCCAAACGGACTTTGTAACCAAAAGGCTAGCATACGTATTGAATCATTCTCACCAAGGGTTTGTATGCTAGATTAATTGACCATTAGTAGATTTTTGTTTGATAAGGATATTGGGATATAGAACTAAGGTAGATCAATGAGTACAAGTTACAGATCAGCTCAGCACAGACCTCTTTAGATTAGATTCCCTACAGTGTGGAAACAGGCCCTTCAGCCCAACCAGTCCACACCAACCCTGCGAATAGTAGCCCACCCAGACCCATTTCACTCTGACTAATGCACCTAATGCAATGGGCAATTTAGCATGGCCAGTTCATCTGACCTGCCCATCTTTGAACTGTGGGAGGAAACCGGAGCACCCGGAGGAAACCCACGCAGACACAGAGAACGTGCAAACTCCACATAGACAGTCGTCCAAGGCTGGAATTGAACGTGGGACCCTGGTGCTGTGAGACAGCAGTGCTAACCACTGAGCCACATGCTGCCCTAAGTGGTGGAACAGTTATGGGGAGGGGGCTGCTCATGGTCAAATATCTGCAGTGTCTGGGTTAGTGATAACTGAGCAGCAGGCATGTAATTAACCCATGGTGCATAGTGATCTTTTGTACTGAACAGTTCTGAGGGACATTATGAAGCATGGGAACATAGGAAATAGAAGCAGGAGTAGGCCATTTGGCCAGTTGAGCATTTTTCACGTAACAAGATCATGGGTAATCATTTACCCCCAATACCATTTTCATGCATCCTTTAATATATGCTAATATTTAGCCATCTCCAGATCTCTGTCTTGAACATAGCCAGCGACTGAGCCAATGCAATAGGCCATGTGGAGATAAGATCATAGTATCACATCCAATCAGTATCACAGAATCTCTATAGTGCACATAGAAGCCCTTTGACCCTTCGAATCTGCACCAACACTCCGAAGAGCATCCCACACCCGCAAACCTATCCTCGTAATCCCATATTTACCATGGCTTACCCACCTCACCCACACATCCCTGGGCACTATGGCAATTTAGCATGGCCAATCTACCTAACCTGCACATCTTCGGACTAGAGGAGGAAACCGGAGGAAACCCATACAGACACGAGAAGAAGGTACAAACTCCTCACAGACAATCACCGAAGGGTGGAATCGACCCTCGGTCCCTGGCGCTGTGAGGCAGCAGCGCGAACCACTGAGCAACCGCACTGTCACTTGCAAAACCTGAGTCTGGTGGGACTGAGAAGGAAAGAAAAATGACTGGTTGAGCCTGGATTGTGTGTGATTCTCCACACCATACCTCACTGTTTCCACAATTAATCGTAGAATAATTGTAAAGTTAATTTATTTCAGGCTATAAATGAAGCCTCAATTACCTTGGCTATGCCCTCACTGTCTTCCAATGCCGTGTGAAGTAGTTTAACGTAGAAATACCAGAAGTTCATCTGCATCATATGGATCCTGAGAGGTGAAACTTAAAAGTAACTGGTTAGAGGGAATTTCAGAAAGTACGTTCTGATGGGCAAACACCACAGCTGTGAAACAGAGTTATTCCCTCAAGTTTGTTATTTTACATTAAAGAAGAACTTAGCTCATTCAGAACAAACAATTTTGAAAGGGCAACACTGAAATTAACAGGAAATGTTGGATTGGGTCTACAATTCACATTTAATGAAGTGCTGATGGTACTTTTTAGTTGGATTAGCTTGGCTTAATTCCATTAATAGATCCTGTGCAGGCGTGTGCTTTATTCAGATTGATGAATTTGACAATAAGTAAGATTTTTGCCTTGGGAGCTTTGGTTTTGAAGTGTTTTTTTTTAAATTTGGAGTTGTAACAGCAAAGAAACAGTTATCGCAGGAGCAGAGGACAAGCCCCAAGGGAGCAGTTCAGCAGCTGAGTAATAACTTCCAATTCTCCTTTTTTCCGGTGTTATGGTTTCAAGCTGCCCCTTTGGGAGCTGCTTCCTGCAAAGCCATGACATCTTTTTTGGACATTTGAAGATTTTAATTCTGGCATGTTTGGTTAATTTTCACTGAATGAATGGTGTATTCCGAGTCGGAGCTATAGAAATCCCACTTAGCTTCACAGCTGGAAATAATATCGATAAGGGCTGAGTTAGACATCTGGACTGTTTTTGGAACGATTGTAATTGTAACAGGAGAGAGCAGGGTAACTTGCACAGTTCAAATGTTGTGCCTTGTCTAAAGGATCTGCATGTTTGATTTGGAAATGTGGAAGTATAGTTGGAGAAATCTGATTGCTGCCTGATGTCCCTTACAGATTTATGCTGCAGAAATCTTCCTGTAAGAAACACACTTCCAAAACAAATCTTCTATTTGAGTCCCAAAGTGTTTATTTCTTGCAACATTACGTACATGTGTCTATCAGCAGCAGAACCTGTAGTTCCTATACATCACACACAATGTTTGTCGCGCATTTAAGATTCACTATTCGCACTATGAGGCCTGCATGTCCAAGCATCTCCAAGAATGCTTTGGTAGAAGTTGAAAGCAGTGGTGTTGGGGATGAGGGAAGGAAAAGGCTTTCTGAAAGAGAGACTTGTTGTATTAATTGGTTTCTAACCCAAATTCAGAGTTTGTTTTACCAAGAGTAACATGTAGTTAGATTACCTTTGTTGCCAGATCACCCAAAGCAAGCAATCATTTTTTTTTTGCCTGCAGTTATTTTTTTTTTGACACCTGTTGACTTGTTTGGAGGTTCCTTAAACATTGACCCCATTCCACTCCGCCCCAAGATTCTGAGTTTGTGTTGACCTACACAGAGGGTGCATTTATTTGATCCTGTCCTTGCCGATTATTGGTACTTTGTTATGGAATTCCCCAAAAGGGAAAGGTTTGCATTGTATAAACCTATTTTTTATGTTCTCACAACAATTGTGAACCCTCACACTAATGATGATATGAATGCAGGATGAATTTAGAATTGCAACTAAATCTACCACTAGAACTTGTGGGCGGCACGGTGGCACAGTGGTTAGCACTGCTGCCTCGCAGCGCCAGAGACCCGGGTTCAATTCCCGCCTCAGGCGACTGACTGTGTGGAGTTTGCACGTTCTCCCCGTGTCTGCGTGGGTTTCCTCCGGGTGCTCCGGTTTCCTCCCACAGTCCAAAGATGTGCAGGTCAGGTGAATTGGCCATGCTAAATTGTCTGTAGTGTTAGGTAAGGGGTAAATGTAGGGGTAGGGGTAGGGGTGGGTTACGCTTCGGCGGGTCGGTGTGGACTTGTTGGGCCGAAGGGCCTGTTTCCACACTGTAAAGTAATCTATGTAAATCTAATCTAACCATGCGGAACGAATTACCTGGACATATTAACTTGGGCATTCAAGCTCCATTTGCCTTTCCAGTTTAGTTGCAACCTCACCAACATTCCCAATTTATGCTTCATAAATTTAATGCCTCTGAGAGCCTTGTATGTAAGATGATCTTTGATAAGGCTATTTAATTTTGTCATTGTGGTCATCACCCTGTTTCACACAGTTGGATGAAAACTGGTTAATGGTCTTCTTTGCCTCTGTCCCCTCAAAGAAATGCACACACATTGTTTCAGTTACTGTGTCAGATTGAACATGTGTGTTGAAATATACATTGAATCCAATTCCATTAGCCTCCAACGTTTGAAAGAACCTTATTGAATAGACAAACTCCATATGCAAATGGTGCAGCAAAACCGATAAAGACTGTGTGAATCAACAGTGAGATCAGTAATTGTGTATGCAGGCTGTGGAGTAGATCATTTAGTCCTTTAAACTGTTTCTACCATTCAATGCCCCCTCGTTCTGGTATGTCTATTTATCTAATTACAGTCATTGTCAGCCACAATCGGTCGCTAACAAGTATGATTATCTGCTCTGGAAATTCGATGTCACTGGGCATGGACTCTGAGTGGCTGATGAGCCCAATCTGAAAGTTGGATCTCTGACCACACATTTGGCAGAGATCACTGGCATGCGTTTCTCCACTTCCTTTCCCATGCTTCCTCTTGCTGCTGGGTGTCATAGAGTCATAGAGATATACAGCACGGAAACAGAACCTTCGGTCCAACTTGTCCACGATGACCAGTTATCCCAATCTCAAAGAATTGTGTTCTTTTCCTACAGACCATTCCTCCAAGTTGGTTCCTTCTGGATGGGGGTCTTCCAGGTATTGACATCTATGTTGCATTTCTGAAGGGAAGCCTCATGACGCTAGAATCTAGTGGTCAGATTACATTTGGAATATTGCTCAGTGTGGCAAGGAAAGTGGTAAAACACTACAAAGGGTGAAGAATAAACTGATTGCAATTAAAAATGATGAGCTTCAGTTCAAAGCTTGCAGTAAAGAGAACAGAGTGGAGAGTTTAAGGAACATGAGAACAGGAACAAGGTATTGAACTATTTAGGGTGCCACAGTGGTTGACACTACTACCTCACAGTGCCAGGGACCTGGGTTTGATTGGAGCCTTGGGGGAACTGTCTGTCCGTGTGGAGTTTGCACACATACTCCTCATGTCTGCATGGGTTTCCTCTATGTGCTCTGGTTTCATCCCATCGTCCAAAGATGTGCAGGTTAGGTGAATTAGCCATGGTAAATTGACTGTAGTGTCCAGAGATGTGCAGCTTAGATAGATTGGCCATGCTAAATTGCCCGGTAGTGTCCAGGGATATGCAGGTTAGGTGGTAAATGCGGGGTTATGGAGATAGGGTGGGATGCTGTTTGGAGGGTCAGTGCAGACTCTGATGGGCCAAATGGCCTCCTTCTGCATTGTAGGGATGCTATAAGTCTGTGGTGCCTCACCCTTTGACTTATGGCTGATCTGTATCTCACCACATTTGACCACTGCTGCTGATCCATAATCCTTTATACCTTTATCCAATAAAACTCAACCTATCCCAGGCTAGAGACTTTCAATTGACCACATATCTACAACATTTTTGAGAGAGCGAGAGAGAGTTTCATATTTTCCTTTATTCTTTATTGCCCAATAAGTATATTAAATTGTTAAAAATCGCACAACACCAGGTTATAGTCCAACAGGTTTAATTGGAAGCAAGCACACTAGCTTTCGGAGCGACGCTCCTTCATCAGGTGATTGTCTGGTGAAGGAGCGTCGCTCCGAAAGCTAGTGTGCTTCCAATTAAACCTGTTGGACTATAACCTGGTATTGTGTGATTTTTAACTTTGTACACCCCAGTCCAACACCGGCATCTCCAAATCATGTATATTAAATTGAGCAGCTCAATTAAACTCGTTACTACAGTATTGCAGAGTAAGCCAGAGGACATAAGTGGAAATTATTTAAATGTAATTTATAACAAGCATCGGCAATTACTTCCTGTAATTCTTCTGGATAATCTACAAAAGCTAATTTAGGGAGACAATGGCCTTATGGTATTATTGCTGGACTCTTAAAACCAGAGAGCGAGGTAATGTTTGGGGTTACCCAGTTGCCGATCCTCCTGCAACGAAAGATTGAATTTGAATTCAATTTTTTAAAACTCTGGAATTAAGAATCTACTGATGACCATTGTTGATTTGTGATTAAAAACCCATCTAGCTTCCTAAAGGAAATCGCCTGGTCTGGCCTACACCTGACTCCCATCCCACAACAACGTGGTTGACTCTCAAATGCCCTCTGGGCAATTAGGGATAGACAATGATAGTCAGTGATGCCCACATCCTGTGAATGAATAAAAAGAGTATTAGTGACATTGGGTTTATTCAAAATATATTTGAACTGTCAGAATAACATGCAGAGATAAGAGTGTGCAGCTGGAAAAGCACTGAGGGTTAGGCAGCATCGGAAGAGCAGGAGAATCGATGTTTTGGGCATAAGCCCTTCATTAGCCCTTATACCCGAAACGTCAATTCTCCTGTTGCTCAGATGCTGCCTGGACTGGCTGTGCTTATCCAGCACCACAATCACGACTCTGATCTCCAGCATCTGCAGTCCTCACTTTCTCCTAATATGCAGAGATAGTTTGAAAGGTTTTTCTTGGTGGCTTTTCCTGTTTTCCATCTGAGGTTCCTTTTAAAAACTTGTCCCTGTGTGCTAGTAGTTCCTTCAGTGGACAGTCAAGCATGTATTCCGTTCAATATGGAAGCAGGCTGGTTTGATGGCATGTGTAGAACTGAACGCTAATCCAAATTCTTGTTCGTCTGGCTCTTTGCGTTGTTGCTTCATGTCTTTTGTCTGGTGTGTAGCTGAAGGAGTCCTCAACACGAAGTGGGTGCTGGAAAGGCTTGCAAGGCTGTTAGAGAGCTCTTGGAAAAACTGAACAAGCTGAGACTCTTATCCTAATACAGGTTGTGATTAAATGGAAGTGGAATCTCTGGTCAAGAAGAAGAAGGCTTATGTTAGGATGAGATGTGAAGGCTCAGTTAGGGCGCCTGAGGATTACAAGGTAGCCAGGAAAGACCTAAAGAGAGAGCTCAGAAGAGCCAGAAGGAGGCATGAGACATTGTTGGCGGATAGGATCAGGGTAAACCCTAAGGCTTTCTATAGGTATTTAAGGAATAAAACAATGACAAGAGTAAGATTAGGGCCAATCAAGGATAGTAGTGGGAAGTTGTGTGTGGAGTCAGAGGAGATAGGGGAAGCACTAAATGAATATTTTTCGACAGTATTCACTCTAGAAAATGACAATGTTGTCGAGGAGAATACTGAGATACATGCTACTAGACTAGGTGGGATTGAGGTTCACAAAGAAGAGGTTTTCGAAATCCTACAGAGTGTGAAAATAGATAAGTCCCCTGGGCCAGATGGGATTTTTGCTAGGATCCTCTGGGAAGCCAAGGAGGAGATTACCGAGCCTTTGACATTGATCTTTAAATTATCATTGTCTACAGGAATAGTGCCAGAAGACTGGAGGATAGCAAATGTGGCTCCTCTGTTCAAGAAGGGGAGTAGAGACAACCCTGGAAATTAGACCAGTGAGCCTTACTTCGGTTGTTGGTAAAATGTTGGAAAAGGTTGTAAGAGATAGATAGGATTTATAATCATCTAGAAAAGAATAATTTGATTAGGGATAGTCAGCACGATTTTGTGAAGGGTAGGTTGTGCCTCACAAACCTTATTGAGTTCTTTGAGAAGGTGACCAAACAGGTAGATGAGAGTAAACCAGTTGTGGTGTATATGGATTTCAGCAAGGCATTCGATAAGGTTCCCCACAGTAGGCTATTGTACAAAATGCGAAGGAATGGGATTGTGGGAGATATAGCAGTTTGGATCAGTAATTGGCTTGCTGAAAGAAGACAGAGGGTGGTGGTTGATGGGAAATGTTCATCCTGGAGTCCAGTTATTAGTGGTGTACTGCAAGGGTCGGTGTTGGGTCCACTGCTGTTTGTCATTTTTATAAATGACCTGGATGAGGGCGTAGAAGGGTGGGTTAGTAAATTTGCGGGCGACACTAAGGTCGGTGGGGTTCTGGATAGTGACGAAGGATGTTGTAGGTTACAGAGATACATAGATAAGCTGCAGAGCTGGGCTGAGAGGTGGCAAATGGAGTTTAATGTGGACAAGTGTGAGGTGATACACTTTGGTCGGAGTAACCGGAATGCAAAGTACTGGGCTAATGGTAAGATTCTTGGTAGTTAGATGAGCAGAGAGATCTCGGTGTTCATGTACACAGATCCTTGATAGTTGCCTTCCAGGTTGACAGGGTTGTTAAGAAGGCATACAGTGTTTTAGCTTTTATTAATAGAGGGATCAAGTTCCACAACTATGAGGTAACGCTGCAGCTGTACAAAACTCTGCTGCGGCCGCACTTGGAGTATTGTATACAATTCTGGTCACCACATTATAAGAAGAATGTGGAAGCTTTGGAAAAGGTGCAGAGGAGATTTACTAGGATGTTGCCTGGTATGGAGGGAAGGTCTTCCGAGGAAAGGCTGAGAGACTTGAGGCTGTTTTCGTTAGAGAGAAGAAGGTTGAGAGGTGACTTAATAGAGACATATAAGATAATCAGAAGGTTAGATAGGGTGGACAGGGAGAGCCTTTTTCCAAGTGTGGTGACGCCGAGCATGAGGGGGCATAGCTTTAAATTGAGGGATGATAGATATAGGACAGATGTCAGAGATAGTTTCTTTACTCAGAGAGTAGTAAGGGTATGGAATGCTTTGCCTGCAACGGTAGTAGATTCTCCAACTTTAAATGCATTTAAGTGGTCATTGGACAAACATATGGACATACATGGATTAGTGTAGGTTAGATGGGCTTCAGATTGGTATGACAGGTCGGTGCAACATCGAGGGCCGAAGGGCCTGTACTGCACTGTAATGTTCTATGTTCTAAATATATAAAATGTAGGTTGATTTTTGGATTTCCAAATGAGGCAGATGAATGTGCATTAGTTCTGCGAAGACTTCTTTTTAACAAAAAATGGTCAGAAATTCATTCTGGAACAATGAACTAAGTACAGAGGAACCTTGATTGTCTGGCATTCGATTATCCGAATATCGGGCGACTGTCTATGTGGAGTTTGCACATTCTCCCTGTGTCTGTGTAGATTTCCTCCACGTGCTCTGGTTTTCTCCCACAATCCAAAGATATGCAGGTTAGGTGAATTGGCCATGTTAAATTGCTCATAGTGTGGGTCTGTGTGAGTTGGGTGCATTAGTTAGAGGACATTCTAGAGTAATAGAATAGGGGAATGGGTCTGGGTGGGTTACTCTTCAGAGGGTCTGTGTGGACTTGTTGAGCTGAAGGGCCTGTTTACACACTGTAGGGATTCTAGATTGGACTTATAGTGCTGATGTACATTTACAAATCCTGGATTTGAATGTTCCCCACTAGTCATTCATATTAACAGGAGGTCATTCTGCCCATTGAATCAATGTCAGTGTGGAATTTCCTCTTCTATGTCTACCTTAGCAAATTCTTTGACAGTTTTAAAGACTTCGCTATAATCCCAGTTCGATGGTAACACTGGACAATTTATGGGCAATTTAGCACAGCCAATTCACCTAACCTGCACATCTTTGGATTGTGGGAGGAAACCGTAGCACCCAGAGAAAAATCTATGTAGACACGGGGAGAATGTGCAAATTCCACACGGTTGCCCAGGAGTGGAATCGAACCTGGATCCCTCGTGTTGTGAGGCAGCAGTGCTAACCACTGAGCCACTTTGCCATCCCTTACATGAGTACAATATGAGTGGTTAGAATGGGGATTGATATCAAATGGAGATGTGATGTGATTTGCCATCAAGAAAATGCGAGACTAACAGATGAGCAAGCAAAGAGATGAAAAGGTGTGTTGATGTGTTCAGATGAAGAGGTAGAACGAGGCTTGTGTGAAACACAAACACTGGCAAAGATGAGTTGGTTAGAATGGCCTGTTTTTTTGCTGTAAACTCTATGTAATGCTTCAAGCAGCTTTATTCCCTTGCTGTCCCGCATGGTCTGAATGGACACTGTCTATGTAACACTGTCAGTTACTTTATCTCGATCAAGTCTTCAACGTGTTGGGTCCAAATCTTATTAACATCTGTGCTGAATCCAAGCTTAGATTATCGAATGAATTCAAAGCTTTGCATACACTTTAAAAAGAGAAACATGCTCCTGCTGTGGGAAGATTTACTCTGATCGGAATGGGACCTGTAAAGGAAATCTAAGACTCCTAGCTAATATAGATACTCGTAACTAGTCTAGCAGATATATCTGGGGTTAAACAAATACTTGTCGAGCTCCCCCAATGGATCTGTGAATAATAACAGACCTGGAAATGTCTCAGACATTTCTGTACTGGGTTACTTTTTCTCAGCCAGAACAACCATGGAGTCATATTAACGAAGCTCATCTTCAGTTAGCTGCGGACATGGAAGGGAAAGGACAAAACCTAGGATTGTGTGTGTGTGTGTGTGCGTGCGTGTGTGTGTGTGTTGTCCTGGGTATAACTAGAAAATTGATGCTGATGTTCATGATGAATATCATTATTAATGAACGAGCTCAGGGGATTGAGTTGCAAATTACCAGACCTGCCTGGCAAATTGTGTATGGCTCCCTCATTTGCTTTGCGTAATCAGTGTCTGGTTATTTTTAGGAACTGGTTGATTTTGTATGGTAAAGTGACTATAGAAAGTTTGCTAAAATTCAGTCAGTGTAGGACCTGTTTTTTTAAAGAAGTTAATTATTTCTAATGTAATTCCAATCCACCTCTCTGACCCAGAAAGAGAGCAACTTAAAATGTTCAGTTTCATTTCTGAATGCAGTCAGTTGTTGAAGAGATTTTAAAAACTCTTGAGTTTTGTTTTATCTGCTTTTCTGTTCTATTCTCAATCTCCTTTTCTTTTTCCTCCTGTCTTCACTGTTCCTCTCTTCCTTAAATTCAATCATTTGATGCATAATTGATTTCTCTGCTCGTTCAGGTTCCAGGTACCTTGGGACTTTGCTCTGCTAAATAAGCATTGATTTTATAATCTGAGGAGATAGGTGCAGAGGTTTTAATGATTGACTGCCTCTGGAGATTGAGCCTGGTGGTTTCTTTAAAGCAAATGACTCTTCAGTTCCTGCCCTTTTTTTGTCTAACTTTTTCAACTTTTAGAGGTTAGATTCCCTACAGTGTGGAAACAGGTCCTTCGGCCCAACACGTCCACACCGGCTCTCTGAAGAGTAACCCACCCGGAGCCATTTCCCTCTGACGGATGCACCTAACACTATGGGCAATTCAGCATGGCCAATTCACCTGAACTGCACATCTTTGGACTGTGGGAGGAAACCGGAGCACCCAGAGGAGACCCACACAGACACAGGGAGAATGTGCAAACTCCATACAGACAGTCACTGGAATCGAACTTGTGTCCCTGGTGCTGTGAGGCAGCGGTGCTAACCACTGAGCTGCTGCACCACCCACTGTTAGGTAGCAGGACCAGGAGCAGAAATCATGGGTGACAGCACTCCTACTGACTTCAACCTCAGATGTAAGCACAGATAGTTCCCTAAGGGCTGGGGTATTGGACTCTGATTTAACTTCCTGGTCCTGAGCTCTGTATGTTAAAGTAGTTTCTTTAACCAGATTTGGGATGACAACAAAACCCTACATTCAGCGAGTCTGTTGTGTTATTCCAGTCAATATTCTGGTATCCTGTTGCCGTGTCCAAACCTGTTTGCTAAATTGATAAAAGTGAAATTGAGGCCTCTTGACTGTGTTGAGACCCCTGGGCTTTACTGAGCCCACTGCCAAGTAGCCATGCAAACTGTCACTGAGTAAAACCCACTGCTTCTGAATGAACCAAAAGATTCCGACCAGGCAAGAGTAGGGATTGCATGTGGAACATCTGGTGCACATGTGTAGCAGGCAGCAGCACAACAAAATGCTTATAGTGGAAATCTCCACCAAATATGTTGCATTTAAAGGGGCACAGAGATAGAACGCTCAGCAGAAAGTTACTTCGAGTCCGGAAAGCAGCTCTCTGTGACAGGCGTTCGGTAATCGTTGTTCACATGTCACTATGTTCCTGCATTGCTGCCTGGATAGTGGTCAAAGATTAAAACCTGAATCTGTACTGACAATGATAAGTTGCGTTTCTATAGCAACATTTAGATACCTCACGGTCATCCACAGGAACAATTATCAAGCAAAATTTGACACCCAGCAAGTTGAGGAGCTCTTAGGACAGGTGACCAATAACTTTTCAAGGAGTGAGTAGAAGGTGGGGAAGTTTGGAGAGGGAAGGGTGGAGCTGGAGCCCCAGGCATTGGAAGGCATGGCCATCAATGGTGGAGCAAGGTTATATGGGATCCAGACAAAACCAGAATTGGAGCAGCCTAGAGTTCCAACAGATCGGGCTGGAAGAAAATAAAGAAGGTTGGCCTGATGGAGGGATTGGCAAACCAGAGTGAGAGTTTTAACATGGAGGCAGTGTCATGCTCGGAAGCAGTTTGAGTGCAGGGATGACGGTTAACAGGACTTGTTGGGGTTAGGATACTTATAGCAGTGTTTTGTGGGGGCTTATGTTTACAGAGGGTGTCAGGCAATGGCAGAATTGGTGAGAACATGACAGAACATTAGTTATTTGGGTGCAACAAGTGTGCCTCGGGTTTTGCAGCACTTAGAACAGAGACATTCTACTTCCAATACTTTCAATATATTAACTGGAAACAGTGTGCATTGATATTCACAGTCAAATTAGCACTGATATCCTTTCATTGAAATAAGGTAATGGGCATGCAGCAAATCAAACCCATTCGGGGATAGGATAGCTTCATATTCTTCAAGAGCTTCACTTTTTGTTGGTGACTGAAGAAAGGCAGATCCTGCCACAAGTACTCTGTGTGAAGTAGTTATCAGATGTCATTATCTTAAAGGATTTCATTCTGGGAACATGTTGTTAAGCGGCTGTAGTCACTGATGGACATGGTGATGCACCCCGGTGAATGTAACTGAACTCGCAACCTGGGAGTCAGAGGAAAACGATGTTTATTTAGATTGTTCATGTCACCATTACAAGCATTCTGGAAGCAGAGAAGCATAGAATCCCTACAGTGCAGAAAGAAGCCATTCGGCCCATCACATTTGCACTGGCTTTCCCAGCCAGACTCAACCCCTTATCCCATCCCCATATTAACCAGCTAGCCTGCACATCTTTGAACTGTGGGAGGAGACCGGAGGACCCAGAGGAAATACATAGACATTGGAAGAATGAGCAAATTCCACACACACATTCGGTCCGAGGCTGGAATCAAACCCAGGTACATGGCGCTTTGAGGCAGCCGTGCTAACCACTGAAAGATTGAGCTTTTGGGTGTTCCACAGATCTTCTGGTCCCCACTAACTCACGAGAGGTAGATATACATCTGACCACAGCCTCCCTAAATATACAAGGCAAGGGAAAGGATACTGGTGCCTTCAAATAGGGCCGGTTCAAATGTGTGAAAAATTGGACATATGTTGGTTCTTGAGCAGATTAACCCTGCAGGTGTAAGCTGTACTCCTGGACTTACATCAAAGGCTGTGCAGGCAATGGTAGGCAGAACAATTGAATCTATTTAGCGGAGTCACGATAGCTTCCACCAAGGGCTCTGCCTGCAATACTTACAGCATTTCGAGGCATTCAATGACTCATTCATTATTTGAATAATCCAAAAAAGAGGCCACAGCTGTGTGACTGTCTGTTCATCTGTCTTGCCCAGTGTGTCTCTTCCGTCCAGTATGGCTTTGTGCCCTGTACATTGGCATTTTAAAAGGAGGCACTTCTTAACGAGATGGGAAGCAGTGTGCAACCAGATAGCATCAAACTGCAACTCTCCAATTTAAAACACCAACATTAAACCAGAAAGTTGCCTAAACCATTGAAAGGGAAGATAAACAGGGTGGGCAATAGGAGGACTTGAAAGAGAACAACAGACAGACTGAGTTTACTGTTAATCACAAAGTACAAACCAAAGGTTAGAAGATGTGAACATGTAATTAGATTGGATAATTAATCACCGGTAATGGTTTGATATGGTTGGATAATAGTCATATGTGCTCACCTGGAATATAGACTATATAAATACAATTGGATAGAGATTTGGATGGTTAATGTGGGTCCTTTTGTTTGAGAATTAATGTTTATAAAAATAATTGATTGGAAACTCATTTTTTTTAAAGAATGGTATAAAATCTTTTGTTCCTGTCATAACTATTTGAGTTGTTTGCTATTTTTAGATGAGTACACCTTGCATGCATGAATATGTGTGTTAATAAAGAAACCTGAGTCTTGTCTGGTCTGAGAAGAAATAAAGGGTTAACCTATCCTTTCACCATCCGTGTATTTAGATTGGTGCATTCCTTCAGCCCTAACCTCTACAGGCGCTGTGAATGAGCCCCCAGCATTCATCTCCTCCAACCAGCAGTGAGCTGTGAGACTGTGTGTTTCTCAGGCCATGAATAAAACGAGGTCAGCCTTAATAAAATAATTGTTCATAGCTGGCACAGATGAGCATTGAACAAGGCGAGTTCCCCAATTTGAGACAAAGGTATTTCTGTGTCACCCCTGTTTCTTTGACACACTCTGTATCTGCTCTGGATGGACTTCATAACTAGGGACATACAGCAAGATTGCTCTAATTATAGAGTCTGCCTAAATTCTGTTGCTATTGAAATGTTGGCCAGATTCGTGCATTTTTATACTTATGACAGACTCACTGTCTTTGAAAAGATGACTTTTTCTGGCCACTGATGTTGGTTAAATCTGTGGGAACTGAGATGGTGCTGAATGGTAAAGCTGGGGCACCCCTGTGAGAGTCATTGTATACTTTAGCTGTGTGTCTGTGAGTGACGTCTTTGTCTTACATCTCTCATTTCTTTCAGCTAATGCGCTTTTTATTTTCTTTTTCTCTCTTGATGCTAATCGAGGTGAAGGATAATGGTGTTGGGAATTATTTCTATGCAGTGTTACTCCCCATTCCAATGCATGTGGATTCAATGCAGGGTTTTCTTAAAAATCAAACTATGTTGAAATCCAGGCCTTGGTCTTGTCCCCCACACCCAGCCTATGTTGCAAGGAGGATGTTGTTGGGGAAGGGGTTAAGACAAGGGTGAGCACCCCACCTAGTGCCAACTCCTTATCGTTTAGTCTCAAATTACTGAAGGTGCCTGCTCCTGCGATGTAAGAGTCTTTGATGGGATCATTTGCTGCAAGATGTTGGAACTTGTCCTGCTAGGTTCTCCCCCACCCTCCTCCCCAGCCATTTCAACTTCTGTCAAGGCAGGATCATTATTTGAACATCTTACACAGACAAGCGCCATTGTGCACTCTAGAGGAAACCAAACTCCTTCCTTTTATGTTAGTATTGACTCCATTTGAGAACCATATTTATCCTGAGCTTGTTGATTCTAGCCCCAGATTTAGATCAGCAACTTTTACTCAATACAGTATCTTGTTTCGGCTAGACACCGCAGGGAAAATTGAGATTGAGTGTGTATAATCTGCCTCTTATTAGAGGTTGCTTTCAGTTGTTTTATTTCTGACTTGGAGTTAGCATAAACTTCTGCACTAAAAATATTTGAAATCCAACTTTTCCTAGTCCCAGCATTTGGACCAGTAGACACTCATGCTGATGTTTATTCTCCTGTCCTTGTTCATCCAACCCCATGAGCTTATCCTTCTGTTCCCTTCTCCCTCACGTTTATCTCTTTTTTTTTCCTCCCCCGTTAAAGTCAGGTCAATTCAAAGCAAGGCAAGGTATAACAAAGTCAGCTTTTTAATCTGTGTTAAGTGGTCTGTGGTGCCTTTCTTAAATGCTCAGAACTTTTAAAAACATGATGCTCTCTTAATTTACTGTATGCAATAATTCATATTCACCACCTTACATGCAATTGCAGAAACCAGTCATGTGCCTTTTCACGATAAAAACCCATCTTGCGGATCTCGGCATGAGCTTAGGCTTTTTTTCCGAATATTCAATGCTTGGGCTCAGTAAATTCTTGTGGCAAAAGTACACATTTTATCCTGGATCTGCTCTCTGATGCGAAAGGAGACTTTCATTTATGCAGAGCCATTTATCTTAGAATCCCTACAGTGTGGAACCAGGCCCTTTGTTCCATTTGAGTCCACACCAACCCTCCGAAGAGCATCCCACCCAGACCCACTCTATCCTTGTGATCCCACATTCCCCATGGCCAGTCCATCTATTCTGCACATCTTTGAACTAGGGGAGGAAACCGCATCACCTGGAAGAAACCCACACAGACACTGGGCAAATGTGCAAAAGGGTGTAAGAGGTTGAGAGGCGTCCTGATAGAAGTTTATAAAATATTGAGAGGTATAGATAGAATTGGTGGTAGTAGATGGTAGATGGGGTACTTCAAGACTAGGGGGCACATTTTTAAGCTGAGAGGAGCGAGATTAAAAAAGACATGACACAATTTTATTCCACAGAGGATCATAGCATCCCTACAGTGTAGAAACAGGCCATTCAACCCAAGTCCACACTGACCCTCTGAAGAGTAACCCACTCAGACCCATTCCCCTAGCTTATTAACTCTACATTTACCTCTGACTAATGCACCTAACCTACAGATCGTTAAACATTATGGGCAATTTAGCATGGCCAGTCCACCTAACTTTGGATTTGGTTTGCATGTGGAATGAACTTCCTGAGGAAGTGGTGGATGTGGGCACAATTACAATGTTTAAAAGACATTTGGATAAGTACATGAATAGGAAAAGTTTGGAGGGATATGGACCAGGAGCAGGCAGATGGATTCGTTTAGTTTGGGATTACCATCGGACCAAAAGGTCTGTTTCAGTGCTGCATGACTCTAACTCCACACAGACAATCACCCAAGGGTGGAATTGAACTTTGGGTCCCTGATACTGTGAGGCAGCAGTGCTAACCACTCAACCACTGTGCCACTGTTTATAACCCCAGGATTTCTCAATGTTCTTCAATGAGGAACTTCTGGAAGTGTCATCGGTGCAGATGTCAGCAACAAGCTCCCACACGCAGTTACATAATAGTAACCAAACTCTCTGTTTTTGTCCTTTTGGTTGAGGTTAAATATTGGTGAGGACAGTGGGTATATCTCCCACCTTCTTTTCTAGATTACCCCACGGGACCTGTCATCTCCACCTGAGAAGGTCTGTGCTGTAGACAGTCTTGTGGCTCAATGGTTAGTGTTCACTGCCTCTGAGCCAGAAGGGCAGATCTGTGAAGCACAACATTCTCATCAAGCACTGACAATTTGAAGCGAATATTGTAATTCTATTCCTCACTCTCAAATGTCATTGATCCTGAAAAAGATGCTGGTTTTGCCTTCTGGCTATAATTTGAGGGGATTCAGTACAATTTCAGTTCAGAAATGCTGTGAACACATGAAGGGCTTGCAGTGTCTTTTGAGATGCTGTCAAAGGAAGTTACCTGATCATCTTAAGCTGTACATTTTCCATGAGTCTGAGTATGTCTGGCTGTGTGTGTCTCTTGTCTGTGTATATATCTGTGTCTGTATGTGTGTGTCTGTATCTCTGCACCACATGTATGTGACTCTGTATATTTGTGAATCTGTCTGTATGTGTGTCTCTGTATTTATGTGTCTGTCTATGTGTTTGTCTCTGTACTTAAGTGTGTCTGTGTTTGTGTGTGTGTGTGTGTGTGTGTCTCTGCATATTTGTGTCTGTGTGCGTGTCTCTGTGTATTTGTGTGTGTCTGTCTATGTATTTGTCTCTGTGTATTTGTGTATGTGTGTGTGTGTTCATTCCCCTTGAAGTTACTCTTCCCTCTGCTTAGTTAGTGTGTTGGAAATTGGCAGCATTTAGAAGTCACTTGAGAAATTTCTGATGGCCGTCTGGATTTCCTGGAATTAGCACTTGTTTGCTGGTAAACAGTTCTGCTCAGATGCATGCCCTCACGACGCAAGATGTTGTGATACACCAACAAGATGCTTTTTGAAATTCCCTTCCCTGTCCCTTGCTCTGTTGCAGCTGTGAAACCCGGAAAAGGACTTACAGGAGTGTGCAGCTGAGGTGATAGTGTCAGGAAAAAAAGTACAACTAGTGTCTCTTGTAAAAAGAACAGTTACCAGCAGAAAGTTTTAGACGTATGAAACCCCAGTATGTTCCCACATGTATGTAAGGGATTTATGGGAATGTTTGAGCACTGCTGCCAAAACTAAAGTTGCCTAAAAAACATCACAGTTTCTCTGGAATTCCCACTAAGGTTAATGGTCACCATTTTTAATCCAAGGAATGAAGTTTCTTTTTGGCAATCAAATAATGGAGTCATCACAGCACAGATGGAGGCTACTTAACTCGAGTGCAGTTTCCCCCAACCTAGAGATGGCCAGGAAGCTGGAAAAAGTGCAAACATTTGGACAAGCTGGGCCTGGGAAGATTCTCTCCACCTCAGCAGGTAAATGCGAGGACAAGAGGTCTGTTGAGGACCGTTCTTGACCTATCGGCAATTAAGGATCTTCAGTGGTCAAATATCTGCTACATAACTGCCTCAACTTGCCACCGGCCTGATTTACCCACCTTCCTGATGATCGCGGAGAATGGCTAGTTTCACAGAGTTGTTATAGCACAGAATAAGGCCATTCATTCAGTTAGCTGGCTTACTGGCTGATTTGGTAATCTTCAACTCCACTGCCCTGCCCTTTTCCCTATTTGCTATTGACTCCATTACTGATTAAATCATCTATGGTCAGTCTTTACTTTACCTAATAACCCAGTCTTGCCATCCTTCTGCTGCAAAGATTTCCACAAATCTATTACCCTCTAAGTAAAGACCCTAACCTCTTACTCTGAGTTGTTGCACTCTGTTCCTAGACTTTCCTACAAGGGGTAACAACTTTTTTGCAGCTAGCCTGTCACATCCCCATAGAATCTTGTATGCTTCAATAAGCCTGCCTTTCTATAGATAGAACAGGATCCCTGTGGAAACAGATTCTTTGGCCCAACAAATCCACACCGACCCTCCGAAAAGTAACCCGCCCAGACCCATTCCCCTATATTTACCCCTGATTAATGCACCTAACCTACACACCCCTGAACACTGGGCAATTTAGCATGGCCAATTCACCCCTATCCTGCATATCTTTGGACTGTGGGAGGAAACTGGAGCACCTGGAGAAAATCCATGCAGACTCTGGGAGAATGTGCAAACTCCACAGTCACCCTAAGGTGGAATCGAATCTGGGTCTCTGGCGCTGTGAGGCAGCCGTGCTAACCACTGTGCTACCATACCACCCTAATTGCTCTATATTCAAACAAGTACAGATCCAATCTACTTGACCACTCCTTATTGAGATAGCGAGAGGTTGACCCAGGATTAGAGTGCAGAGGGTGTAAGAGATTAGAGGAGACTGAATCTAATGATTTGAAAACCAGCCTTGAATTTTTTAACTAAGCTTTTTTGTGGGATAGTGAACCAGTGTAAATTCGAAGATCATCATCATTTCTGATGAAGGGCTTATGCCTGAAATGTCAATTCTCCTGCTCCTCCGATGCTGCCTGACCTGCTGTACTTAAATTGTACTAGTCCCAGTTTGTGGTATGGTACATCTCATGGATTGTTTTTTGGTGTGTACGTAGAAATCTTATTGTTTGTGAAGATGACAAATCACTTGAACAATCTGCTGTTGTATTATGCAGAGTGTGTTTTTGTACGCACATGTTTGCACCAAACGTGATGGAGCACCACTATTAAAGATGGCTGGTACGTTCCACCTGCACATGCACTGTCACACACTCAGCACTTTGAGTACTAGGTGTAAGCTCCTGTTTTAAAAAGCCACCACAGCTGATACAAAAGTATCAAATCCCATTATGGCAAATGGTGCATTTGCAAACAACTGGGTTTTGCAGAATTTGGTGATTTTTTTTTATGTGACAAGATTCAAGATCATTGTCCATTTTGGGAGTGAGGTTCCTCAATTTAAGCTCTCCTTTATTTTCGAGCTGAGGATTTACAGCTGCTTTGCTTGAAGGAGATGTGTAAAACTGTTGATGCCCATGATTGAAGTTAAAATTCTAACCCAAGAGAACATGAAGAATTCTCACTAGCAACTGCACTACAGCAATGACCTATGTTTATAAAGCAGAATCACTCTGAAAGCTAGTGCTTCCAATTAAACCTGTTGGACTGGTGTTGTTGGACTATAACCTGGTGTTGTGTGATTTTTAACTTTCTAAAGTGCTGCTGTAAAGCATTTTGGGGACACCCTGATGTTGTGAAAGTTGCTAAATAAATGCAAGTTTTCATTTCTAAGGTTAGTAAACTCTGGATCTTTTGTGATGTGATCCAACATCTGAAAGCTGCTAATTGAGTACAACTTCAGAAATCTTTGGACAATGAAAAGCAGATTTGGGATTCAGCAGGGAGTGCTGTCCAAAAGCAACAAAATAATCAGTTTGTACAACCTGTCTTGGTTCTTTTTAACTGCCAGCCAAACAGGTTTGAAGGCTTTGCGAGGCATTGATGATAGACTAGAATCATACAGCGCACGAGGCCATTGGGCCCACTGTGTCTGTCCTGCCTCCTACTTAAGCCTATCCAATTAGTCACACTCCACTTCAATAAAATAAAAATCTGTAATGCTAGAAATCTGAAACAAGAACAGAAACTGCTGGAGAAACTCAACAGATCTGGCAGCATCTGTGGAGAGAGAACTGAGTTAACATTTTGAGTCCAGTGACTCTTTCTCAGTGTCGAGCTGAAGAAGGATCACTGGACTCAAAACATTAAGTCTATTTTCCTCTCCACAGATGAATGGAGAACGTAGAACAGTACAGCATAGGAACAGGCCCTTCAGCCCACCTTGTCAGCGCTTACACTGATGCCATTCTAAACCAATTGCATCTGCCTGTCTGTATCTATCTATTCTCTGTCTTAATTGGCCTACTGTGTATACTTGAGCTGTCATCCCTATCTCAACTGGACCCCACCATCATTGGCATTCTCTCCATCATGCCAGTTAGAAATGTATATATTTCTATGAGATTCCTCCTCCTGTATTTCTAAACTCAAGGGAATATCATAGTAACTGATCCAGTTTCTCTTCATAGATCAGTCCTGCCATCCCAGGGATCAGTCTGGTAAACCTTTGCTGCATTCCCTCCATAGCCTCAGAATTGATTTCTGTGCAAGAGGAAGCTAATCTTTCCTGTCCACTCTACCTAAGCTCTGTTATTTACTGTATCATGTCTCCATGACTCTGGACTCCTTTGGCTATAAATTCTGTGAGCATGATTTTAACTCCACAACCACCTGATAAAGGAACGGCGCTCCAAAAACTAGTGCTTCCAAATAAATCTGTTGGACTATAACTTGGTATTGTGTGGTTTTTAACATTGTCCAACTCAGTCCAACATCAGCATCTCCAAGTCATTTCTGCACCTCAGTTCGGGTCACCCTTCAGCCTCTTCTGTTCTATTCTAAAGAAAAAAAACCTGACCTATCCAATCTTTTCTTTTGGTTGCAATTTTCAAGCCTTTGCAACAGTCTGATAAATCTCCTCTGTACTGTCTCTGGAACAATAATGTTCTTCCTTTAATGTGCTGACCTTAGCAATAAACAAAACACCGGCCTAACTGGTGTCTTGTATAATTCCCACATTACATCAAAGGTCTTGCATCCGATGTATTTTCCTTACCATCGTTAACTACCTGTTCTGCTACTTCATGCTCTCCAGGGTTTCTCACTTTTCCTGCCAACGTCAAAACGTTCCTACGTTGTGTGTTTCCCCTTATTTTAAAATTCACTCATGGAACATGGACGTCAGGCCAGCAATTATGCCCATCCCACAATTAAGAGTTAAGCACATTGCTATGGGTTTGGAATCACATATAGACCTGACCAGGTCAAGATGGCAGTTTCCTCTCTCTCAGGATAATAATGAGCCAGATGGGTTTTTCCTGACAATCGACATTGATTTCATGGTCATCATTTCACACTCAATTCCAGATTTTTAATTGAATCCAATGTCCTCCATCTGCCATGGTGGGATTTGAACTGGGGTCACTAGATTAACAGTCTAGTGACAATACCAGTAAGCCATTGCCTTCCTCTTTGTTTGCCCTCTTCAAATATATAACCTTGAATCTTCTTCAGAATGAATTCTGATTGCCACTTCATCATCCTGCAGTTGTTGGTCAGCTTCCCAGTTGGCTGCCAATTTCCTAGTCATGCTTCATACTTTTGAATGTCCCTATTAAATCTGCTCCTCTCTCCCCTTGCTATACAGAGAGTAATCCAGTTCCTTTACTTTCTGTCACTCAAGGTGCTCATTCCCAACACCATCGCAAGCTCTAGGATTGGTGGGATGCTAACAGTCCAAGCTACAGTTTTGACTGGGATTGACAGTCCTAATAAAACTGGGCAGTTGAGAATACTGAGTAAACCAATCGAGTGACATTCACTGAAAAAATGCAGCCACTAACAATGGAAATTGCATTGACATCTTTTAGTCATGTCTGTCTTTAGTGTCCTGGGTCTGGGCAGATATTTTGCAATGTGATTTATCCTCTACTGCTTTAATGAGGAAAAACAAAACTGTGGGAAAACTGAGAAACCAAGACAATTGGACCCAAAGGGAGTGTAAGAATGTTTAATTAATCAGAAAGAATGAAGCAAGCATTAGAGATTGGTAGAGTCAGTCAGCCATTAACTTGTTTTACTTTTTAATGGTCAAGGTTTCGCAAAGTAAATTGCCCTTTGGTTTGATGCTTCGTTCATTAGTTCCATAATCCCCCAAACCCAGGTTTGTGCCACATTGTCCCATGTTCCTGGTGAGTCCAGTAAGTCTTGCCTGGAAACATTGGGTGAAATAAGGGCTTGGTTGTAATGTTTTCAGGTCAGCCCTCCATTGAAGTTTAATGGTAAAAATCTCTTCTGAGTCATGAAGTCTTGGGATTGACTTCCATTTGAGCATGAAATCTAGGCCAATGTGTTAATGCAACACCAAGGAAGTGTTGCGTTGTCAGAAGTTTCCATCTTTTGGATAAGATGTTGAAATCAGGCCCTAGATGCTATCCTCCGTTGTATAGAATTCCCTAGATCTCTTTAAAAATATTATTCATTCAAGGGGTCATTGACTGGGCCAACATTTATTATCCATCCTTAGTTGCCTGCAAGAGGATGGTGATGAGTTGCCTCTTAAATCGTTACAGTCCATAGCGTGTCGATATCCCCTCCCCCCATATAGAGTGTTTTGACCCAGAATAAATTTTCAAGTTAGGATAATCAGCGGCTTGGAGAGGCACCTGCAATTGGCAATGTTCCCACGTATCTGCTACCTTTATCCTTCTAGAGGTTCTGGTCATTGGTTCGGAAGGTACTGTTCAAGGATCCTTTAGTGAATTTCTGCAGTGCATCTTGTAGATAGTACACACTGAGCATTGGTGGTGAGGAAGTAGATATTTGAGATGTCAACCAAGTAGGCTGCTTTGTACCAAGCTTCTTGGGTATTGTTGGATCTGCACTCTTTCAAACAATTAGGGAGTATTCCATCAGATTCCTGGCATGTGTTGTAGATGGTGGCCATGCTTTAGAAGGTCAGGAGGTGAGTTAATCTCTGTAGAGTTCCCAGCCTCTAGCCTGTTCTTGTGGCCATTGTAGTTATGTGGTGAGTCCAATTCAGTTTCTGGTCAATGGTAACCCCCAGAACGTTGATAGTTGGGGCTTCAGTGATGGCAATGCTATTGAATGTCAAGGAATGGTGATGATGGTTATATTCTCTCTTTTTGGAGATGGTAATTGTCTGGCACTTATGGGATGTGAATGTTATTTCCCACTCAACTATCCAAACTTGGATATTATCCAGATCTTGTTGCATTTGGACATAGCCTGAATTTTGAGGTGCTGTTAATTGTGCCATCATCATTCAACCCCCTGAACTTCTAACCTTATGACTGAGGGGAAAATCATTGATGAAGCAGCTGAAGATGGTTGGATCTTGGAGGGGTAAGCGGAGGTACTCTTCCGGAAATGTCCCAGAGTTGACCACCAACAACCACTACCATCTTCCTTGTGCTAGAAATGAGAGGTTTTCCACTGATGCCCTGGTTTTCTGACTAATGCTTGTCCCTCCATCAATACCTCTAAAATTGATCATCTGCTCACTTATTGCCAGTGGTGGGACCTTGCATGCACATTGTCATGTAAAATAATTAACAAAAGATCTCAGGGGCATTTTATCATCAAGATGTTCTGATCTTGATGGATGGGAAGCAGATTCCTCAGTAACAAGGACAAATAAAGGATGTATTCATGAAGAGTCATGCAGCACAGAAACAGGCCCTTCGGCCCAACGTGTCCATGCCGGCCAAGTTTGCTGCACTGAACTAAGGGCTGATTTGCAGTGTTATGGGGAGAAAGCTAGGATATGGGACTAAATTTCACAGGGTACTGAGAGATCCAGCACAGAGATGATGGGCCAAATGGAGTCTTTCTGTGCTGTCACATTGTGTGAGACTCTGCTCTTTTAAGTTTGTCATCTGTGAAGCACTGGAGTACATGCTGAGTCTGTGAAATGTGACAAGCAAATGCAAATAGCTCTCCAGTGAAAATCACGGCAATTCCTTTCTGAAGTGGATCCTCCTATGTACACAAACTGCATGAGTTCACTTGCTCTATATCTCAAGTGCTTCATTATTGTTATGTGGAGTGGAAACTTTGTTTTCCATTTGCACATTAAACTGATGGTGATTCTGCTCAGATGTTTTCCCTGTGCCTCAACAGATAAGTTTTTTTTATATAAATGCACTTATCCACCTCTCCTTAATGATCCATCTACCTCAAAGATCCCAAGTCAATAAAAATTCGATGGGTTACAGTCAGACATTATAGAAATGCTTTCATTTTGAGTGTGTGTGCCAATTATGAATTGGGAGAAGCGAAATATCCTTTTTTTTTCTGTAAGCTACATTTTCTTGTAACTTTTCACCCCTTAGCTCCCAAAGATAGTGTCTTGTGTGGTTCCACAAACATGAGCAATTGTTGGGTATCAGACCCAAATGTCCACTTAAGTCCAAGAAGTCAGTAGCTAAACTTCAAAAGAGGCAACAGTAGTCTAAGTGGCATTCTGATAGTCACAAGACTGGACTCCAGTTGATATTATTTCTTTCTCTGTGCTCTGCTTGCTTCCACCTCGAACACGCTCGGACCAATTTTGATGGTTGTGTTGCCTGAGATCAATGAGGGAATCAAATGGGATTTTTCTGCATGAGTCTGTTGCCTTACAAACCAAAGAGGGGCTGTCCTAAAACTGAAGTGAGCTTTGAGAGTGGATGTGGTGCTACAGGAGTGAAAGACACAGTGCATACCATTGCTCATTAACACACGGAGCATGTGAGAGAATCATGATCTCAATGTAATTTTCCCATTAGTTGTTTACCCTCCCCCTTAACTTTTACCCTTTTATCCTCCCAAGCTCCCTGCACCCTTCAAATATCTGACACTGAAGGGAAGGAAACATCCTTGGGATTTAGAAGAATGAGAGATGATTTCATTGAAGCAAATGGGATTCTTAAGGGGCTTGACAGCGTAAATACTGAGAGGATATTTCCCCAATTGGGAGACTGAGATGAGAAGGAATTCCTTCTCAGAGGGTCAAGAGTGTTTTGAACTCCTTGCCACAGAGAGCTGGGAAGGCAGACTATACTTCAGGCTAATATAGATTATTGATCAGTGTGGATTCTTGATCAATGGTTATGGAGAACGGGCAGGAACATGGACATGATAGGTATCAGATCAGCCATGATCCTATTAAGTGAGCCATTATCGTGTTACTCAGCACTGAAACAGACCCTTTGATCTAAACAGTCCACGCCGACCATTTTCCTAAATTAATCTAGTCTCAGCTGCCTGTGCTTGGCCCACATCCCTCCAAACCTTTCCTCTTCATGAACTTATCCAAATATCTTTTAAACATTCTAACCAATCAGCAATGGTTTCAAGTTTATCATTGGACTCTTAATTGCGGATTTTTATTAAATGCAAAAATTTCACCATCTGCCATGGCAGGATTCAAACCTAGATAGCCAGAACATCACTTGGGTCTCTAGATTAATAGTCTAGTGATAATACCACAAAGCCATCACCCCTCCTAATCTTATTGCTCTCCTGAGGCGTAGGTGGTTGCCAACTGGTAATCTAAGGGCCAGACTACTGTTTGGGGACATTAGTAGAAATCGCAGTACAAACTTGAATTCTCTAAATATCTGAATTCAATGGTGACCATGTAATTAGAGTAAAATTCCATCTAGCTGACTAATTTTCTTTAGGAAAGGAATTTTGCCATCTTTACCTGGTCTGGCCCATATGTGACTCCATAGAACATAGAACATTACAGCGCAGTACAGGCCCTTCGACTCCCAATGTTGCCCCGATCTGTGAAACCAATCTGAAGCCCATCTAACCTATATTATTCCATTATCATCCACATATTTACCCAATAACCATTTAAGTGCCCTTAAAGTTGGCGAGTCTACTACTGTTGCGGGCAGGGCATTCCATGCCCTCAGTACTCTGAGTAAAGAACCTACCTCTGACATCTGTCCTTTATCTATCACCCCTTAATTTAAAGCTATGTCCCCTAGTGCACAATGTGGTTAATCTTCACTGCCCTCTGAGCATTTAGGGATGGCAATGAATTCTGGCCTAGCCAGTGATGCCCGCATCCTATGAAGAGAGCTGACTGAAGATTATATGTGTGTGTGTGTTTTTTAAAGTGTATAACTAATTTAACTGGGATTGGTATTAATGATGATGGTATTCTACTGTCCAGTTGACATCTATCTATAATTAGGTACATGTATGAAGGAACTTTGCTGAGGTATTACCTTGTGGAGTCATGCCCAGGATGCTTCAGAGCATTGAAAAAGAGAGATTAAAAAGAAAACTTGCATTTACGTAGCACATTTTGTGAATACTGGGCATCATAATGTACTTTTACAAAGTAGAAGGTTTTGAAGTGTTCTCCCTATTGCCATATCAGAAACACAGCGTCTCATTTTCACACAGCAACCTTCCCCCCAGACAGCAACCTGATGACCAGATAATCCGTTACATTTTGTGATTTAGATTGAGAGATAAATACAAGCCAAGCTATTGCCCTCCTGCAAAATAAAGCAATTGGATCTCGCGCATGAACACACGTGCAGCCTTTGGTTAGTCTGTCATCTGGAAAGGTTATAAATCACACAACACCAGGTTATAGGTATCCCCCGCCTTTTGAACCTTTGCTTTATGCCACTTTGCGTTTACAAACGATTTACATTAGTACCTGTTTTTGCGAATCCAAAGAGAATTTTTTTTTCTTTACGAAAAACTGCGACATTTTTCCCACAAAAATTATGCATTATGCCATTTTCAGCTTACAAAAGGTTTCCTGGGTCTCCTTTTTGATTGTAGGGATACCTGTATAGTCCGAGGAGAAAGTGAGGTCTGCAGATGCTGGAGATCAAAGTTGAAACTTTATTGCTGGAACAGCACAGCAGGTCAGGCATCATCCAGGGAACAGGAGATTCGACGTTTCGGGCACAGGCCCTTCTTCAGGAATCCTGAAGAAGGGCCTGTGCCCGAAACGTCGAATCTCCTGTTCCCTGGATGCTGCCTGACCTGCTGTGCTGTTCCAGCAATAAAGTTTCAACTACCTGTATAGTCCAACAGGTTTATTTGGAAGCACTAGCTTTTGGAGCACTGCTCCTTCATCAGCTACCCGAGGAGGAAGCAGCCCTCTGAAAGCTAGTGCTTCCAAATAAACCTGTTGGCCTATAACTTGATGTTGTGATTTTTAACTTTGTCCACCCCAGTCCAACACCGGCCACCTCCATATCATGTCATCTGAAAGTCAACACCTTCTGACAGTGGAGCCTCCACCCATTTTGAGATCTTTAATCCACATTATATGCTCCTTTTCAAAGTTGTTTTGTTTTATAAAAACAGAATTCTCATTCAGATTGCTATTACAATTACATTAACTCCGTCTCTCTTGAGTAAAGACATGATGAAGTACTGGATTTGACTTGCTTAATTCCACATAGGAATGTAGGATAGGGCCTGTGTTAACAAGTTGTTAGTACACTGGCTCAGTAATTTCAATGCAAGAATGTTACCTGCACTGAATAGTAGTTTAAGTGCCAGTTTGAATATTCATAGCTCTAAATAACATACAGAAGAATTTGAAATTCAGTAACAGAAACACCTGCCCTCACTGCTTTCAATTAAACTTGTGCAATGTCCCCACAGCCTTTTTAGAGAGGTTTAGAGATTACTTCTGTCAACCACATGTAAAATATCAAGTTTTCCACTGTTTTATCACCTAATCTTGCTTCCGTTGATACCTGGTCCTTCCTGACACAGCAGGCACGTTGCAAGAGGCTGATATATATCCGTGACCTCTAAAGGGTAGGGCTGGTCAAGCAAGCTTTATAGACCTGTTTGTATTAGTGAAAGTCGATCACACATTGCTGTCCAACCTCAACGGCTTTCTTTCCAGTAATGATCATGTTGGAACCCCCTCAAGTGACCATATAGAATGAGTGCTCATTAGGAAATGATGACCGTCCAGCTTCTGTTGATGAGTGTAATGCTGGAAAAGCACAGCTGGTCAGGAGGAGCAGGAGAATCAACGTTTCAAGCATACGTTCTTCATCAGAAATTCTGGGATGCTGCCTGACCTGCTGTGCTTTTCCAGCATCATACTTGTCAACTCTGATCTCCAGCATCTGCAGTCCTCACTTTCTCCCCACTGTTCAGCCTCTGTTAGGCGACAGCTCAAGACCATAAGGCATAGCAGCAAAAGTAGACTATTCTGCCCATCGAGTCTGCTCTGCTTTTGGCTGACCTGATCAACCCCACTTTCCTGCCTTTTTCTCATAACCCTTGATCCTCTTACTTATTAAAACAAGTTGCTGAATGATGGTAAATCATGATAATGTTGACTGATTAAAGTTAGGCCCATTTTCCTATTCCCTCACCCAGGGACACTCTGTTCTGTCACGGTGCCCTCATTCAATTGGAAAAATAAAAATTGAGAAACAATTGCGAGGATGTGGGGCGAGGGCTGGGGAAATGGAATGAATTGACAAGAATTGTTCCATGACTGAGAAACTTCAGTTTGTGAGGAGAGATTGGTAAAGTTGGGACTATTCTCCTGGCAGAAAAGAAAGCAGAAAGGTGATTTGTAAAAGGCTTTCAAAACTATGAGTGGGCTGGACAGAATCAATAGGGAGTAACTGTTGTGCATTTGCAACAACAAAATGATGCATGAAAAGCCCTTTTAACTAAGTAAGTAGAATCTCTACAGTGCAGGTAGAGGCCATTCAGCCCATACTGGCCCCCTGAGGAGCATCCCATCCTATCCCTGTAATCCCACATTTACCATAGTTAACTTACCTAGCCTGCACACTGTAGGGCAACTTTTACCATGGCTAATCCACCTGACCTGCAGATCCTTGGACTGTGGAAGGAAACCAGAGCACCTGGAGGAAACCTGCACAGATGCAATGTGCAAACTCCACATGGACAGTCCCCCTTGGGGTTGTGAGGTAGCAGTGCTAACGACTGAGCCACCATGCCACCCTAAAAGTAGTTCAGCTATGGTAAGCATGACTTGGAAATGTGGTGGAGACAGGTTCAACTGAGGTATTCAAGAGGGCACTGGATAATCATTTGGACAAAAATAGTGTATAATGGGAGAACAAGCATCAGACTAGCATATGGTAATGATACTCGTTTGAAGGGGCAGTGCAGGCATGATGGGTCGAATGGCCTCCTCTGTGCTGTAAAGATTTTGTGATTCTGGTTCAGAGATGACTGGCTGAATGATTGCATCATTTGTCTGCCCTTTTTCATTTTTAGCTTATTATTTGATACATTCCGAGTAATTGAGCCTTTTCTTTTAACTTTGAAGAGTTGGGAAGTTTTTATGTCATCCTGATGTGGTTGGAATCTTACTGGTTTTGACTGAATGAGTGGTGGTGTTAAAGTGAATGCCTTGGGCAGCTGTATGCGCACTGTCATTAGCCAATCTTTAGCATGTTGCTACAAGTGTACTAAGGGAATAAATTCACAATTAAACCGTAACAATTCTAAGTTCACTGCTGTCATGCAGCACAGGAAGAGGTCATTTATTCTGTCATACTGGTGTTGGCTCTTGGAAAGAGCAGTACAATTAGGCTCACTGTGCCCGACGGCTCGGTGATTTTCTTCCTTTCAAGTGTGTGTCCGATTCCCTTTTGAAAATTATTATTCAATCTGCTTCTACCATGCTTTCAAGCAATTTGTTCCCGATCATAATTTACGATATAAAAACACTTTTTCTCTTCCTCCTGTCCCCTCTGGTTTCTTTGCCAATTGCCCTGATTCTGTGCCCTTTGGTAATAACCCTTCCAGCCAGTGGAAATACATCTCCCCATGTACTTTATCAGAACCCCTCTCTTTGAAAACAATGTAGATTTGAACAGATAAAGGTTGAGACTCCTGATGGAAGTGCAGCCAGTGTGAACACTTTGCATCCCCAACATTACAAGGCATGCCAACCTCAGGCTGTATTTCCCTGTCTTCATTGTGTGATAGACAGACACTCAAATTAACCTCGGCACCACGTGGAGTACTTCATTGTTCCTGGTCAGTTGCAAATGATGGATATTAAGTGAGAGAAACATTGGACTTGGCTGTGAACTTATTCCCCACCCAAAAGGTCTGCTGACTTGTTGATAATTTGCTAATAACCGCATTACCATTTTGAAAGCTTGTACTTGGTCTAGACTTTTCTCCCTTCTGCTGCCTTCAGTCCCTATGGCCAGGGTTCCACCCTGTGGTTCAATCTTACATCATATACAAAGATATCCAAAATCCTCGAGGAGAAAGTGAGGACTGCAGATGCTGGAGATCAGAGCTGAAAATGTGTTGCTGGAACAGCGCAGCAGGTCAGGCAGCATCCAGGGAACAGGAGAATCGACGTTTCGGGCATAAGCCCTTCTTCAGGAATGAGGAAAGTGTGTCCATCAGGCTAAGATAAAAGGTAGGGAGGAGGGACTTGGGGGAGGGGCGTTGGAAATGCGATAGGTGGAAAGAGGTCAAGGCGAGGGTGATAGGTCAGACTGGGATGGGGGCGGGGAGGTCAGGAAGAAGATTGCAGGTTAGGAAGGCGGTGCTGAGTTTGATGGATTTGACTGAGACAAGGTGGGGGGAGGGGAAATGAGGAAACTGGTGAAATCCGAGTTCATCCCCTGTGGTTGGAGGGTTCCTAGGCGGAAGATGAGGCGCTCCTCCTCCAACCGTCGTGTTGTTGTGGTCTGGCGATGGAGGAGTCCAAAGACCTGCATATCCTTGGTGGAGTGGGAGGGGGAGTTGAAGTGTTGAGCCACAGGGTGGTTGGGTTGGTTGGTCCGGGTGTCCCAGAGGTATTCCCTGAAACACTCCGCAAGTAGGTGGCCTGTCTCCCCAATATAGAGGAGGCCACATCGGGTGCAGCGGATGCAATAGATGATGTGTGTGGAGGTGCAGGTGAATTTGTGGCGGATATGGAAATTTCCTTTGGGGCCTTGGAGGGAGGTGAGGGGGGAGGTGTGGACGCAAGTCTTGCACCTCCTGCGGTTGCAGGGGAAGGTGCCGGGAGTGGAGGTTGGGTTGGTGGGGGGTGTGGATCTGACGAGGGAGTCACGGAGGGAGTGGTCTTTACGGAACGCTGATAGGGGAGGGGAGGGAAATATATCCTTGGTGGTGGGGTCCGTTTGGAGGTGGCGGAAATGACGGCGGATGATACACTGTACATGGAGATTTGTGGGGTGGTAGGTGAGGACCAGTGGGGTTCTGTCCTGGTGGCGGTTGGAGGGGCGGGGCTCAAGGGCGGAGGAGCGGGAAGTGGAAGAGATGCGGTGGAGGGCATCGTCGACCACGTCGGGGGAAATTGCGGTCTTTGAAGAAGGAGGCCATCTGGGTTGTACGTTTTTGGAACTGGTCCTCCTGGGAGCAGATGCGGCGGAGACAAAGGAATTGGGAGAATGGGATGGTGTTTTTACAGGGGGCAGGATGGGAGGAGGTGTAGTCCAGGTAGCCGTGGGAGTCAGTCGGTTTGTAGTAGATGTCCGTGTTGATTCGGTCGCCTGAGATAGAAATAGAAAGGTCGAGGAAGGGGAGGGAGGAATCTGAGACGGTCCAGGTGAATTTGAGGTTGGGGTGGAAGGTGTTGGTGAAGTGGATGAACTGTGGGAGCACGAGGCGCCGCCGATACAGTCATCGATGTAGCGGAGGAAAAGGTGGGGGTGGGGCCAGTGTAGTTGCGGAAGATGGACTGTTCCACATATCCTACGAAGAGGCAGGCATAGCTGGGGCCCATGCGGGTGCCCATGGCTACTCCTTTCGTTTGGAGGAAGTGGGAGGATTGGAAAGAGAAGTTGTTCAGGGTGAAGACCAGTTCAGTCAGTTGAAGGAGGGTGTCAGTGGAAGGGTACTGGTTGGTATGGCGGGAAAGGAAGAAGCGGAGGGCTTCTAAAAGCCTGCCTGGTAGGACTTACTGCGTATGATTGGGTTTGATGGAGAGAGGGACAAGGTGTATTTGGGCCAAAACAATTTGCTAATGGAGTTGGCAGAAATGCTACTGGGGTAATTACAGCCACTTTTACCGTACCACCCTTACCCCCCACCCTTTCCTGCGTAGCTCCAGGATCTCCAAGACCAGATGAGGTGGAAATACAGAAGATTAGGAGAAAGAGAAACATTATATTTGTCTGTTCTACCTATCCCTCTTCCACATGCTTACAATTTACACCACTCTTTCACTGAGGACAGACATGTGATTTTTTTTTTGGCACTGTTGTGTGCTACTGTACAACTGGCTACCATGCCAACACTTTGGCCAATGTGGATACTTGGCTTGTCAAACTAGACAGAAAGCATTTGATTGTTGTTTTTGGTTAATTTAGACAACACATCAGATGTGAATAGCTTGCAGGAGTTCTTGTCACCTGCAATTTGTATCACATAGATATTTGCTTGAGCTGCATGGTTATATTGTACATTTTCAGCTGGTTATTGTTACCCTGTGCCTTGACTCATTTAGAACCAATCTCTCAGGTGCCTTTCACCAACAGTGGCTTAGTGAAGCATCCCATTTTCATCCATCTGCAACTGCAGCAGCTTTAAATTATGGATACAGGTTTGGCCTGACTAGTTATAGTGATATGATCCCAGTTGATGGTAATAATGGAAATGTCAGATCTTGGTAAAGCCAGGCTTAATAGATCAAAAGTTTTATTTTTGCAGTTTGGTTACAGTGGTGGTCAGCAATTGCTTTTATAAACATGTCACTGCCAATTAACACAAATTAACGCAAGGTTATTACACAAGAAGAAAAACATCCTGAGTATATATGATGATAAAAAAGATCTTCATGAAAACAACAAAAAGGAGAGTTAAATTCTTTTCCCAGTGATAAGCTTTACAGACGCTCAACCTCAGTGAAGTATCACTCCTATCTTAATGCCTAAATATTGCGAACATTTCCTTTCCATACATTCACCAGGTATGATTCTCTCCATTAATGTCTTTCCTTGACATATACAGAAACTGGCTACCTCACTGATTTTCCCTAACTGACCTTTAACTTGTAGATGGAACTTTTCTTAAAAAGAAACTTCAAAATTTCTTTCAAATTATGAAAGTCTGGACTGCCACTAACAAAACAACCTTTTTGGTATGAAAATATTCTTTGCAACTGAAACCTGAATGTGCTCCTGTCTTTTTTTCTGCAGAAGATCGATCAACTTTGTAAACATTTTCATCAAGTAATTTCCAGGTCACTTACACTGTCATTAGTCTTAAGTCACAAGCATTTTTAGAAATGATGTTTGAAGCCACTATTCAAAGTAATGTTGTAACTTCTGAAGCCAGGCAAGTAAACTTCTGTTTACCTCTACTTTAAAATCAAATGCCCAAGTTAAGACATACTATAAATTTTCAATAACCCTTTGAACAACACTTTTTGCCAGTGTTGCTGCTATCTTCCTGTTGCCCAAGAACTGTGATTGGGCCAGCTCATGAGGGTTACAGGTCCAGGCTCTTTAATTGGACAGTCTCTTAGGAAGCCTTTTCTTGGAGATCTGTCTGGATTGGAAACTGATAGCGAAATTGAGGCCTGAAAATGAGGAGGTCCGATCTTTAGAGTACCCAAGATTTCACCTTGTCAGTGTGAATTTTGTTTTCCCAAATTGCCAACTCTGGTTTATTTCTGGAGGTTTAGTCATGTGACCTTCTTCCTTGACCAATCCACACTCCCACCATTAGTTAATCCTTCAGATCCACTACCTTCTTCAATGCCAATATAATTGACAAGCTCGCTCTTATCCAATTGGACTGATCATGAGTGTTGCACAAATTACTTCATCCCCCACCTTGAATACAATTTCAATTTTTCTTTTACAAAATTACATATTTTTATCTTCCTTAAGATTTCTCCTTGTTTTACTTTAGTCTCCGTGAGATGGAGACTGAATCTTTAATACTTGGGTCGTCCATCAGGAATGTCAATCCCAGGTAAAACCCTCTTGAGACACATGAAAGGAGAAATGTCTGGAGAAACTTGACAGATCTGGAAGCATCTGTGGAAAGGTAAATCTGGGGTGGTATAGTGGCTCAGTGGTTAGCACTGCTGCCTCACAGTGCCAGGGACCGGGTTTGATTCCAGCCTTGGGCGACTGTGTGGAGTTTGCACATTCTCCCCATGCCTGCATGGGTTTCCTCTGGGTGCTCTGGTTTCCTCCCACAATCCAAAAACGTGCAGGCTTGATGAATTGGCCATGTCAAATTGCCCATTGTATTAGGTGCATTAGCCAGGGATAAATATCAGATAGGAGAATGGGTCAGGGTGGGTTACTCTTTGGAAGGTCGGTATGGGCTTGTTGGGCCGAAGAGTCTGTTTTCATACTGTAGGGAATATAATCTTAAAAAAAACAATTCATGTTTTGAGTCCAGTGACCCTTTTTCAGAACATCCTACAAGACCCTCTTGAGGCTATTCTGATAATCTAGCTTCTTTCTGCTGCATAACCTGATGATGTGTAGGAGGGTAATCATTTTTGTTGCAGGTTATCTTTTGAACAGTATGTGTTTACAGATCGGCTTTTGTTTCCATGTGGGAGCTGCCTGATGCTAGTGGCTTAGATTTGCAGAGTTTGCTTCATTGTTTATCTGCTCAGTGTGTTTACCAGTATCTCAAAATTCTGGATTTTATCCAAGAGCATTGAAATATTTCTTCCAAAGAAGCCACACTTAACCCAATGAAAAACTGGAGTCCTTGAGTTTGAGAGTCTGACATTGAGTGAGAGGTATCAATATGAGAAATGCTGACCCATGACAATCATCGGATTGACCCTAAACTGATGTATCTATTATTGAACTCCTTGCTGCGAGCAGTAAATTGTGTCCTTGGTTGCACTTAACATTAGCCTGAAGGAGAAGCAGTTAGACTTGCAGTATCATTATAATTTGTGATAACCTGCTGTATGCTTGGGGCTGTATTCACAACATTCTTAAACTTGCTTGAAAACTAACTAATGGACATTTTGAACACACTGTGGAATAAACCTTGGTACTATGTTAATTTTCTTTTTACATGTATCAAGTTCATAAAGTCAGTTTTCTGTTGCTTATTCACCTCCTGGATTTAATTCTAGCTCACAGTGGAACATTCCTCTCTCTTCCTGTCTAACTCCCATCTTCAGTTAGTCGCTCTGTCATTCTCCCTCCTTCACCCTTTTCTATACCTAACTTGTGTCTGTCTCCATCTACCATTCCTGTCCCTGTGTTTGACTGTTCAACTCCTTCTTCTTACTCGCTGTCCTCTTTCCCCCCCATGCTTGTTTCTCAATGTCTCTGCGTCTGTTCCATCCGCATTTCCTTCATTTTCACGTGCACACTCTCTTGCCTTTCTCTATCTCTATCTCTTGTTCATTCACTTTCTGAAATGTTGTTTCTATTTAAGGCTTTGGCTAAAGTTAATTTAGAGAGGTTTGACCAGACATGAGTTGCAGTGGGAATGGGTCCACTACACTAACATGTCTTAATGCAGCAATAATCTGCCATTTCAATCACTTAGTTGCAGCTTATATATGTGACTTTGTAAGGAAACTGCCTCTGGTGTATTTGAGATTGGGGTTAAGATTCTTGTTGGGAAAGAAGTGAAGATATAACTATTGGTAACCCCAGGTGTCACTCTATATCAGTGTTCATGATGAACTAGGTCCTAAAACAGAAAATCCTTCAATCCACTGATAACTCTCCATTTATAAGTACAGAACTAACATTGCATCCAAACCAATTAATATTGCTTTTTAAGGGACAAGTGAGTGTCTTCAGTCTGTGGTCCTCTGAAAAATTGCCCTTTTTTTGGGGATGGCCATTGTCTACTCATTTTTACTCCACATTAAATCCTGGGATTGTCTTTGTCTCCCCTCTAGTGGGCACGACTTTGAGTCATGGATTTTAACATTTCCTGTTACCATTGAGAGCATTGCCCCATTGTGATGAATTTAGTTTTAAGGATCTCACGGGTACCTTCACCTTGTGGGTGATATAACTGCTCCAGAATACCAGTCAATACAGTTGTCAACATCCAAATTTGACCAAGTGTGAACAGTGACTCCACTTTTTATAGTCTGTTAAAGGTGCGTGATACTTCAGATGCTGCCTAATGGTGCAATGATGACCTATATAAAGAGGAACCTTAATTACCCGAACGAGATGGGCAGGCACTATTTCGTTCGGATAATTGATTATTCAGTTAATTGATTCAATGCCTTTCCTCTGGGGCTCGGGAGTTTTCTGTTAAGTCCGCACCCCGTTCAGGAGAGGAGGCAGCAGGACACCTCCAAACCTGTCAACACCGACCCCACCCAGCCCCCCCCCCCCCCCCCCCCCCCCCCCCCACCCCGTCCAACACTGCCCACCTGCCCAGCCCCCGTGCGCCCCCACCCCTCTCTGGGGCAGCCGGACTACACACCAACAACAAGACTGCTGGAGGGTGAGTGTCCAAATAAAGTGTGTGTGTGTGTGTGTGTGTGTGTGTGTGTGTACCCCACCCCCCCCCTTTTTTTAACTGCAATGTTTTGACAGATTCCACCTTTGCCCTGTATAGGACAATGTTGGAGAGATTAACCAGGGAAGGGGGATTTCGGGTACACCCCTGTGTAGAACTCCAGGGAAAATGGGATAGAAAGAGAGAGAGAGGGCGGGAGGTCAGTCATTTAGAGATGGTGCCTGGGCTCCCATCAGTCCAGGACTGTTTTTGGCAGCATTTCAGTAAGCCGAGTTCACTTTTAATCATTGTAAACAAAAGATGCGATCAGTGTTGGAAGCACGTCTTTGATATAATGTTTCCGTGAGATTTCCTTTGGATAATCCAATATTTGGATAACTGATATATAGATAATCGAGGTTCCTCTGTAAATCGTAATTCCTCCTCATTTCTGTTATATAAGGATCAAGTAGTGGACCGTTTAATGGTTCACTTCATGGCTACTTCTCGGACGCCCCTCAATGAGGTTTGCAACTGATTGAGATATGTGTGTTGCAGTTTACTGAACACTCCCTCAATACAACTACAATATCTGACAAAGTCACCTGACTTCTGATTGTAACGCATCTGAGGTGGAGCCTCCCCATCCTAAATCTCCAATCCTTTGGAATATTCCTGGAGCGGTTTACAGCAAAGAGGAAAGATCAGACCTATCTGCCGGCTCATATCAAATAGAAATATGAGAAAAGAATGAAGCCACGTCACTCAATGTTATCGCATTGAGGCTGAACGTGAGTTGGAGCTACCACCCCTGGCTACTTGAGCTCTTGCCTTTTAATGGACTTATTCTGTCTCAGCAACTGCTGGCTGAATGCCAGGAGACCACTTCCTTTTGGTTCTCTGCTCACAATGTGTATTGAATTGTTATAATTTTCAAGGCAGTGGCCATATTTATTTCCTGCTGGTTCAAATATCCCTTACACAGTGTGGAGGCATTTGGAGTGAAAACATCACCACGGCTAATTGTTTAGGTGGGAGTGTGTGTGTGTGTGTCTGTCTCTGTCTCTCCATCCCCCTTACCAGTTGTTGGCAGGCATCAGCTTGGAGCAGTCAGTCACTGTCTTCTACACCCTTAATATAGTAAAGGAAAATTATTTGTGAAGAAATTTCTTCATAAACACTGAGAAACTGTGCCCCATCCCTTCGTTTTAACCTATTGAGGAGTGGCATCAAAATCTTGTCTTTAATAATTCTGTGGCTTTTTAAGTGCTTGTGTGGATACCAAATTAGGACAAAGTGACATGATATATATCTTTGCCCATTCTGCTAATTGAATCAAATAATTTGTGAGACCAGCAGAAAGCTCCAGCTTTCAAAGGAAGGAACTGAGGGATAAATCCATCACAAGTGTGAGTTAAGGAGACATGGAGAAGAAAGATAATAAATACCATTTTATTTTAATACATGTCCCCAAGCACACAGGAATAAACTGATTAACTGCACGGATTAAATCTGAGTGTTTTGTTGGCTAACATTTGAAAACTGGAAATGGAGTGTTAGAGCAGAAGAAACAGGAGCTGGATCCTGCTCCACTATTCTGGTTGTGATCCTGGTTAATCTTTTGTCTTCAAATTCCTTTCCTGCTCCCTCCCTATATCCGTTGATTCCATGAAACACCAAGAACCTGTCTATCTCGGCTTCTGTTGAATCCAATAATGCAACATTCAAAGCTGTTTTAGAGTAGATTCCCTACAGCATGGAAACAGGCCATTTGGCCTAACAAGTGAACACTGATCTTCCAAACAGAGCCAGTGCGCTCGGACGAATGCACCTAACATTATGGGCAAGTTAACATGGCCAATTCACCTGACCTGCACATCTTTGGATTGTGGGAGGAAACTGGAGCACCCGGAGAAGCCCACGTAGACACAGAGAATGCACAAACTCCACACAGACAGTCACCCAACGCTGGAATTGAACCTGGGACCCTGGTGCCGTGAGGCTGTAGTGCTAACCACTGAGCCACGTGCCACCCTTAAGATAGAGCATTCCAATGCTCTGAATGAAGAACTTTCTCCTGCTTTCCATCTCAAATGATCACTACATTATCCTGAAACTGTGCTGCCAAACACTTCACAGAATGACAGTATTGTTACAGTGTAGAAGGCCATTCAGCCCATTTTTAGAGACAAAAATGCTGCAGATGCTGGAATCCAAGGTAGACAGGCAGGAGGCTGGAAGGACACAGCAAGCCAGGCAGCATCAGGAGATGGAGAAATCAATGTTTCAGGAGAAAGGTTACACCCGAAACGTCGACTTCTCCATCTCTTGATTCAGCCTGTTGTACCTGCTTGGTTCTATGACATAGTGCCAACCTCCTGCCTTGTCTCCATATCCCTGTGCACCATTTCTGACCAAAGAACCACCCAGAGCCCTTTTGAATGCCTCAATGGAACCTGCCTCCACCACATTTCCAGGCAGTGCATTCTGTACCCTAAGCGCTCATTGTGCAAAGAAATGTAATCCTTGGTTTGTTTGCAGATGACCTTAAATCTATGCCTCCCAGTTCTTGTTCCATTTTACAGGCATGCACAACTTCTTCCTATCTGTCCTATACACCCATCTCATGACTTTGAAAACAAACCTCTATCCTCTCAGCCACCTTCTGTCCAAGAGGAACAGTCTCACCTTGTATAATCTATCTTCCTAACTGCAGTTTCTCACTCTTGGAACCATTTTTGTAAATTGAACAGTAGGCTGGAGTTTTGTGTTTCTAGTCCAGTGCCATTACCACTTGGTAGCCGATGAAATATTTGAGTTTTGATTAGCTGTTATAATGTAGAAAATGTGGCTGCCAATTTATATGCCTCAAGGTTCTCCGAACGCGAATGCATTAATACCCAAATCATCTGCTATTAATTGAAGGATAAGTATGTACCAGGACACTGTTCTTTGAAATACTTGGGGGATATCTCCTACATCAACCTGAGTGGACTGATGGAGTTTCAGTTTAACAAGTTATCTAAAAGACAGCACCTACAACAGGGCAGCACTCCCTTGGTATGTACCCGGATGTCAACTTTTAATTTTTGAGCTCAGGTCTTGGAGTGGGACTTGAGACCACTGCTTTCTGATACAGAGGTGAGAGTGCTGGCCACTGGACATGTCTTGTGTGATTATGCCATTCTGATTGGTTGCTGACTTTGGTTGATGACATCAGAGCTGCTGGATGTCTGGAGATCTCTTTACTTGGGGCCAGATTTGAACAAAGTGTTGGAAAAGGAAGTCTACATCACCGTAAACACCTTAGGCAGCTTCTTTGAAGTCAGCAGTAATCATCACAGCTCTACCAATAACTGCAAATAAAGCCCAGTGCCTGACCATTACCACATTTCTGTTTTGGGGGAGCTCGCTGGGTCCAAGCTGTGAATTTGTAGCAACAAAACCATCTGACACTTTGGTGTCAGAAGAATGGGTGCAGCTGTTTCCTACATTTCAACACTAACTGTGCTTCAAAACATACTTAATTCATTGTAATGCACTGTGGGATTTACTGAATATATGAAGGACACTATATAAATGCAAGTCTGTTTTCTTTCCTTCCCAGTTCAATTCCTGAATCAACTCATCACTTCCAATGCCAGCAATTTATTGTTGAACAGCTGATGCTCTGTACTGTCCTAATAAGCTGATTTTGTGTGTAAATGCTGATTTATTGGGATGAGATACATGCATATAATTAGCAATAATTATATCCTCTTCAAAGGACATCAGCGGCTTGATAACTTTGACGAAGGCAGCTTTGATGTTTAGTCTTTTTTTAAAAAAAAATAATAAGCCCCGTCACTTTCCGTTTTAGCAAGTCTTGCTTTCAAATCTGGAAAGCATGAATATTAATTTTGGGCACATTGGAAGTGCTTGTCAAACATTTTCTAATGTAAAATTTAATGCTGGCTTTTATCTTTCCCTTGGATTTGCCATTAAAAAGCAAATATTGGCTGCAGTAGCCGGGGAAGACATTGGCTGCAAAATGCACAATAAGCCTTTGACAGGAGAAGGGAGCAATGCATGTCGGCACTTTCTCACTACATTATCCTTGCCATGCCATACTGGCGGAAGTGCCTGAAGTGAAAAGAAACTTCATTGACTCTGACTCTACTGTTCGATCGCTGGTTTCTCTTTCTCCCATCTGAGCGAAATTGAGTTCTTTGAAACGTTACTCTGCCTGTGCAGGAAAAACCTGTTGGAAGCCTTTTGGACTGTCATTACAAGCTTTGTTTCCTTCTCTCCCAACCCCCACTGCGATAGGGTTGCATATCGGCCTGTGAATTCATAGAAACAAAACTGTCCGACGCTTTGGTGTCGGAAGAATGGGCGCAGCTGTTTTTGCTCACAATTTCAATGACAATGTGGGAAATTTGAAAAAGTGACAAATATGACCCCCCCCCCCACCACCCCACCACCTCCAGAATCTTCCTGCTCTCTCCCTTCCATGTCTGTCGTTTGCTTTGAACATGCCTCAAACACACTGCTCAGTGTGACTGTTTAAAAACCGAAAGAACTGCGGATGCTGGAAATCAGAAACAAAAGCAGAAAGCTCTGGAAAAGCTCAGCAGGTCTGACAGCATCTGTGAAGAGATATCAGAGTTAACGTTTCGGGTCGAGTGCATATTCAATGGGCCAAATGGCCTCTTTCTGCACTGTCGGGATTCTAAATAAAACCTTAACAACAAATATTTAATTCAAAGTCACAATTCCTTATAACAATTATTGGAAATGCTATCACCAAACACATCTTCCCCTCACTCCTCCAGTCTGCATTTGGCAGGGATTGTTCACTCCAGGACACCCTAGTCCATTCCGCGACCACCAACACCTCCCCCCCCCCCCCCACCCCCCCCAACCACTCAGCACGTCACCTTCTCATGTAACTGCAGAAGGTGCAACACCTGCCCCTTCACCTCCCCTCTGCTCACCATCCAAGGGCATAAATCATCTTTCCAGGTGAAGCAGCATTTCATCTGTACCTCCTCCAATCTGGTCTGTTGTATTCACTGCACCTGATGTACATTGGAGAAACCAAACGCAGACTGGGTGACCGCTTTGCAGAACACCTTTGGTCTGTGCACAAGCAGGACTCTGACCTTCCTGTAGCTGGTCAATTTGCATGTCCACATATCTGTCCTCTACATGTTGCAGTGTTCCAGTGAATCACAGTGTAAACTGGTGTAGCAACATCTCATCCTCAGACTTCACAGCATTCTGAGCTCTATGTAGAGTTCAACACCTTCAAATTGTGAGCCCATTCCTTTCCTTTTTTTGAGCTTTACTTGTTCCATTCTCTGTCACCATGTCCTGTCCCCCACTCCAGTGGGACTGTCTATTCCTTCTAGTCTGGCAGTTAGATGCACCACTGTTCTGCCATTCTCCCAGACCAATCACTTAACCTGACCTATCAACATCCTTTCCCTCCCAGTACTCCAATGCACCTCCCTCCCCCCGCTATATGCTGTGCCTTCCACACTTCACTTCAGCTCTGATAAAGAATCATCTCGTCTTGAAATATTAGCTTGCTCTCTTTCCATGGATGCTGCCTGACCCGTTGTAACAATTTTTGTTTTCATTGGAAATCATTCATTGCCCCATTTCAAAGCCCAGTTGCAGCTGTCAATCAAGCCATAAAGTGGCAGGCAGTCTGCTGTGATAAAGAATGGTAGTGAAGTCAGTCATTGGCATTCATCCAGAAACAGAAAATTTCAGGCTTATGCTAACAGATAATGAGATCACAAGCTGTCTTGTTTTCTTGTAACATTGCAAACATTTAAAGGGTAGGACTTTTAAGTGCCTTGACAACTTGATGACTCAATTTACAGGTGGTTTTGGAGGTCCTCTTGCCCATTTTGGCAGTGTTTGCTGAGCTTGACGGGAATTAGATTATGCACTTTTAACAATCACATTTATGTTTGCTCTTAACAATTCGGTCAGACACTGTACCTCTCCCAAAGGTGTCCTGGGATCAAGAGGTTATCTTGCCTCTGCAAAGGAGTCTCCTGCTTATCCAAATGAATTGTCACCTACTCTTATCATGTCTGATCTGCACACCTTTTGGATTCCACACTCTAAGGCTACAAAATCCCAGTTTATTGGAAGCAGGTGATAAATCAGTTGAGCAGGTGTCTGTGTAAATGTATTAATTTGTCGTCCCCCCCACCCCCGACAAAAACCAAATCCTGCCGCAGACAAATGGGAAGTGGAGGCAGGAGTTGTGATTTTGTTTTTGTTTGAAGACACTCTGTAGTAGTGAAAATCAAAGAGTCTGTTGGCTTTCTGAATGGGAGTTCATAACGCTGACAGGATGGACAGTTTCAACAACCAAGAAGAGGCAGAGAGTGTCAGGAAATCAGTGATGTATCCTCCAGGAATAAAGCCATCGGGAATTGGTAACCCTTTGTTGCCTCGCATGTATCCACTTCGACTGCATCTACCTGACTGGAAATTGAGTGAAATTAGCATCACAGGAATCAAATAATATTGCATTTAATGTGTAATATTTAGCACATACAATGTATGTCATGGTAACCACTGAAGTGGGATTTGATGGCTTGGAATGTGATAACTGGGGCTAAATCTTAATCCCAACCCTGAACTTTAGGGGCCAGGTCTCTCTTTCTACCCACATTTGTCAAATATCAGTGAGGAATCTCTCTTCACTTTGGTCTGCACTCAAAGTCAGTCCTTGCCAATTGGGTGGGTTTACTGCCTCAGTTTAAGACTGTTTTCTTCAAACTTGACCTGCTGTTCTTCTGGCATCATTCATGTTTACATAATTTGCCAATTCCTGCATACTTCCTTTAAAGCAAGCCCTCCTCCAGTAACAACTGCAGCATATCCACCTCCTCCCTCAGTGGCCTCTCCTCACTGCCAGCTTGTGTCTGTTGAAGTGAGGTGTTGCAGAGAGTGGAACCCTTCCCCTCAGGTCGCTCCCTGGCACTGGGAGATGGGCGATGACACTGTTAATGGCAGAATGATCTTTCTGTTCTGTCCATGACCTTAAAAGCGAGAAGGGCCACTTTTAAAATGTAGTGAAAAGTGCAGAATCTGAAGAGCCATAGTGCTGTTATTGAAATTTCAGTAACAATGGAATACAAGACTGGAGATACATTGCAGGGATGGTTTATAGGTTTTTGCAAAAAGCTTTTTAATTGTACTTAAGAGAAGGAAGAATTCAATGTTAATAAAGGTTATAAAAAATCAGAAATTAATTAATTGCCTTCAAAATGGGTTTGGTTGATGACTTGGGAGTTGCAAATGACTTCTGACGTTGCTGCAGAACACAGGTTGCAAACACCAGGTGTAACTCAGCTCTAACCTCACTTCCCATTCCATGATTTCTGCACCAGGTCACCTCACAGACTGTCCAATTAAACTGAGAGTGAGTGTTATACAGGGAAGTACTTTGGGTTTGTTTCTGTTTTTGACAACGCTTTCAACAGCACGAGATCTAGAAGAACGAGGAATCAGGATGCATAGGAACGCCACTGCCTGCAAGTTCCCTTCCAAGCCATGCATCATCCTGATGTGGAATGATATCATTCTTCCTTCACCGTCACTGGATCACAATCCTGAAACTCCCCTTCCTACTGTGCATTTGTATCTAAATGTTACAAGGATGGCAGCAGTTCAAGAAGATAGTTCATCATCACCTTCTCCAGGGCAAATTAAGGATGGGCAATAATTGTGTGTGTTGCTTGTGTGTTTTGTGCGTTGTTTATATGGTGTGTGTGTGTGTGTGTGAGAGAGAAATATTCCATTCGAGTTGAACTGAAACATCATTACTTGGAAAGTTTCAGCTACAATCCTGATGAGCAACGGATAGAAGAGACTTACATCTCATTAAATGTGCGCAGGATTTAACATCAGAAGCAATTTTTCTTTCACAAAACAAATTTGAATTGTGAGCAGAGTTCCCTCCTCCACAGTGCGATTGAGACAACTCCCATCATCTGCCCTCACAGCAGCTGGGATTGCTCCTTGGATTAGCTTCTGTGGTACCATCTAGTGCAGGACACCACTTGTTTGAATTCCTTAAAAATTGCTGAGCAGATTTGTGAAAGCAGGGATTTGATGCTTTGAAGAGTCAGGCTCACAATCAAATGGTACAATTTCTGACTTTCTGTAGGCGTTGAAAGTGAATGTTCCTTTGGAGGTCCCTGTGAAATTACCGGCAAAGTAATTGACTGAATCGAAGGACTTTGACTGTGCTAGTCTGAACATGTCTGATTGATCAGGTGCCAGGGCGTATAATGTACTTTTTTTGAATAAAATGTGAGCACACAATATGTATTGACCTTTTGAACATGAATAAGAGTTCTCTGCTTTCTGTGCACTTTTTCAATGAAGAGTTAATGCAGAGATTTGATTAATCCAATCTCTACTCAGTACAAGCATCTGAGCATTTCACAGGCTGAGCATTGGGTTGAGCAATGTTGTTCCGAGAGCTGATCACTCTCTAACCACTCTACACCCTTCTATATCATCCTGAGTTTACTTTAATTTGGCTGGGTTAGCCTGCAGACAAGTGAAATTAAATGCTTACCATCAATAGTTTTAAATCCAAGTTGGAGAGTCCCATTTTGTGCTTGCACCTGGCTTTTGATTTTGCAAACATTATCATTATTCTTTTTGACCGACAAGCTTGGACAAGCATCGACTAATAAAGGAGAGAGTTTGTTAAGGTGAAATTGTGTTTGATGAAGGTGGGTTGATGAGGACGAGGGCAGCGGAATTGGTGTTGTGTGTGAGCTGTCAAAACTTATTTGATAGAGTACCACATCTTAAGCTTGTTTGCAGAGTTGAACTCCATGAGAATATAAGGAGCAGAAAGCACGTGCATACAAAATTGGTGAAAGGACAGGACAGAGTGGCAGGAAATGGCTTCTTTTTCAAACAAAAGTGAGACGCTTCACAAGGTTCAGTAGCAAGTCCACTTTTTAAAATATATACATTCACTACCTGAACTTGGAAGTGCGGAGCATGGTTTTGAAATTTGTATCTGATGTGACTTTTCAAAGTGTGGTAGACTCTGAGGATGTTATTAATAGACCTTAGGATGGCATGGTGGCTCAGTGGTTAGCACTGCTGCCAGACAGGAACAGGGAACCTGCGTTCGATTCCAGCCTCTGGTGAATCGCTGAGTGGAGTTTGCACATTCTCCTCGTGTCTCTGTGGGTTTCCTCCAGGTGCTCTGGTTTCCTCCCACAGTCCAAAGATTTACAGGTTAGGTGGATTGACCCTGCTAAGTTGCTCGTAGTGCTCAGGGATGTGCAAGCCATGGGAAATGCAAGGTTTTAGGGATGGAGTGGACCTGGGCGGGCTGCTCATTTGATAGGTCGGTGTGGACTGGAAGGGCTGAATAGCCTGCCTCCACACTGTAGGGATTCCATGATTCAAGAAAATATAATCAGGGCAATGGGATTGCCAGACAGATGACAGCTTAAATTAAATGTGATGTGGAGGAGCTGGTGCTGAACTGGAGTGGACAAAGTTAAAAATCGCTCAACACCAGGTTATGGTCCAACAGTTTACTTGAAAGCACTAGCTTTCATAGCACTGCTCCTTCATTAGGTAGCTGTGGAACGGGATCATAAGGCACAAAATTTATAGCACAAGATTACAGTGTCATGCAACTGAAATGGCATATTGAACAAACGTGGATTGCTGTTAAATCTTTCGGCTCTCCGAAAGATAGTGCTTCCAATTAAACCTGTTGGACTATAACCTGGTGTTGTGTGATTTTTAACTTTGTACACCGCAGTCCAACACTGGCATCTCCAAATCATGTCTTTTAGAATGGCTTGCGGGTTTCAGTTATCCTGTTCCACAGCCACCTGATGAAGGAGCAGCAGTCTGAAAGCTAGTGCTTCCAAATAAACCTGTTGGACTATAACCTGGTGTTGCGCGAGTTTTTAACTAAATTAAATGTAGAAAGGTGTGGGATGATGGATTCTGTTTGGGAAAAGAAGGCACAACACTAAATACTACAATTCTAAAGGATTGCCTGGGGGCTGTCTGTATACAAATCTTTGAAGGTGGCAGGCCACCATATCAAAGTGGTTTGGAAAGCGTCTGGAAGCTTGAGCTTTATAAATAGCAGCACAGAATAGCAGAAAAAAAACAGGAAGCTGTACTAAAGCAGCAAAGTGCACTTGTTTGGCCCCAGCTGCAGTATTGTGTTCGGTTCTGGGCACTGAACTTAAGGACATGAATGTTTTTGAGAGAATGCAGGTGAGATTGGCTGAAACGGCCACAGGAATAACAGATTACAGTTCGATGTAGAAGCTTTGAGTAGAGAAACCAAAGAGGAGGTTTGATTTGTTTAAAAATCATCAAGAGGGTTGGATCGAGTAAATAAAAGGGAGACTGCATCCAACAGCTGAAGACTGAATAACCAGAGGGCGAGAATTTAAGTGATTGCCAAAGAAGCCAAGTTTACATGAGGAGGAACTTTTTTTGTTAGGGAAGAAGTGGTTGAGGATGTCGAATAAACTGCGTGGTCAGAGGCTGGGTTTAGATTCAGCTATAGCTTTCAACTAATTGGGTACATACCTGAAGCTGAGAAAACTTGCAAAGGTATGGAGAACGAGTAAGGGAATTGAGCTGAACTGCTGTTCAATAGAGTCAAGAGTGTGGTGCTGGAAAAGCACAGCAGGTCAGGCAGCATCCAAGGAGCAGATTCCTGATGAAGGACTTTTGCCCGAAACGTCGATTCTCCTGCTCCTCGGTTGCTGCCTGACCTGCTGTGCTTTTCCAGCACCACACACTCGACTCTAATCTCCAACATCTGCTGTCCTCACTTTTGCCTTGCTGTTCAATAGAGCCAGCACAGACTGAGTGGGCCAAATGGCCTCCTTTTGTTCTGTGCTATTCTGTAATTGATTCCTCCTTCCCCCTGCAGAACAAGGAAGATTCTTGCTGCCATTTCTCACGAAGTCTTGAATGTATCAGAGGGGTATGGGTTTTTTATGAAACAGAAAATTGCAGATCCTTCTTTCTGACTATTTGGTTACTTTCCACAGAGCCACAAATGATTATTATTCACAAAATAATGTTACAGCAATGTTCTCGGCGTGTTTGTGTTACATACCTCATAACTTCTCGTGAGAATTGTAATTTATCTTTTAAAATCACCGTGTTATTTAAAAATTGAAATCTGAAGCCAGAGGCACAAAAGGTGTTATTACTCAACTTTCCTAATTTAGCTCATTTCCTCCATTTAAATCAGTTAAATTGGCGTGACTGAGAAGGAACAAAAACAGAATTAGTGTTGATTGAATTTTTGCTCTGAAGACTTCTGTGTAGCTCGGTTATGTTTACAAACCATTGACTTTGAAAACAATGTGACCAACTGACCTCTGTGACCAAGTTTGCGGTCACCAGCTCTGATATCCCTTTTTGTCACTCAGTACAAAGTTCTGAAAACACCCTGTAAAGAGCACTATTGGGATGTTTGCTGTGTAAAGGTGCTGTATGAGAACACATTGTTCATATTACGTTTGTGTATCAAAAATGGCTAGAAATGATTCTTACTGACCCAGGAGTGTTAAAATTGGCAGGGCATTTGCTCATTTGAGCTCAGCGCCATATGAAGTGACCTTAGAAGATCACATACGTGGCCTGTAAAAGACTCCAGATATCATTTGATGGTTTGATTCAGCTTCCTGTGTACCCCAATAGCTCAGAAATTGCCTTTGCACAACTTCTAAATCTTCTAATGTGCAATTACCTTCATTTGGTGGATTTTACGTCATGGTCTAATCTATTCCGATAACTATAAAGTGCGTCCAAACTAATGGATGTAGAACCAGCACAGGTTTCAATGTTTGAGGAATAATTCTCTAAAGGATGCCAGAAGTCGAAGAAAACACTTAAGTTATGAGAGATCAATATTTGAAATTCTTAGTGATGCCCAGTGTTAGGTGTAAGGAGAGGCTGGATAGACTGGAACTTTTTTCACTGGAGGGTAGGAGATTGCGGAGTGATCTTATCGAGGTTTATAAAATAATGAGGGGTATGGATAGGGTGAATGGCAGTGTCTTTTTCCTAGTGTGGGGGATTCCAAGACTAGGGGACATATTTTTAAGGTGAGAGTAGAAAGAGAAATAAAAATGACATGAGTCAATTTTTTTACGCAGAGTGGTTTGTGTGTGAAATGAACTGCCAGAAGAAGTGGTGCATGCTGGTACATTTGCAGCATTTAAAAGATATTTGGATATGTACATGAATAAGAAATGTTTGGAGGGATATGGACCAAAGGTGGGTGGGACTAGTTTAGTTTGGGATGAAGGTTGGCATGGACAAGTTGGATCAAAGGGTCTGTTTCTGTGCTGAATGGCTCTGAGTTTATTAAGATCAAAGTGTGACCTGGATCGTATGGTTTGACATTTTCAAACCTGCTAATATTTGAAATAACTTCAAGATATCAAGGAAGCTGATACAAATAGTTAGGGATTAACAGGCGGACACGCTGGGACATTTTTCAATGGAGCATAGGAGGTTGAGGGGTGACCTAATAGATGTTTATAAAATTGAGGGGCATAGATGAGGTGAACAGCCAAAGTATTTTACCTGGAGTAGGAGAGTTCAAAACTAGAGGACATTTGAGGTGAGAGGAGAAAGATTGAAATGGAATGTGAGGGACAACATTTCACACAAAGGATGGTTCAAACCTGGAGTGAACTGCCAGAGGGAGTGATAGATGCAAATACAGTTACAAACATTTAAAGCCCATTTGGACAGGTATGTGACGAGGAAAGGTTTAGTGGAATATGTGCCAAACACCGGCGAATGGGACTAGTTTAGTTTGGGAAACTTGCTCTGCATGGATGAATTGGACCGAAGAGTCAGTTTCCATGTTGTATGCCTCTATGACTATAATTGGTCATTTTCAGGTCTCTACATTAAGGTTGAATGTGTGTGGAGCAGGTGGTAGTCAGGTTGAGAGGAGAGAGATTACTATATGTTCTTGTTTGAACAAATGCATTTTAATATAGTGTACATGTGTGCTTGCATTACCATGTGGATATATTTGGAAAGGGAAGAACAAAAAACAGCTGTTTGTTACTGAAAGTGAATTTCTAAAAAAAAAAAATTCACAGTGGTTAATTGTGTTGGTGGGCAATGAAGGCATTGTGTTCACACAGTTTCCTTATTGTAAATTTGGGCCATTACTGGGTTTTGATGATCTGGTGTCCCATGTAATTGGGTGAGAAGATGGCAAGTTCCCATCACACCTACCCACTTGGGGAACAATCTATTTTTTTATCCCACATCCCATTTGCTGTTTCCGACTATGAAGTTATGAGAGTGTCTTCTGACCCCACATGGTCAGACTTTACACTCTGAAATGATAGAGCTCTTTCTTCAGGAGTATGCAACCATATTATATCCAAATGTTATAGATAATCACACTTGCAACTTGGAACAGTCAGAGTGCATTGTGCTACTGCTGCATTGTGTTTGGTCGGCTAGGGTCCTTCTACATATCCAGATGGCTCACCCGGTGTTTGGTTCCTTTGGTCCAATCAGTCCATGCAGAACATAATCCCAAACTAAACTAGTCCCACATGCCTGCTCCTGGTCCATATCCCTTCAAAGATTTCCTCTTCATATTCTTTTCTATGTGTCTTTTAAACGTTATAATTGTACTCTCATCAGATTGCTCTGTGGAGGTCGAGCCTGGACTTGATGGGCTGAATGCCTGTAGAAGGCATCAGTGAGACTACACCTGGAGTGCTGTGGCCCCTTTACTCAAAAAGGGATATTGGAAGAGGTTCAGTGGAGGGTCCCCAGATTGATTTCAGAGAGTTTGTATTCTGATGAGAGATTGAGCAGTTTAGGCCTGTACTCTATGGAGTCTAGAAGAATGAGAGGAGATCTAATTGAGGTACACAAGATGTTGAAGTGGATTGACTCAGTAGATGTAGAAAGGTGCTCCCTATTGGGGCAATCTGAAATGAGGGGGTGTTAGATTTTAGATAAGGGGTAGTAGATTTAAAACAGAGATGAGAAGAAATTGGTTCTCGCGAAAGGATACAAAACTGTGGACTTCCCTCCCCAGAGCACGGTTATTGATTAAGGAGGAGATTGAAGGATCATTAATTGGTAACGGACTGAAGGGTTATGCAGAGTAGGCAGGAAAGTGGAGTTGATGCTGAGATGAATCGGCCATGATCTCATCAAATGGCAGAGGAGGCTTGAGGGGCTGGATGGTCTCCTCCCGATCCTATATTTTCATTAAGGCACTGAAGGAGGCCATTCATTGTGCTTTTATTCTATTTATACAGAAGGATACTTTCCACATTCTCCTCCATGGCATAACTTCATCTGTTTTATCTTTACTCAACTCCACGTATAAATTTTGTCACTAACTTGCTTTGCCAAAATGGGAATGGACTAAAACTGACTCAGTCATCTCTTCTTTTGGCCTTACCTTCATTTGACCTTTCTCTAGATATATAAGCAATTTTGAAATCAAAACACTTTTATTTGGTGACGGTATTGGAGAGAAGGAACAAGGAACAAGGACGGACGGACGGATGGAAATTAAGGTTCGGATCAGCCATGATCTGATTGAATGGCAACCAATCACAATGGGTTAAATGACCTATTGCAATATTGATCCTGTTGACCATTCTAATTCAGCCTTTGTAGGCTGCTGCTGATCGTTTAAGCTCTGATTAGTTTAGCAGCTAAGCTCCAGCAACACCGTTGTTCTATTTGCCCTCTGGCTTGTCTGGTAGGATTTCCTGAGCTTGGCTATTGGAATGACTTGCTTGTTATCTTCACTGCTCCCTTATCAGTGGATTTCTGCTGTAGAAACTACAGTTATACCACATGTCATTTAACGCAATGTGTCTGAGAGCATTTGGGGTTCCTTGAGAGCTTTAATAAAGTGTATGTTTCTGTTATTTTAGCTTTTTGGGAGGGTATTCAGTTAAATTTCAAGAAATATTTTTAGTTTTGAAATAATGGGTCAGTTTTATGCTTCAGTTGTTTTAAATATTGTTCTGTTGTTATTCATTGAAATGATTAATGAGAACAGAACTTTGGCTGTCCTGAGTAACACCTTTCAATTGAAGCTTCAATGCCCTTAGAGATTACTCTTCCCAAATGGGAAATGTTGTCAGGAATTTATTTTTAACATTTTCACATGAAGCTTGCAATTTACAGTGGTTATTTTACTGTGTGTGTGTGTGTTCTCGTTCCAATCTCTGTATATATATCTCCTTATTCATCTCTATTTGTCTATTTGTCCTTCAGTCATTTGTCCGTATGCATTTCTGTCTATTATTCTGTTTCACACACATATATATTTCATCAAACCTTAGCAGAGAAATAGGCCATTCAGCCCAATTGGCGTTTATGGTCCATGTGAGTCTCCTTGCAAGAGTCTTTGTCTACCCTGTCAGAATCCTTCTCCCTCCATAATCATTATCCAAATGTACTTGCCTGAAGTTAAAAATCATACAACACCAAGTTATAGTCCAACAGGTTTATTTGGACCTGAAAGCACACTAGCTTTCAGAGCGCTGCTCCTTCATCAGGTGGTAGTGGAGGGCTCAATCCTAACACATAGAATTTATAGCAAAGATTTTCAGTGTGATGTAACTGAAATTATACATTGAAAAATTGATTGTCTGTTAAGCCTTTCATCTGTTAGAATACCGTGATAGTTTCACTTCTTTCATGTGTAAATCACAAAACTTTTTTTTAAAGTTGCATTCTCGGGTTAGCTGTTAACAATGGTGATAGCTAGACAATATGTTGAAGGTGTTGGCCTCCTGTGTTCTCTGTCTATGCCATGATGTTTAGATTGATTCTAATCTAAAAAGTGAGATAACAGAGTTTTACATGAATTCATGCAGTTTTTGAGCAAAGTACAATGTAACCCTGCAAGTACAAATTCACCCCACAAAATATATGTGTGCATGTGGGTCTTTGTCTGGGTTGTGAGTATGAGGAAGTGTATGTATGTGTAGTGAGTGCAGAGTGTCTTATGTCTGTGAGGGGGGGTGCATGTGTGGGTGTGGGAGTGTGTGTCTGTAAGGGTGTGTGTGGGTGTCTGTGTGCGTGTCTGTGTGTATGTGTGTATAGGAGTGCGCGTGTGTGTGGTGGTCACCTATAATGTGACATGAACCCAAGGTCCCGGTTGAGGCCCTGCCTGAAGTGGTGGTCCTGTGTCACAGTATAACCCACGAGTCTGTTATTGTGGCAGCATGCACTTTCACAGTAAACACCAAAGAAATACAGATGCTGGGAGTCAGAAACAAAAACAGATATTGCTGGAAAAGCTCAGCACCTGTGGAGAGAAAACAAGAGTTAACATTTCGGGCCCAGTGACACTTCTTCAGAACTGGACCCAGAACACACTTTTACATGCAGGTTGTAGTCTGGTGCTAAGGATAGAGATGATGGAAGGTCTTACGAGAAGCACCCAGAAATCCCTCACAAAAAGCTGTAAGATGTAGGAACACAAGTGAGCCACTTCACCCATACAGTCTGCTCCATCGTGCAATGAGATCATGGGTAATCTGATAACCCTCATCTCCACTCTCCTGCCTCCATTCCCTTACAGATTAAAAATCTGTTTATCTCAGCCTGAGAAAGTGGGAAAGATTCCAACTCTTACTGCTTGCTTTTGGCATGTGATGCAAAGGATTTACAAAGTAGTTTTGGGCTATTTCACTATTTAGTGTCTGATTTGGCTCTGTTATAAATGCACTTTCCTTGACCATCAAGTCCAGGTGTTAGACTCAAACCCAGAACTCTTAGCTCAGAGGCAGTGACACTTCCCACTGTGTCTCATGACCTTCTCTACCCTGCAACAGATCAATGCTGTTTAGTCTCCTTGAATTCCATATTCTTGAGTGACTATCCAAATATTTATTGTGGTGAGTTTCTGGTCTACTGCACAATTGGAAACATTTTTCCATGTTTATGCTTCAAACCCATTCATTTTCTTAAAAGCTATCAAATTAGCATTTCTTCTGCAGGAAAAGACTTTCAACCCATTCAGTCTTTCTCACTAGTTACACATCTCAGTTCTCAGTTGATGAAATTGACCTGAAATACTAATATGTCAAGCAATGGAGGAAAAGCAGATTATCAGAAATTCAATCATATCCTGTCCATTTCTAATCCACTGTTATGGTATATGTTCATCATAAGCACATGCCTAGGTACAATTTCTAAGTAAATCTTTCTTCCATTTCTTCCTTTAACCCTTGGAATGAATTATTGTTGTAACGATACTAATGCTTTAAGAAGTGTATTTTGTCCTTTTTTAAAGAAATTAAAAACAAATTGAGACAGAAGTGACGAGCAACCTCTTCCAAACCAATAAACAGCTTGTGAGGAGTTAGGTTTTTATTTAAGTTAGAACAATAGAAGCAGCCTGAAGGGGTTGGGTCAAGTTTCCACAGAACCAGGATTTTAGTTTAACTTTCAGTAGTTGTTGGGGTTTGGAAGCTGCTATATATCTGTTGCTGCTACATCAAAACTCTTGAGTTATCGCTCTCTCTCTCTGTCTCTCTCTGTCTGTCTCTGTCTCTGTCTCTCTCTATCTCTTTCTCTCTATCTCTTTCTCTCTATCTCTTTCTCTCTATCTCTTTCTCTCTATCTCTTTCTCTCTATCTCTTTCTCTCTATCTCTTTCTCTCTGTCTCTGAGTTTTCTCATGATATGTTTTCCTCCTAGACTGGAGAAATATTGCACCTGAGGCAATCTATTTTTCCTGAATTTGCCTTTGCCAAGGGTGTGTTACTATCTTGGAACAACTAATCAGTGACAGTTAACATATTTATCATTTTATTAAGTATTTCAATAGAGTTACAATTAAACTTTTCTTATTTTTATTTGTCTTTACTTTGACTGGAATGTAAGAATAAAGCATGTTTTACTTCAAACCTGGTAGTTTGACCAATCAAAATGCTTTTGGAACATAACACCTTACTTGCCTCTAAAATAAGGAAAAAGAAGGGTCTAGGCTATCTTCTTAACATTTTGAGGGGGTTTGGTCTGGTCCATAGCACTGTATGGGGTGAAAGTTCTATTTGTTCTTACTTTATGAATTTGACAGGAATATTGTATTGATCCACAACTTCATGAACTCTTCCTAAAGTGTAAATGTTTTATTTATTCACCAATATGTTCAACTTTTTTTAAATCTTCCTTTGTTTCACATAACAATAATAAACTGCTTTCTTCAATAAACTCAAAGAAAAAGTTCATTTAAAATAAACAAGTCACAAAACTGGTTATCAACTCAGCAGGCTACATCATCTTAATCCCAAACACACGTACATTGATTAACAGACAAATTGATAGGTGTTCTCCTTGTACTGATTTTCGCCAATTTATTGAAGACTGTTCTAAAGTTTCCAGGATTCAAAATAAAAATCTGCTCCAAGTGGCCATGAGCTGCCTGCAAGAAAAGTCTTTTGAGTATTGTTTTTCAAATAACTTCCAAAAATTTGCTCTGACCATTTTTCTTTTGTCGCAGATGAAACCATTCCAGTTGGGATATAAGGTTTCTCCAGTCAGGATGTTTGGAGATGGGAGTGTCCAAATTTAGTATCCCAACGTGAACCTGTACAGTTCTTGCTGTAATGGTGTTTCTACAATAGGCTAAGTGACAATGGATAGGGTGGGGGATATAAACCTTAAAATAGCAAATTGATGCTTGTATTTTAAGAGAGTTAGGAATGAATAAACTAAGATGGCTAAATGCTGAGTTGTATTCTGATCATCCATTGATGCCTTAATGCAGGAATTCCAAAACTCTATGTGAGTCATTTATGGGTCAGAAGGAGACAATTCAGCCCATTGAGTCCATCCATGTTGTCTCACTAGAAAACAACTCAGTCAGTTCCATTCCCCTGGTCTGTTTTCATAGCAAGTTTATTGTCTTCAAGAACCCAACCAATTTCCCTTTGAAAAACTTGATTGTCAGTGCCTCTCAGAGGCAGCACATTCAATGACATTACTACTTGGAGTCATAGAATCATAGAGGGATACAGCACAGAAACAGACCCTTCAGTCCATTTCATTCATGCCGACTAGATATCCCAACCCAATCTAGTCCCACCTGCCAGCACCCGGCCCATATCCCTCCGAATCCTTTCTATTCATATACCCATCCAGATGCCTTTTTAATGCTACAATTGTATCAGCCTCCATTACTTCCTCTGGCAGCTCATTCCATACACATACCAGCATCTGAGTGAAAATGTTGCCCCTTCGGTCCCTCTTATACCTTTCCCTTTTCATCCTAAACCTATGCCCTCTAGTTCTGGATGTCCCCAGACAAGGGAAAAGACTTTTGTCTATTTAACCTATCCATGCCCCTCATGGTTTTATAAACCTCTATAATGTCACCCCTCAGCCTCCGACACTCCAGGGAAAACAGCCCTTGCCTGTTCAACCTCTCCCTTTAGATCAAATAGCCCAACCCTGGCAACATCCTTGTAAATCTTTTCTGAACCCTTTCAAGTTGCTGTGTAATAAAACAAAACAGGTGCTTCTAGAAATCGCTTCTTCATCCCTTGTCCAAAATCATTAACTCAGGACCACTTATCCAAGTATCATCAGCTAACTTGATAAACTACTGTATCCAGTCATTGAAATCAAAGACACTACAACTTAAAAATGCACCAAGGGTTTTGTTCAGCAAAATTCAAATCACCAGTGGGATAACGGGTTACGTCCATTCCCCCGGATATTACTGAGTCATTCAGACATCTATTCACACAACCTTGATGCGGGTAGGCACATTGCAGCTTTTTTTCATTGAGAGAGACCTATGGAGGCTGCCAGTTAATCACAACTATTCAGGTCTCCCTGCCTAGTCTGAGGTTAATCAGCGAGGTAAGGTTGAGAGTCGACACATCTTGCTGAAGCTCCTTGCTGATCAGGGTCTGATTCCTGGGATTGGGGACAACTGGATAGCGAGTAGAGGCAGAGGCTAAGGGTGATCTCCCTGCCTCCTCCTTGGTTCAATTGACCTGCTGCGCTTGACCTGCTCCTCCTTGACCTGCTGCGCTTTTCCAGCAACACATTTTCAGCTCTGATCTCCAGCATCTGCAGACCTCACTTTCTCCTCCTCCTTGGTTCAGGAATGCTGAGGCCAATAACAAGACCCCTGGCCACCTCAGGCAAGAGAACCCCTCATGAAGGGCTTTTGCCCTGAAACGTCGATTCTCCCGCTCCTCGGATGCTGCCTGACCTGCTTTGCTTTTCCAGCACCAATCTAATCTTGACCCTAATCTCCAGCATCTGCAGAACCCACTTTTGCCCTGGCCATCTCAGGGGATTGGCCACCACAGTAAGTCAGCAGCAGCATGGGTGATTTGGATCTGGGAATCATTGTTCTGTAGAACCCAGCTACACATTGAAGCTTTGGTTTGAGTACCTAATGCGGGGCATCAATTGGATGGAATGGATTACTGTGCAGGAAGGTTGATACAACCACAGTCCAGTCTGATGATCTTCGAAGCCAAGTGCGGCAGCGTTTGTGAATCAGACCTGCAGCAGCTGCTGCATGCAGTAGAACGCTTCCTTAAATATACATCCATCCCAGTCATAAAGCAACTGATTTATATATGCCACTTGAATCAGAATTTGTCTTGCAATTTCTCTCCCCAGATTCTGTTTGTTTAATGTGGCAGATTCAATTACTGGCTGAAGTGCTTATCCTAGTAAACTCTGAGTGGAGTAGCTGGGTTAATTGATTCCTGACAGCTCTTTGACTTCTGCTTTATTACATCCAGGCTTCACCAGCTGGGGAGCAGTGTTATGTCTTTTAGTCTTTTAGAGGAAGCCATGAAGACACGTCTGATAATGTCCCTCACTTTCTAATTCTGGGTGTATTAAAATGCCAGTGAACAATGCACCAAGTGCTCAGCATGGGAGAAGGTGCTCTTTTATATCTGATTTGTTCAAAACATTGTATCATGGGAAGCAAGGTGACATGGGAAGTGTCAGCTGACCTACATTGGCACCTGGATGAGCTAAACCTTGATAACAAACGTTCTCAATTGTTCTCAAGCCGACGGCGCTAAATAAATTTCTGATGGAACGTATCCATTTCGATCAAATTACTTGGCGTCAGGAGTTTGGTGTTCTTTTGATGCCAGTCTGCCCATCATCAAAAATAGTTGCGTTGTTCAATCGCCTTCCGCTGCATTGACGCACGAATGCATGGTTGCTCATATCAGTTTGCGTCGCCGTGAATTGACATCACTCAATGCCTGCAGCTCGGGGGCTTTCGGTTCTAAAACTGCCATCTCTCTCATCTCATCATAGCCACAACTGTGCCATCTCTCCACCCTCCTTCCCCCTCCCCACTCCTCAGGGCGATTCCCCCTCTCAATAGTAAATGTTACCATTGTCCAAACGTATGGTAACTTTCTTTCCGAGGTTCCAATTGGCAGGTTGAAAACTTAACATCCTTGAGCATTTTCCTCATTCTGCTGCAAGAACTTAAAGATTGGTTTGGGAAAGCTGGGCGTGGTTTCAAACTTCACCATCCATCAAGTGCTCCAGCTTGAACCAATCGAAATGAGGCACTTTATTATCCACAGCTCCATCATGTCAATTGGAGTCAATAGTTCCTCCATTTCAGCACAAGGGATTTTTTCCTGACCAACAAAAACCTTTATATCTGAGATACATTTTAAACTGTGATCTGAGAGCAGTTTAATACACCGTGTGAGAAAGCCATCAACTGGAACAAACCGAAGAGGGCCATTTGTGCACAAAAATGTCCAATTTAAACGCCTTCTCTCCTACTGTCCTTGTTAGCTCTGAACCATCTTTGAAGCCAACATGAGAACTGTAGCCGCTACAATTATGGCGTCACCAATATGTCCCAAAAAGGGCAGCACAGTGGCTTAGTGGTTAGCACTGCTGCCTTATAGTACCAAGGTCCCAGGTTCAATTCCAGCCTTGGGCGACTGTTTGTGTGGAGTTTGCATGTTCTCCCTGTGTCTGTGTGGGTTTCCTCCAGGTGCTCTGGTTTCCTCCTATAGTCCAAAGATGTGCAGGTTTGATGAATTGGTCATGGTAAATTGCCCATAGTTCACAGGGATGGGGACAGTAGTCATGGGGAATTATAGGGGTATGGGTGGGATACTCTTCAGAGGGTCAGTATGTGGACTTGTTGGGCCAAACGGTCTGTTTCCATGCTGTAGGAATTCTATGAAAAACAACTCTAGGCCAATTGAAACCAATGTAAATATTGAACTTGCATGCAAGCCACTTTCTTTCTTCCCGATTACCTCCCCACTCTCTCGAGCCATTGAACTGGCTGAGGTGCAAGTTCACAAAGTTGCACCACTCGTGGAGCTCTCCCGATTTTTGCCAATGAGCTATTCGGCTATGGAGGAAGCATGCCCCCTTCTGCTTCCTGGGCACTGAGGCAAGCTAAATAATAAATATGGAGCTAAGTAGTGTACAGCTTTGTAGCAAGCCATGTGAAGAATTGGTGAGCAGTAGCCTTGTAACTGGAATCTGAGAGTTCAACTCTCACTCCAGATGCTCTACCAAGATTTTTAGTTGATAGTGCAGCACTCCCTCAACACTGCACTGTCAGAGGTCCTGCCATTTGGATGAGATATTAAATTGAGTCTCCATCTTCCCCTAAGGTGGATGGTCAAGATCGAATGGCATGGTTTTGAGGAGAGTGCTACCCAGGGACATGGTCAATACTTTATCTGGTGGGCAGTGGGATGTCATGACATCATGAAAGTAGTTATATAAATGCAAGGCTTTTTAGGTTCCCTTTCTCCGGAGAGTTTGCATTGAGGTGTGAGAGTTGCCAGCTTTGTGTGAATGAGTGAACCGAAATGGAGCACTGTTATCTCGTTGTAATGTTACACAGGACACTGTTTTGAATACCAAACTGGGGGGGGGGGGGGGGAGAGTGGACACACAAATGTCTCTCTGCTGCTTTATAGAGTCGGTGCCTTTCAAAATCTCAGGCCGAATGCAAGTCAGGAAGAGAAATAAATTGTTTCAGTAGATCTGAATCACGGGAGTGTGATTATTATTCGTGGATGACCCTTCTTCCCTCCCACTTGGTCTGCTGAGAATTAGTATCTCTGTCCGTAATCAATTGAAAGATGAGATGCTTGCAGCAGCTCGATTTAGTATAAGAGCAATATCTTTGTTAATGCTTTAACTGCGTTCTTGCATCTGAAGGAGATTATTCCCGATTCTCGGTCTCTCTCTGGCTGCCCAGACACACAGGCTTCCCTTTCTCTTCTCTTCTGTGTGATCTGAAACTATTATGCTTGTGTCACGCAAAGACAATGTTAACCTTTGGAACTTTGACCCCTGACCCTAGTCTCTGGATGCTTGTGGTTGGATGTCCAGGCTGTTTCAGAAGTCTGAAACTGTGCTGGTTGCTATCTGTAAAACTCATTTGTTGAAAGACTACCTACGCAGGGCAGGGGTTATGTGAAATCTGTTCAGTGGATCTTGTAGCTTCAATTCTCCCCACATGTTGAAACCTGAAACACCATAACATTTCACTTTCCTCCACATTAGTCTGAGTATATTCTGTATAGTAGGATTGTAGTTGTCAGTTTCACAATGGGCAGCCCCAGCTGTGTAAAATCCACTCCAACTGGTTGACTGTCTCAGTGAGCCAAGGTCACCAGAAACCCTGCAAGATTAGCTCTTGAAAGTATCTGCAGAAGTAGAGCTTGATACTGGAGTACAGGGATCAAATGGCATGAGACATTATTGTGATAGGTTTGCATAGCCCCAAGTAAAATCAACAAAAAATACACCAGAATGGTTACGCCAAAAACAGATTGCTGCTATGTGTTGCAAGTATCTGATGGCACAATCGAATCCAACCATTTTGGAGTTCTGAATCATCGAATCACTACAGTGTGGAGACAGACCCTTCAGCCCAACAAGTCCACACTAACCCTCTGAAGAGTAACCCACCCAAACCCATTCCCCTACCCTATTATCCTATAATTATCCCTGATTAATGCACTTAACTTACATATCCCTGAACACTATGGGCAATTCACTTAACCTGCACATCCTTGATTGTGGGAAGAAACTGGAGCACCCGGAGGAAACCCATGTAGGCAATTCTCAATTACTGCTTTGTAAAATTCAGACAATTTTAAATTTTAGGGTTCAGTTAATTTGCTTTTTATATCCATGTGCTCATGCACAGACTAATAACAGTGGCAATTGAACCAGCAAGGGGTTTTCTGAAACAATTATTCCAATAGTGCACTGCTATAACTGAGGAAATTTCATAACTATGTGCGGTTTTGCTTTTTCTAGTGTGTTTGATGCTTTGTTGATGTCACTGTTCCATTTTCTTCACTGTTCATTCTGGTACAGAAACTATAAAGACAAATACTGACCACAGTTGAGATGACTGGGTGATTTTTCCCTGTCAATCAATCATGCTTTGTAACTAGGGCCTGAGGCACTTCCTTGAGGGCCAAGTGCCACGATTGATACCAAAAGCAGGATCGGACACAACTCCATTTAGCATGCCATCTTGCCTTGGCTTGAGTGCCTGACATCAGATTTCCAAAGCATTTGTTTTCACTCAAGGGATTGAGGGTGTCTCAGGCTGGCCAGCTTATACTGCCTGTGCCTAGTTGCCCGTGAGAAGGGAGTGATGAATTACCTTCTTTAACCGCTACAGTCTGTTTGCTGTAGCTAGACCCATAGTGCTGTTTGAGAGGCAATTCCAGGATTTTGACCAAAGGACACTGAAGAACTAGAAATATATTTCCAGGTCTGGATAGTAAGTGGCTTGGAGGGGAACTTGCAGGTGGTTGTGTTCCCATGTATCCGTTGCTATTATCCTAGCTTTTAGATGGTAGGGGTGGAAATGTGTTGCTGGAAAAGCGCAGCAGGTCAGGCAGCATCTAGGGAACAGGAGAATCGACGTTTCGGGCATTAGCCCTTCTTCAGGAATGAGGAAAGTTGGTCCAGCAGGCTAAGATAAAAGATAGGGAGGAGGGACTTGGGGGAGGGGCGTCGGAAATGTGATAGGTGGAAAGAGGTCAAGGTGAGGGTGATAGGTCAGACTGGGGTGGGGGCGGAGAGGTCGGGAAGAAGATTGCAGGTTAGGAAGGCGGTGCTGAATTTGATGGATTTGACTGAGACAGGCTGGAGGGAGGGGAAATGAGGAAACTGGTGAAATCCGAGTTCATCCCTTGTGGTTGGAGGGTTCCTAGCTGGAAGATGAGGCGTTCTTCCTCCAACCGTCGTTTCGCTGTGGTCTGACGATGGAGGAGTCCAAAGACCTGCATATCCTTGGTGGAGTGGGAGGGGGAATTGAAATGTTGAGCTACAGGGTGGTTGGGTTGGTTGGTCCGGGTGTCCCAGAGGTGTTCTCTGAAACGCTCTGATTGTAGGGTCATGGGTTTGAAAGCTGTTGCCTTAAGGAGCCTTGGTGAATGCTGCAGTACATTTTACAGATGGTACACGCTGTTGCTGACCGTCGATGGTGGAGGGAATGGATGTTTGTGGATATGGTGCCAATCAAGTGTTGGTGGAGCTGTATTTATCCTGGCAGGTATTTATCTATCCAATGTTCCACCACACTCCTGACTTGTACCTTAAATGTAATAGGCAGGCTTTGAAGAGTCAGGTGGTGAGTTACTCGCCGCAGTATCGGCTCACTGATGATCACTGTCCAACATGTAACCCAAGACACCAACCTCAGCAAGGCTTGATGTGCCACTGGGGAAACAGAATTTGAGGCATACAGAGAAAAGCTGTTGAGCTGTCAGCAAAGCAGGAAGACGTAGTGTATTTACTGCTGCAGGAGAAGTGCTTTGTGGTTTTGCAAGTGCAGATCAACTCCATATCCCATTGTTTATGTGGAAGGGAAACCAAACCCTGGCATGAGACTGCAGGGTTAGGTCAGTCATAGTTGAAAGGCCACATTTAAATCTAACACCACTGTTAGTGGAGCGATGAAGGTGCACGCACACACAGAAAGGCAGCATCATGATGTGGGAATTCTCTTAACGGGCAGAGATCTCTGAAAGGAGTAAGGAAGCAATTTGCCATTTTATCAGCAGCAACCATGAACTACCCTGACTGCAGAAGAATCAGCTGGTTTAATGTCATTGCAGATTATGCACGAAAGAAACAGGAAGGAGCTTGTGTATTTTTCTCTGATGAACACCTCAGACTGTCAGATCTGTTTGCATCCCTACACTTGCACAAATTAAGTCTTTGAGGGCCGACATAGGGAACTGCATAACAACAGTTGCATCTACAAATGTTGCAACAACAAGCAAACAATTGTGTGTACAAATACGCTGTTGGATCATGGTGGCCATCCTCTCAGCTGTGTTGGGGACACACTCCATTATTGAAAAGGGAACGTGACCACTGACTGAGGGATAACTTTGAAGGAGGCTTTGTGAACCTCGCTGTTTGCCCTCCTCTTCCAAAATCCGACTGTTCTATAGAAAATATTGATTTTGTTTAATCCATCCATCTTCAAAACTAAGATGACATTAGCGATTTTTGGAAAGATTTGTAGCTCAGGTTGATGATAAGTCTGTAAGTTAGCTCGCTGAGCTTAAAGATTTGTTTTCAGACATTTCGTCACCATACTAGGTAACATCATCAGTGAAAGTCTCCGGTGAAGCACTGGTGGTATAAATAAATAAATTTACTTTATAGGTCTTGGTTTCTGATGGTAAAGGATCCATCAGATACTACCAACAAATCTAACATCATTTCCAAGATACCATGCAAGAACTGTAAAAAACACAGACAACCTAGCAGGAAACTTGCCTCCTGGATACATGAACACCACCTGGCCACCAAAAGACATGACCCTCTATCACTAGTTTCCATACATACGGACAAAGGAGGACACCACTTTGACTGGGACAATACACACATCCTAGGACGGCAGAACAAAGACGCACACAAGAATTCTTAGAGGCATGGCATTCTAACCAGAACTCCATCAATAAACACACTGATTCATATTCTTTCTACTTTCCCTTGGGAAATAAAACCCGGAAATGACGTTACCCACCTTAAGAAACCAAGATCTATAAATAGAGAGCTGAAAATGTGTTGCTGGAAAAGCGCAGCAGGTCAGGCAGCATCCAAGGAGCAGGAGAATCGACGTTTGGGGCATGAGCCCTTCTTCAGGAATGGCTCATGCCCGACACATCGATTTTCCTGCTCCTTGGATGCTGCCTGACCTGCGCTTTTCCAGCAACACATTTTCAGCTCTGATCTCCAGCATCTCCAGTCCTCACTTTCTCCTATAAATAGAGAGGCAGGACATACCACCAGCACTTCAACAGAGACTCTCACTGATGATGTTACCTAGTATGATAGCGAAATGTCTGAAAACAAACCTTCCAGCTCAGCGAGCTAACTTACATATTTACTAAAATGACATCTCTAGGAATCATTTTATACCACACTATTTTGAATGTAGGAATAAAATCACTCCAAAAGCCACAAAAATAGAGTTTCAACAGATCCTTGTTTCTTCTAGTGGGATTTTTAATCTTTCTTGCTCCATATTGTTATCAGACTTTTGAACAGACCTCTCAAAAGTTAATTCCATTCTCTCGCTCTCTGAACCTTCCCTGTGGCTGTACCACTGTATTCTGCTCTCTATTCTGCTACCCTGATGCACTTTATATGGTACGATCTGCCTGGATAACAGTCAAAACAACACTTTTCACTGTATTTCGGTACATGTGACAACAATAAAACAATCAGCCAATACTGTTATGTGAAATTTTTCACCAAGTTGACTTACATAAAGAAAAATCCCATTGGTTGAACCGGCTGCAGACTAGCTAAGTGCAAAAGTGGATTCCCCCCCAACTAACAGACTTTCATGTAAATGTGCAGATACTGTACTAAAGGGTGGCATTGGTTAGCTCATTTGGCTGGATGGCTGGTTTGTGATGCCGATAGCATGCATTCAATTCCTGCACTGGCTAAGGTTACTATCTCTGCTTGCCAGAGATGTAGTGACCCTTAGGTTAAACCACCACCAGTCATCTCACTGCCTCTAATGAGCGACTCCTCCTCTGTGACTTGAAGTGATTTTGTTTTACTGTACCAAGGAACTCAGTAAGGGAGAGAGACTAATGTGGCCAGATGGCTTTGTGTATCGATTGGTATCATACACTTGGCTACGTAGATTTTGTTTCTCACAAAACAGCCGCAGGATAACTTTACAGAAAAAATGAGGTGATTTTCTTTTTGTGTACTTCCCATTATATGTAGAATAATAAACATTGTCGACAGAAGTATTCCCAGAAATGAACACCAGGAAAGAGACAAAAGAAAAAAAGTACTAACCATTGTTTTTCCAAATTACTAATTATTTTGAAGTCCCAGAACACACTGGTAACTTTCAAAAGGAAATTGGATCTCTGCTTTAAAAAGGAGTAAAATTGCAGAGCAGTGGGGAAAGTGCAGAGGCGTGGAACTAATTAGGTTGCTCTTTCAGAGATCAGGCACAGCTACGGTTGGTCAGTCTCATGGTGTATGATTCAAATTCAGGCTTCATTTGTCCCAAAATACCTCACCACGGATCCCAAAATCTTCTCAGAGTGGTAGCAATTGTTCAGAGATTCTCAGTTTCCAGCCTACACATTTTCAAAGCCGTTGTGACTGGTGCTGCAGACTAGATTAGATTAGCTTCCCTACAGTGTGGAAACAGGCCCTTCGGCCTAACCAGTCCACACCAACCCTCCGAAGAGTAACCCACCCAGACCCATTTCCCTCTGACGAGTGCACCTAACACTATGGGCAATTTAAGATGGCCAATTCACCTGACCTGTACATCTTTGGATTGTGGGAGGAAACCATAGCAAACCCTTGCAGCCACAAGAAGAATGTGCAAACTCCACACAGACGGTTACCCGAGGCTGGAATCGAACTTGGGACCCTGGTGCTGTGAGGCAGCAGTGCTAACCACTGAGCCACCAGTATCTAGTATCAACCAGTAATTCAATTAAATGATCTTTCTATATGGATATCATCCATTATGGAACAATCCCAGCTCCTGTAATATGGCCAGGAGTCCAGAGCAGATCTTCTGCAGCAATGACATGTTGGCTTGATCCTGGGCGATGGGTGATCTTGCCCCTCTCATGCCATTATTAAACATGGATGCCTCTCTTCGATGTCTTTCACCTTCTGGAAGCTTTTCCACAGTTGGAATCATCTGGAAGCAGGAAGGGCATGTAATTAGGTATGAGAGTGTCCTACCCAAACCCTGTTGCCTTCTCTCCTCTGTCAGAATTGAGTTCTGAACTAGAATGTCCATTGTTGGCCTTACCACCCTTCTGTCAATTGAGGACAAGCTTAAGTGGCCAATTAAGGGCCATTGAAGGTCCTCACACTACTGTCCCTCAGATTAATGTTGCATTGCAGCCGCTGGAAGGTAACGCATTGGCTTTAGCTTCCAGAAGTCTGCCACAGATGGGCCTTGGACAGCCATGTAAAATAAAAAACAGTTGAAGGGAACTTTGGCTGAGATTGGCTTCTTGCTGTGCAACATTCACAACTGGTCAAGCTCGCAACTTGTCATTTCGGGAGCACAAAGAGCTGTGTCACCTCAGTCCAGGCCTGATGAGAGACGCCTCCCCCCTTACCTTTGTTTCCAACACCCCTACTCCTCATGAACAACACTGTGGCACAGTGGGGCAGACAGTGGCTCAGTGGTTAACACTGCTGCCTCACAGCGCCAGGGACCTGGGTTTGATTCCAGCCTCAGGTGACTGTCTGTGTGGAGTTTGCACGTTCTCCCCGTGTCTGTATGGGTTTTCTCCGGGTGCTCTGGCTTTCTCCCACAGTCCAAGGATGTGCAGGTCAGGTGAATTGGCCATGCCAAATTGCCTACAGTGTTCAGTGATGTGTAGGCTAGGTGCATTAGTCGGGAGAAATATAGGGTAGGGAATGGGTTACTCTTTGAAGGGTCAGTGTGGACTTGTTGGACCAAATGGCCTGTTTCCACACTGTAGGGATTCTATTCTATGAAATACCCTTTTCAGCCCCATTGGGTACGTATGGCTCAAGTCCTCTGCAGTCCTGAAAGTCTGGAGGGTGGGTTTGGAGTGGGAAGGGTGTGATATCCTTTCACCGTCTCCTCCATAACACTGCTGAGTGTAAGAGCTGGTGGTCTCTGATTGTCCGGAAGCTCTCTTGAGCCATGATTTCAACTCTGAGGAGAAAGTGAGGACTGCAGATGTTGGAGCTCAGAGTCGAGAGTGTAGTGCTGGAAAAGCAACAGCAGGTCAGACAGCTTCTCCCTCATCTTCATCCGTATATCACCTTTATCAGCTACCTCCCTCCAAACCCCACCCCCTCCCATTTATCTCTCAGCCCCCCTGACCCATAAGTCTCATTCCTGACGAAGGGCTTATGCCTGAAATGTCAATTTTCCTGCTCCTCGGATGCTGCCTGACCTGCTGTGCTTTTCCAGCACTACACTCTTGACTATGATTTCGACTCTGACAGGCGTGTGGTTCAGGCACATTTTCCTGAAAAGGTATAGTACCAGACTCTTTGCGGGTCTAAGACCAGCAGTGAGTATCTGATGCTAGAACAAGATTCTGCCCCACGTGTCATAACCCCTTTTTGGATTTGAAATCGTCACCCCCAATGGAGCTCTGTCAAGATGCGCACGTTTTGCCCGACATGTGATCAGTTGGCGTGCATGAGTGACATTTTCAGGTTCCACATCATTGATATGCTGCAGTCCGTACCTTTAACTTGGGAACAGTCCTGAAACCTATTGATAGGACCAGGCTAATTTGTGATAAATATAGTGTACTGTAATTCTGAAAGAAACGGCTGTTGGTGGATTTCACAGGCTAAGCCAGTCACTCGACCGTGAATAATTATACTGACTGCTATTCTTACAATCCGCACTTTATCTGGATTTCTCCCAAGCAGAGCCAGGAAAAGGAACAATCAATTTAACTTGCAGGCTCGGCCACATTTTTAACAAGTACAAGAGAATTTGAAGGCCCCAAGACTATCCCTGTGCTGATAACAGATTAATTAACAGGCCGTTCCTGAAATTCCGAAGTGTACAGAACCCTGTGGTTCACTTGTTGTTAATAAAAATGTTGGAATAATTAGGTGATCACAGTGAGAATAAGCTTTGAATTTTGCAAGTCCCCCATATAATTCTGATGCTAATTCCTGAAAATTGATATGTCCTTGTGTCACGAGTGTCGTCTCAGATGGTGAGCACTTGAACTTTTTAAAAAAAAAATGTTGCAACCCTCATAATTTTAATTGGAGTGAGTTGGAAACTGTATCATCCTGGCTTGAAGTTCAGTTGTCGACAGAATTGCTCATGTTTTGGTTTGTGGTTGTGATCTTGTCCAAGCCCCTCGATTAGATTGCAGCTCAACTTATCTCCTTTGGAACTCTTCATTATTTATTACTTGGACCAGTTCACTGAGGACCTTTCATAGACATCAGTAGAGCTATTCGACAAAATCCTGTCAATTCTTATTTTGCAGAACAGAAATGGAATGTTCGGCTCGTCTTGTCCATTTCCACAATAAAACGGAAAATGTGGGAGAAACTCAGCAGGTCTGGTAGTATTTGTGGAGGAATGCACAGACTTAACCAGTCAACTCAGATATAAGATACCACTCACATTCATAACCATTTGTGTCCATTCCTGTCATCTTGCTTCATAGCAGGTCGATATCTCATAAGGATCTAAGTGTCTCGTGCGGTTGGTGTGGTGGTAATGTCCCTGGATTAGCAATCCAGAACCCCCAGGTTGGTATTCAGGGAGCATGCGTTTAAACCCCACCATGGTCAGGATGAAGTTTGAGTTCAATAAAATCTGGGGTAAACAGCTGCCCTGATAGTAAACATTATTAAACCACTGGTTAATTGTAATAATCCACCTGGTTCACTCATGCTCTTTATGAAAGGAAATCTGCTATCTTTACCTGGTCTGGCCAATATGTGATTCCAGACACACAGCAAGGTGATTGGTTCTTAACTGCCCTCTGGGCATTTAGGGATGGGCAATCAATTCTGGCCGAGCGAGTAATATCCACACCCCAAGAAGAATTCTTTTCAAACTCTGCTTCTTGAGGCACTATAAATGCAGGAAATGTTGCCCAGCACACTGAGAAACCTACCACTTGGATCCTTCACTCCATCCAACCAGATTTAATTTAATTTAATCTGATTTGTCACGTAACCCTCACCCCCTCTTCCTTTAGAACCGCACAAGGGTGCCAACCGATGTTACAAGCGAAGAGTCTGAACCCAAAAGCCCCACACTTGTATATACCTTGCCCGTTTTGTGATAGATTTGAGAATCAGAGTGATGGTCATGAGCATTGACATCAAACATGAACTTGTTGACTTTGACGGGACTGCTCATCTTTTGGTGAGAGTGAGTACTGCAGATGCTGAGTCAAGATCAGAGTGTGGCTGGACAAGCACAGCAGGTCAGGCAGCATCCGAGGAGCAGGAGAATTGACATTTTGGGCAAAAGCCCTTCATCTTATGGCACCTCCCATAGAAGCTGACCACTGACTTAAAAAGTTTATTTTTCCTCTAGTTCCAATATTTTTCTAACAATTCAGTAAAAAATTTCAAAGGAATTTTTTAAAACAACAATACAATTTTATTTTTATTATTTGAACATCACTTTGATTTTCTCTTGGGTTGATCAGGCAGTGTCATGAAGATAAAGCTTCTAGGGCAACTTAGAGAGTTGGCAAACTGAATCCAACATGTCTCACTGCTGTAATTGTTGATTGGAGGGGGTTTACACAGTACGACATATACATGTATGTATTCTGCACACAAGTAGGTAAAAAGCTGTGGTCTTCCTGATGAACGGTGGTATCTTCTTGGCCCTAGGCAGAAAGGGAGCTTTGTTACATGTGAATTAAGTTCTGAATTAGAGTCATACTGAACTCGGAATCACAACTCTGTTTCTCTCTCTCCGTAGATGCTGCCAGACGTGCTGAGTTTTTCCGGCATTTTCTGTGTTTGTTTTCGATGTCCAGTATTTTGATTTGAGCTAATTAGATGACAGAGTGGGAGACCAGAACTCACCAACTCTTCCACTGTCTTCAAATTCACGTCAGGCCCACTCTCAAGCTTCCTGATCTATCACCAGTTAAGGCTCTTTGTTGGTCAACTAATGACCTCTTTGTAGTGATTGTAATGAGGTCAGCTGGATGGACATCCTACAGCATAAGTTCCCTGATTGGGGCTGTTAATCTGGTTCAATTAGGGAGCCCTGGCTGACAGATATAAACAGACGTGTCAGAGGTTCTGTTCACTGAGAGCTGGCTTTCCAGCATCTCAGGGAGATGGATCAGTGTCAAGGTGGAAAAAAAGAGTGACCTGGTGATGGGATACCGGCCTCTGTGGAGTTATTTCACTCTTCATGTCCCTATCCCATCTGAGGCTGCAACTATTTCAAATCCCAGGTGAGACATGATAAGGCCAGGAAACCCAACTAATTAACCGGGGCGGGCAAGCTGTTAGTTTGAATGAGGTGGTGGAGTAGCTGAAGAAAGCCCCCTCCTGCCTTTCCTTCCAAGCTCTGCAACCACCACTTCTGCAGAGACCCAACCCCGAGCCAATCAATAGGTAAACTGTTCTCCCTGGTGGTGGTCCTGGGGGCCAGGGGCTGCAGAGACCACGTCCTTGATCGTGCTTCTGAGTTCTGGAGCTTGCAGCTGGTTGCTCTTGGTGACCAGGACTTCCTTGTCCCAAGCCCCTATTTCCAATAGAAAATCCTATCAGCTGCTCGATTGTTGCAACATCCAATGGGCTTTCCTGTTTATACAGGCTCCAGCAAGTACTCCCAATTTCAGGGAGCTGTTGTCCAAACGTCTGGAAGGATATAGGTGGATAGTTCACATTCATCACACAGAGTAATGAGTGTTGGCTCTTACATAGCCTGCCGTTTCTTTTGAATAATGGGGAAGGACTATTGACTGTGCTGCGTGGCTGTGTGATTCCAGAAACAGTTTCTGTAATGAGTATTAAAAGCAGAACATGGGAGATACTCAGCAGGTCTGGCAGCATCTGAGAGAGAGTCATACTGCTGTCGCAGCATTGACTCTGTTTCTGAGTCCACAGCCAGTTGAGTTTCTCCAGCACTTTGTTTTTGTCTCAGATTTCCAGTGTCTGCAGTATTTTGCTTTTGACTGTAATGAGTAAGTCAACGACTATTGTTGACTATTTAATAAAAGGGCTCTCCCCAGTGCATCTAGCTTCAATTTTTCATGTGTTTTGATGTGTAATATTCACATTGGTAACAGCTGAAATGGATTGTGGTTAACCGCAAACAGAGTAGTTAATAACAATAAAGGCACATCTTTGTAAATCATTTGCTGTCTTGATGGTCAGCATTTAAGTATTTGTGGTGATGATGTTTCTGGGGCACTGTTAATTTGGAAGTCCCAGGGTCTCGAACATCAAGGAAAGAAAGGCAAAATAAGTTCAAAATCGGGATGCTGTGTGATTTGGAGAAGACAATCATAGAACAATCCCTACAGTGTGGAAATAGGCCATTCGGCCCAACACGTCCACATCAACCCTCTGTTGAGTAACCTTCCCAGACCCATTCCCCTATCCTGCATTTCCCCTGACTAATGCACCTAGCCTACACATCCCTGAACACCAAGGGTAACTTAGCATGACCAATTCATCTAATCTGCACATCTTTGGACTGTGGGAGGAAACCAGAGCACCGCTAGCAACAATATTTTCACAGTATCGCTGGCGGTGTCGTTTCCTGTGTTAGAAACCACCGGTTTTAGAGCTGCTGTCAAATTAAGCTCAGTGTATCCCACAAGCAGTAATTACTCCTGGGAGAGGAGAGGATAGGTCAAATACAGATTGTGCTGGAGAAACTCAACAGGTCCATGGAGAGAGAAACAGAGTTAACATTTGGAGTCCAGTAATGACTCTTCTTCAGAATGATTCTGAGTCATATCAGACTCAAAATGTTAGCTCTGCTTCTCTCTCCACAGATTATGCCAGACCTACTGAGTTTCTCCAGCATTCTCTGTGTTTGTTTCAGATTTTCAGCATCTGCTGTCCTTTGCTTTTATTGTTGTAGGAGAGAATGGGCAATGAATGCAGTGGCAGGGCTCACAGCCAAGCAGGCTGTGTTTTATGAGATCTCTCAACTCAGGTTGTAAGTTTGCTCACTGAGCTGGAAGGCTTGTTTTCAGACGTTTCGTCACCATGCTAGGTACCATCATCAGTGAGCCTCCGGTGAAGTGCTGGTGTTCTGTCCCACTTTCTATTTATGTATCTTGGTCATTAAGGTGGATGATATCATTTCCAGTTCTCTTCCTCAGAGGTTGGTAAATGGGGTCCAAATCGATGTGTTTATCGATGGAGTTCTGGTTTGATTTTCCAATTACAACTTGAACCTCAACCTGAGTTACAAATCATCTCAAAAATTGCATTTCTCTGCTTTTTCCTCTAAGCCGCACGGGCATTCTGAGGCTCTGTGCACGCTGACATGTTGACTTCTAGTTTCGGAGGTCTAAGTGGAGTACAGATCTCAGAAGTCTGTGCACTGGAGGAATACTGTTCCTGAGTTTTGTGGTTTTATCCACCCTGACAAATGGTGTCTATTTGAGTTGAGGGAAAAAAGAGCCATTCCTGAAGAAGGGCTCATGCCCGAAACATTGATTCCTTGGATGCTGCCTGACCTGATGTGCTTTTCCAGCAACACATTTTCAGCTCTATTTGAGTTGAGTTCATATTTTGGTATGGGGTTTGGATGTGAACCATTCACTGCAGAGTACACCCAACTTCTCCTTTGCTCTGGGAAGTGCATTGTTGATATGGATGATCCAATGATGTTGGGCAACTCCTTCTTCACCACCACTCCTTCACTGGAGTGACTGTGGTACAGGGGAGCTCAGCAATGATGAGGCCATTGAACATCAGGGAGAGGTGCCTCTCCTCATTATTGTCAGGAATAGTCTTTGCCTGAAGCCTGAACTCCAAGGTACTGCCTCAGCCCCTCACTCCACCTCAAGCACCATTGAGAGGCCTGTGTAGTTCTTATTGTATTATGGCTGACGTTTTGTGTGTATTGTGCCTTTGTAAACAATATATTCATGATATAATCACTGTATTCTGTCCTGTGACTTCCTGAGGATATCAAGATCTCATCTTAACTCTGGCCATTTGAAGCATGCTGATGGAAGTGTGCTACCGTTTGTAACTGAATAGTGTAATATTAGCCCGTTCCTGTTCCTGTGATTGCAATAAATATGTGTCAGGAGTTGTAAGAGACATCTGTTGAATCTTTCAATACCACATTACCCACATCTAGTCCTTGCGGGATGTAACGTGAGCATTGCCACATCAGGTATGATTACTGTGCTGGAAATAAAGCCCGCATCACTTGCAGTCAGTATAAGCAAAATTAGTATGACCATGAACATTTTTCATGGAATCTGTATGTGCTCAATAATTGAACAGCTTCATCAAATACATGCATTTGCAAAAATGTTGTAGATATGTGAGATATATGGAATTTTAATGAGAATGCAATTTTATAATTAATTTGTTTGAAAGAACACCTCTTTTACAATCATACTAGCAAAGCTCCCATGATATCGATCACACCTTCCATTATGACATGCAGCATCCCATGGGCAAGCCAAGGGCAGTTGTATGTAATTTGATTATCCCTGCAGTCTCTGGGCCATTATCATGGGTAACGAGAGGCTGATTGTTCTTAACAGACCATCAAGCTACTGGGGAAACAAAAGGCTTTTAATGTGTTTAGATGTATGTATTAACATTCCAAGTCAATTAAGAGGAATTGTTTATCGCCAAAGATGTTTCTATGCACATTGGAAATCATTGGCTTATGATGAGTTGAGATGCAGATTTAGACAGTTTGAAATCCAAACTATGGCAGATAAAAGCTAAAGCTGTGATGTATGAAATGTGCCCTCTCCATTTGCTCCCCAGTGGCTGAATCAATGGAATTAAATTTTGCATTTGCTTTGTGTTTAAGTCTGATTGTGGGAGATTGAGGATTTTTTTCTTTATTCTTTTATGGGATGTGGACATTTATGGCAAGACCAGAATTTATTACACATCCTTAATTACCTTTAAACTGAGTGACCTACTGGATCATGTCAGAGCGCCAGTTAAGAGTCAAACACATTGCTGTGGGTTTGGAGCCATATGTAGGCCAGGTCAGAGAAGGGTGGCAGTTTCCTTCCTTGAAGCACATTAGTGGGGCAGATGGATTTTTTAAACAATTGATGATGGTTTCATGGTCACCAAATGAAAGATGAGCATTCAATCATGGATTTTGTGATTTATCTTTTACTCCCAGGTGGGACATGGGCATCACTGACTGGGCCAGCATTTATTGGCTGTCCTTAGTTGCCCTTGAGAGCTGCCTTCTTGAACTGCAGCAATTCGTGTACTACAGGTAGACCCACAACATGCCTAGAGAGGGAATGCCATGATTTTAACCCGTTCCTCAGTGATGAGGAACGGTGATATATTTCCAAGTTAGGATAGTGAGTGGCTTGGGAGGTGATGGTGCACCCATATGTCTGCAACCGTTGTCATAGAGTCATAGAGATGTGCAATATGGAAACACATCCTTCAGACCAACTCATCCATACTGACCAGATATCCCAACCCAATCTAGTCCCACCTGCCAGCACCCGGCCCATATCCCTGCAAACCCTTCCTATTCATATAAACAGCCAGATGTCTTCTAAATGTTGCAATTGTACCAGCCTCCACCACATCCTCTGGCAGCTCATTCCATACACGTACCACCCTCTGCGTGAAAAAGTTGCCCCTTTGGTCTCTTTTATATCTTTCCCCTCTCACCCTAAACCTAACTCCTCTAGTTTGGGACTCCCCCACCCCAGGGAAAAGACTTAGTCTATTATTCTGGATTAGTGGCGCTGGAAGAGCACAGCAGTTCAGGCAGCATCCAACCAGAATCTGGTTTCCAGCATCTGCAGTCATTGTTTTTACCTCCTTAGTCTATTATTTCCTATCCATGCCCCTCATGATTTTATAAACCTCGATAAGGTCACTCCTCAGCCTCCGACGCTCCAGGGAAAACAGCCCCAGCCTATTCAGCCTTGGAAACATCCTTTTCAAGTTTCACAACATCCTTGTGATTCTAGATAAATGGTCATGGGCTTAGAAAGTGCTAAGGAGCTTTGGCAAGTTGCTGCAGTGCATCTTGTAGATAGCAAACACTGCTGCTACTGAGAGTTGGTGGTGGAGAGAGTGGGGACAGTGTCACTCAAGTGGTTGCTTTGTCTGGATAGCATCAAGCTGCTTGACTGTTGTTGGAGCAATACCCATCCAGGAAGGTGGGGAGTCTTCCAGCACACTCCTGACTTGTGCTTTATTGATGGTGGGCTCACTATAGTACTCCTAGCCTTCGACCTGCTTTTATATCTTACTGTATTTATATGGTGAGTACGGTAGGGTTTCTAGTCAATTGTAACCCCAAGGATATTGATAGTGGGGATTCAGTGATGGTAACACCATTGAATGTCAAGAGGTGATGGTCACTGTCTCTTATTGGAGATTGTCTTGACTGAGCATTTATGTGGCATGAGTGTTGCTTGGCATTATTTGACTTTAAACTTCACTCACTGCCAAAGTCTCCAGATGATTCACCTGAGCCTCTAGGTTGCTAGATTACCAGTCCAGTGGAATTACCACTAAGTCATCATCTTCCCCAGTAGTGTTAGGTCTTCAGTCCCTTGAGTCTGCTTTACCACTTAACGAGATCTTGGCGCAACAGCATTGTATCTCTACCTCCCTGTCTTGGTTCTGTAGACCTTAATCCATTCCGGGATTGACATTTTCAACTGGAGTTCAGCCTCAAAAGCATTTTTTTTTGAGAGAGAGCATTCCATACTTTTGCCACCTTTTGCGTCCACGAGGGTGACAATAGTGGCTCCCTGTATTGAGGGAACACAGCATTCTCCTGAAATACAGGGATCAGCAAAACAGATTATTTCAGGCCATAACAAGCTGCAATCAATTCCTGAGCAGAGAGCAAACTCACCATCCACTTGAGCTTCATTCTCACACTTTTCATATCATTTGAAACCTTTGATTAGACTGCACCCTATATGACTTGCTTTGTGTGAAGCGATTGGTTACTTGTAGCACTTAGCTTGTAGAGGTACTCTCATTGTTTTTCAGGGTTATCTTGTGAATGGTTGTCACAAGCTCAAGTAATGCACAGCAAGACTTAAGAGCTCATTTACTGTCTGTTTTTTACTGGAATGCCATTTAACGATATTTTGACATTTCCAATAACTAAAAGCCTGCTGGAATAATATTAACAAGGCAGTCTGCTGCTTCACAAAGCATTTGACTTTAATCTGGCATGTATCTTGTGGCTAAGGTTTCTTGATTACATGAGCAATGTGTTTTGAGTAACCCGACACTTATTTTTACTTCAAACATATACTTTATTCATAAAAATTATCTGTAAGGGCATACAAAAGGTCCTAAAACAGTTCTGTACAGTCTTTGCAAAGAGCATAAAAACAAACAACACATTGGAATTTGACATTCTTCAGAGCTTTCACTTCTGACGCTGTTGACCTCTCACATTGAGAGCTGTCACTTTTTGAGCTACTTGCTCTAATGAGGATTAAAACAATGGGAATATTACCCACCCTTTTACACTGCCAGTTATTGTTACCCTGCAGTATCAATATCACATGTTTCGGGAGGTAAGTTCAGCAGTGCACCAATTATTTTTCTGCAGTTATTTTTCAATCGGCCTCAATAACTGACAGCAGTTCCAGTTAAGGCATTTTATTTCCTTAGCAGCCGAGTTGGATTCATCCATCACTTTGCAATCCTATAGCCCTGCAGTGTAGGTTTTGTTTTTTTTTTCCTTCCATTTATTGCCAGATGCCTAGCTGCAGTCTCACAGTTAAAATCATGCGGCGCAGACAGAGGCCATTCAGCCCTTACTGTCTGTACTGACTCTTTGTAGGAGCTCTCTGAAGGTGGCTCTGAGCTCGCCAATGAGGTGGCTAGGTATTATCTTTGACAGGGACCTGTCCATCCATCCTTTGGGTAAGAGTACAGCCGTGTCCGAACTTGGGGTCGCTCACTGCCCTCATGCCCTATCCATGAGAATAGCCCAGCCAGTACAGACTGAGAACCAGTGGCTGCCAAATTGCTTTTGTGAGACAGGATGTTAGCAACTGCTGGGGTTACAGGGCTTGAGCTATTGGGAGAGGCTGAATAGGATGGGGCTGTTTTCCCTGGAGCCTCAGAGGCTGAGGGGTGACCTTACAGAGGTTAATTAAAACATGAGGGGCATGGATGGTGTGAATAGTCAAGGTCTGTTTCCCAGATTGGGGGAATCCCAAACCAGTGGTTATAGGTGACAGGAGAAAGACTTAAAAGGGACCTAAGGTGGAACTTTTGTGGTGGGCGTGTATGGAATGAGATGCCAGAGGAAGTGGTGGAGGCTGGTACAATTACAGTATTTAAAAGGCATTTGGATGAGTATATGAATAGGAAGGGTTTAGAGGGATATGGGCTTAGTGCTAGCAAATGGAAATAGGCTAATTTAGGATATCCGGTCGGCATGGACGAGTTGGATCGAAGGGTCGGTTTTCTGTGCTGTATGTCTCTGTAATTTTATGACTGTATAATGGAGCGATTTTAAGCACAACCTCGCAACTTCACCAGGCAAGACCTCCAAAAGCGAGATAAATAATGACATGGACAGGTCTGTGAGTTTGTTGTTTCCCCTGAAGCAATGCACGCAGTAATATTAATACCAGTGACTGACTGCATTATGGCAGAGTATGTGTACAGTTCCAAGGATTCAATTAAAGTGATTTGGTTTTACAACCACAATTGACTTGAGTATCATCAATAAATCTCTCCCACTGTATAAGTGTTTCTCCTGAGAATGAAGTTTTCAATCACATTAGCTGGTATATCCCCGACAGTATTCTCTAATGGAGAGTGCTGTGTTACTGGATTAGATGCAGTGCTTTGACAGGCTCCATGTTTCTTCAGTATTTGGTGTCTCATTACTCTATACACATGCTCATTGACTATCACGATGATAAATGTCAGTGAAGAGGAGATTGCTTTAGCCCTGCTAGTAAAGTTCTGGAGTTCCTTTGACACTGCAAGCAAACTTAATTAGCGCTTATATACATCTGAAAGAAAGGGAGCATCATCAGAATAATGTTAAGCATTGCAATATTTTATTCAACTCAATCACCTACAGTTCAGCTTCATAAACCAGCAATCTGTGAACAAGTAATTTTAATGTTCTTTAGCATTTCCACAAAGTCCAAATCGTGTGCTGCATGCTTCATACATCAGAATGGAAGGTTCTGAGAGGTGTGTCCTGCTGCTTTGAATACTGGGGTCTGATTCCATAGCTCACGGCCCTTCCCTTGATTCTGTCTATGAGCCTAACTCCTGAATGTTGAGATGGTGTTCTCACCTGGCATTCAGTGAGATGTGCTATTTAATGATCAGCCAGGACTTCCTCCCAGCCTAAGTTGTTTTCTCAATATGAGAGATCAACTGTGGCACTTGTATTATCGGCCCGGATCAATGAACCCATTAGAGAGAACTGAGCATGTAAGCTTCAATATGTCAGTTCCTTACTAGACTAACAAGGACATTGACCTTTGAAGTAATTAGATATTTGTGCATGAAAAGATTCACATAAAGATATGAAATTAACATGGAAGGAAAAGACTGCCTGGTCCATCACTCCTTCCTCACACTTGTGGTGACTGATGCATCCTTGATCCAAACATCCAAACTCTTCTCCCCTCCTGCCACCCCAGTATGTTTCCTACTGTTTGTGAGAAGATGGAGAATTGGAACTCTGGAAACTCCGACTCTCTCAGGTAATCGAAACCAGTTCAGGAGATCAGAGACTACAACAATCCCTGTCTTCCCATACAATGCAACCTCTGCTCCTGATAAGGACCAATCCAGCTCCATCTTCAGTGCTCAGAATGCCCGCACGCATGACAGCTGCTAGCAACTCATTGCGGAGGCTCACTCTACCCCGGGGAAAAGCTCAGCCACATTTAATCTATCCCACTCTGACATAATTTAACTTGATGTCCCCTCACAGCATTTTGTTGCCTGTGCATTGCTGTCTTGTACAACTGAGTGGCTTGCTAGACAGCAGCTAAGAGTTAACCATAGCGGCGTGGTACTGGAGGCTCCTGTTTGGTTGAGTGGTTTTTTTTGTTGCTCTGTGACATGAGTGAAATGTTGGGCTTTTAGCCTCAAGTTCAATGTTTTTCTAGACTTATGTATTTTTTGAATCAGACCCAAAATACACTGGTTGAATTTGAACAGGCCTTCTTTAGACTATTAGTCCAGGCCCCTGGATTAATCAACTAATATTGTAGCCTTGCCTTCCGCTGTGCATTACTAATCTGTAAGAAGTGTGGAATGTTGTCCCACAGCAAGTAATATTATGGCTTTTAATTCCGAGGCCAACAGATTTTTGCTAGCCAAGGGTATTGAGGGAAATGAAGCAGAGATGGGTGATGGAGTTAGATTGTGGAGAGACCATGATCTCTTTGAACTGCGGCACAGGATTGAGGGGCTAATTGGCCTCTCCTGTCCAAACGTCCCGAATGGGGATGCATCTGATTTTTGTACTTCTAAAGAACTTACGGCAAAGTCATAGAGACCAACACAATGGGCCAGTTAACCAACTAAATCCTCACCACTGGCCGGCAGGAAAGTATTGCTGAGTATCTTGTTGCTTTTCTTTCAATTTATTTGTTTATTAAGGGGAGGCAATGACCTAGTGGCATTCCTGATGAAGGACTTATAACTGAAACGTCAACTCTCCTGCTCCTTGGATGCTGCCTGACCTTCTGTGCTTTTCCAGCACCACTGTTTTCAACTCTGACTCTCCAGCATCTGCAGTCCTCACTTTCTCTTAGTGCTGTTATTACTGGAAACTGCTATCCTTACCTGGTCTGGCTAATGTGTGACTCCAGATCCTGCAGCAATGTGATTGGTTCTTAACTGCCCTCTGGGTAATTAGGGATGGGCAATAAATGCTGGCCTGGTCAGCGATGTCCTCATCCCATGAATGAATGTTTTAAAAATTGTGGGCGGCTCTGGGTAGACCAGTATGTGATACCCATCTCTAATCGCTCCTTAACATAATATGGTGGTGAGTTGATGTCAATAGCTGCTGCACTCCATGGGGTGTTGTATGATGCTGTGTGGAAGGGAGCTCTCATTCCTTTTAGACTTCATGGAGCTTTGACACAAACTGAGTTGCCTCCCAGACCATTTCAGAGTTGACCACACTGCTGTGGGTCTGAAGGCACAGCATAGGACAGCAGATTTATTTCCAAAGGAAAGCCAGATACATTTTTATGACAATAGAGTCATGTTCACCAGCAAGGAAACCACCTTTTACTTCCAAGCCTGTTAATTGAATTCAAATTTCACCAGCTGCCATAGTGGGATTTGAACCATAACACAAAGCATTAGACTTAGATTTTTGGAATTATTGTCCACAGACCCATGCCAAGAGCTCCACTTGTCCAACAAAAGCTCGGGTATTGGATTCCTGTGTGATCTTGTCAGTACAGCTCCAACTCTGCATGGGAGTTCAATTTTTTTTAAGTTAGTACACTATTGAGATTAAAACATTGCCCTAGGGCAGGCATGAGATGATTTATGTGTGGAAAATCAGACCAGGTACAATTACATTCCTCACAATTGAGGAATACGACTGCGTGTTCTGGTATAATTTGATTTGATTTATTACTGTCACATGTACTGAGCTGCGGTAAAAAGTGTTGTCTTATGTGCTTTCCAGGCAGGTCACACTAGACAAGTGCATCAGGGTAACAGAGTGCAAGATGCAATATTATAGCTGCCAAGGAAGATATTCCATTGAGTAGGCACAAATGAAGCCCCTGGAGTTGGCTATCAGTCTAGCATACATTTATATTAAACGGAGTTCTGGGAACATTTTCTCCACCCAAGTCACTGATGATATTGTGCCAACATGGAAGCCCTGACACATTAACACTTGAATAAATAGGAAATTATTGCTTTGCATAATGTGCACAGCAGCAATTAAACTGATCAGGCTTCAGGGTAGAAAATGTGTTTCTTCAAGTTCTAGTGCTGGCTCATGGTTGAATTCTGAAGCAGTTTTCGGAATGAATTGGTTAGGTTTCTGTGTGCAGAGATGAATTCTGGCATGCACATTATTTCTATTTAACTCAGAGCAGTGTATTGGTATTAATTGGCACCAATGCTTTTTAATTATGTCAAATTCTCCAGGTAACATCCCAGAAAAATACCACAAACATCCCAGATAATGACCAGATCATCCGTTGTCGTGACATTGGTTGAGGGACAAATATTTACCAGGATACTCAGGAGAAATCTTCTGCTGTTCCTCAGACAGTGTAGCATTCTGTCAATACATCACCTGCTCCTCGGATGCTGCCTGAACTGCTGTGCTTTTCCAGCACCACTGTAATCCAGAATTTGGTTTCTAGCATCTGCAGTCATTGTTTTTACCCATCACTGAAAAGTGCAAAGTTAGAGTGGGACCGCCAACCTTCTGACCCATTCAGTCATTGCTAACATCGCAAAGAGCTCTGTGGGCATCCTGGTCAGAATTCCAACCTCAGCCCCAATTCCAGCCTTGACTAAAGCCCCTGTAACTGGCCATTGTCTCATAGTGTTGTGTGGCCTCACAATACATGTTTGTGCTGTTAACATATTATGGATTTTAGGAGAAAGCAAATTTTCTCTATGAATCATGTCTCACAAACCTGATTGAGTTTTTTGAAGAAGTAACAAAGAAGATTGATGAGGGCAGAGCAGTAGATGTGATCTATATGGACTTCAGTAAGGCGTTCGACAAGGTTCTCCATGGGAGACTGATTAGCAAGATTCTCATGGAATACAGGGAGAACTAGCGATTTGGATACAGAACTGGCTCAAAGGTAGAAGACAGAGGGTGGTGATGGGTTGTTTTTCAGACTGGAGGCCTGTGACCAGTGGAGTGCCACAAGGATCAGTGCTGGGTCCTCTACATTTTGTCATTTACATAAATGATTTGGATGCGAGCATAAGAGGTACAGTTAGTAAGTTTGCAAATGATCACAAAATTGGAGGTGTAGTGGACAGCGAAGAGGGTTACCTCAGATTACAACAGGATCTTGATCAGATGGGCCAATGGGCTGAGAAGTGGCAGATGGAGTTTAATTTAGATAAATGCGATGTGCTGCATTTTGGGAAAGCAAATCTTAGCAGGACTTATACACTTAATGGTAAGGTCTTAGGGAGTGTTACTGAACAAAGAGACCCTGGAGTGCAGGTTCATAGCTCCTTGAAAGTGAAGTCGCAGGTCGATAGGATAGTGAAGAAGGCGTTTGGTATGCTTTCTTTTATTGGTCAGAGTATTGAGTACAGGACATTGGTTAGGCCACTGTTGGAATATTGCGTGCAATTCTGTTGCCAGGGTTGGAGGATTTGAGCTACAGGGAGAGGCTGAACAGGCTGGGACTGTTTTCCCCGGAGCGTCGGAGGCTGAGGGGTGACTTTATAGAGGTTTACAAAATTATGAGGGGCATGGATAGGATAATTAGACAAAGTCTTCTCACTGGGGTCGGAGAGTCCAGAACTAGAGGGCATAGGTTAGGGTGAGAGGGGAAAGATATAAAAGAGACCTAAGGGGCAACTTTTTCACGCAGAGGGTGGTGAGTGTATGAAATGAGCTGCCAGAGGAAGTGGTGGAGGCATGTACAATTACAACATTTAAGAGGCATTTGGATGGGTATATGAATAGGAAGGATTTAGAGGAATATGGGCTGGGTGCTGGCAGGTGGGACTAGATTGGGTTGGGAGGTTGGGATATCTGGTCGGCATGGACAGGTTGGACCGAATGGTCTGTTTCCATGCTGTACATCTCTATGACTCTATAAGAGTAAAGGATCAGTGTGCAATGGATTGATTATCTTAATTCCCAACACAGTGTTGCCAGTAAATAACTCAGACGCTGTTGGTTTGTGTAATCAGGGGAGGTGGTGACATAATGGTAATGCCAATGGACTAGTAATCCAAGAAGTCAAAAAGTGTGACGCTGGAAAAGCACAGCAGGTCAGGCAGCATCCGAGGAGCAGGAGAGTGGACATTTTGGGCATACACCCTTCATCAGGATAATACTCTCGGGCAAGGATTTAAATCCTACCATGACCCCAGCTGATGAAGTTTGAATTCAGTAAAACAAAAGTCTGGGATTAAGTGGGTCTAATAGGAAGCATAGATATGCCAATTGTTGTAAAACCCATCTGGCTCACTCATGCCCTTCAGGAGCAAAAGCAATTAGTGATGGGCAACAAGTACTAGCCCAAGCTCAGCAAGCTGTGATTATGACTAACTAAGGCTGCAGCTTTCGATTGAACACGCAGAAATTCCTGTTGAAATCTGGAATCAGTCGGAGCTAGGTTATGAATGTAACTGTTATCCCATCCTCGTGTGTGTGTGTGTGTGTGTGTGTGTGTGTGTTCACATTCACATATATATTTATATTAAACGAGGCCTATACTTCATATGTGTGTTGATCGTGATAGCTTCTTTTTGTTTCCTCAGAAGTTTTTTTTTGCCCGTGTATCTAATTAGTTTTTTTTCTCTCTCTTTCTTTCTTGCATGTCCCATCTTCGTCCTGATTCGGCTGATACCTGTCCAGGTAAGATTACTAAGAGTTTTAACAAGGCTGACCTCATGCCTTCTGGCATTAACTGTCCAACTGTAGATGGATGGCACTATGCTGTTGTCAGCATTTAGCTTATGCTGTCTTGAAGCAGTTTGAAAATCCTGAGTAACTTCTACTATTTCAGCATTGACACTTGTGATATCAGTGAGCAGTCCAGAGCTAAAGGCCAGCCATGTCTAAAAGTAACCATCTCCTCTTTGACAGAATGTTTAAACTCTGAAGGAAAGATAATTACTTCATCCCTGCTTTCTATTCAGAGTTTGTGTAATTAATTTTGTAATTCCACAGTAGAATGAACATAAAATTACCAGAGCTTTCTAAATTAACTTTAACCTCATTCACTGAGCTTGATAATTCTCCATTGGGCAGAGAACTTAGCGATAGGAGTCAGACCATTCAGTCCCTTCCAACCAATTCTGCTGCCCGATGGTTGATTTGTGCTTTGACCCTACTCACCTGCCCTTGTAAGGGTGAGGGCACCTCATCAGGAGCTTGAAAATATCCTGGGGCCAAAATCTGTGCTTCTAGCTCGGCACCAAATTGGGATTGTCACTTTGGTTGAGTGTGTGACTGAGGGATGTTATTGTGCAGGGTAGTGAGGGATTTACTGTGTGCTAGGTACAGCATAGTTAAATGTAGAATGAAGCTCCCTATGATTTGACCAACATGCCGAAAGTACAACTACAGAGCAACATCCCTTCTCCTCCATTCTCACGGCAGTGAGCCAATAGCGTGTGCATGGTCACATGACAATCAGTGCCAAATAACAGGCAATCTTCTGTTATTGTTGCTTAACGCAGTGAAAAGTGGTTTGAGGTCATCTGAAATCTCATATTGGGAAAAAAGAAGCAGAATGAAGTTGTCTTTTGTGCTCCTCCCTCACAGCAGTGTACCATAAAGATTTGCAGGTCATAAAGCTGTTAAACAAATATTCCTTCTATTGTTATAGCCTTCTTCAGGGGAACATTGAATCCTTGAAAGTATTTTCATCTGAGGATTTGTTCATTCACAGCATTGTGTTCATTAGCTCCACTTTATTGCGTGTTAAACTAGACTGTGCAGCTGTAATGATGAATTGACAGCTAAGGTGTAATTATTTGATAATTATGCAATCAAAAGGTTTTGCTTGGTTAAATATCACTGGACTTGGTAATGGAGCTCTTCATTAGTATTTGAGATTTTCCATAAAAGCCTGTCCTATTCCAGTCCCCTTTATTGAGCTATCTGATCATGTTCAACTGGCTTTCTATGCATTATTGAAACATTTTGACCTTGTGACAGCGGTTTCGAAGTTAATTTCTTCTCCTTATTTTCTCTGAAGAACACAACATACCTTAGAGATTTCTGCTGAATTTCACATTGCTATTTCGAGAGGGTGGCAGGGTTTTTGTACTGACTAAAGATTGTCAGAAGATCAATAACAAGCAGATTAATGTGTAACCAACATACGGGAATAGCAGGAGACATTCAGCCCTTTTGAGGCCATTCTACCATTCATTGTAATCACAATAGAACTGCACCCTAGCTCCATACAACCACCTGGCTTTTTGACTGGTCACTCTGCCCTTAGAATACCCAACTATCAGAGATACTTTCTCCTGATCTCCTCCATCAGTTCCATGTGATAAAAACTGTGATCAAGTCTCTCCTTAACCATCTAAATTCTAAGGTAAGCAAACCTGGTTTGTTCGATCTCGCCTCTCAGCTTACTGTCAGAGTCCTGGCATCATTTGAGCAAAAAAAGTGACAGTAACGTGAGAACAAATCTTTTCACACAGTGAATAGTTAGAGTACAGAATGTGCTGCAGGGAAATGTGGAGACAGATTCAAGAAGGCATTGGATGATTTTTTTGGACAGAAATAGTGTGCAGGGATATGCGGACAGAGCAGGAGATTGGCAGTAGGGAATAGAACTAGTACTGGCACGATAGACCAAATGGACTCCTGCACTGTAACAATTCTGCAATTCATTCCAATCAATCTATTCAATTTGAATTGATTTATTATGTCACTTGTACCTAGGTACAGTGAAAAGTTCTGTTTTGCATGCAGTGCAAGCAGATCATATCATACAAAGTTCAGAGGGTGATTCAACAGAGTAAGGAATACAAAGAAGGTGTCCAAAAAGCAGGGTCAACATTTCATTTGAAATTTGAGAAGTCCATTCAGAGGTCTAAAAGCAGCGGGGAAGAAGTTGTACTTGAACCTGTTGGTCCGGGTGTTTAAGCTTTTGTATCTTCTGCCTTATAGAAAAGGTTGGAAGAGATCCTAACCGGGGTGGGAGGGATCTTTGATGATATTGCTTGTCTTTTCGAAGCAATGGGAAGTGTAGATGGAGTCAATGGCTTCCCACTCCCATCAAGACTATATCCTTCCCAAGGTGAGGTGCTCAGAGCTGCACTTTAGGCACAGACTATTCAGGGCATCTTAAAACTAAAACATGACTTCTCTTGCCTTTTATATTCTAAAAGGGCAACTTTTCTTATCTGAACATTCCATTTCGGTCAGCAAGTGAACTTTCACCTTGTGATCCAAATGGAATCAAAACTACCTCTGAGCTTGTTTTAAATCCATTGTTCCTATCAGGGTCAGCAGGGATGGATGTGAATTCTCCATCAAACTCACACAAGACCTACTAAGGTGTGTGAATGTTCAGTGCAAACCAAACCATGCTTAGAACTGTCTCACTCATCATATTGAATGTGCCTTTGTGCGGCAAAGGAAGACATTTATCCAAATAAAATGTGCACTTGCTGGAAATCTGAAATAAAAGCAGAAAGTGCTGGAGAAGCTCAGCACGTCTGGCAACATGTGCGGAGAGAGAAACAGAGTTAATATTTCAAGTCCAAAGTAACTTCTTTGGAACTGAAAGAATACTTGTTGCGAGTAGTTCAGAACGTAGCTGCATTGACATTGCCATTATTTTTGAAGGTCAATGTTTATCAGGGGCATTGGCTACATCCCAGTGTGTAATTTGTGAAGTGACATTAACTGACCGGCTGACTTTATATCCTACAAGTCTGTCAGCTATGTTGAAGTTATGTTGACTTAACTGGGTTGTAACAGTGACCCTTGCCTCCTTTAAAGGCTCCTCTGTCAATAAACTTAAAGTTCGTTGACAGCTTGTTTTGGTGATTGGCGTAAGACAGACTTGCTTTGCACTATTAGTCGGTTTATGGCAAGGGATTCATTGTGATGTCAAAACATGGTTCGATCCTGAGAGAATTTAGACTCGTTTGTACAATAAACTGAAGGAGTATCATGTCTTATTGTCTCATTGGGATTTGTTAACAGCTGGATCCCATCCATTGCTACCGTGGTGATTTCTATCCAATCGTTTTGCAACAGAAGTTTTATTCATGACCTCCCTTGTTGCCACTTTAGTTCCTGGCTTCGAGTTCTTTTGAAAAGATTGAATAAAAATTCTTGGCTTTGACAAACAGCCGTGTTCAGAATACTGCAGCAAAAGAGATCTGCAAATATCGTCCCTCCTACTTCCCAAGCACCCGAGCAAATAACTTGCTGTGCTTTTTATAAACCTAAAGTTAAACTTAAAATTTCATGATTTGTTAAAATTAATGCTGGAAATCCCTTGTAATTAAAATTTCAGAGGTTTATGCAGGACGTTCTGTCAATGCCCTCAGCACAGATAAGATTTGATTTATTACAAAGTGGGGCCTAGTTACTCGAATTACATGCTTTTTGCTCTTAGAACTGGAGCATGAGATTCAGGAAAGAGGTTTGTAACAGGTTCAAAAAGCTGGAAGATATTTGAGATTATGAGGAATGCTGTGAGCAGGTTTTTTGTTTGCTCGTTCTGCCTTCAAGGAAAGCTGAACCAGATGGTCACTGTGGGCTATGATGCCTTCTAAGGTGCTGGGCACAGTGGAGAAAGGGAGGGGCATTTGTGAGTACTATGTCACCAGATCAGTACCAAGGACCATGGAGTTGCTAGCTCAGAGTGGCATCTCAGAGGTTTGGAGCTAATGTTTTATCCCAGAAGGTAGTGAGAGCCGTTAAAGTGCGATCGGGAAAACCCCACTTTAAGTAGCCTCGTTCAACCCCATTCTATTTTTCTTTATTCACATGTGGGATGCGGGCATGACTAGTTGGCCAGCATTTTATTGCCTGCCCCCAGTTGACCTTGAGAAGGTGGTGGTGAGCTGCCTTCCTGAATCACTGCAGTCCACCTGCTGTGGGCCGATCCACAATGCCATTAGGGAGGGAATGCCACAATTTTGACCCAGTGACAGTGAAGGAACGGCGATATGTTTCCAAGTCAGAATGGTGAGTGGCTTGGAGGGGAACTTGAAAGTGGTGGTTGTTCCCATATATCTGCTGCCCTTGTCCTTCTAGATGGAAGTGATTGTGGATTTGGAAGATGCTGTCTGAGGATCTGTGGTGAGTTTCTGCAGTGCATCTTGTAGATAGTACACACTGCTGCTACTGAGCATCGGTGGTGGAGGGAGTGGATGTGTGTGGATGTGATGCTAATCGAGCGTGGTGCTTTGTCCTGGATGGTATCAAGCTATTTAATATCATTGCTATAGTGAGACCGGTAGTTGTTAGGATTTCTGTTTTAGTGTTCTTTTGTGTCAATGTAGCATCATGTGACCTGAACGTTACCACTTTGGAGCTGCTTGTACTTCTCCACAATTTCTCTCTGTTTCACTGACTCACTCTTTCTCTCTCTCTCTCTCCATCTCTGTCTCACTAACACTCTTTCTGTCTCCCTCTCGCTGGCATCCTCTCTCTTTGCCTCTTGCTCACACTCTCTCTCCCTCTCACTGATGCTTTCTCCTTCTCATTGATACTCTTGTTCACATTCTCCATCTCACTGAACCTCTTTCTCACTCTTGCTGACACTTTCTCTCTCTCTCTCTCTCTTGATTGACATTCTTGGTCTTTCTCACTGATCCTCTCCCTCCCTCTCACTGACACTGTCTCTCCCTCTCGTTAACCTGGTATGTATCTGGCAGCAGAAGAAAGGCAGGGAATAGGAGAGAGCTGGGAGTGGAAGAGAACAGTAGTGTTGAGGGATGAACAAATGGTGATCTTTAAGATTATAAATGACTTTGATTAAATAAATGAAGAGAAGATATTTCCACTTGTTGAGAGACCAGGACGAGTGGACACCAGTACTAGATGGTCACTCGTGTCCAATTTGGAGTTCTTTATCCAGACAGCACAGACTGAATGGACTGTTTCAATTATGCTTATTTAATTTAGTAAATTCCTGTCCTTTCAGGTTATGGTCAACGATATGCTTGCTGCCAATTAGTGTTGCCTCATTATCCCACTCTTACTGGCTTTTATTCAGACAAAGGTAGTTGAGCATCTTCCAATGATCCTGGGGCAGGAATAATGAGAAAACTCACTCCAAGGATGAACATCAGGAAAATATCAGGCTGTACTCATGCTCAAACGTACTTCCTCTCTTCATTCCCACTGAGATAATGGCTTTGTTCTTCCATGAGATGGGAACTTAGCTGGCAATGACCAAAATAATTTCTCATCCTTCAGGAGCCCATTGGTTCATGTTCGGATTATTCTAACAAAGTGTTGGCACACTAAATGCCTCATTAGAACAGAACAGTACTGCCACAGGAACAGGCCCTTCGGCCCATCATGTCTGTACCAACCATGAATCCATTCTGAACTAATCCCATCTGCCAGCATATGGACTGATTCCCTCTATTCTCTGCCCCGTTCATGTGTGTGTCCACATGCCTCTTAAACATTTGTTATTGTATCTGCTTCTATCACCTTCCCTGGCAGCACAATACAGGAACCTTGCACCCTCTGGTGAAAACAAAGTTCCTCATACATTTCCTTTAACCATTCCCCCTCTCACTTTAAAACTATGCGTCCCTGTATTTGACATTTCCACCCGGGGAAAGCGACTTTTGACTGTCAACCCTATCCACGCTCCTCATAATTTTATATAGGTCTATCAGGTCAACCCTCAGCCTCCAACACTCGAGGGAAAATATCACTCTGTGTTGTAAATTCATCTGTGTTTCACAGATGCTGTTGGCCTGGCCAACATTCCTCATAAGTTTAACCACTTGTATTGAATTACCCCATAATTTCCATCGAAATGTGAAGTTTAAGATCTAAGGAGGCACCCCCACCCTGAATTGGTGCTATGCTCTATCCATACCTTATCCTTGCTGTGAGTGCTGTGCTTCTATAACGCTACAAGAGCTTCTGTGCATGATTGGTTCCTGAAAATATGACTCTGCTCAGCTCCAGGGTTTACTTCAACCTCCCAGCAACGCAATGGTGGCAGCTTGACCAAACACCATCGCTGTCTATGCCAGGCCTGTCACAGTGAGATTGCATTCATGAATGAAAGGTTTGTTTGTCTGTGAATATTTATCAGAAAGAATGTTACAGCCTTATTGTTTTCAGTGACCTGTCAATTCCTGTTTCCTCCTGCTCTCAACGGCATTGAACATGTTTCTTTGCTACTTTTGCCAGAAAGGTGTCATGGGTGATGTTGAGACAGGTTGAACTTGGCTGCAGGTAATCTCTTGGCTTTCAGCTACTCCCACTGTGTTTATTAGACGGAGTCTCAAAATTGTTGATTTGTTCAGGTTGGTAGGGAGTTGTGGGTCGTTGTTCCCCAGTGCCAGTGGTGACACTACCACCTGAAACTCTGCATGGTCATGCGTCAGATATGGTTGATAATTTTCATGACGCTATTAAATGTGTCAAAAGCTGCTGCATTTCTTGACATCCAAATTCCTTGTCTACCTGAACTTTGTATTCGGTGGGATGTGATGCAACCCACTGTGATGGTTGTCCTGTGTTCATAGAGCTGGGGCGGAAGTTAATTGTTCTGTGTCTGTAGAAGTAGGGGTTGCTTGTCCTGTGTTTGTACAGGTAGGGAGGAAAATCGACATTTCAGGCCCGATGCTGCCTGACCTGCTGTGCTTTTCCAGTAACACTTTCTCAACTCTGATCTCCAGCATCTGCAGACGTCACTGTCTCCTTTGTAAGATGGGGGCTAGTTGAAGTGTTTGGGTTTGGTTGATCTATGTTGAAAAAAGTGTGCATGAAATTAGTTGTTTTCTGTTTGTAAGGGTGGGATCTTCCCTCTGTTTATATGGCTGTGTTTTTGCTTATTCTAATGGAAAGTCATCTCAACTTGAAATGTTAAGTTGCTGTTTCTTCATGGATGCTGCCTGACCTGCTGTGATTTCCAGTGTTTTTTGTTTTCACTGGGTTTTTTCTTCTGTGCGTAGAGGTGAGATCTTCCCTACTAAGCTGAATGCTCTTTCTTTCTGGAGTGAATGATGTCAATTTTCTTCCTAAGCTGACCTCCAGCTCTCAAGTCCTGCCTCATTACAGTGCGGTACATTACAGTTCAGTACAGGCCCAGGGCACCAGCATTGCAGTGGCTGGGTTCTTCCTCAGTAAATATGCTTAGACAGCCTTGCTTTCTTTCATCTAACTGGGAATATACACATGTCTAGCGTTTTCCTCACTCTCCTGAAGTATACTGCATTTTGTGACAGCTTAACTAGTTCCTATAAATCAGTTGAAGGCGTTGATGTTTGGTGGAGCTTTTTAGATCCTCTACAGTGTGGAAAACATGCCCACATCGACCCTCCGAAGAGTAACCCACCCAGACCCCCATTTCCCTCTGACTAATGCACCTAACACTATGGGCAATTTAACATGGCCAATTCACCTGACCTGCATGTTATAAAACTGTGGGAGCACCTGGAGGAAACCCACGCAGACATTGGGAGAATGTGCAAACTCCACACACACAGCCACCCGAGGCTGGATTCGAACCTGGGACCCTGGTGCTATGAGGCAGCAGTGCTAACCACTGAGCCACAATGCTGCCCAGTGGTGGTGACAACTGACTTTCAGAAAGCATTCTTGACAGTGTTCCTGAAATTCCACTGTGATTCTGCTTGAAATGGTGCGACAGGAACTTCAGTGACTCTGTTAATGTTAAGGCCCTGTGTTAATCTTCAGGGGAATCATCAAGGATCTGCTGGTAACAAGGATTGGTTTCACTGGAGAGAGAATACAAGTCTAAGTTATATCCTGCCTGCGACATTGAAAAACAAACTTTCCATTTCATAAAATATGAAATGTTCACTGGTAAAGCTCGCCATACAACTGTTGCTGTATGATAAGTGACTCCTAGGTTCTCTACAATGGGGCGTTGATTTGGTGACAGTGCTGGGTCAGGTCACAGTATGAGATTGATTTGTTGACAGTGGAGATTGCAACTCTCCTGCATGTTTTGTTGCAGATGAGAACACCTTCCTCAAGTAACATTTAATGTCTTGCTTGGTCTAGTGTGCCAGACCATATTGGGGATGGTAATTCAGATTTATAGAGTGCAGAAAAGACCCTTCGGCCCATTGAGTTTGCACTGACCTAACTACCACCAAATGTGCATTAATCCCAATTTCTTGCACTTGTCGTAAACCTTTGAATGTTATGATATTTGAAGTACTTATCCAAATACTTTGCAAATGCTTCGGTCAAAAGTATATTATGTCCTCTTGACATGAACTGGTGGATGTACTCTGTGTTTGTTCAAAAACCAACACATTGCTGTTGTGCCTCTTGAGTAACAAATATTCATATTTGGAGAAGAATTGTCGTCAGTGCAAGATTTGCAAGCTCTGATGATTGGTCCAACCTAATTTGTCTTGAGCATAATGAGGATTATTTTAGCTTCCTCAGTTTGGCCCTTTCGCTCGACGTTTGGTTTAATAAATTCAATGACCTTTAGATTACCTTAGTCATGCTCTTCGAATCATGTAAGGTAGCCGGCTATGAGAAAGCTGTCATGATCCATTCGACACGAGTACATAGTGTTCTTGACCATGGAAGTGGAAAGGTGAATATTGACCGAGACACTAGGTAGGGATTCTGCTCTTTTTTCAGAATGCTCTGCTATATTTTACTGTCTATTCTTGTCTCTCCATCATCACCTGCAGCTCAGTTGGTAGAAGGATGTGAATTCTAGTTCAGGATTTGAGCACAACAATTTAGATCAAGGTTCACTTGCAGAGCTGAGGGAGCACTGCATTGTCTTACAAGTGAGATGTTAAACTGAGGCCCCATAAGGTGGAAAGAGAAGATCCCATGACACAATTTTAAAAAGAGAACAGGCTTGAATGGCTGAATTGCCCACTCCTGTTCCAATATTCTATGTTTCCATGAGTTATCCCCAGCATCCTGTCAATATTTATCCCTCAGTTTACAAAGCGATAACAGATGATGTGATCATCATAACGTTGCTGCTTATGGGAGTTTGTTGTACACAAATTGACTGCTGCGCTTCCCGTAGTTCAACAGTAACTATGCTTCAGAAGTACCTAATTTGTTATAAAGTGCTTTGCCAAATTACTGCAGTTGTGCAAGGTGCTATGTAAATGCATGCTTTTTTTAAACCTCCCCCTGTCCAGACATGGAGTGCCTAACCTGCAAACGACTGCACCTTTAACAATTCCACACTTCAATCAATACTGCACAAACTTATACTTATCATGTACATAAAGAAAGCAAAACATGCATTTATTGAACACTTTTCATTACAACATCCAGGCACTATATCTTTGAAGGACTTTTTGAAGAGTAGTTATTGTTGAAAAGAAGAACACAGGAGCTGGTACTGTATGTGTCCAGAAACTCTCGCAGACAGCAATGTGATGATGAGTACGTAAACTGTTTTTTGTGTGATAAATATTCATTGGAACTGGGTCAGGACAGAACAGTCTTTGGAGGCTCGATGCAGACTCGATGGACTGAATGGCCTCTTTCTGCACTGCAGGGATTCCATGATTCTGAGAAGCAAGGATTAAAGGATGTCACCAAGGAGAATACGGGTATGACGCTTGTCCTAACAAAGCGCAATGTTCCATAACCCCGGCACTGTTCCCTAATTTGTATTATTGGTGCAATAATAGTTAATCTTATTCCAGCACTCAGTCAGGTGAAAGCAAACAATTGAACAATAATTGAAGGGGTAGCCCTGCAAACCAATCAAGGCCACTATTTTCTTATTATCTACGCTGATAGCCAAATATGGTTACTGATGTATTTGTCACGCAAAGGTTGACTTGGGTGGAGGCAGAATCACCTGACATGGCCAGCTCTGTCCCTTATCCTGAATGTCAACCAAAGGGTAAAGTTTAAGGAAAAGCCTGTTACACCCAACATTCAAACTGGTTTCCCAGTGATTTATCCAGTTTGATACAATGACAGGGTCCGGAGGAGCAATTTGTAGTTATCATGTTCAGGTTGCATGGTTGAGTGGCAATAAGAGGTTTGTTTTGCCTGACAATGAAGGAAGTTGTCATTGAGTGAACTGTCAAGATATATGATCCAATGGCAACACAAAAGTGAGCAGATGACAGCCAAGGATAACTAATAAACCCACTCAAACCATTAAAGTCATTAGCTAGAGCTTCATAGTTCCTTTCTTCTTCCTCATGGGATGTTGGAGTAACTGACAAGGCCAGTGTTTGTTGCCCATCCTTAATTACTCTTGAACTGGGACTTGCTTGGGGAAATTTTGAGGAGCTGTTATGAGCCAGCAATATTTCTTTCTGTCTGGAGTCACGTGTAGACCAGACTGGGTAATGACAGCAAATTTCCTTCCCTAAAGGCCCTGTGTGAGCCAGGTAGGTTTTTCCAATAATAACGTAATGGTCGCTATTCTGTAGAACCATAGATATGATACAGCACACAAGGGGACCATTCGGCCCATCTTGTCCAGGCTGACCCAAAGACTAACTTCCAATTCCAGATTTGTATTGATTATATTCCATCTGCCGTGATGGAATCTGATCCCAAATCTCCAGGGATTGTCTGACCTGGTCGACTAGTCCAATGACATTGCTGCTATGCCTCCATTTTCCTTCAAGAACTAAAAGCCCAGTGAATATAGTATAATAGAGAGGTTTGTTTTGAGTAACTTCAGGGAAGAATGAACATTTGTAAAAAGACTTGATGAACAGGAAGGTGCCACTGAATTGGCCATTACTCAGATGATGCCTCCCATTTTTGCTTCCCTGTCCCCCCCACACCCAGAGGCAGGATCTCAGCTGTTTGTGTAAAACTGAACCAATGGTTGAACTGTATTGTCCGAAGTGCCACCATTTACGTGAAGGGAAAGAATCCCGTCCGGGGTTATGTTGTTTTGTGGTTGGACCACACACTGAGTGCTGTGTCATCGCTGGTCAGCGAGACATAAGGACATTCAAGCCCTGGACACAGTTCAGAGAAGAGCTGGTCTCTTGCATCGTGGGATATTACATTGTGAGGAAAAGCTAGAAACATGTTGGCTTTTTAGCCTTTAATAAAGGAATAATGGTAGTAAGTAAGGTTGTAAAGGGAATAAATATCAGGAATGTTACTTCAAACAAAGCCATGACTCTGAAGAAAGCTGTATTTCAAGCCAATAAAAGGCCAGTATTAAATTTTGTTCTTTCTTGTAATGGAATTTCTTGGTGAACATTTCCTCAGAATATGATCCTTTATAAATGTGAGTTGCTTTGCTTGAAATTGACGATTGATGAATTCACATTGACCTAAGCATCAAGAGTTTTATAGAGTCATAAAGTCATCCATCATGGAAACAGACCCTTTGGTCCAACTCGCCCATGCTGAGCAGACATCCTAATCTGACCTAGTCCTGTTTGCCAGTCTTTGGCCCACCTCTCTTTAAACCCTTCCTCTGCATAGAGGGAAAAGTGAGGACTGCAGATGCTGGAGATCAGAGTCAAGATTGGAGTGGTGCTGGAAAAGCACAGCAGGTCAGGTAGTATCCGAGGAGCAGGAAAATCGACATTTCGAGTGAAAGCCCTTCATCAGGAATGAGGCTGGCACCCTCCGGGGTGGAGAGTTAAATGGGAGGGGGCTGAGCTGGGGAGGACATACAGATCGTAGGGTGCTTAGACAGAGCGAGACATACAGGTTACACTGCACAGAAGGTACACAAAGCAAAATTATCACTAACAAGATCAGCATTATTTGAAGTTAGACAGTCCATTCATCAGACTACTAATGCCAGGGAAGAAGCTTCTTGAACAGGTTGGTGCGTGTGTTCAAGCTTCTTTTCTTCTACCTGATGGAAGAGGTTGTAGAAGAGCATTACCAGGGTGGGTTGGGTCTTTGATGATGTTTCACTCTTCAGAGATGCCTCCTGACCTGCTAGATGTTTCTGTTATGTTTTGTTTTCATTTCAGATTTCCAGTATCCAGAGAACTTTGCTCTTGATCTAATTTTGAAATTTAGTTTGTAAAGGTCAGGGCTGGAGCCAATCTTTTACTCCACAATGAAGTTATTTACAGGGTGAAACATTGCAGGCATAACCACTCATCTCAGACAAACCACAGTTTATTAAGTGTCTCTTTATATGTGCTCAAGTGGAAACCAATTAAACCCACTTCCTAAATCACAATTATTTACAATCTACAGCTCTTGGATTAGTGGAGGTAAAGTTATAGAGACATAGAGCTGAATAGCACAGAAACAGACTTTTCAGTCCAACTCATCCATGCAGACCAGATATCTTAAATAAATCTAGTCCCATTTGCCTAGCCTATTCAGCCTCTCCCTACCACTCAAACCCTCCAACCCTGGCAACCCTTTAATTATTAATGCATTTGAGGGAATGCTCTGTCTTCTTCAAATAAGATGTATTGATATCCACCCTGACACGTATCTGTCCTTTGGTTTCAGTACCATTAATCAATAACCCATTGAAGGAAAGGTCAGTATATGCTAAGGAATGGTCTTAGACTCACTTGATTTTGGGGGTCAGTTGGCTGGACAGCTGGTTTGCAATTCACTGTGATGCCAACAGTGTAGTTTCAATTCCAACACTGGCTGAGTTTACCGTGAGGGACTGTCCTTTCAATCTGTCTCTTTGCTAGCGGTATGGTGACCCTCAAGTTAAACCACAATGAGTTGTCTCTCTCTGATGCGAGAGTAACCCTGTCATCTGGGAGGACTATAGTGGCTTTACCTTACACCTCATCTAAAATGGGTTTCATCCTATACCCTTTTATTGCCTTTCCCTGTAATTCCTGAAGAAGGGCTTATGCCCGAAACGTCAATTCTCCTGTTCCCTGGATGCGGCCTGACCTGCTGCGCTTTTCCAGCAACACATTTTCAGCTCTGATCTCCAGCATCTGCAGACCTCACTTTCTCCTGTAGTTTCTTATCAGGAGAATGCTCTGTAATGATTTTTTAAGTTAACTATATTTAACACTTAGAACGATGGAGTGGAATCCTCTGCACTGCAGCCTTACCAGGTTTGGGCATGGGAGTTACAAAATAAATCCTCATCACTGCTCATCACTTTGGATGGATTATTTTGGGAGGTTTATTCCCACTGTCCCTCTTTGCTGTAGAAATTTTCAGGATAAGTGCAGTTAGGGAGAAGGAAAGCCACTTGATACTCCAACACAAAGAAGTTCTTGTCTGAAACAAATTGTAGTTTATTGCATTTAACAATGAGGTACAAGTTGTGTTTTGACAATGTTACCAAGAAGATTCAGATGGTTAGTCTTACTCCTTCAAAGTCCTAAGTTTTTCTCTCAGCAAGTTTCTACATGAGTAATTTGCGTCAGTGTTTACTGTGGGGAAGGACATGGAAGGTATAGAATGTGGGAGATACATGGTGACACCTTGAAAAATGTTCATATTACAGAGGAGGAGGTACCGCATGTCTTGAAAAGCATAAAAGTGGATAAATCCCCAGTACCTGATCAGGTTTACCCTAGAACTCTGTGGGAAGTGAGCGGAGTGATTGCTAGGCCTCTTGCTGACATATTTGTATTACCGATAGTCACGGGTGAGTTGCCGGAAGACTGGAGGTTGGCTAACATGGTGCCACTATTTAAGAAAGGTAGTAAGGACAAGCCAGGGAACTACAGACCAGTGAGGCTGACATTGGTAATGGGCAAGTTGTTGGAGGGAATCCTGAGGAACAGGATTTACCTGTATTTGGAAAGGCAAGGACTGATTAGGGAATATCAGCATGGCTTTGTGTATAGGAAAACATGTCTCATGAACTTGATTGAGTGTTTTGAAGTAACAAGAAGGATTGATGAGGGCAGAGCGGTAGATGTGATCTATATGGACTTCAGTAAGGCGTTCGACAAGGTTCCCCAGGGGAGACTGGTTAGCAAGGTTAGATCTCATGGAATACAGGGAGAACTAGCCATTTGGATTCAGAGCTGTCTCGAAGGTAGGAGACAGAGGGTGGTGAAGGGTTGCTTTTCAGACTGGAGGCCTGTGACCAGTGGAGTGCCACAAAGATCAGTGCTGGGTCCACTGCTTTTTATCATTTATATCAATTGATTTGGATGTGAACATAGGAGGTACAGTTAGTAAGTTTGCAGATTACACCAAAATTGGAGGTGTAATGGACAGTGAAGAAGGTTACCTCAGAGTACAATGGGATCTTGATCAGATGGGCCAATGGGCTGAGGAGTGGCAGATGGGGTTTAATTTAGATAATTGTGAGGTGCTGCAGTTTGGGAAGGCAAGTCAGAGCAGGACTTATACACTTAATGATAAAGTCCGAGGGACTGTTGCTGAACAAAGATACCTTGGAGTGCAGGTTCATAGCTCCTTGAAAGTGGAGTTGCAGATAGATAGGATAGTGAAGAAGGTGTTTGGTATGCTTTCCTTTATTAGTCAGACCACTGAGTATAGGAGTTGAGAGGTTATGTTGCAGCTGTACAGGACATTGGTTTGGCCACTTTTGGAATATTGCACAATTCGGAATTTTGGAACCAATTCTGTTCTCCCTCCTTTCAGAAAAGACTTGCAAGGATGTTGCCAGATTTGGAGGTCTTGAGTTATAGGGAGAGGCTGAATAGGCTGGGGCTGTTTTCCCTGGAGCAACAGAGGCTGAGTGGTGACCTTATAGAGTTTTATAAAATCATGAGGGGCATGGATAGGGCAAATAGCAAAGTCTTTTCCTTGGGGTGGGGGAGTCCAGAATTAGAGGGCATAGGTTTATGGTGAGAGGGGACAGATTTAAAAGGGATCTAAGGGGCAAGGTTTTCCCGCAGAGGGTGGTGCGTGTATGGAATGAGCTGCCAGAGGAAGTGGTGGAGGCTGTACAATGACAACATTTAAAGGGCATCTGAATGGGTATATGAAAAGAAGGGTTAGAATGATTCAGGCCAAATCCTGGCAAATGGGACTAGATTATTTTACGATATCTGGTCAGCATGGATGAATTGGACCGAAGAGTCTGTTTCTGTGCTGTACACCTCTACGACTCTATGACTCTAAAAGAGAGGGAGCCATTCTGAACTGTCCAGTCACCAGCTGAGCATCTTGCTGCCTCCAAGGATTCTGTTGATGATGTTCAGAGTTTGCGGAGCAATGCAGTTCGACTGCTCCTTCATTTTCTCTCCTGCTTTAGCTGTGTTTGGGGAAGGATATTCAGTTAATCCTATTAAACAATGACCGCATGAGGACTTGCTTAACTGCTTAATATTCAGGACTATCACAAGGTAATTAGCCCACTGATAAAAGATTAGCATAATCACACTATAATTTTTGCACTGTTATTGCTTGAGTCCTTGTTTAAATTGTGCTGTTTAATGGCTGAGAGCAAATGATGTTATATAGGCATATAGAAAAATAATCAACAACATTATGGATTTATCAGAAAGTCCTCGGCACTGGATTTGCATGTTTGCACAATCTCCATTCCTATGCTCTCCTGGTCAGCCTGCCTCCTACAACCTTCCATATACCTGAGCTCATTCTGCTAACCACATCCTGATACAGACCAAGTCCCATTCAACCCTGGGCTTGCAGACCTGCACCAGCTCCCTCTTCGGCATTTTTAAAATTCCCATCCTTGTTTTAAGATGCCTCCAGGGTCCAGCTGCTTCCTTTCTCTCTAGCTGCATCCAGCCTTGCAACCTGCTGACATCACTGATGGAATAACTCCACAGAGGCTGGTATCCTGTCTCCAAATCACCCTTTATTTACATGTGCAAAGTACATTGACTCTGACCAGCCAGCTCAGAGCCTTTCCCTTGAGTGAGGAGACGATCTAAGACTCCTGTTTATTTTTTCCCCTGCTATTCCAGTTTATTTATTTTTTCTTTTTTTTCCAATTACCCCCACACTACTGCCTAACTGAGGAAGACTCCTGTTTATATCTGTCAGCCAAGGCTCCCTGCTTGGCACAGGTTAACAGTCCCAATCGGGGAACTCTCACTCAGTGAGATCCCCCTGGCCAATCATGCTCCTGCCACTACAACGAAGCTCCTCAAAGTTGGTCTCAATTGCATCCACAATTTCCTGCAGTCCACCATTAGTGGATGCTGCCTGAGCCCTCAGCTTTGTAATTCCCTCACTAAACCTCTCCACCTCTCTCCTTATTTAAATTGTTCCTTAAAAACCTATCTCCATAATCATTTGCTCCTGTCCTAGGTGTCTTTATGTGGATTTTTGTCATGGAGATCTACAACACAGAGACAGGCTCTTTGGCCCAAACTGGTCCAGGCTGACCAAAATGTCCGTCCACACTAACCCCATTTCTGTGCATGTGGTCCATACCCTTCTAAACCTTTCCTATCCATGTATTTGTCTAAATGCCTTTTTAAATGTTGTTAATGGAGTGTTCCTCTGAAGTACATTGTGAAATCTCATTATGTAAGTAAAAGTCACCATTGTCCCAGAGCATTGTGGGGCTGCTCTCTCATTAGAGAGAGAGTTGACTAGTGGTTGTTTAACCTGAGGCTCCCCATTCCTCAGGAAAAGGGAGAAGTTAGGACTTTCATGGTAACCTCAGTCAGTGCAGAAATTGAGCCCACATACTCTGCATCACAAACCTGACATCCAGCCAGCTGAGCCAAATCATCCCCCTTCTCACTATGGACCGATGCTATGTAAATGTAAGTTATTGTTGAGTTAGCTGACATTGACCAGGCACAAAGTGCTGAGGTGCTATTAATGGCCCTGGGCTAGGGAAGGATAATCATCCAGATAACCAGTTCCTGATCGCTATGCCGTGAGACACACAAACAGGTCGGCAATAGAGGGATACAGACCATGTGCAGGAAGATGGGATTAGTTTAGACTGGCTACCCACAGATAACTGTGTTTGAGTGAACACAGAATTGCCCTCAACTGTTATGCTTTCTGGATTTTAATGATCTTCATGTTAAATGATTTTGATCTAAAAATTGGACATTCTGTTGACCAATGCGACTGTCTCCCAGTAAGTTACTAGTCAAGAATTTTAATCACTTTAAGTTTTTAAAAATGGGATCTGCATGAGACATTAAACGATGACCTTGTCAGTCTTCAAACAACCTTAAACCCATGACACTACTTCAGGAACATCACAGCTGTTCAATCTTGATTGACATTTATCCCTTAACCAACCTCAATTAAACAGACCAAACAAGGGTTGAATACTGCAGATGTTGCAAGTCTAAAGTAAAAGGAGATAGTGCTGGAGGAATTCAACAGTTGTTTGGCCTCATCTGAGGAGTGCAAGATGGAGTTAGCATTATGAAGTCAATATGTCTCACCTTTGGAATACTAGGTTTCAAAGAAGTGGACTCAAAACTTTAACTCTGCTTCTCTCTCCACAGATGTTGCCAGACCTGCTGAGTTTCTCCTGCACCAATTGGAGTAAAATAGATAGATGGTTCTTCCTTTTATTGCTGTTTGTGAGAGCTTGCTGTGTGGAAATTGGGTGCCATGTTCTCTACATTATAATAGTGACTACACTGTTGTACTTCCTAGGCAGTGATTGATTTTGCAATGCCTTTGGATTATGAAAGGCTCTCTGTAAATACCTTCCTTCAAAACCCCCTGAATGTTAAATATTTTTAAATCAAGAAACCAGTCAGGGTTACAAATTAGTCATGACTGACCTGAATCAATCAATCACGAGGTGAGCTTGTGCTGAAATCACAATTAGGCCACATCAGCCTCATAATTTCCCTCATTACATGCAGCTCACAACCTGTGTCAAAAAGTTATTCTCCCAGACTTACTAGACAGAGAGCAGCAATTACCATTAAATTATACATACTTATCCTCCCTGGTCATTATCTCTTTGCTGTTTTTGGAGCTTGCTGTGCATGACTTGGCCAATGTGTTTTGTAAGAGTGACCACAATTCAGAAATATTTTATTATGTGTAAAGTGCGCTTGTGTGGTGGTAGAGTCCCTACCCCAAGAGGCCAAGGTTCAAGTCTTACCTCTATCAGTGGTGTTTAATCCCTGATCAGGTTATCCAGAAATATCTGTAAAATGCTGAGTTTAGGTACTACCACCCCCACCATGAGAATGCAAGTTCTTTCATCCAATAGCATTTACGGGACTTAAATACATGAGCAGCCAAGAGCAGGCCCCCTTCATTCCCATGTCTGCCTCCATTCTTTGAAAAGGCTTCATGCTGCCAAAAAGTCACTTTTGGAATTGGGTAGCGTGGAGTGAAATGCAAGGAAATGCCCACAAACCCGTCAAAAAGCTGACGATCTTTGAGAAACGGCATCGCGTTCTGGCCTCAGATGCTGAACACACTGGGGTGATTAGCAGTGAACTCTCCGTACATTGGGGTTGGCATTGTGCAGTACAATTTGTTTCATAGAATCCAAACTCTGTGGAAGCTAACAGACTCAAGAAGATTGTTGAAGACAGCCTGTGAATTATTGCTCTTAACTGTATGCAAAGATAAAATCATTCTTCCTTGAAGACACACATATTTAACTGTGTAGTATTGTCAGAAGCAGAAAAAGCCATTTGAAGTATTTTCTAAACTCCCCCATCTGTTTCTTATCACAGTTTAGATTTTAGGAATAAATAGTTATTAAAATTACTTTGTCCTTTTATCTTTTGCAGAACTCTGGACATATTTCTCAATATAGACTGCTTGCACTAGTCTAGAAGAGGTTTTAAGGGAATACTTCATAATGACTGTAAATCCTTCTGACTGATTTAATAGAATAACTAGTTAATAGAATAACTACGTTTTAACTTTTATCTTTATCCAATGAAAAACTGCGTGTCTTATTTAAAATCTATTTTGACAGAGAGGTGGACACCACAGTGGCTGGATGGCCTTATATTCCTGTCCAACTCCATTTTGATTTCGCTCCCCCCTCCACCTCCCTATTTTTTTATCACCTTAGTGTCATTGCACTGTCCCTGAAGGATTTTGCATGTAAATTGGTAATTAATTCAGAAACACGAGTGATTTGATGGCAGAAACTAAACCATTCAGTGTTGTGTGAAAGCGTCTCTAGGTATATTAAAAGAATGATCACCGTGCTAATTTCATAAAAGCGTTATGTGTAGCTGAAGTCTATTTAAGGACAGGCTTGATTTCTCCCCCATGATTGTAAAGGCATGTTTTGTGAATCTTTATTAAATAGTTAGTTCCCCCAACCCTGTCCAAAGTCCTCATCTTGCTTCGAGAAACCATTTTTTGCCTCTTTATGTCTTGGCCTGCACATAAACATCCCTCTATCCCTGTGTATGTGCTCTCTTTACATAGGCTCCCATTGCGAGTGAGGATGTGTTGGTCCTACTACATAGAGTACCTGACTTTAACTGTGTTGTTTTAACCATGTGGCTGCCCTTTGGTGTAGGTTTGCAAACTATGATTGGACCTCCTGCTGGAGGCATTATCACTAGTCAGACGACCCAGTCGCCATTGGCTATTGGTCCATCTTCCAGGTGCATTGGCCAGTTAGGACTGTCAAACTGAGTTAACCTTGATTGGTCAAACTATCTCACTTCCCTATATCTACTATTTACCAATACAAGTGGCATAGTGTTAATATCATGGCACTGGTAATCTAGAGGTCCATGTTAGTTGTCTGGGTGTATGGGTTCAAATTCTGGTGGAATTTTTATTCATTATACAATTGTGGGATGTGGGCAATGCTGGCTGAATCAGCATTTATTGCCTTGACCTTGACAAGGTGGGATGGTGAGCTGCCTTCTTGAACCGCTGTAGTCCATGTGCTGTAGGTAGACTCACAATGCTGTTTGGGAGGGAGTTCAGGAGTTTGACTGAAGGAAACTGAAGGAATGGTGATATATTTCTAAGTCAAGAAGTGAATGGCTTAGAGATGAACTTGCAGGGGGTGGTGTTTCCATGCGACTGTTGCCCTTGTGCTTCTAGATGGAACTGGTCGTTGGTTTGGAAGGCGCTGTCTGAGGATTTTTAGTAAATCCAATCAGCAAAATCAGTGTTTGAAAGTTGGTATCAGTAATGGTAACCATAAAACTACCGGTAATTGCTGTAAAAACTCAGTTCGTTCATTAATGTCCTTCAGGGAAGGAAATTTGCTGTCCTTCCCTGATCAGGCCTAACCGTGACTCCAGACCCTTGCCAACATGGCTGACTCTTAACTGCCCACAGATATGGCCCAACAAGCCACTCAGTTCAAGGGTGATTAGAGATGGTCAACAAATGTTGGCTTTGCCAGTGATGCCCACAACGGGTGAAAGAATACATTTTAAGAAATCACAGAAAATGTCAAAAATCGCCATTAGCTTTTCAATGGTCACTGACTATTTCTCTCGGATTGCTCTGTGTTCTATTGTGAAGAATGCTGGCTCAGGGTGTAGGCTTAACAAAGCTGAGCCAGACCCCTGTTTCTCAGAGGCCTGAATGAATGTCTGCATTTCCTAGTCCTGGCATGAACGATCCAAAGAGATGAGAAGAAGTGAGTATTTTAAATAAAAGATCTCTCTTGGGGAAAATAACCCTTTTCAAATCAAGCAACCTTCATCTCTTGGAAGGGCAGAGGTCTAAAGCATAACCCTCACATCAGTGTACGTTGAAAAATTCAAACCATGTGTTGGTAGCTTCTCATGACTGACAGATTTTGCGGATTTAAAAGGTTTACAGTTCGAAAGAGGGCAGAAATGCTGATTTTTCTGCAATTTTAATTCTCATTTGCTTGTTGTGGGCAAGGATCCCGAATTCTCAATCTCTGTCTGTCTTTAGGAAACTTGTCCATTGGTCACATAGTTTGGGACTCCCTCAGGTTGTATAAGATGCCAAATAAATGCAATCCTTTCTTTTATTTTGTTTTTATGCACTGTCACCCACTGACCTGGATCTCCTGATGCTGAAGTCCACCTGACGCTCAAGTTTGACCGGCAGCTGTGTTTTCCTCAGGAGGGGGTTTTCAGTCCAGATGTGCATCATAATAATGCTGCTCTGTTGGGGTTCCCTATGGTTAAACTCTGCCAGTGTCATCTCATGATGCCGTTACACAGAAGCCTGCAGTTTTCTACAAGAGAAAGATTTTGTTTATCATGGTGCCAATTGTTGACAATGTTGCAACACATATTCCAGTCTTTGTAGGCAATCTCACACTCATATGCGCACATGTACACTCACTCTTGCACTCATCACTCTCCCACTTTCTCAATTTCTGTCTCTATCTCCCTCTCACTCTGTTTCACTGTTCTCTCTATCTCTCTCCCTCTCTCTCACTGTCTCTGTTACTCTCTCAGTGTCTCTGTCACTCTCACTCACTCTGTTTCTGTGTCTGTCTCACTGTTTCATTCTCAAAATCTCACTCTCTTTCTCTGTGTCTCTCACTCATTCACTGTCACACTTTCTCTTTCACTGTCTCTGACTATCTCTTTCGCACTCACTTACTATTTCACTGTGTCTCTCCCACTCAAACTTACTGTCTCTATCTCTCACTGTCTCTCTCTGATTCACTCTGTCTCCCTCTCTCTCTCTCTTACTCACTCACTCTGTCCTACTGTCTCTCTCATTCACTCTCTCATGCTGTCTTTCTCTCCCTCTCACCCTCTCTCACTCTATCTCTCCTTCTGACTCACATACTATGTTGTTGAATGTGGCAGAATGATGACCTAAGGTTACTGATTTACAAAATGCTAAATGCTGAGGGTGCAGACTTCCCAGACCCTGAATGACATTGGCATTGGTGAGAGCGTTGGGAGAGTTGTGTGAGATGACCAGTGTGTAGGTTCCTGCTGTCAAGACCAAAACACCCCATTTTCCAGCCACGTGACTCCTGCGAGAATGCGGACAGAGGCTGATGGGCCTGTATTAATATGCTCATTAGTGTGTCACAATGATGTGGAATTTCCCATTCCCCCACCCACCAGATAGAAACCAGACGGCAATAATTCCCGATGTGAATGCCTGAGCGGATACCGGCTGACTCCAGCATGCTATTTGCTCCTCTGGACCTCCGTCATCAATCACCAAACCCTCGGGACATACTTCAGTAACAACTGTATCCAGTCCCTTCCACTTGAACATCCAGGACCCTGCCAACAAAGCGGGGGGTCAGTTGCCCTCTGACAACGTGTCCAGGGCAGATAAAATGAACCAAGCAAGGCAGTTGTGGACTACTGACGCTTGGCAAGATGCATTGTGGGATTACAAGATGACACTGCCACAAGGAATCCTGGGAAAAGTGAGTACAGTGAGCAGGGACATGGTGCATAGCTAATGAGAGGCGAGTTTTGAATTGTAGCATGAGACAACCCATAAGGGAAACCTTTCAGAAACTTGACAAAATTGAATCTTAGCCAGATTTTGGTAGAATTGAGCACCGGGATTTGAAACGTAAAATGTTGAGCTGAATCCTCGTTAACCGAGATTGATGGCATCTCTCGACCATCCAAATAAAAAATACAGTTTTGAGCTTCCGAAAGACCCAGTGTGTCAACGTCCCTGTCAAGATTCTGGAGCCTGTATCCGAGCGTCTGTAATGGAGGACGCAATTTATCCCAATTCAATTTGAAAATCGATGTACATCAATGTTTGTGGTTTAATAAAATGAAGCAATTTAATTAAGGCAGAGTCACTTAGCTAATGAGCAGAATAACTAAAGATTGTAATGCTGACCTGTCTCCCCTCCACCACCTCTCTCCCACAATTGTGTCAGCACTCCTCCTAAAGCTTAGCTCCGATATATTGTCCCAATCAGGGAGTCCCTGGGGTGCAGTGGGTAATGTCCTTGTCTCCAGAGTAGAAGCTCTTGTGTTCAAGTCCAACTTTAGGACTTCATAGCCAGGGAACTCCATTCACGAGACAGCAAAATAGGTTGAACATCAATCTGCAAATCCTACCGACATGCTCTGACAGCAGAGAGTCACATGAGAGAGGACCTTGATCAGCCAAGTGATGGAAAGAATCAGGAGAAAGTGAGGACTGCAGATGCTGGAGATCAGAGCTTAAAAATGTGTTGCTGGAAAAACGCTGCAGGTCAGGCAGCATCAAAGAAGCAGGAGAATCGACGTTTCGGGCATAAGCCCTTCTTCAGGAATAAGCTGAAGAATGGAAAGAATCAGTCAACCACTACCAGCCGTAGCTCCAGAGAACAACGTACATGTAAAAATGCCATTGCCTCAGCAGCTCACACTCCTCGAATGAACTGTGACATGCCACCTGCCACACTACAACAGACATCATGATGAGAACTCTTTAACTCAATATGACATTGATTGTCCACTCTCTCTTTAATCTGCTGAAACTATCGATCCCAGTCTTGAAAGCTGCAATTATTCCAGAACCCACATCCTTTTAGTGGAAGGGATTAATCCACTCTGTGGAAGAGTGATTTATGTTCTTCCCAATTGGCCAAGCTTGATGTTTAAGATTATTTTCCTCCTAGCTTGCTCTTCCCTCACTCTAGGAAATCAGTCAGTCTGACTGAATCTTTATAACATTTCCAACACCTTGGACAGATTACTGTGCTGAGTCAAAAATTGTGGCACTGGAAAAGCACGGCAGGTCAGGCAGCATCCGAGGAGCAGGAGATATGCCTGAAATGTCGATTCTCCTGCTCCTCGGATGCTGCCTGACCTGTTGCACTTTTTCAGAGCCACCCTTTTCGACTCTGACTCTCCAACATCTGCAGTCCTTGCTTTCTCCTAGATCATTAATCACACGGTTAGTTAATAGGGCAGAAGAAGGCCATTCAGCCTGTTGTGTCTGCACCAGCTCTCTCAGCATTTTAATTTAGGGTCATACTTCTGGCTTTTCCCTGTAACCCTACCTGGTTCCTAATTGGCTATCTACAATCCAGGATTATAGTGCTCAAGATCAGCCAGGGTTCCTACCCCAGTCCCATCCCAGCAAAACACACCCTGGTCTGAATTTAGAGAGCAATTTGGTTTTACCAGGCAGCAAGTTCTCGACCATAGTATTTTTTTCAGTCCTACGGAATGGGAGCAAAATAATGAGGTGAATATTGACAGCATTTTATCGTTCTGTTCTTTCACTTGGCAGTTGCTCCCTGAGTTCTCTTGGAAGGAGGAGATGTTTTTCATTCATTCGTGGGACGTAGGTGCCATTGACTAGGCCACCATTTATTGCCTGCCCCTAGTTGCCCCTTGAGAACGTGGTGGTGAGCTGCCAGCTTGAACCGCTGCAGTCCACCTGGTTGGGTTGACCCACAGTGCTATGAGGGAGGGATTTCTAGGATTTTGACCCAGCGACTGTGAAGGAACGGCGATATATTTCCAAATCAGGATGATGAGTGGCTTGGAGGTGGACTTGAAGACTATGCCTTCATGTATCTGCTGCCCTTGTCCTTCTAGATGGAAGTGGTCTTGGGTTTGGAAGATGCTGTCTAAGGAAATTTGGTGAATTTCTGCAGTGCACCTCGTAGATAGTAGACGCTGCTGCTACTGAGCATCAGTGGTGGAGGATGTGGATGTGGTACCAATCAAGTGGGCTGCTTTTGTCCTGGATGGTGTCAAGCTTCTTGTGTTGTTGGAGCTGCACCCATCCAGGCAAATTGCGTTATGAAGAAACGCTGGACAGGCTAGGCTTGTAACTTCTGCACTTTGGAAGAGTCAAAGGCGACTTAATTGAAACACAAGACCCTGTAGGGATTTGACCAGGCGGATATGGAAAGGATGTTTCCTGTTGTAGGAGAATTTTAAAACTGGGAGTCATCATTTAAAAATGAAGGGGCACCCAGTTAAGACAGAGCTGAGGAACCTTTTCTCTCTCAGAGGATTTGGAGTTTTTGGAATTTCCTTCCTCAAAAGAAAATGGATTTAGGATCTTTAAGTATATTTGTGACAGAGTGGATAGATTCTTAATTAGCAAGGGAATGAAAGAGTATTAGGGATGTTCAGGAACATGGAGTTGAGATTAGGATGAGATCAGTGAGCCTGACATCAGTGGTGGGCATGTTGTTGGAGGGAATCCTGAGGGACAGGATGTACATGTATTTGCAAAGGCAAGGACTGATTAGGGATGGTCAGCATAGCTTTGTGCGTGGGAAATCATGTCTCACAAACTTGATTGAGTTTTTTTGAAGAAGTAACAAAGAGGATTCATGATGGCAGAGCACTGGATGTGAACTTTATGGACTTCAGTAAGGTGTTCCTGAAGAAGGGCTTATGCCCGAAATGTCGATTCTCGTGCTCCTTGGATGCTGCCTGACCTGCTGCGCTTTTCCAGCAACACATTTTTCAGCTCTGATCTCCAGCATCTGCAGTCCTCACTTTCTCCTTCAGTGAGGCATTCGACAAGGTTCCTCATGAGAGATTGGTTAGCAAGGTTAGACCTCATGGAATACAGGGAGAACTAGCCATTTGGATACAGAACTGGCTCGAAGGTAGAAGACAGAAGGTGGTAGTGGAGGGTTGCTTTTCAATGGAAGCCTGTGACCAGTGGAGTGCCACAAGGGACGGCGCTGGGTCCACTTTTTTTCATCATTTATATACTATAAATGATTTGGAAGTGAAACATAGGAGTTACAGATAGTAAGCATGCAGATTACACCAAAGTGTAGACAGCATGTTCTTTCATACCTCAGAGTACAACGGGATCTTGATCAGATGGACCACTGGGCTGAGGAGTGACAGATGGAGTTTAATTTAGATAAATGCGAGGTGCTGCATTTTGGAAAGGCAAATCAGAGCAGGACTTATACACTTAATGGTAAGGTCCTGGGGAGTGTTGCTGAACAAAGACCTTGGAGTGCAGGTTCATAGTTCATTGAAAATAGAATCACAGGGAGATAGGAAGAAGGCGTTTGGTATGCTTTCCTTTATTGGACAGAATATTGAATGTAGGAGTTGGGAGGTCATGTTGCAGCTGTACAGAACATTGTTAGGCCACTTTTGAAATATTGTGTGCAATTCTAGTCTCCTTCTTATCGGAAGGACGTTGTGAAACTTGAAAGAGTTCAGAAAAGATTTACAAGAATGTTGCCAGGGTTGGAGGATTTGAGCTACAGGGAGAGGCTGAACAGGTTGGGGCTGTTTTCCCTGGAGCATCGGAGGCTGAGGGGTGACCTTACAGAGGTTTATAAAATCATGAGGGGCATGGATAGGATAAATAGACAAAGTATTTTCCCTGGGATGGGGGAGTCCAGAATTAGAGGGGATGGGTTTAGGGTGAGAGGGGAAAGATATAAAAGGGACCTAAGGGGCAATGTTTTCATGCAGAGGGTGGTGTGTGAATGGAATGAGATGCCAGAGGAAATGGTAGAGGTTGGTACTGTTACAAAATTTAAAAGGCATCTGGATGAATGTATGCATTGGAAGGGTGTAGAGGGATATGGGCCAAGTGCTGGCAAATGGAACAAGATTAGGTTCGGATATCTGGTCAGCATGGGTGAGTTGGACTGAATGGTCTGTTTCCGTGCTGTACATCTCTATGACTCTGTTTTATAGAATAAAGAAGCAGCCTTGTGGGGCCAAGTGGGTCCTAATTTGTATAATTTGCATAATGTTCTGGAATTATCCAATAATCTGGAAATACACATGCTCTTAAAAGAAGGACTCTACCTATTTGCTCAGTTTGGAGACACTCTATGTTGATTTTCTGAAAAATTCAGTTCCAAGACCAAAGTTGATTAGCCCCATTCAGTGCCTTAAACAGCCAATCTTCCCTGTTGCTGTTTGTGTGCAATCTGCAGGAAAGTCGATGCAAAGGTTTCTACTGCAGGATGAGGGTGATCACTTCAGAGTCACTTCCCTCCCATTTTCATCATTGCTGAGCCAAAATCCCGGAAGCTTCTTCCCTAACAATGCTGTGGTGTACCTACAACACATGGACAGCAATGGGTCAATACAGTGGCTTATCTTCTCAAGGATAATCAGGAGACGGGCAATTAACATCTTGCTTCTATATCTCGCGAATGAATTTTACAATTCAATGTATTTTTTTAGCCAGCAGTTTAATACAGTGGAACCTCGGTTATCTGAAGGACATGGGCAGGGAGTATTTCATTCGGTTAATTGAATTCCGGAAAATCAAATGCTGGATAATTGAGGTTCCACTGTACACTTCTCTTTGGTCTGTTGCCAGATTAGGAGACTTTGTTTGGAGAAAGCTCTACTTTTATGTACTTTGAGAGCATGTAATTTGTGCTTCTGCCACGTTGGTACAGTGACAATAAATAAGACCGGACCTAATTCAGTTATACCACCCAGTGGAAGTATGAGTGCCTCATCATAGCAGTTTCAGAAACATGCACTTCCTATCCTCAGTTTTTTGTTATTATTTCCCAAACAGTGAGCATTCAAACTTTCCGGATAAATGCAGCATGTTTTTTGTTACAATTTCCAACTGTGCACATCCTTGCACCGCACGCACTTCCCCCCTGTCATCCCCTCAGTCTCCCAAAATTCCATCTCTTACCCACCAAATAGCTGATCCTGTTGGGGTACAGCCAACCGCAAAAGCACCATGTGCAAGGAGTCATTCGCCAACCTGGACTTAGACTGGTTAATGGTGCCCACTTTTGAGAAGGGACAATAGAGCTAGAACTAGAATTAGTTTTCATTGTCACACGCCCAAGTACAGGGATACAGGAGTACAATGAAATGTGGACAAAGTTACAATTTCGGGTGCCACCTTAGCTACAAAGATACCTTGGTATAAATTAGAAAAATAAAGAAATAAAGTTCAAAGTTCAGCATTATAATCCTTCTAAAGCAGAGGAAGAGTTAAATAAAAGCAAACGGAGCAGGCAAGTCCATTCTGGGCCGCACCTCAAGGCCAGGGGTCCGCACTGTCCCTCACCTCGAGACTAGAAGTCCGCGCTACCTCTCACCTCGAAACCAGGAGTCCGCGATGAGCCTCACTCGAGACCGGGAGTCCGCACTCCCTCCACCTTGAGGGCAGGAGTCCACACTGTCCCTCGCCTCGAGGCTGGGAGTCTCTAGATAACAAAGGGATTACAGCAAGTATTGTCACCTTCGGGAATGAATAGGATAGGGGAAATACTAACAGCAGGACTTCCAAACCCGACTAACCACAAATGGGGCATCTCTTTCCTCTTCATTTATGTAGTCCTTTGCCTTCCAATGGTTTTATTAGCTGTATCATTAAGCTGTTTGTATTTCATTTGCATTATCATATCAAAGCTCAGCAGCTAAAAGTGGAAAGGAATCGTGTACATTTTTCAGGCATAGCCTTAAGACCAGCTGAAGGATATTGCTGCCTGAACAGCATGGGCTTTATTACTGAGCAAATAGTGGCCCTCTATTAGCAAATAGTGACTTGAGAAATCCTAAGGGGAAATCCCATTGCTTCTGTGATGATTGCCATGTTATATTATCAAACTAGTAAGAAGGGCACCAATTTTCATTGCCCTTCTACTGAACAAACATTGAATAGCTAATGGCTCTCAGATGTTGCCTGTTTCATCAGTAAATGAGTGGAGCAGAATTCATACTTTTTAGTCAGCGGGTGTGCGCGAGTTCAAGGCCCCTTGATATATCCTGTGTTTTCATGAAACCCCTCCAACAGTGAATGGGTTTCATAATCAAACCTAATTTGTCACTGAGAGACACGGGACTTTCCAGCAGTGTGGATGTTCAACTTTCAGCCATCGGTGTATGTTATTAATCGACAGGCTTATTGTGGAAATTTCCACAATGGCTACCAGCACCTCTGGATTGATTGCGCTTCTTTGAACAACGTTCAGAATGACCGCCTCAATACTGGGGATCAAGTTCAAAGAATTTGCTCTGGTGCCAGTCCCTTTGAACTGCTCCTTTGTTTATGTATTGTTGCAGCCTTTACTGACTGCCGTTAGAACGAGCTGGTTTAAACTTCTGAGAGGGCATCCTTTTGGTAAAGATGCGTTTGTACGTTGGCCGTTGGGAATTGTTAGACCTCTCCAGGCTAACTGGCAGAGAGGGAGACTCTAAAAAGCGGGAAGGAGCTCCATTTTGATTTGTGATTTAAACTCACGTTTGGGATGAGTCATGCACTAAGTTTTCTCTCAGTATATGTAACAACAGACAGGGGACGAAACGTCTGCAACACAAATTCCCAGCTCGGCGAACAGAACCACAACAACGAGCACCCGAGCTACAAATTTTCGCATAAACTTTGAATATGTAACAACAGTCTGCCAACAGACAGCACACTTGTGATAACATCATATGCTGAGATCAGGTCTTGGGCAGTGTCCCCATCTTGAGTATCTCTTTGAAATCTGTCTTGGATCACGGTCACAGTATCATTCCACACAGTATGCTGGTATAGAGTGTGTAGTTTCTAGATACTGTGTGTTTTTCTGTTAAAAGGCATATGGGAATTGTAGACACCAAGCTCCTGTGAGTTTGACGACTAGCATAGGGAAATAAATTTCCTGCAAATTAGAAGTACCATTCTTCCTCTTTTATTTCGGTTTGACATGGGGAACCTGAGAGATTTGATTAATGTGTGAACTAGAATTTTCCAACTGTTTGCCTTCCCTTGTCCTGTGATGTGGAGGTGCTGGTGTTGGATGGGGGTTGACAAACTTAAAACTCACACAACACCAGATTATAGTCCAATAGATATGTTTGGAAGCACTAGCTTTCGGAATGCTGCTTCTACCTGGTGAAGGAGCTGCGCTCCGAAAGCTAGTGCTTTCAAATAAACCTGTTGGACTATAACCTGGTGTTGTGTGAGTTTTAACCTTGTCCTTCCAGCCACAGATCAGCGACCATGGACTGCAACCTCCCGAGATACCCCTGTCATTCAGGCCTCTTGCCCATCTTTGATTTCCATCGCTCCCCCAGTAGTGGCAGTGCTTCAGCCCAAAGCAGCCCATCTGATTTTCATCACATCATTCCTTCCACCACAAACGCTCAGTAGCAGCAGTGTGCATAAGATGCACTGCAGATATTCAACAAGGCTACTTAGACAGCACCTTCCAAACTTAGATCCTCTAATGTTTAGAAAGACAAGGATATCAGATACATGGGAACAGCATTGTCTAACGGTTCCTCTCCAAGCTGCGCAGCCCTCTGACTTGGAGCTATATCAGCATTCCTTCATGTCATTGTAACTCCCTCCCCAGCAGCGATATGAGGTACCTGCACCCAGTGGACTGTCATGCTTCAGGAAGACAGCTCACTGCTACTTTTCAAAGGCAATAAACACTGGCCCAACTGGTCAAGCCAACGTCCCCTGAATAAATGAAAAAATAATTTCCTTAACCTCCCTGGCTCTCTAATTATCTGTCTTCTCTTAGCAGACTCCTTAAAACTTAACTCGTTGACCAGAATGTTCAAAAGTGGCTTGGCTGTCAAATGTGAGTTCCCTGCGGAGTGCCTTGGGATGAGTTGATGTTATTGAAGGTATTGGAAAAAAAAATCCTGAATTGCTGTTGGGACACCAGGTGCTTCGAGACTTTGACGTTTTTGCAAATGAAGCGTTGGATTCATTGAGCACCTCCAGTAGCGCATCATCTGATAAGAACAGACCAGAGGTGAGGACAGGCACCAAACTGGATACCATGGGTCTTCCCAAAGTTGTGAATCATCTCTTGCTTGTTGGAACTGCTCTGAAGTGGGAACAAACAGCAGAGCATGGCTAGAAAGACACTTCAGTGGTTCAGGCAGCATCTCTGAAGAGAGACAAGCCCAATATAGTTTGAGTTATTTTTCATCAAAAGATGGCTTGTTGATGACCAAAACCGATGGATCTGATCCTCATCATGCCTTATATAAGCAGCTTTTGATTCCCCATTGAATTTGTCTAAACCAGTCCTATTAGCTGGAAGTTGATGAAACATTTAGTAAGAATGTAATGTGGAATGCTAGGACAAGCTTTGATTTGCAAGATGAGATTATGATTTCACGCGGTTTTTTTGTGCCCCTTTCACCTTGTAGTTGGCTTGGATTGCAAAAGGCTGTTTAGTCACGCATTAGTACAGTACTCGACAGTTATACAGTTAGCGCTGGCAACTTGGTATGAGGTGATCTGGGGCAAAGTTGTTTACTCAACAGGAATTGCAGTTCAAAGACATAAGATTGATTGAAAGTAATATTGAATTTCTAGTTGATGTGTGGTTGAAAGAGGCATTGTTTCTGAGGGGAGGAAGTAGTTGGCACAAGCACTGTGTGCCAACCATTGACTGCAACAATGCAAATCTGCTGGGAAACTATCGGTGCATTGTGAAAACATTACCTATTGTGTGCAGTTGCTGTTTCCTCCCAGTAACCTGGACACTCAATACCCACTGAGATTGTCAGCTACACAGCTAAAACCGTCAGGTTGCATCTCTGTAGAAAACAACAGTGAAAAGCAACCAGAAAGTGCTTTAAACATTCGGCAGTTTAGCAGCATTTGATGAAGAGAAACTGGTTTATTGCCTGATGGAATGAGGTATAATGTTTAGCATACTTGTGCCAATCGGAGGAGCATTAAAGGCAACCTGGATCTGTTGGATGGTCCATTCTTAAAGCATTGAGTTTGCATTCCATATGGCTGATTGCTGAGTGTTCTCATTACTCCCACTTTATTGTTTCAACTTTTGCAGATACTGGAATTTTTTTATTTATTATCATGGACGAGTCAGACTGATGGCCCTGTTTCCATGCAGTATAACTCCATATCTGTTTGTATCTCAGCAGAGACAGATAAGGAGCTAGAAGAGTCTACATTACATGGCTATGAAAATAACATGTAAACATTCAGAGGCTTCCTGAAAGTCACGGCTTCACTTCAAAATGTCTTTTATTGGCTAAAGAGTTCTGAGGCAGTATAAAGCACTACATAAATGCAATTCGGTCCTTCTGTCCTTCTGTCTGTCTGACTGTCTGTCTCTCTCTCTCTTTTTGCCTCGTGCCTCGTCTTCCTTGCTCTCCCTTTTTCACTCACATGCTCCACCCTTTCTTTGAGAAGAAAAAGAACCTATCCATCAAATTACTCATTTAAACTTCTGTAACAAAATGTCATATTAAGTACAATTATGACTCATACAAATTTGAAAGAGTCCTTTTGTGCATTTCTAGCCTGTTCAGGGAACCAGTGACTAACCCATTTTCTTTCGTGGTGAGTCACATGAAGACTATTTTATGAGCTGTGTATTGCTGTTGCCATCTGAATCATAAGGCCATTCAGCCCATCGTGTTTGCACCACCATTCTATGAGATTGTGGCTGATCTGATAATCCTCAATTTGACTTTCCTGCTTTTCCCTTTACTGTTTAAAAATCTGACCACCTCAGCCTTGAATATACTTAATGACCCAGCCTCTACAGCTGTCTTTGGTAAAGAATTCCACAGATTCCCTATCCTCTGAGAGAAGAAATTCCTCATTATCCCTGTCCCACCTCCTGAACTATGAGGCCAAGAATCTCCTGTTCCTGAAACCCAACATTTCAGCCAAGAGCTCGAGCTTGTTTATGCCTGATCCCATCTCCACACTAGATCATTATCATGGGAAATCCAAACACATTTGCAACTGCTGTGATGTTTGCCTGATACACTGTAATAATTTATCCGATAAACAACTGTGGTTTTTCAAGTTGACCACATCTATACGTCCAAAGATATTAGTAGGGTTTTGCTCATGACTGGGGTTTTACTGCTAACTGAGATTTCCTCAAGTGATCTTTGTTGGAGTATTTATTTGGCAGGCTTAATTACCTTGGCACATTTATTATTTCCCCCGCACTTGCTGAGGTCACCATGATGGTCTCAGCTTCTCAACTCCACCCTTCGCTCGAGGAGTGAGGACCCTCAGTTCAATCTCGCCACCAGTAATGTCCCTCTCGTGAGAGAGTGACTCTTCGTTCCTCTGGGACTATGGTAACTACTGATTGTATGACACACTCACCTAAGAGTCAGGCAGCTGTGGGTTCATGTTTCACCCCAAAGACTTGATAACAAAATCCAGGCAAACAGCTGAGCTAAAAGGGGAGTGCTATTTGTTGGAATTGGCACTTTTAAGATCAAATATTAAACTGTGAGACCCTCTCTGCTGTCTCAGGTGGACTCAAAACACTCCTATTTGGAACAAGAGCAGTAGAGTTATCCCTCAGGGTCCTGACCAATATTTATCCCTTGATGAGCATCACATGAGCAGATAATCTGCTCTGTTTGTTATGGATACGAAGAACCATAGAATCAGCCCATTGAGTCTACATCAGCCCTCTGAAGAACATTCCACCCAGACGCCCACATTTAATTGACCTAACCTGCACACCTCAGGGAAATTTGTAGCATGGCCAATCAATCCACGTAGCCTGCACATCCCTGCACACTACAGGACAATTTAGCACGGCCAATCCACCCAGCCTGCACATCTTTGGACTGTGGGAGGAAATCGGAGCACCCGGAGGAAAGACACAGAGAGAATGTGCAAACTCCACACAGACAGACACCAAGGCAAGAATTGAACCTGGCCCCTGGTGCTGAGAGGCAGTAATGCTAACCACTGTGCCAACCTATCTTTCTGGGTGCAAATTGTCAGTTGTCTTTCCTGAACTACTGTACAACAGTGACTACTCTTCAAAAGTATTTAATTGGCTGTGAAATGCTTTGGGATGTTCTGAGCTCAGGAATGCTGTTATCTCAATGCATGCCTGGTGTGTTGGCATCAGCAGCCTATATAGTACCTGCCCAGTGACAGGGGAGAGGCCAAATTAGTTCTGCAAACCTGGAGAGTGCTACTTTCCTCAAATGGAATAGGTTAGATTTGAGTGTGTATGTGTGGCCTTTGAATCACCTTCAGGACTTTCAAGGAGTGTGCACAAGACTCAATCTGACAGACAGACATTTCCCAGTCGGTGACACATTTGTCCCACATTCTAAGTGGGGCGAACTCATCACATCGCACAAATGGAAACTCTGGCAAAGGAAGTGGCTCGATACAGAAAGGAATTTGAGGAGGATCCCATTTATTTTTAGACTGGTACCTTTCGGCCAGGTATGGATCGAACATTTATTGGCAGTTTGCGTGAATGATTCAGTCAAGCAGAAGTAGCTGGTTTATTGCCAAAGTGTGTCTGACTTACACCAGGCAACAAGCAGCCAGTCCATGCTGTGATGTGTGGCTGTCACAGTCAACATTAGTGGTTGTGACGTGGAGCAACTGGACAGGTGCATCGAAAGCCACATCGGTCACAAGTGCAAACTAAACTGCGCGATGGCGAAAAGTGCTGACTGTTACGATGCTGTCACTTTAAAAAGATTACTTTGTCCTGAGTTTTTTGAAGAAAGGTTGTAAATGTTGAGGTGCTGAAGTGTCTACTGGATCTGGCCTAATTCAATAATTTAAGAGGCCTTCAGGTTTTGCTTTAAAACAGTTGTAACGATGGAAGGGGCGTGGCTGGTTCTCCCGGATCAGGTTTTCTAGATTTTTATCTGTCGCAGTCAGAAGCTGTTTGGGTTCCAGAAGGGTTGCAAGCTTCAGTAAGTGATTCTTAGCTGTGACTTTCTCTGAAGCCCCACTGCCAATGGACAGACTTTAACAGGAGCCTCTTGGTGTCATTGCCAATATCTACCCTTCACCAAACACTCACAAGATGGTTACAATCATTGGGACTTGCAGAACCGAAGACAGCCACTTGGCCACGTGCAGCCCTGCTGGTCTTTGTGAGAGCAGCTCTTCTCAGTCCCACACCTCCAGCTTTTTGTTCACCGTTGTCATTACTTATTCACATGGGGCTGTACGGTTTCCTGTTCATCTTGTTTGTGCCTTTTTGCACAGTGAATAATCATTTACCCTGGCCATTCAGCTTCTTGCTGCTGGTGGGATCTTGCTGTGCCCGGATCAGCGACTCCATTCACCAACATTTTTCTAGCCTGGTAGGCGAAAAAATGTTACATCCTTTTCTGAGCCCAACTTGGAAATGAGTTTGGGACATGGGGACATAGTTGTATCAGTAGTTGGAGCCACTCTTCGGGCATCATTGTCTTGAGTTGCGTTGGTGTCAGTCTTGCCTTCCTGAAGGCAATTCCCATTCCACTGAGGTCTCAGCCTGAGGGAGATCTGCAAATGCCATTATTTATTCAGTAGTGGGCACTTGTTTAGATAACACATAGTAGAGCAAACCTCCTGCAGTTCACATGGCTAAAGGCCTTCTCTTGGAGGTAGAATCATACTTCTGTGCCCTGATGAATCTGTCATTGGGTTAAGGGAGCCCTTGGTAGAATGGAGCATGGTTGTGCAATCAATGCTGTGCAAAGCATCAAATATTCAAGTGCTTAGTGACATGTAATGGACCTCCGAACAAGTCACGTTTGTTCTATAACTGATGGACAAAGCTGGCTGCGAGCATTTTGGAACAAATTTGGCATTTAGTTGTCATCAGTTTTGTTTTGTCCTCTCATATCCTTGATCACCTGTCAGTTGCATAGCTTTCAAAAACTGATTTGTAGTCAAATCAGTGCTAGTGCCTGTCTTGGTGTAAAGGTTTTCTTGGGTTTGATTTTGAAGAATTCTATCGGAAGGATGTTGTGAAACTTGAAAGTGTTCAGAAAAGATTTACAAAGGTATTGCCAGGGTGCGAGGGTTTGAGCTACAGGGAGAGGCTGAATAGGCCGGGACTGTTTTCCCTGGAGGATCAGAGGCTGAGGGGTGACCTTATGGAGGTTTATAAAATCATGAGGGGCATGGATAGGATAAATAGACAAAGTCTTTTCTGTGGGGTGGGGGAGTCCAGAACTAGAGGGCATAGGTTTAGGGTGAGACAGGAAAGATATAAAAGGCACCTAAGGGGCAATGTTTTCACGCAGACGGTGTGTGGAATGGGCTGCCTGTGGAAGTGGTGGAGGCTGGTACAATTAAAGCATTTAAAAGGCATCTGGATGGGTATATGAATAGGAAGGGTTTAGAGGGATATGGGCTGAGTGCTGGCAGGTGGGACTAGGTTGGGTTGGGATATCTGGTCCTGTGCTGTACATCTCTATGACTCTGTGACTCCAATTCTGAATCTGTGAGCAGAGAGATCTTGGTTTAATGTCTTTCACACTGCACACACTTTCTTATCTCTGCTGCTTTGCACAGGGCTTGCTGGACTGGCAGTCGTGAAGCTGATGTGGAATCTCTTGGGACTTGGATTCTGCAGCTGATTTATATGCCATTTATTAAATACATTTTCAGTAGATCATTGAAGCTTGTGACATCTGTCCCTGCCAAGGCAGTAATGGATGAAGTCTAACCCACTGAGTTAAAGCTGTTTTTACTATTTTTTGAATTCTGACTCAGGGAGCCCTCTCCTGGTATTTCTGAGACCTAGAGGAATGAAGGCTGGGAGCAAACTCATGGATTTCCACTGTCACAGATTCAGAGTTGAAAGCAACTTGAGAATATCTTCAAATGAATGTGTTGGCTTAAGTCTGATTTCCGTTTCTTCCCCCACACTGCTATGTATACTAAATCAGCTCAAAGAGAACACTGTCTCAGTGTGAAGATAAGTTATCCTTGTCGAATAGAATTCATAGAATATCTCCCACCAGACAGTGCTGTCTTCCTGTAAGGTCTTCTTTGTACTGGGTGGTGTAACACAGCTTGTCAGGCAGAAGTGTGTTTCTGGTTAAAAGTGCAACTCTAGGATCAGTGAAATAATCTAGGGAGCTTGATAGAATTTCCTCTTAATTTGACCTTGATCTCCTGAATCTCTGTATTAATATATTTAGTAAAGCAAGACTAACTGCCTGGAATTTGGCATATCCCAGTGGGTGTTTGCGCTTTTAATTGATAGCATCTGCCTCTAGTGTGACCATAATGGGGCGAGGAGCAGACGGTCAAACTGATGTTTTTAGTAAAGACTTTGGCCACTCGGAAACAGCTGGAATTGTGTCCACTCCGGAGGCAGGGTTACAGATACCGCAATTGCATGTAGGTAAGTGGAGGACCATGTGGTGGGGTGGCTTGTAGCATATTATCAGATACCACCGCTGCTAGATGTCAAATCTTCCAGTTATCAACCATTGGTGTCTTGTGTCTGGAGCAGTTCTCTGCCATCCATGTTCCCTTCTGTGGTAACTCTGTCTAGTCTGTCTATTATCAGCAATGGTGCACAGACAATTTGAAAGTCTTAACAAGAAAAGACACTGGTGTTACATAACAATATGCAGTTTAATTTCTCGCCCTGGATGATGCAGTGTATTCCAATTAACATGTACGTGATATGCACAATTATGTCTATCAGGAACTAGGTTTGACACCTCTTTCTGTATTGGCACCTCATTAAAGACTTGATCACTTTCCCTCCCAAAGACAATGTGATATCATGGGATTGGATGAAACTCATTACAGCTCAACATTAACTCTTTCAAAACCATGACTGTTTGTGATTTACTGCTGTGTTGTTCTCTCAATCAATCTCATATGGTTTCAGCAATCAATTGTTGGGAGAGCAGTTAAAACAAAGTTTTGTGCAAATTAGCATTCTTTCACTGTTCCTTTGTGAATTAACTTGTATGTGCTTGTGTGCATGTGTCTTTCTCTCTATCTCTCAATCTCTCTCTCTAACCTTCCATATGTGTGTCCATTGCTCTTCCTGCCTGTGTTCTAAATCACAGCAGATGCTCAAGGCTATTTTAACCTTTGGTGTTCTCAGCCAAACTCAGTTCAAACATCTGTATCTTACAAAACCAGCGACCCCACACAGAAAGCAGTCCTTTATCCAAAGTCGAACTGTAAATTTCCAACAAGTGTGTGTTCTAACAAGTGGACCACCTCACTCACCAGAAGGATGGTGGAGTTTAGTGAAGGGAATCAAAATACGCACAGAGGTTGAATCATTTGAACTGCCTGCCTTGAGTGCGATTTCCCACAATTATCTGGTCTATTCTTTGCATTTGACAGTATTGGGGTCGGGGGTTGGTTTATTGCGTGATAAATTACTGCATGCAGGAACATAGTCTCTCCCTGATTGTGAGGTTGAACAGTTCTGTCCAAGTAATGCGACCATTCTCCTCGGGCAGTGTCTCATTGTATACAGCTCCAATTCTAAATCTGTACTTAAGCAGGCGAGGCTGAGCTCTGAATTAGTCAGCTTCAGATTTGCATTTGTCTTGAATGCAAAATAAAGATTTGTCAGCTGTTATCTTTCTGCACGAGTTTTGTTTAATTAGCTGGTACCCTGTTTATTCATAACTCAGCTTCCAATGCACTCCTTTAAGCGCCGATATTGCTGAGTCATCCCCACAATGAGAACTTCCTTCCATTATACCCAGACACAGTGTCGTGATTAGATTAGATTAGATTAGATTAGATTACTTACAGTGTGGAAACAGGCCCTTCGGCCCAACAAGCCCACACCGACCCGCCACCCACCCAGACCCATTCCCCTACATTTATCCCTTCACCTAACACTACGGGCAATTTAGCATGGCCAATTCACCTAACCTGCACATTTTTGGTCTGTGAGAGGAAACCGGAGCACCTGGAGGAAACCCACGCAGACACGGGGAGAACATGCAAACTCCACACAGTCAGTCGCCTGAGGCGGGAATTGAACCCAGGTCTCTGGTGCTGTGAGGCAGCAATGCTAACCACTGTGCCACCGTGCCACCCACGTAATGAAGGATGAAGGGCATCTCAGCCAGACTTGAGATCTGTTCACTCACATTTCACAGCATCAGAGCATTGATTTTCATCTTTCTCTCTGTTCTATCCTCCTGTGCCGTTTTTCAGCCCATTGACCCATTTGATCTCAGAAAACCTTCCTCACTGTGTATGATGCGAGGTATTGCATTTTGGGAGAACAGGCAAGGGTAGGGCTTAGACAATTAATGGTAGGTCCTTGGGTAGTATTATACAACAAAGATACCTAGGGGTGCACGTACGTAATTTTTTGAAAATTGAGTCACATATAGACAAGGTAGTTAAAAAGGCGTTTGGCATGCTTGCTTTAACTGCTCAGTCCTTTGAGTATAGGAGTTGGGAAGTCATGTTGACGTTGTACAGGACATTGGTGAGGCTTCTTCTGGAATATTGTGTCCAGTTCTGGTCGCCCCTTTATAAGAAGGATATTATAGAGCTGGAGAGGGTTCTGAAGAGATTTACCAGGATGACGCTGGGTATGGAAGGTTTAAGTTATAAAGAAAGGCTTTTTTCACTGGAGCATAGGAGGTTGAGAGGTGACCTGAGAGAAGTTTATAAAATAATGCGAGGTATAGATAGAGTTAATGCTGGTTGTCTTTTCCCTAGGATGGGGGATTTCAGGACTAGAGGCACATATCTTTAGGGTATGAGGAGAAAGGTTTAAAAACACAGGGTGGTTCGCATGTGAAATGAACTTCCTGAGAAAATAGTAGATGTGGGTGCAATTACAACATTTAAAAGACATTTGGATAGATACATGAATAGGAAAGGTTTGGAAGGATATGGGCCAGGAGCAGGCAGGTGGGACTAGTTTAGTTTGGGATTATGGTTGGCATGGACTGGTTGGACCGAAGAGTCTGTTTCTGTGTTGTATGACTCTATGACTCTGCTTCTTATCTTCTCCCTCCCTACCCATACCTCACACCCACTCAAATGACCCTTCCCCCTCACCTCACACCCACCCAAATGAAGTCCACTGCTGTGTAAAACAGTCTTTGCAGCTGCACTCCTGCCTTCAGGTTTGCACCATCAATGATTGTACTATCCCTATGCCTTCTAGTTTTGGACTCCCTTACAGGCGTTCCAGGGAAAATAGCCCCAGCCTATTCAGCCTCAGCCTGTAGCTCATGGATGGCTTCTGAGTATTCCATAATCTGACCAGGATTTTAGTAACCTTGTGAGTATTGGACATTAGACGAGGGATAATTTGTTTTTTAAAAGTTGAGCATGAAAAGAATATCACAAAATTGTAACAGCGCACAAGGAGGCCATTTGGTCCATCATGTCTACACTGGCTCTCCAAATGGGCAGGTCCCTTAGTGCCACTCTCCTGTCTCCTTCCTGATGATAGTGTACATTGTTCCCTTTCAGATTACAGTCTGATTTCTTTTCGAATGCCTCATTGAAACTGACTCCCCTGCATTATCACTGCACTTCAGACCCTTACCCCTTCCTGCGTGAAAATGCTTTCTCTCAGATCAACTTTGTTTCTTCCAGTAACTGTAAACACTGCCCTCTGTATTTCTATCCTTCCAGCAGTGGGAACAGGTTCTGCCTCCGCTCTGTTCAGATCTCTCATGATTTTGAAAACCTGTATCAGATCGCCACTCAGTCTTCTCCAAGAGAAAAGCAGTTTCAACTCTGCGACTAATCTGTCTTCGTAATTGGGAGTTCCTCATGCCAGGTCTGAGAGCTGTGCGATTCACTCCAATGAGCCTTGTGGTTACGTTCTATTCCTTTATTGGGTTTGATGCCGTTCTGTACCATTTTTGATGCAGACAGGTTGTCACTGTTGTGTCTGAAGCCAATCGAATGTGAAGTGAATCAAGTTAGGAGATCTGCAGTAATTTAAATTCCCCTTTGCAACATCAATCCCAACACTTGGATAAATTGGTTCTAAGTGACCTCTTGGGAGTTTGACAGTGAGCTTGTTTAGAGGAACTGAGCAAAATTTGCAAGGACTGTGCAGAGTGTGGAGGCACGCAGAAAAACTGATGATTTTAACCGCCCTGACAGTTTAATGGGTCGATTAGATGACTTGGCAGTGTGTTGTAGAAACTACTTAGATGCATTGCATTTCAAATTCTGCTTTTGTATAGGGAATAGGCCAGTCCAATTCAATGTTGTTTCCTTCTGCCACCCCCAACTTTTTGTTCATCTATTATTTCCAAATTAATTATATTGACTGATGAATGATTCTGTGGCCCTCTTACTATGAACTACAATCAGACAATGTCTGCACTCATTTTACTAGCAATAAATCACGCCTTTGCCTACTGGAAAATTGAAAATGAAGATGTGTCGCTTGCGCCTGGCTATTTCTCTGAAATGCACTGAAATCTTTAACCTTGGTGTACTGGTTGAGTCCCAGTCTGTCCATGCGCCCCAAAAGATCTACTTCCAGAAATCACATACAATTGAATGCAATCTCCTTAACCAATTCAGTGCATTGGATTACAGAGATGTTTATACAACAGACGCAAGTCTTTTGATCCATCCCCAGCTCGATTTTGTTATGAGTCCCAAGGACAAAAGAGGGTCAAATCCATTCTACTGGTCAAAAGGAGCCTAATTTTGTCCCATTATTGGACCCTGGCACCAAGAACTGGTGGACAGTCTGAAGCCTGGTAGCCTCAGCAGCACCACTGTTGGTAATGGCTGATAGTGCGCCAGCAAGATGAGGTGTATTGATGGCTGTGTTTCCTCAGAGTGAAGTGGGGAAGCGGGTGGTGGTGGGGATGTTGGGGTGTGTGAGGGGTGGCACAGGACCATCCAGGTAAGGAACAGTGCATATTGTTACTATGGGGCAGTATTGTTACTTTATTGGGGGAGGGGTGATATGGGTACAGGGGAAACAGCTGGCATCTCTCTTTGTCAAAGACCCACTACCCCCATTCGAATCCAGAGCCTGCTGGGATGCCAGCAGGGTTTGTCTGGCTATCTTGCAAATACAGCAGGGACTGCTCCTTAATCATTATCCAAGATTCTTGTCTGTTCATAGGGACTCACTACAAAAGGGTGGTGTTCTTTTTAATTTTGACCTGCTTCAGTGTAGAGATCAGAGCAAACATGGGATTGCAAAGAAAACAGTGCAAAGCAAATATTCCCAAGAAGACCTTACATACAGACATTAAACATTTCCCCATTAATGATATCTTAAGACGATTACCAATGTAGTCTCAGCTGTGGCTCACTGGGCAACTCCCTCAGTTGAAAGGTTATAGATTCAAGTCCAGCTTAAGGAACTTGATGACACTAGTGCAGTACTGAGGGTGTGCTGTATTCTGTGATTGGCTGTCTTTCAGATGAGATGTTAAACTGAGGCACACATTGACCTGTCAGGGGCGGTGATGTGGACAAGATGTTTCCATCAGCAGGAGAGCCCTAGTAATTAGGGCCGGAGAATGAAGGGATGACCTTTTTAGAATTGAGATGGGGAGGAATTTCTTCAATGAGAGGATGGTGACTCTGTGGAACTCATTGCCACAGAGGGCTGTGGAGATCAAGTCATTGAGTGTCTTTAAGACAGAGATAGATAGGTTCTTGATTAGTAAAGGGATCAAGGGTTACAGGGAGAAGGAAGGAGAATGATGTTGATGAACATATCAAATGGCAGAGCAGACTCGATGGGCTGAATGGCCCTGTTCTGCTCCTATGAAAAGAGAAGGCTGTCCCATTCAGAGGCATACCACCTGTTGTATATGAGTTTCTCAATTCACAACACTAAAACAGGTTGTCTGGTCATTAGTGCGGACAAATTGGCTGCCACATAAAATTACTTAGTGAGCTTTAAAAAGTGGTTTGGAATGCCAAAGAGTGTGAAAGGCACCATCTAAGTGCAGGTTATTTCATGAATGAAAGTGTGCTGTCACCAGTAGCTTTACTGTTTAATGTTTTCAGTACCTGTAAGCTGTTTTTATACTACAATGGTGTCACCTGAGCATTCATTCACTCATTCAAAGACCAAATAAGAAGTGAACTATACCTTTGCCCAATAAAAAATTTCAAAGAAGAGGGAGTGACGGGTGGACAGGCAATTTAAACCCCTATGTATTGAATCACACTCTGACATGAAGCAAGAGGCAGGAGCTGTCTGCTACATCATGGGATAGCTTCTGTTAAGGTCCACTTTCTATTCACTTCACATTTGTTTCTCTCAGACTCCTTGAACTTCCAAAAGGAAATCAGACGTTACCTTTTTAATGTTTGTTGTCTCCTTGCTTTGCTGTTTTAAAACTCTTGATGTGAGGTTGACCTTTGCAAAGATTTCCAAAAAGATGTCTAAAACTAGTCTAATTCCCAATTAAATAGGAAATGGTGCTGAGTGGCTTTAACAACTGACAAGTTAACACACTCCTATCATAACACTTTAACTAACATGCTACCTGTAATGTTTAATATTGGATGAAAATAATAGGTGGATAAATCGGTGCAAAGAAGTGTTTGTCCCAACTGCATCACACAGCATTTGTAAGTTTGAGCCATAAAATAGTTAACTGTTTAGTATCATTAGTTTAGGCATATGAAAAAATCATGTTTCATTTTTCAGAGGTGAGTGTTTGGGATTATTACTGTCGTTAGGGATTATGTTTCACGTCACTGTCTGCTTCTCCACGAAAATAATAAACTGATAGCATTGGCCATGTCTTTGCAAAGGTTGTTACCCTTCAGTCAAGCTGTACCAATCTATAATTTCATCTTTGAGATGTTATAAACGAATCCACTACCCACCACGTGCTTTTTTCTGGGAATGGGGAGCAGATGATATTGGCGAGTTATTGATGGTTAATTGTTGTGCATTGGCAGCAGTAGGTAGTGAAGAGTACCGCAGGGACTGATCTAATTCTCTTGCACAAACTAATGAACCTTTTGCGGATGTACATATCCTACAGGATTGCATCAGTTCAAAGAGGACAGTTCACTACCGCCTTCTCAAGGGCCATTAATGACAAACAGTTAATGCTAGCCTTGTCAGTGACGCCCACATCCCTAGAATGAATTTTAAAAAATGAACACCGTAAAGTAATCTGCCTGAGTAAGTCAGCAAACAACTTTGCTGCGGCTTTGAATTAATCACATCTCTTTGAATTACCATTACATTAAGCACAGCCACAGCCAACAATGTGAACATGAGTCACTGAGCTGCATTAGTGCATTTTGTTAGGAAGTAAATTGTCTTAACTCAGGCTGTGATCTTCATCACTTTTTTTGCGTGCGATCTATGGAGGCAGCTTTTCACGAAAAGCAGAGTTTTCCCTGCTCTGGAGGTGGCAAGAAGGGGAAGAAGTCAGCCCTGGTGAGAGATTTGCCCCTTTGTGCCCCTCACTAATTAAGAATCTTCTTTGACTCAATGTTCTCAATGAATGGCCACTTAAGGGCCTCAATTTGCCTCTTTAATGATCACCTGACTCCCTGGCAGATGAGAACAAGGTTCCAACATGGCATAATGAAACCTCATACACCAGCCATTGAAAATAAACATGCATGTATAGCAGGGGGCTGAAGAAAGCATTTGGTATATTGGCCTTCATAGTGAGAGGATTTGAGCACAGGAGCAGGGATGTCTTGCTGCTATTTTATAGGCCCTTCATTGAGACCAATCTAGAGTACTGTTTGCGCCTCTTTATATGAGGAAGGATGTTCTGGCAATGGAGAGCACACAATGGAGGTTTATCAAACTGATTCCTGGGACAGCTAGACTGTTGTATGAAGGGAGACTTGATCTGTTAGGATCAATTTCACTGGAGTTTAGAAAAATGAAGGAAAGATCTCATAGAAACCTACAAAATTCTAACAGGACAAGCCACAGGTAGGATGTTCCCAATGACTATGAAGTCCAGAACCAGAGGTCACAGCTCAAGGCTACGGGACAGACCATTCAGGACTGAGATGAGGAGAAATTTCTTTGTCCAGGAAATGATGAGCCTGTGGAATTGTCTGCCACAGAAAGTGGTCAAGACCAAAACACTGAAGGATTTAAATAGGAGTTAGATGTAGTTCTTAGGGCTAAAAGGAGAAAGCAGGAACAGGGACAGAAGGAACTGAGTTGGACGATCATTTTGAATGGCAGAGCAGGCACAATGGGCTGAATGGCCTTCTCCTGCTCCTATTTCTATAGATCTGATTGGGAAACCATAACGTCCTGTCTTGCAGAGTAGAGCGTACACAATTCCAATTGCCCCAAATCTGGGGACAGTGAAGGGCGTGAATGAGGGGCAAGAGGATGCCTCTGTAAACTGACCAGCCCCCCCAACCTGACTTTGCCTTGGACACCCCCCAACACCAGCCTCTCCCTGCAATGACCACCTTCGTGTAAGGAAGGAAAGAGTGTAAGGAATACTTACCTCCTTGATGCTGGATCCCATGAGGAAGTGGGGACTTTATGACCTGGATGTCTGTAGCTTCTGGCAGTGCAGCGGTGTTGAGGCCTGTGCTAGGGTAGGTGTTTCTTCCCCACCTGCCCCTTAATGAGGGGACTTGCGGGCGATTGGACGAGATCTCGGTGCCCCATTGCTCGACCTCACACTTTAGTTTAGAAACATGGAAACATCCAGCCCAAGCTGTGGCTACACAAGGTGGAGTGGGGCTTGAGATTTCCTGCTTCTTTTTTAACCCAACAATTGGAATGGATCCGTAACTCCCTACTTTGACTCCTTATTTCCAGATTTTTGCTGAATTCAAATTCCACCATTTGCCATGGCAGGATTTGAACCCAGGTTCCCAGGACATTACCTGACTCTCTGGATTAGCAGTAACAATTAAGAAAAAAAGGATCTGAAATTGGAAGTCAGTCCTGGTGGCCATGAAGGAATCATCAATTGTTGTCTACCCTCAACAGCTCGACACTCAGTTCAAGGGCAAGTCAGGATGCGCACTGGATGTTGACTATGCTGTTGATAACACATCTCAATCAAATTGTGACAACTTGCATGCCATTTATCTACATTTCAGCAGTTACTGTATTTCAAACTCTTTACTGAATGTGAGGCAGTGAACCGGGGAGATCCGCAGTCTGCTGCATAAAACCCAGGTCTTCCCATCTCTGCCAGTCAACCTGATTGCTGATGAAGAAGGGCTAATGCCCGAAATATTGACTCTCCTGCTCCTTGGATGCTGCCTGACCTGCTGTGCTTTTCCAGCGCCACACTTTCGCACTCTGACTCTCCAGCATCTGCAGTCATCACTTTCTCCGAGCTGATGATTTGGAGATGCCGGTGTTGGACTAGGGTGGACAAAGTTTAAAAATCAACTAGGCAAAAGTGAGGACTGCAGATGTTGGAGATCAGAGTCCAGATTAACATGGTGCTGGAAAAGCACAGCAAATCAGGCAGCATCCGAGGAGCAGGAAAATCGCCGTTTCGGGCAAATGCCCTTCATCAGGAATCATGCAACACCAGGTTATAGTCCAACAGGCTTATTTGGAGCACTGGTTCTTCATCCTGATGAAGAAGCAGTGCTTCGAAAGCTAGTGCTTCCAAATAAACCTGTTGGACTATAACCCAGTGTTGTGTGATGTTTAACTTTCTCTTGGCTGAGGATGTGTAAACCTGACCTAGTGGGGAGTGAAGGGCACAAGTTCAGGATAGTGCTGCCCGTCTCTGTGCTTGAGAGCGAAAGGAAAGGGTGTTTGAAGTAGCTGTGCTTAGAGCAGTGGCCATCCCCAGCAAAGTCAATCTCATTACGTTAGTGACGCAATTCCGGATATAACCGCCAAATATGAGGAGTGACTAAGTGAGAATTTCTGATTGTTGTTGTAAGAATATGTTGGTTCCCTGCCTTTTTTTTGGCTTTACAGTTCATCGCCTGTCATGGAAAAATTATGCTAACACCACCTTTGCAGCTATCACTTGGAATTAACCATGCCTGTTTAGTTTACCATTTCTTTAAACACAGTCACTGCAAACATTCAGAATATTAGTCACTGACCTAAAGCATTGAATCTGTCAGGAAGTAATTTGATTGAAACCGGCGGTGTTCTTTTTTGTGATCTGTGTGGGTGGCTTTTAACTTTGTGAGGGTGGGAGAGAGGAGCAGGAATGATGGGAGTGGAGGAGGGACCAAACAGAGGTGTACGATCAGAAGGGCGAAACGAGACCACAAAATATAATGTCTGCTGATAGCCATTTCCTCTTTTCTTGTCTAATGGGTGGAGTGGCCACGTTTTGAGAATGAGCCAGGACAGTGAATTATTGCACTTTCTTCCCGGGGAACCAGCAGAATTTATAAAGTTCTTTGATCAAGGACAAAGGGAAGTTGGTTTCGATCATCCTCGACAGTCCCGCGGTTTCTTGGCTCCACCTGTGTAGAGGCTTACCTGCCATCTCGGAATGCTGTTGGAATATCACTGATGGTGCATTGTTGTCGGAACCTGCACTTTAGATTTTATAGTTTCTCCCCTAATAATGCATGCATGATATTTTGGATTTGCCTGGTTTGCCCTGCGGTCCCAGCTGCTTGGGTTCAATCCAGGGTTATTGCTCAATGTGACCATGTCTCTGTTTACAATGTTCCATTGTTACCAATCACATGGTTAGAAACGGTTATGTGACTCCTCCATTCCAAAGATCTGACAGATCAATAAATGCTGACGTATTTTCTAAGATGAGATCATAGATGCCCTGTAGTGTGGAAGCAGGCCATTCAGTCCATCAAGTCCACACCAACCTTCTGAAGAGCATCCCACCCAGACTCACTCCACTTACTCTATACCTATAACCCTGCGTTTACCATGGCTAATCCACCTAGCCTGCACATCCCTAGGCACGATGGGAGCATCCAGAGGAAACCAACACAGACAGAGGGAGAATGTGCAAACTCCATACAGACACTCATCCGAAGCCGGAATCGAACACAGGTCCCTGACGCTGTGACAGCCACCTCTTTGGAACGAAGTATGTTGTAACAACCAACTTCCTTTGTTTAAAGGACAGATCAATTGACAACTTTGTCTATCTTGTCCCCTTTCCACAAGATTATAGGAACAGGAACAGGAGGCCATTTGAACTATTGCTCCTGCTCCAACATTCAGTCCAATCGCAGCTGAAGTTCAACTGTAGCCTCACTATTTTTGTCATGTTTGCTCTTTACTAGCCCCTTATCCAGAGTGAACATTTACATTTGTGAATGTTAGGGCTATTGGCACTGGGGAGAGGGTAAATTGAGATGCACAGAGGAAACTGATCCTATCGTTGAGTGAATTCAATGTGGATTGTAGGAAATTTGATTTGGTTTGATTTATTATTGTCATGTTTACCGAGATACAGTGAAAAGTATTGTTTTGCATGCTATCCAAACAAATCATGTCTTATATAAGTACATCAGGATAATAGAACAGAATGCAGAATATAGTGTTACAGCTACAGAGAAGGTGCAGAGAAAGACCAACTTTAATACACGAGAGGCCCATTCATAGTGGAGAAGAAGGTATTCTTGAATCTGTTGGTATGTGTTTTCAAACTTCTGCCCAATGGAAGAGAGTATAACCGGGATGGCAGGAGTCTTCGGTGATGTTGGCTGCCTTCCTGAGGCAGTAGGAAGTATAGATGGAATCAGTGACTGGAAGGCTGGTTTTTGTGATGGACTGGCTGTGTTCACAACTCTCTGTAATTTCTTGTGTTCTGGGCAGAGCAGTTGCCATCTGGATAGGATACTTTCTATGGTGCAACTATAAAGATTGGTAAGAGTCATTGTAGACATGTGAATTTCCTTAGCTTCCTGAGGAAGTAGAGGTGTCAGTGTGTTGACATGGACAGACCAGGACTGGCAATCCCACCTGAAGAGAGAAATTGTTGTGTTTACACCATGCAACTAAGCTCTCTCTCTCCTGTACTCTGCCTCATTATTGTTTAAGATCCAATCCAGAATGTTGGTGTCAACAGCAAATTTGTGAATGTAGCTATGGTTGAATTTGGCCACACAGTTGTGAGTAGTAGGGGTGTGCAACACACTGCCTGCAACAGTAAACTCGCCAACATTAAGGGCATTTAAATGGTAATTGGATAGATATATGGACGAAAATAGAATAGTGCAGGATAGATGGGCTTCGAATTGGTTTCACAGGTCGGTGCAACATTGAGGGCCAAAGGGTCTGTACTGCACTGTAATGTTCTCTGTTCTGTGTTCTATATAAGGAGTATAATAAAGGGCTGAGTACACACCCTTGTGGGGCACCGGTGTTGAGGATTATCGTGAAGGAGGTTTTGTAGCCTCTCCTTACTGATTGCGGTCTGTGGGTCAGGAAGTTGAGGATCCAATTGCAGAGGGAGCAGAGTCCTAGGTCTCGGGGTTTAGAGATGAGTTTGGTTGGAATTACGGTGTTGAAGGTGGAGCTAAAGTTAAATAGGAATCTGATTCTGGTGTCCTTGTTATCCAGATGTTCCAGAGATGAGTATAGGGCCAGGGAGATGGCACCTGCGGTGGTAGGAAAATTGTAGTGGATCTAGGCAGTGTGGGTGGCTGGAGTTGATGCATGCCATTACTAACCCCTCGATGCACTTCATAATAATGGGCGTCAGAGCTACCAGGCAGTAGTCATTGAGGCATGCTGCCTTCGTGTATGGAATATATGAAATGGACGGCCAACTGAGATGGCTACCAGGTTAAGCGATTCTAGAGACAATGGATAAGTACCTGGCACCGAAAAACATAAACTGAAAGAATGCCATGAGAAGTATTGTGACATTTTACAGATTTTCAAATTTCTATGGGATTTTGGTGGGGAAAGTTGGAAGACTTTTTCCACTGACTAGCAGGATTGTAATCTGTCACCACAGGTTTAAGGTAATTAGCAAATGAAGATGAGGCAAGATGGAGAGATTAAATTCTGTTGCAATGAGTTGTTGTGATTGGTTGTTGTGTTTCCTGGAAGGTTAGCGAGAGGGTAACTAATAACTTTCAAATGGGAATTGGATAAATCTGGTATAGACATGATGGGCCAAATGGCCTCCTTCTGCACCACAACAATTCTGCGATAAATACTTGAAATAAAGGAAAACCGAGGAGGTGGTGGAGGTCAGTCCAATTATAATATTTAAATGGCATATGGATGGGTATATGAATAGGGAAGGTTTAAAGGGAAAAGGGCCAAATGCTAGCAAAATGGGATTAGATTAATTTATGATATCTGGTTGGCATGGACATGTTGAACTGAAGGAGCTGTTTCCATTCTTTGTGACTCTATGACTGTAAAAGCTGTAGAGTTGTGGGTAAGGATCAGGGAAGGAGGATGTTTAGATAGTACTTTCAGAGAGGTAACACAGGCATAGTGAGCTGCACTGCACGATTCTCTAATATTTCCACTGGATAGACCCGATGGACTATTCTGGAATCTGGTCATTCTAATGTACTTAGGCATGTGGTTTCAAATGTGTAGCCATCAGGAGCAGGAACCTTGGCTGACTTTATAATGTACAATGTTGTTTGCTAGTTGCAAACGTCAGGAGCAGCTGTAGTTTGAGTTGGTTATTGAAGTATTACAGTTCAATAATCATAGCTGGGACCTTCATGGATCTGGATCACTAAGCAAGTGTTGGAAACATTTTGTTTTTGCAACAACCCTCTGCAAGTGTCTATGATCCTGCAGATATTACTGTTAGGAACTGGTGTAAAACCATTTTTTTTTTCTTATTCCAGGTTGTCCCTTACAGAAGCTTAAATTTATAAGCAAATTGTTAACCACTAATGGAATTTATAGGCAGCTGCCATTAGCTGGATTTCCACCTAAAATAATCCGAGTTCTTAAAATTACAGGTTGGGTAGAAAGCAGTTTGAAGGAGGTTGAGAGAAGATAGCAGCTCATCATCACAATTTTCACTTATTTACAAATTGTCTGAAAGTGCTAGGATAGTGGAAAGTCATTCACAATGTAACCTATATTCTGAAGGACATGGGTTTGAATCACACACAATAGATGGTGAGATTTGAATTCACTAAAAATCTTGAATTAGAAACATTAGCCAATCAGTTTGGAAAAAAACCGAATTTACTAATGAATGAAATCTGCTGTCCATCCCTGGTCTGGCCTTCATGTGACCCTAGACCCACCAGCATGTAGTTGACTCTTAATCATTTTGGGAGAAAGACTTAAAAAAAAGATCTAAATGGCAAGAGATCCCAGAACTCTAAGATGCAAAGGGATCAGCATGTCCATATGTACATGGATCTCAAAAGGTTAGTGTGCAGGTGCAGCAAGTAATTCGGAAAGCTTATGGAATGTAATTTATTGCAAGGGTGGTTCTGCCTCAGTTATACAGGGCACTGGTGTTTATCTGGAGTATTGCACTAAATATGGGTCACCTTATTTAAGGAAAGGTGTAAATACATTGGAAGCAGTTCAGAGTAAACAAGTAGCTGGAATGAGAGGGTTATTTTAAGAGAAAGACTAGGCTTGTATCCACTGGAGTTTAGAATAGCAAGTTGATTGAAATGCACAAGACCCTGAGGGGTTTTGACAGGGTGGGTGTAGAAAGGTGTGAGGATCTAGAACCAGAGTTCACTGTTAAAACAGAGATGAGGCAATTTTTTTTTACTTGAAAGGGCCATGAGCCTTTGGATGTTTCATCCTGAAAAGGTGGTGGAAGCAGAGGCCGAGAATATTCTGAAGGCAGAAGTAGGCACACTCTTAGTCAGCAAGGGGAAGGAGGGGAGGGGCAAAAGGTCATAAGAGGTAAGCAGGAATGCGGATTTGTAGTTGCAGTCAGACCCGCCACGATCTTGTTGAATGGCAGAGCATTCTTGAGGGGCTGAATGGCCTGCAGGAACACCTAATTCATATATTTGTTCATTATCAATGAGGCATTAATACACACGGTTTATTTGTTTGACCACTGGACCAACTGAAGGAAGTAGTGGGGGGTTTTGGAATGCAGCAAATTGTAATGGACTGGAATGCACAGGCTGCAAGGGTAACAAAAGCAAAATCCATCCTTCCAAAATGGATTTGAATAAATCTTTCAACAAGGAGGGGTGACCAAGTAAGGGAATTGGGCCAATTGGATAGCAAGCCAGTATAGATACAGTGGGCCCAATGGCCACCCTTTGTGCTGAATCACTCTATAAAGAACTTTAATGATTGGCGGCCCTTGCGTTTTCCTGCAGTTTGGATTCAGTTCCTGTCGCCTGCTGATCACACGCAATGTAGGTCTGCCAAATGTTCAGAACATTTTTACCAGCACTCTCACAGGCAGGGCCTGATGTGATAGTTTGTTTGATAGTGTGCTAGACAGATTGGAGGCCACGCAATGAAAACAGGCTAATGGCAAAGTCTTGTCTTGGTTAGACAGTGGTCTTCTGTCACTTTGTTTTGACGACATACTTTTCTGGAATCCAGCAATAGGTTTATTTTGCGGAGATAAGCAACTCGCAGAAACGTGTTAGTTTAAGAAGGGGAATGACTAAGGCAGATGGCATTGAGTGATCTCTGAGCGCAGATTAACTGATATGCTTTGTGTTTCATGTCAGACTTCTGAAAGGACGTGGGATGACATACTGTTTCTCCTCCACATTTTATTTCAGCAACCTAAACGTTGCAAGTCGGAACAAGAGCAACAGTGAGAGTTAAATAAGAAACCGCCTGTGTTGAAACAATTTGAAATTTTTGTGCAAAAGTCCGAGACGGGTGAGCTTGCAGCCAATTTATTTCCTAGAGACTTTTCTCTGATATATTGGCTCCCTACTCAAACCATTCTGGAGGAGATGCAGTAGCCTCTGAGCTGGTAGCTTTTAAATGTTGGGATGTGGCTTTGAATATGTACAAATAATTGGATCCGTGGCTCCGCAGCTGTCAAGTAATATTGATTTGGCCTCAGCCCCAGTACAAATAGTGTTGGCCATTTTGAAGGTGATGGATGTGATTTCCTAAGGTGTGTCTTTCACAGTGTTTTAATTGCACTGTCATTCTTGTCTAATTGCTGAACCACTGGCCTGTCTCTGTCTGGCTGCTAAGAAATCTGCTTTTCAACGAGTCACAACATTGCGATCCCTAGAATGAAGTTAAATGCTAATCTCTGTCAGGAATGTCACAGTTGAAACTTTCCCCGTTCACTGAAGGTCAAGCATGCGAACTGGGCAATAGAGGGGGGTGTCACCGGACAGTGAGCATCGGTGGGGATACTATCAGTTAACTGCCGTCAAAATCCCTCTCCTCTTCCCCAACAACCACCCTTCAAAAACTGTTGGCCACGGAAAGATGTCTATGCCCCACCATATGTGCTCTGAACCACAACATTTCTACCTAGGTGGTTGTATCAGTGAGTGGCAGGAGTGATATTTCTGAAGTAAGGTAATGTTGTTGTTGGCATTTACAGGGTCTGTATTTGCTGCTGCCTTTCATTTTGCTCTTGTTTACACTGAATGACAGAGGGGTGTTGCTGCAGAGATTATAGTGCAACAGAAATCTACTATTGTGACGGCCTTTGTTTCCACGCCACTCCTTAATTCATTCACAAACTCGACTGAAGCTGTTTAATCTGTTGTTCTAGTTTAAGGTGCAGTTTTTCATTTCCCCCTGGGGGTTGACCGGTACTGTTCTGGACGAGGCTTGTCAGCCGAAACCCAATCCAACCCCTCACCACTCAGAACAGACAGTGGTTTCATTCACATTAAGGGTCAGACTCTCTGAACTCACAGCTGGTTTTGAGAAACCTACCTGACTAGCTTATTGTGAAGCTGGCAAACACCTGGGTACAGGAGACACAAGGTGTTAGCTGAGTGCAGGACGAAGGCCAGATACAAAGAAAAGACTTTATTATAATTTGGAAGCTGCTTACTGCTCAGTATGAGTAGAATTACTTGAATAGACATCAAGGAAACAGGGATGCAGTCTAAGTGCTCAATGCTGTAAATCTTTGCTCCTTCTGACACCCTGTCTTCATTTAACCTCATCTACATAAGCTAGTATTCTTGATGAAGAACTAATATTCAAAACGTCGGCTCCCCTGCTCCTGGGATGCTATCTGACCTGCTGTGCTTTTCCAGCATCATGCATTTCCTCTGGGTGTCCCTGTTTCCTCCCACAGTCCAAAGATGTGCAGGTTAGGGAGGATTGGCCATGCTAAATTGCCCATGGTGTTAGGTGCATTAGTCAGAAGGAAATAGGTCTGGGTGTATTACTCTTTGGAGGGTTGGTATGGACTTGTTGGGCTGAAGAGCCTATTTCCACACTGTAGGGAATCTAATCTAATCAGAATGTAGAAATTGCTGAGAAGAGACAATTTTTTTTTACAGAAAATCTTACGCAGGACATGAACACACCTAGCTAGGCCAACTATTTTTGCTCATCGATCTCTAGAAGGGAGTTGTACCAGGTTGTCTCTGAACTGCTGCTATTCATTTTTATTTGCTTTAACCCTGATGAGCATGAGATGGAAAACCGTGTCAACATGTCTGTTCTGTATATTTGATGTCCACAGTCTTACCTTTCACTGAGAAATTTCTCTTGCCTCTGTTGGATTTAACAGGGATTTTTCTGGAGTTTTTGACCCCTGGAAGTGGAAACATTTTCTCCACACTTACTGTGTTCTAAAACCCTTTCACAATTCCTCAGGATATCTATTAGATTTCTAGAGAACAGACTACAGCCCATTCTGATGAGTACAATCCTTCAGTCCTGAATGAATTGTCGGATTCTTTCCCCTGCTGTTAAATTTCTGAAGCAGAAGCAGGAGGCACTCAAGGCTAATTTCCATTGTTTTTTTTCTGTAAAGCAGAGCAGCTCGACGATTCGGGCAAGTGTTCAGTATTAATTGTTGGGGCCAGTTCTTGATCCCATGTAATTTAAAAAAAAACTCGGGTAAAAAATGGTTAAGAGAACAAAGCACTTCTTTCTCTCTCTCCACGCTCAGCTCCTCCTCCTGACATTATATGTTTTTGAAATCTGTGACAACCTCGTGGTCTCAATGTATAACACTTCAAGCAGAGTACCCAAATCAGTTTTCTCATAATGAACCTTTGAATACAAAATACTACACTTGCACTTTCTAATCCACCATAGTTTGTAAATCTTGAGTATAAACTGTTTGGTTTTTACCATAAAGAAGTGGGAATAAAGAACCTCTATAGTCAATGTATTTGTGTTTTCTGATTTACATTCCAGTATTGTCCACGACCCTCAGCTTTTGGAACTACTGTGGAAAAGCCATTGAATTATCCTGCACTGTTCCATTGAGTGACCTGTTTGCATTCTATCATTGCTAAAGGACCCAATCAAAGGCTGTTCAGTGTAGTGATCTCCATATGAAAGCCAGGTTGCCATGGTAATAGCATGGGCCGTCTTTGACAATCCCTGAGGATGATGGGAAATGAACAGCACAGAGGTGGTTTTCATAGACTCATGTCTGCACACGATACTCAACTCCAGCAGAGGGGGAAAAAAAACTTGTTTGTATTGCAGTAGTGAGTTATTGTCTCTCAGACCTCCCATTCCCCGTCTTGTGCATTGATTTGATGCTCCCACCCCCACAGTTTAGTGGATTCTTGTTTGGGATAAATGGTTGCCAAGTTCATTGGCATTCGTGAAGCATAGCAACAGGAGCAGTTAGGCCATTCAGCCTTTCAAGCCTGCTCCACCATTCAATAGGATCGTGGCTCATCCAACTCAGTCTCCTGTTCCCACGTTCGCCCCATACCCTTTGATCCCTTCAGCTCTTAAAAACTATATCTAACTCCTTCTTGAAAATGCTCAATGTTCTCACTTTAACCATTTTCTGTGGCAGAGAACTCGTCAGGATCACCACTCTCTAGGTGAAGAAATCTCACCTCATCTCATTCCTAATTGGTCTACCTGTGGCATTAGACTGTAACGCCTGGGTCTGGACTCCCCACGTCATCAGGAACATCCTTCGTGCATTTACTCTGTCTAGTCCTGTTCGCATTTTATTGATTTCTTTGAGACCACCCCCCTCCAACACCCATTCTTCTAAACTTTAGTGAATATATTCCAAACTGGTCCAGTCTCTGTTTGTACAACAGTCCTGTCATCTCAGGAATTGGATTTGTGTTTTCTGTGTGACAAGTAATAGCAGTCATCTGAGGCAATGTCCTGGAATCTCCACCAGCCAGACTATATCTGTCCAAGAAAGTGCCTTGTTAACACCTTATCAAGGCCATCTCAGAATGAGCTAACAAATGCTGCCAGATAATATCCCAAAAAATGAATTTTAAAAAAAAGCTTCAGTAACCTGGCTTTTCTCCATCCATCAAAGAACTCAATGGTGACCATTTTATCGCTTTGATTGATCTTTTAAGCTCCCATCGAAATTTTTTTCTCTTATTTTAAAATGTATCATTTGTGTGGAAGTAGGCCCTTCAGCCCATCAAGTCTACAGATTCCCTCTGTAGACTATCCCACCTAAACCCATTTCCCATTACTCTACAATTACCCCTGACTAATGCACCTAATCTACTCATCCCTGAACACTATTGGCAATTTAGTATGGCCAATCCACCTAGCCTGTACAGCTTCGGACTGTGGGAGGAAACCCACACAGACACGGGGAGAATGTGCAAACTCCACACAGACCTAGGTCCGTGGTGCTGTGAGGCAGCAGTGCTAACCACTAAGCCATCGTGCCAAACGCTTTGAAGAAATAATTTTTAAGGGGCCTCATGTGTTATCCTAGAGTTCTCTGTTATTCTGGATTTAAGGGAGCCAAGGGCACGCTTTAGATTTTCCTTCACTGCGCGCACCCCCACACCTCCTCTTCCCATGTTCGGGAGAGCCAACTGTGCCTGAATGTCAAGCCCCTGTCACTATCTAACGACCTGTGTTGGAAATGTGACTGTGCAATCATTGGCTGAAGTCAGGACTGAGCTCTGATATATTGCCAGTGTGGTGAAATGTTCTCACGCCGCTTGCTGCTGAGGCTTGAGAAAGGTCAGTGAGCAGTGAACTGAGTCACAATCATAAACCCGATGGGCTAAGACCAGAAATAGGGGTCGTAATTATACGAAAGCCACTCATTAATCGAATAGATAATTCGATTCAGGAGCGATGTACATGCCCAGGACAGAATGTGAAACTGGCTACCACAAGGATACCTTGTTCAGTATCAGGGTTAAGTATATAAGGGAGAAAGGATTAGATGAATATAGTCATAGAATTAGATGAGGTACAATGAACTGAAGGCCCATCTGGTGCAAAAACACCAACATAAAGCTGATGGGCAGAATGGTCTGTTTTTGCCTCATAAGCATTTGTGAAAGCTAGAGTCTACCTAGCTCCCTCAGAGTAATTATGAGCAAAGTTCCTTTATTTTCTCAGACGAGGATTCTGGGTAATCCAAGAAGGAAGACGGGAAAAATTTCTGGCTGTAAGAGCTGCTCCTTTTGAGGTATTTTAGGTGTTGGAGGTAATTTCCTCGAATTCCAGGAGCAGCAATTACTGTTTTATATGCTGTTGCATTGTTTTGGAACTTTGGAAAGAAAAAAGTCAAAACAACAGCTGTTTAAAAGGGAGAAGAGCAGACAAAGGAAACACATGGTGAGGACAGTGCAGGAGTGAGAGTGAGAAAAAGAAAGAAAGAGAAAGAGCCTGCACAGTTACTGCCTTTGCTGTTTGAATTCGTGTATCGCTGGACATCGGCGTGCATCTGGGAAAATTAACAAACAGTGAAATTCACAACTAATCTTGGAGGAACTGTTGGGCGAATTCACAGCACAGAATCAGATAAGTTAATTGTTGTTTTAAGTCTGTCCAAGAGAAAGGCTGCAGTAGTGAGTATAGTGGATTCTTTCTTGATTATATGTTTTTGGAGATAAGTCTCTTGATTAAATGTAAAATATAAGCCATAGATATTAATTTAACCTGGGGCAGTGTTTGTAGAGGAATAAGACGGCATTATTCTCTGGATCTCTAGATTGTGAAGGAGCAAAAATGGCCTTTGCAGTGATATGTACTTCTTGTCAGATGTGGGAGTTTAAAGAGAGTTTAAGGGTTACTGCGGATTATATCTGCCATAAATGCTGTTGGATGCAAATCTTATCAGATCGAGTGGATCGGTTGGAGAGACAGATAGAAGCGATGAGGAATTTGCAATAGCAACAGTATGTGATGGATGACAGTTATAGGAAGGGGGGAATGTCTCAGATATGGTCACATAGATGGGTTAACTCCAGGAAGGGTAAGAGAGGTAGGCAGCTAGTGCAGGTGTCTTCTGTGGCTATACCGATTTCAAACAGGTATGCTGTTTTGGAAAATGTAGGGGGTGATGGATTCTTAGGGGAACGTAGCACCAACAGCCAAGTTTCTGGTATCGAGACTGGCTCTAATGCAACGAGGGGTATGTCAGCTTCCAAGAGATAAATTGTGTTAGGGGATTCTGTAGTCAGAGGTACAGACAGACGTTTCTGTGGCCAGCAGAGAAAAAGCAGAATGGTGTGTTATTTCCCTGGTGCCAGGATCAAGGATGTCTCAGAGGGTGCAGAATGTTCTCACTGGGGAGAGGGACCAGCAGGAGGTCATTGTCCACATTGGAACCATCGACATTGGAAGGGAAAATGTTGAGATTCTGAAGGGAGATTACAGAGAGTTGGGCAGAAAGTTAAAAAGGAGGTCCTGAAGAGTAGTAATATCTGGATTACTCCCAGTGCTACGAGCTAGTGAGGGCAGGAATAGGAGGATAGAGCAGATGAATGCATGGCTGAGGAGCTGGTGTATGGGAGAAGGATTCACTTTTTTGGATCATTGGAATCTCTTTTGGGGTAGAAGTGACCTGTACAAGAAGGGCGGATTGCACCTAAATTGGAAGGGGACTAATATACTGGCAGGGAAATTTGCTAGAACCGCTTGGGAGGATTTAAAAAGGTGGGGGTGGGGGGGGGATGGGTGGGGAGTGGGGGGGAGTGGGGTGGGGGGGGAAGGTGGTACCCAGGGAAATAGTGAGGAAAGAGATCAATCTGAGACTGGTACATTTGAGAACAGAAGTGAGTCAAACAGTCAGGGCTGGCAGGGACAAGGTAGGACGAATAAATTAAACTGCATTTATTTCAATGCAAGGGGCCTAACGGGGAAGGCAGATAAACTCAGGGCATGGATAGGGACATGGGACTGGGATAACATAGCAATTACAGAAAAATGGCTCAGGGATGGGCAGGACTGGCAGCTTAATGTTCCAGGATACAAATGCTACAGGAAGGAGAGAAAGAGAGGAGGGGGAGTGGCATTTTTGATAAGGGATAGCATTACAGCTGTGCTAAGGGAGGATATTCCCAGAAATACATCCAGGGAAGTTATTTGGGTGGAACTGAGAAATAAGAAAGGGATAATCACCTTATTGGGGTTGTATTATAGTAAGAGGGAAATTGAGAAACAAACTTGTAAGGCGATCTCAGCAATCTGTAAGAATAATAGGGTAGTTATGGTAGGGGATTTTAACTTTCCAAACATCGACTGGGACTGCCATAGTGTTAAAGGTTTAGATGGAGAAGAATCTCTTAAGTGTGTACAAGACAATTTTCTGATTCAGTATGTGGATGTACCTACTAGAGAAGGTGCAAAACCTGGCCTACTCTTGGGAAATAAGGCAGGGCAGGTGACTGAGGTGTCAGTGGGGGAGCACTTTGGGACCAGCGACCATAATTCTATTTGTTTTAAAATAGTGATGGAAAAGGATAGACCAGATCTAAAAGTTGAAGTTCTAACTCGGAGAAAGGCCAATTTTGACGGTATTAGGCAAGAACTTTTGAAAGTTGATTGGAGGCAGATGTTCACAGGTAAAGGGACGGCTAGAAAATGGGAAGCCTTCAGAAATGAGATAACAAGAATCAAGAGAAAGTATATGCCTGTCAGGGTGAAAGGGAAGGCTGGTAGGTATAGGGAATGCTGGATGGCTAAAGAAATTGAGGGTTTGTTTAAGAAAAAGAAGGAAGCATATGTCAGGTATAGACAGGATAGATCGAGTGAATCCTTAGAAGAGTATAAGGATAGTAGGAGTATACTTAAGAGGGAAATCGGGAGGGCAAAACGGGGACATGAGATAGCTTTGGCAAATAGAATTAAGGAGAATCCAAAAGGTTTTTACAAATATAATAAGGACAAAAGGGTAACTAGGGAGAGAATAGGGCGCCCTCAAAGAACAGCAAGGTGGCCTTAGTGTGGAGCCACAGAAAATGGGGGAGAAACTAAATGAATATTTTGCATCAGTATTTACTATGGAAAAGAATATGGAAGATATAGACTGTAGGGAAATAGATGGTGACATCTTGCAAAATGTCCAGATTACAGAAGAGGAAGTGCTGGATGTCTTGAAACAGTTAAAGACGGATAAATGCCCAGGACCTGATCGGGTGTACCCGAGAACTCTGTGGAAAACTAGAGAAGTGTTTGCTGGGCCTCTTGCCGAGATATTTGTATCATCGATAGTCACAGGTGAGGTGCCGGAAGACTGGAGGTTGGCAAACGTGGTGCCACTGTTTAAGAATGGTGGTAAAGACAAGCCAGGGAACTATAGACCGGTGAGCCTGACCTTGGTGGTGGGCAAGTTGTTGGAGGGAATCCTGAGGGATAGGATGTACATGTATTTGGAAAGGCAAGGACTGATTAGGGATAGTCAACATGGCTTTGTTTATGGGAAATCATGTCTCATAAACTGGATTGAGTTTTTTGAAGAAGTAACAAAGAAGATTGATGAGGGCAGAGCAGTAGATGTGATCTATATGGACTTCAGTAAGGCGATGGACAAGGTTCCCCATGGGAGACTGATTAGCAAGGTTAGATCTCATGGAATACAGGGAGAAGAACTAGCCATTTGGATACAGAACTGGCTCAAAGGTAGAAGACAGAGGGTGGTGGTGGAGGGTTATTTTTCAGACTGGAGGCCTGCGACCAGTGGAGTGCCACAAGGATCGGTGCTGGGTCCTCGACTTTTTGTCATTTACATAAATGATTTGGATGCGAGCATAAGAGGTACAGTGAGTAACTTTGCAAATGACACCAAAATTGGAGGTGTAGTGGACAGCGAAGAGGGTTACCTCAGATTACAACAGGATCTTGACCAGATGGGCCAATAGGCTGAGAAGTGGCAGATGGAGTTTAATTCAGATAAATGCGAGGTGCTGCATTTTGGAAAAGCAAATCTTAGCAGGATTAATACACTTAATGGTAAGATCCTAGGCAGTGTTGCTGAACAAAGAGACCTTGGAGTGCAGGTTCATAGCTCCTTGAAAGTGGAGTCGCAGGTAGATAAAAAGTGTTTGGTATACTTTCCTTTTTTGGTCAGAGTATTGAGTACAAGAGTTGGGAGGTCATGTTACGGCTGTACAGGACATTGGTTAGGCCACTGTTGGAATATTGTGTGCAATTCTGGTCTCCTTCCTATCGGAAAGATGTTGTGAAACTTGAAAGGGTTCAGAAAAGATTTACAAGGATGTTGCCAGGGTTGGAGGATCTGAGCTACAGGGAGAGGCTGAACAGGCTGGGGCTGTTTTCCCTGCAGCGTCAGAGGCTGAAGGGTGACTTTATAGAGGTTTACAAAATTGAGGGGCATGGATAGGGTAAATAGACAAAGTCTTTTCCCTGGGGTTGGGGAGTCCAGAACTAGAGGGCATAGGTTTAGGGTGAGACGGGAAAGATATAAAAGAGACCTAAGGGGCAACGGTTTCACGCAGAGGGTGGTATGTGTATGGAATGAGCTGCCAGAGGAAGTGGTGGAGGCTGTTACAATTGCAACATTTAAGAGGCATTTGGATGGGTTTATGATTAGGAAGGGTTTGGAGGGATACAGGCTGGATGCTGGCAGGTGGGACTAGATTGCGTTGGGATATCTGGTTGGCATGGACGGGTTGGACTGAAGGGTCTGTTTCCATGCTGTACATCTCTATGACTCTGTGTCTCTATGACACAACTCTCCTCTCTGATGCATTGTAGGTGATCAGCAGGTTGTTCCCATTCAGAAAAAGGAGGTCAGGAGGAGAATTGATAGAAGTGCTCAAAAATCACAAGGAGTCTCTGCAGAGTCGGGATAGAGAGCCATTTCCCACTGGAAAAAAATTGATAGAGAATTAGAAGACACAATTTAAGGTGAATGGTAACAAAAAAGCATGAGGGAAAACACTTTGTAAGCTACACTGGCTGAGAGTGTGGTGAAAGCGGATTCAATTGTGACTTTCAGAAGGGAATCAAAAAAGCACCAGAAGAGAAAAACAATGTTTCAGGGCTATTGGACAAGGGCTGGGAGTGGGGTAAGGTGAATAACGCTTGCAGGGAACCAGAATGTGGGTGATGGGGATGAATGGCCTCCATACATGCTGTTTCTATTCTGAGCTCCTACTAATGCTCTTGTTTCAGTCTCTGTACAGGAGACTGCAAACTGAAGAAACTGCAATTACTGCCTCAATAGAGTATAGTGATCCATGTACCAAATACTCAACCTGTCTTACAAGATTGTTTCCAAGTGCACTAATAATATAACCTTTCCCAAATCAGAAGGAGCTGCTACACAAACCTGTTCCCTGAATATTTGTTCATAGAATCATATCATCCCTACAGTATGGAAACAGGCCCTTCGGCCCAACAAGTCCACATTGACCCTCCGAAGAGTAACCCACCCAGACCCATTCCCTCTACCCTATATTTACCCTTGACTAATGCAACTAACCTACACATTACTGGATATGATGGGCAATTTACCTTGGCCAATTCACCTATCTTTTTAGAACCCTAACCCTCATCCAGTCTAAAAGATAAAAGACTTAACAGCAATCTAGGTTTGTTCGATATATCATTTCAGTTGCATGACACTATAATCTTTTGCTATAAATTCTGCGTCTTATATTCCTGCTCCACAGCTACCTGATGAAGGAGCAGCACTCTAAAAGATAGTGCTTCCAAGTAGATTAGATTAGATTAGATTTCTACCTGTTGGATTATAACCTGGTGTTGTGTGATTTTTAACATTGTCCACCCCAGTCCAATACCAGCATCTCCACATCGGGAATTATAGAGGCATGTCTAATGGCCAAGCATGTAATATAGATCAGATTGATGCTAAGTTTGAAATAAAGTGCCATCTTTCACCAAGGCAAAGTGATGCTAAGATCCTGGGTTTAAAGCAGCACTGGGGCCAGGACGGGAGGCAGGTGGGAGCTGCCAGTAGATCTATCGCCAGCATGTTCCTTCCTCACTCCCATATGCTCCCAGGCTGTTTTCTAAAGAGATGGGATGGGGGAGCAGCAGAAACTACCCGCACCCATGTAGAGCCAGCTGGCAAATGTGTTAGCAGCCTCTTGGAGGAGGCCAGCCTGGATGTTTCAGTTCCTGCAGGATTTCGGGGTCAGTCTAGTGGCCTGGAGGTGTCTCCCTGGGGATGGGGGACATAGTGGGGGACCAGGGGCTCTAAGTAGGTCTTGAGACCCTCCCTACCTGCCTGAGTACAAGAGCAGCTGTAGACCTCTCTGTAGAAAGCCCCTCCCCTGCCTACACAGATCATGGATGAGTGCACACACAGTGGTGGCCTGGTGATCAAACCCGTTGTTTTAATTAAACATTGAAAATGTTGGAGAAGTTGTCTCCATGAAGGAGCGCACTTTCTCTCGTTTACTTTCCAGAGCAGCCTTTCGTTTCTTTTAACTGGAATCATCTTTAATTGGCCCATCCGCCTGTCACCCCTAACCAGAGAGTAATCTTGACCTCTGGTTGACTGACTCCTTTGAGGAAGATTGTCTGGCTGCTCTCTTCAGGGTCCTCTGCTTGGATAAATGTAATGTGCAGATGTTTAGGGAGAAAACAGGAGACTGGCGCTAAGTAACAATGCTGATTTGACGTGCTGGTGAAGAATCTATGAGCTGAATGGCCTTGTCCTCCACCATAAGAATTCTGATTCCAAGTTCCACGCTGATCCTCCGCTTGGGTTAATAGGGGAAATCCTGTGTGTCTCCATATAGAGATGCTGAAACCCTGGCTCAAGACTAACAATTGCAAAATAAATGAGACTGTGAAAACTTGTACTCTGTCATATTAATGCACAGTATGAGAGATGTCAGTAACTTTAGCATCTCTATATCTGCCAACTCTTCACAGACCCCGCTTCCTTGATAAGTCATCTGTGGATCTCCAAGTGCAGTGTGGAGCAGAGGTGAGATGTGTAGACAGAAGGATGATATAAGTGTTAGTGACTTCATCTCTCACTGCCTTTCCCTCCACAGGTCTTTCCCTCTCCCTGTGCGAGCAGACACTGAGAGACAGAATGAGAGAGAGGGGGATGAGACAGGGAGAGTGAGAAACTAAGCAACAGAGGGACGATGGGTCAGACACAGAAAAGGAGAAGAGGAAATGGGTGATAGGCAGCAATAGATGGAAAGAAACGGCAAATTTGAAGAGGGGAAACAGGGAATGGAGAGAGAGTGAGAGACAGAGATCTGGAGGGAGAAAGGAAAAAGGGGCGGAGAAAGTGGGAGAGAGAGATAAAGCAATAAGGGGAGAGGAAGATGGAGAGAAAGTCAGAGAGAGAGAAGGGGAGAGGAAGATGGAGAGAAAGGCAGAGACAGAGAGAGAGGCAGCGAGGGCAAGAGGCAGAGAGACAACAAAGCACATGAACAAATGCAAACCCTGCCCGTGTGCTTGAAAGGGAGGCCAGGTAATCTTCAACTTACTCACAGACCCCGAAACCTCACTGGGTTGCATGAAACATTGACACTGATCATCATTTTGCTCAGAATATATTTACATCAGCACCCTGGTAACTCATCAATGGAAATGAAAATAGTGCCAACTGAACAGCTGCCACTCTGATTTCACATTCTCTGCTTGGATCTGAGCACTTGCTCTGTGACGATGCACCAGTACATCATGAAGGCAGCATCACATTGCAGGGCGCTGCCTTTCACATAAGCTGTTAGAATGAGAACCCCAGTGACTGTCCAAGCTCCACAGAGATCGTGGAAAACAACAAAATGGCTTCCCTGTGTCCTGGTCAAGTTTCTTCCTTGAGCAGTTTAATTGGTCATTCATTTCATTTGATCATATCTCCACATCCAAGTTGTGATTGTCTGCATAATGGCCGTCACTGGGGTGCAACTACAGAATATTGGATGTCAAACAGTCTATGATTATCTTTTTTTGGAGATCTTTCTTTAAGAATGGAAAGCATTGCTCCTTCAAACAGTAGTTCAGGCTTTGCCAATCTTGTATTTATTGCTGTTGTGGTTCTGTTTGCCGAGCTGGGAATTTGTGGTGCAGACGTTTCGTCCCCCGTCCAGGCGACATCCTCAGTGCTTGGGACCCTCCTGTGAAGCGCTTCTGTGATGTTTCCTCCGGCATTTGTAGTGGTTTGAATCTTCCGCTTCCGGTTGTCAGTTCCAGCTGTCCACTGCAGTGGCCGGTATATTGGGTCCAGGACGATGTGCTTATTGATTGAATCTAAGTGCCATGCCTCTAGGAATTCCCTGGCTGTTCTCTGTTTGGCTTGTCCTATAATAGTAGTGTTGTCCCAGTCGAATTCATGTTGCTTGTCATCTGAGTGTGTGGCTACTAAGGATAGTAGCCATGAACACCAACTAGCCACGAAACAACACGACCAGCTATCCTTAGTAGCCACACACGCAGATGATAAGCAACATGAATTCGACTGGGACAACACTACTATTATAGGACAAGCCAAACAGAGAACAGCCAGGGAATTCCTAGAGGCATGGCATTCATCCACAGATTCAATCAATAAGCACATCGACCTGGACCCAATATACCGGCCACTGCAGCAGACAGCTGGAACTGACAACCGAAAGCGGCAGAGACAAACCACTAGAAATGCCGGAGGAAAGATCACAAAAGCGCTTCACAGGAGGCTCCCAAGCATTGAGGATGTCACCTAGACAGGGGACGAAACGTCTGCAACCCAAATTCCCAGCTCGGCGAACAGAACCACAACAACGAGCACCTGAGCTACAAATCTTCTCACAAACTTTTTATTTATTGCCTTCATTGGTCAGTGCATTGAGTACAGAAATTGGGACATCATGTTACAGCTGTACAGGGACTAGTTAGGCCACTTTTGGAATATAGCATTCAATTCTGCTCTTTCTGCTTTAGGAAGGTTGTTTTTAAACTTGAAAGAGTGCAGAAAAGATTTACAAGGTTGTTGCTGGGATTGGAGAGTTTGAATGAAAGGAAAAGGCTGAATAGGCTGGGGCTGTTTTCCCTGGAGTGTCGGAGGTTGAGGGGTGACCTTATAGAGGTTTATAAAATCATGAGGGACATGGATAGGATAAATAGACAAGGTCTTTTCCCTGGGTAGTGAAGTCCAAACCTAGAGGGCAAAGGTTTAAGGTGACAAAGGGAAAGATTTAACAGAGACCTAAGGGGCAACGTTTTCACTCAGAGGGTGGTGAGTGTATGGAAAGAGCTGCCAATGGAAGTAGTGGGAAGCTGGTACAATTACAACATTTAAAAGGCATCTGGATGGGTATAACTAAGAAGGATTTAGAGGGATATGGGCCAAATGCTGATAACTGGGACCATATTAATTTAGGATATCTGATTGGCATGGACGAGTTGGGCCGAAGGGTCTGTTTCCATGCTGTCCATCTCTGTGACTCTACCCAGAAGTTAGTACTAAGCTTTATTACTCTGCTTCTCATCTGCTTTTCTTTTTTTTTACCTTGTGGTACTTGTAGGACGCAGGAGGAAGCATTACGGTGAGTAGCAGGTATACCACATGATTCAGCATTCCTCCAGTCAGTTTGATTAGATTTATACCCAGAAGGTCAGACCTGCAATTTATGAGTGAGAGAGAGCATTAAAATGCTCTTTCAGGAGATTTGAAGAAAATTGATAGGGCAACTGCTGCATGAAGAAACAAAGAATTGTTCATTGATCCTAATTAGCCTGGATGGGAAAACTGTTCTCTCTTGTAAAAGAAACAAGGACGAGAGGGATTTAAAGTGATCCGCAAAAGAAGCAGAGGTGAAGTGAGTGTTTGGGGTATGGAATGCACTGCCTGAAACAATGGTGGAGGCAGATTTAATAGAGGCATTCAAGAGAGTACTGGATGGTTATTTGGACCAAAATAATATACATGGATATGGGGGCGAGCAGCAGATCGGCACTAGCCAATGATGCTGTTTTAACGAGCAGGAGCTGATGTGGCTGAAAGGCCTCCTTCTGCACTGTAACACTCATTGATTCCATTCAAGAGCCAGAACAGACACGCAGGGCCGAACAGCCTCCTGTGCTGTACAAGCCTCTGATTCCATCAGACCTCAGGCCAGTTCACTGTAAACAACCTAGCAATCGGCCACGCATTGTCTTTGAGATATTGTACAAGTGGCGCTCGGTCCACTGTATGAAGCTCGAACCTCTCTGGGACTGTCAAAGAGAGATGAAGGGCATTGAATCGTTCAGCAGTTCCATGGCCATTCACTTCATCTGTTGTTGTTGCTGGGCTTTTCTTGGATGTACGTTATTTTCAGCTGTATTGAAATCATGACTGCGCTGTCAAAGGAATTTATTAGACAAGAAGTAGTTTGGGGTTGTCTTTCTCATTACATGTGTTTCCTTTTTATTTTGTGCTGCCTAAAGGACACAGAAGGTTTCACTACGGTGAGTAACTGTTGTCTTATTTCAACTCATCTCTGTTTGCAAAAAGAATCAGTTAAATGTTTGGATCCAGAAGGTTATCACTTCATTTGGACTGGCCACTCGAAGCTGTGGGCCTGTCATGGAATGTGTGGTGTTTATCAGATTGTCAGCTGCCAGTGCCAGAAATGGCTGTCTGTTGACAGCAGTGAAGTCACATGACCGTGATGAAGGGTTTTTGGTACCCCTCCCCTTGGCCATACCACTGGCTGCGTCATCACTCCAACCCACCCCACCTCCCCGCTCACCTCTGCCCCCATCTATCAGTTCCTGGCCACACCCCTCACTGCGTGGCTCCCAAATTCAGGCTCTTCCCAAGCACGGTTGGCAGTAGACACAGCCATAGTCACCATCAAGGGTAATGCAATTGAGTCACCTCAAATTAGAACATTCTATATGCAAAATGTTGACTTTTACTGCACTTTCTGTAATATTAAATTTGAATTTTATTTTACAATGTGCTTTTACAAATTTTACGACTAAAGCATACTTTTAGATAGCTTTAAAAATGAAGCAAAATTGTACTGTCAGAGATGCAAAGTGTGGTTCAACCTGATTCAAGGTCTGGCCATTGATGTGCTGAAGTTTATGGATGTTGTTAAGATTTTTGTATCAATTTTATGCTCATTGAGGCACACAAAGGCATGACTGGACAGAAGCATAACCTCCCTCTAATCTACAGTAACAATGTGCTTCAGCCCCATACTCCGGAGATCCTTCACACACCAGCTCGATGTTTGTCCATTAACCAATCCAGCTTTTTTGTGTCCTTTATGAATTAAAATAAGGGGCTATTTTGATTTGAAACAAGACAAATCATTGATTCATGATTGATCAAAGGAATTGATTTTTTTTACCCCTGTGTGTAATGTGGCAAGTTATTTCTGCTGCACCCATGCTCTATATTTCTGAACATATTTCTTTGGAAAATCCAATAATGACCAGACCCCCTTTTAGTTGAGTACATTATGTCTGTCCATTGTATTGAGTGTAGGGGAAAGGGATAACATTGATCAAAATATAGATGAAAGGACTTGTACATCCATCCATGTGATCTCACTCTGCAGGGCATCAACTTCTTTTTGATTCATCACCACCCTGATCCTGGATATAGTTTCCTCTCCATGACCATTCTGTTGCTCCCTAAGAACCTCACTATCATCGCTCCCCCATTCCCATCAGAAACATACCCCGTTCCTCTTTGACCTTAAAAACTCTACCTTCAGTCTCACTTTCACCCCTACCATATGTAAATATTTGCGCACTTCTTATCTGCAATGCAATTTTTAACTATTATCTGGTTTCCGTCACTTACATTGAAATGAGCCAAATTCAAAATCATCAGTGGCACCCTTTGACAACTGGAGGTCCACCATCATTATAGACAATAGGCAATAGGTGCAGGAGTAGGCCATTCTGCCCTTCAAGCCTGCACCACCATTCAATATGATCATGGCTGATCATCCTTAATCAGTATCCTGTTCCTGCCTTATCTCCATAACCCTTGATTCCACTATCCTTGAGAGCTCTACCCAACCCTTTCTTAAATGAATCCAGAGACTGGGCCTCCACTGCCCTCTGGGGCAGAGCATTCCACACAGCTACCACTCTCTGGATGAAGAAGTTTCTCCTCATCTCTGTCCTAAATGGTGTACCCCGTATTTTTAAGCTGTGTCGTATGGTTCGGCACTCACCCATCAGCGGAAACATGTTTCCTGCCTCCAGAGTGTCCAATCCTTTAATAATCTTATATATCTCAATCAGATCCCCTCTCAGTCTTCTAAACTCAAGTTGTGGTTCTGTTCGCCGAGCTGGGAATTTGTGTTGCAAACGTTTCATCCCCTGTCTAGGTGACATCCTCAGTGCTTGGGAGCCTCCTGTGAAGCGTTTCTGTGATCTTTCCTCCGGCATTTGTAGTGGTTTGAATCTGCTGCTTCCGGTTGTCAGTTCCAGCTGTCCGCTGCAGTGGTCGGTATATTGAGTCCAGGTCGATGTGCTTATTGATTGAATCTGTGGATGAGTGCCATGTTTCTAGGAATTCCCTGGTTGTTCTCTGTTTGGCTTGTCCTATAATAGTAGTGTTGTCCCAGTCGAATTCATGTTGCTTGTCATCTGCGTGTGTGGCTACAAAGGATAGCTGGTCGTGTTGTTTCGTGGCTAGTTGGTGTTCATGGATGCAGATCGTTAGCTGTCTTCCTGTTTGTCCTATGTAGTGTTTTGTGCAGTCCTTGCATGGGATTTTGTACACTACATTGGTTTTGCTCATGCTGGGTATTGGGTCCTTCATTCTGGTGAGTTGTTGTTTCCTGTCAGCCAACCAACTTTCAATCCAAGTTAGTACTTTGCCCCCAATACCATGCACCCTAATTTTACTCACTAACCTCCTATGTGGGATTTTATCAAAAGTTTTCTGAAAGTCCAGGTACACTACATCTACTGGATCTCCCTCGTCCATCTTCAGAGTTACTTCCTCAAAAAATTCCAGAAGATTAGTCAAGCATGATTTCCCCTTCATAAATCCATGCTGACTCTGACCTATCCTGTTACTACTATCCAGATGTCATGATTTCATCCTTTATAGTAGACTCCAGCATCTTTCCCACCACTGAGGTCAGACTAACTGGTTTATAATTTCCTGCTTTCTCTCTCCCATCTTTCTTAAAAAGTGGTACAATATTAGCCACCCTCCAATCCGCAGGAACTGATCCCGAATCTATCGAACTCTGGAAAATAATCACCAACGCATCCACGATTTCTCGAGCCACCTCCATCAGGCCCCGGGGACTTATCAACCTCCAGACCTAACAGTCTCAATTGGTGACCTTTCAACGATGGGATTAGACCATTTCAGCAAAGGTCTCTTCTTTTGGCCTACCAGAAATAAGTTTGGAGTCCTCCTGAGGATTTCCCCTTGGCTCCCAACCTCACTTACATTGACATAATCTGAAGAAGTGGTGCAAACTTCCTCATATATTCTGGTGGCACTCATTTCTACCTCATCCATTCCTCCCTATTCTCCCAACATTGTCAGATCACCTGTCCTAGATGATTTCAAGTTCCTCCAGTTCAACATTGAGGAGAGCAAAGCCATCCTGCTCAGCTACCCGGAATTTCACTTCCCTCATCACCCCCCTTCATGGACCATTCTCAGGTCGAAACAAGCTAGCCACTGGGAGAAAGTGAGGATTGTAGATGCTGGAGATCAGAGTCAAAAGTGTGGTGCTTGAAAAGCACAGCCGGTCAAGCAGCATCCGAGGAGCAAGAGAGTCAGCATTTCGAGTTAACATTCCTGATGAAGAGTTTATGCTTGGAACGTCGACTCCCCTGCTCCTCTGACACTGCCTGACAGGCTGTGCTTTTCCAGCATCAAACTACACACAACCTTGACATCTAATTTCCAATCTGCAGGCGCTCGGTTATAAAGAAAAGTGCTTCTGTGAATTGATTTGATTTGATTTATTATTGTCATGTGAATTAGGTACAGTGAAAAATGTTGGCTTTTACAGGCAAATTGTACTGTACAAGTGCATCAGAATAACAGAACAGAGTGCAGGGTACAGTGTTACAGTTGCCAAGAAGATGCAGGGAGGGATCGACATGAACATTAAAGTTAGTTTTAATCCTGTCTCAAGGTGCCTGCTGCTGAAACATACACTTAGTGACACCCAGATTTGACTGTTCCAATGAGCTGCTGGTCAGTTTCCTGTTCCATTTCCTTCATAAGCTTCAGCTGGTCCAACCCCTTGATTAGCACCACACCCTCAAACACCCATCGCCTCCATCAATGACTCTCAGTAGCAGCAGTGTGATTAATCTACCAGATATACTGCAGAAATTAGCCAAATCTCCTTAAACAACACTTTCCAAACCCATAACCACTTCCATCGAGAAGGACAACAGTAACAGATCACCCCTTCCCTATATGTTCTAAGCAACTCACCATCCTGACTTGGAAATGTGTCTCCGTTCCTTCACTGTCGCTGGGCCAAATTTCCTGGAATTCCCATCCTAATGGCACTGTGGACCAACCTACAGTTTGTGTGGTTCGATCAGGCAGCTGACTACCATCTTCTCAATGGCAACTAGGGATGGGCAATCAATGCTGGTCAGCTAGCAACGCCCATGACTCATGAGTGAAAAAGAAAGCCTTAATCTGCATTCATTCCAATTTGCCTAAAGTTTCCAACTGAAAAATGCTCAGTGTTGTGTTCAAACCTCTTTGTAGCCTGACCTCTCCCTTACGCTGTAATCTTGTCAAACCCTACACTTCTCCTGAACTCTAATCTTATCACCTGTCCTTAATTCAGGATCTCCTCAAGCTTGACATCTCTCTTTAACGCTGTAATCTCTTAAAACTTTGCACCATTTAGAGTCATAGAGATGTACAGCATGGAAACAGACCCTTCGGTCCAACCCGTCCATGCCGACCAGATATCCCAACACAATCTAGTCCCACCTGCCAGCATCCGGCCTATATCCCTCCAAACCCTTCCTATTCATATACCCATCCAAATGCCTCTTAAATGTTGCAATTGTACCAGCCTCCACCACATCCTCTGGCAGCTCATTTCATACACGTACCACCCTCTGCGTGAAAACGTTGCCCCTTAGGTCTCTTTTATATCTTTCCCCTCTCACCCTAAACCTATGCCCTCTAGTTCTGGACTCCCCAACCCCAAGGAAAAGACTTTGTCTATTTATCCTATCCATGCCCCTCATAATTTTGTAAACCTCTATAAGGTCACCCCTCAGCGTCCGACGCTCCAGGGAAAACAGCCCCAGCCTATTCAGCCTCTCCCTGTAGCTCAGATCCCCCAACCCTGGCAACATCCTTGTAAATCTTTTCTGAACCCTTTCAAGTTTCACAACATCTTTCCGATAGGAAGGAGACCAGAATTGCACGCAATATCCCAACAGTGGCCTAACCAATTTCCTGTAGAGCCTCAACATAACCTCCCAACTCCTGTACTCAATACTCTGACCAATAAAGAAAAGCATACCAACACCTTCTTCACTATCCTATCTACCTGCGACTCCACTTTCAAGGAGCTATGAACCTGCACTCCAAGGTCTCTTTGTTCAGCAACACTCCCTAGGACCTTATCATAAAGTGTATAAGTCCTGCTAAGATTTGCTTTCCCAAAATGCAGCACCTCGCATTTATCTGAATTAAACTCCATCTGCCACTTCTCAGCCCATTGGCTCATCTGGTCAAGATCCTGTTGTAATCTGAGGTAACCCTCTTCGCTATCCACTACACCTCCAATTTTGGTGTCATCTGCAAACTTACTAACTGTACCTCATGCTCGCATCCAAATCATTTATGTAAATGACAAAAAGTCGAGGGCCCAGCACCGATCCTTGTGGCACTCCACTGGTCACAGGCCTCCAGTCTGAAAAACAACCCTCCACCACCATTCCTTACTCTATAATCCCCTTGAGCCTAACACCTCTCCTAAATCTCTGTGTTCCTCCAGATTAGACCCTCTGCCTCTGCTCCACCATTGGTGACTGTACTTTCCTTCATCCAGGACCCACCCTCAGGAATTTGCTCCCACTCCTTTTCCACCTATGTCTTCTCTTTAGACCACAAATGCCCTTTGAAACATTTTAGTACTTTCAAGATACCAATGTATATGTAAGGGTTGTGTTGGGAAGTTGATTTGAAATCTCATCTGCAAGTTGGCACAGCTCTGCAGTGTCAGTCAGAGGTTAGGTACCTCTCTGTGGTGGACTCTGACAATCAATTAATTTAGAGTCCCAACATGCAAGGTTTAGTATTAAGCCAGATGCCCTGGCAATGTTCTGGGTACCCAGATTCAAATCATGCCACAGCAGGTGGTAGAATTTGAATTCAATAAATATCTGGAATTAAGAGTCTAATGATAACCAAGAACCCATTGCCAATTGTCAGAAAACCCCATTGATGCCCTTCAAGAAAGAAATCTGCCATTCTTTGCTGGTCTGACCTATATTTGACTCCAGACCCACAGCATTGTATCATTGACACTTAACTGCACTCGGGACAATTAGGGACGGGTAATAGATGCTGACCTGGCCAGTAATTCTGTAATGAATTAAAAAGTGGGGCACTTGAGAGGGGGAAGTTGTTGGGAGAGAGAGTCTCATCAATTTTTGTGTCAGTCTTTGGGATTTTTGGCTTGTCTTCTGTGTGCGTTTATTTTTCTTGTCTCTTGCTGAATTATGGTTTAAGTGGCTAATGGTGTGAAGCTTTGCCAGTTGACATTTGGCATGAGGTTGAACTCATGGATAACATTTCTGGACTGAGCTGATTCAGTGAAACCAGACTTTGTCTATACTCGGGCCAAAGCTGTTCTATAAGTCAAAGAAAAAAGTGATGGTTAATCTCTTGTTGATCATTTGCATCTCCATCAATGATATTCAATCAGTGAAACATTTTGACTTGCTCTAAATTTTCCACCAGAAACATTTTACAATCTTTCTCCCAGATGTTTTATCTAGAATAGTTTGTGGACGTGATATCAAATTCCATTTAATCAACTGCAGACTTCTTTGTGATGAATTTATGTTGTTCTGCATTAGCTGATGACTGTGGCCTAGTGGTAATGTTACAGGATTAATAACACAACAATTCCCGGCCATCCCTCTGGGAACAGGGTTCAGAATCCCAGCACACGAGTTGGTGGAATTAGAAGCATAAATTCCACATATAAAGCTGATCGCAGCAACTCTGAAAACTTTCACCAATTGTCGTAAAACTCCCTTTGGTCCAGTCATTCCCATTAGAAATCTGCCATCATTACCTGGTTTGGCTGTATGTCAGTCTAGATCCACAGCAGTGGGTCTGATTCCGAACTGCCTTCTGCAACAGCCCAGCAAGCTGCTCAGTTTATGGGCAGATAGGCAAGTGGTGACCTTGCTAATGACACCCACATCCTACGAAAGGATTTTCAAACAATCTTACAGCCGACAATTGGTACCACAATTGAGTTGAACAGAGAGTTCTGTCATGTCATTAGCATAATTATAGAGTCATAGGCATATTTGAGTTATACAGCATGGAAGCAGACCCTTCGGTGCAACTTGTCCATGCCGACCAGATATCCTAAATAAATCTAGTCCCATTTGCCAGCATTTGGCCCATATCCCTCTAAACCCTTCCTATTCATATACCCATCCAGAGGCCTTTTGAATGTTGTAATTGCACCAGCCTCCACCACTTCCACTGGCAGCTCATTCCATACATGCACCACCCTCTGCGCGAAACACTTGCCCCTTAGGTCCCTTTTAAATCTTTCCCCTGTCACCTTAAACCTATGCCCTCTAGTTCTGGACCCCTCCACCCCAGAGAAAATGCCTTGTCTATTTATCCTATTTATGCCCTTCATGATTTTATAAACCTCTATAAGGTCACCCCTCAGCCTCCAAAACTCCAGGGAAAAAAGGTCAGCCTCTCCCTGTAGCTCAAATCCTCCAACCCTAGCAACATGCTTGTAAATATTTTCTGAGTCTTTAACAACTTCCTTCCGATAGGAGGGAGACCAGAATTGAACACAGTATTCCAAAAATGGCCTCACCAATGTCCTGTACAGCTGCTAAATGTCATTCCAACTCCTATACTCAATGCACAGACCTGTAAAGGCAAGCATACCAAATGCCTTCTTCCCAACCCTCTCTACCTGTGACTCTGCTTTCTCACAACCTCTTTTGACTTATACACAACAGATGTAAGAATATAATGAAGAATCCAATTTATTCCATGCCCAGTACCTCATATCCTGAGCTTGATGAAGACAAAATTAATGCCAGTCAGATTAAACCAAGGAGGAAGATAGATGGGCTGATATTCTTTGACGATCAAATGGAAAAGTATGAGCAACAATTGAAGGAAGATTTTGAGTATAATACTTTGTAATTCATTCATGGGATGTGGACCATGCTATTTGGGTCAGCATTGGTTTATCATCCCCAGTTGTCCTGGAACAAGTGGTCGTGAGGTGACTTCTTGAACCACCGCAGTCCCTAAAGTGTAGCAATATCTGCAGTGCTGTTAGGAAGGGATTTTGTTGCAGTGATTGTGAAGGTACGCTGATATATTTTGAAGTCAGGGTGGTGAGTGGCTTGAAGGTGATGGCGTTTGCTGACCTTGTCCTTCGATGTGGTAGACATTGTAGGTTTGGGAGGTGCTGTCGGAGAAGCCTTGGTGCATTACTGCAGTGAATCTTGCAGAAGGTTCTCACTGCTGCCACTCTACATCACTGGTGGAGGGCATGAGTGTTGAAGATGGTAGATGGGGTGCCAATCAGGCAAGCTGCTTTCTCTTAGATGGTGTTGCATGTCTTGGGCATTAGTCAGGCAAATGAGGAGTATTCTATCATACCTCTGACCCTTGTCTTGTCAACGATAGACAGGAATTGAGACAAGAGGCAATTACTTGCCTCAGAGTTCCTAGTCTATGACCTGCTCTTCTGGTTGGATCAGTTCGGTTATTGGTCGCATGTAATCCTGAGGATTTGATAATGGAGTATTTTGCAATGGTAAGACAATCAAACATCAAGGGATGGTGGTTAGATTTTCTTCTGTTGGAGATGGGGTTATAGCCATGGTTCATAATCCCAAATCACCTTTGGGTGTAACAATCTTTAATACCAACATGCGTTTTTTTTTCCAAATTCCAATACAGCCAAAATGACTGAAGATATAAATTCAATGGCCTTTTGGCAAGACCCTGGAATGTCACACCTGATGAGGTGTCAAAGAAGTTTGACTTAAAATGGAGAAATGCATCATGAGCTGAATTGTAATCTCCTGGGATTATTTCAGTCTGGGAACTTGATCAGAGAAAATTCGGGAGTACAGATGAGGGGCGTGTTATTGGTCTTTCCCTTTCAAGAATTCCCAAGGATGGGTAAAAAAATGAATTTCAGCTCTGGTCTGTGCATATTCCTAGCCTAACATCCCAGTGTGTTCTGAAGGTCACAGTTTTGAGAACCGCCATTAAACACCCTTATATGGCAGGTAAAGAAAGGGGAAAAAAAATTCTCTCTCATTCAGAGTGCTATCAGCTAGACACTGTCAAAAAGAACCAGGACAAAAGAACTTCTACCAATTTGCAAAGCCAGGAATTACCAAAAGCAATGCTTTCAGTAACATCTGCTGTAACCACAACAAATCTACTATATATTCTTCACTATTTAAAAAAGTGTGTTGTATTGTAATTTCTTCTCGTATTTAATAAGTAGTAAACTCGATATGGCAGCAAAATATTTTGAGGCATCTGGTAGTTGTAAAGGTCAATGCAAGTCTTTATTTAACTGGGCTGAATCCTCAGCGCTCTCTCCTATGTTCTGTGTTGGTGGGGACAATGGTGCAACAAGAAGTGACTTCAGTTTCCTTGGATCCAGTGGGATGCATTGTCCCTACACATGAGCACTATCTAGTGGCCCCTACTGGAAAGCACAAGTGTGGGAAGACCTTCATCTCCAACATTCATACAATTTGCCAATCATTTCTTTCCAGTGCAACTTGAAACTTTCTGTACATTTGACTTTTAAATAGTGACTAGAATAATAATCTAAATAGTATTCTAACTCTTATCATTTTGATTCCTGTAATGAGTTATGTTGATGAGCGGTAGTTGTCACTAAATGGGTGGTTTAACTTGTACTGGCTTGAAGATTAAAGGCTTGTACGACCTTGTGCCATATTTAAATAGGGGATTTGAAACCCAACAGCAGGTTAAAAGAAAAGGTTTGAGAAATGCTCTTTCCCACAAAGGGCTTTGTTTCTCTGGTACCCCAGGGGATGTACGTTGTGACTGTGATGGTGGCACTCCCATTTTGTAGCAACACCACTATTGTGTGAATTCAGTGTTGGGGCTACATCTGCTGAAATCTGGCACCATTGGAGGGATTAGCAAGGGCACAGGGTGGTGAAGCAACACCTTTCTCTTCCCCCCCACCCCCCCACAGGGTGCGTACAAATTGCTCAGACCTCTCACAGATAGATAGTTTTCCCTCATCTGCGATGAATTGAAATGTGTGGATGTGGTCTGCTGGCCTGCACAGTGGCGAACTGGGCAATTAATGTCATATTTCAGCCAGGATCCTGTGAACAAACTACTTGCTGTAATTAGCATATGCTTCTCTGTCTTATTGTTGTACTTGATGATGTAACGGATAATCCTGTCTGGTACAGGTTAGCCCACAGACCATGAATGGGGCAAGATTAGAGTAGTGCTGGAAAAGCACAGGAGGAATCCTGATGAAGGGCTTATGCCCAAAACATCTATTTTCCTGCTCCTTGGATGCTGCCTGACCTGCTGTGCTTTTCCAGCACTACTCTAATCTCCCACATCTGCAGTACCCACTGTCGCCCAAGATTGGGGCAGTTGTTCTAAATCCCCTGGAAAAATATTTTTATTCAACCTGTTCAGAGTTGCTGTCATGCACCTCTGACTTGGACCCTGTACTCCCTCTCCTGGTATAGGGACACTACCATAGTGATGCAAGAAGGCCCTGAAGCAGATAAAGTCACCAAAGCCTTACCAGACTATAAAACTGTGCTCTCATTGAGAGAGATAATCACTGGTGCTTTAATCTGAATGCAACAAAAATTGTCTTTTACTTTTTTTGGCCTGAAGCCCTGTTTATGGGATTTCATGTGAGGTGGGCTCTCCAAAACAGAGACTGTTTCTTTGGCAGATTCTGTTCGACGACATAAGGTTCTGGATAGTTTGAGCTGCTGCTTGGAGACCACATTAAGGATTGGCCAGTGACTGGACTTGAATGAGTTGCTGAGCATTTTTATTTCGGTTGCCTTTGAAGGATTTGGGAAATGATTCATTGCTTGGCTCACACCATTGACCCAGCATCTGTTTGAATTGTGATTCTCAACTTTCCTTGCAATCTGTCTTCCAGCTGATCGCCTGTGAAACAGGCTAATCTGAAGGGCATCCTGGCCACTGACTTGTCCCCATTCACAAACTCATGGGACCTGTTGTCCCTGTGAATGGGCATTTAATTCATGGAAGAGAAGGAGGGATCGGTAATTTGACATGGCGGTAACATGGTGGTAATTTGACATTTTTGGTTAATGTTGCACTTCTAATGGGAGTTTAATCACTGGGGTATACTCATTGGAACCTGGTGGGCAGTGCCCATTTCGAGAAACAATGGGAGAACTTACTTTTCTGTACCATTGTTCACAAGCTCAGGCATCTCAAAGCCCTTTTGACAAACTTTCAAGCATTTCTTGAAATATTCTTACTGTAGGAAAGACGAAGGAAATTGAAGTTACCTTGTGCACAACAAACTCCCACAACCAGCAATGTGGTAATGACAGAATGGAAACAGGCCATTTGGCTCAAAAAGTCCACACTGACCCTCCAAAGAGTAACCCACTGAGACTCATTTCCCTACATTTACCTCTGACTAATGCACCCAATGTTATGGCTGATTTACCTGGCCTGCTCATCTTTTGGTTTGTGGGAGGAAACTGGAGCACCCACAGAAACCCACGCAGACAGGGGGAGAATGTGGGAATGCCATACAGACAGTCACCCGAGGCTAGCATCGAACTCGGGTTCCTGGCGCTGTGAGGCAGCAGTGCTAACCACTGAGCCACCGTATGTTTCAGTTGAGTGACAGATACTGGCCTGGGCACCAGGAATGTTCTCCACAGGAGTAGAACGTGAGGTTGGCTGGGAGAGCTTTGGAATATTGGCATCCAGATGTGGCAAAAAGGTATGGATGAGGGTTTCAGCGGTAAATAAGCTGAAATAGAAACTGGGCTGTTAAAGTGGTGGGAATAAGCAATCTTGGTGATGGAGCGGATATGAAATGGGACGTTCACATCAAGCTTGAATTCAGCGCTGATGTTGCACGTACAATTAGTCCAGTTCAACATTGGAATGGAGAGGAATGGAGGATTGGTGAGGCACTTATATACTGGATAAATAACTCTCCAAAATATTGTGTCTGAGAACACATTATTATCAGTGCTGGAACTGTCCTGTTAACCATTTTACATTATTGGAAGAATTTCTAAATTTGTAGATGACACTAAACCATGGAGAGAGTCAATAAAGAGGAGGATTGTACCTAGTCACAGGTGGACATTAATAACCTTGCCAAATGGACAAGTTCAGCAGAACCAAATGTGCAATAATACATTTTGGTCAGAAGCAAAGGGAGGTAATTCATTACAGAGGAACCTCGATTATCTGAATGCCAGTTATCTGAAAATCGGATTATCCGAAGGAGATCTCAAGGTCCCAATGGAAACATTACACCAAAGATGTGTTTCCAACAGTGATCGCGTCTTTTGTTTATAGTGATTAAACAGGCACCGTCTCCAAATAACTGTCTGCCTGCCCCCTCTCTCTCTCCACACACCTTCCCTGGAGTTCTGCACAGGGGTGTACCCTAAACCCCCCTTCCCAGATAATCTCTCCAGCATTGTCCTGTACAGGGCAAAGATGGAACCTGTCAAAAGGTTGCAGTAAAATGTTGTGTCTGTGTGTGTGTGCGTCTGTGCGTGCGTCTGTGTGTGCGCGTCTGTGCGTGTGTCTGTGTGTGTGTGTGCGCGCCTGTGTGTGTGTGTGTGCGCGCCTGTGTGTGTGTGTGTGCGCGCCTGTGTGTGTGTGTGCGCGCCTGTGTGTGTGTGTGTGTGTGTGTGTGCGCGCGTGCTATTTGAAGACTTATCCCACAAAGGCAACTGCAGCAGCAACAGTCTCATTGGTGTCCAGTACAGCTGCCCCAGAGAGAGGGCGGTGTTGGGCGGGGGCGGGTCCTTGCGCGCTGTGTGCTGCTAGTCTCCTGAACAGGGAATAGATTTTAAAAACTCCGAGCCTCAGAGAAAGGCATTTAATCGATTAACCGAATAATCGATTATCCGAACAAAATAGTGCCCACCCATCTCGTTCGGATAATCAAGGTTCCCCATGTATTTGGAAAGTCCACGTGGATGAAAGAGCCAAGGGACATCTCTGTACAAATACATTGATCATTGAAAGTTGTGCTAAAGGTTTGCAAGGTCACAAAAAAACCCGAACACTCAGCATTTCGAGAGAGATTGAAGTGGAAATTAGACAAGTTGTACTAAACTTGAGCTTTAGTTAGGCCATATTTTAGAAAAGCTGTCATTCTAGTCAACATATTATACAAAAAAGCAGGTAGCAGCATGGGAGAGGGTGTAGAGAAGAGTTACCCTGTACAATGCATGAATCTACACATTAGGAAGGGACTGAGAGGATGGGTCTGTCTTTTTCTAGATAAAGGAAAGCTGAGAAGTGACCTAATTGAAGTGTTTAAAATTCTGAAAGATTTCAGTTGAATGGATACTAAGAGAATGTTTTCTGTTGTGGGGAAGAACATCTCGAGAGACTATTAACCAAGGATAGAGGTCAAGACGTCCAGTGGGAAATTCACACTCTGGGTCAGTCAGCTCTGTTAGGTAGATGGCTACTGTATAATGCAGAGTGACTCTAATGCTAACAACCTCTGCACTGTCTGAGGTTGCCATAAAGAGTCTTCCTTCTCAACCTCACCCCTCACCTGAGGCATGCTGACCCTCTGGTTTGATCACTACTGGTCATTTCTCTACCAAATGAGAGAGCAGTCTCCTGGAACCTTGGTAACATTGCTGTGGAACTTGCCACCAAAGGGAACTGATGAAGCAGGTGCAGGTAAAAAACCTACCCCTGACATCCTCCCTATACCTTCCACCCTTCAACTTAAATTTATGTCCCCTTGTAACACTCTGTTGTACCTGGGGAAAAAAGTCTCTGACTGTCTATCTATTCCCTTGATCATCTTATAAACCTCTATCAAGTCACCCCTCATCCTTCGCCGTTCCAATGAGAAAAGGCCTAGCACTCTCAACCTATCCTTGTATATGCGCTCTTGAGGGGAAACTAGATGAGGAACTGAAGCAGTAGGGGATAGAGGGTCACAGGAAAAGAGGAGAGGAGACTTGAGTGAAGCTTAAACACCGACAGGCACTGGTTGGGCTGAATGGCCTATTTCTGTGCTTGATCCTTTGTAAACCAGTCTTGGTAATGGCCACCTAAGTTGGCTGATTTCTGGTCCCAAGTATTCAAGTTAACTTGGTTTATTGAGGAGGGAAAATATCAGCTGATATTCTCCCTCCAGACGGAGACTCTGTGATCCCATCTGTAATGTGTGGAGGACTATATTCAATATCTTACAGATAACGTGACCTCTTGCTGTGGTTCTTGAGGATGCTCAGAGCCTTAACCTGGCAAAGTGTCAACACAGTAAGATGTCTGGAGCAACTGCAGAAAAGTCATTGACAAAAACAGAAATTGCTGGAAAAGCTCAGCAGGTCTGGCAGCACACGTGGAGAGAAATCAGAGTTCATATTTCAGATCAAGTGACCCTTCCTCAGAACACAGTTCCTTCCTCAGTTCTGACGAAGGGTCATTTGACCTGAAACTCTGATTTTTTTCCACAGATGCTGCCAGAGCTTTTCAAGCAATTTCTACTTTTGTCTCTGATTTGCAGTATCTGCAGTTCTTTCAGTTTTTACTGAGTAGAAAAATCACTGGTAGTTAATGAAATTCAAAACTTCTTCTCATTTTCACCTGATTTGACCATTGCATTGGACAGCCATGGAAATAATTGCATAGGATTGGTAACAGGGAACAGGCCATGTGATCCACCTGATCTGTATTGGTGTTTAAGCTCCATACAAGCCTCGTCCCACTCATCTCACCCAACCCTATCAATATATTCTTGCTTTTCATCTTTGTCTCTTTATCCTTAAATAGAGTCTTAGGTCATACAGTGTGGAAACAGGTCCTTTGGTCCAACCAGTCCACGATGACCATGTTCACAAACTAATCTAGACCACTTGTACGCATTTGGCCCATTTTGCTCCAAACCTTTCCTATTCATGTACTTATCCAAATGTCTTTTAAATGTTGTAACTGTACTTGCGTCCACCACTTCCTCTGCCAGTTCATTCTGCACTTGAACAACTCTATGTTAAAACAATAAGTTGCCCCTCAGGTCCTTTTTAAAACTTTCTCCTCTCACTTTGAAAATATGCTCCCTGGTTTAGAATTCCCTCACTCTAGGGTAAAGACCGTTGTTATTCACCTTATATATACCCCTCATGATCTTATAAACCTCCATAAGATCATCTCTCAACATTCTACACTCAAGTGAAAAAAGTCCCAGCCTATGCAGCCTCTCCTTATAACTCAAACTCTCCATTCTCGGCAATATATTAGTAAATCTTTTCTGAATCCTCTCCAATTTAATAATATCTTTCCTATTGCAGGGTGACCAGAACTGTATACAGTGCTCACTGTCCATTATACCACCAATGTTGGTGTCACCCGCAAACTTACCTCCTATATTTTCATCCAAATCGTTTATATAAATGTTCAAAACAAAAGTGGACCCAACACCGATCCTTGTGGAACACCACTGGTCACAGGCCTCCAGTCTGAAAAACAACCCTCCGCCATTACACTGTCTCCTACCATGAAACCAATTTTGGATCCAATTGGCAAGCTCACCCTGAGTCCCATGTGATTTAATTTGGTCTAGAACATAGAATATAGAACAATACAGCACAGAACAGGCCCTTCGGCCCACGATGTTGTGCCGAACGTTTGTCCTAGCTTAAGCACCCATCCATGTACCTATCCAATTGCTGATTAAAGGTCACCAATGATTCTGACTCAGCCACTCCCACAGGCAGCGCATTCCATGCCCCCACCACTCTCTGGGTAAAGAACCTACCCCTGACATCCTCCCTATACCTTCCACCCTTCAACTTAAATTCATGTCCCCTTGTAACACTCTGTTGTACCCGGGGAAAAGGTCTCTGACTGTCTATCTATTCCCCTGATCATCTTATAAACCTCTGTCAAGTCACCCCTCATCCTTCGCCGTTCCAATGAGAAAAGGCCTAACACTCTCAACCTATCCTCGTACGACCTATTCTCCATTCCAGGCAACATCCTGGTAAATCTACTCTGCACCCTCTCCAAAGCTTCCACATCCTTCCTAAAATGAGGCGACCAGAACTGCACACAGTACTCCAAATATGGCCTTACCAAGGTCCTATACAGCTGCAACATCACCTCACGACTCTTGAATTCAATCCCTCTGCTAATGAACGCTAATACACCATAGGCCTTCTTACAAGCTCTATCCACCTGAGTGGCAACTTTCAAAGATCTATGAACATAGACCCCAAGATCCCTCTGCTCCTCCACCTTACTAAGAACCCTACCGTTAACCCTGTATTCCGCATTCCTATTTGTCCTTCCAAAATGGACAACCTCACACTTGACAGGGTTGAACTCCATCTGCCACTCCTCAGCCCAGCTCTGCATCATATCTAAGTCCCTTTGCAGCTGACAACAGCCCTCCTCACTGTCCACAACTCCACCAATCTTCGTATCATCTGCAAATTTACTGACCCACCCTTCGACTCCCTCTTCAAAGTCATTAATAAAAATTACAAACAGTCTACCACGCGGAACTTTGTCAAAGGCCTTCCTAAAGTCTATAAACAGTACCTGCCGCTCTGCCCTCATTAAACTTCTTGGTCACTTCCTCAAAAAAAAACTCCAATCAAGTTTGTGAGACCCCATTTCCCCAATTCAATACTGTTTGCTTCAACAACTGACACTTCATTCCAATCACTCCCTGGGTAAAGATGTTTTTTCCCTGAAATTCGCCAGTGGAGTTATTAATAACCATCTATTTTAAATTTACAGCTTCTGATTTCGCAATTTAGAAACTTCTTCACCATGTCTACCCTCCTCAAGCCTCTGCCTAATTTTGAAGGCCTCTTTGCGGCCCCTCCTCGAATCCAGCTTTTCCCCATTGAGTCTTCCCTTGTGGTTCTGACACCTCAGTCCTGGTATTATCCCTGTAAGAATTTCTTGGATAGCGTTGTGTTGTGACAGTGGTGATTGTGAAGGGGAAACCAAGGCACCCAGAGCCGAGAGTTCCCTCTCGTGTGAGAGAGAGCTCACTGAAGGCGCTACACTTTTGTTTTAGAAAAAGGGTAGCAAATCCTGAAGAGCAGCACCAATCTGTCATCGACCTGAGAAAAGCAGTTTTCTCAGCTGGAGATAATCCCTCCTGAGCACAGAGTACACATTGAGAAAAATTTCTACACAAGAGAGGAACTTAGAATGGTCTGTTGCACAGGCGCCTCCTGGTGGCAATACATCACAGAAACCCAGTGCAGTTTACCCATTCAAAGAGCCACATAGCTCATTCACAGTTTCTGTTTTTACATCCACTTGCTGCTTTTTTTTTGAAGTAAGTTACCAGCAGTTTCTTGAGACCCAGCCTGGCCGCTCTAGGGGTGTTTTCACGTGGTTTTGAGAAGCTGTAGCAAGTTTTCTTAAGGTGAAGAAGATCCTTGTCTGGGAAGTGTTAATGCTGCTCAAAAGCACACCCAGAGTTGACAGCAAGTGTTGTTTAAAATGACGTCTGTGAGTCTGGCAGAGATTGCAGCGCTAAACTCTCGTGCTCGTCTTCCGTCTTGTTACTTCTGCGAATGACTTGTGAATGTGCCAATGTAATAACTTCCAAAAGGAGAAAGAAAAGATTTGCACTTGAAGAACACATTGGGGGAATATCTGGTTTCATCCAGAAAGTTACTTTCAAAGGCCACATTACTGAGTGGAGCAGCATTTTTTGTGCCAATTACATTTCACATTGACAGCAAACTGGGGTGGCACGGTGGCTCAGTGGTTAGCACTGCCACCTCACAGCGCCAGGGACCTGGGTTTGATTGCAGCCTTGGGTGACTGTCTGTGTGGAGCTTGCACATTCTCCCCGTGTCTGTGTGGGTTTGCTCTGGCTTCCTCCCATTTCTTTACAGCGATAAATCTCAAAGTTTTGACATTTCCAATCTTTGTATCTCACGTCAGCCAACCAGGAGACCAGCACTATGACAGTAAGGTGTGGGCAGTGGATTTATGAGTCCTTTCAGCTGTCAAGAACATAGAACAATATAGCGCAAACAGGCCTTTTGGCCCTAAATGTTGTGCCGACCTGTGAACTAATCTAAGCCCATCCCCCTACACTATCCCATCATCATCCATGTGCTTATCCAAGGATTGTTTAAATCTCCCTAATGTGGCTGAGTTAACTACATTGGCAGGTAGGGTATTCATGCCCTTACCACTCTCTGCCTCTGACATCTGTCTTAAATTTACCTCTCAATGTGTAGCTATGTCCCCTTGTACAAGCTGACATCATCATCCTCAGAAAAAAACTTTCACTGTCTACCCTATCTAATCCTCTGATCATCTTGTATATCTCTATCAAATCCCTTCTTAGCCCTCTTCACTCCAATGAGCACAGACCCAAGTCCCTCAGCCTTCCCTCATAAGAGCTTCCCTCCAGACCAGGCAATATCCTGGTAAATCTCCAATGCTTCCACATCCTTCCTGTAATGGGGTGACCAGAACTGTAAACAATATTCCAAGTGCGGCCGCATTAATGTTTTGTATATTTGCAGCATGACATTACAGCTCCATAACTCAATCCCTCTACCAATAAAACCTAACACACCATATGACTTCATAACAGCACTATCAACCTTTCAGGGATCTATATACATGGACTCCAAGATCCTTCTGCGCATCCAATCTTTCCATTGACCCAATATTCTGCCTTCCTGTTATTCTTACCAAAGTGAATCACCTTTCATTTAGCTGCACTGAACTCCATTTGTCACCTCTCAGCCCAATTCTGCAGTTTATCCAAGTCCCCAACAACCTGTAACATTCTTTCACACTGTCCATTACTCCACGACTTTACTGTCATCTGCAAACTTACTAACCAATCCACCTATGCCTGTGTCCAAGTCATTTATAAAAATGACAAACAGCAGTGGTCCCAAAACAGATCCTTGTGGCACACCACTAGTAACCGGACTCCAGGCTGAATATTTTCCATCAACCACCACTCACTTACAGAAAGCCAGTTCCTAATGCAAGCTGCAAAGTCACCCTCAATCCCATGCCTCTGTATTGTCTCCAACAGCCTACTATATGGAACCTTATCAAAGGCTTTACTGAAGTCTGTGTACACCATATCAACTGCCCTACCCTTATCTACATGCTTGGCTACCTTTTCAAAAAACTCAATGAGGTTTGTGAGACATGACCTGCCCTTGACAAAACCATGTTGACTATCTGCAAATGAATTGTTGCTCGCTGGATGATTATAAACCCTATCTCTTAACATCCTTTCCAAAACGTTTCCTACAACAGATGTAATGCTCACTAGTCTATAATTACCTGGGTAACCTCTACTGTCCTCCTTGAACAAGGGCACAACATTTGCAATCCTCCAGTCCTCTGGTACTAAACCTACAGACAATGACGACTCAAAGATCAAGGCCAAAGGCTCCAACATCTCTCTAGCTTCCCAGAGAATCCTCAGATAAATCCCATCCGACCCAGAGGCCTTGTCTACTTTTACTCCTTCTAGAATTGATAACACCTCCTCCTTACTAACCTCGATCCTTTCTAGTTAAATATCCTGTATCTCATTCATCTCCTTTACAATTTTCTCTTTTTCCTGATTGACAACAGATGAGAAATATTCATTTCGCACCACTCCGATCTCCACAGGGTCCACACACAACTTCCCACTTCTGTCTTTGACTGGCCCTATTCCTACCCTAGTCATCCTTTTATTCCTCACATACCTATAGAAAGCTTCAGGGTTCTCCTTTATTCTATTTGCTAAAGACTGCTCATGTCCTCTCCTTGCTCTTCTGAACTCTCTCTTTAAATCCCTCCTAGCTAATCTGTAACTCTCCATCGCCTCGTCTGAACCATCTCATCTCAACTTCACATACACTTCCTTCTTCCGCTTAGCAAGAGATGCAATTTCTTCAGTAAACCGCAGTTCCCTTACCTTATCACTTCCTCCCTGCCTGACAGGAACATACCTATCAAAGACAAGCAATATCTGTTCCTTAAACCAGCTCCACATTTCAATTGTCCCCATCCCCTGCATTTTGCTACCCCATTCTATGCATCTTAAGTCTTGCCTAATCACATTATAATTGTCCTTGTCCTATTGATAACTCTTGACCTGTGGCATGTGCCTATCCCTTTCCATTGCTAAACTAAACTTAACTGAATTATGGTCACTCTCTCCAAAGTGCTCACCTACAACTAAATCAAACACCTGGCCTGGTTCATTACTAAGCACCAGATCCAGTGTGGCCTCCCCTCTTGTTGACCCTTCGACTTACTGTGTCAGGAAGCCCTCCTGCACACGTTGGACAAAAACTGATCCATCCAACGTACTAGAATTATAGCATTTCCAGTTAATGTTGGGGAAGTTAAAGTCCCCCATAATGACCACCCTGTTCCTTTCACTCCTACCCAGAATCGTTTTGCCAATCTTCTCCACATCTCTGGAACTCTACAGAGGCCTATAAAAACTCCAAGTAGTGTGACCTCTCCTCTCCTGTTTCTAACCTCAGCCCATACTACGTCAATAGACGAGTCCTCATCAAAAGTTCTTTCAGCCACCGTTATACTGTCCCCCTCTTTTACCACCTTCCCTGATCTTAACGAAAGGTCTAAATCCTGGAATCTGCAACATCCATTCCTCACCCTGCTCTATCCATGTCTCTGAAATGGCCACAACATCGAAGTCCCAGGTACCCATCCACGCTGCAAGCTCACTTACATTATTCCAGATACTTCTAGCATTGAAGTGGACACTATTCAAATGAGCTTGCTGTCTGCCGACATTCCTGTGACCATGAAATCCTGTCCATGCCCTCCCTATTGTCATTGTCCTGTGCACTGGAACTGCACCTCAGGTTCCCATTCCCCTGCTGAGCTAGCTTAAACCCACCCGAATAGCACCAGCAATTTTCCCACCCAGGATATTAGTACCCATCTGGTTCAAGTGAAGACCGTCCTGTTTGTAGAGGTCTCCCTTGCCCAGAATGAGCCCCAATCATCCATGTACCTGAAACCTTCCCTTCTGTCAACTTAAACAGAAACAATCCCCCTCTTCCTTTCCAACAATGTTCTCAGCTCCTGAACATGTTGTCTCCTGAGTGAAATCCAGACGCAAGTTGCCCTGAGTATCATAGTTCACATTAAGCCCCAGGAGTGAAAGCTGCTCGGCCTTCTGCCCTCTGATTTTCTGGAAAATCTCTCCCCACGCTCTCCTTTTAGTGAAGGGTGGTATGGTGGCTCAGTGGTTTAGCATTGCTATCTCACAATGCCATGGACTGGAGTTCGATTCCAATCTCAGGTGACTATCCGTGTGGAGTTTGCACATTCTCCCCAGTGTCTGTGTGGGTTTTCCTCCATGTGCTCCGGTTTCCTCCCATAATCCAAAGATATGCAGATTGGGGTGGATTGGCCATGCTACATTGCCCCATGGTGTCCAGGGATGTGTAAATTAGGTGCATTAGTTAGGAGAAATGTAGGATAATAGCATAAGGGAATGAGTCTGGGTGGGTTACTCTACGGAGAGTGAGTGTGGACTTGTTGGGCTGAAGGGCCTGTTCTGCACTGTAGGTATTCGGTTCTACTCTATCCACCAGTTACCCTGTTATGCTACTGTTGATCAAAGTAACAGTGTTGGCTTGGTCATCAGGCAAAATCCATGCCCTTCTGTACATCTCTTTCAACGTTTCCTTAATGTTTGCAGAGGCCTGAGCTCAGGGCCTTCATTGCATAATCTATGCCAATATCTACAGGGAGTGCTGCACTGTCAGAGTCGATAAAGTGAGGCGCTGGAAAAGCACAGCAGGTCAGGCAGCATCCGGGCAGCAGGATCGCCTCTCCAGCTCCTCGGATGCTGCCTGGCCTGCTGTACTTTCTCCAGCACCACACTTTATTGACTCCGAATCTCCAGCATCTGCAGTCCTCGCTATATCCCAGTTGCCACACTGTCAGTGTCCAGCATCTGCAGTCATTGTTTTTACCTTACACTGTTAGTCGTGCCGAGTTTCAGATGAGATGTTGAACCCCGTTTTTTCTCTTGAAGGGAATGTTAAAGATCATCTGGCATTTTTGGGAAAAGGGCAAGGATTTTTCCCTGATATTTCTATTTATCCTATACTATACAACTAAATAGCTATACAATACAATACAATTCAACACAGCACAGCAACAGGCCCTTCCAGCCCACCAAGCCCTCGCAGATTCCTAACCCTTATTTAGACCCGCTATTTATGTGTTTTCCATCTCTCTGTTTGCCTCCCGTTCATGTGTCTATAAAGATACCCCTTAAACGTGGCTAATGTGTCTGCTTTCACCTCCTCCACTGGCAGTGTGTTCCAGGCACCCACCACCCTCTGGGTGAAAAACCTTCATGATGCTTTCTGTTCCACCCAGACATCCTCCTGTCGATCTCTATTGAATACATTTGGAATGTAACAGTGAATCCCTTCACAAAGAGATAAATCGCTGGAAAAGCTCAGCAGGTCTGGCAGCATCTATAAAGAGAAATCAGAGTTAACGTTTTAGTCCCGATATGTTTCTTCACAGATGCTGCCAGACCTGCTGAGCTTTTCCAGCAACTTCTCTTTTTGTTTCTGATTTACAGCATCCGCAGTTCATTCGGTTTTTATTTTTTGAATTCCTTATTCCTTCTACTACATGATCACACATTAAGCAAGCAATCTGCTTTAGAGATGCTGAATCAGTGACTCCCTTCCTTGATGTACATTACTGACACTAAGAATTCTCTAGAAGTTTGAATTTACTATTCCATAAAAGCCTATTTCCAGAGTTTAGGATGATGTGTACTAAAAATAAAGAAAGCTACCCTTTATCCTTAAACAAAGTCTTAGAGTCACACAGCATTTAAACAGACCCTTAGGTCCAAACTTGGTATGTGCATCTGATATCAAGCACTATTTATTTAGTTGGGGAAAACTGGCTCCTGGCTTGAGTGACAAATCTATGATGGCTTTCAAATAAGTGTTTATCTCAGGCATCCCAGTGGCTCAGTGGTTAACACTGCTGCCTCATAACACCAGGGACCCAGATTCGATTCCAGTCTCAGGCAACTATCTGTGTGGTGTTTGCACTTTCTCCTCATGTCTGCGTGGATTTCCTCCCACAATCCAAGGGTGTGCAGGTTCGGTAAATTGGCTGTGCTAAAATTGCCCATAGTTGTCAGGGATGTGTAGGTTAGGTGCATTAGTCAGGGGTAAATATAGGGTCTGGGTGGGTTACTCTTGGGAGAGTCAGTGTGGACTTGTTGGACCATAGGGCCTGTTTCTACGCTGTACAGTGTTAGCTGAGTCAAGAGAAACCTATTTGATATATGGCACCCGTTTCTTCCTCAAATTGAATAAGCATTGTTTTTCAAGATAATCCATTGGATAACAGTTTAAGAGCTTTCCATTATTCCAAAAAAAAAACCCTGGGAGTGAATCAGGATAATTGAACTCCATGGAATTCACTGGGAAGATATAGAGGAGCAGCTTAAAATTGTTGGCTGTGTTGGTTCTGCTAAGGAGTTAATAACAAAGCAGAGCGTTAATTGTTAGACAAACCATGACTCGTGTGGAAAGCTATTTGAGTTAGATGTTTCACAGTTGCTGAGAAAACAGCTCTGAGATTAGAAAGCGTGGGGTAGATGGCTCCCACAGTTGTTGTTCACCGCGCATTCCTGGTTGGAGTGACCAGCGATCATTTATCTTGGCACTTGCATTTACAGGGCGAAAAGTGTAAAATTCTTTGCTACTTCTGTAACCACAGATGGCAGATTCCATTGAGTGGAGAGGATGATTTTGTTACAAGTGAAATAATCCCAGTGGAACTGTGGTCTCTCTGTTTCGGATGTATGAACTGGCAGCAGGAGTAGGCCATTCAGCCCCTCGAGCCTGCTCCAGCATTCAGCGTGATCATGGCTGACCTCATCTCAGCCTCAACTCCACTTTCGTGCCTATTCTCCATAACCCTACAAACCATTACTGATTAAAAACCTATCTCCTTCTTAAATTGAGTGATCCACCAAGTTGCAGTCTGCACAATTAGAGTCAGAGAGTCCTACAGCACGGAGACAGGCCCTTTGCCCCAAACTGGTCCGTGCCGACCAAAATGTCCATCCACGCTAACCCCATTACCCTGCACTTGGCCCATATCCTTCTCCAAACATCGATTTTCCTGCTCCTCAAATGCTGCTTGACCTGCTGGGCTTTTCCAGCACCACACTCTCGACCATATCCTTCTAATCCTTTCCTGTCCAAGTATTTGTTCAAATGCTAGAATAACATAGAATATACATAGAATTCTTCCTCCCCTCACCCCACTCACAATAAATATAAAATGTGCAAGGCCAGAATATTTGATTTGGAAGTCTAACAGAATAAAACATGCAGCTTATTGTCACATCTTTATTTTCAGAAATAGCATTAGGTATTCCAAACAGCAACAATTCCTGCCAATGTTAGCACACAGCAACATCCCATAAGTCTTAAAGAAATAAGTGAACAGTCACTATCTCTTTGACTTTGGATAGATTGCTAGCTGAGGCAGCAGTTGAACTCACTTGCTCCCTCTCCAAACAGTGATAGGCTCTTTGTCACCTGCTGGAACTTTCCTGAAGCATGAAACATCGATTCTCCTGCCCCTCTGATGCTGCCTGACCTGCTGTGCTTTTCCAGCCCCACACTCTCGACCCACTGGAACTGCATGGTAGTTCCATCAGTGCAGTCCGTGTGTTTTGCTTCCTGGGTGGTTTGAACCTATTGTTTTCTGACTCAGGGATTGAAATACTTACAGCTCTGCTAAGCTTGATACACAGATGTTCCGAGTTTCATTTGTATTTTGTCTAATTCTTAACACAGGATAATGTAAGATGTACAGCTCAGAAACCAGCCATTCAGACCAACATGTCAGTATCAGTGCTTTGGTTTGATCTATTATGGGAAGGATATCAGAATCCCTACAGTGTGGAAGCAGGCCATTCGGTCCATCAAGTCCACACCGACCCTTTGAACAGCGTCCCACTCAGACCAATCCTATCCCTGTAACCCTGCATTTCCCATGACTAATCTCTATAAACCTATACATCCCTGGACATTATGGATAATTTAGCATGGTCAATCTATCTAACTTGCACATCTTTGGACTGTGGGAGGAAACCCACGCAGACACAGGGATAATGTGCAAACTCCACACAAACAGTCGCCCGAGGTGGGAATCGCACCTGGTCCCTGGCGCTGTGAGGCAGCAGTGCTAACCACTGAGCCACCGTGCTGCCCATTTTGTTATAGGTGCCTAGGTACAGTGAAAAGTTTTGTTTGACATGCAGTACAGGTAGATCATACCATACAAAGTGCATTAGGAAAATAGAACAGAGCAAAGAATACAATGTTACAGCTACAGAGAAGGTATATCAACAACAAGATCAACATTTCGATTTAAAATTTGAGAGGTTCATTCAGAAACCTAATAACAGTGGGGAAGAAGCTGTTACTTGTGTTTTTATATCTTTGACCCAACAGAAGATGTTGGAAGAGACCGCAGTGGGAGAGGTCTTTGATGATGTTGGCTGCCTTTCCAGGGCAGAGAGAAGTGTAGTTGGAGTCAATGGATGGATGGTTGGCTTGTGTGATGGATTGGGCTGTATTCACATTTCTCCAGTAGTTTTTTACAGTCCTGGGACGAGCAGTTACCAAACCAAGCTGTGATGCATCCAGATAAGATGCTTTCTATGGAACATCAATAAAAATTGGTTAAATGTCTCCATGTGAACCTGCCAAGCCTCCTCATTTAACCTCATAAACATAATCTTCCCTCATGTTCCTGTGTTTATCTAGCTTGTATCTTATCTGGGCTGTAATATGTAGAGAGGAGAATTCCTTAGTCCATCTATTTCACTTTGGTATTTCAATGTCAACAGATCAGGTTTCCAACTTCAATATATTAAGTTAGAGTCGTAGTTTTACCAACTCTCTCGTCTAAAGTCACTAATTGACAGAATAGCAATTTAGTGAGGCCATTGCACTGTATGGACCCTAGTGAGACTTGATGTTTCTTGAACAGAACTGGGGTAGGTGTGCTGAAGAACCGCACTTGATGAGAGTGAAAATGTAAATACTGTACAGGTTTTCATTAGAGCACCTCATCTGTAACATGGTTGAATTCCAGTAGATGGCAGTAGAGGACCAGTAAAGTGTGGGATGTGTAATTGTGGGTTTGCTTAAAGCCAGCAATCAGTATTCTCTCATCAAGGAGGACTATAATTCCACACTTCGAATTAAAGGATGATTTTTAAATTGCAGCCTCTAAGCAATTAATTGATGCCAAATTTTGATTTGCATAATTTCCCCACAATTTCAATCGTGTAAAACACTGATAACAGTCCTATGTTTTTATAGCGATTTCCAATGCAGGAGGCCATTTGACCCATTGTGCTCATTCTAGCTCATGCTTTGGAGTAGCCTCAAAATGATCCATTACCACTCCCCCCAATAGCAGTAAACCCTGATGTACTGCTTTGTTTTCATTTCATCACTGGATTGCTGTTTGAGCTTAGAACATGCTGGCATTCCTGGGATACCAGATAGAGTTATGTAAATATTACAATTTTTCACAAAATCTGTACTACAACAGATGTTGAAGCTTGCTACTAACCTTGGAGCGCCATGTCACTGACTCATCACCATCTCTATTTGTTTTCTGTACTCATTTCTCTCTCTCTTCCCCCACATGCTCTCCCTCTCCTGCTCTCTCTCTCTCTCTCTCTCTCTCCCCTTGCAGTCGGTCTCTGCCCTCACACACTATCCCGGCTTTGTGCTCACTCTCCTCTTTCAGCTCTCTCTCTCTCTCTCCCACTCATTCTTTCACGCTGTCTCCCCCTCACTCTCTCTCTCTCCTCCTCACACTATCCACCTTGTGCTCACTTTTCCCTTTGTGCTATCTCTCTAGTCTGTACGCCACACCCCCCATCCTCCCCTTCACTATGCTCTCTCCCCACCTTGTGCACTCTATCCCCTCAGGTTCACACTTTGTCTTGTTTGCTCTCTCCCCCTCACAATTACCCTCTCTCCTGTGCAGCCTCTCTTCCTATTCCCCTTGTGCATTCTTTCTTTCATTCTTCCACCCTCCTGTCAACATCTCTACCCTCCCGTCAACAGCGTTACCCTCCTCTGGTACTCTTTCTCCTCAGATTTCCTTTGCTTTCTCTCTCTCTCTCTCTCTCTCTCTCTCTCTCTCTCTCTATTTCTCTCTCTCTTCTACCTTCCACTATTTCCTGCCCTTGCGTCTCTTCGCCACCATACCCCTACCTCCCTCTGGGACTTTCTCAAACAAACATTGATCCCATTACACAAGTTAACATTGCGACAGAAGATCAGTAAATTGGACCTTCAAAGGGATTATTTCTTTGAGACTGGTGTTACTCCTTCATTGAGCATGGCATTTAGGGAGAAAGATGCAGAGAAACATTGAGTTGCTGTAGCACCTTTCACAACCTCAGGATGTTTTGTTTCATAGCCAGTGAAGTGTTTTATTGATGTGCAATTGCTGTTGTTCAAATGAGATTTATGATCTAAATAATTGATCTCCTGTGGCTGTGTTCATTAAAAAGCACTCTTCCTAAAACTGCCCCTGCCCTTCTTACACTTTCTAATTCCTTTCCATTATCTTTCCTTCTGCCAGTTCTTTTTTGTTAATTCTCTTGAACATCTCCCCACCACCACATCATCTTAATTCTTCCTTTACACAGCTATGTCAACAAAGGCTCTAAAAATGAAAGCCATTGAAACTTTGGAAGTTGTGCAATAGAACCACGTTATGAATGCTTGGCTGACCACCAAACCCACTCATGGATTCAGCTCAGCAAGTTCTTGTTTGTATAATAGTGAAGAGATTGTTTATCTTTGCAAGTTTTTTTTTGACCATGTAATAGCTTCATCTTTCTTTGAAATGTGTTTTTAATTGACTCATTAAAATGTTTTGAGAGGATTGAAGCTTTCTTTTCAGTGGGAGTATGAATGGTTGCATTTGTTTAACAGTTTTATGAGCATTTCATAAACTTGCCAGTGGCTTGTTGGCCCTGTGTCTAATTGATATTGGATGGATGGGTTTGGATGTGGGTAAGTAATTGAGGGCTAGGAGGCCAAACAAACATAATTAAAACTATGTTGCAACCTTTGATTTTATTCCTTTCTGTCTCTTGATCATTTGTTTATCCGGGTGGCATGGTGGCTCAGTGGTTAGCACTGCTTCCTCATAGTGCCAGGGACCCGGGTTCAATTCCAGCCTCGGGTGACAATCGCGTGTGGAATTGCACATTCTCCCCGTGTCTGCGTGGGATTCCTCCAGGTACTCCAGTTTCCTCCCATAGTCCAAAGATGTGCATATTAGGTGATTGACTGTGCTAAATTGCACATGGTGTTCAGGGATGTGCAGGCTAGGTGGGTTAACTGTGGGAAATGCAGCGTTACAGGGTTAGGGTAGTGGATGGGATGCTCTTCGGAGGGTTGGTGTGGACCTGATGGGTGGAATGGCCTGCGCTCTCACTGTAAGGATTCTATGTCTCCTCTTGGGCACCAGCTCTATGGATCTTAATCTTATGTCTCCTGTTAATCTTATGTTAACATTTGGGTTTTTACAAAAAAACATAATTTAAACACAGCTGAGGGAGATCTCTTTGCAGGCTGGTGCCATGTTGGGTGCCATTCTGCCGATGAAAGGTGAGTGAACAGATTTCCAAATTCCAGACTTTGCACAGCACTACAATGTCTATTAGACAGTGCTGAGTGGGCCTGTGAAGGTCACAGACTCAATACATTTCAGTCAAAACCTGCACCCGTTCATGGGAGTGCGTATGAATGGAGGATGAATTATTCAAAGCGAAGAGAATGCGCTCTTCCACATAAACTCACTCACACGTTGCAGCAACTTTACTCTTCACCCACAGGCATTTTAAAATCCGTTGACGTTTCATTCACTGATTGTCTTTTGGCCGTTAGTCCACGTTGAGAGAGCAGGACTGGGGCACACGACTGTAACACACCAACGGCAGAGTTAACAATGTTTCAGTCCCCTCTAGCCATGGGGTGGCAATGCCTCCCACCACCTCCCCTGAGGGAGTAAAGGAATTCCATTCATATAGTGCCCTTTTTACACCCTCAGGCTTCATACCCAGCGGAGTACTTTTGAATTGGAGTCGCTGTTGTAACGCAGGAAAAGTGATGCACAGCCAGCTCCTACCAGCTGCAGTGTGAGGTAGTCCCTCTGATAAGCCCTCTGATAGGACACTGATGGAGAGAAAAATATTGGCTGAGACACTGGGGGAGAATACTGTGACTCTTCTTTGAAACATTGCTCCAGGATCTTCTATATTTACCCCTGAGGGGTTGCAGTTCCCTATTTCGTGACAATAAACGCCCGAACCACCTTTTGTGATTCTTCCAGCCTGCTCCACTGTTCAATTTCATCACGGCTGATGTGATTTCAACCTCGACGTCTATGTTCCTGCATATCTCCAGCAGCCTCAAATCCCCTTGGTTCATTGGGAATCTATCAAGCTCCGCCTTAAAAATATTTAAGGATTCTGCATTCACTGTCTTTTGGGGAAGGAAATTCCGAAGACACTCAACCCTTGGAGAGAACATCACATTTCTGCATCTCTGTCTTAAATGGGTGCCCCTTTATTTTTAGTGGAGGTATGCAGGAATGTAAAGATGAGGTTAAGATCAGCCATGATCTTATGGAATGGCGGGGCAGGCTTGAAGGACCAACTGACCTATTGCTGCCCCTTATGTATACGACTAGGAGATGGCTGGAGATCAGAGTCGAGAGTGTGGTGCTGGAAAAGTCAGGCAGCATCCGAGGAGCAGGAGAATCGCGTTTCAGGCATTTCCTGATGAAGGCCTTAAGACCATAAGACATAGGTGTGGAAGTAAGGCCATTCAGCCCATCAAGTCCACCCCGCCATTCAATCACGGCTGATGGGCATTTCAACGCTACTTACCTGCACTCTTCCCGTATCCCTTAATTCCTTGCGAGATTAAGAACTTATCAATCTCTGCCTTGAAGACATTTAACGCCCCGGCCTCCACTGTGCTCTGTGGCAGTGAATTCCACAGGCCCACCACTCTCTGGCTGAAGAAATGTCTCCTCATTTCCATTCTAAATTGACCCCCTCTAATTCTAAGGCTGTGCCCACAGGTCCTAGTATCACAGCCTAACAGGAACAAATTCCCAGCGTCCACCCTTTCTAAGCCATGCATTATCTTGTAAGTTTCTATTAGAGCTCCCCTCAACCTTCTAATCTCTAATGAATACAATCCCAGGATCCTCAGCCATTCAAGGTATGTTAGGCCTACCATTCCAGGGATCATACGTGTGAATCTCTGCTGGACACGCTCCGTATGTCCTTCCTGAGGTGTGGGGCACAAAACTGGACACAGTATTCTAAATGGGGCCTAACCAGAGCTTTATAAAGTCTCAGTAGCACATCACTGCTTTAACATTACAACCCTCTTGGGATAAATATGCCTGAAACGTCGATTCTCCTGCTCCTCGATGCTGCCTGACCGGCTGTGCTTTTCCAGCATCACACTCTCGCCCCTTGTGTATATGACCTCAGGATGTGTCCACGATTGTCATAATTAATCAAATACGTTTCGAGTTTAGCTACTGCTGTGAGTGTAGGAAACTTATGCAGTCAATTTGCTGGCAGCAAGCTCTCACAGGTGTTCGTGGTGACCAGATAGTTTGTGTTTTTGTCAACGATGTTGGTTGATGAGCAGGTATTGGCCTGGACATTGGCAAAAGCTCTCCTACCCTTTGTCAGATGATGTGCAGTCAGATACCTTCACCTACAAATGAGGATCCGGGATTTGTTGAAGATACTCCCTTTAATGGTGGGTCTCATTGTCACCAGAATTTCAGGAGGCTTAAAATTGGTGATGTGCACAAATAGTGATAAGAATTGCAAAGCCAATCATTGGGGGAGCCAGCGTCACCAGGGGAAAGTCATCCTTCATCCTTTAGTGATTAAACAGCTTTAAGATCATATTAGCATTTAAATGTAATCTTCTCATGTTCAAACAAAAATAAATCCTCTCCAAAGCCATGTTAAATGTCTTGGTCAATCTGTGCCATGAAAAATCCAAGCATATCACTTGAAGCTGTAAGAATCTTGCCAAGACTTAAGTTTTCCTAAAGTGTACAACCTCTAATGCCTGCTGCCTATGTCCTAACCCACATCAAGACTCACTCACTCACAAACCTCTTGCTTGCTCACATATACTGGCCACTGTTTCGCCAACATTTCCAGTTTCTAATTTTCATCCTGTAGATTTTAAACACATGCATGATATGTAGATGTCACTGACAAGGCCAGTATTTATTATGTGCCCCTTGAGAAGGTGGGGGTGAGCTGCCCTCTCGGGCCACTGCAGTCTATGCACTTTGCATTGACTCACAATGCCCTAAGGGAGAGAACGCCAGGATTTTGGACAGTGAAGAAACGGCAATGTATTTCCAAGTCAGGATGGTGAGTGGCTCAGTGGCAGGCACCGTGCAGGTGGCAGTGTTCCAGTGTACCTGCTGTTCTGGTCATTCTAGATGTTAATGGCCGTGGGTTAGGAAAATGCTGTCTAAGGAGCCTTGGTGAGCTACTGCCATGCATCTTAGACAGCAGCACCAGTGTGTACTCTATATGTCAGTGGTGGAGGGAGTGAATGTTTTAAGGTGGTGAGTGAGGTCCCCGGTAAGCGGCTGCTTTTTCTTGGATGGTTTCGAGCTTCTGGAGTCTTGTTTGAGCTGTTGTTTCAGTCAAATGGAGAAGTTTCAGTTTCGCTCCTGACATCTGCCTTATCGATGGTGGACAGGCTGGGGAGTCAGCAGGCGAGTTACACACAGCGAAATTCCCAGCCTAGACCTGCTCTTGTAGCCAGTATGGTGTGTGTATGGAATGAGCTGCAAGAGGAAGTGGTGGAGGCTGGTACAATTGCAACATTGAAGAGGCATTTGGATGGGTATATGAATAGGAAGGGTTTGGAGGGAGTTCATTTCCAGACATTTTGTTACCTTACTAGATAACATCTTCAGTGGACCTCATGTGAAGCAATGCTGAAAATTCCTGCTTTCTATTTATATGTTTGGGTTTCTTTGGGTTGGTGATGTCATTTCCTGCTGTGATGGTATTTCCTGTGGCGACATCACTTCCTGTTCCTTTTCTCAGGGGGTGGTAGATGGAGTCTAACTCGATATGTTTGTTGATAGAGTTCCGGTTGAAATGCCATGCTTCGGAGTTCTAATACATGTCTTTGTTTGGCTTGTCCGAAGATGGATGTATTGTTCCAGTCGAAGTGGTGTCCTTCCTCATCCATATGTGAGGATACTAGTGAGAGAGGGTCATGTCTTTTTGTGGCTAGTTGGTGTTCATGTATCCTGGTGGCTAGTTTACTTGCCATTTGTCAGCCTAACCTTGGATGTTGCCCTGGTCTTGCTGCATTTGAACACAGCCTCCTTCAGTATCTGAACAGTTCCCTATGTATGTGTGAACATTGTGCAATCACCAGCAAGAATCCTGTTTTTGATCTTAAGTATATATTATTAACCTATTTTTCTGATCAGTTTGTTCAGAGATGTTATTACACACATCTGGAGCAGATGGGAGTTGAACCTGGGTCTCTCAGTCCATGAGTAGGGACACTACCACTGAGCCACAAGAGGGACCTTGAATGAAGATGTTGGAGCAAGGACACTACCCTGAGGAATCCCTGTGGCAGTGTCTTCCTTGTGTAAAATATGATTCCCACCAATGGGAAGTGTTCCCCAGATTCCCATTGATTTGAGTTTTGATAGGGCTCCTCATTGGCACACTTGGTGAAATGATGACAAAGTCATGGGCAATGATTCTCAGCTAGCCTCTGCAATTCAGCTTCTTTGTGTATGTTTGGATCAAGGTTGTAATGAAGACAGGAGCTGAGTAGCCTTGGTGGAACCCAAGCTGACCATCGCTGTTCAGATTATCACTTTGTAAGTGCTGCTCGACAGCACTGTCAGTGACTCCATCTGTCATGTTACAGAAGACTAATGGAGGCTGATGCAGAAGGATTTGGCTGGGTCAGATCTGTCCGTGAACAGGACATACCCGGGCAAATTTGCCCACAGTCAGCTGGATGTAAGTGTTGTCACTGTGCTGGGAGCGCTGGGCTAGGGGTATGCCCAGTTCTGGAGCACAAGGCTTCAGCCCCAGTGTTGAGACACAGTTTGCGCCCATAGCTTTGCAAGATCCAGTGTCGTCGTGATATCTCTTGTGACCTCCTCAACTTTCAAGCCCTATCTGAAGTATGCATTCCCCCATGCCTGACCACTTGTACATTCTGCGTTCTCTTTGATTCACCACTGCCAATCCTGGGTTCAATCGACTGGGATCAGCTCTGTATTTTCTGCAGGTTTGAAAACTCAGTATCTCGCTCTCTCTCGCTCTCTCCCCCCTCGACCACCCACGCTTAAACACTGCATCTTTGGTTGAGCTTTTATATATCGGTTCTAATATCTCCCTTCATTGGTTCAGTTTCAATTTTCAGCTGAAGTGGCTTTCCATTTTTTCTTCCCTTTGTTGAGAGCCAAGCTATTGTCTGCACAGATTCTTCTGTTCCATTGAACACTGCCTGTTCTTTGCTGGGTCACTGGGTCAGGGGTGTTGAGAGCATCACGACGAGCTGAGTTTAACCCAGATCTGCCTGGTGGCTCATGAAAATGAAACAAAAGGCAAAGTAAATTCGTGATCAGCACAGGTCAAACAGAAACTCAAAAAGTGCAGCATCTCCAAATGCTTCACCTGCCACAACAACATAATTATAAGCTTTGTCCGAATTGTGAGGGGAAATTTAAAGCGACTCCTCAAGTAGGCTGGAATTTTGGCATTTTATCTTTTAAAAACAAATTGCGTCCCTTTTTTTAAATTGATTTTCAATTATTGAGTAAATTGGAAGATAAGGAATCAGCCAATTAGCTTCTTATTGTTTTATAAAAGTCTTCAGTCTCGCTTCCAATGGTTAGGAATCAGCTCAGTCTGTTTTCAAAGGCTTTTGTTTGAAGTGGAATGCTATTGTGCAGCCCAGTGAATCTGCTGCTGGAGGGTTCATCTACAACTGTTAGAGCGTTTGCTGTCTCGTAGTGATATACCCAGTGGGTGATGTCTTCAATCAGATTAGAGCTGTTAGATGTCAGTGCCCTACGACTTTGTAACATTTGCACCAGCGGATATGCCAGAGAATCCATTTGTCCTTTTGCTTCTGTCCCACCCTCTCAAATGTATTTGAAAAAGTAACAGTTGGATTTTTGATGTTACTTTGGCTCTATGTTTGCCTGATGGGAAGTTTGCATCATTAGCTTTCAGGCATCAGGGAGTGGTGAGTGGGGATAATGTTGTGTTGGAACATTTGCCTAGGGACAAAGAAAAGGAGACTGTCAACAGGGCTTGGCTGTTAAAAGGCGATCTATCAGAGATCCCACTTAAAAGGGGAAAAGCACATGAAAGGACATTTCTGTTCACAGCATGTCATCCGCAGTAAGTGAGATAGGCATTACGTAATAATTTCAATAAATGCTTCTCTTCTGACAGTCAGTGTAACTCCTTCAATGCATATTGAAGAAGTTTCATGTTCGCTTGTTTGTGTGTTCATATCTTCTTGGTGTCTGAAGCAGATTGGAATGGTCTTTGGCACTGAAGTAAAATTCAAAATCACAACAATTGCTGAGAAAAGTCTCCATCCTGTGTAGTCTCATTGAAAACCCACCCACATGAGCTTTCGATTTCTCTCACAATAGCATGGCTGTTGTTGTTAGCTGTGGCTCCTTGCCTCTAAATCACAGGTTATTAATGATATTTAATTCATCCACAGAATATGGTTGTCACTGGCCAGGCCATCCCCACCCAACCCTTACCCCCAACCCAGCCCCTTACCTTCTTCCCATCGCTTACCCTCTTCCTGATCCTTACCCCCACCTCTTAACCTCAACCCAACCCTTACTTCCAGCCCAACTCTTACCGTCAACCCAACTCTTATCCCCAGCCCAACCCTTACCCACAATCCAATCCAACCCAACCTTAACCCTTACCTCCAACCCAACCCAACCCTTACCCCAACTCAACCCTTACCCAAAGCCAACCCTTACCTCCTTTCCAACTCTTAACCCTAACCCAACCTGTACCCCCAATTCTTACCCCCAACTCAACATTTGCCCTCAATCTTGCCCCAACCCAACCTTTACCCCCTTCCTAATTCTTACCCTCAATTCAACTCTTGCCCCCAGCCCAACCCGTACCCTCAAACTGTAACCCCAACACAAACCTTACCCCAACTCCATCCCTTACCTCCAATCCCAACTCTTACTAGTATTTGGACAGAGGAAACGTAACATGTTAAAGCTGGAATCAGAGTCTTGATCATTTCGCCACCCTTGTAACATTAATTCTCGAACAATCGGGGAATTGAATCACAAAATAATGTGACAGAACAGAATTTTAAAGTAAACTTTGCATTCATACCCATTCGTGAGTAAAGCAAGATTTTGTTGATTACTTTTGACCATCTGCCCTCTTTCCTTATGTGCCTCGGTGTCACATTTTGCTATACAATGCTTCTCAGGATCTTGTTAAACTCATAAGGTCATACCAAAGACGTCAAAGATACGGGAGGAAGATGGGAAAATGATGTTGATGTAGTTGCTCAGCCATGATGTTATTAAATAGCAGTATAGGCTTGAGGGCTGAATGGCCTCCATCTGCTCCTGATTCCCGATTCTCTGCACAAATACTAGTCGTTATATAAATGAATGATGGTATTGCCGAGGAGAATGCTAGAATACAATTCGCTGTGACATGCTTCATTCTGAACTCAGTCAACCCTGTCTCATCTGGTAAACCTTTAATTGAGTGCACTGTTGTCAGAGTGTAGTATTTTATGGTTTTATCAATATTTGACCTTTCCTGGGTCATATTTTAATCCTGTTACACCAGCAAAGAAGAGCAAATGGACTTGTGACCTGGGTAACATGTTTAGAATGGCACCAACCACTCAGTCACAGTGAAGGGACAGGACACTACTGTGAGACACAGAGTCTAAGTGGGAGCTAGAGATAGCCGGAGAAGGATTCATTAGGACAGAGTGAAAGAAACCAAGAAGGTTTCCCTGATTTCCCTGGAGGCATTTCATTGCAGAAACTTGGTTAATCAGTCTTTTAAACGAGGTTTTGTATCTTGGTACAGAATTGGAAAGGAAAATAATTCCACTAATGACTTTTCTGTGAATTAACATGTGTACTCAAATGTATCTAATTTATTGTTTTACTTTGAAGTCACAAGAAATAGCAATAGATGCAGATTAAAATGTAGATTTAAAATGAATGTATATCTGCCGGTTTGTTTGGGAGGTAAAGGGTGGGTTTGTTGTGCAGGACATGTATTTTGGTCAGAAGTCACACGGAACCAGGTTGTAGTCCAACAGGTTTATTTGACATGATTTGAAGATGCCGGTGTTGGACTGGGCTGTACAAAGTTAAAAATCACAACACCCGGTTATAGTCCAACAGGTTTAATTGGAAGCACACTAGCTTTCGGAGCGACGCTCCTTCATCAGGTGATAGTTTATCACCTGATGAAGGAGCGTCACTCCGAAAGCTAGTGTGCTTCCAATTAAACCTGTTGGACTATAACCTGGTGTTGTGATTTTTAGGTTTATTTGAAATTGTAAACCTTTGGAGCGCTGCTCCTTCATCAGGTGAAGTCACTTCACCTGATGAAAGGACAGCACTCTGAAAGCTTGTGATTTCAAATAAACCTGTTGGACTATACAGGTCATTCTGCTATAATGCGCAAGTTCTATTCCTCTAACCTTGTGTTATAGAAAATTGTGCTGTGGAAACCCGCTATAGAAAGTTGTGCTGTAGAAGATCACGAACAGACAATCTCTTTACCCGTTCAGTAGAAAGTTTGCATTATCCAAATAATGTCCACAATTCATGTTATAGCCAATTTGCGCTGACGAAATGTGTGTTATAGCAGAACACCTGTAACCCGGTGTCACGTGACATCTGATCTTGTCTATCCCTGTCCAACACTGGCACCTCCATGTCCTGTTTTTTTTGGTGCAACTGTTGGTCTATCTTTTTCTTATGTGCCTTTTTTTGTACGATTCACTTTCTACATTACACTGTGACCGCCATACATTTAACCATTTGATGAGCGTGACATTCCATTGACGTGCTTTTGGACTATTTTTCAGTTTTATATCGAGAAGTCTTGATAAGAAAAGTTGGAGTTGTTCCCCCCCAGCTGAAAGTTTGAGTGGGAATTTAATAGACGTGTTTCAAATTCAGAACTGGTTTTAACAAGGTCAGAAGGATTAGTTATCAGAGATCACAGATTTAAAACACTCAACTAAAATTATGAATTTCTTTTAACACCAGGTGTTGCTATGTTTTACCACGTGAAAGGGTGGTGGAACTAGGTTTACTTGTGAGTTATAAAAATAGGCTGGACAGAGTAATACAGCATGGAAATAGACCCTTTGGTCCAACCAATCTATGCCGACCACAATCACAAACTAAATATTCTCACCTGCCCTGTGCTTGGCCCATTTCCCCTCAAACCTTTCTTTTTATGGGACTTTTTTTAATAGGAGCATAGATGGTTGAGGAGTGACCTTGTAAAAGGTTTATAAAATTTTGAGGGACACAGATAAAGTGAATAACAAAGTTCTCTTCCCTAAGATGGGAGAGCTCAAAACTAGGGGGCATATTTTTAAGGTGAGAGGAGAAAGTTTTAAAAAGGACATGAGGGGCATTTTTACCCAGAGTGTGCTTCCAGAAGATGTGGTGGATATAGGTACAGTTACAACAGTTAAAACAACATGAATACGAAAGGATTGGAGGGATAGGGACCAAATGCGGGCAGGTGGGACTAATTTAGTTTGGGAATGTGGTTAGAGGGGACTGGTTGGACCGAAGGCTCTGTTTCTATAACTCTTTATATATAATTGGGAAAGAATATGGGCATGAGAATAATTGTCCATCCCTCGATAAAATGCTGGCCAGCCAGTGATGCCCACATCCCACAGGTGGATAAAAGAAAATTGGGTCATGGTTTTAATAACCAGTCCTGTAACACTGTTTGTTTCAGTGAAATAGGGTGTATATGACACTGCAATGATCCCTCGAAGCTAAGCAGGTGCATAGCAGTACCATGTACACTGATCATGTACCAGCAGTACCGTGTACACTGATCATGGCATTGACTTCTGGTTCGGGATGTTGCAGTTCAGCCAGCAATAAAACTAAAGGACGGTTGCTTGACTGTGCAGTGTTTGTAATGTGCCCAGCGAACAAGTGAAGAATCAGTCTGTGCACAACCTGGACCTTCCAAACCTACAACCATTACCATCTGAAGGACAAAGGCAGTTGATGCATGGGTACATTACGCCCTGCAAGTTCCACTTTTGATTGGAAGTATATCACTGTTCCTTTACTGTCGGTGGGTCAAAAACATGCAATTCCCTCCTGAACAGCATTGTGGGTCTAGCTATAGCACATGGACTGTAGCAGTTCAAGAAGGTAGCTTCAAGGACACCTAGAGGTGGGCAGTGAATGCTGGCCAGCCAGCAATGCCCTTATCTCACAAATGATTTTTGGAAAATGAAAGAGAACCTTGACCATTACCTTGCACAGCTGGATGCTGTTAAGTCTTGACCTTCCTCTCTATTGGGCTCAGTATAATGAAGACCACTTAAATGGAGGCAGTAATCTTCACCATTGTTTGGCCAATGTGTTCGGATTGAGTCAGGACTTGCAGCTTTCTCCACAGTAAACGGTTTATTTTATACCAAACACAGTCCTCTGTCCAGCAAATAGACCTCATGTGAACAGCAAACAGTCCACAGAGTTTATTTAAAAAGAGTCTTTGTGGACTCAGGCAAACAGAGCTCATGACTGATATTGCAGCAGCTGTCTCCCCATCAAAGCTGGGCAATTTCTCCAGCAAAATGCATTAACTTGAGGTTAACGACACACAGGTGATCAGTTCAGATCAGTTCAAATAATCAACAGCTGTATAGTCTCAGTGCTTGATTAAAAGGGAAAATGACCAGCTCCCCCTCCATTTTGGCTGAAAACAGTGCAGCCCTTGACTTTAGACTCTTTGTCCCTGACTCTTTGGCCTCTTGCTATGTGCTTATTTTGGTTGGTTGTCTCATGCAAGCACGTTCTCCCCTTGTTTGTGTGGGTTTCCTCCAGATGCTCTGGTTTCTTCCCACAATCAAAAGATGTGCAGGTTAGGGTGGATTGGCCATGTTAAATGCCTATAGTGTTCAGGGATGTGTAGGTTAGGTGCATTAGTTAGGGGTCAATGTAGGATAATGGGTTTGAGTGGGATACTCTTGGGTGGGTCAGTGTGGAATGTTTGGACCAAAGGGTGTGTTTTCACACTGTAAAGATTATAAGATTCTTAGAAATCCCTCCAGTATTCAAAGTTTGTGAGAAGATTTGTAGCTTGGGTGCTCGTTGTTGTGGTTCTGTTCGCCGAGCTGGGAATTTGTGTTGCAGATGTTTCATCCCATGTCTAGGTGACATCCTCAGTGCTTGGGAGTCTCCTGTGAAGCACTTCTGTGATCTTTCTTCCGGCATTTATAGTGGTTTGAATCTGCCGCTTCCGGTTGTCAGTTCCAGCTGTCCGCTGCAGTGGTCGGTATATTGGGGGAGAAAGTGAGGTCTGCAGACGCTGGAGATCAAAGCTGAAACTTTATTGCTGGAACAGCACAGCAGGTCAGGCAGCATCTAGGGAACAGAAGATTCGACGTTTCGGGCACATGCCCTTCTTCAGGAATGAGCAGAGAGTGTTCAGCAGGAGAAGATAAAAGGTAGGGAGGAGGGACTTGGAGGAGGGGCGTTGGAAATGTGATAGGTGGAAAGAGGTCAAGGTGAGGGTGATAGGTCGGAGTAGGGTGGAGGCGGAGAGGTCAAGAAGAAGACTGCAGGTCAGGAAGGCGGTGCCGGGCTGGAGGGATTCGGCTGAGACAAGATGGGGGGAGGGGGGATGAAGAAACTGGTGAAGTCCAAGTTCATCCCCTGTGGTTGGAGGGTTCCCAGTCGGAAGATAAGACGCTCCTCCTCCGACCGTCGCGTTGTTGTGGTTTGGCGGTGGATGAGTCCAATGACCTGCATATCCTCGGTGGAGTGGGAGGGGGAGTTGAAATGCTGTGCTACAGGGTGATTGGGTTGGTTCGTCCGGGTGGCCCAGAGGTGCTCTCTGAATCGCTCCGCAAGTAGGCGGCCTGTCTCCCCAATATAGAGGAGGCCACACCGGCTGCAGCGGATGCAGTAGATGATGTGGGTGGAGGTGCAGGTGAATCTGTGGCGGATATGGAAGTTTCCTTTGGGGCCTTGGAGAGAAGTGAGGGGGGAGGTGTGGGCGCAAGTGTTGCACCTCCTGCGGTTGCAAGGGAAGGTGCCGGGAGTGGAGGTTGGGTTGGTGGGGGGTATGGATCTGGATCTGACAAGGGAGTCGCGGAGGGAGTGGTCTCTACGGAAAGCTGATAGAGGAGGGGAGGGAAATATATCCTTGGTGGTGGGGTCTGTTTGGAGGTGGCGGAAGTGACGGCGGATGATGCGCTGTACATGGAGATTGGTGGGGTGGTAGGTGAGGACCAGTGGGGTTCTGTCCTGGTGGCGGTTGGAGGGGCGGGGCTCAAGGGCGGAGGAGCGGGAAGTGGAGGAGATGCGGTGGAGGGCATCGTCGATCACGTCGGGGGGGAAATTGCGGTCCTTGAAGAAGGAGGCCGTCTGTGTTGTGCGTATTTTGAACTGGTCCTCCTGGGAGCAGATCTGTGTTGTGCGTATTTTGAACTGGTCCTCCTGGGAGCAGATCTGTGTTGTGCGTATTTTGAACTGGTCCTCCTGGGAGCAGATCTGTGTTGTGCGTATTTTGAACTGGTCCTCCTGGGAGCAGATCTGTGTTGTGCGTATTTTGAACTGGTCCTCCTGGGAGCGGTATATTGGGTCCAGGTCGATGTGCTTATTGATTGAATCTGTGGATGAGTGCCATGCCTCTAGGAATTCCCTGGCTGTTCTCTGTTTGGCTTGTCCTATAATAGTAGTGTTGTCCCAGTCGAATTCATGTTGCTTGTCATCTGAGTGTGTGGCTACTAAGGATAGCTGGTCGCGTCGTTTCGTGGCTAGTTGGTGTTCATGGCTACTATCCTTTGTAGCCACACATGCAGATGACAAGCAACATGAATTCAACTGGGACAACACTACTATTATAGGACAAGCCAAATAGAGAACAGCCAGGGAATTCCTAGAGGCATGGCACTCATCCACAGATTCAATCAATAAGCACATCGACCTGGACTCAATATACCGACCACTGCAGCAGACAGCTGGAACTGACAACCGGAAGCAGCAGATTCAAACCACTACAAATGCCAGAGGAAAGATCACAGAAGCGCTTCACAGGAGGCTCCCAAGCACTGAGGATGTCACCTAGACAGGGGACGAAACGTCTGCAACACAAATTCCCAGCGCGGCGAACAGAACCACAACATCCCTCCAGTATCTCTGATTACTGTGCCCCTCTGATTCAGTCAGAACCAATACTTGGGCCAAGCTGCAGTGCTGCTTTCAGCCATGAGGGGCAGTGGATGCAATGTGACCAAATGTCCTTGAGTTGTAGAGTCACAGACATGAACAGCATAGAAACAGACCCTTCAGTCCAACTCATCCATGCTGACCAGATATCCTAACCTAATCTACTCCCATTTGCCAGCACTTGGCCCATATCTCTCTAAACCCTTCCTATTCAAATACCCATCCAGATGCCTTTTAAATATTGTAATTGTACCACCCTCCACCACTTCCTCTGGCAACGCATTCTTTTATATAGTATGCACCACCCTCTGCATAAAAAAGTTGCCCCTTAGGTCACTTTTAAATCTTTCCCCTCACACACTCGACCTATGCATCTAGTTCTGGACTCCTATACCCCAGGGTGACTTTAGATAGCATCTCTCATGCTCACTGGTTGTCCCAAAGCACTTTGCAGCCAATGAATTATTTTTGAAGCGTAGCTACCATTGTAATATAGAAAGCCTGTTAGCTAATCTGTAGGGTGTTGGGGAAAGTTCCCTTGCCCCTGTTAAAATAGCACCATGGGACCTACTGCATCCATCTAAGAGGGCAGCCAGGACCTCCATTTAGCATAGAGTCCCTAAAATGGAAGTAGGCCATTCATCCCATACCAAACTCCCAAAGAGCATCCCACCCAATCCCTGAATTTCCCATAGCTAACCCACCTATCCTGCATATCCTTAGACATTATGGACAAATTAGCACAACCAATCCACCTAACCTGCACATCCCTGGGTACTACAGGTAATTTAGCATGACCAATCCACCTAACCTGCACATCTTTGGACTGTGGGAGGAAGCCCACACAGACTCTGGGACAATGTGCAAACCCCAGACAGGCAGTCGCCTGAGGGTGAAATCAAACCCAGGTCCCTGGTGTTAAGAGGCAGCAGTGCTAACTACTGAGCCACAGTGCCACCCCACCTCACGTGGACAACAGTGCTGTTGAGAATGTGGCATTCCCTCTTCACAGCAATGGTGTGTTAGGTTAGAATTTTGCACTGAAGTGATAATTTAGATCCTACAGCTTTCAGGCTCCGCAACAAGACTGCTCTGCACAGAGGTATGGAAGACCCTGAAGGTGGTGAGATGATTGAGATGGAAAGCTGCATTATTAACTTAAGTCAGTGCAGACTTGCCATGGAACCATGAAGGTCTCTCATTCTGCATCATTAAGTCATAGAATCTAATAGTGTAGGAGGAGGCTATTCAGCCCGCTTTGTCTGTGCTGGTTCATTGGAAGTCCCAGTCAATTTTTCTCATGCGCTCTCTCTATCCCCACAATCCTGTGATTTTCTCGATTTCAGGTATTTATCTGATTTCCCTTTTGAAAATCACTATTGAATCTACCTGACCACCTATTCAGGCATGTATTTCCAACTGTAACAATTCACTGCTTCATAAAAATAAAATTGCCTGCAAACCACATTCCTCTGTTAATCACAGATATTAAAACCAGCCTGGCCCACTTCCACTCTGCCTGTTTTCCTGTCCAGCGCAAGTTTCAATTAGTCTTTCATGTCCCTTTGGCCAAAATTTAGAACCTTCAGGGAATTTACTGCTTAATCCTAAAAAACAATCATCTTGTATGTGGAGTTTGTGTTCTGCATCTGCAGTACACTACAGCCAAGAGCACAGTGTTCAAACAGAAAATCAATCATTAAGGAGCACATTAACTGTGGCTCAATGATGCATTTCAGTGTGACATACACAGCGCTTCGTAATTCCCAGAGGACTCCCAGTTGCTTTTTCAAAGCGGTTTGCTGCTGCATTGCACAAAGTACAGAGCCCTCTAACTCACTGGATGTTGAATTTTAGTTTTGACTGTCACCTTTACCAGCACCAATCCTTTAGCTGAAACTTTTCTGCCCGTATCTGCAATGCACTGTATTGTTGCAAAGGGTTAATAAATTTGCGGAAACCATGAGTTCATATATTTTCTGTCCCTTCAACCCCTTCAATTCCTGTTTACCTCCTGGATGCTACACCACAGCTATCACACTCGAGGGGCAAATGTACTGCCACCAGTAGCCCTTGGTTAAAATTTGACAGATATTATAGAACTATTGTGGTTACATCTTGGCACTATCTTAGGACATTTTTCAACTGCAGTTGCTCAGTGGTTAGCACTGCTGCCTCACCACACTAAGGACCCGGCTTCGATTCCAGCCTTGGGCAACTGTGTGAAGTATTGCATGTTTTCCCCGTGTCTGTGTGGGTTCCCTCTCGGTGCTCCGGTTTCCCCCCCCCACAATCAGAAGATGTGCAGGTTAGGTGGATTGGCCATCCTAGGTTGCCCATAGTGTCCGGAGATGTACAAGCTGGATGGATTAACCATGGGAAATGCAGGCTTACAGAGACAAGGGTAAATGTGGGTGGGCTGCTCTGCTGAGGGTCAGTGTGGACTTGACAGGCTGAATAGCTGCTTCCACACTGTAGGGATTCTACGATAAGGGAAGAAAGTGAGGTCTGCAGATGCTGGAGATCAGAGATGGAAATGTGTTGCTGGAAAAGCGCAGCAGGTCAGGCAGCATCCAGGGAACAGGAGAATCGACGTTTCGGGCATTAGCCCTTCTTCAGGAATGAGGAAAGTTGGTCCAGCAAGCTAAGATAAAAGATAGGGAGGAGGGACTTGGGGGAGGGGCGTCGGAAATGTGATAGGTGGAAAGAGGTCAAGGTGAGGGTGATAGGTCAGACTGGGGTGGGGGCGGAGAGGTCAGGAAGAAGATTGCAGGTTAGGAAGGCGGTGCTGAATTTGATGGATTTGACTGAGACAGGCTGGGGGGAGGGGAAATGAGGAAACTGGTGAAATCCGAGTTCATCCCTTGTGGTTGGAGGGTTCCTAGCCGGAAGATGAGGCGTTCTTCCTCCAACCGTCGTTTCGCTGTGGTCTGACGATGGAGGAGTCCAAAGACCTGTATATCCTTGGTGGAGTGGGAGGGGGAATTGAAATGTTGAGCTACAGGGTGGTTGGGTTGGTTGGTCCGGGTGTCCCAGAGGTGTTCTCTGAAACGCTCCGCAAGTAGGCGGCCTGTCTCCCCAATATAGAGGAGGCCACATCGTGTGCAAAGGATGCAATAGATGATATGTGTGGAGGTACAGGTGAATCTGTGGCGGATATGGAAGTTTCCTTTGGGGCCTTGGAGGGAGGTGAGGGGGGAGGTGTGGGCGCAAGTAGGATATGTGGAACAATCCATCTTCCGCAACTACACTGGCCCCACCCCCCACCTTTTCCTCCGCTACATCGATGACTGTATCGGCGCCGCCTCGTGCTCCCACGAGGAGGTTGAACAGTTCATCCACTTCACCAACACCTTCCACCCCGACCTCAAATTCACCTGGACAGTCTCAGATTCCTCCCTCCCCTTCCTCGACCTTTCTATTTCTATCTCAGGTGACCATATCAACACGGACATCTACTACAAACCGACCGACTCCCACAGCTACCTGGACTACACCTCCTCCCATCCTGCCCCCTGTAAAAACGCCATCCCATTCTCCCAATTCCTTCGACTCCGCCGCATCTGCTCCCAGGAGGACCAGTTCCAAAAACGCACATCCCAGATGGCCTCCTTCTTCAAGGACCGCAATTTCCCCCCCGACGTGGTCGACGATGCCCTCCACCGCATCTCTTCCACTTCCCGATCCTCTGCCCTTGAACCCCGCCCCTCCAACCGCCACCAGGACAGAACCCCACTGGTCCTCACCTACCACCCCACTAACCTCCATGTACAGCGCATCATCCGCCGTCATTTCCGCCACCTCCAAATGGACCCCACCACCAAGGATATATTTCCCTCCCCTCCCCTATCAGCATTCCGTAAAGACCACTCCCTCTGTGACTCCCTCGTCAGATCCACACCCCCTACCAACCCAACCTCCACTCCCGGCACCTTCCCCTGCAACCGCAGGAGGTGCAAGACTTGCGCCCACACCTCCCCCCTCACCTCCCTCCAAGGCCCCAAAGGAAACTTCCATATCCGCCACAGATTCACCTGTACCTCCACACATATCATCTATTGCATCCTTTGCACCCGATGTGGCCTCCTCCATATTGGGGAGACAGGCCGGCTACTTGCGGAGCGTTTCAGAGAACACCTCTGGGACACCCGGACCAACCAACCCAACCACCCTGTAGCTCAACATTTCAATTCCCCCTCCCACTCCACCAAGGATATGCAGGTCTTTGGACTCCTCCATCGTCAGACCACAGCGAAACGACGGTTGGAGGAAGAACGCCTCATCTTCCGGCTAGGAACCCTCCAACCACAAGGGATGAACTCGGATTTCACCAGTTTCCTCATTTCCCCTCCCCCCAGCCTGTCTCAGTCAAATCCATCAAATTCAGCACCGCCTTCCTAACCTGCCATCTTCTTCCCGACCTCTCCGCCCCCACCCCAGTCTGACCTATCACCCTCACCTTGACCTCTTTCCACCTATCACATTTCCGACGCCCCTCCCCCAAGTCCCTCCTCCCTACCTTTTATCTTAGCCTGCTGGACCAACTTTCCTCATTCCTGAAGAAGGGCTAATGCCCGAAACGTCGATTCTCCTGTTCCCTGGATGCTACGATAAGGGAAGCAATGTTGGGGCTTTGAAGCACGATGTACACGTTGATGTTTCTTAAAAAAAACATGTGACTGAAAGGTTGTTAATATATTAAGGAGGGTTGTCGCCCTGAAGATTAAAAGGAGAACCAACACATTGGTCTGCCTTGCCTATTGATAAGCACCTTGTTCCCAGCATGTTGAGCAATCTCTGCTCCCTTCCACCTCCGGAAGATACTGTTAGAGATGAAGGCACAGCAAATAGACAGGTCCAGAAAAAATGCAGTCAGTTAGGTTTTTAAACTGAAGCTGAGAGGATAAGCTTTGGTTATATTCAGAAGGCAAACAGAGGTTAGGAATTCTTTTCAAGATTCTTGAGTAGTTTTGACCCACTCCTGAGGCAGGTAATTCATTATTTTTCTATTATTGAGATGAGTTGCATTGATGGGATTAATTTATTTCCATCGTAACCATTGCTCTGCATGTTCATCGTGCTGTGAAATAAATTGGATTAAATGTTCCTGGTTCACCTTCCTGTGGCAAGTATTTTTGTTAGACTGAATTTTAAAGCCTTCTTGTAAAAAACTGACTACCTAGATCAGATCACAAGGGGATGCTATTGTACACTCCTGGCTTATCACTGTTATACAACAGACTGTGTATACTGCAGCCCATCAGTGTCATACACTCACACTACTCATGGGAAGGGCTAATGGCACTGTAATCCAAGAAGCAATAGTTTAATTTTGTAGCCAGTGTCGATCACAAATTAGTTACCATGGGTCTAGTTTTACTTGCAGACTGTGACTGAAAAATGGCATTTATATTCAAGCACGTTGCTGCACAGTGCAGTTTAGATTAGATTAGATTAGATTAGATTACTTACAGTGTGGAAACAGGCCCTTCGGCCCAACAAGTCAACACCGACCCACCGAAGCGCAACCCACCCATTCCCCTACATTTACCCCTTTTACCTAACACTACGGGCAACTTAGCATGGCCAATTCACCTGACCTGCACATCTTTGGATTGTGGGAGGAAACCGGAGCACCCGGAGGAAACCCACGCAGACACGGGGAAAATGTGCAAACTCCACACAGTCAGTCGCCTGATTCGGGAATTGAACCCGGGTCTCTGGCGCTGTGAGGCAGCAGTGCTAACCACTGTGCCACCGTGCCGCCCACAAAGGTAAGCACGGTGGCACCGTGCTGCCCATTAAGGTAATAAGTGTGCACTCATTACCTTAATAAACTGTGTGTACTGTAGTAGGTGTAATGAGGAGCAAAGCTTATGCATCCTGATTCTTCAACATTAATGCAGAAGGTCAATTCACTGGTCACTGGGTTGCACAGGCCAGAAGTGCGATGTTATTCTCAGCCTGCGTATGAATGCTGGAACTGGCTTCAATAACCTTGAGCTAGGGAGGGCAAAGATTGGATTGGATTGATATCCTGATGTGTGTAGGCACAGGGATGGTTTCCTGGCTTTGATTGTCCATTGTTCCATAGTAGAACAAGCTACACACATTCACTGTCTTGAAACTTAGGTGAGACACTGGAAGGTATATAAGAAACAGGAATACATGCTACAGGATATCCTGTCAGCTCCCCTTTTCAATACAATCGCAGTGAATCTTCGGCCTCAGCTCCACTTTCCCACTTGCTCCCTTGATTTCCCAAACAAATGCATACCCCAGCCTTAAATATATTCAGCAGTGCTGCATCTACAACACTCTAGGTAGAGAATTCCAAAGGTTATAAACCTTTGAGTGAAAAGATTTCTCTTCATCCCAACTCCATGTTCTAGACTCTCCAGCTTGTGGAGTAACCTCTTGGTGCCTATTCTGTCCACCTCCTTCAGAATCCTGTACATTTTAATGGGATCACCTCTCATTCTTGTAAACTCTGGAGAGTAAAGACCCAGTTGACTCTGACTGTCATCACAGGAACCAATCTAGTGAACCGTTACTGGACTGTCTCCAATACAGGTATTTGCGTCTGGAAACAGCCATATTTCCAGTGCAAATTTACCAAAAGCATTGCAGACTAAGAGGGTTGACCTGCATCACGCATTGATTGAGTAAGCATTACTAATCAGACTCAGTTATAAAAACTCTACAGTGCGGAAAGAGGCCATTCAGCCCATTGAGTCTGCAGGGAAAGCATTCCCTTATCGTGGGCAACTGTGAATCGCGAATAACTATCTTAATTGCAGTCAGCCATCCCAGAGTTCAAACGACTAAAACTCAAAACTGGAAAATGAGGCAGAAAAAAAAATATGAATTGCAATTCAGCACTGGTTTTGAGACATTTTCAAGTGTAAAGTTTGAAATTGGTTTCCAATATTTGCTGTCCGAAACTACCTGCTGTGAGACTCAATGTGCAATTCTCTTTGTAGTTTGGGATGGGATCTGGTAATGGGATCACAGTGGCAAGCCTTCTCAAGTAGTTTTCCTCAGTTAAATATATGAATCTTTGTAAATAAAAAGCCTGGTGACTTTAAATTAACAAAAGATCAGCTGCTACTGTACTCAATGGACGTGCCACTTTGAGAGAAGTGGCTGAAGCAGTGCATAAACAGATAGAGAAATGATAATGGCTTTGACAAAGAAGTACTGAAACTCTATGCCATTATTTAAATAGGTATTCATATGTTAACAATACATTACTTAAGCACTGGGTTAACAAAGGTTCTGGAAAGTTGTATTTTTAAAATGTTTTAAAATATTGTAGCATCAAAATGTATTCCATAAGATGACTAGAGTCAATTTACAATTTGACTCTTAGCTCCTTGCAACATTTTGTTTGGTACATCAACTTTGTGATCTCTATCTATATTCCAAATCCTTTAAACATGTTCCCATGTTTTATGTTCTAATGATGATAAGTGGAAGTGTGCAATCAATGAACTACACCCAGAAAACACTTGGTGTGATTCCTTTGTAATAGCTGCCATTTGCTCAGTGGTAGTATTCTTGCCTCTGAGGCAGAAGGTTTGGGCCCACTCTGGAAATTTGACCATGTATCTCAGACTGACACTCCAATGTGTTTCTGCGGAAGCACTACACTATTGGAGGTGTGCAGACCTAGATGGGCAACCTCTCTTTTTTTCTTTCATATAACCATGAAGTTCCCTGTCCTCCTGGTTAATAAATAACAGGGTGGTCTTCCCAGTGTACTGACTAGTATTTCACTCTTATTTAGCACCTAAAATTAAAGCAGATTACCTGGTCATTTATCTCATTGTAGTTTGTAGTCTGAACTGTTCAGATTACCTCATTGTAACAGTGAACATATTTCAAATATACTTAATTTGCTGCAAAGGGTTTTATTAAAAATTAATTCACATGATGAGGGCATCACTGGCTGGGCCAGCATTGGTTACCAATGCCAGGTGGACAGCCAAGAGTCAACCATATTGCTGTGGGTCTGGAGTCACAGATGGAGCAGACCAAGTAAGGATGGTAGTTTCATACCATTGTTAGTGGAATTGAGAGGTTTCTCCCCTCAACAATAATCTCGGTAACTTTTATTGAATTTAATTTCCACTATCTACCATGGTAGGATTTGAACCCAGGTCCCCAGAACATTGCCTGAGTCTCTGGAATAATAGATTAGTGATAATACCATGAGGTCATCACATCTCCTGTCGGGATGCCCTTTGGAAATATCATGAGAAGAACACTGGAAATGCAAAATCTTGATGTACCTCTTGGCAGTACAAGGGTTAAGCCATTGGAAAGTACATAAAGTCAGAGGATGGTTCCAGCATAAAAGAATGTTTGCCTTCTATTTTGAGCAATGAGTTTGACTGTTTAACTCAGCCTGTCACCAGCAGATTCAGCTGAGTTAGTTTGATAACGTTGAGTAGAAACCCATTCCTTTGTCAGCGAGGAATAAAATCAACCAAATGACTTCCCACCTCTTCAATGGCCTCCTGTCAGTAATTTACAGATTGACCTGCAGCTGGTTTTGGAGAAGCCAGTAGTGGTTCTGTCTCTCTTCCTGGCTGTAACAGTGATGCCTGCATCACTTACTGAAAGTAACATTTGTATAATGTCTTTTAGCTTGGAAATGATTTGCCTTTAACTATTGCATCCCCTGTGATATTGCACAGATGGGTAATCCCGAACCAGATACCAAAACCTCATACCCTACTCGAGCATCTCATACTGGGTTACCGGTTCCCTCATGCCTGCTGATTGTCAGGACTGCTTTCTCTGTTTGATTTCACAGTCTCGGTCACCATTAGATCAAGCAAACAGTGATTTTATTAACACGAACAATTTTTTTTGTACAGAAGTGAAAGAAGCCCTGAGAGGTACATACAATCCAAAAGGTAACTGTTGGGTAGCACGTGACCTATAGATCCTCCAGTGTGATACCTTGACATTGCCAAGGAGTTGGTGCAAATGCAGTGGTATGTATTGTCTATATAGAGGTTGTAGGGGGTTTTAACCCAGAGTGATGCACGGATGTACCTTGGACGCTTCCTTTGATGACTGTTGAGGCTGGTCATTTGCAAAGTGGGGGTGTGGGGAACTCTCCAGGGGATACAAGTCATCTACAGTCATACTATCAGTCAGCTGATTATGGACCATGTAGACATGTTTATTCTTTGAGCAGCAATGGGAAAACATTGCCCTCTTGTCTAGGATTGATAACATAAATCTTAATTTAGGGCCTTGACACCTGTCTGAGAGTGTTCTTATCTTTTGAATACTGATAGGATTTTATTGTGTGAATTTTAGAGATTTGTGACCATTGCAGATGTGAGGTTGTTGGGAGAAGGTTTGTTTGACTTTGGACACTGATAGAATATACTACTCATGTTAGGCAACAATCATCCTAAGATCCATTTTCATAACAATTCCATTCACAATGTAGATTTTATTAACCATACATATTTACTATTGGAGGAACCGTCCTGTCCCCCTTAGTCCAAGAACTCCCCACCTACGTTCAAGACACCACCCATGCCCTCCACCTGCTCCATGATTTTCGCTTCCCCGGTCCCCAACGCCTTATTTTCACCATGGACATCCAGTCCCTGTACACCTCCATCCCCCATCACGAAGGACTCAAAGCCCTCCGCTTCTTTCTTTCCCGCCGTACCGACCAGTACCCTTCCACTGACACCCTCCTTCGACTGACTGAACTGGTCCTCACCCTGAACAACTTCTCTTTCCAATCCTCCCACTTCCTCCAAACAAAAGGAGTAGCCATGGGCACCCGCATGGGCCCCAGCTATGCCTGCCTCTTCGTAGGATATGTGGAACAATCCATCTTCCGCAACTACACTGGCCCCACCCCCCACCTTTTCCTCCGCTACATCGATGACTGTATCGGCACCGCCTCGTGCTCCCACGAGGAAGTTGAACAGTTCATCCACTTCACCAACACCTTCCACCCCGACCTCAAATTCACCTGGACAGTCTCAGATTCCTCCCTCCCCTTCCTCGACCTTTCTATTTCTATCTCAGGCGACCGAATCAACACGGACATCTACTACAAACCGACCGACTCCCACAGCTACCTGGACTACACTTCCTCCCATCCTGCCCCCTGTAAAAACGCCATCCCATTCTCCCAATTCCTTCGACTCCGCTGCATCTGCTCCCAGGAGGACCAGTTCCAAAAACGCACAACCCAGATGGCCTCCTTCTTCAAGGACCGCAATTTCCCCCCCGACGTGGTCGACGATGCCCTCCACCGCATCTCTTCCACTTCCCGCTCCTCCGCCATTGAACCCCGCCCCTCCAACCGCCACCAGGACAGAACCCCACTGGTCCTCACCTACCACCCCACCAATCTCCATGTACAGCGCATCATCCGCCGTCATTTCCGCTACCTCCAAACGGACCCCACCACCAAGGATATATTTCCCTCCCCTCCCCTATCAGCATTCCGTAAAGACCACTCCCTCTGTGACTCCCTCGTCAGATCCACACCCCCCACCAACCCAACCTCCACTCCCGGCACCTTCCCCTGCAATCGCAGGAGGTGCAAGACTTGCGCCCACACCTCCCCCCTCACCTCCCTCCAAGACCCCAAAGGAAACTTCCATATCCACCACAGATTCACCTGCACCTCCACACATATCATCTATTGCATCCTCTGCACCCGATGTGGCCTCCTCTATATTGGGGAGACAGGCCGGCTACTTGCGGAGCGTTTCAGAGAACACCTCTGGGACACCCGGATCAACCAACCCAACCACCCTGTAGCTCAACATTTCAATTCCCCCTCCCACTCCACCAAGGATATGCAGGTCTTTGGACTCCTCCATCGTCAGACCACAACAAAACGACGGTTGGAGGAAGAACGCCTCATCTTCCGGCTAGGAACCCTCCAACCACAAGGGATGAACTCGGATTTCACCAGTTTCCTCATTTCCCCTCCCCCCACCCTGTCTCAGTCAAATCCATCAAATTCAGCACCGCCTTCCTAACCTGAGATCTTCTTCCCGACCTCTCCGCCCCCACCCCAGTCTGACCTATCACCCTCACCTTGACCTCTTTCCACCTATCACATTTCCGACGCTCCTCCCCCAAGTCCCTCCTCCCTACCTTTTATCTTAGCCTGCTGGACAAACTTTCCCCATTCCTGAAGAAGGGCTTATGCCCGAAACGTCGATTCTCCTGTTCCCTGGATGCTGTCTGACCTGCTGCGCTTTTCCAGCAACACATTTCCAGCACATTTACCATTGGAGCCTAATAGGTGGTGGACAGGGGAATCCTTTATTCCACAGCTCTGAGATAGAGTTAAGCTCAGGTCCCAAGGCTAAAAAGTGGAGAAAGGGCGACAAGGTAGCTTAGTGGTTAGTGCTGCTGCCTCTCAGTGCTAGAGGCCTGCATTCAATTCCACCCTGGGACAACTGTCTGTGTTGAAAATGTATTGCTGGAAAAGCGCAGCAGGCCAGGCAGCATCCAGGGAACAGGAGAATCGACGTTTCGGGCATAAGCCCTTCTTCAGGAATGAGGAAAGTTTGTCCAGCAGGCTAAGATAAAAGGTAGGGAGGAGGGACTTGGGGGAGGGGCGTCGGAAATGTGATAGGTGGAAAGAGGTCAAGGTGAGGGTGATAGGTCAGACTGGGGTGGGGGCGGAGAGGTCAGGAAGAAGATTGCAGGTTAGGAAGGCGGTGCTGAATTCGATGGATTTGACTGAGACAAGGTGGGGGGAGGGGAAATGAAGAAACTGGTGAAATCCAAGTTCACCCCTTGTGGTTGGAGGGTTCCTAGGCGGAAGATGAGGCGCTCTTCCTCCGACCGTCGTGTTGTTGTGGTCTGACAACTGTCTGTGTGGAGTTTGCACATTCTCCCCACGTCTGCATGGGTTTCTTCTGATGTTCCAGTTTCCTCTCACAGTCCAAGTGCAATTTAGCAAAATTGCCAATGGCATGCAGGTTAGGTGGATTAGCTATGGGAAATGCAGGGTTACAGGGATTGCGGGGGTGGGGGGACAGATTTGGATAAGATGCTCTTTGAAGGGTTAGTGTAAACTCAATGGGCTGAATGGCCTGCTTTTACAGTACAGGGATTCTACACTCAATACTAACATTTGTATAGTCTCTTTCATCATCTCCCGCTACCTCACCGACAGTAAAGAACTTCTGGAATTTAGTTGTGTGCTGTAATCTGTAGGGTTAGGATAATTACAGGACAGAAGGAGGCCATTTATTCTGTGAAACATCTGCTGGCACCCTCTAAGAGCATTTGTAATGCAGGAAGGCTCCAACAAAAAGCAATGACATAAGGACCAAATGAACTATCTCTGCAATGAATGGAGAGATAAACATTTGGCCAATATTCCCTGTTCTTAAAATAGTGCCATAGGACCTTTGAGTAGGAAAGCACAGTCTCAGATTAAAACCTCATCCAAGAAACAGCACCTCTGACAATTCAGCACTCTTTCTGACTGCACTGAACTGCCTGGAGATCAGGATACATGGACCATGTGGGACTTGCCCCCAGAGCCTCTAACTCAGATGTGTGCTACCAATTTAGCTGCAGGTATTTTCGAGTCTTTATCACTCAGAGCCTCATTGATGTTCCATGTAACTTGCTTCCTAGTCTTTTGTTTAAAAGTAACATATACCATAGTCATCCGAAGATCCATTCTCATAACATTTTCATTCATGGGGTAGATTTCAGTATCCATTTTTTTGGTGAAACATAAATTGTAGTTGCACTTTTTGAGCGATTTCAGCAACTCCATGTGCTTTCTCATATCCAGCAAAAGCAGAAACTGCTGGAGAAGCTCAGCGGGTCTGACAGCATCTGTGGGGGGAAAGCAGAGTTAATATGTTGAATCCGGTGACTCTTCATCAGAACTGAAGGACAGCTACACCAGCAATTTCTGTTTTTGTTTCAAATGTTCAGCATCCGCAGTTCTTTGTTTTGTCCTCAGTGGTAAGTTGAGACATTTAAATTAATGGGGCTTACTCGGTCGGCAAGACCATGGGGAGGCATTTTGGGGAGGGCAGAATCTCAGCTCGTGAAATCCCAGTTGTACTTTCAGTTGTTGTTCACTCTGGCAAACTGTGGTGATGCCCAATCATTAAACAGATGGAGTGATCAGCCATTTGGAATCTTATGTTACTTTGTGCAGGCTGTGAGGGCTTTTCCCATTTTTGAAAATTGACACCCACTGAGCACTCGGTTCTGCTCCAGGGTCAGGTGCCGTAAGTGGATCTGTAGGTGTTTTTGCATCTTCAGTCAAGTCTTTCAAATGCATGATCTCTGGTGACCTTATGCTGCTGTCATTACTGTCTGTTAATGTACCAGCAAATTTAGTTCTGCAGGGAGCAGGAAATCAGTTTTCAAGCAGAAATCAAGGATAGTTGCTGAAATGTTAAGCCCATAATATGATATCCACTAAATCTCTTGAAGATTCACTCTTGTTTGCGCTAAAAACGAAAACACTTCTATGGTACACCACATGTCTAAGCTGAATCCATGATTTTCTGTTAACTCAGTCTCTCTATTGGACTGATAGAGTGATCAGCTTACACACTCCTGTCACTTTTGTGTGTGGCTATCTATATCAAATGTGGCACCACTAAACAAAGCAGTTAATTGAGATGCCAACCATAGGCACAATTCATTGGTGGGAAGCATAAATCTTTTGATTTTATTTTCTTTTAAATGGTAAAGTCAGAGTGACAAAAGCGAATTGATTCAGTCAAATGTCCAGCTAAAGAAAAAAGACCCTCTGGTGTTTCATTATGGGTGCATCCTTAGCCAGGAATCAGTTGCTATAAAGCTCAGTAGATATACATTAATCTGACATTGCTAGTAAAGTGGTTTAAAAAAAATTGTTCTTGGGATGCGGGCCTTGCTGTCTAAGCCAACATTTATTGCCTGACTCTAGTTGCCTGTGGGACAGTTAAGAGTCAGCTATATTGTTGTGGGTCTAAGTCATATATGGCCAGACCAGGTAAAGATGGCAGCTTTCCCTCCCTAAAGGACATGGCTCAACCAGAAGGGGTTTACATCAATTGATAATAGTTACATGGTCACCATTGGACTTGCTTTTTAATCCAGATTTTTATTGGATTCAAATTTCACCATCTGCTATGGTGGGATTGGAATCCATGTCCCAGACATTAGCTTGGGCATTTTGGATGACTAGTCCAGTGACATTAACATCTGAAAAGTTGCTCCTGATGTAGGGATTACTCATAATTAGACAGACAGTACTAAACTAGCCTAATTTACACTGTGTGATAGATTGAGGGGCCAGGGAACTGCATTTGTATGGTTACTTCCAAGCCATGGTGTCTGGTGTGTGGGTCCTCACTGACAGCAGAGGCAAGTAATATTAGCGTTGCACTGGTGATACCAAGTCAAGGTCAGAACTTGGTGATTCTGAAGACAGAAGATGCTGGAAAACACAGCGGGTCAGTCAGCATCCATGGGGAGAGAGCAAGCTAACTTTTGGAATCTGGATGACTCTTCATTAGAGCTGACGTGAAGTGTGGAGGGGGGGGGGGGGGCAGCATTACATTCAGGCCACTTTATCTGCACTGTCTACATCCTTTCTCCCCCAGCCCTTCACCTTCCCAACTACAGCACAAATGCTGCCCCCTCCACACTTCACACTCCACAGTAGAGTCATGTAGTCTCGAAACGTTAACTTGCTGCCTTTCCATGGATGCTGCCTGACCCGCTGTGATCTCCAGCATTGTTTTTTTTTAGTACAGACTCCAGCATCTGCAGGAACTTGCTCCTCCTCAGAACTTGATTCTGGCTGCGAAACGCCCAGGTGGGTAAGAACAGCAACCCCACCCGAACAGGGAGAATGTGAGCTCACTAATAAATCCATCTAAATTACGGTGGGCGGCGTTGGATTGGTCGAGGCTGACGGAGTCTCATCAGGAAATTTAAAAAAGACAGCACTTTGAAAGCACGGGCGGTGCCTGATGTGCTGCTCTCCTGGAGATACTATATTGCTAGTTCACAGATAGGGGGCTGTCTCTCCTCCAGTGTAAGGAACAACTCAATAGGAAGATGTTTAACCAACAAGGCACCATGCATCCTACACTATTGTACTCTCGGAGAGTAGCCATAGTTTTAAGTCAAGGCGATCAATTCCTCTAAGTTAGCCCCACCTGACTGCACGGAGTCAGAATTGAGGGATGTTGTGTTTTATTTCTCTGGATGCTAAATGATCCCAGACACGCACAGACAGCTGCCGATCTAAGGCTGAACCATAACTTCTTTGTGCGCTGTAGCTCGGAGCATTTCTGGTTGCTGGGGGTGCCCAGGGAATTGGAGACCCGTCCGTCTGTGAAAAGGCTTTTCCATTGTGTCTGCCTGTCCTTAGTTCGGTTGCATCCTACAGTTGGACAAGGGCAAAAAATTATTAACATGCCAGGGTGAGAGAGTGCACAGCCGTCGGAAAACTACCAAACAGCTGGTGCTCAACTCCACCCTTCGCTTTACACTTTGGTGTTTTTTTTCCTCTCATTCTGTCACCCCCCCCACGCCCACCCTTTATTTTTTGTCTCCACGTCCAGCCTTTAAAATGTGAAGTTTCTGTCTGTCAGTGAGAGCAGCGTCTTCAGTTGATGAAGGCGTTGATGCTGCTGAGGGGAGGGCAAGGGAGGGGTGCAGACTGAGTTTAGCAGCGGGATTAATTCTCTCTCCCTTTTACACGCTCCGCTCCCAGCGGAGGGAGAGGACAGAATTCTCTACAGCTCCTCTTTGTCTGATCGCAGAGCGGAGAGGGAGAGAGCAAAGCTTGGAGAGAACTCTCTTTTGTTCGCGTGTCGACTGTTGCCAGCGCCCGCTTGCCCTTTCAGTACCTGTTTGTGGAGAGGGAAGCGAGCCGCCGACTTTTCTGCCTCTTGTGTTCAGATTGTGGAGAGAGAGAGAGAGAGAGGGTTGGGGGGGGGGGGGGGGGGGGGGACGGGGACGGGAGAAGCAGAAATCCTCAGCGAGAAGAAAGCAAGCTTTCACTCCCGGAGGGGAAGGCACACGAAGACAGATCCAATTTCACCGCCACTCGCAACCGAGGACTCGTTTTCAGTTTCAACTGGTGAAATTTCAGCACTTTGGAATCTTCAAAACAGCAAAATGACAAGCCAGCGAGCCAGGCAAATTCCAGGGATGAGCTCTGACTGAGACACTTCTGACGAATAAGCAGGGAAGGAGGGGAGATACCAGCTGGATTGTGTGTGTGTATATCTCTCTCTCTCTCTCTAAAAGCACCAAACTTGTCTCCTGTGGACTGTCCATCTTTTCCATCTTCTCTCTGGAGTAACAATGCAGTAAGCTTGGGGGAGCAAAAAAAAAAATTGCACCTTTCTATTTACTCCCAGCCCCTCTCTCCGAAACAAAAACTCAAGGCGAGGTATAACGAGGCACTTGAGACTGACCAGGCTGATGCTGCAAACCAGAAGCTAGGGTTTGTGACAGAACGCGGGAGAGATTGGTACCTGCTCGATTTCTGTGACGGGGACGGGAAGTGGGGATAAACCAGGGGCTGCAAATATTTTTCCCCAGAGCGATAATCATGGACAGCTTCATTGGTGTGTGGGCTGCGTGATTTGCTTAAACAGTGAATGTGGAGCCACAGAGCTGTTCGGCAGAATCCCAGTTCTGTCGTCCCCTTAAAAACAATGACTTGAGCTTGGCTCACGAGTCAATGAAAATAGAGGCGAAAAGACACTTAATAGTGCATCTGAAAGAAGACCATTCTCTGCCGGTACATGGTCAGCGGACCCTGGGAAGCCATTGTATCTCAAGCCTGTTTGTGTTGTGCCTTTTCTCGTTTATTTCTGAAGGGGCAGTAGCAGTTTTTGGATGAAAAGCTTGCTGTCTGTCTGGCAGCCCTTTCAAACATAGGGTGGACCCATCCACCAATTGTCATGCTGTAACAGAACTGACCCCTCCACAACATGTGCCACTTGAAGACTGGGAATGATATACTGCTATCAGTGGGGTGTATATCAGCGACTGGGTTAGTGTGACATGGAGCAATTATCTCAGGGACTCTGCTAACTGAAGAGAGGCAGAAGATGTTTGACCAGCTTTGGCCAGTTAGTTACTTTCTTAAACACCATGACAGTGAATTGGGAGAAGGTTGGGTGAAAGCGCTGATTTGAGAAGCTGTTTTTCTTGCCTTGAAGACCGGGGGACCTGGAATCTCCTTTGCCTTGGGTTGCCAGGGTAACGGCGTGCAGCATGACTGGGGGCCGCTATCCCCCGGCCCCTGCACACCGGGGCAGGATGTACCAACACAAAGTCTCCCTGGTCGTGCGCTACTTCATGATTCCCTGCAACATCTGCCTAATCCTGCTGGCTACCTCGACCCTGGGATTCGCTGTCCTGCTCTTCCTCAACAATTGTACGTTGCCTACTTTCCAACCTTCTAAGCAAGCTTCACAGCTGAACGTAGAATTCAGCAGCCATCCTGGTCTCCTATGTCAAGTTGCTCATGTGTGACTGAGTTGATTTTGGGTTTGCATTTTAATCTCTGTCTCTCTCTGTCTCTCTCCAGTTGTACTTGTGGTTTTGAAGCAGGTGGCATAGCTATTTCATGTCTAAGTCTAGATTTTAGCTGGTAATGTACTAACTGGGATTTGTTTATCAGCAGGAACAGCAGTTAAGAAAGGACCCCACCCCCCCACCCCCATCCCAACCAAAGGGAGACCGGCAAATAAGTAACAATGGGACTGCAGAGACAATAGCCCAGAAAACTCCTTTTGCAAAGTGAAACTGGTCTACAGGAACTTGTAGGTCGTGGGTCTCTTCTCCGGAGAAATTGCAGGGGAGTGAAACTGAGTGGTGTTCAAACAGCCAGTATGGTGTGGCAGGCTAAAAGACTTCCGTCTGTGCAGTGAGATTCTATGATTAAATGTCACTGCACCCCACCCCCGCCAAAAGCCACCCTGTGCAGACACAGCAGCTGCACAAGATGCAGAAGCCTGTAATGGACCAGGTTGGTGACTTGCCATGCCACAGAACATGGTGCAGTTATATTTACAATTTACACCCAGGGTGACTGCTTGATCTTATTTCTGTGGACCCAGGAGCAGCATTAATTAGAGGCTTTATGGAGAGGATGATGTTGGGCAAGGTGGTTAGAGGTCCGTTTCTATCTTGTCACGGGCTGGTATGTGACTTGGGGTTTTAGTAGAGAATTGTGAGAAACTAATTAAAAGTAAAGGCAATCAACAGCAGTCCCTGTAACTGACTTTATGAAAGAGTAGTTTTAAGGAGCTTCGTTCTCCCATCTGAACCCATTCCAAATGGGAACATTTAACAACTACTTCAAAGGTCTCCACTAGTTTTCTGATGTAGATCTGTCACTGCAGTCTTCAAAGGAATAATTGCAATATCATAAGAGCCAAAGGACACTCTATATGTAAATGTTATTCTTTTGAAGATGAGATTATTAAAAGGCTTTAATTAACATCTTCACAAGCATAGAATACAATATGGTACGATTTAAGACAAATCTGTAATAAATGAAAGTAAAATAGTTTGATGGATTTGGTGACTTGTATTTCATTTCTTGGAGCTATGTTGTCCTCGTGACTCAGTTGTTTCATGGATCTTGTAGTTAGCCTCAGGATTCTTGTTCCCAGATTGAGGTTTTGGAAGAGGAAGGGAGGGGAAGCAGTTATCTTAATTGCAATTCAGGAATTTAAAGTTCTGAGCCCCTGGGTGAGGAACACGATTGGGTTAGGAGCCTTTTAGTGGGGTAGCTGGCTGCATTTTACTGCCAATACCAATGCATAGTATTTGGCCACTTGGAGGGAGTGAAAATACAACAGGATGCCCAGTACTTCTGGACCCCAACAAGAGTCAGATCCTTCTGGAGAAAAGGTTAGGAAGCTGGGAACAGGATTTTAAAAAATGCTTGTGGTGTGAAAATAAGTCATTTAATTAAAGAGTAGTTTGTCCATTTTCTCATTCAGTATGATGATGAATTTATCAAAGTCTTGAGTGACTTTATTATTCATGATTGCTTTATAATGTCACTCTAAGTCAACAGGCAGGGCATTTGTGCATGTAGGTGACTCAGAAAGTCACAATATTCTGACTATGGAATAGACTTGATCTGAACCATTTCAACTGGGTCGCTTAAGGATTCAACTTTCCAACCTGATTTTCTGACAGTTTGCTGTGTTGGGATTAAATCAGTTTAGCCGTGGTGTTGGTGAAGTTGAGTTGATGGTGCACTGCCTGGAGCACTCTCAGCCACTACCATCTTGTCTTCACCTCCCTCTGAACAGTTAGGCAGCATTTGGACTACACTTGTAGCTGACAGGATCAAACAGAACAAGAAAGAGCCACTGTAGAAAAAGTCCTGACCAGTTTTCCCCATCCCAGTATATTTGAAATGTGAAGCTTTGCCACCAAGACACATTTTAAAAGTTCAACTGCAAGGAACTTGTGCTTTGTTTTGCCTTTTCTGTTTTAAACCCGAATTCTGATGAACACGTGAAAGAATTGGTTGGGAGGTGATGTTAGGGTCAGGATGGTGAGGAAACTGAACTAAACAATTTGTACCGTCTACACTGTATGAAACTCTTTAGGGCTAGTGGAAGAAAATGATAAGACAATACATAAATGGATAGTGAGCCAGGCGGGCATTAAAAAAGTTACCAAAAGATTGGCTCAGTTTTTTTTCCCAGGGTGATGGGAAATTGGAAGGCATTGAAAGGAGTTAGGGAAGGGGCTCTGGAGAATTAAGCCAAGCTATTTGACATCTGTGCAATAGTTCAGTGGTGGATGTGTGGAGGAGAATGCATAAAAGGTCAGAGTGAGACTTCTGAAGGATGCAAGAGATGATGTAGAGTAGGCTGGGCAATGTCCCTGTGAAGATTTTTTAAGCTGAGCTCAAAGGGTTATGACTTCAGCTCAATAGCACTGGCACCTCCTGAGTCAGCAGGCGATGTACAGCACAGAAACAGACACTTCAGCCCAATTCATGCTGACCAGATATCCTAAATTAATCTAGTCCCATTTGCCAGCATTTGGTCTACATCCCTCTAAACCCTTCCTATCCATGTATCCATTTAGCTACTTTTTAAATGTTATAATTGTACCAGCCTCCACCACTCCTGAAGAAGGGTTACACCTGAAACATCGACTTCTCCACCTCCTGATGCTGCCTGGCTTGCTGTGTTCTTCCAGTCTCCTGCTTGTCTACCCTGGATTCCAGCATCTGCAGTTTTTTCGTCGCCACCGTTTCCTCTGGCAACTCCTTCCATACACGCACCACCCTTTGTGTGAAAACATTGCCCCTTAGGTCCCTTTTAAATCTTTCCCCTCTCACCTTAAAACTATGCCCTTTAGCTCTGGACTCCCCCAACCCCAGGGAAAAAGATCTTGTCTGTCCACCCTATCCATGGCCCTCCTGGCTTTATAAACCTCTATTAGGTCACTCCTCAGCCTCCAGGGAAAACAGTCCCCAGGTTGACATTCCCATGCAGTGCAGGGAGGGTTGTGCATTGTCAAAGCTGTCACCTTTTGAATGAGGTGTGCCATTAGCCCTGTCAGGTGGACGTGAAAGATCCGAGGGCTTTGTTTTGAAAAGAGCAGAGCAGTTCTCCTTGCCAAGATTAGAGTGCTGCTGGAAAAGCACAGCAGATCAGGCAGCATCCGAGGAACAGGAAAATCAACATTTTGGGCAAAAGCCGTTCATCAGGAAAGCAGTTCTCCTTGCTGTCAAGCGCAATATTTACCCCTCAATTAACCTCACTTAGTAGCTGCTTGTTTGTCTCACTGTCGTTTATAGAATCTAATCACACACAAATTGGCAGGCACGTTTCCTACATTATGATAGGCTAGTTACCTTGTGCCAGTTTCATCTGTTCCCCATCACTATTTAAGCAAGCATGATTTTCGAAAAAAGTGTCTGGAGAAGTGATGCTAATTGCAGTTTTATCGTCTATATCACATTTAAGAGGTGTACAATTCCCACTTCAAATCCAGGCCATTGGTAAATAACGAAGATTTTGGGCTAGTACATGTAGAATTCACATTTGTGGTGATGTCGCTGAGACCAGCATTAGATATTTGAGCACTCACTGAGTTTGTATGGCATGGTTCCTAGTGCAGTTGGCACTCTCAGCTCTCTGTATAATCCCATAAACACAGTTGAAGCTCACCTTACTACTACTCGGCTCCACAGAACCCCAGTTGAATAAAGTGAGGATGTGAGATGGTATACATGACATGAATGGGGCCAGTTCAATGGTGTGTGCATTTTCAAGGAACTTCATGTATATGCCCTGACACAATGTTTTAGGATGCGCACACACTCATTTTTCAATCTCTTGGAATTCATGCTGAAATAATAGAAGAACGTAGCTGTGATTTATGGCTCAAATGTATGCTCATGCTTTATAATAACTAGTTAGCACCAGATGATGATGAAATGGAGATAAAATTATATCGTTAGTACAATTATTGCTATCATTGAATGCAAAATGTAAAAAAAATCCCATGGTACATTTTTGACATAAAATCTATTATATCAGCCATCTGGGTGACTGGTATAACTGCCACAGCTTAATGATATTCTATTAGAAAGGCAATGGGTCATTAAATAGAATAAAAGGTCATATTTTTCCCATAACCTTTAACCTTCCTTATGTTCAAGGTTACAATGTTGGTCCTCTTTATCTTTATCACCTCTATATTGGATGAATATAAGAATTTAATACTCAAACAGTTGAAATATTCCTGCTCTTGATGCTCTGTTTGGATTAATTTTCTTAATTCCCTTTCTATGAATGCGAGTTGTCTACTAGTATTAGTTGTTCTGTGTTAAATAGATTGTAGTTGGCACATTTATACCTATTGAGAACCATTCATTTTCTATCTAACTATGGATTAATGTTGCTTAACAATGGAAATAAGGTCAATAATAAATAAAGATGTGCATTTATATAACCACCTTTCATTAAAGAGAGTTTGTGCTAAAGTACTTTGTAATCAATTAAATACTTTTTAAGTATAGATAGTGTATTAACATAAGAATGTAATAAATAATTATGCACAGCTTGCTCCCACAAACAGCAATGCAATATGACTAAATAATCTGTTTAAATGTATTTGTTAAGAATCGAGTCTGTTGAATATTGGTGAAGAGACTGGGTAGACCTCCCTGTTCTTTTCCAAAATGTTACCACAGGATCGTTTAGACCCATCACGTTATTATCAAATCCAAAGATGGCACCTCTGATATTACAGTAGTCCCTCAGTAATGTGCTGAACTGTCAACCTAGATTTGAACCCAACACCTTCTGACTCACAGAGCAAAATAACAAGGTTTAAACCTTTCTTGTCTGGCGTTTGAGCCAGATTGATGGTTGCTCAGACCCTGAGTGAAATGACATTTTTGCATTTGCCTTGCGAGTTGCACCATTTTCTCTGTTTAGCCATTTCGAGCACCATTGATCTCTGTTGGGTAACACACACCCAATTATAAGAGAGCAAATACAGATCATTTACTTCAATGGAACACGAAGACTAACACCTGATGGCAATGTCTCTACTCACACCTTTATAGGTCTACCAGTGTGAATTGTCTCTGATTAGCTACATTCAGTTAGTGGAAGGGTGCCTTCAAGCAGCTTGCATTTGTATAGTGTCTTTCACATCCTCTACTGTGAGTGAGGTGCTTTTGAAGTGAGATTGTTCTAATGTAGCTGTGTGAATTCACCCACTTGCATGGGTCATCAGTCTCGAGATGTTATAAGTGCAATTCTGATTTAATTAAGGGATAGTATTGGAAATTATGAAAACCCCCCTGAGATCTTCTGTAAGAACCCCCAAACAGGATGTCAAGAATATGATGGTTTGGGGAGCTATTTCCATAGGAGTAGCAAAAGTAAATATGCTTCTGAATATTCCCATCATTTGAGCTTGTGTTTTATTATTTATAATTGTTTCATATGTTAATGAGTTGCCATGGTGATGTGAATTTTCTTTCAGGAAGCATTTGCCTCAGCTTTTCAGTGAGCTTGATTCAAATACTTTTCATTTATATCAGAAATGTAAATAAGGAGTGACCATTCAGTAAACTGGGTTTCGGGTCTTGCCCTTTGATGATAGACAAGAGAAAGAGCTGATGATGCCTTGTTACATTTTCTTTTCTGTTTTTCACCCTCTTTTCTCATGTTTTTCATCTCTTTTCTCCACTCTTTTCTTCACATCTTTGCCTTAAAGAGAAATGGAATCTTGCTGAGTATGGCTCCATTGGTGTCAATGCTCAGAGTGGCAATTCTTCACGCATGAGCCCAAGCAGTGAGTGTTGGCAGGTTATTAAGCCACATAGGCATCACTTCTACAATATGATCTTTTTGAATTGCTTGCAAATGACGGGGAGGCTGGGTTGGGGTGCTCTGCAATAGTGACTGATTTTTCCACTGTGACCATTGTAGCAATCCAGCTGAGGTCTATAATGCAGTACAGAGCAGTGTTTGTTACCTGCCTTAGGATTGTTGGTTGGGGATAGTGTTGACGGAGCTTTACTCTGTCCTGAACCGTATGCGTCCTTGTCCTAGGAGTGTTTGTTGGGGATCGTGTCGAGGGAGCTTTACTCTCTGTATCGAATCCTGTGCTGTCCTTGTCCTGGGAATGTTTGATGGGGATGTTGTAGAGAGAGCTTTACTTTTAGTCTAAAAGAGGAGAGCCATGTTTGAACATGGGACTCTTCCTATGCCCAGGGCTTGCAATAGTCTCCAAATGGTGGTTACCAGCCAGTGTCAGAAGATGGCCTGATGGTTACTCATGGCTCATCACATGGAATGGAATTTACTGCCATCCCATTGCTTGGCAGGAGGTGTGGGATTTAGTTGGGTGGGAAGTTGGCAGATGGGAACACCTGCAGTCAGGGGCAGGAAAGCCAGTACGAACCTTACCAGAGCTGCCAACTTCTTGCCACTCAGCAGTTCTCAATAGGCAAGATCTTTGCCCCCATCCTGGGCTCCTTGATCCCACTGGAAGGCCCAGCCATTGACCTGTTAAATGCGTGAGTGGCATTCAGTTTGCTTGCCTTCCCTAACAGAGACAAGGTCAGCCCATCAGCTACAGGGCAGGCCCCTGTCACCTCCCGTTAAATCCAATCCATGCTTTTCCCAGTGCGTCCCATGCTTGGATATACATGCAACATTTCTGTAGCGCCCCTCACCATTTGGGGTGTCCCTAGAGTGATTTGAAGCCAGTTGTTAAACGTGGTCATTGTGATGTGGAAGTCACTGCAGTCAGGTTTCCACAAGCTGCAATAAGAGAAATGGCCAGATAATCTGTTAAAAGATGCTGTTGACCTGGACCCTGGAAAAATGATGCAGATCTGTTTTGAGACATTCCATGGGGTCTTTTGTTTTACAATTGTATAAAAGGGCAGACAGACCCTGGGCTGAATGCCTTGCTGAATGAGGGTACAATGTTCACCTGGTACGATACCAAGAGCCCAGAACCTTCTCCCTCCAAGGTTCTCACTGATCCACTGCAGCTCGCCCACATAACTATTCTCAGGGGCTTGATGAGATAGAAAACTGTGGTTCCCATTCCTGATCATTAGTCAGTTACCTCTGCTGGAAAGTGTGTGGCTGAGACAAGGTCAATGAACCCGGGCTGCAGTTCCCTTAATTATATTGCTAATGTTTGCTGTCTAGACTCCAAAATGAAGCATAACCACTTGACTAAGATATTGTTTGACTGCCGGTGCTCTAGGTCACCAGTTGGTTTTGCTGTCGAAAAATAATTTCGAAGTTCAATGTTCGCTCTTCAGAATGAATGTTAGTAGTTGAGATTTTTTGTTAAAGAAGTATCCGTCCAGAAATTAAAAAGGAACTATGTGACATGACTAGTTTGACAGTATCCATTACATCTATAAATGTTCTTCCACAAAGGTCTGTCTGATGTTCATTGTAAAGACACACTGGAGAAACACACTGAACCGTAAAATGATCTACAAATTCACAGGGAATGATGTAAATCAATGTCTTGCTTTGGGCTAAGTGTTGAAAATTCTTCTATGTGAGTCCTCTCTGCAGTGTGAGTCCCAAGTTGAGGCTTGTAGTTCTTTGGTTATGTTGACTCGATTGTAATGGCTTGCTGTTTTTCTTTTTATTTCCAGATAGACCTGTGATTAAGTTCACTCCAGCCCCTGCAATATCACAGGATGGTAAGTGAGCACTTTATTTGAAATGCAAAGGAACAACTTTACAAACCGCAGGTGAAAGAAATGTAAATGAATGTTTTGCTCAGATGCACTGTTTGAACTTTGTTTGACTGAATTTTAAGAATAACTGTGAACTTGTAATCATGCAAAAATGGAAATGATTCACAGAATGTGGCCCTCAAAGCATTGTGAAAAGCTCTGGAGTTCCTTGTAATAAGCTGAATTACTCAGTTTCAGGAATAGGTTAAATCTGAATCTCTCTTGTATTTTAAATAATCTATGATCTATTAGCACTGTCCTTGATACACAGAAGTCACAGTTGCTATTCAGTGCTGCCCATAGGAATTGGGGGTAAAGTTTGGTTTGGCTATTGTGTTATGCAGGTAGCATTAGCACTCAAAAGCAACTTGTATTTGTGTAACATCTTTAATATAGTGCAACATCCCAAGGTGCTATCTAACAGCAGTTGACATTGAACCACAGCAGAGGGACTTTGGAGTGTATGACCAAAGACATGTCGAAACAGTTCATTTCCTTTTAAGGGATGACACAATGGCTCAGTTGTTAGCACTGCTGCCTCACAGCCATGATGTGGAGGTGCCAGTGTTGCACTGGGCTGGGTAAAGTTGAAAGTCGCACAACACCAGGTTATAGTCCAACAGTTTATTTGGAAGTACAAGCTTTTGGAGCACCACTCCTTCATCAGGAAGGACCTCACTGCGCCAGGGACCCGGCTTCATTTCCAGCCTTGGGCGACTGTCTGTGTGGAGTTGGCACATTCTCCTTGTGTCTGTATGGGCCATTGATGTGCAGGTTGGATGGATTGGCCATGTTAAATTGCCCATAGTGTCCAGTGATGTTTAGGTTAGGAGGGTTGGCCGTGGGAAATGTTGGGTTAAGGTGGGGGCATGAGTCTGGGTTGGGATGCTCTTCAGAGAGTCAGTGTGGACTCATTGGGCTGAATGGCCCGTTTCCACACTGAAGGGGTTCAACGGATTTTCGAGGAGAGTAGGGAAAGGCAGAAAATGCCAGGATGTAAATTCTATCCTAAAATGAGACAAAGAACAACGAATGTTGAAGATCTGAGGCAAATAAAAACAGAAATTGCTGAAGAAACTCAGCAGGTCCAGTAGCATCTCTGGAGAGAAAACAGAATTACCATTTCAGGTCCAGTGACCCTTCTTCAGAACAGTCCTGCTGAAGTTTCAGCAGCAAATTCTGTTTTTGTTTATAAATTCAGTGCAACTGGGTTTCGACCATATTTGGAATCCTTCAGTCAACCCATGCCCTGGATCATTTTCAATAAATATATTTTGACACAGTGAAGTTTCTTCAGCCATCAAAAGTAATGCACGTCAAGCAGCAAGGCTGGTGTTTGATCTCCAGAGTATCCAGAAACTGTCAGCCTTCATTCTGTTCTATAAGCTGCCATTATTGTAAGGGCCATAGGTGTGGCAACATGAAAGGTAGCTTCAGTAATACATATCACCCATGACAGGACCATGGTCAATCTCAAACACTGGTTCATGCTCTAATTTCAGACATCCACTTTGAAAAATCTTAACTTTAAACACCACACTGTTGTGATACTGTTCCACTGGCATATTATTAGGCAAATTAAAATGTTGTTTTGCCACCAAAGCAATTATTAGCAATATTGGCACTTGGCCAGTTCAGTTTCTCTGCACATTTCTTTCCTGTTTCCTTTATTTCAGTAATGTGACAGAAGGGTGCCTTTTTATTTTGTTTGTTGTAATTATTAAAAGATTAAGATAAGTTAGCTCGCCATTATAAATAAATCACAGCTGTGACATTACTTGAGCATTGTTTCAGGTCTGTTACTGTGCGACACCAAATTTAATAATTAATGTTGATAATGCAGGTTTTAGCTAATTGGATCCAAGGCACCTTTCATGTGTCTGGAGAATTTTGTCTGGCTGCTTACTGTAGCAGGAACTCAAAGAGTGTCAAGATCGGTGATGGGATTAACTTTCTTCCCTGTTGAAAATTTACGCTCATCTGCTTTGAGATTTTATCATTAATAGAGAAACGAAGCACTAACTGGGATGGAGATAAACAGAATCTGATTTTTGTTTTGAAGTTTAACTGCAAGTTCTACAAAGTGCCTGGGCTTTGTTTTTTTCTATACAAAGGGTATGCTGGAGAATGAGAAGCAAAAGGATGTGCTTTGATGGTGAGGATTCTTTTGTGGGAGGTGGACAATTGCAGGAGAAGATAGCAGTCCGACCTCTCTAGCATTTTGTAAAAATTCTTATTCCTCCTGAGTTATCTTTCACTGCAAACCTTTCATCATGTGCGTCAACTCCATCCCTCTGCTACACCCCAACGATTTACACTGGGAACAGAAGCTTGTAGGGAATGGCATCAACTTCCCTGGGGAAAGCTTTATGCTGCCTTCCCTACCCCACACCCTAACCTGTCTGCAGTGTTACAGGGAGTGGGCAAGGCCTACTCTTCCTCACAGGGCCTCGCCCCTTTTGAGCCCCTCAAATGGCCACGTTTTTGACTACTCATGGTTGAGGCGGAGGTTCTGTGCTAGTCCTGGCAGGTGACCTAGCTCAGGTAACTCAGGGTAAGGAGATGTTGCCTCCCCCGAGGGCTATCTTTGTGGCATTGAGGAACTCCCAACTCCAACCCCCCCTCACCCCCCCAGCCCCCTACCACCTCATCCTCCATCTGTCCTCCATGTTTACTCCTCTGCCCCTCCCTGGTCTCTCTATGAAACATGACCCCACGCAACATACTGCAAAACCTCCTCCCAACTCCTGTAGCCCTTGCCTTCCCTCCCGGATCTCAGAACCCCTCCCAGGCATTGACCTCCTCCTCGACTCTGGGGACCCTTGTACCAGCCCCTGACCATTGCATCCCCTGGCACCACTGGTCGGTCAGAGACACGACTTGGTACACAGGTCAAGGGCTGAAGTACCATCCCCCATGCCAGTTGACCCCACACAGGGAGCTAACTGGCAGCGAGATTGCTGCAATCAACAGGGAAGCAACCTTGCCAACTCTTCGAGTGGTGGGACGGGATATCCCCAACCCCTAGCTCTCCACTGTCTGACAAGTCCTGTCTGTCTGCTCCTTACACCTTTGCAGTGAGAGTAAAACATTAACCTCTTTCCTGTCCAAGTGGACACTGGACATTGTTAAAGCTCTTTATTCAATGATGCATTTGTGAAACATATTCACTGTTAAATGTGACAAGCCCCATCACTGGCAGCTTCTTCTCAAACCCAAGCACCAGGCTCCAGACTGTTTTGATTGACGGGGGAGCAGATTGGCACCAGTCTTCAGCATGCACTCTGATTTCAGCTGTAACGCTGAGCATCAAGTGGAGACGGAATATTTTCCCCATGGAGGAGGGGGAGAAAAATCCCATCCAAGCAGCTGTCTCGTTTAATAGGCTGCTCTCACTTGCTGCACAGCTGTCAGCTGACAGCAGACACTCACTCCCTTCTGGTGAAGAACTGGAATCAGACCAAACATTAAACAGCTGCCTTTCTGTAGCATCTTTCACAACTATCGGATGTCTCAACGTGCTGTACATCTGATGAGGTACTTTTGAAGTGCGTTCACCCGTTGTGAAATGGGAAACCTGGCAGCCAATGTAAGACCCCACAAACAGCATCATGGTGATGAATTTCAGGGTTAAGTATTATCCTAGGCTTTGGGGACAACATCACTGCTATTCTTTGAAAAATCTCTGCAGGATCTTTCAGGAGGCAGACGGGGTCATATTCTAACCTTTCATCCAAAGGATGACATGACAGTGCAGCACGCCCTCAGTAGCTCATCGAAAGGTTAGCTTTGATTATCGTGCTCCAGCCCCAGAGTGGGGCTTGAACCCAGAACGTTGTGGTTTCAAAGTGAGAGGACTGTCTGCTAACACAGGAGGAAACCATGGTAGTGCTTAGTCCAGACATGCCTTGGTTTGAGGACCAGAGGGTTGAACATGGGATGCCAAGTGTCAGAAGATGTTCGTCAATGTTAGATTGTGTACTGAGTGCTATGTGGTGCAGATAAATAGGTCACTTATGGTATTGCTGGTCTTGAGTGTTTACATACTGTGGATTAAGACATTGACTGCATCTCAAAAAATACTTCCTTGGCTATAAAGCGCTTTAGCACTACATAAATGAAAGCCTGTGCTTTTTTCTATTTCTGGCCGGTTCCTGATAATGGGGCCATTTCCAATAAGGAATTGATTACATTTTAAAATCACCGATAAGAAGGAAAATGGTCTCTCTATAGGGTGAGGGGATTTTTAATGGACTGACTTGGTTTTTCTTTATGTAACAGTATTTGTTGCGAGCATGAAGATATTCATGAAAAGCTTCATTCAAGAAATTCAATCTTTAAACTGCTAAAATTAATACCAAGAATGATTCCAATAAAAATAGCATATTGAGACCTTTCCACATTGTCTATTTTCGCGTCTTTATTTTTTGTTCTGGTCACTTCACTTTTCTCAGTTTTCCAATTTCTTTTCCATACTAATAATAATGAGTTTAAGAAAATTGAATTTTTTTAAAGTTAAACTCTGGCTTAAAAAGCTGCAAATGACTGGTGTAGGAAATGAAAAGCAGTTGGGAAGAGCTTGCATTTATATAGTATCCTAAGGATGTTTCCAAGCACTTAATTGCCATTAACAACCAGATTTCAAAGGCCACAGATGAAGTCAATGACTAGTGAATTCATCTTGCTGCTGTTGACAGATACCCTTGCATGTGATTTACAAAGAGGTCAGGACAACAGATATCCTTGCATGTGATTTACAAAGAGGTTAGCATGTAAGTACATTATGTAATCAAGAAAGCTGTTGGAACGTTGGCCTGTATTAAAAGGAGAATGGGGTATGAAAAGAGGGAAATGTTGTTACAATTGCACTGGACATTTTTGAGATCACACCTAGAGTGTTTCTGTTTTGGCCTGTTTACTTAGGGAGGGATCTGCTTGCATTGGAAGTAGTTCAGAGAAGTTTTACTAGGCTGATTCCCAGGACATCTCCGGGACACCCGCACCAATCAACCCCACCGCCCTGTGGTTGAACACTTCAACCCCCCCTCCCACTCTGCCGAGGACATGCAGGCCCTGGCCCTCCTCCGCCGCTACTTCCATACCACCCAACACCTGGAGGAAGAACGCCTCATCTTCCGCCTTGGGACCTTCCAACCCCATGGCATCAATGTGGATTTCACCAGTTTCCTCATTTCCCCTCCCCACCACCTTACCCCAGTTCCAACCTTCCAGCTCAGCACCGCCCTCATGACCTGTCCTATCTGTCATTCTTCCTTCTCACCTATCCACTCCACACTCCCCTCTGACCTATCACCTTTACCCCCACCTCCATCCACCTATTGCACTCTCAGCTGCCTTCCCCCCTAGCCCCACTCCCCTCCCATTTATCTCTCCACCCCCGAGGCTCCCAGCCTTATTCCTGATGAAGGGCTTTTGCCAGAAATGTCGATTGTCCTGCTTCTCAGATGCTGCCTGACCTACTATGCTTTTCCAGCACCACACTCTCGACACTGATTCCCAGAATGTAAGTCTGTTCTCTGTGTCTATACTTGCTGGAGTTTATAAGAATGGGAAACGATCTGATTGAAATCTATAAGGTTCTGAAGAGGCTTGACAGGCGAGATGCTGAGAGGATGTTTCCCTGGAGAAATTTAACTGGGTCTATTGTAAATGTTCTCCCATTTGAGACAAAGCTGGGGAGGAATTTCTTCTCTCAGAGCATTGTCAGCCCTGTGTTGCAGGTTAACCAAGGAGTTACCTCATTTTTTAGGAATGCTATTCTTTGCATGCCATCCTGCACTCTTCATTGAACCAGAGTTGATTACCCTCCCCCCACCCCGGCTTAATACTTACAGTAGAGTGGAGGAGATGGCGGCTCAGTGGTTAGCACTGCTGCCTCACAGCGCCAGGGACCCGGGTTCGATTCCAGCCTCAGGTGATTCTTTGTGTGGAGTTTGCACGTTCTCCCCGTGTCTGTGTGGGTTTCCTTTGGGGGGCTCCGGTTTCCTCCCACAGTCTAAAGATGTGTAGGTTAGGTGGATTGGCCAAGCTAATTTGTCCGTAATATCCAGGGAAGTGCAGGGTGGATTAGCTGTGGGAAATGGAAGGTTACATAGATAGGGTTAGTCGGGGTGGGTCTGAGTGGGCTGCTCTTCGGAGGGTCAGTGTTGACTGGATGGCGTGCTTCCCCACTCTTGACATGCCATGAAATGCCAGTTTGCAGATTGTGTTGGTGGACAGTGCTGATGTGCAATTGCATCTTCTGTCTTGGATTGCTAGATTTGTTTGAAATCTATCTCATTTAGCCCAGCGAGAATGTCACACAATATGACGATGTGAAGCCAGGTCTTTGCCTTCACCAGGGCTGAGTAGAGGTCAGTCCAATGAGGCAGGCTGATGGTTGAGGTCAAGAATGTTTTACCCCTGCTTGGTTCCCTCTTGACCCACCACAGACTCAATTTTGCAGCTTCATCCTTTAGGATTCAACCAGCTCAGTCAGTCGGATGCTGCCAAGCCACTCTTGGTGATAGACATTGAACCCCCACCCCTGCCCAACCCAGAAAACATTCTGTGCCCTTGCCACCATCAGTGCTTTCCCCAAGTGTTGCTTAACATGGAGGATTCATCTGCTGGAGGGAGGACACTACTTGGTAATCAGCAGGAGGTTTCCAAATCCTTGTCTAACCTGATGCCATGAGACTACGTGAGGTTCAGAGCCAATGTTGAGGGCCTCCAGGGCAACTTTGTCCTGACTGCATACCACCGTGCTGCTACCTCTGCTGGCTCTGTCCTGCCAGTGGGACAGGGCGTATTCAGGGATAGTGATGGTCTGGGACATAGTCAGGAATGACTCCTTGAATATGGATATATCAGGCCGTTGCTTGACTGGTCTGTGAGACAGCTCTCCCAATTTTGCCCCTGGACGCTAGTGAGGAGAGGTTTGCAGGGTTGACAGGGCTGAGTTTGCCATTCTTATTTCTGATTGCTACCAGGTGATCTGACTGGTTTAATTCCTTTTGTTTAGACTTCTTAGTAGTCTGAAACATCTGAGTGGCTTGCAAGGCCATTGAAGGGGGAATTAACAGTCAACCACATTGCTGTGGGTCTGGAGGCATGAGTAAGCCACACCAGGTACGGACAGCAGATTTCCTGTTAAAGAACATTAATGTTTCTGTTAACTGGCTGTAACCATCAATGATTAGGTAAACTCCAGGGTGCAGCCTATCTCTGTGCAGTTCTGAGAGTACTCTATTGGATTGCCTTTCGTGTTGTTGACCGAAGACTTGGTTCATGAATGTTAATCTGTGCTGTTGCTTTAAATGGCCTCTAATTTTAAGGTCATCAACCTTAACAGCAAATTGGATCCTTGCACATTGCTGGTGGTTTGCAGCAGTCATAACTGCTGGGGAATTTTGGTGGATAGCATCTAGGTTTTTAAAGATGGTTTTGTATGTGTAACAATGGGTGGTGTTTGGGAGATGGCAGACACACACACAGCATTGTCACATTGGAAATAGGTTACTTCAGCACATTCTATTATGGTAGAAATGAAGTGACTGAGTCATTGGTTGGACTGGCATTGCTTTTCTTTGATATGGAACATAAACACCTCACACTGCAGATGATGTTTATGTCTCGAACTGCTTAAATTGGATTTTGACTTTTTCAAAAAGGTGCAATAAAATAATCACATTTTGCCTGATGACCTGATCAGTCACATCGTGTTCACCTGGGGCAATACTGATATCTTTCAGTGATGTTAACAGATTCCAAGATATCTTGTGTAATGCAGGAAGGTTGGTCCCTGTAGATTGGCTTGAGATAAAAATTCATTCACTCACCATTAACGTATCGACCAACCAGAGTACCAAATTGCTCTTATCAATTGTCCTCGCCCCATGTCTCTGAGGCCTTTTAATCTTTTCTGTCAGCGAATTCCGTTTGAAACTAAGGCCAGTGGCATCAGATGATTGAAACCTCTTATAACAAGGTGGATCTGCACTTCCAATTGGATAGTGTTCACAGTGAGCTGTGTTTGTTCTTCTTTACCTATACCTTGATAAATTAGTAGCTTAAACCAGGATTGCATTGTAAATAACTCCTGAAAACAGAACATTTAAACAATGCACAGCAGATTGAAATGCACCAAAAAAGAGTAAAGAGGTATTCAGTGATAACTTTGTTAAAATCCTATTGTAAGGTCAGAAGTGGGGATATTCGCCGATGATTGCACACTGTTCAGCTTCATTGGCAACTCCTTAGATTCTAAAGCAGTCCATGTTCAAATGCAACAGGATCTGGACAATATCCAGGTTTGGGCTGACAAGTGGCAAGTAATAAGTAACATTCACGTCACACAAATGTCAGACAATGATCATCTCCAATCTAACCACTGCCCCTTGACATTGAATGGTGTAACCATCACTGAATTACCCACTATCAATATCCTTGGGGGTTACCATTGACCAGAAACTCAACCGGACTCTCATATTACCACAGTGATCACAAGAACAGATCAGAGGCTAGGAATACTGAAACGACCTTCTGACTCCCCAAAGCCTGTCCACCATCTACAAGTCACAAGTCAGGAGTGTCATGGAATACTCCCCACTTGCTGGATGTGTGCAGCTTAAACAGCACTCAAGGAGATTGGCACCATCCAGGTAAAAGCAGCCTACGTAATTGGCACCACATCCACTCCCTCCACCATCTGGAATGATAAGGGCAGTAGATGAATGGGAATACCAGCACCTCCAAGTTCCCCTCTGAGTCACTCACCATCCTGACTTGGAAATATATCACCGTTCCTTCACTGTGACTCAGTCAAAATCCTGGAATTCCCTCTGTAAGGACATTGTGGATCAACCTATAGCACATGGACTGCAGCAGTTCAAGAAGGTAGCTCACTACCACCTTCTCAAAGACATCTAGGAACAGGCAATAAATAAATGCTGGTTAGCCAGTGACACCCATGTCCCACAAATGCATATTAAAAAAATGCACAGAAAAATGTCTTTAGGGATTGGATTTGGATGGGTTTTTACAATCTATTAGTTGCTTGATCACCATTACGTATGCTTACTTTTGTTTAAATTTGGATTTATTTAATTAACCAATGTTAATTTACTCAGTTTCCATTGTGGGTTTTGAATTCTTGTCCCAGGACTATTATTCCAGACCTCTGAAGCAGAACCATAAAATTTACCATGCCCTGTATACCATTTACTCTTGTTAAATGTCTCGAAAGCGGCCTGTGCTGAACGTGGGTTGTGTTGTCTGGACAATAATGTGTGTATAAAGGGAGTTAGTGCAATGCACCTCAATGAAGATTGTCTTTGTATTACAGTTTATGTAATCATGTCTGAGACAAAGTCAGATTACACAGAACTATACTTAATGCAGAATAGCAGACCATTCTCCTCTGGATGCTAAATAAAGGACCTCATGGTGAGAAACAAATACCTTAAATATTAATAGTGTATGTTGATCTTGTTTGGACATGCAAGCAATTCAGGGCCAAGAGAATTTAGTCTCCATTGGACTGTCATCCATTTTAATCTCTTGCTTGCTTTAGAACCGTTAATGTCCAACTCTGTAACCATAGAATCCCTTCAGTGTGGAAACAGATTATTCTGCCCAAATGGTCCACACTGACTTTCTGAAAAGTATTCCATCCAGATCCACCTTCTGCTGCTATCCCTGTAACCCTGCATTTCCCATGGCCAACCCATCCCTGGATACTATGGACAATTTAGCACGGCCAATCCACCTAACCTGCACATCTTTGGATTGTGGGAGGAAACCTATGCAGACACGGGGAGAATATGCAAACTCCATGCAGACAGTCACCTGAGGATGGAATCGAACCCAGATCCCTGGTGCTGTGAGGTAGCAGTGCTAACTGCTGAGCCACATGCAAACTTATCCCTGTAAACCTGTCACACGGTTTAAAATAGTAAGAAGTAAAAATTAAATGAACCAGTATGAGGAATACAGATTTATTTTTCACAACTTCTTAGATCATTACCACAACTGAGAATTCTTTTGAAAAGGCCGGCATAGGGTCAAAAGGCTGGAAATGCCTCCATATGTGTTGCTTTTGAGCAGTCAATTTGAAGATTGTGTGGTATTAAAATTTTCAGTTCTGTCAGAGATGCTAATGCACTGCTCACACAGATCTTTTCTCTTCTTTTTGGAAGTTCATTGATAATCAACAAGAAAGATTTGCATTTATATTGCATTTTTCACAACTTCAGGACGTTCTCCAGGTTCTTCACAGCCTTTGGGGTGTAATTACTGGGAAACATGGTAAGGTGATGATACTGAGGCTTTAAGATGTGTATTTTGCCGTGTCTTTGTGTGAAGGGAGGTTTTAAGGCAAAGGTGCCGAGCCGTCTGTTTGAATCCAATACAGTGAACAGCTTGTGAGGCCTTGTTTTTTTATCAAGAGTCATAGAGATACACGGAAACAGCCCCTTCGATCCAACACGTCCAAGCCGACCAGATATCCCAACCCAATCCAGTCCCAGTTGCCAACACTTGGCCCATATTCCTCTAAACTCTTCGTATTCATATACCCACCCAAATGCCTTTTAAATGTTGCAATTGTACCAGCCTCCACCATTTCCTCTGGCAGCCCATTCTATACACGCACCACCCTCTGTGTGAAAATGTTGCCCCTTAGGTCCCATTTAATTTTTTTCCCCTCTCACTCAAAACCTATGCTCCCTAGTTCTGGATTCCCCCACCCCAGAGAAAAGACCTTGTTTATCCATGCTTCTCATAATTTTATAAACCTCTATAAGGTCACCCTTCAGCCTCTGACGCTCCAGGGAAAGCAGCCCCAATATATTCAGCCTTTCCCTGTAGCTCAAACTATCCAACCCTGGCAACACCCTTGTAAATCTTTTTTGAATCCTTTCAAGTTTCACAACATCTTTCCGATAGGAAGGAGACCAAAATTGCATGAAATATTCCAAAAATGGCCTAACCAATGTCCTGTACAGCCGCAACATGACCTCCCAACTCCGAATACTCAATACTCTGACCAATAAATGAAAGCATACCAAACACCTTCTTCACTATCCTATCTACCTGCGACTCCACTTTCAAGGAGCTATGAACCTGCACTCCAAGGTCTCTTTGTCCAGCATCACTCACTAGAACCTTCCCAATAAGTGTATAAGTCCTGCCCTGATTTGCCTTTCCAAAATGCAGCACCTCACATTTATCTGAATTAAACTCCATCCGCCATTTCTCAGCCCAATGGCCCATCTGATCAAGATCCCGTTGTACGCTGAGGTAACTTTCTTTGCTGCCCACTATACCTCCAATTTTGGTGTGATCTGCAAACTTACTAACTATAATTAAAGTTGAAACAATAGAAGCAGCCTGGATATGTGGGGTCAATCTCCCCAGGATTTTTAGTTTGAGATATTCAGTGGTAGTTGCTGGGGTCATAAAGCTGGACGTGGAAGCTGGCTTTCCTCTCTCGGTTACAGATAGAGGCTGGGCATTCTCTTCCTGCCATTAGAATTGCAAGTGAGACAATTGATTTTACTGAATTTGTCTTTCCTAAGGGTGTAGTTACTGGATGTTACTATATTGGAACGGTTACTGTTTAGTAGTTTAATAATCTATTATTCTGTTCATTTTTCGAATAGAATTAAGTTGTTCCAATTTCTTCTTTCTTTTGTTGTATGTTGACTGTAGTGTATGAATAAAGTGTGTTTTGCTTCAAAACTGGTAATTCGACCAATTGAATTCCATCCTGAATGCAACACTTGGCACTTGCCTTTAAAATAAGAGAAAGTTAGGTTCGAGATTATCTTCTGAGTATGTTTTGAGGGGGTTTGGTCTGGTCCATGACAGCAGCCAATTTGTTTTAGTGACATTGGATGAGGGATAAGCATCAGCCTGGATGTGGATGAACACCCCTGACATTCTTCAGAGTAGATCCTTCTCTACACCTGAGTCAGTAGATGTGGCCTTGGTTTAACGAAACGATTGTCACCTATGACAATACAACACCCCCTTCAGTATTGCAGACCAGTGTCAGCCCAGAACATGGTCTCAAGTTTCTGGAATGTGACCTGAGCCGACCACCTGTTGATTCAAATGCCAAAAGTGCTACTTGCTGAGCTGCCATTAATACCAAGGACATGATGTTACAAGAGTCTCAGGCAAGTCCTGAGCTTGGTTAATCTTTGTGGTTGCTTTAAATGCTGCTGTCATTGCGGCAGGAAGGCAGCATGGGTGGGAGATGGCTGTATATCTCTTATTGCTGACCAGCACAAACCCTGATTTCAAGCAGAAGAAACCTGTTGCGTGTCGATGTGGAATTATAACAGTAGTTGATGCTGCAGCTCATTAACACACTCTGAGACTGTTAACTGTGACCTGTTTTCTCTTGATACCAACTGCCTGAGTGCTTGAAGAAGATATATAAGATACTGAGAGGAGAAAATCAGATGTGAGATTTGTACACCCAGGCAGATGGGAATGAGAGTCCTCACTGTTTGAAATCAATGTCTGACATCCGGATCTTTCTGATTTAATGAAATCTAGAAGCTCTTTTACATATATCTCAGATTAATTGACCATTTCTGATGGATCTAATTTTCTTGCTTTTGCAAAAATGCTTTCAACTGACAGCTTTGATTAGTTGCTTGAAATAAAACTGCTCTTCGCTGATGTGACACAAATGATAGTTTGATTGGGTAATTGGACTAACCAACTGTTAGAAATGGAGAGTGAGTCGACATAATTTTAGTTTTGGGGAGGCAATTGCTTCAATTTAACTGGTTTAGTTGATTGAAGTTATTTAGCCTCTTTCTGCCTTTCCAGGTTAAATAGAATCATTTTTAAATGAAAGCATCTTTTCCCCTTTAACTCTTTACAAACCTTAATGACTTGAATTTTTATACTGCCTTTAACAAGGTAAAAGGTGTTTCACCAGAGTGAAATTGACAAATCTTTCACTGACCCAGACCCACAGCAATGTGGTTGACCTCTGAACTACCCTCTGGGTAATTAGAATTAGGCAATAAATATTGGCCCAGCCAATGAAATCTGCATTTCATGAACAAATAAAAGATGATGATAAGACAGGGTGAACAAAGTTTTGTCAAAGATACAGGTCTTAAGGAATATTTAAAGACAGAGGGAATGATGTAGAGGAGTTCAGGAAAGTAAGTCCAGGACTGAGGACTTTGGCGGCTGAATGCCAGGCTGACATTGGTGTAGCAATTGAAATTGGAGATGTGCGAGAGGTCAGAAATAAATTACAATCACTTGTTCCAACACACAAATGCACTGGGCCGATTACAACAGTCAGTGTGGACTGCACAAGGGAAATGTTTCTGACTTATTAAACAACATCCAGCTGGTTGCCAGCTTCACTTCTCAGAGACTGACTCTAGGGGATTTGAGAGGCCATTCTTCACATATAAGCCTGAATGAGTAATTTACAACGAAGAACATTGCAGCTGCAACTAATCCGATCCTGATTCAATTTCCAACACTTGTGAACCTTTCAGTAAGAGTCACCGGGTAGCAATGGGGAATGGGAACCCTGATAGCACATGACATTTCCTCAAATGTTCGTGTATCCAGCTAGAAACTCAATAAGATCCTCATAATTGTCATGTCCAGTGGTTTCTGTAGTTCTCCTGATTCAACACAAACTGGAGAGTTGAGTCTTAGAAACATTTGGTTTGTAAAGGAAGGTTTGACAGTCTAAGAGGGAACACATCTTTTCATTAATGTTCTCTGTCTTACTGGCTTTACTACAGGAGCTAGCAATGAATTTAGGGGAGTTTCAAGATTTCAAAACAAATGGCAAAAGAAAATCCCGTCCACTCCCTAATCACACTACCTTACAGTAACTTAAAATACCAAAGGCATTTCCCTTCCCTATCTTTCCCGGAAATGTCTGCCAGACTACTCAGACCCCTTGGCATCATGGTAGTCCACAAACCCACGTACACACACTAAAACAGCAGTTAATGAACTTGAAAGACTCTATACAGACAACAAGCAAAACTAATGTCATTTACAAAATACCTTGCAAGAACTGTAACAAACATTACATTGGACAAACAGGCAGAAAACTAGCCACTAGGATACATGAACATCAACTAGCCATAAAACGACATGACTCACTGTCACTAGTATCCTCACATATGGATGAGGAAGGACACATCCAACCTAGGTACAAGCCAGCTTCACTTCTCAAAGACTGACTCTAGGGGACTTGAGAGGCCATATTTCACATATAAGCCTGGATGAGTAATTTACAACGAAGAACATTGCAGCTGCAACTAATCCGATCCTTATTCACATGAGAATTCCTGGAAGCATGGCATTCCAACTGGAACTCTATCAACAAACACATTGACTTGGATCCCATTTACCACCCCCTGAGAAAAAGAACAAGAAATGACACCACCGTAGGAAATGATACCGCAACAGAAAACGACATCACCAACCCTCGGAAACTCAAATGTATAAATAGAAAGCGGGCTACACCACCTGTGCTTCATTCAGAGGTTCACTGAAGATGTTACCTAGTACAGTGACGAAACCTCGGAAAACAAGCCTTCTAGCTCAGTGAGCAAACCTACATCCAGAACCTCAACCTGAGCTATAAATCTTCTCAAAACTCACTATTTCCTTTCCCTATCAAACACATAGTTTTGACACAATTGTAATTCTTTTTGTCCTGTGAATTACAAAGTCTTTAAGGTTAATCCTCACAAACCTGAGATCTTAAAACTTTCTCACCTTTGAATGACCAATGCAACATTTTAGCTAAATACACACGGTATGGACATTTAAAAAATTCCACACTTTCACTGAGGTAGCTTACTTCCTTAGATGTTCTGAACAACCTCCAAAGCCTCTCCACAACTGAAAGTGGCATTTGTTGGTTTTTAAAAAATTCTTTCACATGATGTGGGTGTCGCTGGAGGTATTTATTGCTCATCCTTATCCCTAGATCCCTTGGGAAGGTGGTCATGACTCATCTCCTTGAACTGCTGCAGTCCATGCGATGCCGTGCTGTTAGGGAGGGAGTTCCAAGATTTTCTCCAGGTAACAGTGAAGAAGTGGTGATATAGCAAAACATCAGAATGATGAGTAGCTTGGAGAGGGGCTCGTAGGTGATAGAGGTCCATGTATCTGCTGGCTTTTTAAATGGTAGAGACCATGGGTTTGAAAGGTGCTATCAAAGGAACCTTGGTGAGTTAATGCGGTGCATTGTAGATGGTACACACTGTTGCCCTCTGCTCTGGAGATAGGCACTTCACCTGATGATGGAGCAGCACACCGAAAGCTTGTGATTTCCAATAAACCTGTTGGAATACAACTTCTAACCTTCCTAATCTCTGTGACATCTGACTTTGTCCACCCCAGTTCAACACATCTGGAGATGTGGCACCTCCACATCTGGAGCTGGGGGGGAGTGAATGTTGGAAGGTGGTGGATATCGTACCAATGAAGCAGGCTGTCAACTTCTTGAGTGTTGTTGGAGTCTGTATTTATCCGGATAAGTGTTAAATCACACTCTTGTCCTATACCTTGTAGATGGTGGACAGACTATGGACAGTCAGGAGGTGAGTTATTGCTGCAAACTTGTACTCTTCACAACCTCTGACCTACTCTTGTAGCGATAATATTTACCTGGCTAGTTCAGTTCAGTTTTTGCTCAATGGTAACCCCCCCAGGGTTAGTAGTAAGGGATTATGTGATGGTACTGCCATTGCATGTCAAGGAGAGATGGGTATATTTTCTCTTGAGTGCTTTGTTTTGGCCAAGTGAAGGTGATGGGGGTGGGGGAGGGGTGAGGGGGTGCACAGGACACGACTAGCTGCTGTTCAGGAACTCCATGACTAATATAGGATCCCACCCTGGGCTTTCAGCTTTATCGGTCTCTGTGCCTCAATGCGTTGGAATATCTGCAATCCCACTGCTCATGATGGCACCTCTGTGACAAGATCTGATTAGACAGTAGCTCTTGGAGGCAAAGTTTTCTCTTAGATGTTTTTGGTGGGACAGAGGCAAATTTGCATGTCGAGCCAGTTAATGGAACAATGATGCAAAACCAGCTTGGGATTCCCTGGTTCAGCCTCGGAGGGCTCTTAGCCAGCTTTCTATTCCAGCCCTGAGTTGTGCATTCGTCATAGTTGTAGCGGCTGGTGGTATCCACTGCATTGTTGGTTGGCAAATGTTCCAACATGTTTTCATTGTCTACTTTGGAGAACTTCCAATAATTCAGCAACACTAGACAATAAGGGACTGAATCATACCAAGGTCAAATGGAGAGGTTGCGATGTAGTGGTAATGTCACTGAGTTGGTAATCCAGAGTGCTGAACTTTGATCTGGGGAAATAGATTTGAATCCCACCAAAACAGACAAAGAAATTTGAACTCAATAAAATGTAATAAAGTTTTAATGATAACCATGTTGACTGTTTTAAATACCATCCCTAGTTGGGTTTGGTCTTTGCTCTGACTCCATAATCACAGCACTGTGGTTAACTCCATCTGAAATAGCCAAGAGGGCATTCAGTCCATGGGCAATGAGTGACATGCAATAAATGCTGGGTCAGTCAGTGATGCTCACATCCCGTGAATGAATTTTTAAGAAAATTGCATGCTTGAGCTCCTGGCCTGTGATGTGACCACTTTCCTGTGTCTGTTGGTGACTAAGTGTTTTTGTTCATGAAAGAATCCTTACCGTGTGGAAGCAGGCCATTCAGCCCATCAAGTCCACACCGACCCGCCAAAGAGCATCCCACCCAGACTCATCCTATCCAAGCATTTCCCCTTACTAATGCACCTAGCCTACATATCCCTGGACACCATGGGGCTATTTAGCGTGGCCAATTCACCTAACCTGCACACCTTTGGATTGTGGGAGGAAACCAGAGCACTCAGAGGAAACCCACGCAGACACAGGGAGAATGTACAAACTCCACACGGATCATGACCTGAGGGTGGAATTGGACTCCGGTCCCTAGCATTATGAGGTGGCAATGCTAAACCACTGAGCCACCATACCACCCTTTGTTAGAAAGGAGAGTGTGGGGAGAGATTGTCCAGAAAATCAGAGGGCAGAGGGCCAAGCAGCTTTCACTCCTGTGGCTTAATGTGAACTATGATACTCAGGGAAGACAGCAACTTGAGTCTGGATTTCACTGAGGAGACAACATGTTCAGGAGCTGAGAACATTGTTGGAAAGGAAGAGGGGGAGGAAATCTTGTTTCTGTTTCAGTTGACAGCTGAAAGGATTCATAAATCTGCTGCTTACACCTCAACGTCACAATGCTGTTCTCCTGGTTGGCTGATGTTCAGTTATTGAAAGATCAAAAATATGTGAGATACAAAGATTGGAAATGTCAAAACATTGAGATTTATTTCTGTATAAAATTGGAGCCTAAGGCAAAAGTCCGAGGTGCATTTTCTTTTTTCAGTTGAGGGTATGTTTTTTTCCCCTGTGTTATTTTGGCAGATGCAAGAACCATTTCTCATGATGTCTTTTGTTCACTTTGGCCTCATTTCAGTACAGCCAGACTTAAATCTTTCAGAAACAATGCTGCATTTTAGTTGATGAACAGACATTATTTTGGACACTGTGGACTTTTTTTTAGGTTCTTTCTAATCTAAGTTTGAATAAAGAAAAGAATAACTAGGCTCCAAACAAGAATATGTTCAGCAGTCAGCCATGACTAATAAAACTTCACCTCCAGTTCCTTTGCAAGAGTAGTCTGTCTGACAACAGTCTCCTAATTGTTTGTGATATTGTGCATGCAAACAATATCAAACATTGAAGGGAAAGAGCTCTTAAAAATGTTAAATTTTGGGGAGTCCTTGAAATTCTGGAAAAAAGAATCAGTGACCAATGAAAAGCAAGATAGGCTTTTACAAAATTACAGTAAAATACCTCCACATTTATGCTTCTGTGGATGGCTATCCATGAAATTCACAATGCAAATAATTCTCACAATTTACACATTTTTGCTTGGTTGATTGGGTGTTGGGAGCATGCTGGCTCAGTGGTTAGCACGGCTGCCTCACAGCACCAGGGTTTTGGGTTCATCCCCAGCCTTGAGTGACTGGATGAAATTTGCACCTTCTCCCCATGTCTTCGTGGGTTTCTGTCAGATACTCTGGTCTCCTCCCAAAGACTTGCAGGTTAGGTGCATTGACCATGCTAAGTTATCCTTCATGTCCAGAGATGTGCAGCCTCGATGGATTAATTATGGTTAATGCAGGGACATGTGGATAGTGTAGGGGCGCTGGGTCTGGGTGGGATGCTCTTCTGAGGGTAAGTACGGGCTGAATGGCCTCTTTCTACCTTGTAGGGATTCTATTATAGCGATGTGATCTCTGTTTAGAAATCTTTCAAGTGAAGTCCCCTTTGAGAGCTGGAGTGATCATCTGAACAGCGATACAAGTGAAATCCTGAAAGAGAGCTGAATTGTTGGAGACCTGAGATACAGATAACATTGGTTTGATTATTCCTTCCCTCATCCAACCTTGAACACTAAACCAAGTTCACAGCATCCAATGTAATGTCCATTTATCAACTAAAGTGGCTGTCAATCTTCAGATATCAATGCTATCTGGGGATTTCAGATACTTGGGGAGATAGCAAGAGTTTGGCACTCGATTATAGAACTGGTTCAGGCATGATGGCCAGAAGGACTCCTTTTGCTCTGTAAAAATTTTGGGATTGCCCCATTTCATAGAACATTACAGCGTGGTATAGGTCCTTTGGCCCTCAATTTTGCGCCAACCTGTGGAACCAATCTGAAGCCCATGGAACGTACACTATTCCATTTTCATCCATATGTTTATCCAATGACCACTTAACTGCCCTTAAACTTGGTGAGTCTACAACTGCTGCAGGCAGTGCTTTCCCCACCCTTACTACTATGTGAGTAAACAAACTATCTCTGATATCTGTCCTATGTCTATCACCCCTCAATTTAAAGCTATGTCCACTCATGCTAGCCATCACCATTCGAGGAAAAAGGCTCTCACTGTCCACCCTATCTAACCCTCTGATTATCTTATATGTCTCAATTAAGTCACTTCTCAACCTTCTTCTCTCTAACGAAAATAGCCTCAAGTTCCTCAGCCTTTCCTCATAAGACGATCCCTCCATACCAGCCAGCATCCTAGTAAACCTCCTTTGAACCCTTTCCAAAGCTTCCACATCCTTTCTATAATACGGTGACCAGGACTGTATGCAATACTCCAAGTGTGGCTGCACCAGAGTTTTGTACAGCTGTAACATGACCTCGTGGTTCCGAAATTCGATCCCTCGACCAAAAAAAAGCTAACACACCGTATGCCTTCTTGACAGTCCTATCTACCTGGTTGGCAACTTTCAGGGATCTATATACATGGACACCGAGATCTCTCTGCTCTTCTACACTACAAAGAATCTTACTATTAGCCTAGTATTCTTTATTCCTGTCACTCCTTCCAAAGTGAATCACCTCACACATGTCCACATTAAGCTCCATTTGTCACCTCTCAGCCCAGCTCTGCAGCTTATCTATGTCTCTCTGTAACCTGCAGCATCTTTCACCACTATCCACAACTCCACCGACCTTAGTATTGTCTGCAAATTCCCTCCCTGTGTTTTCCTGTCGTTAAATGTCCCACGACACTCTTGAAAGAGTTTCTCCTCATTTGACATCCCTCCTTCAGTCAACAACATGAGCAAAAAGATGATCTATTTTCCCCATCCCTTTGCTGCTTGTGGGATCTTGCTGATTGGAAAACGATTGCTGTAGTTGTCTGATTAGCTTCCAAGAACACATTCTGTCACTAGCCTCTTTTCTACACACTTCAGTCAACTGAAGATAAAAGCATGAATGGGTTATTTTTTTAAACCGTAAATAAGCCTCACCTTCAACGGGTTTTTGCCTCCAGTTGAAGATTTTTACTTATCCTAGATATGACACAGTGGTTTCATGGGACACGGTGTGAACATGTGACATAATCACATGTTACATGATACATTATCATACATTCCACATGCAATAGCAGTGAGGGACAAATAAGATTGCCATTCCTAATATAGACTTGTGAACATGCTGTCTTGGTAAGAAGTACATTTCAGGACTAATTTGTCTGAAGTGACAATTATATTCTATATCACAAGTCATTTTTGTGCATTAATGGCTTGCTTGGGGGATTTTTAAGTGTTCCAGGAGGAGTACATATTCCTTTCAATAACGTACAGCATTGAAGGGAATGGAAAAATAAACCGTTCTACATTCAGACTGATGTGAAGAAAATGCTTTGCTGTAAATCAGAACACCAAGGAATTTCATCTGATAAAAGCTGACATCAGCAGGACAGAATTCAAAGTGGATGTAATATTATGAAGTGTCTCAGGGGCTGGCTGACTTGACTATGGTGCCCTGTTGCACTTGATTCTGAGACTGGACATATAGTTATTAAAAACAGACATAGGCACATACAGCACAATCTATCACTCTCCCACTTGCGCTCTCTCTCTCTCTCTCTCTCTCTCTCTCTCTCTCTCTCTGCTTCTCTCTCTCTACCAGCAAATACCTGGAGCTGAGGTTGTCGTGAATGGCTCTGAGCAGTAGCTGTAAACTTGAAGTGTGATTGAATGGAAAGACAGGTGCTTCCTTAGTCATACCGCAACGACAGATGATCAAAGACTGAAATCTTGATAGCCTCAAGAAAACTCAAAAGCAGTAGATTTCACTCGAAGACTTGGAATCCATGTAATAATTACGAGTTGTGTGTGAAAGGTAGAGAGTATGTACGTCTGTATTGGAATGTGTGTATGTATGAGAGAGTGCGTCTAGATCTATGTACATGTGTGTGACAGTGTGTGCATCTGTGTGAGAGTGCAGACGTGCGTTTGTCGGTGCATGGACCTGAGTGTGTGTAAATATAAGTGTTTAAGTGTACAAGCATATGTGGATGTGTGTGTAGCAAATCAAATTCAGAGTTACATTTTGCCCTTTTGTGGAAATGCTCTCTTTCATTCAGTCCCACATTGAGCTTCCATTCAATGACAACCCATTCACTCATGGCTAATTAAGACTGCAATAGTATCTAAATTAGCGTAATTCTACAGTCAGTCTTGGCTGAAAAGTAGTGCCACTAGGGAGAATAAAATTGCCAGTAACATACAAAAAGAAAAAATTAACACTGGACTGCCAGGCTGCTTCAGAGTAGAATTAAACTCATATAAAACACATCATCACATCCAAAATCATTTGGTACAATGAAAATAGGGAAGAACATTTAGGGGACAATTTAAGCTTCCCTGATAGACGTAGCAGAGGATTGAGGGGCGAGTTAAAATTTCAAGTCTCAAACTGAACCCATCTCCAAAGCACAGAATTCCAGTTTTAATTGTGGGGTGATGGGGGTTTACTTAAGCGACCAGCCTTTTCCCTGTTCCCCCCACCTCCCATCACCAGAAGTCGGTCTTTTGCAGATGAGACATCGGACTTCTTTTTTAACAGACTGTGGGATTTTCCAATGCCATGGAAACCCAGGGACTGAGGGGAGGCTGACTGGCTGGATTTGGCCTTGTAGCGAGGCTTGTCAGTTAGTGAGACAGGAATGCTCTACCTCTGGACCTTCAAGCAAACCTGCTTCCTGACCCACTCTGAAGTCTTCCTTATGAGTGGATGGGAAATTGTAGCCCAGTGGTATTATCACTGGACTGTTAATCCAGGGGCCCAGGTAATGTTTTGGGTACCTGGGTTCAAATCCCACCACAGTAGCTGGTGGAATTTGAGTTTAATAAATATCTGGAATTAAGAGTCTGATGATGATTATGAAACAATGGTCAGGAAAAACCCACCTGGTTCACTAATGCCCTTAAGAGAAGGTGATCTGCCATCGTTATCTGGTTTGGCCTACGTGTTACTCCAGACCCACTGCAAAGTGGTCGGCTCTTAACTGGCCCCTCTGGGCAATAAATGCTGATCCAGTCAGTGACACCCAGTGAATGAATACTGAAAAAAAATCCAGAAAATGTTCCAGGAATCTGGGTTCCAATCCTATCATGGCGAATGGCAGTATTTAGAATAGAATCCCTACAGTGTGGAAATAGGCCATTCAGCCCATTGAGTCCACATTGACCCTCCAAAGAATATACCACCCCCATTCCTGAAACCCAGCATTTCCCACGGCCAATCCAACTAACCTGCGCACCTTTGGACTGTGGGAGGAAACTGGAGACCGGGAGGAAATCCGCACAGTTACCTGCCGGTGGAATTGAAAACAGGTCCCTGGCACTGTGAGGTAGCAATGCTAACCACTGAGCCACCAAATCTGTTTTAAACAAAAATCTGGAATTAACAGATGACCTGGAAACATTTGTTGATTGAACCTGTCTGATTCATGAATGTGTTTAAGGATAGGAAATTGCCATCTTTACCTGGTCTGCCCAACATGTGATTCCAGACCTGCAGCAATGTGGGTGACTCTTGACTGCCCTGCAGGAAATTAGAGATGGACAATAAATGCTGGCCTAGCCAGTAATTCCCTCATCCTGTGAACGAGTTTAAAAAACAAACTTCTCTGCATACCTTGGTTGCGACGTTTCTACCTGTAAGATGCCACCTAACAGGGTATGAAGGAACAAAATTGAATCAGGCCCCATTGTTAAACTCAGCTGGGCCTCCCCAGTTACTCAGCCTTTAAGATTCCCCCCTTCCCCTTCTCCCCTCACCCATTTGCCTCATCCCCACTAGTGTTGGGGGCCCTACAATTTAAATATCGCATACTTTGATTGGGTGTGTTATTTTAAGCTGTCACAATGTAAAAATTCTCAAGCCCACGGGGTAAATGGAAGCAGATGAAGGTCTCAGCTGGATATTAGGCCTCACTTATCACCATGGCGACAAACAGCCAGCTCTCATACAGTATTCATGTGACCTTTTCTCTTCAAACACAGACTCTGAAATGGAATAATTTGCAGTCAACAGCTTAATATCATGCCCCCAAGTGACACTTTGCTAGGCAAAGCAAGAGGGGGCTAAAGAAATTAGTTGACAGAGCGTTAATAAATAAATGGGTTGCTTTAAGCTGTGTTTCTCTTCCCTGCCCTTTCCCTACTTCCCCAGCTCACCCTTCCCCACTAACGTCATGACTTTTTAAACCCGGAGCAGATAGGTTTCAGTGTTATAGGACATAGAACAATACAGCACAAGAATGGACCCTTCAACCCGCAATGTTGTGATGAACATGAGGCCAAATTAAACTAATCCCATCAGCCTGCCCTTGGTCCATATCTCTCCATCCCTTGCAAATTCATCTGCGTGTCTAAAAGTCCTTTAAGTGCCCTTTCAAATCCACCACCACCCATGGCAGCGTGTTCCAGACTCCTACCTCACTCTGTGTTAAAAAAGACTTGTCCATCACATCTCTTCTGAACTTCTCCCGCTCACCTTAAATGCATCCCCCCAAGTATTAGGTATTTCAGCTCTGGGAAAAAGATTCTGACTGTCAATCCCATTTATGTATTTCATAATTTTTTAAACTTCCATCAAGTCTACCCTCAGCCTCCGTCGCTCCAGAGAAAACAACCCAAGTTTTTCTAGCCTTTCCTTATAGGTCTTCATGGTAAACATCTTCTGCACCCTCTCCAAAGCCTCCATATCCTTCCTGTAATCTAACAACCGGAATTGAACGCAAGTGGGGCCTAACCAAAGTCTTAAAGCTGCAATATGACATCCTGACTCTTGTACTCAATTCTCTGACCAATGAAGGCAAGCATGACATACGCCTTCTTTACCATTCAATTTACTTGCATTGCCACTTTCAGGGAGCTATGGACTTGAACCCCAAGGTCCCTCCGTGCGTCAATGCTGTTCAGGGTCCTGCCATTAACTGTATTCTTTTCTTTAATATTTGATCTCCCAAAGTGCAACACCTCTCTCTTCCCCGGATTAAACTCCCATCATCCTTTTCTCCACCCAAATCTCCAACTGACCTATATCCTTTGACAACCTCCAACCACCTGAGGTTCACTCAGTTGATTCCAGAGTTGAGGGGGTTGGCTTATGAGGAGAGGCTGAGTAGATTGGGATTACATTCATTGGAACTCAGAAGAATGAGGGTGGATCTTATAGAAACATATACAATTATGAAGGGAATCGATAAAATAGAAATAGGTAGGATGTTTCCATTGGTATGTGAAACTAGGGCCTCAAGATTACAGGAAGCAGGTTTAGAACTGAACTGAGAAGGAACTTCTTCACCCAGACGGTTGTTAATCTATGGAATTCCTTGCCCAGGGAAGTAGTTGATGCTACTTCAGTGATTGCTTTTAAAGCTAAGGTAGATACTGCTTTGAAAAATAGGAATTAAGGGATATGGTGAAAACGCGGATAAGTGGAGCTGAGTCCATAAAAAGATGAGGCGTGATCTGATTGAGTGGCAGAGCCAGCTCGAGGGGCTGACAGCCTGCTCCTGCTCCTGCTCCTGCTCCTAGTTCTTATGTTCTACAATACCCACAACTCTATCAATCTTTATATCATCTGCAAGCTTACTAACCCACACATCTACCTTTTCATCTGAGTCATTTATATATATATATATATATATATATATAAAACACATACAGCAGAGGTCGCAGTACGGATCCCTGTGGAACACCATTAGTCACAGACCTCCGGCCTGAAAAACACCCTTCCACCTCTACCTTCAATGGGCAAGACATTTCCAAATCCAAGCGGCCAAGTCACTTTGGATCCCATGCATCTTAACCTTCTGGGATGATGCTGAATTTGGGATTAGTTCTTATTGGAACCATGGGTCTAGGTCAGTCGTGTCAGCATAACAAAACAGCTTTGTATTATTGTAGGCCCATTGGAAACACAAATAAGCCTTGATCAATTGTACAGATTCTATCGGGGAAAGGAACTCCGATTTTGAGATAGTCAAAAAAACCTGGCTGGAGAAAAGGCCAAGATGACCTGTATGACCTCATATTATACTATGACCCAATGAACAAGTTGAGTTTGTTCTACAGGCCAAAGTCTTGTATCAGGTCCTGACAAATTTTCCATCTTAGATAAAGTCCTGAAGATACAGTCTTCCTCCAGATCAGCCAAACAGCAGCACCCTCCAACCTCCAAAAACGTCCTGTATATTTTTATAATTAAATCACTTAAAAGAAAATTAGGGAAAATGCACATTTTATAAGAATGCCACTATATTATTCACCTGCTTTACTTTAATTTTTATTAATTCATTCACGGGATGTGGGTGTCACTTCTTAGACCGGCATTTATTGTCCAACACTGTATGCCCAAAGGTCAATCACTTTGATAAGAGTCTGGAATCACATCGGCCAGACCAAGTTAGGATGGCAGATCTTTTTCCTGAAAGAACATTGATGAACCAAATTGGGTTTCCCCCAACAATTCCATTGTTATCATGAGAACATTAATTCCAGATTTGTTATTGAATCCAAATTCCATGATCTGCCCTGGCAGGATTTGAGCCCCAGCCCCAGAATATTACCTGGGTCTCTGGATTAATTGTCTAGTGATAAGATTACTGGTCATCAACTCGTTCCTGGAGACTCATAGAGTCATAGAGATGTACTGCATGGAAACAGACCCTTCGGTCCAAGCTGTCCATGCCGACCAGACATCCCAACCCAATCTAGTCCCACCTGCCAGCACCCGACCCATATCCCTCCAAACCCTTTCTATTCATATACCCATCCAAATGCCTCTTCAATGTTGCAATTGTACCAGCCTCCACCACATCCTCTAGCAACTCATTCCATACACGTACCACCATCTGTGTGAAAAAGTTGCCCCTTAGGTTTCTTTTATATCTTTCCTCTCTCACCCTAAACCTATGCCCTCTAGTTCTGGACTCCCCGATCCCAGGGAAAAGACTTTGTCTATTTATCCTATCCATGCCCCTCATAATTTTGTAAACCTCTATAAGGTCACCCCTCAACCTCTGACGCTCCAGAGAAAACAGCCCCAGCCTGCTCAGCCTCTCCCTATAGCTCAAATCCTCCAACTCTAGCAACATCCTTGTAAATCTTTTCTGAACCTTTTCATGTTTCACAACATCTTTCCGATAGGAAGGAGATCAGAATTGCACGCAATATTCCAACAGTGGCCGAACCAATGTCCTGTACAGCCTCAACATGACCTCCCAACTCCTGTACTCAATACTCTGACCAATAAAGGAAAGCACACCAAATGCCTTCTTCACTATCCTATCTACCTGCGACTTCACTTTCAAGGAACTATGAACCTGCACTCCAAGGTCTCTTTGTTCAGCAACACTCCCTAGGACCTTACCATTAAGTGTATAAGTCCTGCTAAGATTTGCTTTCCCAAAATGCAGCACCTCGTATTTATCTGAATTAAACGCCACCTGCCACTTCTCAGCCCAACTGGCCCATCCTGTTGTAACCTGAGGTAACCCTCTTCGCTGTCCACTACACCTCCAATTTTGGTGTCATTTGCAAACTTACTAACTGTACCTCTTATGTTCACATCCAAATCATTTATGTAAATGACAAAAAGTAGAGGGCCCAGCACCGATTCTTGTGGCACTCCACTGGTCACAGGCCTGCAGTCTGAAAAACAACCCTCCACCACCACTCTCTGTCTTCTACCTTTGAGCCAGTTCTGTATTCAAGTGGCTAGTTCTCCCTGTATTCCATGAGATCTAACCTTGCTAATCAGTCTCCCATGGGGAACCTTGTCGAACGCCTTACTGAAGTCCATATAGATCAGATCTACTGCTCTGCCCTCATCAATCCTCTTTGCTACTTCTTCAAAAAACTCAATCAAGTTTGTGAGACATGATTTCCCATGCACAAAGCCATGTTCACTAACCCTAATCAGTCCTTGCCTTTCCAAATACATGTACATCCTGTCCCTCAGGATTCCCTCCAACAACTTGCCCACCACTGAGGTCAGGCTCACCGGTCTATAGTTCCCAGGCTTGTCTTTACCACACTTCTTAAACAGTGGCATGATGTTTGCCAACCTCCAGTCTTCTGGCACTTCTTCACCTGTGACTATCGATGATACAATTATCTCAGCAAGAGGCCCAGCAATCACTTCTCTAGCTTCCCACAGCTCCATGACTATTCTTGAGGACTGACAATCTCTATATTCAGAAACCCAGGAGAAAATGAAGTATTGCTGTTATGGACCAGACCAAACAACACCCCCCCCAATATTCAGAAGATAGTCTGGATCTGAACTTTTTCTTCTTTTAAAGGTAAATGTAAGTTGTTGCATTCCAGATGAAATTTGATTGGTCAAGTTACTGGATTAAGCAAAACACACTTTATTCATTCACTATAGTTAAAATGCAACAAAAGAAAGAAGGAATTGGAAAAACTTAACTCTATTGGAAAACTTAACAGGATAATAGACACACTAATTATTACTAATTAACCGTTCCGATATAGTAACATCCCATAAACACACCCTTAGAAAAAGGCAAATTAGAAAGCAGATTAACTCACATGCAGCTCCTGTAGCAGGTAGAGGACCCCCAGCTTTTGTCTGTAACCGAGAGAGGGAAAGAATAGCTTCCACTCCTTCATGACACCAACAGCAATTGCTGAAAGCTAACCTAAAGATTAGAGTTCTTTGGGCGTTTGACCACACCCATTCAGGCTGCTTCTATTGTTCCAATTTTAAACAAAATCCAAGGCCTCATAAGCTGTTTACTCTAATGGTACTGGTGGATCTGCTCAGCACCTCAGCCTTAAAATCTGTCTTCAAAAAAACCCAGGACAAAATAACCTCTTAAAGTCACAGCAATGTCAAACTGCTGTTTGTATGTGAGCTGCAAATGCATGATCTGAACGACAAGCATTTGTTTGAATCAGTGGCAGAAAGTGCGTTTGTATCTAAGGGATGTTCAGCATTCAAGGTGACTGATTTTTAGCCTCCAGGATGCTGGCTGGGTATTAATGTAGTGCATCTTTACATCACATGGCAGAGATCTTCTGATATCTCTGGGAGCGTAACGTTCTCCTGCTTTGCTCTCTTCTGTGCGTAAGGGCAAGGCTTGCATTTGTATGCCACCTTTTACGATGTCCCGAGCAATTTACAGCCAGTGAAATACTTCTGAAGTGTCAGTCCCTGTTGCAAAGAGGGAGGCATGACAACCAGTGTGTGTACAGCAAGCTCCCAAAATTGTAGTGCGATGGTGACCAAATAATTGGTGTTCCTGTGATGGCGATTGAGAGATAAATATTGGCCAGGACAGCAGAACTGCCTTGTTCGAATTTTGAAATAATGCCTTTGGAATCTTCAACCACAACCTGAGAGAGAGAGAGAGAAGGCAGCTCCAACAGTGCAGCACTCCCTTCGTGCTGTTCTAAGATGTGCCTTGGCTTTTAAGCTTGAGGACTGGCATGAGACTTGAACCAGCAACTTTCAGGTTTAAAGACAGGAGTGCTACCCACTGTGTCACAGTTGAAATGATCACTTTCTTTCTGTATTTGCGATTACTAAGTATACACAGCACAGAAACAGACTGTTCAGCTGATGTTTACATTCTGTATGAGCCTCCTCCTGTTATCCTTCAACGAACCCGATGCAAGTATCCTTCACTTCCTTTCTCCCTCATGTGCTTCTTACTCAAGCATCCTCTTGAGTGGATCAGTGCTCCTCGACTACCCCCCTGCGGTAGTGAGTTTGACAATCCAAGCATGCTCCAGGTAGACAGGATTCCCTACTGGACTTATAATCCCTGCTGGTGTTGGATACAGCCATACCTCTGTTTTGAAGGATGACTAAAATGATAAATTGGAGAGGAAATTAGATTTGAAAGCTGGCTTGGCAATTCTGCAAAGCAACAGCAGGGACTAATGCAAGAATGTCTCTGAGGCTTGTAGCAGAGCAACACAAGTACTGTACTGACAGACTTTCACTGACTAAATAACTCGGAGCAAAATTATGCCACCTCCTTTTTACTGTTCATTCACCTACCAATAATATTTATGATGTATTAAAAGCTAAATGTCCAATATGGGTGGATAAAAGTGACATTCTTCTCATAACAATTGCTCCAAACAGCTGCATGGTGTTGTGCTGAAATTTTAATTTTCATTCCTGATTCTTCATGAATGCTATTTTTCACATGTAAGAACCACCTTTTGAGTTTTATCATTCTTTGTGAGTGAACAAGAGAATGAGCTATCATGGTAATAATGGGACCACCTTCTGCCTTTGTTTCCATGGCAACACCCACACCCAACATGGCGGTGTACCAAGGCCTCTCAATTACACTTTCTCAGGATTTGAAATGATTTGATCTTTAATTGAAGCATTTTCTGGCATTAGTATTGTTTTAATTCCCTCCCAGTTTATTGACAAGAGCCAGTTTACGATGGGTTGTTACTTTGTTCATTAACTGCCAATCCTGTTGGCTTGCAGGAGTTTTTATAAAATAGAAATCTTGCCATTTAATATGATCATGGCTGATCATCCAACTCAGTATTTGTTTCCTGTGTTCTTTTTGATACCTTCAGCCCAAAAGTACTACACCTAACAACTATCCTGAGAATGGAAATGTTGTTGCTTGTGGGTATACTTGCAAATATGAACACACTCACTCTTTTCTGATTTCTGAAGGAGCCTGTCCTTTTTCAGAAAAAAATCATTCACAGAATGTGAGAATTGCTGCTTGGGCTAACATTTATTGCCCATCCTTAGTTGCCCTTGATTTGATGGCGCAGCAGGTCAGGCAGCATCTAGGGAACAGGAGAATCGACGTTTCGGGCATTAGCCCTTCTTCAAGAACGGCTAATGCCCGAAACGTCGATTCTCCTGTTCCCTAGATGCTGCCTGACCTGCTGCGCTTCTCCAGCAACACATTTCCATCTCTGATCTCCAGCATCTGCAGACCTCATTTTCTCTTCCTTGATTTGATGGCGGTGAGCAGGCTTCTTGAACCACTGTAGTCCTTGTGGTTAGGGAACTATACAATGCTGTTAGGAAGGGAGTTTCAGGAATTTGCCCAGCGACACTGAAGGGACAACAATCTAGTTCCAAGGCAGGGTGGTGAATGACTCGGAGGAGAACTTACAGATGGTGGTGTTGCCTCATATTTACCGCCTTCATCCTTTCGGATGCTAGAGGTCCTAGGTTTGGAAGCTATCAAAGGAGCCTTGGTGAGGTTACTGCAGAGCATTTTGTAAATACGCTATCACTGTACATCAGTGATGGATGGCACGAATATTGAAAGTGGTGGATATGGTGCCAGTCAAGTGGGCTGCTTTGTTGTCAATGCTGTTGACCTTCTTGAGTGTTATTGGAGCTGCAATCAACCAGGCCAGTGGGGAATATTCCATCACACTCCTGACTTATTTCTAGTAGATGGCCGTCATATAACGAGTAGACAGAAAGTGAATTACTTGAGGTTGAATCCATATATTTTGACCTGCTCATGTAGCCATAGTGCTTATGTGGCTGGCCAAATTGAGTTTCTGGGAGCAAGTGAGGACTGCAGATGCTGGAGATCAGAGTCGAAGACTGTGGTGCTGGGAAAGCACAGCAGGTCAGGCAGAATCAGAGGAGCAAGAGAATCGATGTTTCGAGCATAGGCCCTTCATCAGGGCAGGCTTGTGCTTGAAAAGTCAATTCTCCTGCTCCTCAGATGTTGCCTGACTGGCGGTACTTTCCCAGCACCACACTCTTCAACTCCAAATTGAGTTTCTGGTCAATGTAAATCCCAGAATTTTGGTAGTGAGGCATTTGCTGATTGCTGTTGAGGGGATATGGCTTGTTTATCTCTTGTAAATGGTGATTGCCTGGAACTTTGCTACCTATCAGTTCTCTACTCAAAGGAAAGCAACATTATCATTATGAAATGTTGTTCTTTTGAGTCACAGAAGTCAACAGCACAAAAAAAGTACTCATCAGCCTATTAAGCCTGTGGCTAGTCCCATTTTCCAGCACTTATGTGCCTTCTACAAAGCTATTTTCACAACCTTGGCATAGCAAGTGCACATCTAAAGACTTCCTCAGTGTTATGTGGGTTTCTGTCTCTCTCACCCTCATAGGCAGTGAGTTTCATATTTCTGCCATCCTCTGCATGAGAAACATTTTCCTCAAATCCCCTCTAAACCTTCCCTTACATTTATCCATGAATCCATCCAGGAATTGAAATGATCTTCCTGCCTACCCTGATGAAGGAGCGGCGCTCCGAAAGCTAGTGTGCTTCCAATTGGACTATAACCTGGTGTTGTGGATTTTTAACTTTGTACACCCCAGTCCAACACCGGCATCTCCAAATCATAATTTTATACATCTCAAATATGTCACCTCTCAGACTCCCCATTGTTCCAAGGAAGACAGTCCAGTATATCTAATTTCTTAATGTATAGTAAGGTTTCCCAACCTTTTTGATACCAGTGCCATGCCTATGTTTCACGTTTAATGGGGAAACCAGGAATAATTTAGTTGCTTTTGGATCAGACAGAATCCAGATTAAGTGTCATCCACAATCTCATACCTTCACAAGAACAACTTTGGAAATATGCAGGAACTAAATTCTTTTCAGTTCATTTCAACCAACTGATAAGACAAAGAACTCTTGTGCAAACCTATCATATATTCTGCTTCAGAATGCAAAATGATTCCATGCTATTGACTTTACCTTAGTATGCCCAACAATGCTAATCCATTCAATGTGATTATGTTGTCATTGTTACTTACATGTTGATGCTTGCAAAATATATATTCTTAGAGGCAAGTAGTGATGAATATCAAATGCTGGCCTTGTCAGTGATATACACATTCCAAAAAGCTTGAGACTGAATTCTACATTTTGTAACTGTCATGTGCCCTGTTCTCCATTGGCTGTAGTTCTCTATTGTTCATGAATCTCCATTATCTATTGTTCTTGTGACAGTCTTTCTCTACTTCAGTAATGATCATACTTCAAGACTGTCACACATACACAGAGCTGAAAAATATAAAACTAAACAGAGCTTAAAAAGGAAACCTTTGCAATGAGCTTCATTGCAGAGCACCAGCTCCCTGCAGCAACTTGTCCATACCCATAAAACTGTGAGAAATAGGAACAGGAACCCTTCACTCACAAAAATGCCATAAACAGGAAGATGGTTTGACTATTCCTCTTAACTAACGCAGCAATGCTTATATTTTTTCCCATAACATAAAAACTGGGCATTGACATCATGATGTTGAAGAGACATTTATTACAATGAGCTATTATATACAAACATTACATTTTAAGGCATGGAAGTATCTGGGTTAATATTAGATTGCAACAGAGCAACATCTAGTAGAGTGTCATGCTTCCAGTGATACGAGGTTAAGAGGCAGTATGAGACCTTTATACTTTTAGGTCACAAACTTTGATGTCAACAGCATAACTCTTAAAGGCACACTGACATATTGATCATGAAACATTTCACAACAGGAGACAAATCATGGATTAATATTGAAAAATGCAGTATTCGTTCAATCCTGGTTGCAAAACATTGTGCTCTCAATGTCTTGGAATGGAACCTTAACCCACAATCTTGCAATTTCTGGATGAATATTTTTGGTCATTGAGCCAGTTGCAGCAGAAAACCTAGACAGCTCAAGAAAAAAATCCAAGGGGCAAGGAAGTGACTGAATAAGCAGAACCAATGTAAGTTTATTCATTCCAATAGCAAATTGCTTGTATTAAGCACCTTTAACACAAAAAATGTCCCAAGGTGATTCACAGGAGCTGTAAATCAAACAAAATTTGATACCAAACAGTATTTGATACCAGATTACAAGGTTTCAAAGAGCTTCCTCTTGGACGAGTCAGAGGGAGTAAATTCCTGAGGTCTAACCTGTCAGTGTTTATGCCTCATATGAATCTGCTCTGATCTGTCAGACTGTATCAGCAGTTGTAGGCATTGTGACCAATTCCAGCTGAAATCAGCAATCTGATTCAGGATGAACCCGAATCAGCCAACTTATAAATGCTGCAGTCTAATGGCCAATGAGAGAACGAGGAGTTGGCACAAACTGCGATGAGAAATGCTTGACTGAACGGATGCAACTGAAGGCGATTGTTTGATTTATTTCCAATTTAAGAACTTTTCATGTACAGATGGGACTAGAGCCATTGTCTGTCTTCACCTCTTCTCTCCAATTTGTTCTTGGGCCACACATTACATCAAAGACTAGAGTGAACAGTTTGCCACTGTTATCCAGATGAAACCTTCAAATGCATTTCAATTGGCCTGAGCCACACAGATGGACATATCCTGGAATCCAGGAATCTAATGTAACTACATATCAACTGGGAAAGTGCTGATACCTTTTCAAGCTTGCAGGTCCCCTTCTCAGAATCAGTAGAGTTTGGACAACTTTTTAAAATCAATAGGTTACAATAAACTTCCTCATATGCTCACTCCTTACTTAGCCTTCTGATTAGTTATGGAAGATTGGTGAGGTCAGCTGGTCAGTTTGCGATGCAGAGTGATGCCAATAGTGTGGGTTCAATTCCCACCCTGGCTGTAGTTACAATGAAGGACTCTCCCTCTCAACCTCTCCCCTCACCTAAGGCATGGTGACCCTCAGGTTAAACCATCACCTGGGTCCCTCTCTCTGTGTCTTTCTAATGAGAGCAGCTCTTGATCTAGTAAGAATATGGCGAGTTAAATAATTAATTAAATGTAACTATAAAGTTTATCAGATGATAATTTTAACCCTTTCACATGTAGATTGCCTCCAGGAGCTGTCAGAGCTTCTATTAACCTACACTCCAATGATTCTGTTAATGAGGATTTGACCATTGGCTTTCAGCGAGAAGGAGACATCCTCAGACAGAATGCTGTAAAATCCTAGCATCAGCCCCTCAAGTGAACTCTCAAAGTGTTGTGACAGCTTTTCGCTATAATTACACTTGTTCAGCTGTGCAGTGCACCCTTATTCCAGTCTTGACAGAATTGAGACAATGAAAAATGTGCAGCGGAACAATAATGATTTTTGTCTTTTGCTTTTGGAGAAAATAAATGCTTTTTTGCCGACTTTGCAATAAATATAAATCTAGCCCTGACAGACACCAGGGTCCAGGTTTTCTCTGTACTGTGCATATTTTCTTTTGGAGGAATTTGTGGCCGCAGCAGTATTGAAACAATTTGGAAATGGCTTAGATGCTTTGAGCGAGATTTCCTGCTGTCTTTTGTTCCTCTGGGTAGAGAAAAGGTGGTGATTCCTTTGCCATGTCGAGTGCGCTGATGCTGATGACACTAATATTGATTGCAGGTCCATGCCTTAAGGGACTCCTGCAAGCAAGACTCTGTTTTTCATTGTCTTTTGTGAATTATTTGTTTTGGGACTTCTGATGCTGTGGCCCTGTGCCTTTGCAATCCATTTTATTGACAGCTTTAATTTTTACTGAGGTTACTTTTTCCTGTCTTCATTTGCAACATTGATGAAAAGAGACAAATGTACTTCATGAGATATTCTTTGTGTCTCTGTTTCTTTTTTAAAGAAACATTGAAAGAAGGAGCAGGAGTTAGGCCATTCGGCCCTTCAAGCCTGCTTTGCCATTCAATATGATCATGGAGATCATCCAACTCACTATTCTGTGCTCCTGCTTTCTCTCTAGACCCTTTGATCCCTTTAGTCCTAAGAATTATATCTTAACACCTTCTTGAAAATATCCATTGTTCTGGCCTCAGCTGGCACAGAATTCCACAGGAACACCGCTCTCTTGGTGAAGAAATTTCCAGTGAGATTTCACCTCTACGTAAAATCACCATCATGGATACAAAATCTCAATAACTGAAGATATTGATCGAGATCTTAGAAGGTAATTTTTACAGAAATGCAGTAAAGTTACATGAATGACTGCAATCTACCTAAATATGTTGGGTTTTTTTTTGGGACTTTAAATATATCTCAGTAAATTTGAAGATTGTCTCCAGCTAACAGATAAAAAAGATCAAAGTGAGGGCATGTTGCACTGTTGAGGCATCAGGTTGCCTTGATTTTAAGAATAAAGTGTGTGATCTAATTGAAGTGTGTGATATGAGTAAAGGGATTGATATTAGAAATAGAGAGAATCAATCTAAACCTGGAACAAAGTAGCATTATCTTAAAATTAGATTTAACTATATAGGGCAGATATTAAGAAGTGTTTCTCCATACAGAATATAGGAAATCTGCAACTCTCTCTCAATAATCAATGAAGGAGAGTCTTTTTCAATATATAATTTCAGTTACATCACACTGTAAACGTTTGCTATAAAATTATGATCTTATATTCCACAACCACTTGATGAAGGAGCAGCACTCCGAAAGCTAGTGCTTCCAAATAAACCTGTTGGACTATAACCAGGTGTTGTGTGATTTGTACACCCCTGTCCAACACCAGCATCTCCAAATAACGAAGGAGGGAGAATTGCTGGAAAATGTCAAAACTGAGAACAGGTAGTTTATGGAATGCTAAGGCTATGAAAAGAAGCAAAACCAAGACAGGTAGCTGGAATTGAGATGTCAGGCAGCCATGATCTAGTTGAATGGCCGAAGAAACTTGAGGGCCTTCTGCTCATTCTCAGTCTTCAGAAAAGGTCACAGAGAGTTGGATGGTTCAGTGTCTGTCAGTGAGAGCAGGATTGTACAGTGTCTGTGGTGCCCCTGAGTATGACAGGCTTGACAACACTCACCATCAAAGCTCACTGGTCTAATGGCCGCTTAGGATGAGAAAGTGAGGTCTGCAGATATCCTGAAGAAGGGCTTATGCCCGAAACGTCGATTCTCCTATTCCCTGGATGCTGCCTGACCTGCTGCGCTTTTCCAGCAACACATTTCCAGCTCTAATGGCCGCTTAGGCCTGAGCCCAATGAGGAATGAGCACCTTGCTGGAGGGGGCGGGGTAATTGAACATGTTGAAGAAAGAAAAAAACCCTCTTAGAAAATGTAATGCTGTAATATCTTGCTTAAACCTGTGGAAGCTATGACTATGACTGTAGTTTGTAATTATTAAAATGAGCTGAATTCACAGTAACTTGCTTTGACTTTTTCTGAGTGAAATGCACAATTGGATTTGTTGCAAAGTTAATGAGTAGCATGTTCTCCAGATGGTTTGAAATCCTCACTGTTCCTTAATTTAACAGAATTATTTAACAATGCTGGTTCCTCCGTCACTATTGTACACCAAGGCTACATTTAATTCAAAAGACTGCATTGATTGGTGGAGGAGCAGAAAATGAAATATTCAATTATCGACAGTAACTGCTGCGAATGTCCTCTCTGCCTTTTGCCTTCTCTGGAAGGATAAGCTCTGTGAGCAGCTCAAGTCTCCTCTCATTCAACCTACATATTTGTGTGTTCGTATATCCAATAATTAATAGTTAATTAATTTGTGTGTTAGTATATCCAGTAATTAATAATTGCCCCTTAAATGAATCGACCATTGATATTCATATGGGATTTTTGCACTGTTACCCATCACCCCACCAACCAACATTGCTGCCAGTCAAGCAATGTCTTGACTTTAAAACTCTTATGAGTTGAAAAATGTGGTGCTGGAAAAACACAGCAGGCCAGGCAGCATCCGAGAAGCAGGAGAATCGACGTTTTGGGCATAAGCCCTTCTTCAGGAAAAACTCTTATCCTTATTTTCAAATCTCTCTTCCTCTGTCAATTGCCGTTGAAACTTTATTGCTGGAACAGCACAGCAGGTCAGGCAGCATCCAGGGAACAGGAGATTCGACGTTTCGGGCACAGGCCCTTCTTCAGGAATGAGCAGAGAGTGTTCAGCAGGAGAAGATAAAAGGTAGGGAGGAGGGACTTGGAGGAGGGGAGTTGGAAATGTGATAGGTGGAAAGAGGTCAAGGTGAGGGTGATAGGTCAGAGTAGGGTGGAGGCGGACAGGTCAAGAAGAAGACTGCAGGTCAGGAAGGCGGTGCCGGGCTGGAAGGATCCGGCTGAGACAAGGTGGGGGGAGGGGGGATGAAGAAACTGGTGAAGTCCAAGTTCATCCCCTGCGGTTGGAGGGTTCCCAGTCGGAAGATAAGACGCTCCTCCTCCGACCGTCGGGTTGTTGTGGTTTGGCGGTGGATGAGTCCAATGACCTGCATATCCTCGGTGGAGTGGGAGGGGGAGTTGAAATGCTGTGCCACAGGTTGGTTGGGTTGGTTCGTCCGGGTGGCCCAGAGGTGCTCCCTGAATCGCTCCGCAAGTAGGCGGCCTGTCTCCCCAATATAGAGGAGGCCACACCGGCTGCAGCGGATGCAGTAGATGATGTGGGTGGAGGTGCAGGTGAATCTGTGGCGGATATGGAAGTTTCCCTTGGGGCCTTGGAGAGAAGTGAGGGGGGAGGTGTGGGCGCAAGTGTTGCACCTCCTGCGGTTGCAAGGGAAGGTGCCGGGAGTGGTGGTTGGGTCGGTGGGGGGTGTGGATCTGACAAGGGAGTCGCGGAGGGAGTGGTCTCTACGGAAAGCTGATAGGGGAGGGGAGGGAAATATATCCTTGGTGCTGGGGTCTGTTTGGAGGTGGCGGAAGTGACGGCGGATGATGCGCTGTACATGGAGATTGGTGGGGTGGTAGGTGAGGACCAGTGGGGTTCTGTCCTGGTGGCGGTTGGAGGGGCGGGGCTCAAGGGCGGAGGAGCGGGAAGTGGAGGAGATGCGGTGGAGGGCACCGTCGACCACGTCGGGGGGGAAATTGCGGTCCTTGAAGAAGGAGGCCATCTGTGTTTTACGTATTTTGAACTGGTCCTCCTGGGAGCAGATGCGGCGGAGACGAAGGAATTGGGAGAATGGGATGGCGTTTTTACAGGGGGCAGGATGGGAGGAGGTGTAGTCCAGGTAGCTGTGGGAGTCGGTAGGTTTGTAGTAGATGTCCGTGTTGATTCGGTCGCCTGAGATAGAAACAGAAAGGTCTAGGAAGGGGAGGGAGGAGTCCGAGACTGTCCAGGTGAATTTGAGGTCGGGGTGGAAGGTGTTGGTGTAGTGGATGAACTGTTCAACCTCCTCGTGGGAGCACGAGGTAGCGCCGATACAGTCATCAATGTAGCGAAGAAAAAGATGGGGGGTGGGGCCAGTGTAGTTGCGGAAGATGGATTGTTCCACATACCCTACGAAGAGGCAGGCATAGCTGGGGCCCATGCTGCTGGACCTCACTTTCTCCTCTGTCAATTGCCTCCAATCCCACACTGGTTCAAGATATCTGCACTCATTCTGACATCTTCTATAGCCCCAATTTAAATTGCTCCACTTTTTGTGCCTGTTCCTTCAGTGGCCAAGCTTTGGAATTCCTTCCCTACACCACTCCATCTCCTCTACCTTACTTTGCACCTTAAAGACATTCCTTAAAACTTTGCTGTTTGACAAAGCTTTTTCGCCACCTGACCTAACACCTCCTTATCAGTGACTCAGAGTCATGTTTTGCTTCATACTGCTCACGTAAAGCGTCTTGGGATGTTTTATGTTAGCGGTGCTAAACAAATAAAAGCTCTTATTGTTGACAGCTGAAAGGTTGAAATGGCTAGTTTTGCATTTCTATTGGCTGCTTCAGCAATGCAAAGGGACAATGAGAGTAAGCTGAATACAACACAAATTCAACAATCGTCTGCTATATGAAAGCCTTGCTCTGTTGGAGTGCAGGTCAGAGATGGGGCTACAACACTGATTCATTGAAGTGTTTTGTGTAACAATAGGATTGACAGCTAAAGTCAGGTATGATTTAGCCCTCAGGAAATCCAGAAGAAGTGGGCATACTTAGAATTTAATCAAAGGCGAATAACTGTGTATTCAGAAGAGGGAGAAAAAAATCTTCAAGGGCTTTTGCGATTGTGGAATTCAAAGTTTCAAAAGGCTACAGTTGCAATATGACCTGAGGCATTTAAAAGTGGATTGTTAAGTGAAGGTATGAAGTGACAGAGAGAAAAGGCAGAAAATTATTGTCTCTCTAGTAAAATGCGGAGCAAACTTTTCTTGACAAATGGCCTGCTCACCTTTTAGGTGAAAGTTTAAACACTAGCCCTCACCTGTCCTGTAAGAAACGCTTTGGCACTAAGACAAAGAGCATTCTCACAGGGTCCCAATCAATATATATTCCTTGATCATCTAGACAAGAACTGGGAGTATTCATTGACTGCCAATAATGATTTTGGGATCTTGCTGTGCACAAAGTCACTGCCTCACTTCCTACATTGCAACAGTGAGTACATTTAAAAGGAATTCATTGGCTGATAAAGCACTCAACAATGATTCTCAATCATGAATGACTGTGTTAACAGGAGTCATTAATCCTGGTTCCAGTTTCTGCGTTCCTGGGATATTCACCAACTGCATTCGGATAGCCCACTCCCAGTTCAGCCAAAACTGCTGTCAGTTGGCTATCAGGTAGACAAGCTACCAAGCATGCGAGTCCATGGGTTTCTCTCCTCACAGCATTGTGCCTGAAAGGGAACTAAGTAGAGTGGAGGAATCAAGCCTGTGCCTCATACTGCATAACAGTGCCTTGTCTATTCCAGCACTGTGTGGCATGTTCCTACACATAACATTAGACACTGCCAAAAGCCCTTTTGTTAAGTTGGCTCCAGGTTTCCCTGGGAATCATCTGCCTTTTCATAAACAAGAGAAGACACGCAGGATTGCATCCACTCACATTAAGTGGGTCTTCAGTGTCAGGCGAAAATCTGGCATCTGGTTGAACTATTTAAGATTCTTTGCAAAAGATTTCAAACAATCTGCAAAAAAAATCTGGGTCAAAAGCAGAAATAGCAGCAAGAGCTCAGCAGGTCTGGCAGCATCCGTGGAGAGAAACTAGCATCTGCAGTTCTTTTGGTTGTTAAAAAGATCTGGGATTTTGGAGGAAATTTCAAGAACACCTCTTTCTGGGGGAAGGTAGACCTGATGATTTGAAAGTGTTGAGAGTGTGGTGCTGGAAAAGCACAGCAGGTCAGGCAACATCCAAAGAGCAGGAGATTCGATGTTTCGGGCAGAAGATGTGAAACATTTTGGTGTGATAACAATAAGGTGCATACATCCTCTTACTCATTCCACCAATAGATTCTGTACCTGTTAGCAGATGTGGAAGTGTTGATGTTACAAAATGTGTCCATTTCAGAAACTGAATTTCTACTCTTCAATTTTAAAAGCTTCCACACAAAATTCAAACTCCATTCAAAGCTTGGTAAGGCAGCATTGACTGACAGAGCTGTCGAAAAGACTTGGATTCGTGTGACCCCTTTCTCATCTCAAGATGTCCTGAAAATACCTCTCAGATGTTGACCTGCTTCTGATACAAGCCAATAAGAGAGTCAATTACAGTCAGTGAAATGCCTACTGTGAGATTAATCTGCTTCTGGCAAGAGTCATTAGTTAAAGGATGAATGTGTGGGTAAGACATTGGAAGATACCAATACTCTGGCAGTGGATCTTTCATATCTTCTTGAACAGCCTTATTTGAATGACACATCTGTCACATCCTCCCGCCTCCCCCATTCCGACCTTTCTCTCCCACATCCAATGGCCTACAGCCAATAAGACAAAAGCATTACAAGAACAGTGAGGAGAAAAGAGAACAGTGTTAACAAGACCCTGATGATTCCTCTTGCAGGCTCTCCAGTAGAAGTACCTGGTGGATTAATCCCCAATCAGTGAAGACTCTAGGATGATCTTGAAGAATTGACATGAGAAAGTGAGGACTGCAGATGCTGGAGATCAGAGTCAAGAGCGTGGTTCTGGAAAAGCACAGCAGGTCAGGCAGCATTCGAGGAGCAGGAGAATCCTGATGGAGGGCTTATGCCCGAAATGTTGATTCTCCTGCTGTTCGGATGCTGCCTGACCTGCTGTGCTTTTGCAGAATTGAAAACCTCACTCAGCAAAGGGTGGGGGTGTCCCCGTCTTGTATTCGATTCTCAGTTGCTGTCCAATGATTGCCATTGGGCCCGAGTGAGAATATGTTAATGAAATCCCCAGTGGGTCAATGAGATGAATGTAAATGTTCTTGTTCTGGGGAACGAGAAAGTAGAAGGGGAAAGGAGTGTGGGAGACGCAGGTGCACAAAGCAATAACCATTTTTGATGGTTAAAACAAAATGATCTCTCAGTGTGAAGGTGGAATCTATTATTTCCAAGTAATCATTCAACTTGCTATGGTGATAGCCAGTTATGAACAACTGAAATTGAAGAGAGTGAAGAAATGTTTTGGCTAAGAATAGTAGTAAAAAAACCCAACATCAACAAACCTGAAAGAAAAGAAGCCTTTCAAATACTACTCTTTGTGCAAAATGGAGGAGGTTAAATACCTTTATATTAAAAGTTATTGTGTCTGGCATATACATAGAATCTATCAACCTGTCAACACTGTTCCTTTATTACGAGTATCAATATTGTTAAGTTTGCAGCATACCTTCCTCTGGATCAGAAAATTGCAGGTTTAAGCCTTATTGAAGACATAGCCTAGGTCAGCACAGGAGTTACAGACAGGTGAAAGTGAGGACTGCGGTTGCTGAGATTAGAGTTAAGAGTGTGGTGCAGGTCCTGGGTCTTCCTCTGTCGCCACTCCCGAACCACCCGACACCTGCAGGAAGAGCGTCTCATCTTCCACCTTGGGACCCTCCAAGCACATGGGATCAATGTGGATTTCAGCAGTTTCCAAGTTTCCCCATTTCCCCTCCCCCCACCTTATCCCAGTTTCAACCTTCCAAATCAGCACCACCCTCATGGCCTGTCCTACCTTCCCACCCTCCTTCCCATCTATCCGCTTCACCCTCCTCTCTGACCTATTTCCATCCATCTATCACACTCTCAGCCACCTTACTCCAGTCCCATCCCCCCTCCCATTTATCTCACCACCCCCTCGGCTCACAGCCTCATTCCTGATGAAAGGCTTATGCCCGAAACATCGTCTCTCCTGCCCTTCGGATGCTGCCTGACCTACTGTGCTTTTCCAGCGCCACACTCTTAACAATACAGACAGAACTGACTTGTTGGAGATGTTCACTTTCCAATGAAATATAAAACTCGGTCTGTCAGTTCCGATAGATGTTAAAACTCCCATGGCAATATTTAATGAGGAATGGAGAGTACTCCCAGTACTTTCCGTTATCCCCGCTGTCAACACTACCATCTGCGTTATAGTTTTCCAAATGTAATGGGCTGCCATTTCCCCATCAATGAAAAGATGCTGTGTTACAGCTCACAGATAAACTATTACTTAAAATACTACCAGTGAGTATTGGACCATATGTATAAACAGCCTTCCAGAGCTGAGAAGGGAATGAAATTCCTCACTCAGTGGGAGGTGAATGTTAATAATTCTCTACCCTGGAGTGCTGAGGAATTTCCGTCATTAACTAAACCCAAAGCCAAGATGGATAGATTTATATTTGCTGCTGATGTCAAGGGATCCGGGGATTGCCTGGGAATGTGGGTCTGAGTTAGATGAGCAGCCATGACCGAGAATGGTTGAGGGGCGTGAGGAGCTGAACAGCGTCCTCCCGCTCTGACATTTCTAATTTTAAAGACATGAGGTTCCCTGTCAGCTGCTTCTTTCTGAGAGAAAGGGCCTGCGTTTTCTGCTAATGCCAGTCCAAACTGCTGCCCACCTCGTCAAGTTTATGACTCATCACAATCCAGCTCTGCGTCACTGAGCCACAGACAGGGATAGCTCTCCTCACTCTTGGTCACTCTCGTGTTTACCAGCTGCTTGCTCATGGATCTCCAAGAATAACCAGGTTAATCATATCTCCCCTGCCCTGACAGTCCAGTTACCTGCCAGCCACAACTTACACCAAATTATTAATGTAGTAAAATGATCCAAGGTTTCTCATGGACGCATTATTCAACTAAATGCAACACCAAACCACTAAAGGAAATATACTAGATTAGGCAAAGCTTGTGTTATAGATTGGTCTTAAAGGTGACCCTTAAAGGAGCAGAGAGAGAGAGGTTTAGGAAGCACCTTCTGAAACTAGTACAGGATAGCTGAAGGAATTGCTGCTACTGCAGACAAAATGCCGAACAGCTTCCAGTGAGCTAGCCGTGAACTGCTGATGACTAAACAATTGAAACACAGGTCTCTTCGAGAGGTGAGAGTAATAGTTAGCAAATATAAATCTGAGATTCTGACATCATGAAAGGGTCCAGGAAATGGATGGTTCACAAGTGTATCATTTACTAACCTGCATCACCACTTCGGAGGGAAACAACCTGCAACAATTTTACGACCATGCATCCCAATCTGACCCAGTCTCATTTGACAGCATTTGGCCCATATCCCTCTAAACCCTTCCAATTCATTTGCCCATATGGGTGCCTTTTAAATATTGTAATTGTACTAGTCTCCACCACTTCCTCTGGCAGTTCGTCCCATACACGCGCCACCCTCTGCGTGAAAAAATGAGATACAGTGAAAAGTACTGTTTTGCGTGCTAAGCAGACAAATAATACCATAAATATGTACCTCATGATGGGTATGTGAATAGAGGATTAGAGGAATATGGGTCAAATGCTGGCAAACAGAACTAGGTCAGATTGAGTTGTCTGGTCGAAGCAGTTGAGTTGGACTGAAGGATCTGTTTCCGTGATGTATGATACTATGATTTTTTTTGCTTCCTGTGCATTGAGAGATGTTCCTAATCAACCATTCATATCTTCTGTGACACACCTTTGAAACAAATGGGACTTGAACACAGGGCTCCTGGCATAGGGTTAGGCACATTACCACTGCACCACCTGAACCCTCGACTTGTATTTTAATGTCGCCAGAATATTGGCAAATTCCTCTCCTTGAAGCTCTACCCTATAACAGTGATTGTTTGTGTGTATTTTGAGTGAACTGTGATGGAACTACATATCGACAAGCATCAGTGCTGTACGACTGTCCGCATTTACCACCCACCCAGCCCAACCCCCCGTCCCCGGTTTACTGACACTCATGCTTTTAAAAATGCAGTCTGACTTTAAGTGCACAGTGTGGCTTAAAACGTGCAATGTGCCTTTAAACGTACAGTATGCTGATGGGAATGGGAATTGTTTCTGATGCACAGCCTTCAATTTAGGTCATTGCCAAGAGAATGGAGACAGAATTCAGCTGTAACTCGAGCTTCGATTTGCATTGCTTAGCAAACCAGAAAAATAAATTCACCTAACCATTACCTGACTGTAGATTTATTAACATTTTGGGGAGGTGCTCGCTCTCCTGGCTTACCCCATTGTTTTTATGGAAAACTTGATGTTTTCTTTCCATTTTTAAAACGATAATCTGTCCTTTGCCTCAAGTCACAATTTAATTGGGTCAGGTGTTTATTTATAAATCTTCGTGCACTGATGAAATGTTATGATCTGCTGAGCCAGCTTCTGGAAGCTGGAGTGAGTATTGTGAGTAAAATCTGATGGAACTCAGGCTGGTAATCAGCCTGGATTATTAATGGGGAACCTGTGCAGCCTGAGTAAGACTGGATCACAGGCTCTGTGAAAGGAAACAATGGAAAATGCTCAGGGGACTGTAGAATTCCTCTACCTGGAGACTTGCACTGAAATCTTTTCTTTTACAACACAGCTTTTGTAGTCTTTAAGTTGATCTCAGTCTTAGCAACTGGATGGGATGGAAATTAAAACTGTGCAAATGCATTACAGTTTACTGGTTATTGTGGGCTACCATACACCCATCACTGCAGAGCTGCTGTGTTAATGCTTTTGAATAAAGTATTGCTTAAGAAGCTACATGTACAAAAGAATCCCCCACTTTCCTCCAAACAGAGGGATAGGAAAGTCACCCATTGTTTCTGATTTTGGTGACTACTCAATAACTGCTGGAGGATGCATATTGCCTGAGAGCAAGGGGTGGATGTGGATGTCACCGTTATGATCAAATAACTTGCCAACATTTACCAAAAAACACCATGCACACCGAGAATGGAATGGGGAAATGATGTGAGAGTTGCTACACCACAGAATAGGTTTTTAGTAGAGAAAAATGCCCTCTGGCCCCTCAAGTCCGAACTGACTAAAAACACCTAACTATGCTAATGCCATTTTTCAGCGTGTAGTCTACAGCATTGAACGCCTTGGAATCATAAGTGCATGTTAAAATTCTTGATAAAATGTTACGAGTGTTTCTGCCATTCTCTATCCTTTCAGGCAGCAAGTTCCAGATTCCCATCACCCCCGGGGTGAAAGGATTTTTCCTCACATTCTATCTAACGTCCTGCTCCTTATCTTAAATCTATGCTCTGTCATTGCTGATCCCTCCACCAAGAGGAAAAGTTCCTTCCTGTCTACCCTATCTATAATTTAGATTAGATTAGATTCCCTACAGTGTGGAAACAGGCCCTTCGGCCCGACAAGTCCACACCGACCCTCCGAAGAGTAACCCACCCAGACCCATTTCCCTCTGAATAATGCACCTAACATTACGGGCAATTCACCATGGCCAATTCACCTGACCTGCACATCTTTGGACTGTGGGAGGAAACCAGAGCACCCAGAAGAAACCCACGCAGACATGGGGAGAATGTGCAAACTCCACACAGACAGTCGCCTGAGGCTGGAATCGAACCTGGGACCCTAGTGCTGTGAGGCAGCAGTGCTAACCACTGCGCCACCGTGCTGCCCCTGTGCATCTGTGTCATGTCCTGCCTCTGCTCCAAGGAAAACAATTCTTGTCTATCCAGAGATAACTAAAACTCTTCAGCCCAGGTAACATCCTGGTAATTGGGAACATCCTGAAGAAGGCTTCACTGGGCCTGAAACGTTAACTCTGATTTCTCTCCAGGCTGCTGCCAGACCTGCTGAGCTTTTCCAGCAATGTCTGTTTTTGTTTGTGATTTCTGGCATCCTCTATTTTTATCATCTCCTCTGTATCCTCTCCAGTGTAATCACATCCCTCCAAAATTGTGGATTCCAGGACTTCACACAATGCTGTCACAATGGCCTAACCAGCATTTTATACAGTCCCAGCATCACCTCCCTGCCTTTAAACTATGCCTTGGTTAATAAAGAAACGAGAAGATACATTGGAAAAGGAAAGACAAAAATTATCAAAATAAAGAACGCAGCCAAATCGCTCCCTTACTGATGTGCGATCACATTTTCGCTGGGATCTCAAGCATTATAAGGCACTAGAAATTAATGTGTCTGAATAGGGTAAGAACGTTTGACCATTAAGCATCCCATTTCTGGCAGGACCAACTTAATCGTTAAGAAATAACTACAGGTCAAAAAAAAAGACAATGATGGACTTTATTCAAGATCCTGGAAGGTAATGGAGTGAAAACACGGAGATACCAATTATAATCCATCTTACTTGATGCCAATCCATTGACCTTGGGACTTCATTCTTATTGCAATTTCCCTGCAAGAGGGAAAAAAAGAACAAATCACTTTCATCTCGAAAGTTAGGACTTTTCTGCTTTCTGAGCACAGGAGCAACTCCCACTCAATGACTGTGATGAAGAGTTTAATGTTGATTTGAAGCGTATTTTTTGTTTTAGTTTTATGCTCATCAAATTGAAGGATGTTGGTGCTGAGGAATTGAATGTTGGAAGGTGACTACTTTCCACTGTGCTGTCCAAGGACAGAGATGGAGGAGACTGTGTTCCCCTCTTTGGCTCGATGCTGGTGCATCAATACCGGTGATTAAAATATTTAGTTGGTCATTTTTAACTGGTGCAGACTTGATGGGCTGGAAGGCCTTTTTCTGTACTGTACACCTATATGAGTCTAAAATGTAACCACTACCTACCCTGAACATCTGGACATCAGAGATGTGATATTTGCAGACAATTAAGGACAGATTTGACTGGTGGAGTCCATGCAAATGAGTTGACACTGTCTCAGCCCATTTCAGGTAGAACCCCTGTAGGTCACAAATGGTCTGGTCTGGGCTAAATTCAAACCAGATGTCAGAGGCTACCATCTAATCCCATATACTCCATAATCAGACTGTTGTATTGTCTTCCATAAACAAATGAGTAGAATTTAAAGGCAAGACAATATTTTATGGATTCGTCCAAACAATCCTGGAAATTGTCATATTTAACAGATAAGAATTTAGGAACATCAGAACAGGAATAGACCATTCAGCTCCTCAAGCCTCTTTCACCCTTTATGGAGTCATATCTCCATTATCTGTCTTGGTTCAATAACCCTTAAAGCACTAGTCTAACAAAAAAATCAGAAGAGATGTGACAGTTCTGTCAGCTCGCCACACTGTGAATCTCCTTCACTAAACATATTACTTATTTCCATTTATCAGTACCTTCAAATATTAGCATTACAAGGCTGGCACAACTAGAAGATATTACGTTGTTCACATAATAGGTAATGTTGCAGAGGCTTATAAGATTGCTCTCTCCTTAGAGGACAGATGATTGGTGGGTGGTTTAACCTGAGGGTCACAATGCCTCAAGTGAGGGGTAAGATCAGGAAGGTGGGACTTTCATGGTGACCTCAGCCAGGGAGGGAGTTGAACCTGCGCCATTGTTGTCAGTCTACATTGCAAGCCAACTGAGCTAACCGACCTCATGTTGTAACTCCCAGGGTACGGGGGTGATTTTCCCTTCCATGGAAGTGGTGAGAAAGGGAACTAATTGGGTGGGTTGGCCCTGGAGAAAAATCAAACCCTTCTCGTTTCCTTACAAATTAAGGTTCTGGGCACCTTTCTTAACTCGCCAGTGATTAAGGTCCTGGCATGGTTAATTAATGCCCATTTCAGATCCCTCAACTCACCACCTCCCCACCCCACTTCATCCCATCCCATTCTGTCATGACTCCACCCCACGATAAGAGTATAAAAAAAATTAACCTTACTGCTTCCAGATCCATTGGGATGTAGTTTAGGACCTGGAGGCTGCTGGGCTTTGATTGGCCAGCAGTTTCTGGCCAGCTGCCAGGACGCCAGCATCGAGGCTTATGATTTGTCGAGGAATTGGTCAAAGTTCTTGGTGATCTGATTGGCGAGTGACAGTCAGGGTCACATGTTAGTCACCACACCTAACTCCCCTCCTCTTCCCCCTCCCCCCAAAAGTATTTTAACAAAACAAAGGAAAATTCCACCCCATGTAATTAAACTTTGTACCAGCAGATAACCACATCAAAAACTTAATTAATTGACTCTAAAGATAGACCTAAAGAAGTGAGAAATTTTGGATTGCCGTAAAAGTATGATGGGCTGTCTTGGTAAAGTATTGGCACTGTGAGGAAGAAATTTTACAGCCAGATATAAAGAGAAACAAGTATTTGAGAAAATTGAGTCAAAAACAAATGTGCTGAAAATATTCCACAGACATCTAAAAGCAGTAAATAACACATGAATATATTAAGACTATTCAGAATTAGAGGTTAAAGGTATGTAGGCTCCTTTATAGATCTTACTTTAGTCACTGATTTTCAATTATTGTAACATCAATACTATTTAGACTCATTGTCATACAGGTCTATAGATAGAAAAAGGCTATTTGGCCTATCAAGATTGCACTGGTCAAGAACAAACACCTTCCTATTCTAATCCCATTTTCAGCATTTGGCCCATAGCCTTGCCAACCTTGGAACTGCAAGAACATTCAGTCAACTAGTTATTTCTCCATGACTCGAGGGTATTGGGCAGGATTTCCCCTATAGTTTCCTGAAAAACAAGGTCTGGCTTAAACAGAGGTGAGAATGCCTGTACCATGTGGGAAACGGTCACACTGTGTGATTTTCCCCAGAGTCACCACTTCATGCCGGCAGATTGACTCACCAACCAGTTACAAATGGTGGGTGGCCTTTCAAAGCTGTAAGGTGCAACAGAAGTTGGGGATGGGTCAGTAAAGGAGAGGCACTTCTCAACCTCCTCCCACCCCCACCCCAACACCCACCCAATCTTTTCAAAAATGATTTTTTTTACATGGTCCTTGCAGCTAGGCCAGTGTTGTTCAAGGTGGGAGTGGGAACCAGTCCAGAAGGCAGCCTAGACAAAACAAGGAGAACTTCTGGTAAGAGGATGCTCTACATAAGGGGGAGAGGCAGACAGAGAGGTTTAAATGAAGAGGGAGGTTTGTATGGAACATAAACACAGTCATGGACTAATTGGGTCAAATGGTCTGTTTCTGTGCTGCAAATATTATGCAGATCTATCTATAGAAATTATGTATAGCCCCATGTCCTCAGTCATTAATCATTGCTTCTTTTACCTCCCTCATGATGCTATTGCTGATGTAACCTCTGCTATTTCCATACCCAATCACTGATCAGGGTGTAAACATTGCTGTAGTAGATGTTCGCTGATCCAGTTGTGGGCATTTCTCACTGTGTTGCAAGTCGACCCTCAATCCTGGTTGATGGGCACCCTGTGTGTGGAAGAGTTGCCAGTTCCCAGGCCCCCGTCATGGTTCTACTCATGGGCTTGGTCTAAGTGGCCATTAACATGTCCAGGCAGTGGGCTGTGGAAAGGGTCATCATGCCCACCTCTGCGCTCCTCTTACTTCTTGCACTCAAATGTCCTGTAGTGCCTACTGGCATGATAGAGACCTTTTGAGACCAATGGGCGCAGAGAAGATGGAGTGCATTATCACCCCAGGCAAGAGCATCTTGATTTAATAAGTTTCCATTCACCTTTTATAAATTACTGTTAACTGTTTGATTGTGTTTTTTGTAATAGTGTTCCATCAGGGGCTGTTTAACCTGATTTTTAGGTTTGTTTTGAAAGGGTAGAAGCTATGTTTATTGGACACACTGGGATCTGATGATAACATTCTCTCCTTCCTTCCTCAGTGTGTCGAGGTGTCCTCTGTGGGTTTGGAGCTGTCTGTGAGAAAGATCCCAAAGAGCCAACTAAGGGAATGTGCGTCTGCAAGAAAAGTGCCTGCCCACCTGTCATCGCCCCGGTTTGTGGATCCGATTATTCCACGTATAGTAATGAGTGTGAGTTGGATATGGCCCAGTGCACACAGCAGCGAAGGATCAAAGTTATTAGCAAAGGACTTTGTGGTAAGTCTTGAGATTTATTTGTGAAACTGACTGGTGCTTTGTTGTAATTAGATTACTCTACCACACTAGATCAACTAGATCCTTGTCATGGGAGATCCCTATGCTGACAATGAATCTAACAGCTGGATACTGCAAACAGTGTTTCTTGTTTCTCTGAAGAAAGGGAGGAACCTTCAATTCACTGCTCCCCAGAAGGCAGCACTGTGGAGAGAGCAGTACTGCCTCAGAATGGTGCTGAACTGTCGCTCTACATTACACACTCAAGGTCAGGGGTAAACTTTTTCCAGGCATGGTGGGTGGGAATCTGCCTTGGAGTGGAGTTGAGGCAGGAAACCTCACAACCTTTAAAAAGTACTTGGAAGAGCACTTGAAATGTCATAACATCCCAGGCTATGGGCCAACTCATGGAAAGTCAGATTAGTGTGGGTAGGTTGGCACAAACACGATGGGCTGAAGGGCATCTTGTGTGTTCTATGACTCTCTGAGTTGCCTTCTAGAATGCACTGCTGCTTTATAAATGCTAGGGGAGACTAAATTTAGTGTTGCTTTTAAAAGGAAAGTGGACACGCACAAACACCAGAGGAGAACCTGATATGGGAGATTGAGAGTAGAATGAAGGGGAGGGGATATCCTTGTGAAATGGCTTGTACAAACACAATGACCCAAATGGCCTGTCCCTACTTCTGTGCTTTGAAATGTTCAACCAGGCATAAATGTATTGAATGATGGGGCAGGCTTAATGGGCTGATTGGAGCAGGTGACCCTAAGGGTCCATTAGAAATTAGGGAAATGTACTGTGTGGATAGTACATAGTTTGTCCCCCTGTCTCCCTAATAAGTGAAGAAACAACTACACTGGATGCAGCATTGATATTAAGAAAATGGTCAGTCTCCCTGCCCCATTTTGAGGCCATTCTGAATCTCTTTTAATTTTGATTTCAGCAAGTTAAAATGAAACCTCCAGTCCCCTAATTCCTATACCACTGCTTGCCTTCTGTTTCCATCTCTTGTGGATTACCTTTGGGACATCTGAAATGCAAATATAAGTTGTTATTCTGTTGTTTAAGCTTTGAGGACAGCTCATTAGTTCATTCTCTCTGCAGGGTAGTGGCATAGAGAACGTAATGATTCTTGAACGGAAAACAGTAATTGCTGGTGAAACTCAGCAGCTCTGGCAGCATCTGTGGAGAGAAAGCAGACTGTACTGCTGAGGGTTCTGATGTTGTTAACTCTGTTTTCCACTCACAGATGCTGCTAGACCTGCTGAGTTTCGGAGGCAATTTCTTTCAGATCTCCAGCAACTGCAGTTCTTTGTTTTAGTTTAGCATAAACAATTCCTGATCTCTGTGACATTGGTCTACCTTGATTTAACTGCAATAGGAATGCTGCAGTGGGCTACCCAGAGGTTAGGGCCAGAGAAATCCATTGGGTTACAACTTGGGTACCTGTGAAACCTGCACTCCCCAGGGTTGAAAAGATGGGGCTGGGGTAAACCATTAAACCCTTGACCTTGTTGATCTTGATATTAATTCCAACAGCACTCCCTGATTCCTGTCAAACAATATTGATGCCAACCTGTGTTTTGAAATTTTCAATTTTGAACTCTGATTCCTGAGTGAACTGTGACAGACCGCCATTGTCCAATGTGTAGACCTCTTTAATCCCTTAAATACCTCAGCTCGACCATTGGGTTGCTGTTTACAATCTTGAGTTGAGTAGCCAAAAGGGGATATGGTAAAGGAAGGTAGTTGACACCAATGGAACCATTCTCACTCCCTCAAAGAGCTGTACCTCTGCTGGAGGAGGAAGTAGGAGAAAGAAGTTGCTTCTGCTGATGGTTCATATAAATGTTTTTACTGAACACAAAATCTTGATTTGCTAACCAACCAAGCCATGAGATTTCTCCACGTCTCTGACATGCTCTGGCAGCTCATCAAGAATCCGTTAGAAAAAAACACTGCAATTGTAGCCTCATTTTGCAAGAGTGTGTGGGGCAGCAGTATCTTGTTGTCTCATGGTGCTGCCTATAGCTAGCCCCACCTTAGTTTGCAGAAACATTGGGCATATCCCTTCGCTTTCATCCTGATAAGGAGCTGTACTGATTTAGCATTCTGCTCATGTGTCTCTGACACGGTTTTTCTTTGCTATTATCTCGTTCTTTCTTTTCAACCTGTCCTGCTCTCAAAATATGAATATTTGCTGGTTGACAGATACTTCTCTCAGTTATTTAAAAAATAAACTCTTTAGATGCTCCAGGAACTAGTTCATATTGCCTCTGCAGATTTTGTTTTGTGTTTTCTGCATTCGGGCTGGAAAGTCTAGAAATGTTAACAAGGATTGTGATATTGCTGTTAATGTTTTGGAGTAGTAGCTAAAGGAATATTGTATATGGCTGTACATGGTCACCTGCAAGTATTGCCAGGAGGAGGAGACTGTCCTCCTGATGTCCAGGCCAACATTCTTGATTCAGTGAACAACATTAAAAATAGATAAGCCGGCCATTTATTCACTCCTGTGCAATGCTGTGTTTCCTTACTCAATAACAGTGACAGCACTTCAGAAGTAACCCACTGACTGTGGAATGTTTGGGGACTTTGTGAGGACATGCTAGAGTGTGGAGTGGAATTGCGAGTTAGCCTTTTCTTTCCTCAGCTGTGATTACCTCATCATTTTTGAGAGGCTTAGAGAGATATTCCTCTAAAAACACAGTAATAAATGTGGGCTATTTTGCCCCTCCAGTCTGTACCATCATTAGTTCGATCATGGATTTGCATCTCAACTCTGAAAATCCAGACTCATCTAATAAAACAAAATCTGTCAACCTCACCTTGAAAATCTTCATTTGCACTGGAGAGTGAGGATTTCAGATTTCCACATCCCCTCCTGAGATCATCCCTTAATGGTCTAATATTATGTCTGTAATTTTGCTTCAGGCCATGTCCACTGGATGAGACAGTTTTTCTCCATCTTGCCCCCTTAAGTACTTCAATTTGTTTAGTCCTAAATATTCTATTTACAAGGCTGTTCTAAACACCCCAACCTCACCCCCAATCTGTTTTTCTGCCCCTCGAACGATCTAGAGGAACGTTCTGGTGCACCCTGTCCAAAGCCATTTACTGTATACCGTTGTGGGGTGTAAAGTTCAGAATAAAGCACTTGGAGACTACAGGAGGATGGTATGGAAGCTCAGTGGTTAGCACTGCTGCCTCACAGCACCAGGGACCCAGGTTCAGTTCTCACTTTGGGTGACTGTCCGCATGGGGTTTGCACATTCTCCCTGTATCTGTGTGGGTTTTTGCCAGGTGCTCCCACAGTCCAGTGATGTACAGATGTGAGAGAGAAAATGCTGGAAAATCTCAGCAGGTCTGGCAGCATCTGTAAGGAGAGAAAAGAGCTGACATTTCGAGTCTAACTGACCCTTTGATGCTGCCAGACCTGCTGAGATTTTCCAGCATTTTCTCTTTTGGTTTCAGATTCCAGCATGTACATTAATTTGCTTTTATCTATGTACAGATTTGAATTGGCCATGCTAAATTGCCTTGTAGTGTCCAGGGATGTGTAGCCTAAGTGGACTAGCCATGATAAATGCAGGAGTTAGAGTGGGTCATTCTTTGGAGGGTCAGTGTAGCCTGGATAGGTCAAATGGTCTCTATCTGCACTGTAGGGATTCTATAAGAAATGGAGAAATCCAGTTTGGACAAATTCCCACCACCGTTTCTGGTAAAAATTGGTACCTTTGGCTGCAAGGATGGAGCTTCAGAATACCAAACTCTGCTGTTTATTCCATGTTGTGCTTCCCGTGTAATTGCCTTGGAATCATAGAATCCCTACATTGGGGAAGCAGACCATTCAGCCCATCAAGTCTTCACCATCTGTCCAAAGAGCATCCCACTCAGACCTTTCCCTCTACCCTATCCCTGCATTTTCCCATGGCCAATCCACCTAACCTGCACGTCATTGGACTGTGGGAGGAAACCGGAGCACCCAGAGGAAACCAACGCAGACACGGAGAACACGCAAACTCCACACAGTCACCTGAGGGTGAAGTCGAACCCGGGTCCCTGGTGCTGTGAAGTGGCAGTACTAATCATTGTGCCGCCCTCAATCTTCCTTTCCCATTAGGTAATGGATGTGGCCTTTCCATTTCTTGATCTACAACAGTACTTTGTCGCTGGAAGATCATTAGCACTTATTGTAACAGGCTTTGTTGTCTAGTTAGATATTTTTATTTTGTAACTACTTTAAAAGGGATAATGACTGCAACTGTGAAGCAACGTCTAGTTAGCTTTGCTCGAACACTCGCTATTGCTTCATTAAGTCTGCATCAGTGCACAATTATTTTAATTTGCTACCCATGGTGTTATGAAAATTACAGTCAATTTTTTTTTAACTAGAAGGTGCAAGCTAAATCACTTGCTGGAAGTAACACACGTTGCCATTAACTCTCCATCTGGGGCCACCCAGATCACAGGCCGCGGGCAGCAACTTGTATTTCTGCAGCACCCTTTGGTGTTGTAAGGCGCTACACAGCAACATTATCTGACAGCATACGTAGATATGAGGACAAATGAGATGGCTTTGAGCTGGGGCCTCGTGTGGTGCAATGGTAGTGTCCCTACCTCTGATCCAGGAGTCCCAGGTTTAAATCTCACCTGCTCCAGAGGTGTGTCATAACATACCATCTCAGGAAGATATCCACATTTTGAGACAGAAGATTTGGAAGGCAAGGCTGAGTGTGCCATCTGTGGGTCACATACAGTGCAGGGGTTGGTGGAGGGTACGTCCGAGTGTGGTCTGGGAAGGCCTCAGATCTTGGACGTCAGAGCAGAAACCAGGCCATTCAGCCCATTGAGCCTGCTCCGCAATTCAGTGAGATCAGGGTCGATCTGATTAACGCTCAACTCCACTTTGCTGTCTATTCCCCATAGCCCTTGGTTCTCTTACTGATTAAAAATAGGGTGAATTTTCAGTAATGGAGTTGAGGAGGCCCCAGTCTGCCTGCCAAGCACTGCCTATGTCTTGTGAGTTAATGAGGTGTTTGGCCGCAGTGTGGCTCTGAGCAACTGCACCTGGGGTGCTGAATATGAAATTCAAATCCTGCTGTTACTGTGTAAATGAGACTGACCTTTTCCCACACAGCATTTGATAACATAACTGCAGCTCAGAGTGAATCTAGAATTTCATTGAAAAGATGTCACAGTTGATTGACACTGGCAGAAATATATCGCCATTATAGAGCAATTTTCTTCAAATGAATAGGATAGTGTGAAGAGACAGACTACTCGAAACCCTAACTTAGATATTCAAACAAGTATGTTAAATTTGAAGAAGTTATATTGCATTTTTTTTCAAAGAGGACAATTTGTTACCGGAAAGTTGGTGCTCTGTTCTCAAAACTTTTTCAATAGCCCCAAATTTGCTGCAGTGCTACTGACAGTTAATCAGGGGAAATGTTTATAGTTGTCTCGCTTACACCAAAGTCGAGTCTGGAAGAGGTCGGAGGACTAACTGCTGAGCAGAATTTCATGTCCTTCCCTGAGGTGGGTTTTGAAGCAGGGTGCAGGGATGTATTTAATTTATTGGGAGGGTGGCATATAGCAATCCTCTCATCTCTGGCCCAAGCTCAGCCCATTGTGGTCCCAGGAATGAAAAGCTTCATATATGAGGAACGTTTGAGGACTCTGGGTCTACATTCGATGGAATTTAGAATGATGAAGGGGGATCTGATTGAAACTTACAGAATACAGTAGATGTTGGGAAGATGTTTCCATTGGTAGGAGAGACTAGAACCCGAGGGCACGGCCTTAGAGGAAAGGGAAGACCTTTTAGAACGGAGATAAGGAGAAACTTCTTCAATCAGAGAGTGGCGAATCTAGGGAATTCACTGCCACAGAAGGCTGTGGAGGCCGGGTCATTGAGTATAATTAAGACAGAGATAGATAGGTTCTTGATTGTCAAGGGTATCGAGGGTTATGGGAAGAAAGTGGGCAAGTAAGGTTGAGAAACTTATCAGCCATGATTGAATGGTGGAGCAGACTCGATGGGCTGAATGTGGGTTTAGCTCTGAGTGGTGCTGGAAAAGCACAGCAGTTCAGGCAGCATCCGAGGAGCACCACTTTGATCTAAACTCTGGTTTCCAGCATCTGCAGTCCTCGCTTTTGCCTTGATGGGCTGAATGGCCTGATCTCTGCTCCAATGTCTTATGCTTTTACGGTTTTATGGCATATGGTGGCCATTGAGATGATAAAGTGGGCAGGGCAGTCACTGCAGGGGAATCTCAAAGGCAAAGCCCTTTGGATTTGCTTGTGAGCGCATTTCAGTGTTGTCCGGTTGGAGGTGTCAGCACATTTCTCATTTATTGCACTCAGTGCTGATTCACTGGGAACACAGGAATGTGTAAGTTTGGAGCAGGCCATTCAGCCCCTGGAGACTGATTGCAGGTGATGCGATTACACTTCATTCCCACCTGCCCTCAATAACCTTTCATCCCCTTTGCTTTTCAGAAATCTTTCTAGCTCTGCCTTAAAGGTTCTGCTATCACCACTGTGTGAGGGAGAGATTTCCAGAGAGTCATGACCCCTCTCTGTCTCATGTGCCTGACCCTTAACTTTTAACCCCAACCATAATCCCCACCATCTCCCCCACCCCACCCCACCCCTTCATTCACCTGTAGGCTGTGTCCCTTGGTTGGTCTTGGGTGCATTGCCCTCACCCTTACTGCTGGAAGTCTTCAAGGGACTAAGACTTCTGCCCCTAGAGTCCTTGATCTTGTGGAAGGCCAGCTGCTGACCAGAGATGAAAGGCATTAACTCAGCCAGTCCCCCCCAAAGGGGGCAGTATGCAGGCCTTTCTCTTTTCTCTGTCAGTGGGTGGAATACCTGTCACCTGCAATCATGATGGCCCATTGTTTCATTTTTAAATTGGGGCCAACATGAAATCTCAGATTTCTTAGGGTAGGGAATGAGGCCATTTGGCCAACTGAATTCATGCTGGCCCTCTGAGGAGCACTCCAGTCAGTTTCACTGCCTTGCTCTGTTCCCTTGGCTGCCTCTCCAATGTTCAGTCAGCAAGTTCCATGTGATGGTAGAATAGAGCACAGTCTGGCTATGGAAGGGAAAATAAGGGTTAAAATAAATGAGGGGTTAAATAAGATGGCTTATCAGATGGGTAGAACGAAGGAAGTGGTGTTCCTACAGGGACCATAGTGTAGTCACAGTCCACTCCCTCATAAGAGAGAGACGACTGGTGGTGGGTTTAACGAGAGGGTCACCAAGCTTAAGGCAAGGGATGAGGTTGAGAAAGTGAGACCTTCATGGTAACTTCAGTTAGTGTGGGAATTAAACCCACACTGTTGGAATCACTTGACATTGCAAGCCAGCTATCCAGCTGACTGAACTAACCAATCTCCCACTGTCCTATTACAATATAGCAGAAAAGGAGACCATTCTATCAGGTGTATGTCAGTCCTTTTGTCGGCCCAGTTGGCCTAGCTCTTCATACCACTGAAATTTCTTTCTCTTTCGACAATATTCAATTATCTTTTTTGAAACTCCGAATGAATATGTATCTCTCACCCTTTTGGACAGTGCATTCCTATTCCTAGTCACTCATTGTGTAAAATGTTTTTCCTTGTGACCCGTTTAGTTTTTTTTGCCAATCATCTCAACACTGTTCCTCTGGTCATTGGAAGGTTTGTCATTATTGATCTATGCTCCTAAACATCCCTGTCTCTCATCATATCTCCCCTTGGCCTCTTCTGTGCTAAAATGGACAGCTCCATCCTCTCCACGCCAATTGATTTGTGTGCGTGTAATTTTTCATCTCTGAAATTATATCAATAAACCTCGTCTGTGTCAAACCCAAAACCTGCCCGGCCTTTCAAAAGAGAGGATTAAACACGGTATTATGCAGCTGGGTTTAAACGGATGGGAGGTGGACCTGGAAGCTCAGCCCAACGAAGGGATGGGGATGGGGGTGGGCAGGGCCAAACGGATCGCACATAGTTGCATTTAACAGGGATGATCAGCCAGGATGAGCTGGAGTTGTGGGCTAGGCTGTAGAATTTCTGGTGGGAGTAAAATGCATTGCCCAAGTCTTGGAAATGTTAACTTTAACAATTTTCAGGTTCGTTCTGCTGTTCGATAAGCAACGGGACAGTACAGCTGCGATAGTTGAGGGTGCTGGCTCAGTCACAGATTTGGTGTGGTAGGCACTTACATGGAAGCAGGCTTCATCTCTAACCCTATAGACACCAAAGGAGTGGGATGTAGCTAAGTATGGACCCCAGACAGGACTCGCTAGTTTATTATTTATTTATGCCATGTAGGCATCTCTGGCTAGGCTAGCATCTGTTTCTCAATCCTAACTACCCAGAGAACTATTAAGAATCAACCACATTGATGTGGGTCTGGAGTCACATGTAGGCCAGATCGGGTAAGGATGGTCATCACCTTCTCTAAAACAGCTAAGTGAATTAGGCGGGCTTTTACAAAAGAAAAATCAACATAGACACCATGAGACCAGGTTTGTAACTCCAGAAACTTTTTTCATTGAACCCATCTCATATTAGCCTGTGCCTCTGAATTACAAGACCAATGATAATACCACTAGGCCACCACCTTCCCATTTGTACTGTTGACTGGAAGCAGAGAACATAGAGTTATACGTCACAGAAACAGACCCTTCAGTCCAACCAGTCCATGCTGACCATAATCACAAACTAAACTAGTCCCACCTGCTGCCCCATATCCCTCCAAACCTTTCCTATTCGTGTACTTCTCAAAATGTCTTTTAAACATTGTGATTGTGCACACATCCACCACTTCCTCAGGAAGTCCATTCCACACGCGAATCACCCTCTGCGTGAAAAATTTACCCTGCGTGTCTTTTTAAAATCTTTCTCTTCTCACCTTAAAAATATGCCCTCTCATCTTGAAATCCTCCATCCTAAGGAAAAGACACTACAATTAACCCTGTCTGTACCCTTCATGATTTTATAAACCTCTAACAAGGTCACCTCTCAACCTCCTACACTCCAGTGAGAAAGGTCCCAGCTGATCCGGCCTTTCTTTCTAACTCAAACCTTCCATACCCAGCAACACCCTGGTAAATCTCTTCTGAACCCTCTCCGGTTTAATAATGTCCTACATTCCAGGAGTGTGCTATATAATTGGGATGATGTAGGAGACAGGACGCAGGATATATAATATAAATGAGCTTGGAGAATAAGTGGCTGTGCGGAGATTTAGAGAAAGCACCTATTTGAATGTTGCAATATAGACACCATCAATAGCCTGCACAATTGCTAACTTCACAGCCATCAAGGCAAGTGCTTTGAATGTGTATAAGACAGTATCGAGCGGTGGTGGGGGTAAGTTTGATAATTATTGGTTGTGGTTTTCAGCTCATTTGCCAGCAGCAGGAATATTGTCTCCTTAATTAAATGTGACTCTGTCTCAGTGTCACGAAATAGGCTTCCTGTCAAACAACAATACACAGTTAAGGATGTATTCAGCAGTGAGCTCATGATAGCCCGATGAGAGCTAGCCACAGTGATAATTAAATCAGACGTTTGCTACAGGTGACATTTTGGTCGAACATCTGCTTAAATTGCTCGTACTGTTGTGAATTACATTTAATTATACACCGAGAGATTTTGTTATTTTAATAGGATGTGCTCTTAAATGTGTATTATTTTGAAAATCCCCCTTTATCTAATTTTTCGTTTGTTTTCAATGAGGAGAAGATATAACATGCTGGGAGGGTCATTAGAAAGCAAGAGAATGTTCTAATTCTCACTGAACAAAACATTTTTTTTGCAAGTGGCATTGTTACATTTGCAAATGTATTTTATTTACGTTTCATTTTTTTTCTTTATGATTACATTTATTTTGAGTTTCTCTTATTATTTGCACTGTTGATTGCCTTCGTTATCGTCCCCCAGTTCATAAACTGGATTGCAGGGCTGATCTGGTACAGTGGTACAGTCCCTACCTCTGGGCCTAGAGGTCTGGGTTCGGGTCCCACCTGCTCCAGAGATGTGTCGTTACATCCCTGAGCAGGTTGGTTAAAAATATCGATAAATTGGATGGTATGTATCTGCGCTGATCACCTGCTGACATGCATTCCCCTCTGGTGGCAGAGGTGGTCAAATTTCCATCTTCTCCAAAAGATAGACCAGTCAGTCTTTAATCATGATATTGGTTCAGGAATAAACCTAGTGAAAGACCCTTCAAGATGGTTAATACTAAATTTCATCTGGCACCAATCTCACCCCTAAGACATAGGGCAAGATCTTTTCGCTTTTGAAGATTTGGAAGCTTCATTGCAGTGTTGGGTGTTTGATACGTAAGGGGAAACAGGAAGAGTGCAGGTGAGGCCAAAGGTGGCTAAACAAATCATTTAGCAATTTGCCATTTTTATAATAATTAATCAGACCCCCAGAGTAACAGAAACACCAGAACCTCTTGGGAATGACTCTGCACACAAAGTACTAGGATGGACCCATTCATATTTAGGGTTGACTAGATAATGAGCAGGGAGATACAGCTTACCTGAGGAATCAAATATGTTTGATGATTGTTGCTGGAGATGTATTCCTACAGCCTGTTGCAGTTGCCCTAGCAAAGAACGTCTGTTTCTCTCTTGATTTTGTTCCCGTGACCATGGTGGTGAGGAGCTGTTGGCACAGTAGAACAGTTATTTTCTGGTGCCAATTGTTGGGGCTCTGCCAGAACTCTCTCTGTCCCCAGCTTCACAACAGACTTCATCATTGAGACATTTTCCTCTTTTTATGCCAATCCAAGTGAGGTGCCAGGCAATTTCAGGGCTGTGTTGTGTGGCCTTGGAGAGTGGAAACAGTTTTACTCTGCAACGCTCAGTTTACTGAGCAAGGATTAAACCCATATCACATGGAAGTCAATACTGAAACTTTGATTAGCAGCATATCCCCATCCCTCGAGACACGATAAGACTATTGCTTTTGAAATTAATATTCATTCTCAGGTCATGGCCATCACTGGAGGAGGGGTCAACATTGATTGCCCATCCCTAATTACCCTGGAGATGGGGGTGAGCCATCTTCATGACCTAGGGCAGTCCATGTGTTGAAGGTACTGAGATTCTGAGATGATGATGATCCGGGAAGAACGGGCTGGATTTTAATCTCTACCCCATCCCCTCTCCCCCCTCCCCCAAACACAGCCTGAAGGCACGTTTACAAATCGGAGGGAGAGGAGGGGCAGATGACAGGCCATGGGCACCATGCTAATTTGCCCATCCTCCACTCTGCTGCAGTGTTACCAGTGAAGAGTAAGGGGTGCTATTAAGCTTGTAATTGAACTTAGACAATTGATTGGAAGTTTCTGTAGAAATTTTGCTTGACCTCAGTGTCCAACTACCCAATGACCCCTCTGTCCCTGCCCAAGAGGCTGTGACTTTTATTCCCCATGCTGTTTACCTAGTAGGCTGAATGTGGAAAGGCTGCAACAATCAGCTATATTGATTTTTGTCTGTAATTAATGGATCAATGGAAAATTGCACTTGGTGACATTAAACGATCGTACAAATCAGTATATTTTTTCACTAACCCTCTGATTGCTGAAATTCTCCTGGCGATCACCATAGATGTGACTTCCACTGTGCAGCCATTAGCGAGAGAGAAGGCAGCTGCAGTGGGGAGAAGGGTGTTACTCCAGTGCAGTGCTGAACAAAGCCCCGATCAGGCAGGCAACACTTATTTAGTTGACCTATCCATCACCACAAAAATACCTCAAATGTAAAGAAACACTCGCTGAGGGTTCATCAGAATGCACATTGTCTTACTTTGAAAGTGAGCCATGCAAGAATTGATCCTGGATATCTGCTGATTATTTTTCACCTAATGTCAGTACTGACAAAGGGAGCGTTGCAGAAATTAATTGCCCATCCCAGGTTACCAGTATAAGGTCAATGGTAAATTATTGAAAGTGAGCCGCTTGTGTTATTATGAACCGGAACAAATCCCCTCAAAATATTTTATGAAGATAGCCTAGACCCCGACTGTTTCTTATTTTAAAAGGCAAGCATAAGGCGTTGTATTTTGGATGCGTTTGGATTCGTCAAACTTCCAGGCTTAAAGCGAAACACACTTCATTCATACAATCCAGTTAAAATATACAGACAAAATAAGGATTTTTAAAAAACCTAACTGTAAGTGTATCAAAATACTTAGCAGAATAATATATATGTTAACTACCACTAATTCCCTGTTCTAAGATAGTAACACCTCATAGACGCACCCTTGGCAAAGGCAAATTCAGTAAAATCGATTGTCTCACAGGCAATATTTCTCCAGTCCAGGAGGAAAGTACATCAAGAGAAAACTCTGAAAGAAAGAGGGAGAGAACATTAGCATTTTGCTGTAACAGAGATAGGTATTTATCAGCTTCCAAACTCCAAAAGCTACTGAAAGTTAAACTAAAATCCTAGTTCTGTGGAAGCCTGACTCCACCCAATCGGGCTGCTGCTATTGTTCCAATTTTAAAAAAGACCCAAGGCCTCATACGCTGTTTACTTTATTGGCTTGGAAAAGTCCACTCGTCACCTCTGTTTCAACCTGTCTCTATAAATAAAATCAGGTCAAAATACAACTCTTAAAGCCTTAATATCTTAGCAGTATGTCCAATGTACTGCCAGAGTTCTGCTGGGTTGGAGCCACTGAGGCTGTCAGATTGGCCTTTGGGTTCTGTAGCAAATAAACATGAGAAAGTCACAAATAGGATCTGGAGGAGGCTATTCACCCCTTCCAGAATGCTCTGCCATTCAACAAGATCATGGTTAATCGTCTACCTCAGCTGCACCTTCCCGTGCTCTCCCCAAATTCTTTAATTTCCTGTGTACACAAAACACTCTTGATCTTCATTGTGAATTAACTCATTTGTTGTTTACCCACAGTTCTCTGGGGTAGGGAATGCCAAAGTTTTTTAATTCTGTGTGAAGGAATTTCTCCCCATCTCAGGAATTTTTCCTTATCTCCATTCCTGGATGGTTGAAACCCTTTTATTGAGATTATGACCCCATGTTCTCTGTTCCTTAGCCGGGGTAAATATTTTTGTGGCATTTTTCAGGCCAACTTCCTTCAGCACCTTCTACCATTCACCATGAGAGGAAAGGTGCTCGTGCTTCTGAATACATCTGCTAAAAGATTCAGGACTCACTTTGATATTAATATTGAGAGTAAACCCTGATATATCAGCTCCAAAAATCAAATAAGCAGCATATAATCCTTAGGCAAAGGAACAGAAGCAGGCTATTCGGTCTATCGAGTCTGCTGTGCCATTCAGTGGTATCACAGTTGATCTGGTAATCCTCAGCACCGTTTTCCTGACTTTTCCCCATAGCCCTTCATTCCTTTAGCAATTTCAAAAACCTGTTTATCTTGGCCTTAAATACACTTAATGACCCAGCCCATTGTAGCAAAAAATTCCACAGATGCACTGCCTTCTGAGAGAAAAAAGTCTTCTTCATCTCTGTCTTAAATGGCTGACCCCTTACTCTAAGGGTTTGCCATTCGATCCATAGCTGTCTCACAAGGGGAAACTATCTTCCTGCATCTGCCCTGTCAAGCCCCCCTAAGAACCTTGTATGTTTAAATGAGGTCCCATCTCATTCTTCTCAACTCCAGTGAGTACAGGCCCACACTTTCCTCATAAGAAAAACCCTCCATGCCCAAACCCAACTGTGTGATCTTCTCTGGACTGCCTCCAATGCCATTATGTCGTTTTTTTGTATTGGGGGCCCAAAACTGTTCACGGTATTCCAGCTGTAATCTGACTAGCACCTTGTATAGTTTTAGCAAGATTTCTCTATTTTTATATTCCATTCATAAAGACCAACATCCTATTTGCCTTCCTTATTACCTGTTGAACTTGCATGCTGGCTGTTTTGTGCATGAAGACCCACGAAACTCTTGGTGCTGTAACTTTTTGCAGGCATTTCAAATACCATTCAGTTTCTCTATTCTTTTGGCAAAAGTGCATAACCTCACATTTCCCCATGTTATATTCCATCTGACAAGCTTTTGCCCACTCACTTAACCTGTCTTATATCCTACTGTAGATTATTTGTGTCTCCCTCGTTACTCGGCTTCCCTCTTGTGTCATCTGCAAACTTGGCACCAGCCCATTCACTTTCTTCATCCAACCCTTTGACAAATTGTGAATAATTGTGACCCCATCACTGATCCTTGTGGTACTCCACTGATTATAGGTTACCAATGTGAAAAGCGCTAATTATTCCAAGGTCTGCCTTCTGTTTGTTAGCCATTCCTCTAACCATGCTTGTATACTACCCCAACACCATGGGCTCTTATCTTATTAAGTAGCCTTATGTGTGAAACCTCAGTGAATACCTCTTTGATATCCAAATATATTACACCAACCGGTTATCCCTTATCTATCCTTCTTGTTAGTTTCTCGAAGTAAATTTGTCAGACATGATTACCACTTCACAAAGCCATACTGACTCTGTTTGATTATATTATCTATTTCTAAATGATCTATTATTATATCCTTTCTAATTGATTTTAAAATTTTCCCACTGACAGATGTTAAGCTAACTGGCCTATTGTGATTTTTGGGTCAGGAATGGGTGATATTGAGCCAGTTGCTGTGTTTACCAATTGAAAGCAGCGAGTGAGTCTATTGTGAGATTGACTTTGTTGAAATAGCATGGGAAGGACTGTCTCAGGTGTGTGTTGGTGCTGAAGTGTGACCATACAAGCTGGCATAACGACAGATCTATTAATCAATTAATTTTTAGCTTATTAATCTTCCCAATAATGCGTCCAGTTTTGTTGCAGTACACCTCCGGAATAGAATGATTCTTCAGAAAACACAATGGGGCTGGTTCTTTGATTGGAAGCTTCCAGCAGGGAGCCTCAGTTGCTGCAGCTGCTTAGAACTCAGAGACAATTGGCTGAACTGCAGAGCCCAGGCATACTGTGACTTTAATCCCGGCAAGGGTCAGGTTCCCTCTGAAGATATGTAGAAGCTGTGTGCTGGGGGGTGAACTGGGACTGCTACGGGAAGTGCATTTATAAAGACTTGGGGATCAACAAACACTCCTGAGCAATATAAGAACCTGGTTTCACGATACACTGTTCAGCTTGATCTTGCACTTGCCATAACACCAAACTCCAGATGAGTAAAAGGAAGGTCTCAACGTCCAGATAAATGTCTGAATTCCACTTTCACCTCTGTATAACCTTGCAGCAATCCTGGCACCACAATATAACTGTGTTACATGTGCAGCTGGAGGCTATCCACAGATCCCTGCGAGGTGCTTTGTTGTACGTGTTATAAAGGCTGCCTGTTTCTTCTTCTTGTCCCTCAGGCTCGAAGGACCCCTGCAGTGAGGTAACCTGCGGATTTGGCAGCACCTGCATCCAGTCGTCCGATGGCCAGTCCGCCAAATGTGTCTGTCCCACCATGTGCAGCGGAGAGCAGGAGAATGTGGTCTGCGGCAGCGATGGCAAGGATTACAGAAATGAGTGCGAGCTCAATAAACACGCCTGTGACAACCATAAGAATGTCTACAAGAAGTCTGATGGACCCTGCGGTGAGTGAGCAGCTGCAAAGTGGAAGTTCTACCTTACCAAAGTGGAGCACTAGTATCAGTCCTTCCTGAGCCTATGCTGGTGTAGGATTAAATATTAAATCCAAAGGAGAGGTTGTGCAGACCAGTCCTGTGTTTCCTTGAGTACAGGAAGACAATGGGCGATTTAATTGAGGAGTCTATTACGATTAAAGGATCTAGTGGCGGAGATAGAGAGAAACTGCTCCACTTGGGCGGGAGAGTCCACAGGAAAGGGACATCACATTAAAATGAAAGAACATTCCAGAGTGCTGTCAAGAAACCTATCTTTACACAAAGGTTGTTGGAAATTTGACCGGTCATCTCCAAAAGGCTGTTGGGGGGCGTCATTTGGACAGTTCACAACTTTTTTAAAGTTCATTCATGCGATGGGGGCACAAGCCAGACCAGCATTTATTGCTCATTCCTAATAGCCCAGGGGGTAGTTAAGAGCTAACCACATTGCTGTAGGTCTGGAGTCACATATAGGTCAGACTGGGTAAGGACAGCAGATTTCCTTCCCTAAAGGGCATGACTAAACCAGGTAGGTTATTACTGATGGTGGAGTGGGTTTGAATTTGAGAGGATTTGAACTGAAATTTCTTTATGTTCAGTAAGGGTGTTAAAGGTTGCAGAACCATGGAGTGTGAATAGAGTTAAATACGGTTCAACTTGGTCTCAATAAATGGTGAACCAGGTTCCGAGGGCTGAGTGGCTTACTTCTGTTTCTATGTTTCTAGAATTATGAGGGTGTGATGATATTGAAATTTGTTCTTCACTGGTGGTTCATATGTGGAATGAACATCCAGAGGAAGTGGTAAATGCAGGTACAGATTAAATATTTAAAAGGCATTTGGACAGGTACATGAATAAGAAAGGTTTAGAGAGATATGGGCTGAAAATGTGTTGCTGGAAAAGCGCAGCAGGTCAGGCAGCATCCAGGGAACAGGAGAATCGACGTTTCGGGCATAAGCCCTTCTTCAGGCATAAGCCCTGCTGCGCTTTTCCAGCAACACATTTTCAGCTCTGATCTCCAGCATCTGCAGACCTCACTTTCTCCTTAGAGAGATATGGGCCAAATGCAGGCAAATGGGATTAGTTTTGTCGGCATGGACAAGTTGGCCCAGGGAGTCAGTTTGACTCTATGATTCTATAATGGCTGTGATGACCTTGATTTCACTGCAGCCATTGAATGTTCCTTCAGATCCACTTGAATATGCTCTCACCACTAAAAGCTCTGCCCTCATAGCCAGGTATTTGGACAGTGGGTCTCTGAAACTGGCCTGCAATTATTTATGTGACCTGCTTATTTTCTTTCCCCAAACTCCTGCCTGACGTCCTGATGGGCAAATGCACTTCATGATGCCTTAGAGTACAGACCGTGACCATCCCATCTGTCCATTCATCTCAGCCGAGGTGACAACAATTGCAATTTATCTGCCCTCAGTGACTTTCGTGTGAGGGCAAACAAAATTCACCCTTGTTTCCTGTTCTTTTATCAATCGGAATCAGCACTCATGCTAATTCACACACACCGCCTGACCACGTCTCTCCAATATACCCCCACCCCCACCTCCCCCAACCTGGATAAGGTAAACACAAAGCCAGGCATAGCAGCACAGACAAGGGTCAGACCAACACTTCATCCAATTGTTGCTCAGCACTATTCAGCAAGAAGGAGCGAAACCATGAAGTGATATATTAAAGGTAAAGAGCTATTCTCTGTCTGTGCATGTTCCTCCCTCACCTTCCAGAAAGAAATGTGATGTAAACTCCCTGGTAATTGCAACTTTGGCTGCTGCTCTCTCCTGGGCATATTTAGTCATAACCTGTCACATCAATTTCCCCAGTGGTCCTCTGTCTGAATTCAATATTCACTTTAACACTGAACTATACAGACCAGATCTCAGCGGCTGATGGAGCTTTCAGGCCTGAGATGGGTCGAGTATTTTGACATTATGGTATCCGGAGATTTCGCATGGTGGTGGGGGGTGCTGGAAATGATGTGCCAATCAGGGATGATCCAACTACGTGACAGAGCAGGCCTGAGGGGCTGAATGGCCAGTTGCTAATGTGATTCTGAGATAAAGAAGGGAAATGTTGGCCAGAGCGCTACACTTGAGAGGTGCCCTGCCAATGGGTATCGGAGTGTGCAGGTTGGAGTTAGTTAGCATAGGCACTGACACGTCACTCAAAAAGTGAATCGTGTTCTGTTCTCATGCCTGAGGCAGAGCCCCTGCCAGATCGCTTTCCATAGCTCGAGGTTTCTTGAATCTTTCAGTAACCACTCCACCAGGTCAACCTGGAAATGCTCCAGCCTGCTGAAAGGATAGGGAGAGGATTTACAGGTTAGTAATCAATATGCTTGACCATGATGTAAACAGGAGAAAGTGAGGACTGCAGATGCTGGAGATCAGAGCTGAAAATGTGTTGCTGGAAAGGCGCAGCAGGTCAGGCAGCATCCAAGGAGCAGGAGAATCGACGTTTCAGGCATGAGCCCAAATTCCTGAAGAATTCAATTCCTGAAGAAGGCTCATGCCCGAAACGTCGATTCTCCTGCTCCTTGGGTGCATGATGTAAACACACCTTCCTGGGTCATTGAGTGCGACGAGGAGCTGGAGCTTCTGCCTCAGAGACAGGGATACTATCCTCAGTGCCACAAGGTGTCCTCCCACAGTCCCAGGAACGTGTATCACTATTTCTTGTTGGGACATCAGGTAAAGAATATCGACTGGAGTGACGTTCTGAAGGAGCCAGCATCAATTGGAGTCCTGGCTTATTTCCCTGTCACTAGCCCAAGATGAGTGGTTATGGTAGAGCCAGCATTCATCCAACTACCAAACCCAGTATGAATGGAGAGTCCTTAATATTTCTCATGCTGAGTATCAGAGCCCATGGTAAGGAATAAAGAAGAGAGAGATGAAGGTGATGCTGAGAAAGCCACTTGACTGATCGTGACTAACCATCTGTCAATGGTGATCAGAGAGTGGTGCTCATTACTCTCGTATACTGCTGGTATTTAAGCACACACCTCTCTGGCCAAAACAGAACGACGGGAAAACTGCAGAAATTGAGTTTTGAACTTCTGATTTGCACATTCAGTGGGCAAAACTACTGAAAGGCAGTGTGTGGGCTGCTTTGGCTCTTCTAGCACCCTAACCCTAATCCCATCACTGATACGTTTCATGGCTCTTTCTGTGTTGTGCATTCTTTGTAATTCTATGTAGTATTTGTAGCTGTTGGATGAATAGTTTGTGATTCCTGGAGCTTCAGTCCATCTGCTGTTTGAGGTGTGGAGCAGCAGAGACAGGGAAATAACGCTGTATTACTGACTGCTCTGTCACTGCTGCTTCTGTTGCATACAGACCCATGCAAAGACACTTGGAATGGCCCAAATAATGCGTGCCGAGTAGATCCGAGAGCTCGCACAGCCGAAGTTCTCCTGAGCCCGGAGAGCTGCCCACCAGACTACGAGGCAGTCTGCGCAGACGATGGGCAGACCTACGAAAGCAAGTGCACCATGGAAAGGATAGGAGCTATCAAAGGCATTAACCTCCAGAAGGTTCACTCGGGACCCTGTCAGGGCAGAGGTGAGCTGTGATGTGTTGGAACCCCTAGGTTGCATTTCCAAATGTACTTTGTACAATTCTAAGCTGTTCAGTCCTGGGCACGGTCCAGTGCCTCTACACCTGCTGCTAATTTTAACATCTTTGACTATTTTTTTTACAGAAAGTAACTTCCCCTTAAAGCTCAAATAGCTTTTTTCTCTCACTAGCCTCTTTTCTGGTGCAAGATGAGGTCAGGTTTTAAAATCTGTTCTGGGGATGTGGCCGGTGATGGTGAAGTTGTTTTAACTGCCTGTCCCTAAGAATGTAGCAGTGTGTTCTCCCTCTGATTTCTTAACCTGCTTTAGAAGGCATCCAGGGACAATGGCACAGTGAGGTCCTGTGTAGACCAGACCTATGAAAGTTGACAGTTCCTTTGACTAGCATGGATGGACCAGTTAAGACTTTTCCCACTTGACATCAGGGATTACTTTTTTTGACCATTTTTACAAAAAATAACTTTCTCTTAAAGTTCTGAGGAAGGGTCACTAGAACCAAAACGTTAACTCTGATTTCGCTCCACAGATGCTGTCAGACCTGCTGAGCTTTTCCAGCAATTTCTGATTTTGCTTCAGATTTCTAGCATCCTTGTGGTTTTTACATTTTTTTTTTCTTATTGGATCTGTCTAGGTATTATTCACCCAATTCAATTCCATGATCTTGCGAAGTGGGATTTAAACTAAGGATCCCTCTGGGTCACAAAGTGGTTGCCAAAACAGTGACACAATGGCAGGTAGAGGGATTGTTTTTGCTAGAGATGGGATCTTTTTAATCTCAGCTCGCTATCTTCTGTCTTTATGGGACGTGAGGTGGGATGGTGATAGTGGCATTACATTGTAAACCTGACTCTGCAACCATTTAGTGAGACCGTAGCCTGGACCTTCACATCGCACCCTGCACCCACCCATCTTACATTATACACTGTTTATGTGAGTTTTCCCCTTAGCTCAGTGGAAATATTCTTGCTTCTGAGCTAGAAAATAATGCATTCAAATCTTAACTTCAGTGACTTACCCACCTCCCTAAACTGACATTTCAGCGATGTATTGAGGGAGTGCTGCACTGTGCGAGGCCCAGACTTTCAAACACGCCATTTGCCCCCTCAGGTAAATGGAAAAGACTTTACAGTACAGCTAAAAGAAGTTCTCCCTTTGTCCTGACCAATATTTATGCCTGAACCAATATCATTGAAAGCAAATTATCTGGTCTTTAATCTCTTAAGTTTACGGGATCTTTCTGAGTGAAAGTTGGCTGCTGTGTCTCTCTACATTGGAACAACCATTGCACTTTAAAATATTAGCCATGATGCACTTTGGAACACTCTGAGGTAAAGAAATACCATTATTGACATCAGGCACATAGCGAGTCCACATAATGCCTCTTTACCAACCTAACAAGGCGATCTCTAGCCTTCCCTCCCCATCTCTCTGTGAAATGCATCTTTGGTAACCAATGGCCTGCATTGTGTTGCAGACTGAAATCCTCATGCTGCACGAGGTGAATTTTAGCAGTTCTCCCTCCGTTTCTGAGATTTCAATCTCTTTACACAATCATGGAATATCAGGGCATAGGTGGAAGTCAAAATGAAAAAAGCAAATGAAGTGCAAATGCTGGAAATTGGAAACAGAAATTGCTGGAAAATTTCAGCAGGTGTGGCAGCATCTGTGGAGAGAAATCTTTATTAACATTTTGGGTCCAGTGGCCCTTCTTCAGAACTATCATTGTCTATAGTTAGTCATCTAGTCCGATCTCTTACCCATTTTCCATACCTTTTAGATTTTATTTTGATTATTACTACTGTTTTGGTGTCAGTTGGCATATTCCACATTCCAAAAAATCTCAGGTGTAATCTTGTTCTCCCTTTAATCAATGGTCATCTTACTCACAGACCACCTGACCCAGTAAAACTTATATTTCCTACTTCAGTTCGTAATATTTTGAGAATTTTGTACAACATTATCATATGTATCTGTGCCATGTATCCCATGTAATCCTGCGTAAATCCCCTCTTAACCTTTGATTTGATGAAATAAGCTCAGTTTCCTTGACTCTCTCCGAGACTAAAGCCTCTCATTCCCGATATCTTCGTGATTGTTTTTTGTGCAATTCCGAATCTCTTAAATATCAGTGTCCACTCAAAACAGGACACGACATCCTAAAAGGTGCCAAATATAGATTTACCATTGTTCCTTCAGCTGGTTAAATAGTTATTGAAGGATGTTTGCCAAGCTCAGCTGTCTGGATGTCTCAAGTGTGTCTCCTCTGCAGGGTGTTTTGTTTCGGGATTAAAATCCCACTGTTTTGATTACAGACAAGTGCCAGGAAGAGTGTCAGTTTAACGCAGTATGCCTCAATCGAAGGGGCAATACCCGTTGCTCCTGTGACCGCATCATTTGCGATGGAGCTTACAGACCCATGTGTGGAGAGGACAATCAAAGCTACAACAATGACTGTGAGCGTAAGCAAGCTGAGTGTCAGCAGAAGATCAGCATTCCAGTCAAATATGAGGGTCCTTGCGGTAAGTGCTATTGGTGACCCGCCTTGCTGAGCAATCCAATTACTTTGCCGTTGCCTCTGTAAAAAGTATTGCACCATTGTGATTTTAAAAAGAATTCCATCTCGTTTATTCTAAATGTTGCCTTCAGAACTTGACAGAAGTGAAGTAGGATTAATGTTTCAATATAGTTCCTGTTCGACGCTATCTCATTTCTCCTTTGAATCCATTTGCCATCATGTCACATTGTTGTACGTGCCCATTACATTTGGTAGTGCCAGACCACCGTCCCATCACCATGTTTCCCTTGTTGCATTTTCAAGTGCTTTTGTTTCAAATGTGTTTTCTCGTATGCAGTGTCTCACCGATGATCACCTCTTTTTGTCTTGTCTCGGGAACTGTCCAATCAGAGTCGGAGCGGCGCACCCTGCGATTTCGACCTCTGACCTTATCTGTGAGGGCTCTTCGGACCTTGAATATGATCCTGCTGGACTAGGGTCTGGAGAAGTTGTCAACTGAGGGGAAAGGTCAGGTCTTTCCTGACCCAGAAGAATTTGCTCTTAAGAATGCAACTTTCTCAACATATTAAAAATATACTTGGATGAAATGGAGTTGATAGTTTCAAATCCCTTTCCCTCCCATGAGTTTTACATATAGAAAAGATAGTTTTTAAAAGGAACTCAAAGTCTTTATTGAATTTTGTTGTTTCTGAGACTGTGAATTTGTTTGGGGATCTTTCTAACGATGCATCCCCAAGCACTCAATATTTTTTGTCTTCTGCTTACGAGGAGCTAGAAAGCTTTTGGTAAGGCTGGAGGCTTCTGCTTGTTCAGAATGCATTGCTTGCCCCTTCACCGGTGCTATTGTTTCAAATAAACTCCTGGCTTCCAAGTATTTCCCTCTGAAAGTTGGCATGTCGCATGAAGTCAGAGAGGCTGCAGGGGCTGGGTGTGGTGTGGAGGATGCGAATGGGGAGATGTGCCTGTTACACTTGTATTTGTTGCCTTGACTGACAAGGAAATAAGCTAAGCTCATAACAGCTGAGTGTGGTTTTCTCTGCAATACCATGTTTGCCACCTGATTAGACAAATGCATCATCAGATTCCAATCTCTACCAGATACAAACCAAAATGTTACCTCATTTTGTTTGTCCTCAACGTTCATCTTTGGTCACTTGGATTGACAATGTTAGCAAGTGCCATGGGAAAATAAACACCTTCCTGCTCACCTTTAAATCACACACCATCCTTAACTCAGATGCTCAACATCGCTCCTTCACTGTCACTGGGTCAAAATCCTAGAATCCCAACCTAGCATTATTGTGTGAGTATTGTAACCCCCAACTGCAGCGGTTCAAGAAAGTGGTTTACACACCTCCTTCTCAAAGGCAATTAGGGACAGACACTAGCTGTTGGCCTGGCCAGCAACACCTCCAACCCAAGGATAGCGTTTTAAAACATAACCAGGACAATGCCCACTTTTATGCCAATTATTTTAGAAGAGATGAAACGATTGTGTACCTTCACGCAAGTCACAGTTGATCTGTGAAAGACCTTCGAAAAGCAGTTCACTTGCCTGCGCTGGTGACAAATAGATTAAAGAGGTTGGGTTCATGAATTTGTCCAAATATTAAATGTTTTAACGAATTTATTTTCATTTGGATACTGTTACTTATGCTTGTCATGTTGCGCTCAAAATTTGTGCCACAGCATTTTGACAGATGGTGATGAAGTCCCACTGTCATGAACTGAGGACTTGATTGGCATCAAACTGGGCAAGCAAATATTCGCGCTCCCCTGTAGACAGAGCCTCTTCCTAATTGGAGAGCTCAAGTTCTAAGCTTATCCTCGTCTGGGCTTGCATGCCGATCCAGGGGATTAGTTGGAGCACTCTGGTGGGTAGAGGAAAGGAGCCATGCCAAGTCCACCTCGAAGGCAGATTGTTCCCCACCAGTTTGTCATGAAATTCCACTGATGCCAAATGCGACAAATGCATTTCTTTCTGTCTTACAAATAAGAACTGCTGGGATGGGATTTTAAAAGCAAATAGGTTTTTGATTTGCATTTTATTTCGGTATCATTTAAAACCCTAACATTTTGGCTCCCCTCCCCCGCCAATCGGCAGTTTAGATGAAGACACATTCTCATTGTGGTATTGAGCCAAATAAGACCTTGGTTTTGACCTGCTGGCTGAATGGAGTTAGCAGATCCCAGCTAGTAAGAGCAACGGCAGTGTTTTGTGTTTGTGTCTAGTATGAATGGCAAGGCAAGAGGAAATAACAGCCAGAGTTCCTGCTGCTTGTTGCTATCCAGTGACACCACATTATTGTTTGTACATTTGCAAAGATTGGGCTAAGCTGCCTTTTTGCATCCAAACAGTCAGATGCCATTGAACTCTCAAAAGAAAAATAACATTTGGATGAGTTCACGGAGACTGCTATGGGACTGATCGTGCCCCCTGTAAAAATTGTAACTTCTGGAATGGTGGGTGGGGGGGTAAATTGTTGTGAAGGCAGAACCCCTCTCGAGATAAAAAGGGAAGGGTTCATTTTGAATTTGAAATGATGAGGCAATGAAGTAGACAAGCTTTCAATCTGAGTTTTCTAACACACAACTGACAAAGTAAGAATTATTTACAAGTATATAATTAATTCCTTCATTTTCATACAGCAGCTTTTAATATTTTTTTTCTTTTAAGACCTAATCTTCCACTGAGATACACAACTAAATGGAAAAACAGATTTACTGTTAGAGTCTCTCTATCCATCCTCCTCTTTAACTAGAGTTTATTATAATTATTTTTGGTTTAAACAGGTCTGCAGTGTTTCTCACTAAAATTTCTTCCTCTCTCATAATTTCCTGGGAATTTCCGCCAGTGGCTGATGGCTGATTAGGAAGCCCCTGTGAAAATGCCACCAGCATGTTGTTGGTATAGGTTTTATTTTCTTTTTTCATAAGGTGTGGGTGTCACTAGCTGGGCCAGCATTTATTCCCCATTACTGATTCCCATGGGAGGATGGTGGTGAGTTGCCTTCTTGAACCGCTGTAATCAATGTAATAGCTCAATGAACATAGGGTTGTAAAACATGCTGATACCAGACGAGCAGAGGTGCTGTAACATTGATGGGTACAGTTGTCAGTCCAGTTGCTCAACCTGTATTATATCAACTCCCTTTGAGAGCCAGAGGTAGGTTCTCGTTACAACCAGGCTCCCTTCCTCAGTGGGATATATTGTCAAAACAAAACTATTTTTCTTTGCAATTAGCACACCTGGTATTCCTCCCTCTATACAGACATCCTTTGACTGAAAACATTCAAATTGAGTTACATTCGTATAACGCCTTTAACTTTGTAAAACTGACACTGAGCCAGACAAAGAGCTGTGACCTAAGATTTGGTCAAACAGGTTGATTTTTTTCAGACAACGTAGAGAAATAAAGAGGTAGAGAGGTTTGAGGAGAGAGTCCCAGAGCTTGGAGCACAGGCAGCTGAAGGAATATCCACCAATGATGAGGTGATGAAAATCAAAGCTGTACAAAGAAGACAGAATCTGAGGAGCACAGAGAACTCATTTAGCCACGGGACTGGAAGTGTTTACAGAAATGGAGAGGGGTGAGGCTATGAGGAATTTGCTTGCTTCAATGTGAATTTCATCGTCAAGGTTTGGCCTGGGTGAAACACAAAAGATTTTTAGGGGACTTGACAGCATAGATGCAGAGATATTATTATTTCTTGTGGGTTAGTTTAGGACTGGGGCCATAACCTCAGAATAAAGAGTCACCCATTTAAGACAGAGATGAGGAGGTCTTTCTTCTTTCTGTGTGTAGTGAATCTGTGGTATCCTTTACCATGGAGGTTGGGTTGTTAAGCATATTCAAAGCTAAGGTGGAAACATTTTTTATCCAATAAGGGAATCAAGAGTCAAGGGGGAAAGCCAGGAAAGTGGAGCTGAGGACTATCAGACTGTCATGATCTCATTTAATTGCAGAATAGAATTGATGGACAGAATGGCCTTCTTCCAAATAGGTTTAGGGTGAGAGCGGAAAGATTTAGAAGGGGCAACATGCAGAGGGCTGTACGTGTAACAAATGAGCTGCCAGAGGAAGTGATGGAGGCTGGTACAGTTACAACATTTAAAAGGCATCTGGATGGGTATATGAATAGGAAAGGTTTAGAGGGATATGGGCCAAGTGCTGGCAAATGGGAGTAGATTAATTTAGGATATCTGGTTGGCATGGATGAGTTGGACTGAAGGGTCTATTTCTATGCTCATTGACTCTATGACTATATGATTTTATAGGACAGGAGCGGGTTGAATGGAACTGGATGTGAGTTAGGACACAGGCTGCAGCACCTTATTTAGACATGCAGTAGCCGGCAACCCTGGAGGCACTGAGTCTTGAGGTGATAGAGATGTGGTTAAAACCTTTAAGCAGCAGATAATATCAGATAAACAGTATATTGTCAGACCAGAGTAATTCATGCTCAGCATCAAATAATTATTGAATCTCATGTTCCAAATAGCGAATAAACCAATTTCTGAAGGAAATTGGCCATTCTGAAAAATTTTTCTTTTTAATACATATAGACTCAAAGCTGCTGAATGTGGGTGTGTGTGTGTTTTTCTGTCTCTACCACTTTCACGTGTGCATGGACCACCCTTGTCTTCATGAATCATAGCTTCTTAAACGGTGCATGTAATAGTTAGCCAGTTGCCCGGCGTGCTGATCACAAGCTGTCTTATGTGCATGTTATGCAAGTTTGCATAAAGGGTGTTAAAAAAAAATACATCTCCGAGACAGATTGACGTAAATCAGATTAGAAATGTTCATTAGACAGACTGCTAGCTCCCTCCTGAAATGTCTTGACAAACTCCTTTTCATATTGTAATGTCTGTGCATCGATTGTTCTAAGTTAAAGCAATTACTGACCTATAGTCAGTGGCGGCTGCTTAATATTTAACTGGAGCAAATGTTGCCTCTTTGTTTGCATTTAAAATGTGTTAGGTTCATCAATCAATCCTCATTATGTCATTTATCTACTGGGCAATTGTTGGTATTTGCACTGAAAACTAAACTGAACATTACTTCGATTGAATGTCTAGGTCTGTCTTGCCACAGCTTTCCTTGGGTCTTTATTAATTCTTCCCAAGATCCAAAATAATGAAAGCACGAGGAATAATTTAACCCATTATGACCATCATTTGTCAATTTCAGACGTGAGAAAACAATACAATGTCTGTGAAAAAAAACTCTTCTGTTTAAATTGCACTCTGCAATTAGTAGTAAGTTTACTCATTTTCGGTTTAATTACTCTATCTGACATTTGTCATGAAATGTATTGTCAAGAATTAGCATTCGCAGAATCTTGGGGATCATTAGTTAAGACATGCAAGCATGCATGCTTTTGTGTGAAATCCTTTTAGTCACTTGTTACTAAGGCATTAACTGGTTCAAAAGTCTTGGCCTATTTATTAATAAACCAGAAGTCTGCATTTGTTGCCACGTTCATGAGTAATATAATTCAGTGTAATTTGCTCATTCATGTTGTAGTGCTCTGTCCATTAGTTTTCATGTGCATGTAGCTTGATCTGTAATGTCCTTCCTCTTCCTTCACTTCCCTATCCTCCACTCTCACAAGCAACCTGTTCAAATATTCACTCTCACCAGCCACTGCCAGGGAAGAGAAAAATCTCTGTCCCAGCTAATCGGCAGGAAATCTACGGGTATTTTGAAACCATCACAACTGTGCACGCAGAGTTAATGAGCAGAGTTAATGTGGAGTTAACTGCTCATTAGGTGTCAGATAGACAGCTAAAAGGGAACGGGTTTAGACACCTGCCAAAACCACACTGTTTTCAAGGATTTTTTAAAAAGTTGAAGTATGCATTTTTGTTTTAATTCAACAAATGTGTCTTTGATTTGAGAAGTTTCCAAGGTTTCCAAGAATGGCTCCATTTGAGGGTCTTCAAGTACCTGGTCAGATCAGAGAAGCCGTGGTGTGCCTCTTGGACAAGAGAAGGCTGTAAAGGAGGATTTTTGTAGAGGGTTCAAAATCATTAGGGATCAGGAGGGAGTGGATAAAGACTTTTCCCATTGGCGGAAACATCGACAATCGAGGGGAGACTGATTTAAGGTCAACTGACAAAAACACCATAGACAGCCTGAGGAAGAACCCTTTTACATCCAGTGGGTGGTTAGGATCTGGGATTTCACTGTCTTGAAGTATGGCCAAGATAGATTCAGCCATAGTTTTCAGGAGGGAATTGTATAATAATCTGAAGAGGAAGAACTCTGTAGGGCTACAGGGAAAGGCAGGTGAATGGGACTAGTTGAGTTGTATGAATGGAGGCACATACTACACAGTAACTGTTCTATGGTTCATTGAGTTGTAACCACCACAAGTGTGTGGATGTCACTGGCTGTATCCATAATGAGGCTCACTCACTGGATTGCAAAAGGGATTGGCTCTCAGTCACATTTCTTAGTCGGTCTGAGGCACAGATGTCTCTGTTGATGCTCCCCCGTGCTGACCATCCAATTGGGGAGATGGCTGTCGGGACATGGAAATATGTATCAAGAGCAGCTGCATTAGAAAACCATTCTTATTGTTAAAATAAAACTGGTGGTGTTGTTGCAGATCTGGCTGAAGAACAAAGTGCTGGAGAAACTCAGCAGATCTGGCAGTATTACAAGATGCACTGCTGAACTTTACCATACAGCCTTAGACAGCCCCCTCTAAACTCACAACCACTTCCATCTAGAAGGACAAGGGCAACAGATACATGGGAACACCACCACCTCCAAGATCACCTCCAAACCACTCACCATCCTGACTTGGAAATATATTGCCATTCCTTCACTGTCACTGGATCAAAGTCCTGGAACTCCCTTGCTAAGGGAATTTTGGGTCTACCCATAGCACGTGGACTGCATCGGGAAGTCCAAAGATTTGCGAGTTAGGTGGATTGGCCATGCTAAATTACCCATCGTGTTCAGGGATGTGTAGGTTAGGTGCATTTAACAATGGAAAGTGCAGAGTTATAGGGTTAGGATAGAGGATGTGTGGGATGCTCTTCGGAGGGTCGGAGTGGACTTGTTGGCCTGAATTGTCTGTTTCCACACTGTGCAGGGATTCTGTTCTATACAGGAGAGCAGCTCAACACCACCACCTTCTCAAGGGCAGCTAGGGATGGGCAATAAATGCTGGTCAGGATTCCTGACGAAGGGCTTTTGCCCGAAACGTCGATTTTACTGCTCCTTGGATGCTGTCTGAACTGCTGTGCTTTTCCAGCACCACTCTAATCTGGACTCTGGTTTCCAGCATCTGCAGTCATTGTTTTTACCTAATAAATGCTGGTCAGCCAGTGACACCCATGGTCAACAAGCAAATAAAACAAAACCTCAGAGCTCAGTGGTTCAGGTCCTGCCCAACTCCTTCATTTCACCCAATCCCCATTGGCTCAATCCATTCCAAGTGGCCCAATCTTTTTAAAGAATGATTTGTTCTCACCATCAAATTCCTTTGCAGCCTTGTCCCATTTACTACCTCTGCCAGTCTTTATACCTGTGCCTCTAGTCTCCTTTTGCAGCCACCTTTCCAGTCTTTCTCTCTCTCTCTCTTTCTCTCTCGCACGCACACACACACACACATAATGTGTTGACAAAGTTTGAACCACATAAGCTGAAGGCTCCAGAAACTGACCTCTGCCCCTCTACTCTGGAACTTTCCATCTTGCTGCCTTTTCAAAATAGTCTCAAACATTTCATGCTTTTGCCTGAGCTTTGTGGTTAACTTTCTCAATTCCCTTATGCTTGATCCATCTCCCTGCAACTTTTTAAAATCTATCTTTTATTGTTCCTTCCTTCACCTGTAAAGCATCTATTAGTTAGTTTCTATGCTGAACGTCCAGTTGAATGCAAATATTTTTCAGCACCCATGCATGGTTGTTGAGTGATAATGTGATTACGTTCGGCTGTGAGGGCCTTCACAGTAAAATAGCCATTGGATTTCTGGTACATATATCAGTACAAGAGAAGTGGCAAAACCCAATACACATTAGCATCATCAGCAAGGGTGCATTATGAGGGGTAATAGGAGGGAAAGGATTGTGTATTATTAAAACAGAGGGTTTTTTTTTACACCCTGTCATTTTCCTGTGCTGCTTTTTATATGGGATCTTTCTATCCTATGTATGTACATTTCTATCTTTATCATTGTTATGAAGTACTACATTTCCCATCCTCCAGGGGCTATACTCGAATACCAAGCTTTTTGGGTTGTTAGGATTCCTGAGAAAAGAGACATGTTGTCAAAACATTTTAGCCTGCACACATCAGGATAAAACTGCAAGAATACCAAATCTCAAAGGGAACAATAATTTACACTGTTTCCTGGCACATACTGCATGTACCTCCACCAATCAGAGTTTACATGCCAACCAATCAGAATCCAATTGCCAACCAGTCAGCACCTTTTTATCTTACTGCGTAAATTGGTGCTTCCTTTTGGAATTTGGTATTCTTGTGATTCTATCCTGATGTGAGCAAGGTGGAAAGACTTTGACAGCATGTTATTTTTTGTGAGCTATGCTCAAGTTCTGTCCAACCAAACAGATGTTTTTGATGATAATTATTCTCCCAATGCATGTGCAGTCTGAACATTTACACCAACAGCAGTGACTTGCTGAACTGAATGATTTCTCCCTGCATCGTCTGATAAGTGCAGGAGGAGTGAGAGAAGATATTTTTAAAGAATCAACAATTGCTTGTCACATTAGCATACCTCTCTACATCAATGGTGAGAGTTATTGAATGAGCAAAACTTTAGCTTAGCTCTTTGAGAACTATGCATATGTAGGAAGAAACAGGTTTCACTGGTAGGAGATTTGTTCCCCAGAGGACACATTTAATTTATGAAAGTGCTGTAAAAGCATGTTATGTGTATACTTTACCTTAAAGAGAGTTCACTTGTAAGGACAACATGCGCTGTGCATGCCGCTGCTTGCCATTTGGTCTGCTATGGGTTTGCAAGCTACACACACAGAAATCAGTTAGTTTGCAGTTTAGTCTGCTCCTTAACTTAATGTGTTTTTCTGTTTCAAATAAACGAACCCGTGGAGTTAATCAATCCCAATGAATAATTGTTAGAGCAATATCGTGAAAATGACGTGAAATCATAGAATCCCTACAGTGTGGAAGCAGGCCGTTCGGCCCATCGAGTCCACACCAACCCATGACATGGTGAACAGCAGTGGTAAACATTGCACTAATGAGAGGCCTGTCTTACTTGAATATAGTGAGCAAGTTAATCTACAGATGGAAAACATTGTTGACATTTTTGAATCACGCTAAAGTGCACAAGACAACCCTCAATATCTTTGCTCATTACAGCATTAAGAGTATTGAAAACGCAGCTTGCTGATGAGCAAGGAGGGAGGTAGATTTTTGTCAGGCAGGGAATCGAATATTATTGAGAGTAGATAGGAATGTGGAAATCAAAACACCAACAGATCAGCCGTGATCATTTTGAACAGCAGAGCAATCTCCAGGGGATGAATGACCTACTTCTCATTCTATCCTACACGAGTCAAAGAAAGGTGAGCACATGTCTCACGTACATATCAATCTCATGGAAGACATCAATCTCACCAAGCTGTCAGAAGTATTTGCAAAAGTTTAAATTATCTGGAGTTAGCAAGATTTGGAATCCGCTGCCTGGAAGCAGATCCAGTTGTATTTTAATGGAAATTGAATAAATGTTTGAACTGGAGAAAATTTCAGGGTTTCTGATGAAAGGGCATGTGTCTAATTGGACCGCTGTTTCAAAGAGCCAGGAGATGCACTATGGGGCTGAATGGCCACCTTCAGTACTGTAACTGGAGTTGTCAAGCTACAAAGCATAAAATGGCGCATACAAATTCCCAAAGAGCAAATGCTGCTATGATTCATTTAACCCACTCAGAAGGGATCTGAATAGGTAGGTGGTTCAGAATGGATTAGAGAGGAGAAGGTGCATGCAGGTAGTTACATGCTGAAGTTGGAGTTCTTGTTCTCTTTCAGGCTTATGTGCATCAATTTGTAATGCAGCAAATTAGCATTCAGCCATTTTGGTCCCGCTCAGTCGATTACATCTGAGCTTAAGAGAGGACAAGGTTTCACTCCTCTTCCTCAGGAAGCACTGGGCTAAATTACAGAATTGCCAATCACTTTTGATCTGTGAGCAGCAGTGGAGTCAGTGCTCGCTTATCACTTCTGTATTCCACCTTGTCCCTTAGGGAAGTGGGAAAAGTACGGCAATCCAGATGTCTGCTTTTTAAAAGCAGTTGTTATCCTGACTTGTGCAGAAACCTGAAGGATGCACACATTCAGCAGTCGAATCTCACCGAGAGCCTGATATCCAAGTCAGGCATATTAGAACTTATTATTATTCTACAGCTTGATCTGTAGATAAGTGGATTAATTAGCTGTAGGAATCAAACCTCAGAGTGTTCAATTTGCCCACAGTTCTTTTAAAGCCAGCTTTGTTTCCAGACAGCATACTTTCACTGCACCTCTGAAAGCTCATCCAGCAGCACACGTACTTCAGTTTGAATTTGTTTCAATTGGACTTAACTGGCAAGACGAAGGCTTATCGAACCTATAATCAAGAAGATTGCATCAGTCGCTGTGTCACTTGTTATATCGAGCTGTTCCCAACTCTCTCAGGAAATAGTGATGGGAAAACGCAACAGGAAGATTTGGTATATTGGGAAAAGAAATGAGCACTGCACTGCCCACAACATTATTGATTACTTCTGATGGTCACTGAAGTGTGTGCGTTTTTGACACAGATCATGTTAATACCATCACAGACGTCACTGCAGCGATGACAGGACACCCTCCGTGCCAGATGAGCCAAACCATTGCTCCACTTGCTTTCTGCTTACCGCTGAGTGAGCAGCTCTGGGTTTTAACTGCTTACCCCATTGACGTCAAACTAGACCGAGAGATGTGAAGTCACTTTTAAAAACTGTTGTTGCTCTGTGAAACCTGAACGAGTCGTTTTGTTGAATTGTTGTGAAAGATGCATTGCATCTGTTCACCAAAACCCTGCTCTTGACAGGAGGGATCCTCATGCAGAGGAACTGAGTGAATCCTGAACAAACCAAACTTTTTTTTCGCAGCTGCTGGAACTTTTGAGCCCTCCAAAATGAGTTTGGATTGATTAGCGTCATGTTTGAAATTCCATCCCAGCGTTTCTGCTTAGCTTCCACACTCTCCCTCATGAATGGTTGCAAAGGTTCACCAAAGAGGTAAAAACAATGACTGCAGATGCTGGAAACCAGATTCTGGATTAGTGGTGCTGGAAGAGCACAGCAATTCAGGCAGCATCCGAGGACAGGCAAAATCTTTCAAGTCAACCTTGAAGGCAGCAAGCAACATTTCGGTGCCCTGGGATAGAGCGATCCCTGGCTAAATCCCTTCTGTGTCTGGCAAGTCACCCATAAAACCATAAGACGTAGGAGCAGAAATTAGGCCATTTGATCATGGCTGGTATGTTTTTCAACCCCATTTTCCCACTTACTCCCTGTTATCTTTGATCGTCTTGGACAGCACGGTGGCTCAGTGGTTAGCGCTGCTGCCTCACAGGGCCCCGGGTTCAATTCCAGCCATGATCGACTGTCTGTGTGGAGTTGGCACATTTTCACTGTGTCTGCGTGGGTTTCCTCTGGGTGCTCCGGTTTCCTCCCACAGTCTTTAAGCTGAAGGGCCTGTTTTCATACTGTACAGATTCTATCAAGAACTTATCTATCTCTGTCTTAAATCTACTCAATGATCTGGCCTCTGCAGCTCTCTGTGGCAATGAACTGCACAGATTCATTAGAAATGGCAGTGAAGCCTGTCACAGTCAAATAGGCCAGTCACATTTTCTGCCCAGCTTTCTGTGTGAGTGATGCTCATATGATGGTCACTATCAGGGAATCAGCCCTATTGTGAGTATGAGTTTTCAGGAGAGGAAGGTGATACTGGGCAGAGATTTATTTTCTTCAAAAAAAGGCTCATGGTTCTGTTTCTTCATGCAGTCAGCTTTGGTTCTTTGAGTGTTGAAGACATTGTTGTCTTTCCCTATCCCACTGAGTTGTTCTGTGGTTTCAAGAACCCTTTTCAGAGGGTAGTTGGCACTGGCCGGTTCGCCAGCTAGTGAATGGCGGGTGGAAATCTGGCCAGTGTTCACATCTTGCTGCTCCCCTGGCTCCCAGTCACATGATTAGTAATGATCTAAAAGCCAGTCGCATGTCAGGGATTGGTTAACTCTGTGGGTGAGTTAATTTAAAATAGTAAAACACATGATAGGTTAAGAAGCAGACATTGCAGCAAAATGACTGATTTCTGCATGTGTGCAGCTAGCAAACTCATAACAGACAATGTTGCAGAGAGTATCACAGCATCATACATATATAGATGAGTGAGGGAAAACTAAGAAGCTTGTGGACTATAATGAGAGACATAGGGTCTGACCAGTGTATAATAGACATAGGGTTGAATTTTGAGGTCGGGAGAGTGGGGATCCCACTGCCTTTCCTCCTCTACCCCATTTTGTCTGGTGCGAAGAGGGCCCCCTGGTGAAGGGGAGGTGGTATAAAGAGTTGCAGTATTGTCAGGCACTCAGTTACACATCAAGGGACCTGGCATGGTGATGAGTGGACTTGGCAGGATGTTGGAGAGCCACTGCAAGTCGGGCTGTTTACCTTGATGAGTGGGGATGGAGAAGGGCATTTCCTGCCTGACTCAATCTCGGTCCCTGATTTAGTATTTATTCATTAAAGTGAACTTGAGATGAGGCTAAAGAAGTACACCAAACACAATTTTATTTCCAGGGCAGAGGCTAAGGAGATTTATGGTAATGCAGTCGACTGGAAAAATGCAACTTTGGACCAGTGTGCAATCTCCTGTCTTGATTCGTGTGGCTGCATTATCATAAAGACTGTCAGGATGGAGTCTCGTTTCTGAACTTGCAGATGCTTGAGTGCTGAGTTTGCAATGCCACACCAGGGCTTAATATAAATGAGATTTTGCACCAGTCAGCAACTCCATTAAACAGCGATTTATTGTTAGTTTTAGTGCTGTTTGTATAGCAATCAACACTCAAAAATCACCTCTGTTATCACTGGGGATCTATTTGATTTTTAGTCCACAGTTGTATCTGCTCTAGTTCCTAAATTTCCGTCAGATTTACAACGTTGTTTTGTAAACATTTGTTGGCCACGCTACATTGTTAGATTTGCAGAGTTTACAGAAATGATTCAGGCTCCTGAATGGAACTTTTACATATGACACAACCTGTATAACTTAACTCAGTAGGAAACCCTTGCTCCTAACTTTCCATCAGGGATGTCAGAGCAAGAGTTTCAACATTTGTTGACTACCGTTCGTGGAAAGCTGAGGGAGCCAAGTGAAGTTTAAATCAAAGGCAAGATGCTGGAAGACTGAAACATAAACATGTTGGAGATGCTCAGCAGGCCAGGCAGAAAGATCTGCTGAGTGTTTCAGCACTTTCTGTAGATATTTTCATTTAATTCCAAGAAACAGTGCCATTGAAGGTTCACGGGCCAGCTTGTCAAGGCTTGGGGCCAGAGATTTAGACACCCCACGGTCTAAAGAGTGTGAACGGATATCCTCTGAATCTGGAGCAGAAGAGGTGTGATCTAAGTAGTCAGCAGGGACAGATGAACATGTTGGACTGACTTGATTCTGGTGACTTATAAACCAGACCATTTCAAACGGCAATGCAGAGATAACGCGGTGTGTTTTAAAATAACCTTGTGCTTGATTTCTTCAAACAGACCTTAACACTCAAAGCCCCTGCCTGAGTGTTGAATGTGATTTTGGGGCCAAGTGCATTGTGAAGAATAACAAAGCTGTGTGTGAGTGTCAGCAGAGCTGCCAGAACGTGTACGCACCAGTTTGCGGGAGTGATGAACATATCTACGGCAGTCAATGTGAGTTGGAGGCCATGGCTTGTATTCTGAAAAAGCACATCACCGTCAAACACAAGGGTCCCTGTGGTAAGTGCAAAACAAAGTTATTCCAATCAGTTTCCGAAGATTTTATTAAAATAAAAGTGCTAACTGCTGTTAATTGTGTTTCCTTCTTTCTAATTCTATATTTTGTGTACGGGTTGAAAGTATGAATTGGAAATTGGATATTGCCAGTTTTGCAGCATTAATCATGAGTGTTGTTATTTTCACCTTTCTGTCAGATTTTCACAAATGCAAACTTCTCTTGGCTCAGATAGCTCTTACAAAATGGTTCCATTCCCCAGTGGTTCTTACAATCATACAGTGTAGAAAGACATATTGGGCTCATTGAGTCTGCACTGACTCTCCAAAAAGCATCCCACCCACACCCAGCCCTCCAACCTATCCCTGTAATTACCATAGTTAATCCACCTAACCTGCATATCCCTAGACTACAGGGACATTTAACATGGCCAATCCACCTAACCTGCACATCTTTGGACTGTGGGAGGAAACCCACGCAGACACTGGGAGAATGTGCAAACTACAGGCAGACAGTTGACCGAGGCCAGAATTGAACCTGGCGTCCTTGGCACTCTGAGGTAGCAGCACTAACCACTGGGCCACCATGCTGCCCTAAGGGTGAGATTGCATGGCCATCTACAGCACAAGAGGCTGGGTTCAGATTCCCCTTTGTCTTTCTGAGGTCATACTTTAGAAAGTGGGTGAAGTGAAGAGACTGAGCGTTGGGGGAAGGCGCTGGCCTAGTGGTATTATCACTGGCTTATTAATCCAGAGACATGTTCAGGGGATCTGGTTTGAATCTTACCAAGACAGATAGTAAAATCTGGATTAAAGAGCCCAATGATGACTATGAAATTGTTGCTGATTGTCAGGAAAAGGTTCAACTAATGTCCTTTAGGGAAGGAAACCACTGACCTTTCCAATTCTGGTCCATATATGAACCCTGGCCCAGAACAATGACTCTGAATTGTAATAAATGATGGCCTGGCCAGTGATGCCCACTTCCTTTGAATGAACAAGAAAATAGGACCACATTGGTGTGGTGTTGGTCTTGATGGTGCTTTTTTAATTATTTCAAAAATATACTTTATTCATAAAAAATCTATTTGTATGTACATAATCACAAATGCAGTTTGGTTCTGTACAGTAGCATATCAAGGAAACAAACAAACCTTTGAATCTGATTCTATCTGAACAAACCAAAGGCACCTCTTAGGTGGTAAAAACAATGACTGCAGATGCTGGAAACCAGATTCTTGTCTAGAGTGGTGCTGGAAAAGCACAGCAGTTCAGGCAGCATCCGAGGAGCAGGAAAATCGACGTTTCGGGCAAAAGCCCTTCATCAGGAATACAGCTGATTTTCCTGCTCCTCGGATGCTGCCTGAACTGCTGTGCTTTTCCAGCACCACTCTAATCCAAAGGCATCTCTTACACAGCCAAGTCTTGATGTTCCTGCCCTGTCATTGTCAATACCCCCTGCTACGGTGCATGAGAATGCAGCAGCCAGGAAAATACCACACAGACTGTGCTTTATGGCCATCTGACTGCACATGTACCCTGATGGAACTAAGCACTGAAAACATTGATGACACATAAGACTAACCTTTGAAGGGTTTGTTGGCAAGCCTCTCAAGGAGACAATGCTGCCTCTTCAGATGTCAAACTGTTTGGACTGGGCTTGCCAACTCTGATTGGACAGATTCCTGGAGGTTCTGTCACATAACCTCCTGCCTCAAATTATCCAGCCCCAGCTTTCCTGCCATTGGCCAGCCCTGAGTACCTCTCCCTGCAGGCCACCGTAGTGTTGCACCAATGGGAAGGTGAACACACTCCACAGCTCAACTGTATGATTCTAACCTTTGAGTCAAACAGACTTTTCTTAAAACTACCTCCAATATCTTTATAGTAAATAAATAAAACAAATTTAAAGGTAATGGGGGAGAAAAAGGATTTTTATTGCCCTTTGATCTTTGGGTTGCTCAATGCATTGTGCTGGAAATTAATTTTAAATTAATTTGCACCAAGTTCTGCTCCTCGCTGTGCCCACTGACCTACATTAATTCCCAGCTAAAGAACGCCTCCATTGTAAAATTCTCCTGCATATAGTTTGCAATGATTTCACCTTCACTTTCCCCTTAATCCTCTCCAGCCCAAAAACTCTCTTGAGATTGCTATAGTCCTCCCATGTAGGCCTTTTGCCGTTCCTGATTTGAATCGTGTTACCATTGATGGCCATTCCTTTCACTGCCAGAGCCTCTGTAAACCTCATTAACTCCCTAGCTCCCTCTCTTTCTTGAAGATGCGCTTCTGCTCAGATCTCTTTGACCAAGTTTTTGGCCACCTGTCCTAATATTGATTTATGTGACTTGTGTAGCAATGAGGCCTGGGTCTCCTTGTACACCAGGCGTTGATAGTAAGCAGACAGGTGCAGGAAGTGGTGAAGAAGGCAAATGGTGTGTTAGTCTTCATCGTGAGAGGATTTGAGTACAGGAGAAAAATGTGTTGCTGTGATTGTACAGGGCCTTGGTGAGACCATACCTGGATCATTGAGCGCAGTTTTGGTCGCCTTTTCTGAGAAAGAATGTTCTGACCATGCAGGGAGTGAAATAAAGCTTGACCTGACTGATTCCTGAATGCCAAGGCTGGTGTAAGAGGAGAGATTGAACCAGTTAGGGTTCTGTTCACTGGGGTTTGGAGGAATGATTAGATTAGATTCCCTACAGTGTGGAAACAGGCCCTTCGACCCAACAAGCCCACACTGACTTTCCGAAGAGCAACCTACGCAGACCCAACCCCTACATTTACCCCTGACTAATCCACCTAACACTATGGGCAATTTAGCATGGCCAATTCACCTAACCTGCACACCTTTGGACTGTGGGAGAAACCTGGAGCACCCAGAAGAAACCCACACAGACACGGTGAGAACGTGCAAACTCTACACAGACAGTTGCCCGAGGCAGGAATTGAACCCAAGTCCCTAGTGCTGTGAGGCAGCAGTGCTAACCACTGAGCCACCGTGCTGGTGCCGTAGAGGAGGGTTCTTGTAGAAACCTATAAAATTCTAGCAGACTAGACAGGTCAAACATAAGAACAATGTTAACGAGTTTTGAGAAGATTTGTAGCTCAGGTTGAGGTTCTGAATGTAGGTTTGCTCGCTGAGCTGGAAGATTCATTTCGAGACGTTTCATCACCCAACTAGGTAACATCTTCAGTGGGCCTCCGGGTGAAGCACTGCTGATAATACCTGCTTTCTATTTATATATTTGGGTTTCTTTGGGTTGGTGATGTCATTTCCTGTTCGTTTTTTCAGGGAATGGTAGATGTGTTTGATGTGTTTGTTGAAAGAGTTCCGGTTGGAATGCCATGCTTCTAGGAATTCTCGTGCATGTCTCTGTTTCTCTTGTCCGAGGATGGATGTGTTGTCCCAGTTGAAGTGGTGTCCTTCCTTATCTGTATGTAAGGATACTAGTGAGAGAGGGTTATGTTTCCAGAAACCGAGCCACTCTCCCCTACATCAAAGACATCTCAGAAATGACTGCCAGACTACTCGGACCCCTTGGCATCATGGTAGCCCACAAACCCACCAACACACTAAAACAGCAGCTGATGAACTTGAAAGACCCAAACAGACAACAAGCAAAACTGATGTCATTTACAAAATATCGTGCAAGAACTGTAACAAACACTACATTGGACAAACAGGCAGAAAACTGGCCACCAGGATACATGAACATCATGACCCACTCTGACTAGTATCCTTACATACAGATAAGGAAGGACACCACTTCGACTGGGACAACGCATCCATCCTAGGACAAGCCAAACAGAGATATGCATGAGAATTCCTAGAAGCATGGCATTCCAACCAGAACTCTTTCAACAAACACATTGATCCCATCGACCACCTCCTGAATAAAAGAACATGAAATAACATGACCACAGGAAATGACATCACCAACCCAAAGAAACACAAACATATAAATAGAAAGCAGGGATTATCAACAGTGCTTCACCCAGAGGCCCACTGAAGATGTTACCTAGTTGGGTGACGAATCGTCTGGAAATTAACCTTCCAACTCAGCGAGCAAACCTACATCCCCAGGAACAATGTTTACAATGACAAGGAATGATGTTTAAGAACCAGAGGTAACAAACTAAGAATTATGGGACAGGCCATTTAGGGCTGAGATCAGGAGAAATTTTGAGAGCTAAAGGGAAACTTTAGGGTCAAACAAGCTATGTGTCAAAAGCAGGAACAGGGGATCAAGTTGGATGATCAGCCATGAACATATTTAATGGTGGAGCAGGCTTGAAGTGCTGAATGGCCTGCTCCTGCTCCTATTTTCTATGTTTTCTACCTCAGGACATTTTACTATATTTAAGGTAGTATATAAATGCAAGTTGTTGTTGCTTTTGCTGTTGGAAAATTCCAAGATAATCATGAACTGTTGACCTTCTGGTCTGGTCCCACTTTGAACATCCTGTCCATTCTGCATCCTAACATTCTGCACCAATTATTTTATGACATTCCAATAGATTCTACTAACTAAACGAATGAAATGTTTTGCTCCTGACTAGTACTCAAGGTCACCAAATATTGTTTGTGATGAATTGTGGCTGGTGTGGCTCACCTTTCAGGTGGACGATCTTAAGGGAAGAGAGAGTTTTTCTCATGCAATGGTCTCTGGCTGGACTGGAACCAGACACACTAAAAGCAGTAAGCTGAAAGACAGCAGAGGAAAGGAGGAGTTGTGTTGGGTCATTCATGTATGCTGTTGTCATGATTATTCACATGCCCACTCTCTGGTCCCTTGGCTACCTGCTGCCAAGATTTGTTGCAAGCCTCTAGATAGATGGGCAGATGGATTTTATTTCCTGAAGCTGCCAGACTGTGTCTGACTGACAAGAGGTCAGGGAATAAATTAAACGAGATGGGAGTGGGTGTCTGGCTGAGAGGCTGTTAGCTATTCAAAAGGAAACAAAGACAGAAATTGCTGGTGAAACTCAGCAGGTCTACTGGTATCTGTGGAGAGAAAACCAAGTTAATATTTCAAGTTCTGTGACCCTTCTTCATAACATCTGAGCATCTGGTTTTTTAGATTATTTTATTTAGTTAAGGTATTAATTATGCTTCTATTGTCATTTGGTAAAGGATTGTTATTCCATGTGGCATTATTCATCTGAGGCTATACGACAAAGGATCAATTAATTATTAGCTAACTAATTAGCTCACAACAAGAAACTTAAAATTAAAAAAAACATTTTTTCACCTGGGATATCAATGCACAAGAAAGTTTTATGAATTGTCCTTGGAAAGTTATATATTTTGTCAGGGGTCCAAATTTCTGTCTTCAGTACCTGCCCATATGCATACAATCCATGTATAAATATTAAATGAATGCTCTGGTTAATTTACATTGAATGGAGCAGGACATGTGACCCTCATGTCATTGCCTTAATGTATATTTCAGGTTCAGTTCAAGATTCAGATATTACCCACATATGACCCATCAGAGCTACATGCTACTCTTTCCAAATCTCAGTGTTTAACTTTTTACAGCCAACTGGTGAATGAAGGGATGAGAAGTCAATCTTTACTTAGTTTGAGATTGACTCACAAGGTGGAACATTACAAATATATGACTCAAAACTCCATAACTAATCCCGGGTGTCAATAAGTGTCTTTGTATCCTGAGCCCTGAACCGAGTTTGTACCCTATTTGAAATGAGCACCACCAGTCCACTTTGAAAAAGAGCTCCAAGTTTTAAAGAATTTTTTAAAAACCTATGTTAAAATTGGAGGAGGCAATGGCTTGGTGATATTGTTGCTGGATTAATAATCTGGATAATGTCCTGTGAAATAAAAACAGAAAATGCTAGGGAAGTTCAGCAGGTCTGGCTGCGTCTGCAGATAGGAAAAACAGGGTTAACATTTTGAGTCCAGTGACCCTTACTCAGAACTGGTCTGTGGAGCTGGGTTCAAATCTGACCACAACAGATGATGGATGCAAATTTGAAGAGGGAAGAGACTGAAATTAAAAGTCTACTGATGTCCTTGAAACTTTGTTGATTATCGTAAAATCCCTGGATCGTTAATTCCCATTGGCAATTCCCTTCCCTCCAGGGCCACAGCGATGTGTTTGACTTTGAACCACCCCCTGAAATGTTTGAGCAAGCTGTTCAATTTAAGGGTGTTTAAGGATAGCCAAAAAATGCTGATCTTGCCAGCAATGGCGACAGCCTGTGAAAGAATAAAGAAAGGTTTTAGCTTTCCTTTCAGTCTGGAACGTTGCAGGGACATTCGGTTTGGGAGGGATTGGAACTCATTAGATTTTGATCTATGTTTGACCATCAGGGGTCAATGGGAAACCTTCATTGAATGGAAACACTTTCAATCAATGTGATTTCTCCTAAACCTGGAAACATGGGACGGTCAAGACCTCGAATCTCAGCAAATGGACATTCATTACAATTCCAGACAGTTTTAGTGCTCACTTGTCACTTGAGGCCAGTTCAGTGTGATAGATTTAGGGACAGCTGTTTTAGCAATCTTGCCCTCATCGATGTGAATTTTCACTCCAGTAAGTTGAGTGCAATGCTGACATCTGAAAAGGAACTGTGGCTGTAAGCTTAAAGGAGAAACATTTTAGAGAACAAGGGAGGTGGGACTAACTAGATACCTCTCTGAGATTACAGACAGTCCATTGGGATTCATTGCGAGCGTCTTGTCATAGGGTTGCATGTCGGATCGTTCATGGGGAGGGGGCCAGTGTTTTTGTTTGGGTGGCCCAACAACAGGGTGAGTGGGGGGAGGTTTGTGGGATCAGAGAGCAATCCAGCAGGCAAAGCCAATTGGATCCTATATCTCCTCACCTCCTTCCACTTAGGGTTTCTTGAATCCATTGTTAAACTGCAGCTAAAATCTGAGAAATGGAGGCGCATTGAAATATTAAAGTTAGGGCCACCTCTGTTAATAACAAAAGACAAATCCATGTTTGAGTTTTACAGAAACCGAAAGAACTGCGGATGCTGGAAATCTGAAACAAAAACAAAAATTGCTGGAAAATCTCAACAGGTCCAGCATCTGTGAAAAGAATTCAGACTTAACGTTTTGGGTCCAGACACCCTTCTTCAGACTGAAGTACATGTCCATATGACAAAAATATAATCAGTGGTTAGAGGCAGACATGGAATAGGAAGCGAAGCAGATGTATTGAGAGGAGAGGGAGATGGGCTGGGGCAGGAATCACCAACTCTTTCTCTGCCCACCATGATGATTAGTCAACTGAGCTCACCTCCAGCTCCAATCCAAGGGCTAACACATCCAGACGTTAAACAAAATTGCACTTCCTAAAACTACCTTTAATTAAACACCTTTCCATTCCTTTATTGTAAAATAAATGCTGGAGGCATGGAGAAATGGGTGACTGGCAATGGGAGATGATCTGATGGGAACTGCCTGTAGGAAACATTGGCAACCATTAGCTTTGAGTCTGAGGTCTGAGTGCAGGAGGTGTGATGTGACAAGACTGTGAACATATATTCTGTTGGTCGGGGAAACTAGAATCAGAGTGCTTGGTGAAGAATTAGAGCCAAGCTCTTCAGAGTGAAAACAACAAATGCTGGAGAAGCACTCTACACCCCACCAGCACCCCCTCCCTCAAACTATCGTATAAATACTAGCCCCTCCACACTTCACTTCAGTTCTGATTAAGAGTCATCTAGGCTTTTTATGTTAGCATGCTCTCTCTCTCCATGGATGCTGCCTGACCCACTGTCCAGCATTTGTTGTTTTCCTTACAGATTCCAGCACCTGCAGCAATTTGTTCCTACTTTCTGATTGAAATTGGGGAAACATTTTACACACAAAAGGTGGTAGAAGTTTGGAGCTCTCTGCCACAAATGGCAATTGATTTTCAATGTGATGCTGATTTACCAAGGGTTTTGTGGGATTGGGGAAAAGGAGATTGACTAAGATGTTAATAAATGACAAATCAGGCTCAAAGGGTGCTGTGGGTTTACCTCCAGTAAGCTATTTTGCCTGGTGCGTACATTAACTTTACAAATTAAGAAACCGGTTGTGGATAATGTGGTATTGTTATCTAAGAATATTGCTTCTTCAGTAGAGGCTGTGCAGGTCATTCTGTTATAAAGTGTGCTTCGTCAACCGATTGATGAACTGGGGACACTGTTTCTAAAGCGCAAACGTTTCAAAGATGTGCTGGTTGTAACATGATTACAGCACCAAATCTTTAATCGCTGTTTCTAAAGCTTGATTTTTCTATAATGCGGGGTCACACAAGAACACAACCATCGCATTATAGAAGAACTGACTGTACAAAGCAAAGGTAAAGGAGGATTGTTGGCAGCTGGTTTGACCTAGAACCACTTGCCAGTAGAGGTAGCAAATGCCGTGAGGTACCCGGAATGGGGAAATATCATGGTCGTGATCCCTACTTGACCTTAACTTTGGCCACGGTCTTAAAACTTCAGTGCATTTTAATGTGGCTGCAACAAGTGCTGACCAGGCAGGAGATAAATGGTTAAATTGCCCTGCTCAGTATTTCCCTCTAATTAATTGGCTGATGATAGCGTTGATGTTCATTTTCTTTGGATAATTAGTGTTTGAAACCCTCATCCTCATAGTTGAAAACATCAGAATCTTTATGCTTGGCTTGTCAAGCTTGGTACCTAGAATGTAGTGCATGACCACACAAAAGTGTGGGTTTAATTCCCGTACCAACTGAGCTGGTTGCTTACTTGCCCTGCTCTTTGGAAATATGATGTGAACCATGGTTAGCAACCCTTGGTTAGCAGCGTGGATGCGCTGCAAAGAGAGGTGATGTGCAGCTTTGTTTAGAGACCTCAGTTTGACCAGCATCAGTTGTGCATTCTTTAAGGATGAGTTGAGAAGAAGAAACACCAACAACAAGTTGCTACATTTGACAGGAATTGGCTCAGGAAGACTGCATTTACCAGATTTTAACATCAAACAGGCTCTGCTTTCACTATTACTTTAATAGGAGGAGTGACAATGCTCACATACTGTCACTTCCTATGGTGCAAAGAAATATTCAAGGACAAACATTACCACTGTACAACGACTATAAATTAAGTCATTTCTGGCACCTACTGCTGTGATTTAGTTTCCAAAAGCTTTGATTCTACTGTGCTTTCTATTGAAAAGAACTGCAAGTGCATGCATCAGATTGATGTACAAAAACTGTGATAATACGGTGTATAATAGAATGGAAACCCTTTATCTAAAGTAGACAATGGTCATGAACAATCAAAACTGACATGATATTAGACTAAATAGGGAAGCATAGTAGAACTAAAAGCAACGGTAAAATACGATGAGGTAACAAATGTGTTGTAATTAAACTTAATTAATAGTTTGGATCTCATTAAATTAATTGAAAAGAAACAAAATTGGATATGTACTCCAAATTTAGTTCCCCAATTTGAGAAACAATGCAAGGATTAGTGAAGATGTGAAATATTTAAATGATGAGGTAAATGAGGAGATGATTACAACGTTTATTTTTCTTAATTTGGTGAACTTTTGTGATCCTCAAGATAATACATGTGAGAGTGGAATCAATGTAAACCAGTAGCAATTTACAATTAGATGAAATACAATCTGATGTTGAATAAAATGCCCTTAACCATGCCCCAGGAATAAGGAGAAAATTTATTTTCAGAATTGCGATAATAGAATTGCAAATGAGGAATCTGGTTCTGCTTTTCTTTGCTTGCAGCTACAAGAAAACTTCCCCTGACTTGACAATGCACCATCACTATTTAAGCAAAGTGATTCTCATTTACCCCCATTTGTCCCATTTATCCACCTACCTACCCTTCACTTTGTAATCCACAAACCCTGCAACCAGATGCGTGGGAGTACTATTGGTCCTGAGACATGGGGGTGGGTTTTATCATAACTTGGGATGGGCAAGCCCACAAGAGTGTGCAGAATTCTGACTTTAACCCTGTCAATATTTTTGTTCAGCATCGTTAAAATGGGCAGGTGTAAAGACAGACGTGGTTGTCAGTTTGCCAAGTGGTGGAATGAGTTAAAATTGGGTTGGGTGTAAAACCAGCATTGCACTGAATTTCAAAGTTTCCTGACGGACAGAATAGGTTAAAATTGCTCTCTTTATAACAATGTATGTAGTTGCCAACTTTTTTCTTTTGCTTTTATGCATAAAGAACTGGTCCATGTGTAGATCATGAAGCTAAGTGCCAATTGATGTTTTGGCTGAGATCCGCTGTCTGACTGCAAACAAGTGAATCAGTTCAGGGATCGACCAAAGTTTCTTTCCAATTTCACGATTCGTTTATTTACCAAGTATCATCTGCTGGTTTGTGTTTTAATTGTAATAACTCAGGAATCCCAATTGGAAACAGACCTTGTTTGTTGTTGAACATCAAAATAGAGCCACTAATCGTGGCATACACAGGCAAGTACCAGCCCAGGACAGACAGTTCTGCAAAACCCATCCCTGGGCCTGCTTTATAAAGGGCTCAGGTGATGAGTTCCAGCTGGATAGGCCATTGTCGGTTACCAAGGAAATTCATACTCCTAAAAGCTCCACAGGGATAGTAATTTCCCAGGGGCCTTAAAGGGGTTATCACAATAATATTACATTTTTATGTTTTAATCATCATTTTCACAATTTGATCTTCTAGTAAATGTATCATGGGAAGTCATTTCTGTTCCCACCATTTTCTTTGAACAGTGAGTGTACCCTTTTCCTTCTTTTCACAATTCAATTGATTTTGAATCATTTCAAGAAGTTTTACGACAGACCACTGTTTCTCGGAAGGTCGGGGGAAATATCTTGTGGCCATTGCTCATTTTATCAGCTGAATTGCTTCCACCAAAATGTGTCCTTTTTCAATTTGCTGCTTTTCCATTTTCACTGTGAAACTGTTTAATCTTTCCATTTGATGTATAATATTCTGTTAATGTGAATTATGGCAGATGTGTAGAACCTGTGCCAGACTGAGCTTTTGGGTTCTTCACAGCTTATTGTGTGTAGCAAGCAGAATGACATTCCATTAAGGTTTTCTATTGAATCCAATTTCTGCTCATTGTCACGTACTAGTATTAATCTCTGTGCAATTTTAGTGCGGGGCTGAGTGTGTTATCAATAACACTCCTTAATAAAGAGTCTGAGATGCTATTGAAACCGCTATCTCTATAATTCAGGAGACAGGTGATGCTGATATAGAACCATTATATTTGAACATGAGATGACCTTAATTTAAATGTACAAATGGATATTGTAATTCAGCAACCATAACCTTGAATTGGATCGCACCTATATAGGGTATCTGCTGATCTGAAGGGAGACATTTTATTAGACACTATCAGATGGGGACAGGACTGGTTGACAAAGTGATTTCGGAACTGGCCTCTCACCTCTGAGACCTGGGTCCAAACACCGGCCAGGCAGATGGAATGAATGACACTCTTTCTGGCAGCTGGCCTTGAGAAGCTAATGTAACACGAGTAAGTGCAGTGTCAATCTATGGGCATCTGCTCGTATGTAAAACTGCCACGAGATCTGGCACACATTGGCATCCTTTATTCATAGGATGGCAGGTTTTGGGGCACAAAAGCAATCTTTTATTGCCGTATTATTATTGCGGTCCTGCATAATTAAAAGATCTTGGGCAGGTTTCCAAGATATTCATAATTAGCTGGAAATATTAATTGTTAAAGGCAGGTCATACTGTGTTTCAAACCCTTATAACATCCATGCAACCATGATTTACAAGCAGAATGAAAAGAAACATTAGCTCTCATGGGCAATAATATAGTTTGAGAGTTTGGCTACATCAATGACCTGATAGATTGTACCCTTCTATATATAACTTTACCAAGGAAATTGCTCTCAGTAATCTTTCTGCTGTGCATAGGGCAATAAGAGATCTACGGTGGTTATCTCTTATATGATCTAATGTCTCCATAAATACAATGGAATTTGTTTGTAGTATGGTGAGTGATGTGGGTTTCAGATTGAATCAAATAAAATAATAGATTCACACACTACATTATTGCATTTGTCAGTCCATTCTTTTTGCATAACGCATGTAAATCATGGATATATGAGTTTTACAAGGTTTTGAAACGCAGTAGGACTTGCCTTTGTCAATTGATATTTCCAACTCGTTATGAATATGACCGGATTAATTTGTGAATGAATGATGTGCCTCAGGGGAGGAAATCCATTGACCTCCTTCTTCAAGGACTGTGTATTGTGGTGAGAGACACACAAACTATAATCGAAAAAGAAAACTTTGTTATAATAGACCAATCTGAATAACTGCCCAATGCAGCAGTTCCCTCACAGGAAAGACATTCAAGCTTTGTGGAAGCTATCATTAAAATCTCCCCTTTGTGCTTTCCTGATGTTTGGTAAAGCAACATCAGCTCCTGTATTTTGTAGTCTGTACTTTATAGCCAAGTGTGTCATTACACAACAACGACTGGACTTCAAAAAGGACTTCATTGGTTGAAAAGTGTTTTGAGGCATCGTTAGGTTTTGTAAGACGCTATGTAAATGCAATTTCTATCTGTTTCCAGTTGGGGATGTGAATTGATTTTGTTTAGATAGCTTTTAACTGCATTCATATAAAGATCAAGACCAGCAAGGGACTGACTGAGGTAAATAGAGTGATATGCATAACAATAAATTTCTACCTGATTTTCAGCCGATTCTATAGTTTTCTTATTCAGTGGAGTCTCTGTACGTAACAGTAGAAGTGTTGAAAATTGTTAGATTACTCAGAAGCTAGTTGGCTGCTGTAATGGGCGAATTATCAGTTTTCATCCTGATTGGATTGATTAAATTGTCTCCCTCAATCATCTCTTTCTTGTCATTGTACTTGTTCTTAAAAACATTAAGACATCGCTGACAGCCAACCTATAAATCTTACATAACCGCAATCGGCAACCTGCAATAGGAGCAATCGTTCAAATTACTTGCTGTTTATCATTAACACAAGCAATGGTTGAGATGAACAGTAGAGACGCATTGAACAGGAAACTAGACATACACACAAGAGAGAAAAGAATTGAAGGGAATGCTGATGGAGTAAATTGAGGGGAGACTTGTTTGGTCCCTGAACACCCAGCGTGGAAAGTTGGGCTGAATGGCCTATTTCTGTGCTGTACAATGTATGGAATCCTAGTATATCATTCTCAACTTGTAAAAGCAAACTTTCTCTGTGAAATGTGACCTGGGATGACAGGACTGACGTTTAGAGAGAGACTGGATCAGTTAGGAGGACTACATTCATTGGAGTTTGGAAGAATGAGGGAGGATCTAATGGAAACCTATAAAATTCTAACAGGACTAGACAGGGTAAGTATAAGAAGAATGTTCCCGATGACCTGGGGAAGCCAAATCCATAGCCACAGATACAGGGTCAGCCATTTGGGACTGAGATGAGAAGAAATGTCTTCACCCAGGGAGTGGTGACCCTGTGAATTCTCTGCCACAGGAAGTGGTTGAGGCCAAAACTTTGAATGTTTTCAGTTTAAAAGGGGTTAGATATAGTTCTGAGAGCTAAAGAGACCAAAGATATGGGGAGAAAGCGGGAACAGAGGACTGAGTTGAATGGTCAGCCATGATCGCATTGTACAGCAGAGCAAGCTCAAAAAAGTAATTGGCCTATTCCTCCTGAGCTCTATGCTTCTATATTACTGCGTTTGGATAATGTGAACACTGATTTGGGCAGCATGGTGGCTCAGCGATTAACACTGCTGCCTCAGAGTGCCAGGGACCTGGCTTCAATTTCAGCCTGAGGCAACTATCTGGGTGGAATTTACATGGTTTCCCTGTGTCTGCGTGCTCTGGTTTCCTTCCACAGCCCAGCGATGTGCAGATTAGGTGGATGGACCATAGGAAATTGCCCACAGTGTCCAGGGATGTGCATGCTGGATGGATTAGCCATGGGAAATGCAGGGTTATTGAGTAGAGGGGTGGGTTTGGATGGGGTGCTCTTCGCAAGGGCCAGTCTGGACTCGATGGGCCGAATGCCTCCACACTGTATGGTTTCTATGATTCCAGCAGCTACACTGCATTCCCAGGTTCTCATAGGGGCTAAAGAGACTAACCTGAAGAATTGCAATGCAGGAACCATGAGGCATCTGACTATGATGGATATCTGTATGTTCCTTGTGTTGACTATCATACCATGCTGTTTCAGTATATATTTGTCAAGGAGTAAATAAGGATGTTTGCATACTTTACCTTTTTGCCACTAACCTTCATGAAGTGAGGTGGGAGGGGGTAGCGGGATATAAAATGGTTACTTTTGGACTTTAAGTGATGTCCTGTGCTTTCTGTTCCCAATTCCAGATCGCTGTGGAAACTGCCAGTTTGGTGCCATTTGCGAGGCTGAAACAGGAAAGTGTCTTTGCCCCACAGAATGTGTCAGCTCTGAGCAGCTGGTATGTGGCACAGACGGCAACACGTACAATAATGAATGCGAGCTGCATGTTCAGTCCTGCATCAAACAAAGGGATATACAAGTTGCAGCCCAGGGAGAGTGCAGTAAGTACTTTTGTATTGCCTTTTATAGACATTACCCTCCGAGGGAGTTGCATGTCTGCAAGCCTAACTTGAGGTTCAGCCTGGTATCGGAGTAGTTCACCTGGATCACAATGATCCCCTGATACTATTTAAAGCTGAGGGTGACATGGCAGCTCAGTGGTTAGCACTGCTGTCTCACAACGCCAGGGACATGTATTTGATTCCACCCTCAGGTGACTGTCTGTGTGGGATTTGCATATTCTTCCTGTATCTGGATGGGTTTGCTCCAGTTTCCTCCCACAGTCTAAAGATATGCAGTTTAGGTGGATTGGCCATGTTAAATTGCACATAGTGTCCAGGGATGTGCGGGCTAGGTGGGTTAGCCATGGGAAATGCAGGGTTACAGGGATGGGGTTGGGCCTGGGTGGAATGCTCTTCGATGGGTCAGTATGGATTTGGAGGCCCAAAAGACCTTTTTCCATACTGAATGGATTCTATGACTTCTCCTAGTGTGTGGTGTTATGGGCTAGGCCAGACCACTCAAAACATTCTTAAGCAGACAGTCCCCAGACCGTAACTTTGCAATTTGTACAGTGAAAATTACCCTGAGTACGATAACTAGGTCGACTCAAAATTTTTAAAACAGACAAAACTTTATTCACAACATTACACAATGAAACACAAAGAACAGAATAAAGAATCCCTACAGAGCTTAACCTATCCAATTAGATTTAATTATGCTGTTCCGAATACGCACAACAGTCCCTATAAGCAAACTCCCTTTAAAACCCAGTATAAATGGAACACATGCTTATAGGTTGAAGTTGAAGGGCAGAAAAGAGAGAGAGTTTCCACACAGCTCACTATTGAAGACTGAACTAAAACTGTTCAGCCCAGCTAAAGAGTTGACTACTCCCCTTTCATCATACAGGACACTTCTAAAACATGACCACTTTGGCCTGAAGTCTCATCTGTTTACATAGAAACAAAAGGCCTCTCAAGATCCTTTTCACCTCTGTACCAAATCAGACTAATCAGAGCCCGGCTTGGTTTATTGCCCGTCTGAAAAAAAATCAAAGGCAGAGTATCCTTGAGCTAATGAACAGCTTTTAGGAAAAAAGAGACTAGCTTTGTGACAGTGGACAAGATTTCTCCCTCAGTCAGCAGTTACCACAAAGCACGTTTCAAATGTTGGGAAGTTGCCCATTCAGAGTTTGCTACATTTACCTCCAATAATTGTCACTACTATCTAAAAATCATTCACCACATGGAGTGCTTAGAGACATTGCGATATGATAGAACACTATGTATTTGCAAGTGGTTGTATTATTGATGACTGAGATTTTGAGTGGTGTCTAAATAAAGAGCCTTGGTTCATTCTGATTTTGTTTTTGTTTTTGTTTATACATAAGATTCTCACATTTTGATGGTACCGTGCTTTGAGCTATGTTTCTGTTTGATAGCTGACAAAACACGCTAGGTACTTGATACATCGGCAAAGTTAACAAAACATTTAAGAGAGTTAAATGCCATTCAGTTATTATCAAAGTTTGAATGAAAGATTTATTGAAGTGCAGTAGATATAGCCATAGAGTCATAAAGCACAGAAACAGACCCTTTGGTCCAACCAATCCATGCTGACCATAATCCCAAACTAAACTAGTCCCACTTGCCTGAGCTTGGCCCATATCCCTCCAAACGTTTCTAATTCATTGCCTAATCCAAATATCTTTTTAATAATGTAACTATACCCACATCCAGCACTTCCTCTGGAAGTTCATTCCACACACTAACCACTCTCTGTGTAAAAAAATGTTGCCCCTCATGTCTTTTCTAAATGTTTTTCCCCTCACCTTAAAAATATGCTCCCGAGCATTGAAATCCCCATCCTAGGGAAAAAGTGCCTGCTGTTCAACTTATCTACGCCCTCATGATTTTATAACCTTCAATATAGCCTTCAATGGGTGGCACGGTGGCACAGTGGTTAGCACTGCTGCCTCACAGTGCCAGACATCCGGGTTCAATTCCCGCCTCAGGCAACTGTCTGTGTGGAGTTTGCACATTCTCCCCGTGTCTGCGTGGGTTTCCTCCGGGTGCTCTGATTTCCTCCCACAATCCAAAAATTTGCAGGTTAGGTGAATTGGCAGTGTTAATTTGTCCGTAGTGTTAGGTAAAGGGGAAAATGTAGGGGAATAGGTCTGGGTGGGTTGCTCTTTGGAGGGTCACTGTGGTTTTGTTGGGCCAAAGGGCCTGTTTCCACACAGTAAGTAATCTAATCTAATAAGGTCACCCCTCAACATTCTACTGTCCAGGAAATAAAGGTCCTATCCATGCTCTTATGTTACACACAATATCATGAGCTTTTATTTTCCACAATAGTTGGATGTGCCATTAATTAGAGTCATAGAGATGTACAGCACAGAAACAGAGCCTTTGGTCCAACTCGTCCATGCCAACCAGACATCCCAACCTAATCTAGTCCCACCTGCCAGTATCCGGCCCATATCCCTCCAAACCCTTCCTATTCATATACCCATCCAGATGCCTTTTAAATGTTGTAATTGCACTAGCCTCCACCACTTCCTCTGGCAGCCCATTCCACACACTCACTATCCTCTGCATGAAAAAGTTGCCTCTAAGGTCTCTTTTATGTCTTTTCCCTCTCACACTAAACCTATGCCTTCTAGTTCTGGACTCCCCCCACTTCAGGGAACAGATCTTGTTTATTTATCCTATCCATGCCCCCCCATGATTTTATAAACCTCTATAAGGTCACCCCTCAGCCTCTGGCACTCCAGGGAAAACAACCCCAGCCTATTCAACCTCTCCCTGTAGCTCAAATCCTCCAACCCTGGAAATATCCTTGTATATCTTTTCTGAACCATTTCAAGTTTCACAACATCCTTCCAATAGGAAGGAGACCAGAATTACGCGCAATATTCCAACAGTTGCCTGACCAATGTCCTGTACAGCCACAACATGACCTCCCAACTCCTGTACTCAATACTCTGACCAATAAAGGATTGCATACCAAACGCCTTCTTCACCATAGTATCTCCTAGTTGTTTTCTCAAAATGCAACACCTCAGATTTATCTAAATTAAACTCTGTCTGCCACTCCTCAGCCCTTTGGCCCATTTGATCAAGATCCCATTTTTAGTTTATTGGATAGTCAGTAATCAAAGCAAAGTTACACAGTTTCTTGGCCCTTAGTTATCTCCTCACATGAGCTTTGCAGGTTTACTTGCCTTGGGAGCAGCCAAAATCAGTGGCCAAAATCACCGGGAGCCTCATTGTCACATAAATGCTGGCTAACTCATGAAATATACATTTGTATAAGTGCCTTTCATGACCCCAGGGTGTAGAGTGCATTTTAAAGCTGCAAAAGTCCTTTTTAAAGTGTAGTCACTGCTCTAATGCAGGAGACATTGCAACCAATTTACACACAGCAAATTCCCACTAACAGCAATGTGATAATGACCTGATGATTTTTGTTGTGACATTGATCAAGGGTAAATATTGAGCAGGATGGCAGAATAACTTTCTCCTTTTCAATATAATAGCATAGGAATCTTTTATATCCCCCAGCCAACCATACTGAACCTTGGTTTAATGTTTCATTCAAAACCCTCAACGATAGACAAAGTCAAAAAACAACCCCAACTTATGTGTAATTTTAATATTGAGACCTCAGATTGTCTGTTTTTAAATGGATGAAAGAAACTAATTTTGTCAAATTCTTTTTTTAGATTAGATTAGATTAGATTAGATTACTTACAGTGTGGAAACAGGCCCTTCGGCCCAACAAGTCCACACCGCCCCGCCAAAGCGCAACCCACCCAAACCCCTACATTTACCCCTTACCTAACACTACGGGCAATTTAGCATGGCCAATTCACCTGACCTGCACATCTTTGGACTGTGGGAGGAAACCGGAGCACCCGGAGGAAACCCACGCAGACACGGGGAGAACGTGCAAACTCCACACAGTCAGTCGCCTGAGGCGGGAATTGAACCCGGGTCTCCGGCGCTGCGAGGTGAAGATAGTTCCCTTTTTAAACACATTTTAAAATTAGAATTAAAGTTAGCTTTGTTGTCAGGTGCACTTGAATGAGTGCAGTCAAAGGTTTGTAATGTCATTGCTTATGGTGACATCTTTGGTCCAGGATACCCAGGCACTGATACTTAAGCATTAATACAGAATTGAAAGAATATCAATAAAGTGTCCCCCTCTCCACACCCCCCCCCCCCCCCCCCCCCCCCCCCCCCCCGCCCAACACACACACACACACACACGCTCCAGCCTGCAGTCCGGGATTCGCCCCCCACCCCCACCCAACACGCCCAGCTTCTGGTCTGGAACTTGCCACACCCATCGCGCCAGCCTCCGGTCCACGACACACCTCCTGAGACTCCCCTCCCGTATCAGCTCAGTCTCAGGCTCACCAGCAATGGTCTCCGGTCTGAGAGTCACCTCCTCCATTCCCTTCGGGTAAGTTTTAGAAGTTAAAAGTTTTGGGGGAAAAGAACTACAGAAAAGAGAAGCAAAAAAAAGAAATGGAACAGGCAGAGCAGAGGAGCTCTGGTTGGGGTGTCCTTCTCCAACCCATGCTTCAAAACCTGATGGAATCTCTATGGGAACGACAGCAATCTCTATTGTCCTACCCTATTGTCTGTTTTCATATTTCAGCACCAAATCAGAAACCAGTTACTTAAATGTGAATTGAAATGTATGTGTTTCTGATCATGTTCCTCTTCCACTGAGTTATTTAATAAACATACACTGTACAATGGTCTGTCACCCACTTTAAGAATTGGATAAGCTGACTGCAGATGTAAGCACTTTGCTTTAACATGGATTGTATGTGGTTTATTTGGGTATTTGCACCCCCCCCACACCCCAGGCTGGCTATTCCAATTATTGTAGTTGCTGCAGTTTACAGTACTGAAGGATTGTCAGTAATCAGTCAGATTGGTTATTTTTTGTATCATCCATTCATGAGATGAGGGCATTGCTGGCTGTGTCAGCATTTATTGTCCATCCTCTAACACAGTCAAGCCCATTTCTGTGGGTCTGGAGTCATGTATAGGTCAGACTGGATAAGGACGGCAGATTTCCTTCTCCACAGGGCATTAATAAACCAGATGGATTTTTAAAATACTGGTCGTTCTGTCCTAATGTACATTTCCTCAATGCAAATTCGCTGTCACGCGATTGACAAATTGGGGACGTTATTTCTAAACCACGAACTTCTAAAACATGTGTTGGCTGTAAAGTGATTACATCGTCAACACTTTAAACGCTGTTTCTAATGTGTGATTTTTCTATAACGAAGGGTTGCACAAGAACGTAACCATCATGTTACAGTAGAACTACCTGTAGCAATATTTACACCATTAGGCTAGCTTTTAATTCCAAATTTTTTAAAATAATTATAATTTACCATTTGTTGTGATGAGATACAAACACATGTCCTTAGTACAATAGCCTTGGGTTCTGGATTCCGATTGCTGTGACATGAACACTACCTCCCCCTGAAGGAAGGTGGGAGTATAACTCTTAAATATAAAAAAACTGGGAGGACATTCACTCGAGGTCAGGAACCACACCATTTACCCTCTTATGGTTGTGGGCGTGAGTTCACTGTTGTCCGTTATGGCCTGAGGTCTGTGCTGACATAAGATTGACCCCTAAATCTAGTGAGGGAAGCTGGCATCATCTGTGGTACAAGTGACATTTGCCAACTTTTCAGAAAATCGCATCTGGAGATATCTATGACCAGGCTATTGCTCCTTTGCTACTGACATTGAGGGAAGTCACATAGAGGCTTTGGGTGAGAGATCCTATAAAAAGTAATAGAGTGTGAAGAGAAAATCTGATCAATCTGAGAGGCACAGATGGTTATGATTTCATATTTCTAATCCTTTCCTCCCCTCCCACTCCAATCAGTAATGTAAATGGCTTGGCTCTCTGCTTTGGATGAAGATTGTGTTCATTCCAACACCATGTAGAGGCTGAGGCAGATAAGTTCTGTGTGCTGCTTTATAAATGGTGTTTAGACTGATTTAACCCCTTAATTATTTCTCCATTGTTATCAGTTGTGACTGACCATAAACATGGTTCGGGTGAGTAGCAGAGATTCCTTAGCTGGTTCAACATTTATTGTCCATCCTCTAAAGCAGTCAATCATATTGCTGTGGGTCTGGAGTCACATATAGGAGAAAGTGAGGACTGCAGATGCTGGAGGTCAGAGTCGAGAGTGGGGTGCTGGAAAAGCACAGCAGGTCAGGTAGCATCCGGAATGGTGAAGGGCTTATGCCCAAAACGTCAATTCTCCTACTTCTCAGATGCTGCCTGACCTGCTGTGCTTTTCCAGCATCCCACTCTTGACTCTGGAGTCACACGTAGGTCATGCAACTGAATAAATATGTGTAGGTCATAAAACTCTTGATGATAATGACGGTTAGCAAAGTCGACCAAGGAGATACATTAGCAGAGGGCAAGTGATGCCCTTTTGGTATTATCACCAGACTGTCAACCCAGAAACCCAGATAACGTTCTGGGGACCCAGGTTCAAATCCCACCATGGTGGAATTTGAATTCAATAGAAAAAAATGTCCTGTGTGGACCTCTAACCTGTTTTCCTTCTGAAAGTTGAAGTGATTCGGTTACCATTGGAGGAAGTTCTCTGGGCCTGATGCAGAAAGGCTTCTCAATGTTTTGCTATTCCTGTTTGCTCACCTTCTCACTGTTCTGTTTCTCAGAGCAATGTGGTGCCACTATCTGTTTGTTTGGAGCAAAGTGCGTGGGTGGCCAGTGCGTCTGCCCTCGGTGTGACAATCAACCCGTTTCCTCAGTCTGTGGGAGTGATGGGGTCACGTACATGCACCTGTGTGATCTACAGTCTGCCTCCTGCCAGCAGAAGAAGAAAATCGAGGTTGTGGATGAGGGTTTTTGCGATGATGGTAAGTATCCCTTATGAACTTGTGCAGACGTGACTAGTGAGGGGCGCTGCCCTACAGTTTAGAAGCTCTGTCCATTAAAGGAACAAGCTTGGCACTGCTTTCTCATCAAATTCCTAAGTATTTATCAGGCAAAAGTGACGACTGCAGATGCTGGAGATGAGAGTCACTCTCAGTCTGCCAGTTGTTAGCTTCCTTTCTGCCAGTCACTCTCAGTCTGCCAGTGCAGCCTGTACTGGGAAGACTGATGAAAATGCAATATTGGGCTTGTGAGATTGAATTAGGCCAGAATGATGCCCTTTTTTAAACAATTTGATAAGATTATGAATGTTTTGATTTGTGGACAATGATAAATGGTGGCGTGGAGAGGAAAGAAAGTTGTCAGGCAATATTTAATAGAGGATCTCCTACCAGATGGACTGCCAGTGGTATCCCTGCAAAGACAATGTTTCAGAGGAAATCCGATATATTCAGTCAGGCACTTGACTGGAGTGATGTTGGTTTTCCTCAAGACCAGGGACACCAGGGACAGAGGCTGTGGCTCACCATTGCTCAGCAGCACCCTCAGGGAGGAGATGGCTACTATAGGTACTGCATCCATCTGAGGCTGAACATCACAAGACTGAGGGATGCAGGCAGAGGTGAATAATGGCGAGGAATGTTGGTGCGCGAGGGCGCGCCCTCACATGATTGCCACGTCCCTCAATCAGGCAACAGTACCCTAACATGTTTTGGGCTTCCTAATGATGGGTTCCATGCAGGGACAGGAAGATGCCCTTAAGTAAGCGTTAACACCCTCCTAGGGGCCTCAGTTAGTGTCAGTTCAGGAAAGTTGTCCCCAAGCCTTCTTGCCATGCATTGAATGAGGCAGTGGGAGGAAGGCAGAGGGAACTCAAGCTGCCACCCTCCCAATGGATTAAATCCCTCACCAACACCAAACTTGCCTCAGGGCGGGGGCATTAAATTTCATCCATGATTGGTTTTGAGTGCTCAGCGCAGAGTGTGTGCTGTTCACTTTCTCCACTGCTGTACTGCAGGTTTATTTTCATACCAATTGTATAACCAGACACTGATATGCTACGATACTTGAGCATGTTGTATTTTGAGCAGGCTTTCATAGGAAACAGCTTTCCAATCTTCAGTGCAGCTGCTGCTGGCTATGTTAAATTTACTTGTGTAAGTCATGCATTGACTGTCTGTAACGAAGCAGTCGAAAGTCATCCCTTGTGGGAAGCACTTCACAAAGTAATTGGGAGCCAGTACTCTGCCAAATATAGTGTCCTTGACCAAGTGATAGGCTCATAAGTCCATGAGGCCAAGATTCAGACAGTGGAAATTAAGACTGGTGTGTTGAAGACAGGTTTATTGGTGTTCCACACTCTACCAAATGTCCTCATTAAATTGCAAGGCATTACTCATCACAATAGGAGTTTGAATGGTGCAGTTGATAAAACACATCTACATACAAAATTATTCATTTTCCTCCAAACCACCCCCTGCTGTGGAAACCATCATGGGTAGAGAGGGCTACACACGAATGGGAGGTCAGCCTTACACGTCATGTCCCCGTACTGTCAGACTAGCTCCATCGGGGATTGGTGAAGTGCAGTGTTTCTTTTAATTGCTTTTGTGGTGGAAATCTACTCCCCAGCCTGGTGCTACTTTCCCAATGCAGGGAGAGGCAGTTCACTAGCAACCAACCACTCTAGAAAAAGGTCAGGATTACTTTTCTTAGAGTCATAGAGGTGTACAGCAAAGAAACAGACCCTTCAGTCCAACTTGTCCACACAGCTAAATTAATCTAGTCCCATTTGCCAGCCCTTGGCTCATATCCCTCTAAACCCTTTCTGTTCATATACCCATCCAGATGCCTTTTAAATGTTGTAATTGTACCAGCCTCCACCACTTCCTCTGACAATTCATACCATATACTCACCATCCTCTGCGTGAAAAAATTGCCCCTTAGATCCCTTTTAAATCTTTCCCCCGACACCTTAAACCTATGCCTTCTAGTTTTGGACTCCCCTACCCTTGGAAAAAGGCCTTGCCTATTCATCCTATCCATGCCCATTATGGTTTTATAAACCTGTATAAGCTCACCCCTCAGCCTCCTATACTCCAGGGAAAACAACCCCAGCCTATTCAGTTTCTCCCTGTAGCTCAAACCTCAACCATGGCCTGTTCCTTGTAAACCTTTTCTGAACCCTTTCAAGTTTCACAACATCTTTGCTATAGCAGGGAGACGAGAATTAAATGCAGTATTCCTTCCTCTAATCAACTCAATATTCAGTCCTGAGCTCTCATTCTGCCAGTCCTATGCTGACAGTCTAATGTTTGGAAATATTTAACGAGATTCATTGCAGTTCAAGTGGAAAGTTGTTCACAGTGTGTTTCTGCCCAGGTGTTAATGGACACAGTAGAGGAAGTCAAGCATGTAGTACACTGATCTCCTGGCGCACTTAGCGCGCAGATAGATAACCCAATGCTTTTCATTTCAAATTTCCTAGTTCACTACTCTTGTCATGTTGTATAATCTCCTTTGATTTCTAAGGTTCAGGAAACAATAACCAAGCCTGTGATTTACACGGTGCTGTGGAATCTTTACCCTTGGCACTCGAGTAGGAAGAGTTTTGTCAACTCTGTTCTGAATGATCACTCTGAATGCTTCATAGAATGGTGCCATACAGGCTCTCCAAACCTCTTCAACATTTAGCATCAATAACAACTGTAATAAGGTATCAAAAAAAGCAAAATACATCTAGAAAATTTACATTTAAACAGAAATGTGAGCAATTGATCTTTGCTCATGCATTGGGGATGATAGAGAGGCTGGAAGTTTGATGGTAAATGCTCCCTAAATACTGTTCCTGAGGTGTTCAGGGATGTACATGATGACTTTAAAGTGTCTTTAATGTAATTTAGTGGAAATGGTTAGTTATTTGACACCTAGGGATTGTTCTATTATAGAAAGAAGCATAAATGTTTGTAGTACAAAGACCTGGTTTGTTGTGAATGACTGTACAATGACTGATCTAAAATTAGGATGCAAAGTCTGGTCCCTTTTATTTTACAAGGTTTGTTCATTTTTAATTTTCAAATCATTTGCACGAATGATTGAGCATAGCTTTAGGAAACAAGTTGCTAATTCTAAAGGTGGCTAAAAGCCTAGTGCTGCATTAAATTGTTGGACGGAGTGAGGACATTTGAATGATGCATCTTCTGCGTTCACTTACTTTGGTCAGAGCTCTTCAAAAGGGATGGATTTGAATTATGGAAAGAAGTGAGGAAAGAAGATGACAAGACGATAAGACATGGGAGAAGAAGTAGACCGTTCAGCCCATTGAGTCTGCTCCACCCTGATCTGATCTGATAATCCTCAACTTCACTTTCCTGACTTTTTCTCCATAAACCCTGACTCCCTTCCTGATTAAAAATCTGTTTGTTTCACACTTGAATATACATAATAAGCCACCCTCTACGAACCTCTTTGGTAATGAATTCCACCATTTCTCGGGTTCTGAGAGAAGAAATTCCTCCTCATTTTATTTTGAATATTGCGACCAATTATTCTGAGAACCCCAATGGGCTGAGGAGTGGCAGATGGAGTTTAATTTAGATAAATGCAAGGTGGTGCATTTTGGGAAAGCAAATCTCAGCAGGACTTATACACTTAATGGTAAGGTCTTGGGGAGTGTTGCTGAACAAAGAGACCTTGGAGTGCAGGTTCATAGCTCCTTAAAAGTAGAGTCGCAGGTAGATAGGATAGTGAAGAAGGCGTTTGGTGTACTTTCCTTCATTGGTCAGAGTATTGAGTACAGGAATTGAGAGGTCATGTTGCGGCTGTACAGGACATTGGTTAGGCCACTTTTGGTTAGGAGACTTCTGGTCTCCTTCCTATCGGAAGGATGTTGTGAAACTGGATAGGGTTCAGAAAAGATTTACAAGGATGTTGCCAGGATTGAAGGATTTGAGCTGTAAGAAAAGATTGAATAGGTGAGGGCTGTTTTTCTTGGAGCGTCGGAGACTGAGGGGTAAACTTATATAGGTTTATAAAATCATGAGGGGCATGGATAGGGTACATAGACAATGTCTTTTCCCTGGGATGAGAGAGTCTAGAACTAGAATGCATAGATTTGGGGTGATAGGAGCAAGATATAAAAGAGACCTAAGGGGCAACGTTTTCACGCGGAGGGTGGTGTATGTATGGAATGAGTTGCCAGAGGAAGTGGTGGAGGCTGGTACAATTGCAACATTTAAAAGGCATCTGGGTGCGTATATGAATAGAAGAGATATGGGCCAGGTGCTGGCAGGTGGGACCAGATTGGTTTGGGATATCTGGTCGGCATGGACAAGTTGGACCGAAGGGTCTGTTTCCGTGCTGTACATCTCTAATGACTCTACACCCTCTGATCCTCGACTCTCCATGAAAGCACAGAACTTTTCCATCATCAATCATGTCAATTTCCCTGAGAATCTTGCATGTTTCAATAAGGTTGCCTCATATCCTTATATATTCTAATGAATACAGGCCTAATTTACTCAACCTCCCCCTCGTAACACAGTACTTTCTCTTGACCGACTCCAATGCCAGTCATATGCCAAAGGTATGCTATCTTTCTTTAGATAAAGGACCCAAAATCATTCACAATATTTCAGCTATGGGCTGACTAGTGCCTTGATTAGTTTTAGTAAAACCGTCCTACTCTTATACTCCATTCCCTTTGAAATAAAGACCAGCATTCCGTTTTCCCTCCCTATTACTAGTTTAACTTGGATGCCAGCTTTTTGTGATTCATGCACATAGATTCTCAATCCCTATGTCTTTCTCCATTTGAACAACATTTAGCTCCTCTATTCTTCCTGCCAACATTTCCCCACATTGTATTCCATTTGCCAGTCTTTTGCCCAACCTGTCTATATCAAGACAAGGACCTGAGGGCACAGCCTTAGAGTAAAGGCAAGACCCTTTCGAATGGAGATAAGACGAAACTTCTTTAGACAGAGAGTGGTGAACCTGTGGAATTCATTGCCAGAAAGGGCTGTGGAGGCCAAGTCATTAAGTATATTTGAAACAGAGATAGATAAGCTCTTGATTGCCAAGGGGATCAAAGATTATGGGGAGAAAGTGGGAAAATGGAGTTGAAAAACCTATCAGCCATGATTGAATGGCGGAGCAGACGTGATGGGCTGAATGGCCTAATTTCTGCTCCTGTGGTTTTATGGTCATATCGCTCCCCAGCATTTTGTGTCATCCTCAGCACTTGCTTTCTCACCTCTGAGAATGAGGAGTTTAAAATCATTTTTGACCTGTACCACAGTGTGCCGCGGTGGGAGATACATTTATACACTGCCTGAGGAGAGAGGTATTTGGTTATTTTCTGGCTCCCCAGTTTATCTTAAGATGGTAAATGACCAATAAATGGAAATGTTTGTCATGCTAACATGAAATTTATAACTTGGCACTGCTAAATGCAAAAAATCTATAAGCTCAAAATGTACTTTGCTATAATTTGGAATTCATTTGTATAAATGCATCTTGACTTACATGATGCTTATCCTCTTCCTCTTTAGGGACCCTTTAGTGCTCTTGTTTCCTTCTCCTTCTTCTCTGTACTTTTTTCTTGCATTAACAGCAAATAAATACAAATATTTCATATTTTTCTCCATGAATATAATTTGACAGACTTGCTTACAGTCTAGATGGTAAGCAAGTCTGGCCTTGCTTTATGTTCACCTTTGACTTTTTTTATTTGTAGAGTCATAGAGTTATACAACATGGAACCAAACCCTTCAGTCCAACTCCTCTTAGACTAATCTAGTCCCATTTGCCAGCACCTGGCCCATATCCCTCTTCGCCTTTCCTATTCATATACCCATCCACATACCTGTTAAATGTCGTAATTATACCAGCCTCCACCATTTCCTCTGGCTGCTCATTCCATGCACACACTATCCTCTGCATGAAAAAGTTGCCCCCTCAGGTCCCTTTTAAATCTTTTCCCTCTCACCTTAAACCTATGCCCTCCCCCACCCTGGGAAAAAGACCTTAGCTATCCATGCCTGTCATGATTTTATAAACCTCGATAAGTTTATCCCTCAGCCTTTGACACTGCAGCGAAAAATTGTGAAGAAAAACAGTGTATTTTCTCTCTGAAGCCCAGATTTGAAATCGCAGTTGGGTCCTGAATGCATGCAGTAGATAAAGGGAGGACTTCATTAACTTTGAGCTTTCTTGCTGTCCACTGAAGAGAGCAAATTAAAAACTCAGACAATGGGGGATCCTGAAGCTTAAGGACAGGACTGTTCTGACGTTCTGGCCTCCTGGTTAAATTGCCCCCAACCCCTTTTCCGTTGATTTCTGTGCCAGTTTTTGCATCTCAGCAGTATTCTGCCTGTCTTTTTGCTCTTGTCAGAATGCGGTTCCGGAGGGTCGGGCTCAGGTGAGGACAATGAGTGTGAGCAGGAACGGTGCCGAAAGTATGGCGGAACGTGGGACGAGGATGCGGAAGATGACCGCTGTGTTTGTGAATTCCTCTGTCACAATGTCCCTCGGAATCCTGTGAGTAATGACTCTCCTGGTTTTCGTCACTACCACAGGCAGCTCTCCAAATTAAGATGAAGCTTTGTAATAGTGTCACGAAAAGTGATTCCTTTATCCCTGTTCTTCGTTTTGAAAACAAAAGCACTCTGATGATTGATGATAAGGCATCCTATTGTTCCTGCACTTATAAATTACCAAGGCTGCCACTCAGTCCTTCAGGCTATCTTGGTCAAGAGCCCTTAATTCGAAACTTGTATTTTAATATCTTGCAATATGATGAGCCTGCTCCTAAATGTACCTTTCAACAAGGGAAGAATTGCATTCCTGTATGATGAGTGTGTCCAGTTTTGGGTTTATCAATTGCAAATTTAAGAGCAGAGCAAATTTTAAGCCCAGTTACTTGATGAATCAACCTATTCTGCTCCATTTCTGCTTCAGGAGAAATCCCTTTACCCTGAGAACAATGAGAATGTGCAACTTGCTACCACATGGAGTTGCTGAACTGAATAGTATCGTTAAGGGCGATCTGAACAAGTATTTAAGGACCAAAGGAACAGAAGGACGTGCTGCTTAGGGTTAGACACAGCAAGGTGCAAGGAGCCCCATGTACGACATCTTTACATGAATCCAGATGACGATAAAGAGGATGTCTCTTTGCTGCACATCAATGTAATAATTGAGTCCATGCCTTAAAATGGGCCTCAATGCAGTTTCATTTCTTCTTTGCAGTGGCCAGTGAGATTAATGGGAGGTGCCAGCAGTGACATTACTGTTATTTATAGGACCCAGCATTGATTTTTTTTCAATAACCATACCCGTCAATTTGAGGTCCATTTTGTTAGGACCTCTTTAACTTATCACCCAGAGCTTTCATGTGCACTGGCTTAGATTTAGAGCTTCTATAAATCAATGCCACTTCCATTCAATGCCATTATACTATTCTTTTTTGACACTCCCCAGGGCAAGTGACTTTAGCAATGCATGCTTTGTCTGCTTAGCTCAAAGGCAACTGTTTCATCTCGGAATCAAAAGAGTTCAGGCCCAATTCCCTCATTTGAATGCATAAACTAGACTGATACCTCAGTATCAGCTGACGATTACCACAGCAGCACCGCTCTGCCAAAAATTCTATTTTCTGGTTGTTGTGTTAAACTGTAGCCCCGTCCACCCGTTTAGGTGCACATCGAGGATTCC